>NC_052628.1:11910000-13160000 GCF_016161935.1 Mauremys reevesii | reverse complement strand
AAATTGGTAAAAAGATGATTATGGTTACCAGTCCTTTTGCACTGCTCCATCTGTTGCTGTCATAAGTGCCCCTGGCTGCTCTTAGCCAGGGGCGCAAAAGCCAAAATTGGGAATGACTCCCTGAGTCAATCCCTCCTTTTTGGTATCTAAAAATAGAATCAGTCCTGTCTAGAATTTGGGCAAGTGTACTAGAGAACTACTGTATCATAGAACCAGAGAGCACAGCTGCTCTGTGTCAGATCCAGCAGAAATTATGAGCTGTATGCTATTCACAGGGGGTGCTCCTGCAACAACCCCACCTGTTGATTCCATTCTTCCCCCAGCCTTCCTGGGCTACTGTAGCATTGTCCCCCCACTTGTGTGATGAAGTAATAAAGAATGCAGGAATAAGACACAGTGACTTGTTAGTGAGAAATGAGTGGAAGGCAGCCTCCAGCTGCTAAGATAGTCCAGACAGGACAGTAAGGAGTGTGGAGGAGAGGAGCCCAGCATCCCTCTGCTAGTCCAGGGGCAATTGAATCTTTTCTTTACACATGAAGGGTGGGGGCTGATGGAGCTCAGCCCCCTGTTGCTATGATGACGATGGTTATCAGCCATACTGCACCATCTGCCAGGAAAAATTAGGGCCAGGTGCCCTTGATTGACCTAACTGATGCTAGTCGGCATGGTTACCAGTCCTTTTGCACTGCCCCATGTGCCAATAGGCTGATGATGAGGACGGGTACCAGTCATATTGCACCATCAGCCACCCATGGCGGGGGGAGCAAGGATGTTGGTGTTGAGTGCTGCAGCATCGCATCTATCTGCAGCATTCAGTAAAGATAGGGTGACATGTTAAAGAGTCAAGAGAGGATTTTTTTTCCCTTTCACTTCTGGGGGTGGGTGGGGGGTGCGTAAATTGTCGAGCTATGCCCTGACCCACTGCGGACACTGTGTTTGACCCTAGAAGCATTTGGAGCTCAGCCAAGAATGCAAATACTTTTCGGAGACTGCAGGAACTGTGGGATAGCTTGAGTCCTCCAGTCCATGAGCGTCCATTTGATTCTTTGGCTTTCCGTTACGGTTGTCACGCAGCAGTGCGCTGAGCCCCTGCTATGGCGTCTGTCTGGAGATTTTTTAAAAATGATTTTGAATTTCGTCTTCTGTAACGGAGCGCTGATAGAACAGATTTGCCTGCCCTTACAGCGATCACATCCGCATGGTCCATGCGGGAGCTCTTTCTTTATTTTGATTTTTTAACTGCATCGCCACACGTGCTGATCGGAGCTCCACGCTGGGCAAACAGGAAATATTCAAAAGTTCGCGGGGCTTTTCCTGTCTACCTGGCCACTGCATCCGAGTTCAGAATGCTGTCCAGAGTGGTCAGTGGTGCACTGTGGGATACCGCCCGGAGGCCAATACCGTCGATCTGCGGCCACACTAACCCTAATCCGATATGGTAATACCGATATTAGCGCTACTCCTCTCGTTAGGGAGGAGTACAGAAACCGGTTTAAAGAGCCCTTTATACCGATATAAAGGGCCTCTCAGTGTGGACGGGTGTGGCGTTAAATCTGTTTTACGCTCCTAAAACCGGTTTAAACGCCTAGTGTAGACCAGGCCCTAGAGTCTAGTGAGCTGGGACATGGTGAAGACTGATGGGGTGAGCGAACTGAAGTGGACAAAGTAAGAGGAGATGAAGGCCTGGATGAGGATTCCAGTACAGAGGGGAGGGGCCCAAGGCCGTGGTGCACATGAGCTATGTTGCTAAGATAGTGTTAAGCAGACTTACAGACCCAGGAGAGTGGAAAGAGGAGAGTTCATTGATCAAGAATGATGCCAAAGTACAAACAACAGAGGCATATGGGAGTTCTCTCTCACTTCTTGTCTCAGAGGTGGTGGGTTTGTGTTTGAGGATGCTCCTCTTCCGCAGGAGAAACACCTTGGTGCGTGAGATATTTAACAGAAGAAAAAGAGTCAAGAGTGACTGATGATGGATGGAGGAGTCATTAAAAATGCAGAAGGATATGAGCAGTTGGACATCAACAGGAGAAAATGGATGCTTAAGGTTAATGATGGAGATAAGATGATGATTGGGGATGTTTAAAGTATATACCGGCCACATATTCTCCAAGTTTCCTTCCTCTTCTATTGTAGGTTTCAGATGTGTCCTTATTGCTATTTTGACACAGATTTGTATCTGACTGTTTGAAACCAGGAAGGGGGTCGGGGAAAAATCAAACGTATTAAGAAGTATTAGTAATGGTGCATGTGTACTTAGGAATCTTGATCAATGACAATGTTTCCATCAAGAATGAGGTAAAAAGGAGATGTGCTTTAGCTAAAAGTGCTGCACAGAAATTGATGAAATTATGGACTGATAAAAACATTACTAAAAATTTATCAAACCAGTGTATTAACAGTTTTATTCTATGACCTGGAAGCAGCTGCATTAAATGAAACAGACATCAGAAGTCTGGAGGCAGTTGATACGAGAGTTCTTCAGAAGATGGCAGGTGTAAATGTAACAGATATGGCAATTTCCTGCAGTATCACTGAAAAGTCTTTTTGCATTAAGTTTAAGTATTTTGGAGTCCATTGTATTAAATGCAAAAGGTATGTATTATTGTAGGTTTATCTCCAAATCATGAGTGCATATAGCTTGTTATTATTAATAGCACTTGCATCACTGAGCAAATCAGACTGCTTAAAAAAATCTTGCAACATTTTCAGTATTTAAAATTATATCTTACTGGAGCAGGTATTTCTTTATGAAACTATAGTGATGGTGAAATATATATACTGGCTTCAGTCACAAAGCTTCTATACAGGATCTTTCTTGGTTTAATTTTTCTAATGTCACAATGACAGACATTTGAGGCATATAGCCTTATAAAATTTTCTTTACACACATTATATATATTCAATGTTACTCACAATTTATTTCATTAGTTTTCTTCTGTATCCTTGCAATAACTCATAACTCAAATGCCTCAACTTTGCTTTATTTTCTTATCTTTTCTCTCTGGTGCTCTCTCTACTGTTATTTATGTAAGAAAACTCGTATTGTCAACAATTCCAATTACCTTCTGTTTAAAAAAAGTAACCAAAATTATGCCAATAATGGCCAAAAAAATTTGGAACCCACTATGAAAAATATTTTTTTTTACCCTAATCATTATCCTTCTAGCTAATTTAGTGCTTTTTTTTTTTTAATTAGATGAAAGAATCCAACAGCAACTGAGCCCATATTGTATTTTACACCAGGACCAGACTAGCATATATCAGTACGAATGTGGTGGTTGGTATATCCAGCTTATCCTACAGGTATTCCAACAGCAATTAGCATCAACATCACACTGACAAAATGTATTTTAAGTACTTAAACAGCTAAGACGATAACCCCAGATAATGGAGTCTTAGACGTTAATGCCAACTGGCCTTTAATGCTATAAGTTGCTGCAGATGCAGCGAGTGGAAAGTTTTGGGGATAAAGCAAGAATCTGAACTATTTCATTGTTGATGCTGACAATGCAGTTGACAATTTTGTTCTACCTACCTACATCTTTATGCCAAAGTATGTGATCTATACTCAAAAGGATATTAACAGAATGTATCCACCAGGATTTACTTATATCTTGTAGAACTCTTTTTATTCAAGGTCATGTAGAATTGCTCTAATACAGAAAGACTGCATTGGTCTTTTTTGATCAAAAGAAGTAGGAAGAAGTTATTGTTTTAGACAAGCTTTATTTAAATTAATTTGGTTCCTGGGCAACAAAACGGGACCTTCAGATTAGTAAAAGGGAGGCAGAAATTCCTTGCAGCGGGTCCAAAGCTTGCTATACAATAGATAGAGGGATGTAAATAATTAAAGAGAATCATTCTGTAATGTGCTGACCCCTCAGCATTGCTCGTCATTCACTCAGAGATACTTTCACTCTCTAATCCAGGGCCTCTGGTTCAGTGCGCACATCATTAATGACCTTTTATGAAAATTAACTGATAGAAAAGCATCAGCAACATATCTACGGCATTTTTGAAAAGCACCAACATACTTTATCTATTTATCTGCCCGCACAGATTGGTTTTGTAAAAACAATTAGAATGATTTAAACCGCTGGTTATGGAAACGGCTACTGAGCTGCTGGGGAGAGTTTTCCTGCTTTATTCATGGAAAGCATTAGATGTGGTCAAAAAGCAATGGTTTGATGCTGTCCAACTTGTAAAAGAAGCTGGTTATGCTAGAAGTGGATCCTACCAGCAAGCCAATGGGATGCACTGCAAGGGGGTCGCTTTAGCGTTGTTTGAGTTTGTTTTGGTTTCTTCCATATAATTGAAAGGTGAGATGGATGGATGGGAATTCCATAAACTGGCAAAATCAGCTACCACAGCCCAACACCAAAAGTCGTCCAGACACAGAACCTCCGTCTCCCATCCCTAAGAATTTATTATTAAGTATTATTATTATTATTATTATTAACTACATGTATTACAGTCACATATAGGAGCCCCAGTCATGGTCCAGGACCCCACTGTGCAAGGTGCTGTACAAATAGGGTGACCAGACAGCAAGTGTAAAAAAATCGGGATGGGGTGTGGGGTAATAAGAGCCTATATAAGAAAAAGCCCCCAAAATCGAGACTGTCCTTATAAAATCCGGACATCTGGTCACCCTATGTACAAACATAGCACAAAAAGGCAGCTTACAATCAAGTCTGAATAGAACAAGTTTTTTAAAAACCCCACTAAAGATTTAAACAAAAAGAAAATAGCAAATCCCAGCTCAGGCTACGATATAAAAATCACTGGCCCTGATAAACTGGTGATGAGAACTGCAACACTCATGTCTCCTGGGTTCATGTTATCCCTACAATCCTATCACTTTTTCCCTTTGAGCCAATTGTTTCCACTTAGAAACAACATGAATCATCATATTAACAACTCTTTACAGACTTTTATGGCATGCTACATACAAAAGATACCCAGGCACTTTTACAGGTGGTATTTAATTAAGCATCACAACAGGTGCTATACCAACTTTACAGAAAGGGGAAACTGAGGCACAGAGCAGTTAAGTGATTTGTCCAAGAGCACATGCCAAGTCAGTAGCAGAGCCAAGAAGAAAACACAGTTTTTTGTTTCAATAAGGGTAACAGAGACGCATAGTAAGAATCATCCACTGACTTAGATAATGGTTTCTTGAACTGGGTTCCAAGTGCTTTCTCCAAAAAGGCCATTAATTTTTTTAGGGCCCAGTGGAGAGAATAGCAGTTACTTTCCATATAGAAGCCATCAAAAACAACCCCGTAATAAATCCTTTGTACACCTGAATTACAAAGCAATTCTAAAGTTTTATCCAGAATGTCTTTCTGGATAGAAAGCTAGGCGTTTCTAATGGTCACAAACGAGGAGAGAGGCATGTGGCTGTTTAACTCTATGGATGTCCTTGGACCAAAGTGGATCTGGGTGTGAAATCCAGGGGGCACCTCTGCACTAAATTCTGTGCCCACTAAGCTTCTGGTGTCAACGGTCACCTGGCAATTCCTGGGTTTTTCCCTCTTTGTGGCAGGTAGAAGACAGAGACAAGGAATGTTTAAGGAGCAACATTAATATCCCTGGTAAAATCCCAAGAGAATTTCCACAGGTTTGAAGGGGGTGATAGCTGATAGACCATCCCCAGACTCCGCTCCCAACCCTGCCTAGCTTCACCCTCCAAAATCTCTCCAGAACCCCAAGAAGACATCCCAGGGACCTGAAGAAAGAGGGGAATGATGCAATTTGGGCACATCTCCCCAGCCTTCTTCAATCAAGAAAATGGAATAATCATGATCATGTAATTAATGCTCCAGTCCAAGTCCTCTATCCATTTCAGCATACCCTTCCCATCATGTTTTCAGCATGGGGAGTGGGCAATCAGGGTGGCTCTGATCAAGAGAAAATCATACAGAGTGCACAACTACTGAAACAAACATAAGATCTGCCATGGGCGGCAGTGAAGAAGGGACACATGAGTCAGTAGAGAAAAAAAAAAAAAAGTCAGAATTCAGCCCTAAGGGTTCAATCTTTCTTTTCTATTGTCAGAGCAGATGGGAAAAGGAATGCATCATGAAAGCCACATTATCCAAGACACTAGGGAGGATCAGCACAAGTAAGTGTGTCTAAGATCCTGGAAGGGGCGGAGAAGAATGATACCAATGAGATTTTACAAGCTAGTAACTAATTAAAAGGCAAGAGGGTTATCAGATGAATTAACCCCTCCTTCGCTGGGGGAGGTATGATACAGTTATACAAACGCCACAGTTATAAAGACCATGTGCTTATTGTAATCTGGATTTTCAAAACCTCTCTCTCTCTCTTTTTTTTTTTTTTTTGGTATAATACAAACAAGTTCCATTATATTGTAGAGGCAGGTGTTCAAGATGCTTAGAATGATTGGTGGCTGCTAGACATATTATCTATTTGGTCATATGACCAGAATATCTGCCAGAAAATAGGAACAACATACTATTGTCAAGTCTAACTTGATCTCCTGTAATCCTTATTGTTGAATACAGCAGATCAAGATGGGCGATTTCACAAATCAGGTTTATGTTGCTGAGTTTCCCTTTACCCAGTACTGTGAGGGGCTGAGTGCCTCATATCAAATAAAGGAAGCAGTTCCTGGCTAAAATTTTCAAAAGTGCCTATGTGACTAAGGAGCCTATGGTCTGCTCAACATAAGCTGCTTGGCATTGACCTAGCTCTGAAAGTGTCTTCATTTAAATTTGGTTCCCACCAATGTAAGTCCCTCTCTACTCTGATTTAGCAGCACCACGTCCCTGAGCACCGTAGAGTCGCGGTCAATGTAATTAGGTTGGCATAGTGTCAGCGTACACATTGTGTTGCTTATGTCGACTATTTCTGGTCTTCGGCAGCTGTCGCCCAATTCTCCCCACTGACAATACACCTCTACCCTGATATAACGCTGTCCTCGAGAGCCAAAAAGAATCTTACCTCATTATAGATGAAACCGCGTTATATCAAACTTGCTTTCATCTGCCGGAATGCGCAGCCCCGCACCCCCGGAGCGCTGCTTTACCACGTTATATCCAAATTTGTGTTATATTGGGTCACATTATATCGGGGTAGAGGTGTACAATTGATACAAGCGCTCCTGGTGAGGACACGCGCTGCTGACACAAGGAGCCAAATGTGCACACACAAGAGATTTAATAACTGCGGTGGCTGTATGTAGACATAAGTTAGATCAACATAATTTTGTAGCATAGACATTGCCTAAGTCTCACTTTCAAAAGTCATTTAGGGCATGTCTACACTTACTTCCAGAGCGATCAATCCAGCAGGGGTCGATTTATCGCGTCTTCAGTAGATGTGATAAATCAACCGCCGATCGCTCTCCCGTTGACTCCAGTACTCCACCGGAGCAAGAGGCGCAGGCGGAGTTGACGAGGGAGCATCAGCAGTCAACTTACCACAATGAAGACACTACGGTGAGTAGATCTAAGTATGTCGACTTCAACTACGTTATTCATGTAGCTGAAGTTGCGTAACTTAGATCGATTCCCACCCACCCCCACCCCCAGTGTAGACCAGGCCTTAGACATGCAAGAGCCTAAACCTCATTGACAGTTTTCAAAATACTACACAGCATTGATTAGATAACAGCTGGACTGCATATAGCTTTGAACCTTCTATGGACAGAGAGATCCGGGAGGGTGCTTTACAAGACACATTAAAATATAGTTATAAAAATATATCTAAAAATTAATAATTCCCTAAGTCACTTGTTGTGGCATCAGAAAAGAAGCGAGATTTTAGGGGTGACTTGAATGAAGAGAGGGTGGTGAGTTTGTAAACTGGGATGGAGACAGCGTCCCATGCATAAAGTTTGTCATAAAAAGGCAGAACTATGATGGCAGATTAAAGGAAATAAGTATGGAGAGACTGGAAAAGAAGACACTGGAGAATGCGATTCTAGTATGTAAGAGGTCAGTAAGAAGAGAAGGCGCAGTAATTGTTTTCAGTAGCTAGAAATGATGGATTTCAAATTATTTAATTTCCAATAATGGGAGAAGCCCTTAATATTTATTTGTTGTGTCTTCTGTTACAGCACTTCAAGAACAACCTGACAAAAGAAAGTATTCCTGCTTCTTCAGCTCTTTGGATCCTGGCAAGCTACTCAATAACATTGGATAAACAATATATAAGGAACCGTATGCCAAGGCCTTGGACACTGAAAGGATATAAAGAGCACATCTGAAAGGGAATGGATCCTAGCTCAAACTCAAAATGCATCTTATGAAAAAGTAATCAGCACAGTAGAGAATGAGATGGAAGTGCTCAGTGGAATGTGGGACCCATTTCCAAGCTATACTAAGAGAAAGAGGTAATTATAGACATCAAATGGACTATTAAATACTTGAGGAAGTCATCCAGGCCAACATTTTCAAAATAAGTAGTCAGATTTACAAAGGCATTTAGGTGCCTAAAGATACACATAGGGGCCTAGCAGGGTTTTCAAAAAGTGCCTAAGCAGATTAGGTGCCTAATTCCCATGGAAATCAACAGTGCACTTTGATTATCTGCATCTTTAGGAGGCACCTAAATACTTTCGGAAATGCAGAGATTCTAGCAAGCCAGTGTGGGAAGACAAGACAGAAAGGAAGCACTATTATCTGCATTTCACAGATGGAGAACTGTGGCCCAGAGAGATTAAGGGAGGGATTCTCCCCTCCAGGACAGCCCTTTTACAGTCCTGCAGCAGCGCTAAAGGTCTATATCGGGTTAGGAAGAAGTCTCCATGGCACAAACTTTGTTCAAGGCAGCTTGTACTGCCCTATGAGACCTCTGCCACAAGCCCCAGGTATAGCAGATGTACCAGAGCCCGGACCAAAGCCAGGAGGGGCATCTCAGAGGCAGAAAGAGAAAGGTTTGAAGCTGAAGCTTCACAGGGATTCCAGGAAGCACTGCTGTCTGCAGGTAGCTGGGAACAGGCTGCTGAGCCTTCCACAGCTAAGTTACTCCAAGGACCTCATTGCCCTCCACAAACAGCCCAGATCTGAGATGGCACAAAGGTGATTCAAAGCCACCTTAGCTCCTCTTCCTGCTGGGCTGCAAGTTTCTTATCCTAAGAAGTTTGCTCAAGGTCACACAGAAAGACTGTGGTGGAACTGGAATGGAGCCTAGACCATCTGCTTTCAGTTACACCTTTGTCTGTGTGCTTGCACAAGTGTAAATGAGGACAGAATTTGGCCTGGAATCCATCAGCTAAACAAGTGTTTTGTACTGAAGTTAAGTGAAATTCCTTGGCTTTTTTTCTGATTTTGCAAGTAGCTTTTCCAAGGGAAGAAGACCTTTAAGATCCATCAGCTAGTCTGCATCAGCAGCAGGGAGTTTGGATTTGCAGTGAACAGCAATACAGCTATGAGTTATGGCGATCAGGGGAGGTCCCGGATGACTGGGAAAAGGCTAATGTAGTGCCCATCTTTAAAAAAGGGAAGGAGAAGGATCCGGGGAACTACAGGCCAGTCAGCCTCACCTCAGTCCCTGGAATAATCATGAAGCAGGTCCTCAAGGAATCAATTCTGAAGCACTTAGAGGAGAGGAAAGTGATCAGGAACAGTCAGCATGGATTCACCAAGGGCAAGTGATGCCTGACTAACCTAATTGCCTTCTATGAGGAGATAACTGGGTCTGTGGATATGGGGAAAGCAGTGGATGTGTTATTCCTTGGCAGGCAAGTTAAAGAAGTATGGGCTGGATGGTTGGACTATAAGGTGGATAGAAAGCTGGCTAGATCGTCGGGCTCAACGGGTAGTGATCAATGGCTCCATGTCTAGTTGGCAGCTGGTTTCAAGTGGAGTGCCCCAAGGGTTGGTCCTGGGGCCAGTTTTGTTCAATATCTTCATTAATTATCTGGAGGATGGTGTGAACTGCACTCTCAGCAAGTTTGCAGATGACACTAAACTGGGAGGAGTAGTAGATACGCTGGAAGGTAGGGATAGGATACAGAGGGACCTAGACAAATTAGAGGATTGGGCCAAAAGAAACCTGATGAGGTTCAACAAGGACAAGTACAGAGACCTGCACTTAGGACGGAAGAATCCCATGCACTGTTACAGACTAGGGACCGAATGGCTAGGCAGCAGTTCTGCAGAAAAGGACCTAGAGGTTACAGTGGACGAGAAGCTGGATATGAGTCAACAGTGTGCCCTTGTTGCCAAGAAGGCTAACGGCATTTTGAGCTGTATAAGTAGGGGCATTGCCAGCAGATCAAGGGACATGATCATTCCCCTCTATTCAACATTGGTGAGGCCTCATCTGGAGTACTGTGTCCAGTTTTGGGCCCCCCACTACAAGAAGGATGTGGAAAAATTGGAAAGAGTCCAGTGGAGGGCAACAAAAATGATTAGGGGGCTAGAACACATGACTTATGAGGAGAGGCTGAGGGAACTGGGATTGTTTAGTCTGCAGAAGAGAAGAATGAGAAGGAATTTAATAGCTGCTTTCAACTACCTGAAAGGGGGTTCCAAAGAGGATGGATCTAGACTGTTTTCAATGATACCAGATGACAGACAGGGCCGGCTTCAGACCCCAGTGCGCCAAGCGCGCGTTTGGGGTGGCATTTTGCTGGCAGGGCAGCAGCCGGCCCCAGCGGACCTTCCGCAGTCATGCCTGCGGGAGGTCCGCCGGAGGTGCGGGACCAGTGGACCTCCCTCAGGCATGACTGCGGAGGGTTCGCTGGTCCCGCGACTCGGGTGGACCTCCTGCAGGCATGCCTGCGGATGCTCCACCAGAGCCGCAGGACCAGCAGACCCTCCGCAGGCATGTCTGCCAGAGGTCCCCCGGAGCCGCGGGACTGGCGACCGCCAGAGCGCGCCCCGCGGCGCGCCGCCCTGCTTGGGGCGGTGGGATTCCTAGAGCCGCCCCTGATGACAGAACAAGGAGTAATGGTCTCAAGTTGAAGTGGGGGAGGTTTAGGTTGGAAAGTAGGAAAAACTTTTTCACTAGGAGGGTGGTGAAGCACTGGAATGGGTTACCTAGTGAGATGGTGGAATCTCCTTCCTTAGAGGTTTTTAAGGTCAGGCTTGACAAAGCCCTGTCTGAGATGATTTAGTTGGGAATTGGTCCTGCTTTGAGCAGGGGGTTGGAGTAGATGACCTCCTGAGGTCCCTTCCAACCCTGATATTCTAGGATTCTATGAGTCTGAACTATGCTTCCTAGATAAAAATCACACAGGGCAAGGCAGGAGGCATGTTCATTGTGGCCTGTAGTCTCACTGCTTGTTCCCAAAGAAACAGCAAGCCCCAGGTGAACCCATGTAACCATGAATGAATACTGGAGAAGCTAAATCAGGCTCAGCTCATCTGACCCTTTCCAGATTCAGGGGTCTCTAACACCATAGGAATTGGTTGTGACACCAAAAAACAGCGACAACCCATTTTGAAGAGAGAGGCAAATTTAGGATCTGGATTTCAACCACTCTCAAGTTGAGGTGTGTTCAGATGCAGAATTTTGGTGCAGCCCAGCATGAAAACAGGTTGTTTACAAAATGCAGATCTGCATCTGAGTACAGACAGTACCACCAAACCTGCTGATGTTCAGACCTGGAGTATGGTTTGTAATGAACTCGGAAAGTATAAGGCTACCTAGTATCTCCCCAAAGATCCCCAGCTCCTTCCAGGATGACTCTTCAACCCAACGCTTCCGCATAAGAACATAAGCTATCCACTCAAAATGGCTATTGATTAATAGAGACAAGTCTGGCTTTTCCCTGTCAGGCTTCTAAACTGTAAGCAGTTGCTATGACATTAGTCCCATCACAATGGAGTAAGTCATAGGGAGCTCCATGCAAGAGACCTGCAACTTGATGAAAGTATCCAAACAAGAAAGCCTGCTTTGTCAAAATCATATCATCACAGAATGTTTGCCAGTTTCCCGACTCTCACAGTTCACTGAAACCTGAACTGGTGATCAATCAAAATTGGTATTTAATGGAGCAAAAACCACAGGCAAATTCCTGGTGCTTAGAAATCTTTCAAGAGTCTCTTATTAGCACGGAGCATCACATGAGTCACAAAACAATCTACTTTCTTTTTTCCCCCATATGTTTTCGAACAACGGTGTTCTTCAATTTGGGTATGAGGTAATGCAGAACATCTTTGGTGCAGTTAGGATGAATATCAAAGTTTTCCCCAGGTAGGGTTATGTTTGAAATGGGATACTGCTATGGAAAGCCGCACACTGATTATAATTTATCATCATTTTCATATATTCTTATATAAGTAATACAGATCACCACAGACAATTAATCAATCTGTAATTAGGAACCGACATGAACATTTACTACCATCAGGCATAATTTATATGATTACAGATGATTAAATAAAATGTAATTGAGTGAACAGGCAATTTGTTAAGCACATGTAAATTCAGCCATACCACCTCAGGCTGTGATCTTGTCAGCTCTCAATAGCTGAACAGGGTCAGGATGGGTCAGTATTTGGATGAGAAACCTCCAGGGAGAAACCCAGGTGTTGCAAGAAGTGAAGCTAGTGATTTAGTAGATGGTTCTCTCCTTGCTGAGTCAGTGCTGAACCAATGTATTCCCTCACATGCTATGGGGAGGATGGAAACAAGCTGCTGGAAATATACTGTCCTTCAGATAAGCCATAAAAGCAACTTGCAGTTACTCTATGGCAATTTTTATAAACTTAGGGGTGAGGGTTCATCTCCTAGACCTAGCTTAAATTAATTCCACATAGACTCCTTGTCACTTCAGCTGGATGCAGCAATATTCCCCAAACTTTAGTCCCCCAATAACTGGTGGTTCCCGGACACTTGCTGGTTGTCTGCAGAGACAGAACAGACTGCTCACATGGTGCTGGCTCTTCTCTGGGTTTCCAGCTGCTTCTACAAGTGGAAGCCTGTAGGAGCTGCTGGAACCAGAGAAGCACAACCAGCCAAGGGGCTGCTACTGCAGAGAAGGAGAGGAAGCACTCCCCCTTAGAGCCAGATCCAAAGCACAATGAAGTCAGTGGAGAGATTCCCACAGAAGTCAGCTATCTGTAATGTTTTGGAAGTTGTGTGTGTGTGTGTGTGTGTGTATGGCTGTCTTCTACTGTATCAAGACAAAATCCAAACAACTGAATGCTTTCTTGCAAACTGCAGCACGCATCTAACTTGATCTTGGTCTCGGTGTCAGGGCAAATGTAATAGTGTGTTTAAAAAAATTATTTCACAAAAAAAATAAACCTGAATTAGTGAGATTTTTATTTTATTTTAATCACCACTTAACTTCTGTTGGTTTGTTCTGCAGCATTCCACTGCTTATTTCAAGATGACTCATTCCAATAATTAAAACCAGCCATTTTAATACAATGCAGCGCTTTTGCTATAGATTTAATTGTAGAACTTTTCAGGAACTTTTCAACTCAACCTTTCTCATCAGAAAATGCTGGTTTGTTGAAACCAAACATTGTGCAGAAACAGATCGCTTATGATGCGAGTTTCCTTGGGCTGTCAAGATGGAATTTCTGGTCAAAACCAAACAGAATGAAACCCTCATAGAATATTCAATAGCTCAGTGATTAAGGCTTTCACCTGGAATCTAGGAGACCCAGGTTCAAGTTCTTGCTATATCCAATTCAGGATACAAACTCCAACCTGGGTTTCTGACATGCCATTGGACTATAGAGTCAGTCTCCATCTTTCCTATTAGAAATATTCCATTTTGTGTAGCTAATTAAGCATTTATTGGACCTGCGTGTCTATATCCTGGGAAATTTCCCCAAATCTGGGAATTTGTGAGTAAAATGTTTTGAATGAAAATTCCCAATTTCCCAAGTTGAAACATTTTACTCACAAATTCCCAGATTTGGGGAAATTTCCCAGGATATAGAAGCACTGTAAAAAAACTTTATCTGGGAATTTTTCACCAGATATGGGAAATTTTTAACACTAGGTTGGGAAAAGTACTGCAGCAAGCACTCTGACTCACTACTCAGTAGTTAGGACAGACAGCTGGAATGTGTAAGACCAAGATTCAAGTGCCTTCTCTAAATCAGAGAGAGAGAAGGAACTAGTGCATGGCTCTCAGGCCTTCCAGGTGAGTGCTCTGGCTGTTCTGGAGTGGGACTCTCACAAATGTTTTGTCATTAAAGATTTCAAAATATTATTTCCATGCCACTGCAGAACAAAAAAAAACCCTCAACATTTCAAAACTTCAAATGTTTTTGCAAAATGGAATTCTTGGTTTTTGGCCAGACCTATTTATTTATATTCTTGTAGGGCCTGATCCTACTCGGACTGGCTTCAGTGGGAGCAGGACCAGGCCTCTGATGGATAAGAAACATTCATAAAACCATTCCAGCTTCTGCTAGTGGAATGCAAGTGTAGTGGGGTAGGGGAATGCAGAGGCAAATAACGTATAATTATTATGCTCTCCTTCCTCCTGCAGCTCAGCTTAACTCTTTGCTGAAGCAGAGGGCAGAGTCCTGTCTTTTCAGAATGCAGTACACTGAGTTAAACTTCAGGACTATTGCATGTAAAACCCTGACAAATAGATGCAAATAGTTCCCAGTCAACTGTGGAGAGGGAGGAGTACTACACAGCTTCTTAGTAAAACAAACATTTAATGCACACAGAAACCATTGTAAATAGTATTTGGAATACTATGAATAATTTTTAAACAAAAAGCTATTAGACAGTAAATCTACTGTTCCTCATACAGACTTTCCCACTTTACTGTTACATATATTCAGATATAAGGTTTCAACAGAACATTTACACTTCTATGCTTAGCACACATATCAAAACACATTCCCCTCTGATCTTCTCTCCGAGATGATTTCACAGTTGTAACAGTGTGGCCATAGTACATAGGGTGTGTCACCTGGACTTTTTGGACCATGGGAGGGAAGCATCATCTCAGTCCTTTTAAACACTTGAGAACCCTATCAGCAAAGTTTAGGGATCTCCATAGCTAGCAGGATTCCAGCCCTTGGGTGAACTGCTGACTAGTCCTCAGCTGCTGGTGAAAGAAATCTGTAGCCTTATCCAAAATGGTACAGGTGTTGGGGTCAGCACATAAAATATGCATTCCCTGGGTCTCTCACTTACAAGGCACCATCTTTCCCCCAAAAACCCAGCTAAGTCAGGTATTAGTTACAATCCCTCACCACACTAAGCACTGCCCCATTCTCTCTTTAACTGAGACAGAATCCTAGTTTAAAGCAGTTGGGTGACAGCTTAATGTAAATTAAGCCTCTAGGGGTGACAAACGTTTCTCTCCCTCTAGGTCCATAAAACATACCATGGTAGACCAAACACTCATAATGGAGGGCTACCATAGTAAATACAGCTGTAATAGCACTCACCTGTATCCAAAGAGCCTAGTCCTGCATGATCAACCTCTAAATCCCCAGAGCTTTCTGGGGCTCCTATACATAGAACCTCCCCCAACACACATACACAATTTGATTGGCTCAGCCCTCAAAGGGTGAGTGGGTGTGACCTTCCAGGCATCTTGCCCACAATGAAAACTTCCTATACAGCTACCAAGCATGTCTAGTAACTGCCACAGCCTAGTTCTGGATGTTTCTAAGCCCTTCTAGCTGAGTTGCCCTGCCCTGGCCTTCTGCCTGTATCCAACTAAAATCCATGTCCTGTCCTCTCATTGTTTCTCTCCCTTTCTTTGGGCCAAACAAAGTCAAATGTTGCAATATACAGCATGTGGGTTACACAAGAAGAAAAGCCACATGGAGAAAGAGAGAAATTATCTTTGATTACTAAATGGATACTTATGTAGATGGATAATCAGACTTCTTTCACAAGGGATGTGAAATGTATGGGAAATATGGGAGGACAACATACGGATTAGGGCAGCAAGTCACACAAGCTTTCTTCTATCAAACAATTAATGAAATCACTTTCCAGACGGTAAGACCCCTGGCTGGGCTATTCCTTGCACATTGTACATTGTAGCTGCACAAACAATTTGGGTCAGTGTGATGTTTAAACTCTTAAGTGGTACCACTAATCTCCATTAATCTGACTTTAAAGATGAGACATAATGCTTAATACAAGAGCATAAGAGTTGTTAATGCAGGCTCCTCAGCTGGAACACATTAATACACAACTCCTATGGAAAGAATAGGCTCTTAGGATTGTATTTGAGGGTTGCAAATAAAAAATCCATTTAGGGATCTTCCCAGAAGGGCTCTACTCTTCGGGTACTTTCCATATGAGTATTTCACCATTACCTATGTCAGTGTGAAAGCAAGGGGCATGCAGTGCAGATTCACTTTCATATGGATTATTTTGTTCACCAAAGAAAAACCTTCTTTCCAAGCTTTTTCTTAATTTTTTCCTTCATAGCAAAATAAAGGGGATGAAATCTTAGCCCCATTGAAGTCAACGGGAGTTTTGCCATTGACTAAAATGGGGCCAGGTTTTCACCCATTTATATGTGACAATAAACCCAGCTGGATCAACTAGCCTGATTCTGCTGTAAGTTACACTGGTCTCAGTCAGGAATAACTTCACTAAAGCTGGAATTAAACTGATGTAAAATATTAACAAAGGAGAATCAGGTGCATAGTCCTTAGGCATCAGCATGTGTCAATGCCCATGTGAGTATTCCATTTTTTGTTTTACAATAGTAAATATGCTGATTTTTCACTGACCTGTGCTTTATGCAGTCATTTACACCTGTGCACAGTGAATGGAAAGCACTACCATTCTGATCTGGTAGCAGTGTATACTCACTTTCAACCTACCTTTGAAAATTTTGGCCTATATGAGTTATAGACAGACCTGTTCAAAAAATATCTTTTGCAAAAAAAATATTATTTTTAAATGTTGAAATTATCTCTGTTCCACAGATTTTGAATTCTCTCACTTCACTTTTTGCAGCATTTTTATTGAAATATCTATCAAAATCATTATTATATTGTTTTCATTTACCAAAAACCTGAGGGTGGGGTTGTTTGTTTGTTTTTCAGTTTCGGCAAATGAGAAATGTCATTCACATTTTCAATAAAATATATTTTGAAAAAAAATTGGTGAGAATTTTTTAAAAGTCAGCAGTATTTTGCAAACATAACTGTTTTGAAAATAAAGTTATTTTTCAACAAAAAAACTTGTTGTTTGAGAAATTTCAACCAGCTCTATTTACTGACAGCCATGAAGCCTGGACCATGCCTGAAAAAGCTAATAGTCTTGCCAGGGTCATGTAATTAATGTAAATGCTTTGATATCTTTTGATGGAAGGTATTAATCACCTCAAGTGTAAATTGAGTAAACACAGGCAAAAGATGAAACAATTACCCTGTGTATACATAGTCTATGAATTACTAACACATAGCAATCTAGAAAGCAGGGAGGAAAATATTGTAAAGCATATAATTTATGGCTGGATGTAAAACACCATTGACTTCAACAGGAGAAGGACTGAGACATTAAATTGAATGCTTTTGACTTAAGAATAGTTAGATCACTGAAATTACCATATCATTGGCTATGTTCAGTAAAAGAGATAATTGCTACTTTTGTTACCCAATCTATTATTGAATCCCTTGAAATGCACAGTTTACAAGTTATTAATTATTATAATTACAGTAACACTTAGAGGCCTTAATCAGGATCAAGGCTCCAGTATGCCAGGTGCTGTACAAACATATAAGAAGACATGGTTCCTGCCATGAAGGGTTTACTATCTTAGGGTAGGTCTATACTTACCGCGTGGGTCGACGCAGAGAGTTCGACTTCTCGGAGTTCGAACTATCGCGTCTAATCAAGACGCGATAGTTCGAACTCCCCACGTGCTCCGGTCGACTCCGGAACTCCACCACCGCGAACGGCGGTGGCGGAGTCAACCTTGGAGCCGCGGACTTCAATCCCGCGGCGTCTGGACGGGTGAGTAGCCCGAACTAAGGTAGTTCGACCCCCCCCCTTAGTATAGACCAGGCCTTAGTACAGCTACAGAACAATGTATTTTCACTCCCGATCACTACAGTGTTTTTTGTTGGTTTCTTACATGGTCACTCCTCTACTCTGGTGGAAGAAATTAGGATATGCACTGGGATGAAATTTGGTATAGGTTCAAGTTCCCCCTGTTCAAGTTTTCCTCAGGTACTGGAGAACCTGCTCCAGGGTTATTTATGCTGAGGAAAGGAATTCCGTGTTGTTTAAATAAGATTGTGCTTTTTACTGTGCCCTCAGCTTGAGCCTGTGGGTGAAGATCCTAGCTCCATTGAAACCAATGGGAGTTTGGCCTTCACATTTTATCTCAGAGTGTATCCCATACTCAGATATTGACAGACGGAGAGGTATGACTGCCTGTATTGCTGAAGTTCTAGTGAGGGTCTACTAGCCGCATTCTGAAATTGTCCCCAAGTGATCCGGATATAAAATGGTGGCAATGAAAAAGTTGCTACGATAAATTAACAGTGACATCACTACTTTCTGTATTCCCTTGTACTTCCTTATATTTACTATAGAAATACCTTGAATGCTGCAAACTAATTGCAAATACTTATTTAGTGACCAAAGGCAGCTGAGCAAAATTTTAAGTACCCCTACAATAGAAGTTTTCAGTCTTATCAGTGCAGATACATAACGGGTGAAATGATGGCCCCAGTGGCAAAGCTCCCATTGACTTTAATGGAGCCAATAACTCCTGTTAAATTCTAGTGCCTGAGGAAAATAGATCCCTATTGTGCTACGGTGACACCCGATGTAAAGGATTTCTTTCCATGGTTTCCCTATGGAATTTTACCTTCACCTTAACATTGCTTTTTATTTTAATCACTTTCTGGGAAGTTGCAGGTGACCTACCTGTATAAGTTTGGGTTTTTTTTGACAATATCTAATATTAGACATTTTAGACTGATGCTTTGAAATGATAGATGTCAGATCATTCCATTCAGGCGTTGGGTGTAAAAGAATGAAATTAGATCTTGTTTTTGTTTTTAAATGGAGTTTTACAGGCTAATAATATTTCCATGGACTAGTGCATCTATGTATCTGGAGGGGGAATCTAATGAAAAATATATGAGAGGTTTGCATCAGAAATGTTTTTATTGGGTACACGTTCTGGGTATTTTTTTTTTCAATGAAATTGTCTTAAGGATTTTTTGCACTTGAACTTAGAGAACATGCTCAGCAGATGAATTAAACCACACATTTCAGAGTCCTTAAGTACTCATTGAAACAAGAGGCAGTAACAGCTCTGAACGAACTATTATGGTCTACCAGGTTTTTTTAAAAGCCTCTATATATGGATTTCCGCAATAGATCTTAACAGCTCAGAAGGGTCTTAACAGCTCAAACCGTCTTAGCAGCTATTGGGTTAAATAACATACATTTTAAAAATTGTATGAAGTCTCTCTCAGTCACTTCCCATAAAAGAGTCTACCCCACCCCCATTTTTTCAACTAAAGAAAACAAGTATTAAAATTAATACCAAGAACATGACTTAACCCGACAAAATGCAGGAAATCCAGACAGTCGGGGTACAGAATGAAGGTTGAAATTCTGCATTTAACTCACCCCTATTGCACCTAGGTAAGGGAAATTATATGACCTCTTACTGTGGAGGATCACAGCAGAGAATGATGTTAATATAAACTACATGAACTGCAATACCCGGCCACAATGGGATAACAAGGGTGGGAATTCAGGACCAGATCCTGAGCGAGTGCAAATCGTGTAGCTCTATTGACCTCAGTAAAGTTACATCAATTTACACGAGCTGAGGATCTGGCTGATAGCTTACAAGTATGAAAATATTTTGGTGGGGAGGTGAAAGATGGTTAAAGCTAGTTCATTAATGTAGTTTTCATGAGCCTATGAAAATATTAGTGCCTGGCATTGACTTGACTTTGTCTCCTTTTTCTTGCAGGCACAAAGCCTACTCTTTAGGGGGGCAAATCAGTAGCCTGATCCTGCCAAATCTTAATCACTCAAGTAGTTCCACCGAAGTCAATGGGAGTACTCACGTGAGTAAGGTTTGCAGATTGGGCCCCAGGCATCCACAATCAATTGCAGATGAGGGGAAAAAGCCGATGCGATTAACAATCAGTACAAAGTTGTAGAACAGGAGGTTGGCACTGAGGGCCAGATCCTGAAAGGTATTTAGGCACATCACTCCCACTGATTTCAATAGGCACCTAGATCCCTTTGAAGCTCTGGGCCTGAGATTCTCATTCAGAGTCAAATGATGAGCTCCATTACATCAGGGTAAAACTGGTCCTGGGTCACTCCACTGGCTCCTGTGAGTAACTGAGTAAAAAAAATAAACCAAATCCTATTTCCTCAATGATTACTCAGTGTTAATAAGAGCAGAATTTGGCCCGCTTCTTGTATGTATAAATAGCACAAAAGTAATTGTATTAGTGTAGCGAAGGACTTTCACTTTCTTATGCCTCCTGGAGAAAGAGTATGTTGTCTTGCAGGGCTAAGCTTTTGCAAAAGAGGGGTTTGTTTTGTTAAAAATCTGCTGTCATTTCAACATTAATCATAGGTCTAAAAGCGTTTATTAATGCCCCGTCAATAGCTAATAGTGAAGCAGTGCTGTCAGCTCCCCTCCCTCTTAGCTATGTGCAAACAGTGGTGATTAAGCACCAGATTAAACATCTTCATGAATATTTAAAAGGCTGTTTTTGAAAGTTTCCTGTCCTTTTACACTAATAGCCCCATTAAAACCTGTTTACAAGCCAGTCATGAGAGTAACTGTGTGCACTTAAAACACGAGAGAGTTCCCCAAGAGGAGCACTTTAACCACGTGAGGATGGCATCTGATCAATAGGGTTCTTAAAGTAAGACTGTCTGCCTAAACCCAATGGAAACAACCCGTATCAGCTAGACATAAAGAGCTGGCACAAGCCCAACTTGTTAATTAGGGAGACAAAAAAAGTAATAATACTAACAACATTTGCTCTATGGTCTCCATGGTGCAGTGTCCTAGGTGACCCGTCGCGTGACTTTGCAGAAGCTGGCTTTGAGATGTTAACAGCAGCCAGGAAAAGGGCACTGAAAGTTTTAAACTAGCTGAAATGCTGTGAGTGTATCCTGCCTCTTTTCATGAGCTATTTACATATCAGCCTTTTACATAATGTGGAGAGATTATGATATGTGTGATATATGACATATGAAGGTCATAAATAGTATATACAATCTACATATCATAGTGATCATCTATAATAAATATATGTATTATACAATGTACATAACAAACCCTTGTGTAAGGGAATGCTATTCTAAGCCAATGGAATTGCACCTTCTTACACCAGGACTATGGTTGACCCATTCAGTATTATATAGAATACACCATAAGGTAATAAGTAATAATTGGATATACCAATCTCCTAGAACTGGAAGGGACCTTGAAAGGTCATCAAGTCCAGCCCCCTGCCTTCACTAGCAGGACCAATTTTTGCCCCAGGTCCCTAAGTAGCCTCCTCAAGGATTGAACTCACAACCCTGGGTTTAGCAGGCCAATGCTCAAACCACTGAGCTATCCCTCTGCCCCCCCATAGATCAGGGGTTCTCAAACTGGGGTTTGGGATCCCTCAGGGGGGTCAGGCGGTTATTACATGGGGGGGTTGTGAGCTGTCAGCCTCCACCCCAACCCCAAATGCTTTGCCTTCAGCATTCATTTAAAATGGTGTTAAATATATTAGAAAGTGTTTTTAATTTATAAGGGGGGGGTCGCACTCAGAGGCTTGCTATGCGAAAGGGGTCACCAGTACAAAAGTTTGAGAGCCACTGCCATAGACCTTTCAATCAGAATGTCCTATTCCAAGCTAAAGACACATGAAATAACAAAGTGTGCACTTAGTGTCTGTTCCAATGTCCACTGAGCACCCTGGAAAGATTTCCATTGACTTCAATGGGCTTTGGATCAAACTCCTACTGTGTTATTAAGTGAATCATTAATTATTAACAACAACATAACAGAAATCACGTGTTGCCTTATTCAAAACTTCACTTTTGCCTTATGCGCAGGATTTTGAATATACAGTTGGGGAGTTTAAATACAAATGTGGATTGATTGTTTAGCCTTTTTACTCATTGCCAAGGAGAAAGTATGCTTACATGTGGGTGTCCAGTTTTAAATGAATATTGATTAACTGAAATTCATGCTGCCTGTTTCAGTTTAACTGTTTGGCAAAACTATAGATGTCGATAAAGCTGAATTGAATTCTGAATGGGTTTAAAACTTTCTGGAACCAAGGTAATCATAATGGGAAAAGTCATAAAAGCCAGCAGATCTAACTAGCAAGGGGGGGTTCCCACTGACATGATGCACTCTTGGAAGTGGGGGTGCGTAGCCCCAGAGCTAAGAGGCCAGTCATGTGGCAACAACAGCAGGACTGTAAAGAATTTTTCTGGCCCCATTGCTGCAGGAAGGAACAGAAAAGCAAGTTACTTGCCCCAAAGCATGAGGAAAGCATACATATTAGCTACCCGTTACTCCCCAATAATCAAGATGGGCAGAGTTCTCGCTCCTGAAGAGAGCAGAAGGCCCTCAAAATATCACAAGCATTGACCGTGAAAAGCCAAGGGAACCCGATGGTGCTGTGTTTAGTCCATTTGTGTTAGGAACTTCCACCTTGCAGTGGATGTGCTCAGAGAGCCACAAAGTGCCCTAACATTCCTTTGCAACGCTTGTGGTTTGGTTTTGCATCACCACGACTCATTGTCGGTGATCAGCTGTCCTGCAGTGGCTCAAGAGCATGAGCACCAGCCTCAGGGCAGACTGTAAGGAAGCTGGACACAAACACCAAATTGGTTATGAGTTCCACCAACCAATTGTCAAATGTAAGCTCCTCGGACACTAGAACAGCCTTAATGTGGAGTCACAGACAGTCCCCTTGGGTACTCTGATCTGTCTTGCCACCCTGCGTTCCCTGTCTTTGTAATAGATGGTCCCTTACAGCACAAATCACAGCAGTATTCAGGGTATTCCCAGTCCCAATGGACCAGACATTTACCCCAGGTCAATTGCATTTTAGATCTCTCACCAAAGAAAACACATGTAGCCAATCCTATAATAAACTATCTGAAGATTTATTAAACAGGAAAAAGAAACAAGAGAGTTATTTGCAAGGTGAAAGCAGGTAAACATACACACACACACGAATTACAATCTTAAGTTTCAGGAGGTAATAAAGCTTATATAACAAACAACCTTTATATGTCCTTTAGGGCTAACACAGGCTAAGCAAAGGGGTTCTCTCCCTTATGCCTAGAAATCCTTGCCCCTCAAAGTCCAAGCAGCATAGAGATCTACCTCCTTCTTGTTAGGGGTTTTTATTTCCTTCTCCCCTGGCGCCTTGTGCTATGAGCGGCAAACTCAGCTGATGGGAGGAATTCACAAGTCTGAATCATCTTCATGGGGGAGGGGGAGTAAACAATGAAGTATTTTGTTCATTTTAATATTCCACACAAGTTTGTCTGGTGTTGATGGGCCTTCCTTGTTAGGCAGGACAAAATATCTTCTGCTGGAGACCAGCATTTCACACTAGTTAATGTCTCTCTCCTCACCTCAGCCAGAACGTTATGTCAGCTGCATGGAAGAATTATGAAATGAACTTCTGCATTATTTAAGTCAGCACTGTCAGCTTTGTAACTCTTCTGAGAAGATGCAGTGGTGCCCCATGGAGGTGATGGACTGGCAGCAAAGAAACTACTAAGCAAGTTATTTATAGCGAGACTGAGGCGGCAAGGTGGTGCCCTGCAGAAGTAATACCATGTTTCTCATGAGCTTAAGACTGGCTATGAACACAGAACATTCCCTCCGTACAAAACATAACATTCATATGGAAGGAAATTACCACTCTGGTCTACTCATGTTTCTCCTGTTCCTGTGACACAACCAGGCCAGAGGCAGATGGACACCTCCTTCATTTTCTCATATTTTCTACACACTCCAACTCTTAGTTAATTTATGTCTCTTCATTATCTTTTTGTCTGATCCCCTCTGTTTCTAATCTGCTGGGGGATGGGGGGAGGGGCAGGGAGGTTGTTATTTACATACCAATAATTACCAGGTAGATCTCTTCAGAATCTACATCATTTTAATATTATAACAGAAATTGTTGATGCACTATGAATACTCTATTCAATTTAGCTCCATGAGAAGACTTATTTTGGTTTTCAATATGTCTATATGTAGACATGTTGCCAGCCAAAACTGATGTGCATTGGCAGAACTTTGTGAATGTGTGTGTATGGCTATGAATTCACATAGCATCTGCTTTGTATCCAGCTTACACCATTACAAGTCCTTCAATTTCAAAGCACTTAGCAAAAAAAACTAAGTAATAGCTACACATTTTCTATTTAAAAAAATCGGATGACCAAATACCTCCATGACCTCAATGGAGTTACATCAGGGATGAATTTGGCCCAGAAACTCAAACTGTAACCATCAGCTCCCATTTGTGATTATCATTCAATTGGCAGGTAACAAACGCAGACATTGGTCCGGGCAGCATCACACTAATAAAAACACAAGGATAACACTGATTGATTTTCCTGGTGTTATTAAGCAGAGCTCTAGAATGTGGCCCTTGACCCACCGCTCAAGAATAAGCAGTGAAAAGCCAGCAGCATTTAAAAGCATTTTTAAGAGGCAGCATCAGGCTCATGAGCCCAATGATGTGGCAGTTCTCTTGATCTATATGTTAGGAAACCATCAGGTTACTCCAGGACTTTAGATGACTGTGAACTAGGGGGTCTAATTACCTCTCAGTACATGCGTGCGAAGGCCACAAAAACTAATATGAATTACACACAGGCATGGAAAGGAGACCGGAACCTACAAAATGCTTGTGCATTGTCAGCACTGGGGTTTGTTCAGTTTTCTCTCATGGTCAAACAGGAATTTATCATTATTATTGCTATCTCTAGCCAGGGACCAGGCCCGCATTGTGCTAGCCACTGCACAAACACACAACTAAAGGATGGTCCCTACCCCTGAGAACTTATAGTCTAAATATAAGACAAGAGACAAAAGATTATACAATATAAGCAGATGGGGTAGTACAAGGAAAAAAGAAGACAATCTTAGTCAGCGTGACAGGCAGTGGTCTTGGCACACCACCAGCCTAACCGTGGTCAAATATTTTGTAGAGATCACAGCAAAGAAAAGTTTAAAGGAGGTTTTGAAATAAGAGAATCCCTCCTACTCTGGAGTTCCACACTCAGAGAACTGATCAGTTGATAAATTACCTTGCCACACAGTTATTCCCTATCCCTGCCACCCACACACACAAACCTCCTCAGCTAAGGAGCCCTTGTTTAGATGACTGGACTCTGCAAAGCCCATCGATGCTTCTCCTGAAACATCTTTCAAGGAATGCTAGACATTCATTGGGCCTCTGCTCCCAAAAGCCAAGCATACTGCTTCCTAAACTCGAAATCCCAGAGAGAGAAACTCCAGAATATGAATTAAAATACATAGAAGAGCATTTGAGCAAGGGGCTGGCTACAAATATCTATTCTCAGGGGAAGATGTTCTGAAGGGCATACAGTCTACACACAGTTCTGCCTTTTAGAAGATCCAAGGAGAAGACAGACAGTTAAAAAACAAATATTTTTGACTGGAACCTGTAGGGTGAAATCCTGGCTTCCACTGAAGTCAATGGGAGTTTTGTCATTTACTTCACTGGGGCCAGGATTTCATCTTTAATGTTTAATTCCCTAGCAAAGGCGTGTCCATTTATTTGCCCAACTACTGAGCTAAGAGGTCTGAATAGTCAAGAGGAAGCAGGATAGTCCTTATGCCAACGTCCATGATAGGCTAAGTACCTGGGAAGATGGGTAACATTCTGACTCATTTGGGTATCTATACGGGGAATGTTGCCTGCCCAAGCCCATGAATTTCCCATCTTCCTGCATCATTAGTTGACTTGCAACAATAGCATCTGTTTCTCGACTTGTAGAGCACCACGTACTTCACTCTGCATTTGCATCATTTCAGCTGCTCCCTGCACACGCTTTGAAGTCGATGCTAGCTCTCTTTAGCTTTGCAAGGAACCCTCAATGACCAGCTCATCTTTGTGCACTGCTTTGAAAACGTAAGTGTTAAGTATAAGGTAGTAGCAGCAGCAGTTGCAATAGCTGAAGTAATAGAAGTGGTGGTGGTGGTAAAAAAATGATAGTCATAGTTGCAATAGAAGTGATGGTGGTAGTAGTCAGAGAAGTAGTAGTGGGTAGGTGGTAGCGGCTGGTACTTTTAGTAGTAGCAGCACATAAGTAGTAGTTGTAGAGGGTGGTAGTATTAGTTATAGTAGTAGCAACACAAAGGTAGTAGTGATGAGGGAAGGATATTAGTAATTGTACCAGCACCTAGGTAATAGTTGTAGAAAGGTGGCAATAGTAGTTGTAACAGCACAGAGCCAGAAGCAGTAAAAGGATGGTAGTAGTAGTAGTACATACATAGTAGTAGTAGAAAGGTGCTAGTAGCAGCAGCACATAGGTAGTAGTAGTAGTAGTAGTAGAGAGGTGCTGGCTGTTGTAGCAGTGGCAGCCAATAGGTGGCAGTACTAATAGATGGGTGGTAGTATTAGTTGTAGTAGTAACAGCAGCACAAGGTGAAGTAGCAATAGTAACAATGAGGTGGTAATAGTAGTGGTGATAGTAGCAGCATGGGGCAACAGTAGTCATTGCTGTGGTAAGGGTAGCAGTAATAGTAGGGGGTAGGAGTAGCACATGGGGGCAGTAGTAGTAATTGCAGAAGTCGTGGCAGGTAGTGGTAGTAATATAGTAGCATCAGTGGGTGTGTTAGTAGTAGCTGGACTGGCAGTAGAGTAATTGGGATGGTAGTAGTGGTGGTGGTGGTGGTAACAGCAGTTAAAGTAGTAGCTGCCCAGGGACAGCAGTAGTAATAATAGAATCTTAGGAGGGGTGGTTGTAGTAGGAGCAGCTTGGCAGTGGTAGTAACACTGTAGTAGTAGTGGGGGAGGTGACAGCAGTACTATTACAATATTAAGAGTAACCGTGACTGTAATAAAAAGCACTAGCAGCTGCAATAGCAGTGGAGGTGGAATATTAGGCTAGAGGGAAATGTCACGACTTTGAAGAGCTCTCTCCAGCCACACGAACCCAGTCATTGCCCAGAGCTTTCAGCACAAACCTTTCTGCCATATGAAATACGTCGCTCCTGCCGAACTAACCAGATAGACTCGGTATGTGTGCCATCCAATCAGCAACGCAGGTAAGTGCTTGTTTTAGAGTTAATAATGTGGTATTAAAATTATGCACGTCCAATTATTTCATGCATAATGCAAATGCATGATTTATCACAGTTTGGAAGTTACTGAAATGCCTAAAGCAGGAGCTCTGTGTAGTGCGAGAGAGAGAGAACTCTCCTTTTCCAGGAGAGTCAGAGATTGGCCTGGGATAATTTTATATCAGCTGTGGCTGCCCTAGAATTTACTACGCACACTGAGACTCTCTCTGTGTTTCCGTTATACGGCTTGACATTCTGGTGAGTGGGAGGGAAGTGGCATTTTTTTATAATCTCTGCCATAAAAATGTGCATTAGCCTGAAATTTAACAAACATTCTAGACAGATTCTGGTGTACGTACATTTTTTTAAATGGTTCAGATACGTTAATCTTACAAAAGGAATGACTAGATGGACGGATGGATGGATCTTAAAATCATGAGCTTACAATGGATGGGGTACTAATCTCATTGAAAAGAAATGTGTGCATGCAACTCCAATTCCACTGAGTTAAGGATAAAGACCGAAGATGGTTATTACCAACTCACCCTGAAAATTACTATGATTTTTTTATATGATCAACAATTGTTTTCAAAAGCTATCCTGTGCCCGGCCCTGCATAAATGCACATGGGCAGGAGAGGTGTTAAAAACAGTTAGGCTGCTAGTGTGCAGAGATCACTGCCTACCATGCTGATCAATATTGTCTCCTTTCCTCATTCATCTATATCCATCTCCTATCTCTTACTTAGGCCTGGTCTACACTAGGACTTTAAATCGAATTTAGCAGCGTTAATTCGAATTAACCGCTCAACCGTCCACACCAGGAAGCCGTTTAATTCGACCTAGAGGGCCCTTTAGTTCGAATTCGGTACTCCACCCCGATGAGGGGAGTAGCGCTAAATTCGACATGGCTATCTCGAATTAGGCTAGGTGTGGATGCAAATCGAACTTAGTAGCTCCGGGAGCTATCCCACAGTGCACCACTCTGTTGACGCTCTGGACAGCAGTCCAAGCTTGGATTCTCTGACCAGCCACACAGGAAACGACCCGGGAAAATTTGAATTCCTTTTCCTGTCTGGGCACTTTGAATCTGATGTCCTGGTTGGACATCGGGGCAAGCTCAGCAGCACCTGCAACGATGCAGAGCTCTCCAGCAGAGGAGTCCATGCAATCCCAGAATAGAAAGAGGTCCCCAGCATGGACAGACCGGGAAGTCCTGGATCTGATCGCTGTGTGGGGCGATGAGTCTGTGCTTTCGGAGCTGCGCTCCAACAAACGGAATGCAAAGACCTACAAGAAGGTCTCCAAAGCCATGGCACTCAGAGGATACAGCCGGGATACAACGCAGTGCCGCGTGAAAATCAAGGACCTGAGACAAGGCTACCAAAAAGTCAGAGCGGCAAACGGACGCTCCGGAGCCCAGCCCCAGACATGCCGCTTCTACGAGGCACTGCATGCCATTCTAGGTGGGTCTGCCACCACTGCCCCACCAGTGACCATGGACTCTGAGGATGGCATAGTGTCGACGGGCAGTTCCTCAGCGATGTTCGCCGATGGGGAAGATGAGGAAGGGTTTGTGGAGGACGACGCAGGCGACAGCGCTTACAATACCGCTTTCCCCGACAGCCAGGATCTCTTCATCACCCTCACAGAGATCCCCTACCAACCCTCCCCGGCCGTTAACACGGACTCAGAATCAGGGGAAGGATCAGTCGGTAAGTGCTATAAACATGGAAAGATTTATTTTTTAAAAAACAGGAATAAAAACTATATAAAAACTATATAAAAAGTTTTCCATATAAAACTATATAAAAAGAAGGTCCACACATATAGGGATGGAACAGAAATCCTCTTGGGACACTTCCACGACGCTCTCGTAGAGGTGCTCGAAAAGCCTCCGCAGGAGGTTCCTGGGGAGAGGTGCCTTATTTGGTGCTCCGTGGAAGCACACTCTTCCGCGCCAGGCCATCCTCACGTACAGTGGAATCATTGCCTCGACCAGCATGGCTGCATACGGTCCTGGTCTGTGCAGGGATTCCCACAGCATCCTCTCTCTCTCTCTCCGAGTGACCCGCCTCAGGGTAATGTCGTTCAGCGACTGCTGCATCTAATTAGGGCAATTAGTGTACTGTTACTATTGTGAATGCTTGACTTTTACTTTGCATAGCAATGACTTTCGTTTAACAGCCACGTGTTGGAGGCCGCAGAGGAAAAGCATACAGTGATCTTTCCCGGGCACAGCCGCGAGGGGCTGGAACAGGGTCAGACTTTATGCTTTCCAGATTGCCTTCAGCGGGAGGGCACAGCTATCCATTAACTGTTAAGCAGCCTATAGTGTAGGGCTTACCAGGCCTGGCTGGTACATGGATTCAGCTGTACCGCCCCGCTTGTCTGATCTCCGGTGCAAGACCGCAGCCACTGAAAGCGTATTCCGAAATCTCGAACTTGTCCTGAGAGCTCATGAGACTAGGTGCCCTGTATGGTCTTGTTCACAGAAACTGAGTAGACTGTGTTCAGTGTTCGCAAACATGTATCTTTTCAAGGAAATCACTTCCTTTTTCCCATCACACAGCTGCGGCTCTTTCACGAACTGCCCCGCCATCCCCCTCACAGAGGCTGGCGCAGATTAGGCGGTGAAAGAAAAAGACTAGGGACGACATGTTCTCGGAACTGATGGCCTGCTCCAGAGCCGAGGCAGCTGAGCACAGACAGTGGAGGGAGACCCTATGTCAGCACCAGCGCTCACACATCGAACGGGAGGACAGGTGGCGGCAGGAAGACCAGCAGGCGACTCAAACGCTGCTTGGGCTAATGAGGGAGCAAACGGACACGCTCTGGCGCCTTGTAGATGTTCTGCAGGACCGCAGGCAGGAGGAGAGAGCCCCCCTGCACTGTATCTGCAACCGCCATCCCCCGCCACAAAGTCCTGTCCCCCCCTCACCCAAAATAACAAGAAGGAGGGGCGCTAGGGGCCGTGAAAACTGTCACTGCACCCCAGCAGAGTGCTCATGTACCACACAGCTCTCATGCCATAAATTTTGAGAAGTGCTTCCCTTCCTGGATCACCCAGTCCCAAATCCAAGTTTCATCCCCCCACTGTGTAGTTGAGTATTAAAAGTAGTTTGTTGTTATTCACTGTTTCCGTCACGTTTTTCTTGTCAGAAGACTTTGTGTGAAGGGGGGGGAGGGGTTTTTTAATTGCATAGGACAGCCTCCATTACCAGGGTACAGACTTGGGGGCAGGATCAACAGCAGGACACACACAGACTGCAGTCACTAGGCACCAGGGTCAGTCTGGGAGGTGTATGCTGCCCCGGGTCAGTCTGTGAGGTGTATGCTGCCCCAGGGTCCTAGCGCCTGCCATCCACAAATGGCAAGGCAGGCTGCCCTTACCATGCCCTTCCACCCTAGCCACGAGCCTCTCTGATGCCCTGAGCCCCAGCAAGAGCCCTCATCCACGGACACATACTCACCCTTCCCACACACCCCTCACCCCTTCCTACGCCCCAACCCCCAGCCCAGAGCCTGCATCCAAACTCCATCCCAAAGACGGCACCCCTCACCCCTTCCTGCAAACCCACCCCTTCCTGCACACCCACCCGCAACCGTCCTCCCCCCAGAGACCGCTGTAGGAGCAGGAGCCTGTCATTCCTCTAGTGTAGAAGCGGTCTGTACATCAGTGCACACCGTACCCACCACAGTCTGCGTCCATGTTTCAATCCTAGAACAGGAATTCATAATTAAAGAAAACTTTGTTAATAATCAGTGTTCCATTAAATTTATTTTAAAACGTGTGTTGGAAGGGGGGAAACCTGGAGAACGGGGTATGTAACCGCAGATCGAAGTCAACAGTCACTGAAACAGGCTCAGGTTCAGCTTCTCTGTAAATCAAGTGGACAGTCATAGGTTACCCTGCTCTCCGAGGAACCTAGCTTTCAAAGCCTCCCGGATGCACAGCGCTTCCCGCTGTGATCTTCTATCGGCACGGCTGTCTGGCTGAGCGTAATCAGCAGCCAGGCGATTTGCCTCAACCTCCCATCCCGCCATAAAGGTCTCCCCCTTGCTCTCACAGAGATTGTGGAGCACACAGCAAGCTGCAATAACAACGGGGATATTTTTTTCGCTGAGGTCCGAGCGAGTGAATAAGCTCCGCCATCTCCCCTTGAGACGTCCGAAAGCACACTCCACCACCATTCTGCACTTGCTCAGCCGGTAGTTGAAGAGTTCCTTCTCACTGTCCAAGGCGCCTGTATAGGGCTTCATGAGCCAGGGCATTAGCGGGTAGGCTGGGTCCCCGAGGATCACTGTAGGCATCTGCACATCCCCAACCGTTATTTTGTGGTCCGGGAAGAAACTACCTGCCTGGAGGCGTTTAAACAGACCAGAGTTCCTGAACACACGCGCGTCATGAACCTTGCCCGGCCACCCGACGTAGATGTTGGTAAAATGTCCCCTATGGTCCACCAGTGCTTGCAGCACCATAGAAAAGTAGCCCTTTCGGTTAATGTACTGGCTGGCCTGGTGGGCTGGTCCCAGGATAGGGATGTGAGTCCCATCTATAGCCCCACCGCAGTTTGGGAATCCCATCGCGGCGAAGCCATCTCTGACGACCTGGACGTTTCCTAGAGTCGCTACCTTTGAGAGCAGTTGCTCAACGATTGCGTGGGCTACTTGAATCACAGCAAGCCCTACGGTAGATTTGCCCACGCCAAAGTGGTTCGCTACTGACCGGTAGCTGTCTGGCGTTGCAAGTTTCCAGAGGGCTATGGCCACTCGCTTCTGCACACTCAGGGCTGCTCACATCCGGGTGTCCTGGCGCTTCAGGGCAGGGGCCAGCAAGTCACAGAGTTCAAGGAAAGTGCCCTTACGCATCCTGAAGTTTCGCAGCCACTGTGATTCATCCCAGACCTGCAGCACTATGCGGTCCCACCAGTCCGTGCTTGTTTCCCGGGCCCAGAATCGCCATTCCACACCATGAACTTGACCCATTGCCACCATGATCTCCACTGCGCGGTGTACCCTGCTTTGTGAGAGGTCTGCGCCACTCTGTGAGTTCCTGTCCTCACCGCGCTGACGGAGCCTCCTCGCCCGATTTCTCAGCAGCTGACTGTGGAAGAGGTGGACGATAAGGTGCGAGGAGTTGACAACGGCCATAAGTGCAGCGATGATCGCAGCGGGCTCCATGCTCGCAGTGCTGTGGCGTCCGCGCTGTAACCGACCAGAGAAGGGCGCGAACAGATTTCCCGCCGGCGCTTTCAGGGAGGGAGGGCGTGATTGACGGTTCAATGACGACAGTTACCCAAAACCACCCTCGACACATTTTTTCCCCCAGCAGGCATCGGGGGCTCTACCCAGCATTCCAATGGGCAGCGGGGACTGCGGGAACTGTGGGATAGCTTCCCACAGTGCACCACTTCCAAAGTCGACGCTGGCCCCGTTAGTGTGGACTCACAAAGTCGAATTAGTGTCCTTAGTGTGGATACACAAATTCGACTTCATAAGGTCGATTCCACAAATTCGAGTTAAGTAGATTCGAAATAGTCTTGTAGTGTAGACGTACCCTTAGATTGTGAGCCCCTTGGGGCAGGGACTGTCTTCTTGTTCTGTGTTTGTTAGCACAGTAGCTAGTCCATGACAAGGGTTCTTCCATGCCTCAGTAACACAAATAATACATAATAATACCCTGCTCCTCCTGCATCAGGCCCAGGCTTGGCAAACGTCCTTGCATTCAGAGGTGAGAACTCCACAGGGGGCCAGTGCTGCTGTTGCCTTTGCAAAGAAGCTGGGGAAGGGGAGAAAGTGGGCCCAGCACAGATCCTGCAACCTCATGAGGCTGGTACAGCAGGTGTCCTTCCCCAGTGCTCCTGAGGAGCTCTCACAGGCATTTTGACTGCCACAGACCATAATGCTTCCAGCGCTCCCACTGGGCCAATGCTGCTCTGCACCACCCTCAATGTGGGGCTGTGGCTATCTGCCACAATCGACCCCTAAATCTCAATCACTCTGCTAAAGAGACAGACTGATTGACTTAAATCAATCATCCATCAATCATAGTGAGCCACTGAGTTTCATGAGAGCAAATGGTTCTATCTATCTTGATTTTATATAGCACCCATCACCATATTATCTATTAGCACACATTTCCAATATTCACTAGAATGGCTCAGAGGAATAGCATGGATACATGGATCTGATCCAGCTCCACAGAAGTCAGTGAGAGTCTTTCCATTAACTTCAATGGACATGAAATAGTCCATAGAATAACACTAGGTCCCTTTTTTAATTTAGTATTAGCAGTTGGGTGTCTCATTCTCTATCACATGTTAATGGTACTTTTGCCTATTTATTTTCAATTGTACCAGAAGTCAAGACATTAAAGGGAAAAGAAAAGTGCATGTTTCTTCCACTGCGTTTTGCTTCTGCATTGCCAGTACAGTATATCCAAACCCTGGTTGATCCCATACACCATACATGTGCTTCAGTACCCAAAGACATATATAAAGTTCAATGGCTGGGATACTCTTTAGGAATCAGTAGTATCAATATTTTTCACCAAAATATTTAGCACTTTCCAGCTTCAATATGCCTTACAAATAGTAACTATTTCTCCTAATACTCCCGTGAGATACCACTAAATAAAATTTTATTATCACCATTTTACAGATATGGAAGCTGATGCATAGAAAGAGAAAGACCAAATTTTTCAAACTTGGGTGTCTGAAGTTAGGTTCCTAACTCCATATTTGGGATCCTAAATGAAAATGGCTTGATTTTCGCAGGTACTCAGGATAGATAGTTGGATAGATAACTTGCAATATGAAATTCCTATCAACTTCTCAAAATCAAGCCATTTTTATTTAAGAAACTAACTTTTTAAGCACTCACCTTTGAAAAAATTTGCCTAAGTGACTTTCCCCAAGGCCACGCAGCAATTCACTGGTAGAGGTGAGAGAAGAACTCAGGATTTCCTGGTGCCCATTTGTGTATTCATACCACTAGACCACACCTCTCTCATACAGACTACTTTCAGGGTACTGTCAGAGGGGTGATTACTTTCTATGAGCCAAATCCTGCTCACCCTACTGACATCAGTAGCCCCACTGAAGTGAATGAGACTATTCACATAAGCCAGGCAAGCAAAATTTAGCTCTAGGTGCCCAACCATCAATTAACAATATTGTCCATAACTCTAAAACAAAAGCAGCAGCCAGTCTCACACATTGCACCAACCAGATACATATTGGCAAATCAGCAATCTCTGTCCTGCCAGCCCCTTGGTGGGAAAGTAAACATCTCAGTCCTCCCCCATGCCCTGTTCAAAGAGATGGGATGAAGGTCAACAGATTCTAGCTATTTCAGACCAAAGTAGGAATTAATTCCAAGGTAGAAAGGACACTGGGGGGTAGGGAGGAAAGGTAGATTTGTCTCCCACAGCCTGACCTATACCTAATGAGAGTCTTTCCATTGACTTCATACCCCCATATACAAGGGAGCTCCAGCTCTAATTCCTATATAGATCCCACTATTCTAATTATTCCCGGTCTAGGGAGTCGGCCTTTTGAAACATACCCAGAATCACTCTCAACACTGCTTGAAGAAGAACAATATCAACCTGAGCCTCAGCCCACAAGACCGTTTTTAACATCATTGATTTCAATAAGAGAAGCAAAGTGATCATTCACTCCTACATTTCAGATGAGTGATTTGAAAAAGTCAAAGGAGCGGTGTAATTGTTGTGGATAAATTTATGCCAGCCTCAGCAAAACTACCGACCAGAATGACCGAGATCACTTTTTAGGAATGGGCTTGAAACCTTCTCTTCTCTCTCTCCTCTCCACTCCAATTGATCGCTGTTGTAAACCTTTTTAAACAATGGATAGTATTTTCCAAAGCACCTGCATGATTTGGGAGCATAAGTATTGGAACTTTTCCTATGGGAAGGTTATCCCAGAATGTCCTTCCGCAGGATTTCTTGTACCTTCCTCTGAAGCATCCGGTGCTGGCCACTAGTGGGGCGTAGATATTGGACTAGATGATCAGTGGTTTTCAAACTTTTTAGGCTGCATACCCCTTTCCAAATAATGTAGTCTACCGTGTACCCCCATCTGAGATAGACAGAGGTGACAAGTGTGGGATCATGCGCTTCTCTCCCCCACCCCCCACCCCAGATTTCTGCTTCCTTTTAGCAACAGCTTCTAGAGGTTTTCAAAATGTGGGGCATGCCCCCTTAGGGGGGCATGGAGGAAGACTGAGGGGAAAGGCAGCAACATCGGGCACTTCAGGCCAGCCCTGTGTGGCTGGGACCCAGGAAGGGAGCGCTACCTCCACCCCCGACTCACCTCAGCGGGACACCCAGCCTGTCTGGGGCGGGGGGCACATTGGAGCTCAAAAATTCAAACTTTTTGAGCTGAGCCCCCGCTTTGAGTCCCAATTTTTGTTGCATCCCCCTACCCCAGACAGGCTGAGGTGAGTCAGGGGGTGAAGGTAGCATGGAGCTGGCCCGAGTTGCCTGGTGATGTCACCCCTTCCCCCCAACATTCCTCCCTGCCCTCCTAAGGGGGTGCACCCCACACTTTCAAAACCTCTAAATAAAACCTGTTGTCTGCCATCACAGGATTGTTATTGGGTACCCCCTAAGGAGCACTCACGTACCCTTAGGGGTATGTGTACCCAGTTTGAAAAACACTGGACTAGATGGACCTCGGGCCTGATCCAGTTTAGCAATTCCTATGTTCCTGTTTAGGACTTTGGATATTGTTGCAGAGATTGAGGGAAAGAGTCACATTGGATTTAGATCAATACAGCACCTAGCACAGTGGGGCCTAGATCTCGGAGTGGCACATCTGGGTGCTTCTGGATAATAAGTATTTGTTATTATGAATGCAGTTTAAGTCCTTGTTCATCCCTGGGAGTTTTGCCACCGCTTTCAATGGGATCCAGTTCTGATTCCTTCTGAGCACCTTTCTAGGTTCATCAAGAAGCTGAAGATCGTATTTCCAAGTAAAACACCTTGCTGTTTAAACAGCAAATAGTCCTGTGTAAACTGGCCACCATGCTACGCTGCGGCTGGAAAGCCATCCAGGGCAACGTGCCTCCTTCCTGAAATGTGCAGCATGCTAAACCAGCGACAAAAATAACAATCGCGTCAAACGTGTGTGGCGCTGAGGATCTTGTTTCTGCTATGGAACCGCTGGAAAAGGAGCGCACACCCTAAAGGGTACTAACAAACCGCATTATAGACTCCAGATTCCATTCGGATTAGAATCTAGAGCTAGGAGTGGGGTCGAGTGCCAGTTTGCCGGCTGTCCAGGATCCAGGGTGCTGTCAGTAAGAGGCTGGGGTATCTGGGTAACTAAGCCACCGAACACTGCCAAAACAAGCTCGCTAGTTCTCCAAAGAGCTTTGCCTTTCGCTGCTTCAGTGTGGACCTTACTGTCGGTGCGCGGGCATCTTATTTACAGAGCGTTCATATAAGCAATATTAATAATAATACAGACAGGAAATCTAACCCGTGCAGGTGGCTGGAGTACTAATCGCCTAAAATGTGAAATCATACTGTCCTTTGAAGGCTGAGCTGCTTTCTGTGGATTCCAAGAGGGGTGCGGGGTGCAAATTGATATAGGCAAAATAATATACATCCATTTTACCCTAAGGGATGTTCACTCTGACCCCCCAGGATACGATCCAGCAGTACAGCTCCCCCAAAAGGGGCTGCAGAATTAGACCCCACGAGTAGCGAGATTGAGCGCAGCTATCATTTGAACTTGCAGCGTGCCTGAAATTGACCAACCAGTTGCTAAACTTCCTATCCTCTTCCACACTGGCTGGTTGCCTGAATCCGTTTGAAACAGAGCGCATCGAGGCGGCTGTCGTTAGAGAAAGCAACGTCTTGGAGGTGATATGGAGGGGATGTGCCATTTTAGTTTGTATCCAGTTCAAAGGCTGCTCAGCGTGTGTTGCATATCTATATATATCTATATCCACAGTACAGATACTGCGTGTATATATATATATATATATGTATTTCCTATATATCTATATATCTATAGATAGATAGATAGATAGATAGATAGATAGATATAGGAAGTACAGTCATTGCAGCAAACTTCTGTGAGGAGGTAGTGAAGCAGGCAGTTTAGATCAGCTTGTGAAAACCCTGACATTAATCTCCCCTATAGAAACTCACCAGGCGGTCCTCCATCTATTCCCCGAACTCCCATTCAACTCAACAAGAATCTGGAATGCAGGATCGGGTCCTGTATTAAGTAGATTCATGTCTTCCTGCACAAGACCAAACGTTTCGCAGGGTCAGTTTTCCCCATTTCTTGTTCCAGATACGTTTTAAATGGAACTAATCCTGTCTGTCAGTAAATGCCTTCTTCATTTTTTAACAAGACACCAGTATATTGCTCTTTGGCTGCAAACCTATCATTGATTAAAGCACAATAAACAGATGATATATTTAGGTCCCCCAGGATAAAAAAAAAAGAGGTTGCAATTGTACATTTCTGTGATCAAATCACTTCAAATTAGAGTCTGTTCTAGCAACAGGAAACAAACGGATTTCTAACCAAATGAGCTACAGATTTACCCAGGCACAATTAAAATGACATAAACCATACCAAGAACAAGCAAGCAGGAACATAGATAGATCTGGATACATTTAGATTATCTATCTATAAACTAATATCCACATCTGCATTTATCTATACCTAAATATATCTGGATCTTTAGATTAAAGTCATGAAGGGCTCTGAACAATCTAAACTGGGGGGGGGGGTGTTCTGCAGCAAGAGCTATTCCTGAAAGGTAACACTAAATGCACTGCAGAGAAGGTGTTGTTTATTATACACCTAAACACTTGTTTTAGGAAGGGCTTACCCCGGACGCCTTTACATCCTACTTCGTAATTTGGGGAAAGATTCCCCAAAGCACCCGAGGACCATAGGAGTCCTTTTGATGTATAAGCCTTTCCTGGACAATTTCACTTCCAGGATCACCCGCAATGCTCGCGTTGCAAACGGTGGGCCTGATTCTGCCCCCCGCCCCCATACAGCTCCCCGTCCCCCTTGATGTCGAAGACGCCCTGCCCTGCTGAGATAATTCCCCTGCCACGCGAGAGGAGCTACGCTTCTGAAGCAACAACAGGTGAATCGTGATTTTGGACAAAGGTATAAACGTCTCATTCGGTGGCAAAGGGTAGTCAAGGAGCGGCGCCGGTGGAATTCTGCACCGGAGCGAGTTTCCGTGGGTAAATGTTCCCCAATTACGGGAACAATCGCGTAGCAAAATATTTCCTTTCGCCTCCTATCCACTCGGCGACGTTACCAGAATACCTTTGGGTATGTGTGTAACTGCACGGGCTGCGTGGTGCTTTGCCTTTCAGCCAGCTCAAAGCTGTTCTCTTAATGAATTACTAATGAGTTAAAATTGGACAGCAGGCTTAATTAAAGCGTAGAGGCAATGTGTTTACCACATTGTAATTGAACTCATTAGGGCTATGGCTTTTTTTGTTTTTTAAGCAGCCGCCTTCTTCTGCGCGTCAAATAATCCACGGGAGCTGTTTATTAGGCGAGGGGGAAGATATTGTAAATCAATTCTTCGGGTGAAAAACGCGACTTTGGGGGGAAATAAAACGCGTAATGATTGCTCGGCTCTTGCCTAGGCGGGGAGGAACCGCGCTCCGCATTGCAAGCCGGGCTCGATAGACGCGCAGGAGGCTGGAAAGTTTCGGGGGGACTTTGGAGTTGTTCTTGCCCCGAGCAATGTGATGGGAGAGACGTGTCCCTAGCGAGGAGTGGAGGTTGTGGCTCCAATTCCGCTGCAGTTTGGGCAACCCTGGGCTCTTCCGAGAGTTATTCGTGGAGGTGGATGGGGGTGCTCGTTTGAAGGAAAAATAAGCCTAGTTTAAATCTAGCCCCACAGAGGGATCATTTGTGGGGCGAGTGTTTCCAAGGAGTCTGCCCAGACTCCCAGCCCCTCTTAGGGTTGCTAACGTGGTGGGGGGGGGCTGTTTGTGCGTTTAACTTCTTTATTCACTGAAACTAGGGGGGAGAGGAGGGGCCTGGTCGGGGAATTGGGAAGAGGACAGGACTAGGGTGTGGGGAGGCGGAGGGAGTTTGGGGGCTGAGGAGAGGGATACAGGGGGTGAAGTGAAAGCTGGGGAGGGGGTTGGAGCAGGAGGGGAAGGGGATGGAGTTAGGGGGCTTAGCGGGGGGAGATGAGGTCGGGCAGGGCTGGGGAAGGGGAGCTTTGCCCGCCTTCCTCACTGTGTCTAGGAGCTTTGAACACGCCCATGCGCAGGCAGCCGGCTTGGGACACTCGCTGGGGAGCGCGGCGAACCCTTGGGGCTGCCCGTCCCAGCCCCCTCGATCAGCGGAGCCGCTGCCTTCACAGGCTGCAGAGGCGACGGCGGAGCCGAGCCGAGCGGCCGGTCCCCGAGGGACACCCCGAGCAGCTCCTGTGCGAGGCGGGGGGTGGGCCGCTGGCTGGCTGGCAGCAGCACCCCTGGGGAGAGGGCGATTTGCCTGCGGCTTGCAATGCGCTGCCTGGCGGTTAGAAGGCGTCCGAGATCCCCCGCCGCAGGAGGGGGAGAGAGGCGGAGGAGCCGCGCTCCGGAAAACTTCCCGGCGCTGTGAAGACGCAGCGGGCTGAGCGGGGGGGGCTCGGGTCCCACCTGGCCCCTGTTCCTGAGCCAGCGTTGATGCCTTGCGGTATCGTCCCTGCCAGGCGCTTGTCACAGGCGCTAGAGCCACGATCCCCCGGCAGCTGAGTCTAACAGGTAAGCAGCAGCCCCCTGCCTCCCCTCCCTGGCTCCGGGGGGGGGGGAAAGGGGGCTGAGAGGCGGCTGATTTGAAACAGGCTCCCTTAAAACGCCTCATCGGCACAAGCCACGCAACCGCTCCCTCTCTTGAAAGGTGACGCTCTCACTGATGAGTCGATGATGAGCAGAATTATTTTATCTGAGTGCGTTGTGGTTTGTTTGTTTTTTTTTAAAGGCACAAATAATGACCCCCGCAGACTGGAGTGATTGTGTGTCATTTGTTGCTCAAGCCTCCATGGCTGAGAGTGGGTCTGTTTGATTAAGGCGATTAATCTTTGATTACAGGGCTCTGGTGTCACCTGCAACAAAAACAAAACGCCTTTGCAAGGGCTTTTCCGAAAGCTCCACTCGGCAGCTCCAGTGAGAAATGCCGCGCTCAGCCTGGGTGCGCTCAGTGAATCTTCAACTAGTGTCTGCCCGGCTCCCTCTTGGCAAGTTTGGAGCGTGGCAGAGAGAGGAGAGATCAGGAGTAATAGGAACGGGAGCTACGTGCGTTTGTTACTTACAGGTGCATTGAAACGCTTCATTTCTCTCGTCTTGTGGGTTTTTTTTTTCCCGTGACTAATTAACACTGGTCATAAATAACTGATGCCAAGTGCAAGGGGAGAGAGAGTCTTCTGCTGGCTGTAAGCAGGGCCGAAGCGTGGGGTCTGCTGAAGGGAACCACTTCACTGGGCTGCTGAGAGCTGTTTCACGGACAGGAAAAGACTGGGATCATTCCAGGAGGGTAACTGGGGGCAGGGAGTGTCGCTCGCCATTCCCGCTGAAGCTGTGTATGCGGAGCTACTCTCGTTGCAGAGGCAGGGTAAGGAGCTGTCCTTTCAGCACCCACCGCCGTCCCTTTGCTCAACAGCCAACTTTCCCCATTGCTCTGGGATACCACCCTCTACTTAGCCTATCCCAAGTGCTTCCTGCAACTTGCAATTATCCGCCTCGGGTGGGGTCTCTCTGTATGTTAATCAGGTGAGACTACGTCGTATCTCTCCCTCCCCACCAGCCCCTTTTGGGTCTTAACACTTTGAAGCATAAGGTCGGCTGAAAACGGAGCCCAACTTGAGCCAAAGCAGGCCTGCTGCGTTGTTGTTGTGGGTTGTAAGGTAGTTCTGCCCATTTCATTTCATCCCAGTACATTTTGCATGTAAATTCATTTCCAGGTTATCTCACCCGAACGGGTGATTTGCAGACCTCGGACCGTTTTCTTTAAAATAAAAAGCAACCTTCCTCTTTGATAGGCAATTTGAATCTGTATTTAAATTGGAGAAAGGCCTGGAAAAAAAATCAGTGTGTGTGGAGGAGAAGAGGCAGAAGTCAGCCAGTCAAAAGCCTGTGTATGTGAGAGAGTTTATAAGGGAGCAATATTTTCTGACATGCGAATCTACACTTGGAAACAAAAGTGAAGCATGTTGCATGGAGCAGATTTTACCTTGTGTTTGTAAAATGACTTTGAGGTCTAAGAAATAACCCGTTGGTATAAAAACAAAGAATAAAAAAACACTCGTGTTGCCATAAACCCTCATAATATGGTTGCAGCATTGCCTTTAGGAATGACATCTCTATACTAATATAGGGTAATAGCCTCATTAAGCGAGCTGCATGCTTGTTGCACAGATATCACTGTGGCTTCTAATCAACTCCTTCCAAAACACGGGCAGTCCAGTTGTGATCTATAATCCATTATATTACAAAATCCTTGGGGGAAATGTCCCTATAGTATAATAGGGTCCCTGACAAATAACTTTTAACATAATAATGAAATCATGACAGTGAGGGGGAAATATGGTAATGGGACAGTAAAGAACTTACATTTGGTGGATGAGAGTCAAATTGTGACTTAACAGACCCATAAGTGGGTAACGTGAACTATCAAATTATGGAGGAGCGTAAAAGCTAAACAAACATGGTACCCGTAGATTGTTTATTCCTCATAAAATACAACTCTACAAAGCAGGAAGTTACTGCAAACATTTATCAATAATGAATGAATCTCCTGTAATAAAATACTTACATAATTAGCTACAGCCAAGTATGTGCATTATGCTAACCCTTTTGCAACTCTGTGGAAAATCTGAGTTGACAAATCCTTTAAAATACCCCTTTAAATACCAAAACAACAGCAACACATTCGCCCAGCGCTCCGCCTTCTATTATGCTATGATTTTCCATTTCTGAAACAGAAAACGTAAGTACTCCTGAAATATAACAGAAAACTCTCTTTGGTGAATTCAGAAGAGTCATTAACATTCAGCTTTAAGTGAATGTTAACAGTAAATAAAGAAATCTCTTGATTGTAATAGTTGTAACAAAGCAATAATAAACCAGTGGGTGGTCATCAGTAATGATAAATGTATCATTATTACTGTGTGTCTGGGAACTGGGTTTGGAAAGTACTTCAGACTTTTTAGTAGCAGGCTTGGTGGCAATTCGTTTCTTAGCCTGGAAAAAAAAGCCATATAATTTTATACACAATTTAGGTGAAAATAAATTTAAATCTGTATATTACATTTTTAATTTCAAGATAGTAATTAAAGTTGGTTCATTATATCTCCTCTGAAACTCTCAGTGCTCTTCTTAATTGCCTGTTTGTACAATTTGCTTCTAAGACACCCAAGGTTACTTGGTTCTAAAAGATGCAGAATTTAATTATTTACCAGCATTGAGTTTTCAGATGATCACATCATGTTTTCTTCAAAAGTTTGGTCTTGCTTTTCCTCCAACCCCAGTTGGTTAAGGCCTCATTTTCAATTGTAACAGTTTGTTTCTCTTTTAAATAACTTGAAACAAACGTGATTCTGGCTTCAGAATTTCAAAGAATGGTTTAATTTATACATTTTTAAAAATCAATAGCCGAGGTTTATTTTCTGGAGGTCAATTCACCAATGTCTAAATATGCAGTTGCTCCCCTCCCCCCATATTAACTTCTATAGTCAGGACAAAGCTATAGAAATAAGGACACTTGAGTTTTTAAGGTATAATGGTCCCAAAAAGCGTAAAGAAGAGATACCTAGGAAGAATCTAGTGTGTAATTTCTCGTACTAAGCATTAAAATAACAGATTGCACCTTTAATACAATTCCAACACAGCAGGTTTAATGTTGATTGCTATGATACCACTTTAATATGCCTACAGTGGAACCATCCGGATATGCTTACAAAGGTTTGCAAATATCTTGAATAATCACAATCTCTGCCTTCGACGACTCGAAGCATATTTAACGGTGAAGTTAAAAGAGCTGCCTCAAACAAAAGATACCATTTAAATTAATTCCCTCTCCCATACGTGCAGTCAGCAGTTGATAGGTCTTCAGTAGGAGGAAGACCCCAGCAACATCCACAGAAATATCAGTTCCCTAAACTCTCCCACTGCCTTTAAAGTGTCAGTAGAAAGAGACCGTGTTGTGCCTCTTTCCCCATGATTCTGATTATAGCTGCATCTTTTAGACGCGTCTTTTGCCAGTGAAAACTCCACCTAGATCTCTGCCCTTTTGTTGTGTTTAGCTAGGAGGTTATTCAGGAGCAGAGACAAAAGCCTGAAGTGATGTGATCTAAATGAGCTCCGGGGTTTTCCAGATGGGACCATCTCAATTCCAAATGCCCCCTTTGCTTGCCGATTAAAATAACGTTGTTGTTATTGTTGTTTTTAAATCAACTATGAAAGAGGGCTTCCGTGTAAACAAAAAGTCCCAACATAAAATCATTATCAGTCATTTTAAAAATCATGCTTCAGTACATGAATCTATTTCAAATTGAAATTACACCTTGGGTGCCTATTACTTATAGCTGCAAGTTTCACTGGGATGGGGGTGGGGTGCGCATAATGAATGTGAACAAGGGTTGGTTTTCTTTGTGGCTTTTAAATGCAGCAAGGTAACCTTGGCAAAGAGTCCTGTGGCACCTTATAGACTAACAAACTTATTGGCGCATGAACGTCGTCGGATGCATGGTAACCTTGTTCCTCGTGCCATGTCTGGTAGAATTAAGGCTGCTGGAGTAAATAAAAGCTGTGAGGGAGGGTTGATGTGGAGTAAACATGAAGGGCTGAGCTGGATCTATGGTACTTTCCCCTTTCTCTACAGTTGCTTTCAAATCAGCCATTCCTCAGGGAACAGGACTCACTTCTATTTGAATCCGGAGCGATCGCTTACGCAGAAGAGGGGCGGGGGGAGGCGCAGACCAAGCGAAAGAGTGACTTTCTCTGTCCACATCTGATAGAAGTTTGCCCACGGTTCCTCTCAAGTCCTTCTTCAGAGGTGGCCCCTGGCCCCGGTCCTTCCTTATAAAATAAGCCATTCAAGGTGGCAATTGACGGAGAATGCCTCCAGATTTGCTCTCAGTTACACCGGTGTAACTCCAGACTCCCCGAGGTTACTCCGGATTTACACCGTATAAGTGAGACCAGAAGGTAGAGCTCCTTGGTCAGAGAGCGGATCTCTTTACCTACAATCTGTTTGGCTGCATAATTAAATGACAGACGCTCCCACTAGAAAGCGAATCTGTTAGCCAGTGCAAAGCTCACTCTGTAGTTCTTCCACGTCTGAGCGAGGCCTGTCCGGATAGTGAATAGGTTTTTTTTCAGTGCAAATCCACAACAACCACGTTGCGTTGCGCCCTGCACGAATCACCATCGGTTCTTTTCACAAGGTTTTCCACAAGCAAATCTGGATTGTGGCTAAAAGGCTCCGCGTGCTTAATAGGACGCCTCGCCCTGCTTCTTAACTGGGCAAGTCTCCTCTCACGTATGCCAGTTTTACCCTGGCTACTCCGCTGATTTAAGAGCAGTTACTTCTAATTTCTACACTAGTGTAAAAGCAGCAAAGAATCCTGTGGCACCTTATAGGCTAACAGACGTTTTGCAGCATGAGCTTTCGTGGGTGAATACCCACTTCGTCGGATGCAAGATTTCGTCACTGGTGTAAATTACCAAGTGAATCCGCACCACCGTGCTTAAATAGGGAAAACTTCCATGGATCTCAGAACCAGTTGCTCCTGCATTAGTATTACCCGATGGGGCCCATTAGTGTTACCCAAGGGCTCCAGACAAGCTATTACAATCTACCCGGCAAAACAAAAACACGTTTAAAAATCTTCTTTAAAAATATAAGACGCTAAATATAAAACGCTGGCTAAGGTTCTTTCGGAATTAGACTAATTTAAATATGTATTTCCTGTTTGTATTATTTAGCTCATGAGGGAGGTTTGCTGGTTAAAGGTATTTGCCAATCTGAAAAGCTGTCCAAATATGTTTATAGACATGCACTGGTGGCATCCTGATAACATGTGAATTTGCATGCATTTCTATAGGACCATTTCCCTCTTTTCTGTGCTGCTGCAGAATAGCATCCGTCAAGCACAAAACAAAGTGATGATCTAACTTGGAACCAACAAGACCAAAGGAACACAAAAAGTTGAAGCAGAGACTCTAGCAATCGGGCATCTAAACGGTGGCCGATCTGACAAATTATGTACGAGATTTTCCTCTTGATTGTTGGGATTTACAGGCCTAACACCCATTAGCCTTAATGGGAATTGGGGCTTTGTATCCCCAGGCATTGAAATGAATGTGTATTTATTCAGTATGTGCTGCAAAACCTAGGCAGGAGATAGGATGACACAAGTTTATCTCCACCTCTGCATTTCCTTGCAATTAGGTTTCTTCTGAAGTTATTTAGGTAAACTATTGTAATTTACTGTCAAAACTTGTTCAGAAACAGGCTCCAACACACTTGAGGAAATATATGCAGTTTTGACTATGAATGTACTGTTAGAATATCAATCTAAATAACTAAATTTTCAGATATAGACAAGCCAGTCTAAGAAATCACCAAAAATAATACCAAAATCCAAAATGATTTGGCTCTCCTGAGGCTGAAAGGCCTTAAACTGGATCTCATATTTTTGTGATTCTTCTTACTTTTGTTCAAAGAGGCGTTGTTCTTAAATATTTTACCCGATAATGTGCATTTTATATATATAATCTATGTAATAAACACATATGTATATATACAGAGAGAGAGAGAGCGAACAAATGTAATACAGACACATACATACGTGTATGTATATATAACGCTCCTTTCCTATCTGTACCATATACGAATCAAATACCAATTTAGTGAAGACAGGAGAGGAAATTTCTCCGTGGCGTGGTAATAGATCATACAATGTGTGACACTGGTTTAACCAATAAAACAATTTGAATCAATTAGCTTGCGGAGGAGAGTTTTGAAGTGTAAAATTCATGTCAGTCTGGCTAGGAAGCATTGATTAAAATGTCACCAATCTGAGGCGTACAGCTATTGCTCACATGAAAGCAGCAGGCTCCGATATGGAAGAGAATCAGAAAAGCGGGCGGGGGGGAGGTCCCTTTGTGACAATTGCTGTGTACGGGCTAGCAGGATTTAATAAAAGGTGACAGAAGTAGTAATAAAGATAGGCTTTTGCATTTCAAAGTTTTAGCGAGGACCAGGCGTTGCAAGGGCTCTGCAGGTTAGCTGTCTAGGTAAAGATTAAAAAGAGTTTTCCATATTTCTGGAATATCTGTTGGTAAATTATGCTAAGAGTCGAAAAGGAAAGCTGCAGCTCGCTTTAGCATGCACTGGATCCTTTATAAAACGCATTTTCGGGATTAAAATTCACGCGGAAAGGTTTCCCATGTTTCCCCTGATCTTTAAAAAAAATCTTTAAAAAAATAATCTAAGGAATATTTAGAAATACCCAATCCCTTGGCCCTAGATCCATCCTGCTGTTTAAATGGACCTCAGCTGGATCTGTTTGCCGGATGCTATTCGGTTTTGCTTTCACTACTAGCAATGACCTGACAAACTTTAGAATGAGAAAACCCCTTCTCGTGTCCGGTTGCTATTATCAATACAAAGTTCAAACCTGGTCAGTCCAAACACATATCTTGTCAAATCTAAGGGTGCGGGGGGGCAATCGGGTGATTGCTCTAATGTTTTCTCTTTGAAGAAGTGTTGAAGACCCGCTACATATGAACGATTGTTCATACAACGCAAGGATACCACTGCTGATCTTTTTCATAGCATACAGCTTTTCATGCTCACCTCTGCTTCTATCAAGGAGACCAAAGCATAAGCTAAACTGTAGCCTGGCATTCTTGGAAAGCTACAGGAAGGAAAGGGGGAGAAATATTTCGAGATCTTGAGAAGTTCCTTAAAGTCAAAAGAAAGAGGGAGTGTCAAGCTTAGGCGTGGAAATTACTTATAATTGGACGAGGAGGAATAAACGTGGATAGTTAGATCGAATATTTTTCCTGCGATATGCTGAAAATAACGCCAGTGTCTTTCTTTTTGTCAGGAAGTTAAAAGCGCTGATTATCTGCTTGACAAATACAAGTGCAAACTTTACTATCTTGTTTAAGACCTACTTCATGGTCGTTTCTTCATTTCTTTTGCCAATTTTGTGCACACAAAAAACCAACCCGTCTCCTTGGGAGATTTTCACGACGAGCCGTCGTGGAGTCCGGTTTCAATATGTCTGTGCTGTCTGCATTAGATTGTTTAGTTTGCTTGGGGCGCCACATGTTTATGACTGTCCATTGCGTTTGTTCTTTAGTTCTTGTGCCTGAGCCTATCGGAGTCGTCTGCTAGAAAAGTTACATTGCACCCATGTCATGTAATCCTCATTCTTCGAACCAAAATGTTTCCAAAACAGTAGCTTTTATCCTCCAATTGACTCCCCTCCGCCCCCAATTTCTTGGCAGGGCTAAGGCTTAAAACACTCAAAAACATTTAAACAGTTGTAGTTACAAGTTAAATGTCATTTAAACTTTCTACGCTCTTCCCTCTCTGGTAAAACGTCTGTAATACTCCGTCCTAACTTCTAGCCAGTTGAGGGGCAAATATATTGACAACAGATTAATATCCTGCGCTCTTTATTCAAACCTCTCTTTAGGCAAATCTGCCATTGAGTTTGTTTGTACACTGCCAACTACCACTGGGCCCTAATCGCTTTTGGGGGTCCCGAAGCGCTGGGCCATAGGAACGAGACAGACACAAAATTACGTTCAAATGTTTTGCCACGATATAAAGAGCCGTTGATTTGCTACTTAAAGAATCGCGCAAAAAGGATTATTTGTTCTTGTTACGGTCATTTTAAACGTGGATCGAAATTCCCTTTTCAAGACAACCCGCGACATCTCCAGCTCAGCCAGGTCACCTCGCTACCCATTTGGACAATACATCTGTTTTAAACACAAGGCAATCCACAGATTTATACTCAACCGACATTAGGAGTGAGTAGTCTGCATGGCGTAGTCTTTGTGCCGGTTTTCTTCAAAGTACGTTTGAGAAGGGGGTGGAGAGGAATTATCCACAGGGCTCGATGCTGCTATTCAGGCAAAAAGGGGAGTAAGGGTCTCGGAATCGGTACCCTGATGTAATTTTAAAGACGTCTCCATACTGTGTGTGGGGAGGGGTGGGGGGAGGCGTCTCCCCTCTCTCCACCTGTTGGGGAAGCAGCGGGAGGTGGGTTGTGAGAGCTGCTGCTGTGTGTAATCGGAGTGGATTGCACGGTGAGGCTGTTACATTACCGGGTGACAACAGACCCTCTTTTTCCATGAATCCTGGGAGAAGAGATGCCTCGTTCTGCCAGGGTTGGGGCCCTGGCAGGTCGCCACGCGTGGCTGCACCGAGGCGTCCCTGAGCCCCCCATTTAAAGCCCATTAGAGGCTCCGCGAGGTCAGGGCGCTGCCGGTGGCTCTCCGCCTGCCCAGAGGGCGCCCGGTGCACCATGCCAGCCCCTGGCTGCGGAGCGCCCGGGAGCCGGTGACGTCACCGTGCCCACTGGGTGTCGTCCTTTGGGTCCGCCTGGAGTTCGGCGGCAGAGGGGAAGGAGCTCCCGCGAGCGCTCCAGCTGGGGCTGGGCGCCGACCCGCTCGCACGCGTAGAGCAGGGGCGGGGGGGGGGACTGATCCGGCTCGCCATCTGCAACCGCCATGCTCCGCTATCATTAACGCAGAGGACAGCCTGCCTGCGAGCGGAGGAAGCCTTGCGAGACTCCCTTGCCTGCTTGGTTTGAGGACATGCTTTGATGTCTCTTCCCTCTCCCCTCCCTCCTCCTTTTTGAGTCCCCCCCCCTGGAAGCCGGTCAGGAGGACACACATGTAAAGAACACCGTGATTGAGGAGGTAAATATTTCATCCTCGCTGCCTGTTCGGGTCAATGTTAGCTCCGGTCAGGTTTTCTGCATAAAGTTCAGGGTGTGTGTATGGGTGTAGTGGGGAGGGACAGGCAGGTTATACATTAAATTAATTGGGGAAAGGGAGGGTGCTAGGGACCTTTTATAGGATGTTTGCTTGAGTAAAACTTTTACTTTCTTCCAATTGTCTTTTTTAATCTTATTGACATCTTTCACCAGTATTGATATATGACTTCCCCCCCCCCAACCCCCTCTGTGGCAGGGGAGGAGAGAAGGGGGAAGATTGGGGAAATGATTTCTAAATCATTTCCACTGGTTTAAACAACGCCTGGTTCACAAAACCCTTGAAAAATCGTACCAGGAAAGTCTAGCGGGACTTAATCTCATTCAGATCCGTGTCTATGGCTGTGTAAAAGTCAGCATAGTAGCTGAGAGGATAAGAATCTTAGCTGGTCAGTGAGGGAGCTATTTGAAGAGTTTGTGTAGGGGAACCAGGTATAACTGTTGTCTCTCATTGCCTATTAAGTAACTATCGCTCCGCCGGAGATATTGTATGTGATCCATCCGAGGTGACAAGCTCGGTTCCTGTCATGTTTGAACGTGTCTAGGTTTGTTCAGCAGTCCTGAAGGCCACCCGTCTAATGAAAGCTGAGAATCAGAGAAAGCAATATTGTGAAATTGTAACGATGTCATATGAAACAAAGGCAGAATTAGAATTGTATAATGATCTTTCAAATCAGAGATAAATATGACCTGCAACTTATTAAATATAAATGATACGGTTGAGATGGTCAGAGAAGGACAATTTTAAGCAACTGATGTAGCCTTTGATTAGTTCAATTATTGCCCAATGCTTTTTAGGGAGAGAAGATGGTGTTTTGTTTTGTTTTTAAATTAGGTAAAAAGAAAAACCAGTTGTTTTGCCCATAGGCGTTTTTGTTGTTTGGTTTGATACGATTCATTCTAAAGCCTTATTTTAACTATTATTTGCTTTGAAAACATTAACTGATGCATTTAAATAATTGACTATTCTCCTAACCTGAGATATTAGAATGTATGCTTTTTAAAGCACTGACCTTTGAAAAGATGGCACTATCCACCTTTTGAAGATAGAGGAAACGTCCCGATAGCAACCAGAGAAAGCGGAAGTAATCAATTCAATATTTCTGCTGAGTGTGGGTGGTAATTGGGTGGCTTCCTTGAAACCTTGTCGAATTCTTAAACCACTTCTCTGCAACATTCTTTACACACCCATTGCTTTTCTAATGTCAACATAGTAATAGGTAAACATTTGAAAATGGTTTCAAATCAAATACCTTCTTCTATTTAGGAAATATTTGGGTCTCAGGAATGGCGATCCAGATTCATCCTGTTGATCAAACAGATAATATGGTTTTAACATTTGATGCGCCAAAATTAACTAAAATATTTCCGTTTTGTTTTAGAAGCTTTCTAAATTTTTCTTTTTAGTGACTGAAGACTGCGTTTTACACTGCAAAAATACCACCACTCACTGGAATACGTTGGTGATGTGGATTTCGTTTCATGTTAGAAAACTATTTAAATTTTCGATTCAAAATTGTGAATTAAACCTGATACTAAGGACAATCGAGTCATGTTAAATACGTTTTAGGATAAATACATTTTAAGATTCTTTGCCATTCAGAACTCCCACTGAAGTCAATAGATGTGCTAGGTATGGTAGAAATGTAGAAAACAATCATAACGTGAAATGACTCCTTTTTAGAGGTGGTGTTTTAGCCCTGTTGGTCCCAGGACATGAGAGAGACAAGGTGAGTGAGGTAATATCTTTCCCAAAAGTTGGTCTAATAAAAGATATTTCCTACCTTGTCTCTCTCATTTGTAGATGTCACGTTTGTACTTTTACAGCGCTTGTTAGACTGGAATAAGTGTATAAGCGCTTGTCAGGTCTGATAACCTTTTCGCGTCCACGTTTTTTAACAAAAGGTTTAACTTTCCTCAGTCCGAATCACTTGTAAATAGACCAAAGTCTGTCCCAGACCCTGGCAGAACAAACTCAAGTGTGGGGCTTCGGTTGGGTTGTGGGTTGGCCCGCGACGGCGGTTATATAATACAGTAGGGCAGATGTTCTCGGGACTGCCTCTGAAAGGAGTGATTTTTGTCTTTCCTCGCTTCATTGTCCCATCCCCAGCAGACCCATGTTCTTTTCTCTTCCAGTGGGCCACAGAAGACTCCCGAGGCTGCGCGCTGAAGAGATGGCGACAAGCCCCCGGCCAGGCCCTACGGACATCCTGCTCTCCTCCCCGTCCAACACTTACCAGCCGGACTCCATGAGCCAGCAGAGAGCCAGCCACGGCAGCATGAAGCCTAACCAAGTGGGCCAGGTGATTTTGTACGGGATCCCCATCGTGTCTTTGGTGATCGACGGCCAGGAGCGGCTGTGCCTGGCGCAGATCTCCAACACCCTGCTGAAGAACTTCAGCTACAACGAGATCCACAACAGGAGGGTGGCGCTGGGCATCACCTGCGTGCAGTGCACCCCGGTGCAGCTGGAGATCCTGCGGCGGGCCGGGGCCATGCCCATCTCTTCCCGCCGCTGCGGCATGATCACCAAGCGGGAGGCGGAGCGGCTCTGCAAGTCCTTCCTGGGGGAGAACCGGCCCCCTAAGCTGCCGGACAACTTCGCCTTCGACGTGTCCCACGAGTGCGCCTGGGGCTGCCGGGGTAGCTTCATCCCGGCCCGCTACAACAGCTCCCGGGCCAAGTGCATCAAGTGCAGCTACTGCAGCATGTACTTCTCGCCCAACAAGTTCATCTTCCACTCCCACCGCACGCCGGAGGCCAAGTACACGCAGCCCGACGCCGCCAACTTCAACTCCTGGCGCCGCCACCTCAAGCTGACGGACAAGAGCCCCCAGGACGAGCTGGTCTTCGCCTGGGAGGACGTCAAGGCCATGTTCAACGGCGGGAGCCGCAAGCGGGCCCTGCCCTCCGCCCCGCCCCAGCCCGGCGCGGCGGCGGCCGCCCAGTGCCACCCGCTGGGCTCGGTCAAGGCGGCGGCCGCGGTGGTGGGCGGCGGGCTGCTGAGCCCGCACCTGCTAGGGGCGCCGCCGCCGGAGCTGCAGCAGAAGCGGGCGCGCTTCGAGGAGGACGAGGAGCTGGAGGCGGCCGGCGGCGGCGGCAAGAGCCAGCGGAGCTACCCGGTCATCCCGGTGCCCAGCAAGGGCTCCTTCGGCGGCGTGCTGCACAAGCTGCCCGGCTGCGGCGGCCTCTTCCCGCACCCCTACGGCTTCCCCGCCGCCGCCTTCGGCCTCTGCCACAAGAAGGAGGAGGGCGCGGCCGGCGAGGCCCACAAGGCGGCCGGCGGCCTCTCGGGCCTCTTCTGGCCCGGCCGGAAGGAAGCCGCCTTCTACCCGCCCTTCTGCATGTTCTGGCCGCCCCGCGCCCCCGGCGGCCTGCCGGTGCCCACCTACCTGCAGCCGCCGCCGCAGCCGCCCAGCGCCCTCAGCTGCTCCCTGGGCGACAGCCCCGGCCTGCTGCGCCAGGCCTTCCTGGACCTGGCCGAGCCCAGCGGCGAGGCGGCGGCCGCCGGGCTGGGCGCCCCCCCGGCCGCGGCCGCTCCGGCTCCCGCTCCCCCGGCCAGCGGCAGCGGCAGGGACCCGCTCTTCGAGACGCCCCCTGGCGGCGGGGACGCCGCGTCCCCCGCGGCGGAGGCGGGCGGCGGGGGCAGGGTGCCGGCTCGCCACCCGCACCCGCACCCGCACCTGCTGGAGGGCCAGGCCGGCCGCAAGGCGGGCAGCGGCTACCACCACTCCAGCGCCTTCCGGCCGGTCGGGGGCAAGGAGGACTCGGAGAGCCTGGCCAAGCTGCACGGGGCCAGCGGCGGGCCCCACCACCCGGCCTCCCCGCTGCTGCTGGTGCAGGAGGAGCCGGGCTGCGAGCGCCACCCGCCGCTGCCGCAGCCCCAGGCCCCCCACCGCCTCCTCTCCCCGGGCGGCACCAGCTGCAGCTACCCCAGCGAGGAGAGCAGCGAGGAAGAGGAGGAGGAGGAGGACGAGGAGGAAGAGCAGGAGGTGGACGTGGAGGGGCACAAGCAGCCGGAGGAGGAGGAGCAGGAGGGGGACCAAGGGGTGGACGCCCTAGGGGGGAGCAGCCGGTACCTCCAGAGCCGGGGGCTGACGGAGAAAGGAGGAGGCAGCAGGGACCGGGCTGCTGCTACTGGCCTCTTCCCCATCAACTCCTCCAGGCAGCAGCAAGAGGAGAAACTAGGGGACACCAGTGCAGAGCTGCATCCTCCTCCCCCTGGCCCCCCGAAAGGGGGGAATAGCAGCAGCAGCAGCAGCCCAGTGCACCATCCATCACTGGAGGAGCAGCCCTCCTACAAAGATGTAAATATCCCCTTTAGGCTCCTTCAAGCTAATTATTATTATTGAAATGCACCTTTAGGCTGAATCGGTTCCACATGCGTAAGGAAGATGGATCGCTCGCGTTCCCCACAGAAATAAAATATGCGGGGTGGTTCATACAAATCGGCCCAATTGTTCTTGAATTCAGACCAAATGTAGAGGGTTATTTCTCTTCCTTACAGTAGATTTCGGTTTGTAAAGTGGAAAAATCACCCCCTAAAACAGAAGTAAGGGAGAGCTATCTGCTCCAAAGGTTACATCCTTCCCCAAAGAATATTTTTGTTTCCTACAAATGGGTCACTTGAAGGCCTTAACCATGTTTTTAAAAACATATAGCAATTTAGACATAATTCAAACCAGACCACAGGAGGGTTTGGGGGCTTCATTCTGTATTTAAATGTTAGTACTAGAAATCAAGAGGTGTAGAAGATTTATTAGGTCATCTTGTCTTACTCCCTGCCAGTATAGAATGGCTCCTTACAGTAAGTTGTTTTCAGTGGATGAAAGCGTTAGGTCCTTTCTGATAGTTCCTGTCCAGTTAAATCTACCAGTGGCAAATTAGCTCAAGGAAGAAAATAATCCAGGCCAACCTGCACACCTCCAATTTCCATTACCCGTCACCCCACAAACACAGAAAGTAGAAGTTGTGTATAGAAGCTTGTAACATATTGAACCTGTACAAGGTTTATAAGGTTTCCAAAAAGGCAATCATCAAAGATAATGTCATGGGGGATTCCACAATAGTCACTTCTATTGATGTCCTTTTTCTGCTGACTTGGTATTTGCCTGGGATTGTATATCTGCATATGATTGTCTCTAGATCTTGATTTTGTGTGTTTTAATTATTTTTATTCCTGTAGAATCAGAAAAGCAAGGAAGGTAACCAAGTCATTTTGGCTACAAAAGAGGACAGCAACTTTTCAGGTAAAGACAAATATATTTTCTTTTTCTAAAATCGATGCAGTCACCAAAAGGCTTAATAAACCACAGCTCTGTGGGTTGTATCAATTTGTTCTCTATAACATGACTTAAACAAAAATAAATCACTTCCATGATTTCAATTAAGAAAAAACATTCTAATAGACTCTTTGATGGCAATTTAACATTATATTCATTCACATCCAAAACACATCTGAGTATGTGTTTGAATATTAGGTATCTATTTTTGTTGGAGTCTACTGTTGTCTTGGGTATGCTATTTCCTGCTACTGAAAGCATTTTAAGTGTTGCATTTGTTTTTTATTTTAGATAAGAACAAAGAGCATAATTTTTTCATCACAGAAGAGCCTTCAGGAGGAGACTTCTGGCGAGATATAGCAGGTATGCTCAGGAAAGTGTAGAGGATAAGCAGACAGAGACTAAAATTCATAATCAAATGTCTGAATATTTAGTGCAAGGGTAAAGATAAAAACAATTCCAAGTAGATATAACTAAGGAAAATGCAAATGGGGGAAAACAGTGACATTAATAGCAATAAGATTATTAATTGCTGGGCATATTTCAGCAGAAATTTCAGAAATATATCAGGTTACACAATGAAACAGGCTGGAAAAGCATAAAATGACAATAATTGAAATGTTCTCTTTGAAACCTTCCATTAAAAAGGATCACAGCTTATTGCTTTTAATATCTGTCAGAAAGACATTAAAGGTGTTTTATGACATCTATGCCAACATTTATATTATCTCCATGATAATGATCTCTACACAAAATGTATAATACATTTACAAAAATTACATTATACAAATTAAATGAAACCACCTTTTACTGATTGCTAAATGTCTCCAAGGGGTTTGGGAAAGACGTGATTAGAAGTTTTGATACTAAGTTGTCTATTGCAGTGTCTTAAGGAGAGGGTTTTGTTTCTTGGGAAAAAAGAATCTAATTTTCCATTTATGTAATGCAAACTGCCTTGGCTTTGACTATTCACGGTTAATTGACTGTCAAACGAGGTTGTTATCCTCAGGCAATGTCTGCAAATTTGCCTGTCAAATGAGACAGAGAGAGCAAGCGGGGAGAGGGGGGAAAGAGAGAGAGAGAGTTGTACAAGGAGTGGAAATGAAAAAAATAGGATCTTAAAGAAATCTTATATAATAGCAGAGAACAATTGAAAAAGATCACAAACATTTCTAAATTTATTGCATTGGTAAATTTATTGCATTTGAAAAAATGTTTCTTAAAATACTTAATGCATCTGTGATGCCTTTTATTATTGTTATGTGGAGGGGTGGAAAGAAAGCAATAGCATTTTAAATCATGTGAATATGTGAAGAGATTGATATGTTATTGTGGGTCAGTAGATATCACTTGATTATTTTGGGTATCTTAAAATACTTGCTATTGATTAAACTTCCATGACAGTAACAAGTAATCCTGAGTGATGTAGTAAGAATACAGGGCACATTGTCTGTATTCCTCATTGTGGCCAATTTTTTTAAAGTACAATTTTGCTTTTTTAAGTGATTCCATCTATGCTAATTTTTAGACAAATTATAGTGATGTGGTTGTTTTTATTTAGCTATTTATATTGCAGCCTTATGCAAAAATCTGAATGCTTTGCATTCACTGATATTGCTAAACAGTGATAGCCATATATTTCAGTTACAAAATGTACATTTTAGTTCGCAAAGATGTATAAAACATTGCATATTTTGAATCTGTTAAGAGTCTTAAAGATACTAAGGAATGATCAGCAACACTTTGATGGTTAAAAGTGTTGGGACTGGAGGTGGAACAAATTGCTGCTAGAGAACTGAAAAAAAATATCTAAGGGCCTATTTATGAAAATGCTTACTATTAGGTGTTTTGCTGTCTTACCATAAGCAGTCCCATTATTTTCAGTGGGACTAGGTATGATAGGAAGTATTTTCAGGATTGGACCCAAATGGTCCTGCACAAAGTCAAGGTATTCATAATATATTTACAATGTCATTCAGTTGGATTCGGTGTTATCAAACTGCTTCCCAGAAATTTCTAAGTATTCAAATGACATTATATAATTATATATAATTAAAACTTAAAACTACGCATTTCAAAATATGGAAGAAATAGTTTAGAAATATTTTGACACATTCAAATTATGTTCAGCAGTTCATCAGAATAAAAATAGCTTTAGAAGTAGCTCAATATCTTCTGCGTTGGAGAAACACAGTTGGGATAGTGCACGTGCACACTCAATCTAGCATGCAAATTAACCAGGGCTATTTCCAAGGCTGAAGCAGATTGGGACTGAAACAGCCTGTACTGTACGCCCAACAGTCAGTGAAAATTCTTTTTTCTTTTTAATCAAGAAGTGTTCAGGAAAGAGTTCTACATTATTCAAATTCCCATGGCTATTTCAAGAGCTACCTGTGACTGACTTATATAACTGGTCCAGTTCTTTGGGAAAGCTGTGATAATTTACCACCCTGACCTTCCTTTAGCATATGGAGCTGAAGAATAGAAAGGCCGAAATTCCTAGGCCACAATTTGTGGTGCACTACAAATACTGCATATTGTTTACAGAAAAGCTCAGTTCCACAACTAGTGTACTCAAACTGCCTCAAATTTTAGCTCAGGAAGAAATTTTGGGAGTCGTGAAGTGGATGCTCAAAATTATAAAGACCATTTCTGATTCTCAAATCTTTTTTAATTGTAAGAATGACATGGCAGTGATTTCAGAAAAATCTAAATTATAATGAATGGGCCAAAATCTGCTTTCCTTTTCATTAGTGTAAATCCAGAGTAACTCAATTGAAGTAAATGAAATTACTGTAGATTTGCACCAGAGTAATGGAGAGTACAAAGTGGCCCAATGTTTGTTAAGCACAGCAAATTACAGGCCCAATCCTGCAGCCTTTATTTCCATAAGTAGGCCCCAGTGGCTTCAGAACCAGGCCCCAAATTTAAACGACATTAACATTTTCACACAAGCTGGTGACAAAAACCAGAGAAGCCAAAACTCCAGTATGGGGCGAGAAAAGGGCAAAATTGTAGATTTAGGCCTTGATCCTGCAAATTGTTCAGTGGGGCTCTACATAAGCAAATGGATCTGCACTCACAGAACAGATTGCGGCCTTCAGTTTGAAATAACTGGCTTCTGTCTCTTCAGGTTTTTCCCAAAGAACCCTCAGCAGTATTGCCAAGTCTCTTGATTTTATCAATATTTGGTGTTTTGTAAACCCAGCTCCTGGAATCCTGTGGTTGCATGAAGAATCTTAGCTTCCATTAAAAAAGTAAATTTCTAGCCCTTGTGCTTGCAGAAGAAAACTTGAATATGTATCCTAAGGGCTCAAAAATCAAAAGGCAAAAAAAAAATCCCAGATTTATGATTTCTTTAGTTTCAAATTGGAAGATTTTTTTTTTTAATCTCATGATTTTTGAGGATAATGGTTTTTGTATGTTTTGGGTTTGGTAATACTGGAGCTCATTCTTCATGCACTCTCTAGTCATATAGATTTTAAAAAAATTGATTTCTTTGTTTTTAAACATTAAACAAAATAGACTGTAGTCTATAAAATAGACTTTATCTGCACAGAAGTACAACTGATTCCTTTTTAGGGATATTCTTTTCTTTTTTCTTTTTCTTTTTTTTAAAGGTAAATTAACCTTTAAACGTCGAGCTTTTGAGAGAGATATTTATATACGTCCTGATTCCGGAAGGCACTTAAGCATGTGCTTATGTGTTTTCCTGAATCCTGGTTTACATACTTATTAATCCCAAAATGTGACATGGCTCCTTTAGAAGGTGTTTGAGTGTTTTAAGTAAATGCATGCCTAGGTAGGATTTCTTCAAGTATTGTATATATGTTAAAGCCACCGTTATTTACTTGTTAACACAGAATGGTTCCTTTTGGAGGTCTCATAGTCTTCCAGTTAAAAATCTATCTATATTTTTAAATACATATTTATCTAGTAGACTCTTGTGGCTCCACCACTGCAGCTGGTTGTTTATGTACATAGGGCTGTATCCAGCATAAAATATCAATGGCCTTTTAGTGATATATATCCAGGCAGGCTAAGGATGCTGACTTCATGGCAGGCTGAACTGTCCAAGGGGGAGAGTCAGCCTGCTGTCGAAGTCTTTAAAACAAGACAATAGACAGCTCCAGACAGGAGTGAGATGCAGAGGCAGGGACTAGCCTGCAGTAGTTACTACAGCCCTAAGGCAGCTATGGATAGGGGAGCATGAATCCAGCTGACCAGGCTACAAATAAATTGCATGGAAGTGCTGAAGTAGGGGGAATTTTGTGAGAAAAGGAAGACTGGTTTTGGAGGGAAAGCGTAGTACTGAGTCAGAAAATACTATTCCTGGGCTTGATACAGGCTTGCTGTGGGCCTGTGGCCAAATCAAGTAGGCCATATCTACATTTAAAATGCTACAGCAGCACAGCTGTAGCACTTCAGTGTAGACACTACTGTGATGGGAGAGGCTCTCCCTTTGCTATAGGTAATCCACCTCCCTGAGAGGCGGATTACACCAGGGGTCAGATCATTTTACCTGCTGGTTTGTCTACACTTGAAACACTACAGTGGCACAGGGTTCTTCTGTCACCATAGGTAATCCACCTTCCCTCGACCCAACACTGTCTATGTGGGGACTTAGGTTGGCTTAACTACATCGCTCTGGGGGATGGATTTTTCACACCCCCTGAGAGAGTTAGCTATGCCAATGTAACTTTTCAGTGTAGACCAGCCCTTAGTCTTTCTGTACCAACTTTCCCCATCAGTATAGCAGGGGCAGTGTGAAACTTATTTAGTCATTGTTTACAGAGCATTTGAACAGCCTCTGAAGGATTGCTGTATAGAAATGAAAAACACTTAAGGTGACACACACAGGGAGAAAAAATCATGGGTTTGTGTCCCTTTTGTTTCTTTATTGTGTGGGAAGATGCTCTGAAATGTGGGCTTTTTATTTTTCTTTTAGTTTTTTAATTGGTTTCTTTAAATTAGAAATTTAGGCCTTTGCTACTCTGGCAACTGGAGTGCTAGTGAAATGTTGACATCACAAAAGCCAAGGCCTTGTTTGCACACCAACTTGCACCTGTTTGCCTGTGTGTTTATAAACTGATGTAGTTAAATTGGCGCTAACCCCTCTGTGACAGAGTGCAGGGAGTGAACAGGTGAGCCTGCACGCTGATCATTTGGACACCAATTAGTTCCCTGCAGATAGCTGATTGAGGTAATTAGATGATCAGGCTGGCTGAGGTAAAGGGCCCACCAGTCCAAAAAGATAAAGAGACACAGGAAGGAAGGAATGGGGCTAGCTGAGCCCAGTCCCACGCAGACCTCAGGGAAGGGAGACCTCTACCCCTCTCAGGTCCTGAGGAGAAGGTCTAAAGCGCAGAGGATATTGTAAATAGCCTTGTTGCATGGGCCTGTAATGGTGTTGGTGGAGCACGGTGGATACATTACCAGTAGAGTCTGAGCCAGTTTCTGTTGTGCAAAGAGGCAGCAGCAGAGCCTGCCCCGCTACACCCTCTATAGACACTCTTTATTTCCAATTAACAGTGGCCTATTTCAGTTTAGCTTAGGCCTGGTCTACACTTACAATTTATAGCTTTTGGGTTCATTAGGCCTGAAAAACGCACTCTTCTGAGCAATTTAGCTATGCTGACCACGCTCCCTGTGTAGACACAGCTAGGCCGATGGAAGAATGTTTCCATTGCTCAGAGAGGTGGAGTTCCTACAGTGATGGGAAAACCCCATCCATTGCAGTAGTCTGCATCTACACTACAGGGTTATACCAGCAAAACTACGGTGCTGTAGCTATGCTGCTATATTTCCAATAGTGTTGACATGGCCTTAATCTGCTTTCTTACAGGATTAAGCGAAACCAAAACTGGCCACTCTTAAATCTAAAATAAGTGTCTACCCAAGGCTTTGCACCAATTTAACTACTTTGGTTTTAAAACACACCTTTAGTTTGACAGGCATAAGCTTGTGTGTAGGAAAGGCCCTGCAGAGTGATAGCTGTGCTATAAAGAGGGGAAGGGATTTTTCCTTATACTGATTAAAATTGTTGGGGGGTTTATTGTTTGTTTTTTTTTTAGACATCTATTTAGCTTTTAATTAATATTTAAGAGAAAGGAAGGCCATTAAATATTCAACACCTCCTCCCTTTCAATTAAGGAGTGAGAGTACACAATGGATGCTGAGCCCCCTAGGGAAGTACCTCAGGGAAAACGGGAGACCAGACTTAACATTCCTAGATATATATCTATATTTTTTAAGGTAAAAAACAAGTAGGAAAAAGTATCAGAGAGGTAGCCGTGTTAGTCTGGATCTGTAAAAGCAGCAAAGAGTCCTGTGGCACCTTATAGACTAACAGACTTATTGGAGCATGAGCTTTCGTGGGTGAATACATCCAACAAAGTGGGTATTCACCCACGAAAGCTCGTGCTCCAAGTAGGGGAAAAAACACCATTTTTAAAAGGTTCAGGCCCTCTTTGTACAACACACACACACACACACACACACACGTCATATGCTCTATTATTAAAGAAAACTCCTTCTCAGGTCACCTTTAAATGTCTCGCTTCTCCCATCCCACCCTCAGCCTCCCACAAGGGTAAGGGTTGGGGAGTTACAAAAATGCCTTTCTCTGCCTGATAGGAAGCCTCTCTACTCCCAAGATCTCTGTTTGTTGAAGCTGAAGGAGGTACCCATCATGCCATGTGCCCTTTCCTCCATTCTGATATTCAGCTTTCAGTCAGAGAGCCAATGACCTTAGACTATCCTTTTAAAGTTTAACCAAGCAAGTGGGGAAGAACTTTCCCTAGCACTATTCCATTTCTGTGCTAGGATGTCAGAGGATTGAACTTTCCCAAGAATCTGACAGCCATTTGTGACTTCCTTTAAAATGGGGGGATTGCAGGATACTTAAGGGCGCAGCTTCTGTGGTTGTAGAGAACGAAAAGCTTGAAGGACTGTGTTTACCAGCTGTAGCTGTGGTGCAGACATCATACTATGGTAATGTTTTCCTCAGAATAACAGTTTAAAAAAGATCACCTGAACTCTTTGAGGAAAGACAAACCCGATGAGATGGACCGATTTAAGAAAAGAAATTATGGCTGTAACTTATATAGCAACAATATACATGCTTAATATAATTTGTATCCTATCCTGTCTCAACTCTGCTATATTCCTTAATTTTTTTACTTATCTTTCACATGCTCATTTAATACTTCTGTAACAAAATAACTGCTACTGTCAACAATTCTGTTCGTTTTTAACAAAATGTTAGTAACTAAAAAAAGTTATTAATTCTGAGTTATACAAGCACCCAGTCTCTTTCCCAAAAGAAGTATAAACTGATCATCCAATTTGTATTTTCTCTTATTTTAATGTGTTTTTAAAAGCCTAATTGTTTTTAATTTTTATTTATTTATTTTGATTAAACATTTTTTCTGGACTGAAAGATCTTGTATATTTTACATCACCCCAGAATTAATTTTTACAATCCTATTATATAAACTCATCTTATAATGAAAATGCTTGCCCCACAGAAACTATATCTATATAAATACATAGGCATAAATGAGCTTTTATAATAAATGTAGAAGATAGACCAGATGTTGAAAAGGTACATGTTGAATATGTTTCATATATTATGATTTTCACGCATACTTGTTGTAAGTGTGCATTGATTTCTGGAAGTAAACAATAAATGTTTCACAGTAAATCTTCTGAATACATGTAAGAGTTTTACTTTAAAACTAGCTCATAATGAAAACACATTCCCAATTACACAACAACATTCAGGATTTTTCTAAATAGTTGGCAACTTGCATGTTGTGTAGTGATTTATTTAGTACTGTACTGCTCATATTTTTAAGAATAGCCCTTTTTGAAGATTCTTTTTGGCAAATTCTTAAGCACATGAATAACTTTCTTCACCTAACTTCAGTGGGACTACTTATGTGCACAAGTATCTGCAGAATTGGTCTGTTGGCTAAAACAGTACATTTTGAAGAATTAGGCAACAAATTAATATCTTTCAAAATGTTGGGGTCCTGTGCTGCTTCAGTCGTAAACAATAGCAGATCTGCCACTGATTTCAATGGGAGCATGGTTTGGTCCTTCTTATATTTTTAAAATAATTTATTTTCCACATTTTCTGTCTCAGATCTCTAAGAGTTAATGAAAATTCAAGAGGGGAAAAAGTCAAGTCTTTCCAGAAGATAATTAAATAGTACCTTATGCCAAAATGTTTACATTTTAGTTTGATAACTCTCTATATGAAGTAACCACATTTTTAAAAAAATTATAAAAAATTCAAGAGAACATATATACACCTAGAATTACACTCAGAGTATGTAATCCAGAAAATTTACACCTTCTCTATTACCAAAAGTTGCATCAAAATGACTTTGACTTCCATGGAGTTTCTCCAGAATTGCATTGGCATAGCTGAGAGCAGAATTTGGCCTGTAAATTCTCTATAAATGTAGTCAATCTAGTAGTTCCATATGAACAAAACTGCCATTGGAAAAAGTTTATCAATACTGATCTCAGTTATATCCAAGTAAATCTAGTGAAACTCCACTGATTTCAGTGAAGTGACTTATTTTTATGGGTGTACCTGAGATCCGAATCTAGTCCATTGTGTGAGATTTGCATTATTTTTTCATTCCTAGGGTTTTAAAAGTTTTACCTTGAATTAAAATAACCAAATCAAATTTAGCAAATTTTTAACATGCATACAAAAAAGGAGAAACTGATTAAATTTGATAGAACGGAGTGAAAAACAGACTATGGGAAAACAAGCAAGAATATAGGAATAATACCTGTGTTTATATTATGTGGTTCAGGCCCCTTGAAACAGGCATAATCTTCCCATCTCAGCCTTTAAGAGTTTTGCTGCGTTGAGACCTTTAGTGTTGGGAGCACATCAAAGCACCAAGTCTACTTGCAAAGTGCAAAACAAAAGAATGATGGACATGTGGTCAAGGGACTGGACTTGGAAATGCCTGGCTCTGCAATACGCTTGCTGTGTGTTCTTGGGCAAATCACTTAAACTCTCTTTGACTCAGTACCTCATCTGTATAATGAGGCTAATATGTCTTTTCTCTCACCCTTTGTCTGTTTAGATTTCAAGTCCTTCAAGGCAGCGACTGTCATTGTTCCTAGCACAATGGGACTCCAGTCTCAGTTGCAGGAGAGTAGCACCTGTACAAACAATAAAAAACAGGAGTATTTATTAAAAAGTCATCATTTCAAATGATTATCACATAGTAGTATCTGCGATACCACAGTTATCTGCTATTCTAGATCTGGGGAAAATGTGCTGACATTTTAATGGCAACCAGTATATAAACCAGGGGTTCTCATACTGGGGGTCAGGACCTCTCAGGGGGTCGCGAGGTTATTACACGGGGGAGTTGTGAGCTGTCAGCCTCCACCCCAAACCCTGCTTTACATCCAGCATTTATAATGGTGTTAAATATATAAAAAAGTGTTTTTAATTTATAAGGGGGAGTCGCACTCAGAGGCTTGCTATTTGAAAAGGGTCACCAGTACAAAAGTTTGAGAATCACTGATATAAACTATATTAATCATATCTCCGCTGCAATCAAGCAGGCCAGGCTAAACTTCCAAATTCCTATCCCACCATGCATGGGGCTCAGTGTTTCATTTTTATTTTTTTTTAAATAATGTGAGATGGAATCTCTGGGGTTATTCTTTTTTGGTTATTCCAGTGTCCTGGGCAGGAATCTGGAGGGGAGGTTCCTCCCAGTATGTTGCAGATGTCACCATTGACTGTGCTTCTTCATGTCTTCTGTAGTACAGGCTCTCCAGATCAGGGCTGTCTGTGTGTTTTGAGAGAGACAGAATTGGGGCATCCCACTCTTCGCTGGCTTGTGCGCTGTTTCTGGTGTGCATAACTGCACAGGGAGCCAGAATTTGAGCCTGTCTTTATCCCTATTTTTCAGTTTGTTGAAATGCAGTTCTGCTAAATCTGAATGTATTGCCTAGAGTCAGCCAAATGTGGTAAGGTGCTTTGCAAACATCCCCCTGAAGTTCTGCCAATTACCTGCTCTGCAAATCCCATTCAGTTCTAGATCTCTAAGCAGAGATTGCCAATTATACCACATCTTTTACAATGTGGGCAAATATCCATTAGGTTCTAAGTGTGGAACATCAAAATGATTTCATTTACAGTATGATGTAAACCAGATTTCACGCTGGGGGACTGAAGGAGGCAGGCATTAATGTCTCTATATCACCTAGCCTCCTGTCTAGTCGTGTAACTAGCTTTCTGCTTAAAATTTAAGACCTTTGTCTATTTGTCTTTGCACAGAATTTTAAAAACTTGTATAAAAGGAGCCTCATCAATTTTAAATGTTTAAAGTTCTGCTAGTCTGCATAAGTGTAATATTTAACAAAGTCTAGGTTCCCAGGAATTATTTTAACTATCTGGCTTTTTCACAGATTTCAAGCAGGTAAACATCAGGAGTCCTGCTCCCTATAGTAAATACAGCATGTTTTATTTACTTAGAACCCAGTCTTGCAATTGGATTCCTTAGGCCAGGCTCACTGCAGGACTGGGGCCTTAGATGCTACAATACTAAGCCCAGATCAGAATTTTCAAAAATAGAAGGGTGAGCCGAATGGGTGGAACTTGGGCTTGGGAACATCTGCTCTACCATATCCTCTAACACAAGCTGTGCAAGACTTGTTTCACTGAATCCTTATGCCTGATTTTCTCTCTCTTCACAAATGAAAGTTACTCTGCTTTCCCTGTTACTTAGTATTGATTTAGCATTATAAATCTCTCACCCTACAGAGCTGCTAGAGATGCAGTCCCTGCAGTGAAGTGTATGATATATATTTAAGGTAGCCAAGAAAGCTATGGGGTAAAATTTAAAAAAGCGCATAAGTTCCTTTTTCAAATGCATCTTGGACACTTAGGAGCCTAAATCACATTGACTTTCAGTTAGGTTCCTACGGTCCAGATTTGTAAAGGTATTTAGGCACCTGAAAATGTAGATAGGCACCTAGTGGGATTTTCAGAAGTACCTAGCTGTCTAACTCCCATGTCCACAGTCTTTCAAGCCCTCTGCTCTTGGAACTGTCATTAAAGTCAAAGCGAGTTCTTCACACAGCAGTTTTGCAGAATCTGGCCTGCCCGGTGCTTGCAAAGAGCTAAATACCAATACTACAAAAGTGAATGGAAAACTTGCTCCTAAGCCAATGACAGTGATGGAAATAGAAATGTTTCCTAAACAGATGAGATTGTTCTGTGTAATTTAGATTGTGCTGACCCCCAGAATGTACTAGGCCTCTTTGAAACACAAAAGAGGACACAGTCCCTCTTCTGAAGAGCATATAATCTAAAACCCAATAATTAGCATTGCCAGTGGGAATGCATGTTCCTCCCTCCATCCTGCACAAGCCTCAAATCTTGTGCTAATTTAATACTCTGCCAGTTAATTCCAGAAAGGATATTCAATCTGTTGTATTCCCACATTCATTTTAAAGTATTTATTACATTAAAGCATTCTAAACACCAAATTAATCTGTTTTAAAAACAAAATCTTTTTATTAAAAAAACAAAAGAAAGGGATTCCTATTTATACAAGTTTATTGACAAAGGCCAATTATCCAGTATGCTTCAAATGTACCATGTTTGCTCAGATTTATCAAGTCCATGCTATAAATTAGGGCCTAATATCAGAGACCTCATGCAAGGAAAGAGGCTGCTTCAAAGGGAGTTTTGTCTGTAGAATTGGCCTGTTTCTAGCCAGTAGGAGCAGGAAAGGGTTCTGCCGATGAACACACCTTTGTGATGGGCAAAATAAATCCAAATAATGTCCTGCCCCTCTATTGGGTCACTTTTTTGTGGGCATCATAGATTCAGTAAGTCTTCAGGAGGGATGTGAATGAAGAGCAGGCAGTAGCTTGGGCGTTCTGTGCATAGGGAGTGGGATGGAAGAAGGTAGGGTGATGTTTGGGGGAGAAGTGAATGAGAGAGGCATTGAGGTTGGTATCTGTGACAGTGCAGAGGTGACGCAGTAAGAGACAAGTTTCAAGATGTAGAGTGAGACAGAATTATGCAGGGCCTTGAAAGTGAGGACAAGAAGTTTCAATTTGATGTAGAGAATGGGGAGCCAGTTGAGCCGTGCATAGTTGGGGAGTGGGTTGACATGGGCATATCTGGGGAGGAAATTAATGTTAGTGACCACATCTTGGATGAGTAGGAGGTGGGTGATGTGGATATCAGGGAGGCCAGAGAAGAGGGAGGTGACATAGTCAAAGAATGGATGCAATTTCTTTAGCTATCGGAGAGAGGACCGTTTAGGACTTTGATATATCTTGGAGGAAGGACAGCAAGATTTGGACTTTGCTTTCTCTCTTATTGATGTAAATCAGTAACTATTCCCCCCTCCATTTATCACGTTTCCTGTCCTTAAACTAGCAGCAGCATGGTCTGCAGCATGGTCTGAACCCCACCCTGCCACTGAGTTGGGGAAGGAATGCTATCCCCTGCTCATCTGTGCACCTGCTTTGACCTTCGCGGAGCACGTATGCCAAGTAGTTACCATCTAAAATTAGGAGTTAGTGTACACTAAACAGCGTGATGATAAATTCTGTTTATAAAAAGTACTTCTAAGCAATGAAATTTCGTGCAGAGCATTTCTGAAGCCTTGGACATCCATGGTAACACTTAAGATCATAGAAGATATGACATCAGAAGTCTGCAAAGGCAGAACTCCCTTTGACATCAATGATGGTTTGTCCTAGACTGCAGGAGTGAGCTCTGAATGCTGAAACCTTCTGTCCAGACTTTCAAAGAGGATGTAAGAACAATAGCCAATAAAAAACAAGTATATAAATCAATAACTTTTTTCCTATCTTTATTAAGGTGAGCACACACAAGAAACCAATTCACCTCATTCACTGAAGAAGGATGTAGAAAACATGGGGAAAGGTAACAACCCCCCCCCGCTTTGATATTATTAAAATGCTCTTGGTTTTAATAGAATATAAGGATAAGAGGGAAGTATTTTTGTTCAGCATCATATTTTAAGCTTGACAAGTAGCATATGAATAATATATGGACCTTTGGGTGGATATAATTGAGATTAATGCATACATATCAATCAATACATGACACTGTAATACAATACTTTAAAATAATATATTACATTGATTTATATTCATGGATTTCTGCACAAAATCTATCCTAGATCTATACAATGTTTTTTTTTTAAACTACTAAAATATTTTCTTATAATAATGAATTGCCACACATAGCAGTTTGCTCAAGAGTTATTTATACAAATTAGTAAAACAGCTCTTTTCTCTTTGTTAGAAGAACTTCAGAAGGTTTTGTTTGAACAAATAGATTTACGGAGGAGATTAGAACAGGAATTCCAAGTGTTGAAAGGAAACGCTTCTTTCCCAGTATTCAGTAAGACACATTTCTATGTTTTCACTGTTTGTAGAATGTCATCATTATTTATTATCAATTTATAAAAGTATAGGAGTGATGTTCATAGGTGTGTTTGTCACTAGACACCTGAGCTGGCCCCACTGAAGTCAATGGGAATTCTACCATAGATTTCAATGGCAGTAGGTCAGGCCTTTCAGGCATAAACTTGAAGCAAGATGTTGTATATTTTTGGATAAGTATAAACAAGAATTTTGTCTCACTGGCTTTGGTAACTTTCCTCTCCCTGTTGAAAACATTAGGGGTCCACCAAGACCTGCACTACTATTGTATTCTGACCATAAAGCCAGCATAAGAACCTACAGCATTAGGGCCTATGCCATACCTGTTGTCCCTGCAGCTGGCCAAAAGGGAATGGTTGGGGCTTCACTATACCCTGTAATGCCCATCTGTTGCATCAACCCCATGAGGCCTTGGTAGCCAGTGGCCTTCAGGCTTTTCTAAGTGATGGAGGGGGACTGGCCCAGCCTAAATTTGAGGCACTCAAAGGCTACTTCTGCATTTTCCATCCTGAGATGGATTGCGTGTTCTTTGGCCATTGTTGACGATCTGGCCCATTAAGAGGTGATGGAATATTCCATACAAACAAAGGATTATGAGGAACGTCATAAAACCAATGTGGAATTGTCTCCCCTATGGTGAACGACCAATTGCTTGAGGTTTTTCAAAAGAGACTGACTGAAGGAGTGGAAAATAAGCTGCAAGGGAAAATCCGGCACTGGCCAGGGTCAGATTAGACGACATAATAGGCCTTTTCGGTTTCTGATTTGTATGATTCTATAGCGCTGGGCAAGCCAAGGTGCCTCTGCAGCTCTCTGCTTCTTGTTATGCCACACAGCACAGCACTGAGTACTGCAGTTCAGCTCTTCCCACGTGCAGCCCACTGTGCATAAGGAGATGTCACTGTCATGCAGCTGTTCAAGCACCCAATCCTCTGCTGCCATTTGCTCCACTGAAGAGTGGAGGAGCGAGGCTCAGCGTTAAAGGTGTCCCAAAAAGGAAAAAAACTAAACCATTGGTGCCCTTTTCTGCTTCTACCTGGTATCTAAAGAAGGCCTGAAAGTTTGGTTGCATTTTTGTTTTTAGGACATCACGAAAGCCGAGAAGCTGAAACTCAATCAGCTGGGAGGGGAAGGGATTTTAGTCAGATGCTTGTTTTTTTATCACTTATCTGACTAAAGGCACGGACGATTACTTGGGCAAAAAGCTCTAAACAATGCCATTTCTTCAGCTGCAAACCATTCCAGTTCTTTGGTCCTGCAAATAGTCCTTCCGCAAAATCAATGAAGACAAGACTCGATATGCCGGATATTCCCAAGGTTTAAAAAACAAACAGAAGAACAGGCCTTTGCACATCCCAGAGAAGGGAAAGGGGAGTACGAACAGTATTTTCCCCACCTTTAAGTAGATAGAGTAGAATTTTACCCCCTGTTCCCCCCAAAAGGCATGACATCAGGGAGAATACAGAAAAGCTAAGAAATGCAAGGAAGGTCTCTCTGAATGTCTCCCATCTTTAGCCTGGATATCAAAAAGATTAGTACATCTTCATAAATTAATACAAAGCAAATCCTGAAGATATGTGAAATATGCCATAAAATAAGGATAACCGAATATGCAGTACAAAATCAGTCATTATGCTTGGAGCTAGAGGATTTTAAAGTAATTAATGTACACCTCTACCCCGATATAACGCTGTCCTCGGGAGCCAAAAAATCTTACCGCATTATAGGTGAAACCGCGTTATATCAAACTTGCTTTGATCCACCGGAGCACGCAGCCCTGCCCCCTGGAGCACTGCTTTACCGTGTTATATCCGAATTCGTGTTATATCGGGTCTCGTTATATCAGGGTAGAGGTGTACTTCAATTCACGTACTTGAAAGCATTTACATTCATGGGATTGTAAAAATGGCATCTTGGAATCATGCCATTCAGGTCTCACATTTATCCTTTTGTTCTGCAGTAAAATTAATACTCCATCATTGCCATGTAAATAAACCCTGCAATTAAACCACATGAAATACAATTCATATGAAAGAAAATAATGTGTACTGCTGACCAAGGAAGTGGCATCCGTGCACACCAGCATGAAAAATAGGTGGTTTCAATACACCGCAAAGCAGTGGTCAATTTTACTCTAGTTTAAAATAGAAAACAAGTACTTGTGCTATAAACACTAGATGCAAGTGACTGTAAAACCTGTTTACAGATTTAGATTTACCAAACAACCAACCCCCTCCCCCCAACATATATAGTAAAATGGGAGAACAGGCCTTTCTAAAGAAAACACGTATAACATACTAGCTGTGACCCTCTTGACAGGTTGTTCCACAGCAGCTCTGCTGCTACCTGAAAAAGGAGTTTCTTTTTAAGCTCAAGTGCTAGAATTTTTTGGGTTTTGGTTCTGTAGGTCCCAGGTTTGCTCCACATTGACAGCTTGTGCTGGGGCCATCACAGAAGGACCAGATAGATAAATCTCATGGTAGATGGCAGTTGAATTGAAAATGGTAAGGAATTAAAAGTACAGAAAATGAGCACTAGAAGGAAAATGGACCTCTTCTTTGTGAGAGACTGATGACTCGAGGGCAGCAGAGTTTGAAGAAAGAGCATGGAGCTGGGAAGCAGCAGGTCCTGATTTCCAATCCTCTCACTATGTGATCTTGAGCAAATCAGACAAAGGTTTGAATGGGCTACGGAGGTGAAGCTACTCTCCCATCCCTAGAGCTGGCTGGGATGAAGGCATACTGGGGGGGGGGCAATTCTGGGAAATCTTGCACCTCCCCTTGCAGTGCTGGGGCTGCTGTTGCCTCTTCTATACCTCGTCTATGGATAAGAAGCCTTTGGTCTAACAAGTCTAACAGTTCACACCTTCACAATCAAATGTATTTAAAAAAAAAAAAAAGAGGGAAGCTTTCATCTCTGCCATAGGGCAGTGAGCCAACACATGTACTTGGAAGACAGCACTGTAATAGCCTGGCAAACCAACTAAAGTTATCTCCCGCAGCTTGGATTGTAAACCCATCCGGGTGGGACCCATGGCTTGCATGTCTGTACAGCACTGAGCAAATTGTGGGCACCGTATGAATTAATAGCATTGGCACTGCCATCCAGAGCAGTGCCACAAGGTCGTCTTTAAATATTCATCTCTGTTCCCCTCGGTATTGTGGAATGTTATCATTGCCACTATAAATCCATTTCCCTAGCGAGCTATACCGAAATTCTAAGCCATTCACACTGAAAAAATGATACCCTCTGTGATAAAACAGTGCACGTTACATGGGTGGGGGGGGTGTAATTTCTCAATGGCCTGGGTATGCCAGCTTTTCTCAATGCAAAACAGGTGTGTCCACCCAAAGGCAGAACTTTGCTCCCTCTTTGTAACTATATAAAAAATCAGTCACGTTTTTGTATTATTCAGGTTTCTTTAATGGACAAGGGAGAAGTCCTTCCAAAAGTTGCAAATGTCTCATTTCCATCAGTTGCTCTTTCTTGTTGAGGCAGCTTAGAGATGAGTGGCCAAAGGATTTTGTAGACGCTCATTTAGGAACTGAGAAATTGGAGATGAATCAAAACTATGTGGTCCTCATGTTAATCCTCTTAGGCAATGCAGAATTGTTTCCTATAGCATGTTTTCCAGGGCTTTGGTCTGGTCCAGTTTAGTTCTCAGTGACTCAAATAGTGGAGCTCCACCTACTTCCCTGGGAGAGACTGTTTCACACTATAACAGACTTCATTGGTCAGATTTTTTTCCCTAATATTCAGACCAAATTTTCCTTTGTTTAATTTCAAGTTTCATCACATCACTCCTTATAGATTCATGGATTCCAAGGCCAGAAGGGACCATTGTGATCATCTAGTCTGACCTGTATAACTCAGGCCATAGAACTCAAAATAATTCCCAACAGATCTTTAGAAAAACACCCAGTCTTGATTGAAAAAGTGCCAGTGATGGAAAATGCACCACAACCTTTGGTAAATTGTTCCAGTGATTAATTATTCTTATAACTAAAAATGTGCGCCTTATTTCCCATCTGAATTTGTCTAGCTTAAACTTCCAGCCATTGGATCATGTTATAACTTTCTCTGCTTTGCAACTCCCTAAACAGTTCCTTTCCTTCCTTGCTGTTTATACTCAGACACTTGTAGGCTGTAATCTTTCTATGTATCTTGCAATCTTATATGGCCCCATCACCATGATATCTGAGCATCTCACAATCTCTGTGTATTTATGCTCACAATGCTACTGTGAGGAAAGAAGTGCTGTTATCCCCATTTTACAGATAGTGAACTGAGGCACAGAGAGGCCAAATGCCTTGCTTCAGGGAGTCCAGGGCAGAGGAGGGAATTGAATCAGATTTCCTAAGTCTCAGGCTAGTGTCCTGGTAACCAAGGGGTATGTCTAGTTCTTTTACTCATTAAGTAAATCCCTCCTCATATAGTTGCTCTTCTCCAAATTCCCTCTGATTTGTTGGCATCTCTGTTGTTGAGGTGCTGCATGCAATAATCTATGTGCAATATCATCAGTGCAGGGGAGGACTATCATCTCCAGGGCAATGCCTCTGCTTCCCAGCTTAAAATGGCATTAGGTTTGGTTTGGTTTGGTTTGGTTTTTCACCACACTGTATAGAAAGTTCCTATCCAGTTGTCCAGTGTCAGCCCCAGGTCACCTTCAATGTTGATGCTTTCTAAGTATTTCTCAAATAAAGCTCGTTATTTTAGATTGTATTTGTCCAAGTTAGAATCTCATTTTCCCCCCTTATAAATTAGTGGGACACACAGTCCAACAAAAAAAAATCTTTTATCCTATTGAGCTTTTCCTCCAAGACCTTTAGTGTGAAATGGTTATCAAGAAAGAAACCAAAGGCTGTTGCTTTATCTTAGAATCAAACAGAGGAAAGCCAGCTTGCCCTGTAACCCAGCTGTCTAGGACATGGTGTTCTGTCTCCTCAAAGATCTCTCCCTTCCAGTTACTGTATTTTATAGAGTTTCTTGTGTTTCCTGAGTCTCCTGCTTGGGCTTTCAGTCTCCAGCCCTGCTTTATAAAGATTCAAGGCTTATCTATACAGTGATTTAGAGCATGACAACCTGGAGTGTGAATCTGTAGCACTAACCTGTCATGCACTAAGTGGACCCATCTGCCATGCACTAAATGTTCTGTAGTGGTCTTAGTAAGTCAGAGTGTGCTAATGCGCAATAGATTCACACCCCAGCTTGCCGCACGCTAAGTCGCCACAGAGACAAGCCCTGAGTCAAATCCTATAGCCTGCTACCCAAATTCTGTTCTCACTTATTGAATATCTCCACTGGAGTCAATGGATTTATACCAGAGTAACAGAGAACAGAATTTGACTCTTTAGGAGATTTTGCTCTTCCCACCCAAGTCTATGGCCTAAGCAATGCCTGCAATTGAAAGAATGACTTGGGATGTCCAGTTTCTTCTGTCCAGTTAGCACTGACTTGAGCACCCGAATGCTAGATGCCTACAATGAGCACCTAAACTTAGTTGCCAGCATTTGAAAACTCAGTCTTTGGTGAAACTAAATTTGAACCATCCAGAACATTTCTGGAGTCATCCCCATGTTCTATCCCAGATAGGAAGCTTCTGTCAAGACTGCCCATCACTGGAGGCAGATAATTTTTGGACAAAGGACTGTGCTGCATTTAGTGGTGGTTTGACTTTATTCTACAAATTCTGTGGTACAGGTTGATGGTTTTAATTCATGCACCTCCACTCTTTTTTTTTTTTCCCCAACCCACACAGATAATTTTCAAGATCAGATGAAACGGGAGCTGGCATACAGAGAAGAAATGGTGCAGCAGTTACAAATTGTAAGTTGTCCTTCTCTACAGGAAATGTTAGGAACTATCCCTGTGCTCTCTTATTTACATTGATAAATATATTCTTCAAATTTTGTTTAAGCAATACAAGTGTATTATTACTGAGCCCATATTAACTTCTACATAGTCAGGCTTGAGTGTGCAGTTTTCTCCGCTGTTTTGAAGTCTAATTACCAGGAGATTTACTTAGAAATACAGTCAGCAGGTGTGTCTGCAAGGTTCAGCTAAATAGGAACTACTTTCCATGGGTTGACTCAACAGACAGATGTACATCTTCAGTGAAACTGAGGACTTAACCTACACCAGTCTAATGAACAGTAAGCAATTAAATGTCTGCATATTGTGCTAGCAATGCTCCTCCTATCATAGATGCACTCTGGGTAAAATTCACCCCTCTGCAAAAGGTTGGCACCAGGCCCAAGCTTTAAGTTGTGCATAGAGAGAGGTAAATAGTGGTGTCCCCCCAAGGGTCTGTACTGGGACCAGTCCTATTCAACATATTCATAAATGATCTGGAAAAGGGGGTAAACAGTGAGGTGGCAAAATTTGCAGATGACACAAAACGACTCAAGATAGTTAAGTCCCAGGCAGACTGAGAAGAGCTACAAAAGGGTCTCTCAAAACTGGGTGACTGGGCAACAAAATGGCAGATTAAATTTAATGATAAATGCAAAGTAATGCACATTGGACAACATAATACCAACTATACATATAAAATGATAGGGTCTAAATTAGCTGTTACCACTCAAGAAAGAGATCTTGCAGTCACTGTGGATAGTTCTCTGAAAACATCCACTCAATGTGCAGCAGTAGTCAAAAAAGCGAACAGAAAGTTGGGAATCATTAGGAAAGGGTTAGATAATAAGACAGAAAATATCATATTGCCTCTTTATAAATCCATGGTACGCCCACATCTTGAACACAGCATACAGATGTGGTCCCCCCATCTCAAAAAAGATATATTGGAATTGGAAAGGGCTCAGAAAAGGGCAAAAAAAATTATTGGGGGTATGGAACAGCTTCCGTATGAGGAGAGATTAATAAGACTGGGACTTTTCATCTTGGAAAAGAGACGACTAAGAGGGGGGATATGATAGAGGTCTATAAACTCATGACTGGTGTAGAGAAAGTAAATAAGGAAGTGCTATTTACTCCTTCTCATAACACAAGAACTAGGGATCACCAAATTTAATTAATAGGCAACAGGTTTAAAACAAACAAAAGGAAGTATTTCTTCACACAACACACAGTCAACCTGTGGAACTCTTTGCCAGAGGATGTTGTGAAGGTCAAGACTATAACAGGGTTCAAAAAAGCACTAGATAAATTCATGGCGAATAGGTCCATCAATGGCTGTTAGCCAGGATGGGCAGGGATGGTGTCCCTAGCCTCTGTTTGCCAGAAGCTGGAAATGAGCAACAGGGAATGGATCACTTGAAGATTACCCGTTCATTCCCTCTGGAGCACCTGGCATTGGCCACTGTCGGAAGACCGGATACTGGGCTAGAAGGACCTTTGGTCTAACCCAGTATGGCCATTCTTATGTCCGTATAGACTTGTAGTGGCTGTTTGCATAGGGATGAATTTCACCCATTTACAAAAAGTGATTAACAGAATTAAGGGTCAGATTTTCTAAGCCCAGCAAAATTTGTGCACATGTAGCTGTTAAACTTTTTTTTTTTTTAACATGAATAAGTAATGTATGTTGCTCATGAATGTCGATGTCTACACATGTAGCCTTAGGTCTTTCTACGTGATTGGTCTGTTTTGAACATTTGGTCCCAAAGGTTTAACCTAGACTGACACAAACAAAGAAATTAGAAGTTGAGATTGCTCCAAGTCAAAGAACTGTGGGTAATCTTTCACAGAGAAAGAAGTATCTAGTAAATGGAAGAGTTTCAGTTAATGTTCATCTTGTAAGTGCCAAACCTTCTTCATACACAGTCATCAGCCTGGCGTTATTAACACTTCTATGAGACAGGCTCCCCAAATATCCCCGCTTATCTAGATCAGTTCTGCAATTGAGGATCTATATTTTCCTTGAGTCTGTCACAGACCCTGGGGTCATCCAACCTCTGGTTAATGTCATGACCTAGAAGATGTTGTTGGAATACTATAGGGAAGCTGAAGGCCAAAATAATCAAATACCCATGGTGAGAACCCAGGAGAGTGGTCTGTTTTTTCAGAGATGCTGAGCTCCCCAACTCCAGCTAACTTCAGAGAGATTTCATTGGAAGCTGGGGGTACTCAGTATCTCTAAAAGTAAGGCCATTTATTTTGGAGCCCAAACTCTGTCCAAAGAAAACCTGACCATGGTTAAGAAATTTTCGTGTTTTGGGATTACTGCTGTTAGTCTCCATCCCTTTCTCTCCTTCACAAATTTTGGAGGGTTCTTTTGCTAATACGCTGGTCTTTGCCATGAGACTGGTCTTTGCCATGAGACTTCCATTGAAGTCAGGCAGGAACATTTGTCAGACCTGTTTATAGTTTAGTAGCAATAGCTGGAGATCAATGTCCCAATCTGGCAAATGCTTAAACAAGTGCTTTTAACTTTAAGACTTGAGTAGTTCCATTCAGTTCAATGAGAACACTCTTGGGAGTAAAATTTAAGCAAATGTGTAAGTGTTTGCAGAATTGGGGCCTGTAGCAGTGTCGAAGAGTCACCAATGCCGGGGCTCCTGCTGGTCATCTCAGGAATTAGCTCAACTCCAGCTCCAGAGCGCCCTCTGCTGGCCGGTGTCCCACCTGCCTCCGGCCCCGTGTCCCTCCCAGACCTGAGTGCCCCTTTACCTCAGAGTTCTGCCCCAGCAGTACTCCCACTCTTGGGGTCTCCCCTCTCAGGGGAACCTCCACCCCTCTACCCCCACCTTGCCTCACTGGCTACTGCCAGTCAGCATCTAGTCCCCTCCCACTGGGGCAAACTGCAGTCTGTAAAGGCCACTCATCATTGGCAAGGGGGTCAGACCAGTTGCCTCTTTCTAACCCCGGGCTGCACATCTGCAACCCCAATACCTGCTTTGGCCTTTAGCAAGGCCCACAGCCTGGGGATTTGCCAGACTGGGGCTCCCCAGCTCCTCTTGTCTTTCCCCAGCCCCGCTCTACTCCCTTAGCTCCCAGGCAGCCAGGTCCTTCTCTCTCCACAGCTAGAGAGAGACTCACTGCCTTCTGGCCCTGTAGCCCTTTTATAGGGCCCAGCCTGGCCTGATTGGCTGTCTCTCCTCCGCCTTTTCTGATTGTCTCTCAGCCTCAGCCTTCTCCAAGGGCTGGCTTTTAACCCTTGCTGAGCCAGAGCGGGGTGACTGCCCTGCTACAGGGCCCAATTAGCTCTCTCCCCTCCCATCCCCTGGAATCCTCTTGTTTTATCTTCACTTGCTGCAGACTACTATGGTCATTGATATGCAGCTAAATAGCATAACCTCCAAACCGGGTGGTGGGTCAAACACTTTTTTTTTTTCTGAAATCTCTTTAGTAAAATCAGAAACTGGGATAACAATTTAAAGCTGCATTTTGCCTCCCTGTATAGTAGCCACTTAGATGGGTTCACAACAGCTTTGCCTCGACAACATATAGTTGCACCTCTGTAATGCTCATAGGTTTTGAGGAATCAGAGTTCTGAAGTTATATCGCAAACTAGATCTCCCAGATTTTCTTCTCCATCCAATCAACTAGGAAAATTTCCTTAATTTACAGCAAATGCAAAAATCACAAGGTTCAGTGTTTTATTGTTTTCATGATCAGGAATAGAAATGTGATCATGGCAATTTATACCATCTTCGTTTCCCAATGCCTGCCAGAAATATACTAATAGTTGTTTAATAAATGGCTACATAGCACTGCATGTGTACATTTACAGTGACAAGCTCTAACCTGTATTTTTAAGTCCTGTGTCAAAAATCTAGGTGTCTCTTCTCCATTCACTGGGACTGCCTAATTTCCATTATTGTTTAATTTTGTCAGAATATTGGGGGAAGAATAACAACTTTTTAGGCCAATTTCTGATCACATCTGTGCAGCCCCATTAATATCAGCAAGGCTGCATCAGTACAATTAAGGTCAGAATATGGCCCTTTGTATTTAAAGAATTAGCATAAAATAATGCAGTAAATAGCTGATGATTTCTTTAAATTCAGTGCAAAAATCTTCATTAATATTTCGCTTGAGAATTTAAACACATAGTCAGTACATTTGAAGTTAAGCTTCCTACAGGAACTGTAAGCTATTTGCATATGAGTATATTCTGTTTTGTTACATATGGTTTTAATCTTTATAGGCCAAATATATCCATGGTATAACTCCATTAATTTCAGGGGATTTACATCATAGATTAATTTGGTTTAAAATATATGTACGTTGTGGGTACTTTGGGAATCATAGTTTGAATTTCTTGATTTTTTTGGTTGTGCATCCAGTGATAGCATTGCATTAATTTAGTTGTCTGCACTGAATTTCCTTTTATACTGAAAGAAGTCTTAAAGAAGAATATAGAGAAGAACTATTTGTTGCCTATTCAAACAAACACATGGGCAAAATTCTGATTATATTTTCACTAGAGTGTAACTGGAGTATTTTTACTAACTTCATAGGAGTTAGTCCAAATTTACACTGTGTAACTGACTGCAGAATTCGACCAACTGCATTCGTTTAATGTAAGAGTCACATAAACACACTGAACAAGTTTTATATGAATGTTCTCATGTGTATAGGGTCGTGTAATGTGAATATATTATCTGTGCATGTTTATTTCAATGGGCAGAACTCCGGAAGAGCATAGATATGTCTTTAGCTCCTCACCTCATGATATTAAAAACAATTCATACCATGCTTGCACTGTATGATTTTCAAACACTTATAACTTTGCTCATTCTAAACCAGTGGCTCTCAACCTTTCCAGACTCCTGGAAGGAGTCTGATTTGTCTTGCATACCCCCAAGTTTCACCTCACTTAAAAACGACTTGCTTACATAATGAAACATAAAAATACAAAAGTGTCTCAGCACACTATCACTGAAAAGTTGCTTGGTTTCTAATCTCTACCATGTAATTATAAATCAATTGCAATATAAATATTGTACTTACATTTCAGTGTATATTTTATATAGAGCAATATAAACAAGTCATTGTGTCTATAAAATTTTCATTTGTACTGACTTTCCTAGTGCTTTTTCTGTAGCCTGTTGTAAAAATAGGCAAATATCTAGATGAGTTGATTTACCCCATGGAAAACCTCTGCATCCCCCAGGGGTATATGTACCCCTGGTTGAGAACCAGTGTTCTATACCAAAGTTGTTCAGGTCTGATCATTGCTGACTAAGCCAGTGTTCATTTGGAATTTTAAAAATAAGTTGAATTTGAGTTATTCAAGCGCAAAAATAGCATTTTGAGGACAAAAAAAATCACCATTGGGCTGAGACTAAGCATGAGAGAGTTTAGCCTGAAGCATCATTTTCAGATGCCAATTACTCCCAAGACTTTCTAATGTAAATGACAATTGTGTCTTGATTGTTAATGTGGAAACAGTATTTGAAGCTAGTGCCTCATGTGCAGCTAATACTTACGTTGAATGCACATTCTTTTGTCACTGTTCTTGAATTACATTGTGAAATTGCAATGCAGAACACTTGATAGATAATAAATTGCTAAACCAACAACATTGGATGAACTGGAGTGACAGGTATTTTGAAGCCATATATTAGTCTTGAAGTGCCCTCTGCTGTTTCCATGTGATTACTGCACGTTATGGCAGCCAGGACGCTTCATAGTTTTAAAGTTCTCCATTAAAAACTTCAATTAAAATAATCAATACATTTAATGTTAATGTTTTTTCCACTATGGACTTGTAAAGATTATTTTATGACTTCCTGACAGGCAGGAGCAAAATTACTAATTTCTGGAAAAATCATGGGCCAAATTCAGCGCTCAGCTACACCCTCTGCAAAGGGTACTGACTTTGGTGGGGGTAACTGACTGCAGAATTTGGCCCAGTGTGGGGTTGGTTTTTTTTTAACAGCAGTTTGACCCCAATGTGAGCTACAGCAACTGTCAACGAGAAAAGAGTCGATCAACAACAGGTTCATTCACTACGTGCACTGTAGCGAGTGGAAATGTTCCAATCTGTTCGCTCCTTCTGCTGAGAAGACAGGGCCGCCTGGGGCGGGGGGCCCACGAGAATATAGTATTCTATAGTAGTGCAGCTTTTTTTAATGGAAGGGGCCCCAAAATTGCTTTGCCCCAGGCCCCCTGAATCCTCTGGGCAGCCCTGTGAGAAGAAACTAATCATCGCCTCTAATGAGAAACTGGATTTTAAAACATTGGAGTCCTCTCCCTCACCAAAAACTGACAAAGTATAGTAGTTATGTTCGGAGGAAGATTACATGCTTGAAATAAAATACAACGGCTTCAGCCAGAATGGTCACCACACTTGACCTAATGGCTCATGAGAATGAAAATCTCCTCCTAGAAGGGTGGGGTAAATTCAGACCTAGTGTAAATGGGTGCAGCCCCAGTTGAGATGTGGCTTATGGTAGGTCTGATTTTGGTCCAACTTGACCAAACTGATGAGCATCTCCAGACTTCAAAAATCTAATCAGCTACTCTCTGAGCACCTGCTTGAGACTCCAGGTCCGACAAATCTGCTAGTATAGTCTTCTGAGCAGTTGCCTATCCATCTGTGCACCAGATGGAAAAAACCTGGGCAGCAATAAACAATGGGCAACACCCTGTGTTCCAAAGATGGAGAGAGCACAGTGGTTTTCATCAAATGCTTCCATTTTGGTTTTGATTTGACTCTGTCCTGTTTTTCACAATGGCTTCTGATCGACGTCTAGTATGCTCCTGTATATCCTTGGATATTTTGTCTGTCAAATACATCCTGCAGGTGAGGCGAACGCCTTTCATACGGTCTTCCCATGCGTGGAACAGATCAGAGGTGACATTTTAGTCTGTTCAGGGCAACAGAAAAGGTTACTGTTTTGTTATCCTATGATTATAATTCAGCTCTCCAGAGGGTAACTAATAGACCCTTCTACACTCTACAGTGTAATGCAGCAGTGCTTTTATAAAAACTAGGAATGTAAACCATTCAAACAGTGACCTCACTTTCTATTTGGTTTTTATTTTAAAGGGACTCTGGCAAATCCTCCTCTTTGTTTGCTCAACTTTGGGCTGGTCACAAAGTTCAGATCCATAATTTGATCCAACTGGAATTTCCTCAGAGTTTGGATGTGCTGCATTTTGGAGCTATCTCCATTTCTGGCCTCTTTGAAGAACCGAGTAATCCAGCAACTATTTGACTGCAGAATTGATGTCTACCTCTCAGTCCCGCCATTCATGCAGGTTTTTAAATGATCATGAGCCACCAAAAAACAAAATTCTGCCCAACAATTTGATTTTTGAGGGCAGGAGACCACACTCCTCATTGGGTCCTTAATGTGCTACTGTAATTTAAAAAAACAACCCACCAATGGAGTTGCACTAAAATTAAAGAGCTCACAATTTATGTTCTATGAAGGATAGGCCCCTTTTTATGACCACGATGTTCAGTGTATGTGTGAGAGTGTATCTAGTTGTATGTGAATGAGTCAGATTAGGACCTGTCTGCCATTCAGAATTCTTTGGCTGCGAGTAGCAATGCAACTCAGTGTGTCAATGGCATTACCAGTTTGTTTCTTTGCCTAAAGTTTTTAGACTATATTAACCTTGGCAAGGATAGAGGCAGAAATCAGTGTTACAGAGTGGCTCTGGATTCCTCGAGCCCAGCCCTGTCCTCAGCTGGTACTTATGTCCATTGATACCCAGCTAACTATGTAAAAAGTGGCTTTGTGGGACCCCATTGTTGTTTCTTCCTGATATCCAAGTCAGATTGTCTCACTTTACAAATGAAAAGATGTTTCCCTTCCCTTCCCAAACATACCTGCCAGTTCTGCAAGCTTGGTTCTCTCCATCTGATGCATTATCACCAGTAATGGAGATACTTCAGGCCAAATTCTATGTTTGGTGACACTATGCAGCCCTGTTGTCTTCAAATTCTGCAGTCATTTGACCTCTTTACAGAGAGACAAGTATAAACGAGAGCAGAACTTAGTCCCACAGTTGCTTGATTAACAACTCTGGTGAATGAGCTGGAATAGAATCCAACTCTCTTCCCCCACAGTTGGTTTTGGCTCTGCTGGGGCATAAAGCAGTAAAACTTCCTTTTGTTACTGACGTCAGCATATATGACTCTGAATACATACAGCAAGCTGCTCTGCTGGGTAATCAGGTGCCATTTTATCTAGTTGTTTGGTTGCCAATGGCTACTTTTTAAAATACCAAACCTGTACCTGTGTCCCTGAATGTGCTATGTTAATAAGATGGAACAATGCTCCTTTCCCAAGGTTTGGTAAATCCAGACTGGAAAAGGATGTCATTGTGGAGTCAGCAACAAAGAGTCCTGTGGCACCTTGTAGACTAACAGATGTATTGGAGCATAAGTTTTTATGGGTGAATACGAAGTGAGTATTCACCCATGAAAGCTTATGCTCCAATACATCTGTTAGTCTATAAGGTGCCACAGGACTCTTTGTTGCTTTTTATAGATCCAGACTAACATGGCTACCCCTCTGATTGTGGAGTCAGTGGTTGCAAAAAGTAAAAATAAAGAGGGATAAACCGAATGGCTTTCCTTTTAGGTAATTTTGTAATAGAGTCATCGGCACTTATTCATTTGACTGAAAAATGGTTGTCCTATGTATCCAAAGCCAGCTTTCCAAAGGGGCCTGAAACTAGCCACTGCTTGTGCATGTGCACAAAAAAGCATGCAATTTTTGTGCTCTGTTTCTTATACATATGAGAGAATATACACGCACCATACCTGATTGCACAAAGTGCAAAAAAGTGACAGTTTACACTACTACCCAGTCACAATGAAAGAGCTTGATACTCACTCTCCATAGTTGTTTAAATGATTGCACAAGGTGGAAGAGAATCACACCCTTCCAGTGCAAACCCATTTGCATTGAATTTATGCTCCAGTTGGCACATGCTAAATGGAGGTTTCTGAACGCATGCTTTTTTGGCTTGGATACCTGGTTTATGCAAAAATACCACATGCATAAATACAGGCTGTTTTGAAAGTCTGGCTCTTAGAAGCAACATTTGATGTGTGTGTTAAACTACACATCTGTTTCTTTCCCTTTATGGATAGTCTTTGTGGTAGGCGTTAGCTAAACCAGAGTCTGACTAATTTTGTGTGTCTACCCACCTGGAGCAGTTTGGCTAAGCAGATTATTCAGATACAGAGTTAAAACAAGGGCACTGGACAAATGGAGATTCCAACTTTCAACCGCACAGGTAACGATTTCAAGTCAGTACAGTGAACCACGTGTATTTCACATAGGATTACGACACAATGATGGAGCCACCTTCAGTGGATGGTACACAGAAACTCCTTTACTATTGCTGATACCAGCACACATTCTTGTGACGTAGGATATAAGGAATACACTGGATCTTCATGTCTATTTGAGGATCGTTCCTGCTTTTCTGGTTATCTCTATTGTGATCACCACCACAAAAGCATAAAAACGGGGGACCCTGTTGTCAGAGAAGAGCATTAAACTCTGCTAGTTCCACTGCTGCTGTGGAGGCTTGAAATGGAATCTTCCAGAGAGGAACACAGAAGATGATTTGGTACTGCCCTATAGCTGAACTCCTTCTGGAACAAAATGGAAATTTCCCTCCTGGCCTACAGCTACATATTTGTAAAGGTAAAACGGACAGACCTACACATGTGGAGAAAAAGCCTGTCATGCCAAATATATCAGAGAAATTATTTAAGAACAGTTAACTTGTGATAATATGAACCTGTTATACTTGCATGGTCTGTAAAACCTTGGCAGATCTCCGGTATTCGTGCCAGCCATCCAAGTGGATGTTGTTTGCTAACAATTGTGTGTATGGGCAAGATTTCTAAACCTTCTGGTGAGAACACTGCAATGAAACTATTCGTAAAACACTGATTGTATTAGTGTTTGGGCATCTCACATTCAGTTTAACAGCATTGACTGTGAGTCACCCAAATGAGTAACCCAATAAAATACATGTATATAATCCCTGTCCTGAAAGATTGCTAATTTACCAGCCTGTGTAAACAGGGGAAGCCTTTCACTATATGCTGGAGATCACTAGGTTCAAATAGTGCAGGGCCATTGGAAGGAGCAGATTCCACCAGGGAGAGAGCACTCTCTACTGTGATCCAGGCTCTGGCAGCAGGCCTCTCCTGCTCTGAAGGGAAAGGGAGGCAGGACTAGCCATTTAAACAGCTGAGCTTTGAAAAATCATGAACTTTTTAGGCCACCTCTTTCTGTTTTTCTTTCTCCCCTTCTGTCCGTGTGCACTCCCCTCTCATGCTGTTTGCACCTTAGTGGGAGGGGAATACTTCTTGAAGGACTAGAGCCAAGAAGGCTCATGCATTTGTTCTCTCTAACATCTCATTGTTGTGGCTCTTGGGCACCTTCTTGTAGTGTCAGGCCACTTTCATTTGGACTGGCCTCCCTTCATTGGCGTTTCTATAACTCTTGAGTTGTAGAAGCTCTTTGATTTAGTCTTTTCATGGGAATTACCAGGTCTCTCATTTACTCCCATATATGGTTACCAAGCACATTCGATGATGGATAACACTGAGGTATGGTAACTTACACAAGTACACTGATACCCTGAGTATAATACAGATACTCTTGGATGCTGTGGGGTTCAGTGTAATGAAAACCAGAACAGGACTTTAAAATATTACAATTTGGGACAACTGAGAGGGGTTGATTTTCAGAAATAATTTCTTAGGTTAAGCCTACAAAATGTATGTATGTGAGTGCAAATCCCTGTCTTCCTGTGTCAAATATGCAGTTGTATATGCAAAGTGGCTCATTGACCTCTTTCAAAGATTTGCACAGTTAGTCAGTCCTTTTTGCTCAAGCAGCTTCAGGCTTTAGGCCTGACTGATCTATCTCACTTACACTGGTTTATTTGAAGTTACTCCTGATTTACACTGGTGTAACTGAAAGCAAAAGCAGGTCACTCATGTGCAATTACCTGTTTGTGTCCCCCGCGCGGTACATTTTGCAGTCATGATGAAGGCACTTCCGAACATTTAAGTCAGTGTCAAAACTTGGTAAATCTCTAGTAGTTTGGATTCCCAAACATGAAGAAATGTTGGGTGTGGCAGAGTTTTGCTGTATTCTGTAGCCTACTGCATAAATCATTCCCAGCTGCAATATTTTCTCATGTATGTATCTTTTTTTCTATGTTCTCCTTCCATTTTTCATTACTGATTCCACTGTAGGTGGTGTAAATCAAGGGGAAACTTATAAAGTCCAACGGGCTATGCTGATATAAATGAATAGGGAATGAGACCCTTACTTTTTTTTGTTCTAATTGTACAGAGGTAAATACTTCTGCCCACTTTATTACACAGCAGCTGATTTTTGCTGCTAGGTTGGTTGGTTCATTTTTTTAGATTACTGCTATATGTGTTTAAGAAAACCCTCTCAGAACTTATATACTACATTGGTTTGTAAGACCTGGTGTGTTGTTTTTATTTTGTCTCTGCCTCACATTTGTACCAACTGCTTAAAGATCTCCTTGCTTTATTTCAAACCATCTTGTCCTAAAATATTACAGCGAGGCAAAATAAATTAACTTCCAAGGATTCCATTGTATTGAAGGATCTGGCTTTGACACCTTATTATCAAATTCTTGGCTTACCGCAATGGCTTTGTCTCCGTGTCGTTGCAGATTCCCTATGCAGCAAGCTTGATCAGGAAAGAAAAGCTCGGCACACACCTCAGCAAAAGCTAAAAGGTGAACTTGTTAAAAAGGAATGTATTTTGGCAACTAACTCTTCATATTTCTAATTACTGCCATTGCAAGTATTAAGAGATTCGTTGTGTGAGACAGAAGCATTGCTACCAGTACTAGCCCGAAAGCTTTATTTTGGCTTAGTCAGTACTCTGGCCTGATGGTATCTATAGAGGGGTTCACCCATCATGCATGTGGTACGTGTCCAGGATTTGGGTTTTCCCATGGACAGCATGCTATAAATGCCAGGAAGGAGAAGGAAATGGATATAATTCTAGGGTGCACGTGATCTTTAAAGACTTCCCAAACTTAGGTTTTTTTTAATAATTCATATTTTCAGTGATGTCTTGCACCTAATAATTTAATTCCACCATCTCGTCCTGATGTTGATGGCAGTATTGACCAAGTTGATGATTTTCCAAAGTCATTGCTGGGTTCTTCAGTGCTGTCTCTAATTGGCAGTCTTGTACATTCTATAGGCAGAGTAGAGAGGGATTTGGACTCAAAGGACCAGATCCTCAAAGGGACTTGGGTGCTTAAAGCCCAGATTTAGGCACTGCTGCGATCCCTAAAAGCCCCACTCAGCTACCACCTAACCGCATGGATGCCTAAACTCACTCGGTTCCTACATTTTTTGCTGTAAAAGGTCCTCTAGGTGCCTACATTTCTGCCTCTGGGCATGCACACTGCTGCTTCAGGCCAGCTCTGAGGCATCTATCTCATGCCTTAGCCCCGGTGCAGTTCTCAAGCCAGGGGAAGACAGGTGTTGCTCTATCTCACCTGCAGGGCCTGAGCTGGTAGGTGTGCTCTGAGCATGTCTAATTCCACACAAAATGCATGGGGGCTCCATTAGAACCTCTAGTCCAGTACTCACCTAGGATGTGGGAGATCCTGGGTCAATTCCCCCACCTGGCTGCTGAGGAGACAGGATTTGGCCAGGGGTTTCCCACCTCTCAACTCTCAGGTGAGTGCCATAACCACTGGGACTCTAGGATATTCTGGTGTGGGTCTCCCTCAGTCTCTCTTGTAGAAGCTGTTCTCTAAATTAAATAGTTAAATATTAATTGGACCACAGACAGAATGAGAATCGCTCTGTAGCCCAGTGGGAGGGGAGAAACCACTGGTCACATTCCTTGTCCTCAGGCAGATGGGGGAATCAAGCCAGGCCCCTCCCACCTCCCCAGGTGAATATACTAGCCACTGGGCTAATGGTTATGGGATGCGATGGGATGGGATGGGATGGGAGGCTTCCTCCTCCTACTCCCTCCTTGGCCATTTGGTGGGAAAAGGCCTGGGTGCCGAAGTCACCTGACTGCAGGAGAGGCGTTCCTGGCTGTGGATGGCAAGCAAAGAGAGGTGCCTCCCTGCAGCCCGGACTTAGGCACCAGGCTCCATGAGAGGGGCGGGGCTTAGGACACATCCCTCTCACCAGCCGTTCCCATTGGCTAACCAAGGCAGCACCCCACCTAGCATGCTGGCTTTTGAGAATCCCATTCTTTGGACCTCTCTCTTCCCCTGCATTGTATAAAGAACTCGGGCACCTAATTCAGGCTTTGGGGATTCCAGTGATTTTTCTAGGCACCTAAGTCCCTTTGCTGACCTGGGCCAAAGGCACTGCAGGAAGAATAACATTCCCAAAGTCCTGGGAGGATGAGGCAGTTTTGGAGGTTCCATTTCCAGGTGGCAGAAGCCCCTGGCATTTTTGTTTCTGTTGTTTGTCTGGCAAAGCAAAGAAGGCTGGTAGGGGGAGAGAGATACAAAGCATATAGACTTGGTGGTGAGTTATCATGTCACAAACTCTGTATTGTGGCATCGCTGAATAAATCCCTCAAAAGGAATAGAGAGATTAGAAAAGAGAGAGCTTCTATTTACACAAAGAGATCACGGTAATCCTCAATGGGAAGGAATTATGGAGAAAGTCTGGGGCATTTGAACAAAGTTCTGATAACATAGATTATTAAAGCTTGCCTGCATTTTGTTGGGGGGGGGGGGAACTGATTTAAAAATAAAAAACTTAGACATAAACAGAGAGTAGCTAGACTGATAACTAATGCTCCCTGCCCCCAAGCAATCGCATAGTTAGTTACACAGGTCAACATAACAGTCAGATCATTCTATTCTACTCTGTATAGGTTCTTCCACCACTCTCATTACCATACTATCTGACTGCCTTCCAATAGATTCTGTATTAAATACCAATTTAAAATACAATTAAAACATATTAATAAATTTAATACTAAAAAAAAATCCCTAAGGGAGAGAGGGGCCTCCACTGGAGTAATTCAATAAGGTGTTGATCTAAAAGAAAACCATTTGTCTGAGCATGACATTAGCCCTCTAATGCTCTTGTGCTAGAGGTCAGGTTTTCACACCCAGTTATGCACCGCACAGAAGCTGTTGGTACCAGTGAGATGACAGTGGCATCACAGCTAGCAATGCCTCACATTTATGTGCAGAAAGAGCGAAGGATTGATGCATTTCTCATGCTGTTTTTGTTTTCAGTGACATCCCTGCAGACAACAGGGATTTCTCTAAGTAGACCCTAGTGCTTTTGAAAGATTAGTGGTTACTTAAATGCTAAGCTAAATCAGCCAAGCGGAGAATCACAACCATATTGTTAGAAGTAATTTCTGATTCTCAATGTGCCAAGCCAAAAGGAGTTGCCTCAAGAGGAAATGTGCACACACATAAAATACTCTGAGGGAGGTAAAGAAACTTTGCATTGCTGAGCAGCCACAGGCTACTCAATTAATGCCTGATGTGTCTGATGAAAGTCACCCTTGAAGTATCATCTCTCCTTCCACTGCCAGCAGGTGTATTGTGAACGTCCAGGGGAAGAAGCTTCTTGTAACAGTGTTCAGCCTCCTTCCGATAAACCATATAACGGTTTTTAGAAAATGCTCTGTGCCTCTCAGCAAACCTTTGTGTGCTTGGCACTGCTGCTTCCTTCAGCTGCCCTGAAGTGGGATATTGTTTGTACTCTGTATTGTGGTGTATTGACCACGCTTTGTTAACTCTTTGCATTTCACCTTTCATGAGAGGCTCTCACAGTTCTTTAGATACAATAACTAGCTAATTCTCACAAAAGTACCTGTGAGGTGGGTAAGTTGTTATTTCTATCCCGTTTAATGGATGGCATTAATTGAGGCACAAGAAAGGCAGTGGTTTGCCCAAGGTCACACAGGGAGCCAAGAATAGAACCCAGGAGTCCTGACTCCATTCCCCTCTTTTAACCACTAGGTGACACCCTTGATGAAGAAGTGCTCTTTTACCTGTTCCATTTGAATTTACTGTTATGAAATAAAAGGGAGACATCCGTTTTGTAAAATTGAGTAAAGAAATAAAAAAGTGCTACCACTGATAAACTCTCGTGTTCACGCTCTCTCTCTCTCCCTCTCTTTTAATAACAGAAGCACAGGATCCTCTGCAGCTGTTATCTTGTAAGATACAACCCACCACTCAGAAATCTGATTTGTATAAAGACTGAGAAATGGAAGGGCTTGGGAATTTAAAATGCAAACAAAAAATTCAGGTTCCTGTGAGCCCAAGGACAAGTGACCTCAAAGCATCATGGACAACCATGTAAAATAGAATGTAGCAGCCATTTATTAGTAAAAACAAAAAAAATCAAAAAATGCCTGTCCTGGATCTTTTGGTGGTACCAAAGTTTAAGTCTCTGTGTTTTTAGAAGGACAATTGAACTTGACAGAGTCTGAGAAAATGCTTTTGAAGCACATGGAGAAGCTGCGAAAGGAACTGCTAAACCTTTCAACGCTACAAACACTGGAAACATCTGCAAGTTCATCTTTTGCTGTTGAATAGTGATTGTTTTATGAAAAGAAATGTGTGTCTTATCAGATGGGCCAGAATCACCTTTGACTGAATGGAAGGAAAAGCATTAGCCATACACAGTGCTTTTGAAAAGCAGACTGAAAATTCTAACGCCCCCTTCCTCCCGGCCTCCCTCCTCCTCCTCCTCCTCCTCCGGTACTTTGCCTGCTGTATGAATTAAGATTGTACTCTTCTGGAAATATTTTACAATTTAATATTGAGTGTAATTAAGAATATAATCACTTATCGAAAAAAAGGTATTTAACTCTGTTGTAGTTTCTTTATCATTCATGTGGATAAAAAGTCTATAATAAAAAAAAAGAAAACTGACATAATAGTTGTGCTTCCCTGTCGTTTCATGGTACATTGATTTGCTAATGAAAAGAACAGGAATTCTGTACATGGGGACTTTTCTTCAAGGAAATATTTTAGCTTGTAATCATTTAAATGCATTTATTCTTAAAGTGGAAATCCATTTAAATGGTTATTAGAAAGTGAAGTTTGGCAGCAGATGAATGACGTTACTAGAGATGTACGCTTTTTAAATATGCTCTGCGGTTTTAGCTGACCTTTGCTCCCATTAGAGTCAACGAGAGTTTTACCATTGACATCACTGGAGTAGACTTAGGCCAGTTCTGAGGGCTTTTGAAATCACACCCATAGTCTGCTAACGTATTTCCAAATTATATGCAATATGATTTCTTTAATGCTGAGTAAAATTCACCCCCGTTCAGGTGACCCACTTTAGGCCCTAGACACCGCATGATCCTTCAGTGTAGAGGTTCCGGGGTGTGAAGGACCTTATATGCTCCCTCGGCACCATTGTGAGTTTTACCTTTGTTCCAGACCTTACCCAAACAAAGCTGTGTTGGTAAGTGGTAAAGAGACTCAGGGCCAAAGTGGCATTAAATGTAGTGGAAAGAAGGCACTCTGATGGAGGTGCAAACTGCAGAGGCTGCGGGTCCCATTGCATGCTGGGACCTGTAGTTTCTGCAGGATGTCTCTCTTCTAATAAAATTGAAGGTATCCATTAGTTATGTAGTAGAACTCCCTTCAACCTTCAGGTTGTGCTTTTGACCACCCTTGTTCTAGAGTTGTATCAATAGCGAAGGTTATCCAGTTAGAAGAGGAACCCTGTCAGTTTCTAAATGGGGAGCTAATTTTCAGAGCTGCTGAGTGCTCACAGCTCCTATTGACTCCCAACAAGCAGATACTAAAGTTGTAGTCTTCTTTTTAAAAGAAAAAGCATTTATCCTGTAATCCAAGAAAACAGGTATGCCCTCTGCTTTGCAAGCTCATGTTTACTCCAAATGCACTGTACATCAAGAACTGACTTGCCAACGGCATGCAAATTAGAGTTAGGTTCTGTGCATCCTCTTTGCTGGATCATAGAATCTGGGCATGCCTGGTTGAGTGAGAATCGTGGTATAAATATAACTAAATGACATCTGCAATCTGAAGTAGAACACTAAAGTCTTATTACTGGGAATACTGTCTAAAACAAGCCTATAAGATTTGCCATACCACAACAGATCAACAGATTCTTCAAAGAAATGCAAAAACCTTATAAAACACCTGGCCAGTTGCAAATGAGGGAATACTTTTTCCTGAGTCCAACTCCTGATCACTTTAGACATTAAAATCATATGTCTTTGATTTGCTACTTGCCAAGAGTCATACTCTACTGGAATTTACTACTTAGAATGGCATGGCACCAGCCAAAGGAGTCTGGATAGACTTGGTCAAAGATTTTGATGTAATACCTTGGCATTGTTGTTCCAGTTACTGACTGTGTGTTTAGGATTCTTCATAGGCACTGTGACAGGGTCCTATTGGGTTTTGGGGAGGTGGGAGGGGGCAAGCCCACCCACGGCTAAAGGACCCTTCCCCAGCCTGTGGGGAGGTTCCATTGAGCCCAGGAACTCAAATGAATACAGGGGATAACAGAAAATATAACAAAGGCAGGTGTTAAGGGTCAAAACAAAGGGACCCTGGAAGGGACACTGAGCAGAGAGCCCTCAACAGCGCCCACTGCTATTCGAAAGTGTCAAGGCAGCCAGTGGACGCCGCCCAGAGGAACTCTGCCTGGATGCATGAACAGAGGGAGGATCGGAAATAGGCCCCACAGTCGCAGAGAACCCCCTCAGCCAACATCCTCTCCCTGGCTTTATAGATGGCCACTTTGGCCATCACTAGGAGGAGATTGACGAGGAGGTCCTGTGACTTTGTGGCGCCACAGGTAGGGTGTGTGTATATAAGGAGGTGAGGGGAGAAGTGCTGCTAAAAATGCAGCAGTAGGTCAAGGAGAAGCTGGAAAAGGGGCTGCAACCTGGCGCACTCTAGGTAGATGTGTGCCAGGGTCTCTCTCACACCACAAAAGGGGCAGGCATCAAGGACAGAGGTGAACCGCACCAAGTACACGCCCGTGCTCACAGCTCTGTGAAGGAGCCACCAACCAATATTCCCAGTAGGCCATGGAACCAAGGTGGAATATCGGCTGGCCCACTGGGGTTCCTCACCCTCAATAGGTGGCAATAGGTCCTGCCACTTAGCATCAGGGCGGGACACGAGGGTGAGGAAATGGAGAGTATGGAGCACGAGTGTGTACAGATATGCCCTTGGCACAGTTTGAAAATGAACCGGCTGCAGGTCATGCAGCCGGCTTGGGGTGTGTGGGTGGGGCGGCCTGGCGGCTCACAAGGCCTATGAAGAGGTCCAGAGGGCTTGGGGTGCGGGGAGCACCCTCCCGCAGGACCCGCTCAAGGTAAACCCAAGCAGCAGACTACCACAGTGTCTGGAGTGGCTCATGACTGCGTGCCAACCTCAGGACAGTGTCAAAAGCAGAGCAGACACCCCAAGCTGGTGGTATGTTCTATCATTAGATTTTACCAGTCGAGAAACAAATGTGGACTCCTGGATCTCTGTAATGGTCCTAACATGGAGTTACAGACAGTCCCCTTGGGTGTTCCAGTCTATCTTGCTACCCAGACAAAATGGATTTAATGATAAATGGTCACTTATGCCAAAAATTACAAAATTACAAAATTACAAAATATTCAGGTTGCTTCCAGTCCCAAGTTACCAATCACTTACCCCAGACCAATTTGTACCTTAGATCTCACACCAAAGACAATGCTGGTAGCCAGTCCTATAGTAAACTAATTAAGGATTTATTAACTAGAAAGAAGAAATGAGAGAGTTATTTAGAGATGAAAGCAGGCAACGTATATTCACAGATTAGTTCAGTCTATAGTTCCAAAAGGTGACAGAGATGTAGCAATCAGTCAGCACTGCATGTCTTTTCAGAGCTAAGCCACGGTGACCCTGGGGATCTGTTTTTTTGCTCCAGCCCTTGGAAGAATCCAAACAGCAAAGAGATGAAAAATCTTCATGGTAACTGTCTTCAGTTCCTTCTTTCAAACTGTTTCATTCAAACTGAGGAGACAAGGCCTTCTGCTCATACTTCTCCATGGGTGGATGGGCCAATCAACAAAGCTTTTGTCCTACAATGGCCCACTTAATTTTGATAGTCCTCCTGGCTGGGGGCAGAGGGAGGTCACTCTCCTCATCTGAGTTCACAAGTTCAGAGCAGGCTTTTTCACGATTATAAAACAAACATATTTTATCTTGTAGCATGGAATACAGGCATTACAGGTAAGATTAATGCATGCAGCAACTTACAAGTATTTTATAGAGTCAAAACACTAAACATATCCTTACAAGTCTAACACCTCTCTTGAACAATATTAACATAGAGGTGAGCTGATCTGGTTTCTAGCTATTAATGTGTCAGTGCTTAGCTGACCCCCTACAGACTTGTCCAGAGCTGGCACCTGGTTTACCTGGATACCACTGGGACCCCCTGAAGTTATCTAGTTAGAAGAATAGAAGAAATTCTTTAATTGCCTATAAACCCATGGTAAGAGCCTGGGTAACAAATGAGAAGAATTGGAATTGCTCATTTATGAGCGTAAATTTGATCTAGTTGGTATTACTGAAATTTGGTGGGATTATTTGCATGATTGAAATGTTAAATTAATGGTCATAACCTATTTAGGAAGGATCAAGTGGGCAAAAGAGGAGGGGAGTGGCAATCTATGTCAATGATGCCATTACTTGTTTCCAAGTCACTGACAACTTGGTGGCAAATGATCCTGAATGGTTATGGATGAATGTTCTAACAGATAAAACACAAGATGTCTGCTACAAAACACCAGATCAGCATTACCAGGATGAACTGCTCCTTAAGCACCTATCTATAATGTGTAGGGGAAACAATGCTGCCTTATTATGGGGGACATCAGGCTGAGTGACATATGCTGGAGGTCTTACGCTGCCTTATTAAAATAGCCTCCGAATGTCTAAAAATTATAGATGACAATGTCCTAAGTCAAAAACTGTTGCATCTGTCATTGGGGAACTCTGTATTAGACTGCATCCTGACAGATAAAGAAGAATTACAGACCGGTAAGTCTAACGTTGGTACCGGGCAAATTAGTCGAAACAATAGTTAAGAATAAAATTGTCAGACACATAGAAAAACATAAACTGTTGAGCAATAGTCAACATGGTTTCTGTAAAGGGAAATCGTGTCTTACTAATCTATTAGAGTTCTTTGAAGGGGTCAACAAACGTGGACAAGGGGGATCCAGTGGACATAGTGTACTTAGCTTTCCAGAAAGCCTTTGACAAGGTCCCTCCCCAAAGGCTCTTATGTAAATTAAGCTGTCATGGGTTAAAAGGGAAGGTCCTTTCATGGATTGAGAACTGGTTAAAAGACAGGGAACAAAGGGTAGGAATTAATGGTAAATTCTCAGAATGGAGAGGGGTAACTAGTGGTGTTCCCCAAGGGTCAGTCCTAGGACCAATCCTATTCTATTTATTCATAAATGATCTAGAGAAAGGGGTAAACAGTGAGGTGGCAAAGTTTGCAGATGATACTAAACTACTCAAGATAGTTAAGACCAAAGCAGATTGTGAAGAACTTCAAAAAGATCTCACAAAACTAAGTGATTGGGCAACAAAATGGCAAATGAAATTTAATGTGGATAAATGTAAAGTAATGCACATTGGAAAAAATAACCCCAACTATACATACAATCTGATGGGGGCTAATTTAGCTACAACGAGTAAGGAAAAAGATCTTGGAGTCATCGTGGATAGTTCTCTGAAGATGTCCACGCAGTGTGCAGAGGTGGTCAAAAAAGCAAACAGGATGTTAGGAATCATTAAAAAGGGGATAGAGAATAAGACTGAGATTATCTTATTGCCCTTATATAAATCCATGGTACGCCCACATCTCGAATACCGTGTACAGATGTGGTCTCCTCACCTCAAAAAAGATATTCTAGCACTAGAAAAGGTTCAGAAAAGGGCAACTAAAATGATTAGGGGTTTGGAGAGGGTCCCATATGAGGAAAGATTAAAGAGGCTAGGACTCTTCAGCTTGGAAAAGAGGAAACTAAGTGGGGATATGATAGAGGTATATAAAATCATGAGTGATGTTGAGAAAGTGGATAAGGAAAAGTTATTTACTTATTCCCATAATACAAGAACTAGGGGTCACCAAATGAAATTAATAGGCAGCAGGTTTAAAACAAATAAAAGGAAGTTCTTCTTCACGCAGCGCACAGTCAACTTGTGGAACTCCTTACCTGAAGAGGTTGTGAAGGCTAGGACTATAACAGTGTTTAAAAGAGAACTGGATAAATTCATGGTGGTTAAGTCCATAAATGGCTATTAGCCAGGATGGGTAAAGAATGGTGTCCCTAGCCTCTGTTCGTCAGAGGATGGAGATGGATGGCAGGAGAGAGATCACTTGATCATTGCCTGTTAGGTTCACTCCCTCTGGGGCACCTGGCATTGGCCACTGTCGGTAGACAGATACTGGGCTAGATGGACCTTTGGTCTGACCCGGTACGGCCGTTCTTATGTTCTTATGTTAATTGATCACAGAACTAAAAACTGGTGGTTGCATAGGTACATGTGATCGTGACTGGATTACATTTGTTACCTGCAGACAGAATGAAGTCCAAACCAGTAGTATAGATACTTGGTGATTTTAAAAGGCCCAATTTCAGAAAGCTGAAAACAATTCTGAACCAAATCAGTTGAGTGAAAGAATTTAAACAGAAAAATCTGAATGATTATTGGGAATTGTTTGGTAATATTTTACTAGGTGCCTAGAACACCACAGACTCACAATCAAGAAAGAAGGCTGCACTGGTGAAAGCGGGAAAGTGAAAGCTGCAGTAAAACTAAAATAACCCCACATATAATAAGTGGAAGAAAGGGAAAGTTGATAGTAATGAACATAAATCAGAAGTGAGGAATTGTACAAAATTGATAAGGGAAACAAACTTATTGCCCTTGATTCTGTTGGCCCAAGAAGGAGTTTTTAAAGTATATTAGGAACAAAAGGAATCCTAACAATGGTATTGGTCCATTACTAGATGGAAATGGTAAAATTATCATTAATAATGCAGAAACAGCAAATGTGTTGAATAAATATTTCTGTTCTGTATTTGGGAAAAAGCCAGATGATGTAGTCATATCATATGATGATTATGAAATACTTTCAATTGCAACGGTAATTAAGAGGCGCTCTCTCGCTGTTAATGTTGATTTTAAATGCCTTAGAACACTCATGAAGTTTCAGAGGACTGGAAGGAAACCAATGTCATGCTACTATTTAAAAAGCATAAACAGGACAACCCAGCTAATTATAGGCCTGTTCGCTTGATATAGATTAGGGCAAAATAATGGAATGGCTGATACCGGACTCAATTAATAAACAATTAAAGAAGGGTAAAATGCCAATCAACTTGGGTTTATGGAAACTACAGCTTGCCAAACTAACTTGATATCTTTTTTTGAGGAGACAAGAAGTTTGGTTGACAAAGGTAATAGTATAGAAGTAATATACTTAGAACTTCTGTAAGATATTTGACTTGATAATGCATGACATTTTGACTAAGAGACTAGAACAATACAAAATTAACATGGAACATTACATTGATTAAAAACCTGGTTAAACAGGTTTGCTCAAAATGTATTTGTAAACAAGGAACCATCATACAGCAGGTGTGTTTCTAGTGGGGTCCCACCAGGATCAATTCTTGGCCATATACAATATAACATTTTTATCAATGACTTGGAAGAAAACATAAAACTATCACTGATCAAGTTAACAGATGACACAAAGATTGTGGGAGTGATAAATAATGAAGATGGACGGTCATTGATAGAGTGATCTGTACAATATACATTTTAATATAGCTAATGCAAAGTTATACAACTAGAAGCAAAAAATGTATGCCATACTCCCAGGATGGGGGACATTAACCTGGGAGGCAGTGGTTCTGAAAATAGCTTGGGGGTTGTAACAGATGTTGCAAGCCCATGCAGTATATTTGAAGACCATTGTATTACATTTATAAATGGTTTATGTATGATTGTGTTCTATGCTGTGGGGGAGGGTTACCACAGCTCCTACGGAAACTAAAAACAGTAGGTGGTGGTTACCCCTGGGATTGTAAACAACTGCAGAGAAGCACCACCCCCTGGGGTGTTTGCATATACCAGTTCAAGCTGGGTTTTTCAGAGGCCAAGAGATAAAGAATTTGAGAGGGTAAATAGACTCTCTGGGCCCTCATTCTGAGTGAGCAAATGGACAAGCCATTCTGTCCAAGGGGAAGCTCCAGTCCTGTTGAAGGGTTGGAATAACTTTAGCCTACTAGGCCCCATAAGACTGATGGGCAATTTCTGATACATTTATTAGTAAATGTGTAGGACCAGTTATTGTTTTTATATATTTTCTCTATAATGCTTTTGCCCTAAGAATAAATGTACTCTGCTGAGACAGAGCTGCATGGTGACTTGTAACTCGAACGGGAAAAAAAGCACAGGTGTTGCCCTTTAGGTAGGCTGGATTGCCAGGGATATCACAGTGTAAGGCAAGGACCTGTGCAGCCGTAACACCCCAGATCAGAAAGAAGGGAGATGCGGGTCTCTGCCCAAGAGAGGTGATGGCTGGGAGCCTAAAACCTTAACTGGGTGCTCCTGAGGGACCATGGAGGAGCAATACAGGTGCAGTTACTCTATAAACTGTGACAAGAGTCCTGGTAGATAATCAGTTGAACATGAGCTTCCAGTGCAATGCTGTGGCTAAAAGGGCTAATGCCATCCTTGGGTGTATAAATAGAAAGGCACATACACTCTGGCAAGTCAAGAGTAAAAGTATAATTAGGCAGGCCAAAAAAGAATTTGAAGAGTAACTAACAAAAGACAAAAACTAATTGGAAATGTTTTTTAGGACATCAGAAGCAGGAAGACTGCCAATCAGTGGGGCCACTAGACAATCAAGGTGCACTGAAGGAAGACAAGGTCACCGTGGAGAAGCTAAATGAATTCTTTGCATCGGTCTTCACTGAAGAGGTCTGAGGGAGATTCCCAAACCTGAGCTACTCTTTTTAGGTGGCAAATCTGAGGAACTGTCCAAGCTTGAGGTGTCAGTGGAGGTGGTTTTGGAACAAATTGATACATTAAATAGTAATAAGTCCCCAGGACCAAATCGTATTCAGTAAAGAGCTCTGAAGAAATCAGATATAATATTGCAGAACTACTAACTGTGGTATGTAACCTATCACTTAAATTACTCTCTGATTGGAGGATAGTTAATGTAAGGCTGTTTAAAAAAAAATCTCCAGTGGCAGTCCTGGAAAATACAGACCATTAACGTAACCTCAGTGCCAGGCAAACTGGTTGAAATGATCGTGAAGAACAGAATGATCAGACACAAAGGTGAACACAATATGTAGAGGAAGAGTCAACATGGCTTTCATAAGGGGAAATCATGCCCCATCAATCCATTAGAATTCTCTGAGGGAGTCAACAAACATGTGGACAAGGGTAGTCCAGTTGGTATAGTGTACTTGGACTTTCTGAAAGCCTTTGACAAGGTCCCTCACCAAAGGCTCTTAAGCAAAGTAAACTGTCATGGGATAAGAGGGAAAATCCTCTCATGGATCAGTAACTGGTTAAAAGACAGGAATCAAAGGGTAGGAATAAATGGCCAGTTTTCACAGTAATGAGGTAAATAGCAGGGTCCCTCAAGGATCTGTACGGGGGACCTGTGCTGTTCAACGTGTTTGTAAATGATCTGGAAAAGGGGGTTTACAGGTGCAGATTATTGCAGAGTGAGTCACTTTGCATGTTCTTTCTGTCACGGAAACTATATTTGGTTTTGCTTGCTTCTTGCTTTCCTTCCTTTGAAATAAATCAGCTGGACTGAGAAATACATGTTTTGCTATTTGTATGTATGTGAAAGCATGACAATTGGTCCTAAACTAGAGGATACTGGGTGCATTTTGACAAGGTATCTTACAGTTCTTTGATTGCTAAAGCTTTTCATCCCCCCTTAAAGACCTTTTCAGGTTTTGTTGTCCTTATTCAGAAATGCTTATGTGGAATCCAGTGAGTCATGCACAGACACTTTCAAAGTAACTATGTACCTGCTCACATGCCGCTGTGAATAATACTTTCATTCTAAAAAGCACATTGTTATCTTATCTCAGTACCAACAGGGTTCAATCAGCAAAGGATTTATAAGTCTGTGGGAGTTTTGCATGAACAAGGACTGCAGGATATGACCCAATTAATGGTCCTTTCTTCACAGGCAGGAAGTTAAAAGGCTGCTGGGATTTTTGTACAAGTCAGTGATCAAAATCCACTGGAGCTTATCACTTTTCAAGAAATTACCGCTGGGTCTTTCCAGTTTTCCAGTTTCCTCATGATCATCAATTTCTCAATTCAAAATAAGAGCAGGTGTCCCAGGACTCTGGATAGCAAGATGCTGGGAAAGCCCAGAGAAGAGTGGGAGCTGCTGTTGAGATTGCACTACCTCCATTTTACTAAACATTAACAATTAGTCTCTGCAATCTTACATTTACCATTGATTAACTCATTTACTGTTCTTGTGTCTTTTACTTTGTCTTTCATGAAGGGCTTTACCTCAGATTATCCTAAACTTCATTCTTCTTGTTCCACATACTTTCTGTAACACTTTAAGGCCAGTTGTAGCAAAATTATGGCTGTGTTACAATTGCAACTTCCTAGACAACAAACCTGTTTCCTGTATTGAGCTGCATTGAGTAGGGAGCGGTGTGTAGCTACTCCATACCAGGAGCAATGCAGAGAATTAACTAAAACCCAGAAGGTAACAATTCCTGCACCTCCAACCCAATTTCACCTGATTCTTAGAGCCCAGAGATGCCAAGAGTTGGAGTGAGATTTACAGCCCCACAGAGTGAGGTTCAAGGCCAAAGAGTGAGACTTTCCAGATGCTGTGGTAGGTCATTGATTAAGACACGGACTCTTATCTTTGGCAGGGGCGGTTCTTGGGATTTTGCCGCCCCAAGCATGGCAGGCAGGCTTGCCTCCGGCGGTTTGCCTGCGGAGGGTCCGCTTGTCCCGCAGCCCAGGGCGGACCTCCCGCAGGCACGCCTGCAGAAGGTCCACCGAAGCCACGGGACCAGCGGACCGTCCGCAGGCAAGCCGCCAAGGGCAGCCTGCTTGCCGTCCTCGCGGCGCCAGCAGAGCGCCCCCCGCGGCTTGCTGCCCCAAGCACATGCTTGCCATGCTGGAGCCTGGAGCCGCCCCTGATCTTTGGTCCTTGGTGACCTCTAATAGTCCAGGTTTTTAATCCAACCAGCACTTAATAGTTTGTTTTAAAATGTACCCTGCTTAATATTGCATATAAAACACTTAAAATGTCCTAATTCATACTAAAGTCTAGGGCACATGAGAATTCTATATGCAATTCACACCAGTGGATTTTAATAAAAACAATTATTTGCTGATTGGAACAAAAACCTGGATGGTTGGACATCCCTGAGGCCCAGAGTTAATAACCTCTGGTTTAGGCACACAGTCAGTGGACAGAACAATTTATTTTTCAATATTTTTCTTGTTTTTATATAAACCTAACAAAAAAGAAAACTGTTTTATCATTACAAGACTAGGTTTATTTTGCATATCACCTTGTCATAGTGATCATCCCTTTGAAAAACATTTTACAGTACAAATATTATTTGGTTTGTATATTTTGTTCATGTTACATGTGCAGCAAATTAAAATAGTCAGATTTAAAAAAAATTGCAAAATAAATTAATTACAATTAAATAAAATAAAACACAATCAAACAATGTATTAAATGAAGATAAATAAAAATACCAAATTGAATTTAACTAATTTGAAGCTAACGAACCATATATAAAGGACTCAGATTCCACATTTCTTTTCATATCTAGTTTGTTTTCACATTTTATTCATGTGCTTTGTTATACTGCCAACTGGCCCCCTTTGCTGTTTTTATGACTTCTTTTGGTGGCTCATGCTTGAAACATGGCTCAGGATTTGCCAGCTTCCCTTGGATAATAGAGGACAGTGTCCTGTCTAGTCCAAGGTTTGTCTGAATGGTGTCTTATTCTTTCGAACAAGACTGAAACTCTCTCTTCTCTTGCCTTTGAGTGGGGTAAAGCTAAGACAAGCCTGACAACCCTGGACAGTAATGGGAACTTTGAGAAGACCATTAGGGCTTTTGCTCTCAGGCCTCCTGACCCCCGCCTGGGCTTACTCCTTGCTAAGAGATGCCCACACAGTGTCCATCCTGTATTGCACAGTAGTTTTATCTGTGTCTGTTTGTAGTGCTGCTTTATTCCATACACACTAAGGGATAGCTGATTTCTGCGTCAATTGGAAATCAACAACTCCTCTTGCAGATTCTCTATTTCAGGTGGAGAGAGCGATTGAACATGTGCTGGTATCTGCCAAGTACTCAATCTGTTCAAAAGTGCAGTTTTCCCTAATATCAAAGCTCACAAATCCTGCCCTCTTTAACATTTCATCATTCAAAGGTAGCTTCTCACATGCAGACTTGGCTATACTGGTATAGAATGCTCTGGCTGCACAAAAGACCTTCCATTTTGCAAGAGGACTAATATCCTCTTGCCAGGGCCGGCTCCAGGCACCAGCATTCCAAGCTGTGCTTGGGGCGGCAATGTGCAAGGGGCGGCAGTCCCTGTTGTTTTGCCCCCAAACAGCGTGCTGAATTGCTGCCATAGGTGGCGGGGGCAGTCCGTGTGCCCTTAGGGCAACAGGCGCGTTTCCGTGATAGTGGCAATTCGGCGGCAGCTTCTATGTTTAGCTGTCCGCGGTGGCTGCAGTTAAACATAGAAGCTGCCGCCGAATTGCCGCCGCCGCGGAAACGCGCCTGCCGCCCGAAGGGCACATGGACTGCCCCTGCCGCCCATGGCGGCAATTCGTTGCACTGCTTGGGGTGGCAAAAACAGTAGAGCCGGCCCTGCCTCTTGCCCTTCCAACTTCTATACAACCTGTTTTGTGACCAAACCTACAAATACTGTTTGCTGTCTCTTTCAGTGCCTGAGGTAAAAATATTTGAAATCTTTATATCTTTACTCAAAATGAGTGAGGTAAGCTTTGGAAGAGAGTGAGATAGCGTGCTAATGAGCAGGGCTGGTGCAAGGATGTTTTGCACCCTAGGCGAAACTTCCACCTTGCGCCCTCCCCCGGCCCCGCGCCCCCGCCCTGAGGTGCCCTCCCGTGCCAGCTCCCTCCCTCCGCCCTGAGGGGCCCCCTCCCCCCCCGCGGTAGCTCCCCCCCTCCTCCCTGAGGCACCCCCTCTGCGGCAGCGCCCACCCCACCCTGAGGCACCCCCCTGCCCCAGCTCACCCCTGCTTCGCACACGAGCACCCTGAGCACGCCATCGCTGCTTCACTTCTCCCGCCTCCCAGGCTTGCAGCGCCTAAGCTGATTGGCGCCGCAAGCCTGGGAGGCGGGAGAAGTGAAGCAGCCACGGTGTGCTCAGGGAGGAGGCGGGGCAGGGGTGAGCTGGGCCGGGGAGTTCCCCTGCGTGCCGCCCCCCCCCTTATTTGCTGCAGGCAGCCCTCCCTGCGCTCCCCTGCCCCAGCTCCCTCTGCCTAAATGCCAGCGGCGACTGGGGCAGCTGAAAATACGGCCACCGCGGTCACTGCCGAAGAAAATGCCGCCCCCCCAAATCCTAGCGCCCTAGGCGACCACCTAGGTCGCCTAAATGGTTGCACTGGCCCTGCTAATGAGTGAATCTCACACCCAGTGAGTGAGACTTGACATGTGTGAGAACCCTGTTATAACAGCATTGCTTTCCAAAGTAGAATCAAGCTCTAAGATAAATAGTTGGAGCTACTCCTTGACTGAATACCACTATATTACTATAATCTTCTGTAACTTTTTCTTTACTGTGTTCATCCATGTAGTTTTGTTTTATTTATGCCATCAAATGTATTTTCCTATGATGTTGGTCGATTGGTTTGTCCAGTGACACGTTATGAGAGTGTTCTGTTCCAACACTGCTAGTCTATGGCTAAGGAAATGTTTCAATAATAATACACCTCTACTTCGATATAACGCTGGCCTTGAGAGCCAAAAAATCTTATCACGTTATAGGTGAAACCGTGTTATATTGAACTTGCTTTGATCCGCCGGAGTGCGCAGCCCCGCCCCCCCGGAGCACTGCTTTACTGCGTTATATCCAAATTCGTGTTATATCGGGTCACATTATATCGAGGTAGCGGTGTATTATACTTAGCACTTACTGCACCCTGTGTTTTTCATCTCCAAACATTAATGAATCTTACCACATCCACATGAGATAGGTAAATAAGTCTACAGAGGAGGAAAGAGTTTAGTGACTTAAGCCAAGGCCACAGAGCAAAATCTTGGTACAGTCAGGATTAGACCATGGAAACCAGGCTCCTTGCCCTCAGCACAAACCTCTAGCCCACACAGCTTCTCAATTTTAACCTCTGAAGACATGTAAAATGGTTTACTAGGCCCTATCTACACTGCGTAAGCTGCACTGATGCAAATCAAGTCTTACGTTGACTTTTGCTTGGATACACTAGGGCAGGGGTCGGCAACCTTTCAGAAGTGGTGTGCCAAATCTTCATTTATTCACTCTAACTTAAGGTTTTGTGTGACAATAATACATTTTAACGTTTTTAGAAGGCCTCTTTCTATAAGTCTATAATATATAACTAAACTATTGTATGTAAAGTAAATAAAGTTTTTTAAATGTTTCAGAAGCTTCATTTAAAATTAAATTAAAATGCAGAGCCCCCCAGACTGGTGGCCAGGACCCAGGCAGTGTGAGTGCCACTGAAAATCAGCTTGCGTGCCGCCTTCGGCACACGTGCCATAGGTTGCCTACCCCTGCACTAGGGATTTGCACTGATGGCTGTAACCAACACAAATCCCCTGTGCCATCCAGGGAAAAAAATCACCATCCTCACTATTGCTCCAAATTCTGTGTTTTGTTTTTAATTTCAAACTTCGCAATGAAATCTTAATTTAGGGCTGGGCAGATACCCCAAAAACAAAATTGCAAACACTGTTTTGAATGAATTAAAACCATGAATTCAGTTCAATGGTATTCAAGAGCCATTTTTTTCCTCGTTTCCTCCAAATGTTCATACAACTGAATTTGGATTACAAGGATATTTGTAGACGAAACCATGTTTCCAAATGCACACATGAGTATTTTCACTGGAAGTGTTGACAGGAGCTGTGGACACTCAGCACCTTGCAGGAGTTGTTAAACATCGGACAAGACTGGGCTCCTTTTTTGTGCAGGTTGAGTGGATAGGAGATAAAATATCTTTCATATAGGGCCTGATTCAAAGCCTACTGAAGGCAGTGGAGAGACACTCATTGAGTTTGGACCCATAAATAGAATCCCAAAATGTTTCCATTCAGCAAGAGAAGGTAGGTGAGGTAATATCTTTTGTTGGACCAACTTTTGTTCGTGAGAGAGACAAGCTTTCAAGCAACACAGCTCTTCTTCCCATCTTCACTCTCAGTACCTTTCCCAGACCTGAACATTTGTTTCTAAGACAATGAGTAAAATTTTCAAATGTGCCTGAGTGATTTAGGAGCCTATGTCAGCAGGGCTAAACTGCAGAGGGACGGGTGTTGAGTGCAGTGGCTACTGGGAGTCTGCAGTGCTGGACTGTGAGGGGGGAGGAGTGGAATGCCGCAGGTACAGACTGGAGCCAGGAGGTTGATAAGAGTGTGTTGGCAGTCTCTGGGAAGGCGCATGGGAAAGAGTTTTGCAACAGTGGATGCAGGGGAGGGCGGGCATGGAGCTGCTCAGTTTGCAGTGTTAGTAGCACCTGGCGTGTGTCTGCTTGGCGCTCCATAACATTTAAGAGCTGCTTTGTGGCTTCATTTTGGTGCGCCGCGTTCTCCCTTTGGTCCCTCTTCTCGCTGTCCCATCACTCCTTCAACTCTTGTTTTTCGGCCGCGGAGGGCATCATGACATCACGCAGGAAGTCCTCTTTAGTTCTTCGTGGCAGCTTTCTAATTCTGCACAGCTGTTCAGCCAACGATAACGAAGAGGCGGGCTGGGCTCCCAAGGTCATCTCTGTGAAGCCAAAACGCAACATTTTACAGAAGCAGTATTGTTTGCAACACAGAGACCACTGATTCAGTGATTTCAAACACAGCCACTATTCACATACCTGTCACTAACTGGCTGACTCCAGGCAAGCACCCATGAGTCACAAGACCCTCAAAATGGTGAGTAACCGCAGGGGCTGGGGAAATCAGAGTTCCAGGACTGTACTGGGCACGTGGCTCTTGGGGAGAGCCAGCACTGTAGGGGCAGGCCTTATAATCATTCCTGTCCCCACATTTTCCACAGGCTGTGTTCATTATGGAAGGTATCTCGCTGCTGAGGGTGAGCAGGGAATCAAGGGAAGGTCTTCTCCGAGACTGCGGCTTCCACCCTAGCCCTTATGCGGCTCGCCTGTGTGCAGCAGTGATCCTCCCCCCCTGCCCCCAGTGACGGCAGAGTGGTGCAGGAAAGTTACCCTTAATGGGGCAAGAAACAAAGCAGCTCTGCCAAAGAACCTGTGGCAGCGGATTGCCCAGTATTTCCATGAGAGTTTCATGGAGATCTCTGAGGCAGATTCCCATGAAGTGAGGGAGTCAATCAACACCCTGTCCCGCTGCTCAGACTAGGCATGTGGTGGTACGTGCATCATACAGACACAAGCCTGCTTTCTGCAACCCTCCTGCCCCCAACAACTCGCTTCAGTGATTCCCAAAATCAAAGCCACTTACCAGGGGCCTCCTCTCCCGTTTGTGCTTCGTCATGCTCCACCAGCTGTGACTGGCTAGCCTCCTCCAGGGCAGAGAAGAGCTCCTGGCTTCATGCATCTCTGCCTCTGAGTCATCCTCTGCCTCTGGGTCCCCCTCCGCCTCCACGTCTTTGTCCCAGATTTCCTCCTTCTGGCTTGGTCCACTCTCAACTGGCTCACGAGCCACCAAAGTATCCACAGTGGCCTTTGCAATGGAGGTGGGGTCGCTATCGAGTATCGCGTCCAGCTCTTTGTAGAACTGGCAACTCATGGGTGCAGCATGGGAGCAGTGGTTTGCCTGCCGCACCTTGTGGTAGGCGTTCCGCAGCTCCTTCACTTTGACCCTGCACTGCAGTGTGTCCCAGTCATGTCCCCTTTTTGTCATGCATCATGATATCTGTCCATAGGTATCATAATTCCTATGGCTGGAGCACTGCTGGGACTGGACAGCTTCCTCTCCCCAAATGCTGATGAGGTCCAGCATGTCGTCATTGCTCCAAGCGGGGAATTGCCTGGTGCGTGGAGCAGGCATGCTCACCTGGAAAGATGCGCTGAGACCACTGCATGCGTCACCGAGCAAACAGGAAGGGGACTTTCAGAATTCCCAAGGAATTTAAGGGGTGGGGCTCATGGTTGGTCACCTGGGGGCAGGGCAGTAGAGTTCAAACCGATGACCAGAGAGGCGAGAACAGGCATTGTGGGATACCTCCCGGAGGCCAATTGCAGCGCTGTAATCAACCAGGGTGTCTACACTGGCACCCCGGCACTGTACCCCTGGCACAGAAAGCTGTATGCCTCTCAGTGGGGTGGTTTTTTTACAGCGCTACACCTGTGCAATTTCTTTGCACTAAGTGGCTTGGCAGTGTGTACACCTCGGGAGTTACACCACAGAAAGCTGCTTTACTGCACAGAAACTTGCCAGTGTAGACAAGGCCAGAGTTTTGCTGAGAAGCTGTAGTGAACAGGTCCTTAGAGTGCTTCCATCATTTAAACAGCAACATGAGATTTGCCCAGAGGCAACATGCAAGGGGGGAGCAATGCGGGGTCATGTGCTCCCCCAGATTGGCTGCTTGGCTTGTACTGAGCATGTTCACATGGACTGGGCATGCTCAGTAACATTGCTGAGGCAGACTGCCCTCACTCTGCCCCCTCACTATCAGCAGATACAGATCATCTCTGGGTTTGCCCCAACAAATTTTTCTTGAATTTAAATGATAGGAACTGCTTTAGCTCAATGCCAGAATACTTGCTGTAAACCAAAGCTTAGTATTTGCTAAGATTTCTTTCTTCTGACTGCTCAGCCACAGAACTGAAGTTAAATCCTGTTAGTTAACACATGGAGAAATGTACCTTTTTTCCTAATGTGGACGTGGCCTTGGAGTCCAATCCTTCATCCATGACAGCCCCAAAAATCCCACCAAAAGTCAGCTATATTCCAGCACTTGTAATTATATGAAAAATTGTAATGACACTTTTGGCTGAATTTTTTTCTGCCTGAAGTTGATTTCTTTTTTTTTGTGTGTGGAAAGTTTGGCAAAATTAAGATTGGCTATATTTTATTTATAGAAGCATGAGAAATAGTTGTTTTTCATTCTTAAAGATATTCAAAAACGTTTGTTTTGCCTTGGATAGCTAAAATTGTTTTATTTTAAAATTTTAAACTTGCAGTTCTCGGTGAGGATTGTTGGTGAACCAAGTTCAAAAAATCTAGCTGAAAAATAAAGAAATTATATTTAAGGCCTCAGTCCTGCAAATTTACTTATGTTTACTCAATTGAATAATCACATTGACTTCAATGAGATTGTTAATGTGAACAATTAAACAGTGTGTGATTCACCTCCATATTTTATTGCTCTTCTATAAAAGTCGAAGAGTAATATACCCTATCATAAACACTGATTAGCAGAGTCCAACAAAATGAGTAATCAATCCAGGTAAACCTCATAGAATATTCTCATCCCCTCAGTCTGACAAAGTGAAGCCAACCAAACAGTCGTCTACAACAACAAGGTAATTCAGAAATTTACATAATTTCCTCATGTTCTTTTCTAGTTACTAGTTTCCACGGTAAACTGATTTTCCTTTGAAACAAAGGGCACCAGCCTGATCCTGAGAGGTGCCTCTCCAATTAATGTCAGTGTTCTAGTATGAAAAGAGAAGGTGGTTCAGTATGTGACTAGCAGACATGGTTCATATTGTGTGTTCAGTTGGAGGGGCAGGGGATCATCAGCTCTCAGGATCAGGCCTTTAGTTCTGCTCTTCTTACATACATATTTCCCAAAGGAAATTTCTCATGTGAGTAAGGCAAGTGAGATCTGGTCCAACATTTTTTCCTTTAGGCACACGCACAGACACACACACCCTCCCAGTGAAGCCAATGGGAATAAGTCGTGTGTCTGAAGGAAGAATTAGAATACCAATCTGGTTAACTGTGCAAATGTGCTTTATGCTTTTCCTATTCAATCTTTTTTTTTTTAAAGGTGGTGGGGCTTTTTCACTATCTTTCCCAGCTTTTGCAGAATCTGGCTCATGCCTTACACAGTATTACAGTATGAACAGGGTTCGTCATTCCAAGTTTCAAACCTGGTATTGCAGTTCATATAAATCTGAGAGAGGGTTGTTGTTTGAGGGGGGTGGGTGGTTTCCTCAGTCACTTGTTTCTTCATATGCAACCTGAGTGGATTTTTCACAATAAATCTATTTTAACTTAAGTTTATTGTTGCAGAGAGAATATTATTTAAAGTGCTACTTACGCAATACTAGGTACAAGCTCTTCTGATACCTGAGGACATACTGCAGTCGCTTGATTAACATATTTATTAAATGTTGGATACACATTCTATAAATCTACATCTCATTTATATTCTGAATAATGGGCTGCATAAATACTGGATGGAAACCAGTATATTAATAACACAAGGAAAAAGATATGTGTAAGACAGAAGCCTTGGGATCAGTAAATAGGGGGAAATGGGGCTTTATAGCCAGAGGATTTAATGGAGGATCATACCTGAGTCTAACTTGGGAATTATTTTCTATAACTCTTATCTGGTGTTTTGTCAAATGTATTTTCCCAGTAACAAAATGTTATTTTTAACCATACTTTGAGAGAGGGAGGGATGGTCCTGTGGTTAAGGTATGGAACTAGGAGCAGGGAGATTGGGATTTAGTTCCACAGACTCCCAGTAAGACCTTGGGCAAATCATTAATAGCTCTGCGCTTCTGTTTCCCCATTTGGAAAACCGGGGTAATAATGGTTCCCTACCTCACAGGGATACTGTGACAGTAATTTCAATAATGTGTTTAAGCTTCTCATATCTTGGTGAGGTTAATTATGGCAAACAGCTTCATTGGAAGAAATGATATTTTGTTATTCTGCTGCAAAGCAAGAAATTGCACCTTGTCTATCACATTGTCTCCAATGTCTAATCATTCCCACTTAAAGTCTCTCCCATGATGGCTGAGGCCTTGCCTACATTGCAGAGTTTTGTCGACAAATGTTATGTCGACACTTAAAAAGCGCTATAATAAAAATGGGTATTGCATGTTCACAGTTGCGCCCTCTCTCAGCAGAGCGCATCCACACTTGGTGCACTAGCATCAACCATGTGCAGGTACCTATCCCACAGTCCAGCTTGACACCTTCTGCCACTGGGTCTTTTGGGAAGGCGGAACGGATCGTGACGCATCTTGGGTCCAGGCTACAATGTCCCATGATGCATTGCTTTCTGTCCCAGCATTCCATGGGCTTCAGGTTTTCTTTCACAGCATTTTTCAACAGCCCTTGTTTGCTGTGCATCCCAGCATCTTTGTGAGAAAGGATGGATCCCACACTTCTCTCCTATGCTCTGATAACTGTCATTAAGACATCGTGGATGTTAATCGTTAAGTTCCCAACTGAAGAAGACTCCCAGTTGCCTGACATACTGTGTGATATGGATAGGAGCAATTAGATTGCTTTTGGCATTCACAGAAGAGCTGCAGAAGATGGACCATCTCGGGAAAGAAACACTGAATGGTGGGATCGTATAATCATGCAGGTGTGCGATGACGAGCAGTGGCTACAGAACTTTCAGATGTGGAAAGCTACCTTCCTGGAACTGTGTGCGGCGCTCGCCCCAGCACTGTGGCACAAGGACACCAGAATGAGAGCTGCCCTATCAGTAGAGAAGCATGTGGCAGTCGCTGCGTGGAAGCTGGAGACTCCAGACTGCTACCAGTCGGTCGCGAATCAATTTGGAGCCAGGAAGTCAACCGTTGGGGCTGCGTTAATGCAAGTGTGCAGGGCAGTTCATCGCATCCTGCTACAAAGGACCATGACTCTGGAAAATGTGTGTGAAATAGTGGATGGCTTTGCAGAAATGGGTTTCCCTAACTGTGGAGGGGCAATAGATGGCACACACATTCCAATTTTGGCACCACACCACCCTGCAACGGAGTACATCAATAGGAAGGAGTACTTCTCCATGATGTTGCAGGCGCTTGTGGATCACCATGAGCGTTTCACTGACATCAACGCGGGGTGATCCAGGAAGGTGCATCATGCAAGCATCTTCAGGAACACTGGCCTGTATAGAAAGCTACAACCAAGGACCTTCTTTCCAGAGCAGAAGATTACAATGGAGGATATTGAAATGCCAATAGTGATCCTGGGAGACCCAGCGTACCCCTTACAGCTGTGACTCATGAAACCTTACACAGGAAACCTGGATAACAGTAAGGAGTGGTTCAACAGGCTGAGTAGATGCTGGATGACAGTAGAATGTGCCTTTGGCAGATTAAAGGCGCGCTGGTAATGCCCTTATGGCAGGTTAGACCTCAATGAGGATAATATTCCCATGGTCAAAGTTGTGTGTTGTACGTTGCATAATCTTTGTGAAGCTAAGGGTGAATGGTCTGCTCAGGAGTGGAGTATTGAGGCAGACCACTTGGCTGCTTATTTTGAGAAGCCAGATACAAGAACTATCAGAGGGGCCCAGATGGGGACAATTCAAATCAGGGAGGCTTCGAGGCAACACTTTGAAAATGAGAACCAGTAATGTGTTTGGAGCTGCAATGTTACATTATATGTAGTTTTCCTAGGAAGTAAGGATATTTGGGGCCTTACATTCCAGTAAGCAGATGATTAAACTGCCTGTATATGTATTGGTACTGCCTGCAATCTCAATTTGTAGGAAACAAATAAAGATGAGTTATCATTCAAAAACTTTGTTTTTATTGCACAAGAAACAACTCACACACACACAAAGATACTTGGTGGGAAAGAGGTACCAGGCAAGGACAGACTTTCAGAGCTGTGTGTAGGTCCAGGTATCATTGTGAAAGTTGTCCAAGGGGGTGGAGTGAAGGCAAAACCGAGAAGTCCCGGCAAGTGGAAAGGACTGTGCGGGTGGAGTTGGGAGGGGCATGGAAAAGAGTTCTGAATGTGCTGCGGTGGGGGAGGGCATGCATCTGCTCAGTCTACAGCATTATTAAGGACTTTAGCATCTGCATTTGCTCCTCCATTACTTTAATCATCCACTCAGTAGTGTCCTTAACAAACTTCTGGTTTTCTTTTCTGTCCCGCCTTTCGGATTCCCTCCACTCCTTGCGTTCCCTTTTCTCTGGATTGAAGAAGTGCAGTACCTCCCAGAACATGTCTTCTTTGCTCCGTCCTGGGCACTTTCTTATCTGGTGGAGACACTTGGCCGGTGTTCCTGAAGGCCACATCTGCTGAAGCACAAGGAACAATGCGCAGAAGCATGATTGTTAAATTCACGCATAGCATTGAAACATTTCAGTAAAATACACCTTTTGTAACATAACAATCACTTTCTCATTGACCCTTGGCAAGCACACATCTCTGCGAACACCCACAGCTTGGTGAGTGTTGACTGGAGGGAGGGGCACTCTACATGGGGACAAGCGCACTCTGCAAGGGTTGCGGTGCAGCCAACTAGGGAAAAATTATAAAATTCTCCCACACTTTTCCATAGGTGGGGGTCATTGTAGCAGACATCTCACTGCTGAGGGTAAGCAGGGAAGCGAGGGTACATCTACTACATGCTTGTGGCTTCCACCCTGGTCCCTATGCTGCTCACCTGTCTGCCACTTTGATACCTGCATAAGTGATTGCTGAATGGCATGGGAAAGTTTCATATAATGGAGGAAGCAACAAAGCAGCTCTGCCCAGGAACCTTGGGCAGAGGATTGCTGAGTACCTCCGGGAAACTTTCCTAGAGATCTCTCTGGAGGATTCCTGTGAGATCTCGGTGTGCATCAATACCATGTTCTGCCATACTGATTAGCTACACAGGGAAATGTCCAGCTCACAGAAACACAGCCAGCCTTCCACATTTCTATGCCCTGAACCCACCTCCATACTACACAGACCACAGCCACTTATCAGGCATCTCCTCTCCTGCTTCTTGCTCTCTGGAGAGCAACTGTTGAGACTGGCTAAACACCTCCGGAGTGGTGAACATTTCCTGGTTGCCTGCCCAACCAGCCGACCCCGCCAGGAGCTCCACATCATCATCTAACTCCACCTCTTCATCAATGACTTTGTCCTCTGGGTTAGATCCTCTTTCCACTGCCTCCAGGCCCACCAAAGAATTCATGGAGCTCTTGGTGGTGGAGGTGGGGTCACCACCTCCCTCGCCTTATGGTACGCCTGCCTCAGCTCCTTTATCTTTGCTCTGCACTGCAGCATGTCCCGATCATAGCCCTTTTCGCACAAGCCTCAAGAGAAATCTGCCTGTAGGTATAAAAATTCCTGTGGTTCAAGTGCAGCTGGGACTGCACAGCCTCCTCTCCCCATATACTGAGCAGATCCAGCAGCTCTGCATTGCTCTAAGCTCTAAGGAAGATGCAATGAGACCTCTCCATGCCGAGCCAACAGGAAATGGAATTTCAAAAATTCCTGCGGCTTCTAAGGGGGAGGGGCGGATGGTTGTTTAATCTGGCTGCAGGGCAGTTGAGTTCAAACTGCTGACCAGAGCAGTCAGGATGGGCATTATGGGACACCTCCTGGAGGCCAATTAATCAAGTGTGGTGTCTACACTGGCACTTTATCGACAAAAATTTTGCACTAAAAGCTTTAAGTCTCGTCAGGGTGGTTTTATTTTGTCGCCAAAACAGGGCTTTTGCCACCAAAGGTCCCATTGCAGTGTGTACGCATCCATTGTTTTGTCAGTAAAAGTTGCCTTTTTTCGACAAAATTTTGTAGTGTAGACAAGGCCTGAGATTGTTAAAGGAGCCTAAAGGAATTAGGCATCAACCATGGGGGAGCTGACAAAAGAGATGGCCCAGTGTTAGGGTGATAGCCTAGGCCTCAAGAGAACAGGGTTCAATTCCCTTCTCTACCACAGACTTCCTGTGTGACTGTGGGCAAGTCACATAGCCTCTCTGTGCCTCAGTTCCCCATCTGTAAAATGGGGTTAGCAATACTTCCCTGTCACACGTGGGTGTTATGAGGATAAATACGTTAAGGCTGGTGGTGTGCTCAGCTGCTGTATAATTACCTAGGACAGATGGACTGAATTTCAACAATAGTGCATGGTCTGACTCTCCTGTTTGATTTTGTTTTGCAGCATGGCCAGTGATGGTGACAAGACACTTCATGGCACAATGGTTCTCAAGCATGCAGGTGCCTTACTTCTCTAAGCTGTTCTCATAAGAACTTCCAATTATTATTATGCATTAGTATTGCTCAAAGGCCCCAGTCACTATCTGTATAATGGGACCACTCGGTGCAGCAGAAATAGGTCACTCACAGGACTGCAGGCTGGAAATTTGCTGCTTTATTTAACTGCATCACAAGAGTGTGTGTGGGGGGGGACACTCCCACTGACTAAAATGGGAAGTAAAGAAAGGGTGAACCAAGGCTCCATCACATAATACGTTGGGAAACCCAATTAACCTTCCCATGACCACTTTACTACAAGTATCAGGCCCCCATTGAGTTAGATGTTGAACAAACATGTAGACAGGCATGGTTCTCTGCCCCAGAGGGCTTGAAACTTCAATAGACAAAAGGGATACAAGGTGTGGGCGGAGTGATTGGAGAGACAGGCACTCGGCACCTTAGCCCCAGGTCTTTGGGGATTTTTATGGGATGGGTGGGGGAGAAGAAGGGATTGTTGGAATGGGAGGAGCAGGGAACAGGATAAGGAAGAAGACCAGGGGCCTGATTCAAAGCCCATTGAAGTAAATGGAAAGACTCCCATTGATTTCAGTGAGCTTTGGATCAGGCCCAAGGAGCCAAAGTGAGCTATGGTCTGTAGCGGCAGAAGAGGATCAGGATGAAAGGGGTCCAACAACCAATGGCAATATAGCAAATATGGAGGGAAGGGAGAATTCCAGAGGCCAGTTGTCAGAGCTGAGTGATGACATCAAGAAGCTGCAACCGCTCTTCCCTGTGGAGAGAGGGGGAGAGGAGTTCACCAGCCCTGTGCCCCAGCTCTCAGGCCCAGGAGGAGAGGCTCATGGAGACGACATACGCTGTGAGACCTCAACCATGGCTGGTGCTGGTTGGCTGCTCCTGGGGAAGGAGCCCCTAGGGCCTCGGCATGTCACCATCTGCTCACTGCAATTTCCTCCTAGCTCCTGCTGTTGTACAAGGAGAGGCCGCTTGGTCCAGTGGGTTTTTACTTCTCTCTGTGACTAACTATCCTCTAAACAGAAGCACGTTTGGTTCTCTATGGCACCTTTCATACTCAGGAAGAAATGAGTTAACAATGAAGGGAGCTGATAGTTAGATTGATAAACCAAGGCTGAAATTACCCAATAATGCACATGTGAAGAGGCTGCATGGTCTGATGGTTAGAATATAATCTGGAGAGCTAGGTTACTCCTAGCTCTGCAACTGACTTTCTGTCTGACCCTGGGCAGGTCGCTTCACTGCTCTGTGACAACTGTAAAAAACAGGCATTGAACTACTTATTTCACTAGTGAAGTGTTAATTCATTAAGCTGTAAACACTTTGAGATTTTGACTGAACGGTGGCACAAATCAACAAAGTATGCTTTTAAATGCCCACCTTACCCTCTGAAATTATCAGCCCGTCAATCCATGGGCTGCAATGTTGTTAAAATCCCAGCTCCACAATAAACTGGAGAATTTGCGATTTAAAATAATAATTAATAATAATAAAATAATAATAAACGTTATCATCCTGGGACCATGACACAAAGGGCTGCACATTTTAAGGCTTTTGTTTGGCTGCAAAACTCATCCATGCTTTTTATATTTTGCTAGGTCCTTCCAACGCAATTTATGAGATCATCATGGTGTCTATCAGTGGAAGTATGTTACTGTTGGCTGTGATTGTTATTGCAGTGAAAGTTCTCAGAAAGTAAGTATTACCACTTTATCCAGTCAGTGTTACTAAGGATGTTTAAGGAAGCCAGTTAAAGTCCTGCAGATATAAAATGCAATGCTCCACTATGCCCTGGGCAAAGGCGGGATTTGGGGAGCCCATGCTCAGAGTCTGCCAACACCGTGGAGCATAACTTCATAGAGCCTCCTGTGCCCCCATGCAAGAGTGTTTGAACAAAAGCTGGTTGAAAAACTTTGTGTGGGAAATTTTTTAATTAAAATAATTGTTTTTATTTGTTTGTTTTCACGTTTTTGTTGAATTTTTTTCTCAGAAATGTATTGGGTTTTTATTGTTGAATAACAGAAAACCCAGAAAACAATTTTGTTGTATATAGCTGAAAATTTTTGGTGTTTTCAGGGTTTTTTTTATTTTCCACAGAAATGTTCATTTATATATATTTTTTTTAAAAGCTGTTTTCTTTCTAGAAAAACAAAACAAAACAAAAAAAATCAACCCTTTCAAACCAAAAACTTTGACCATCTTCAGGTTGGACAGGAGAGGAGTGGAACCAGTGTGTCTGTTATTATACTATGAGGTAGAAAAATATAAGAGAAACAACATTGTTGATGGTCATGTCCAGAATCATATGTAAGCCAGAGATGTCGCAAGCTTTCTTCCTTTCCTAAAATATGCAGTTCACAATTGCATGTTCTTATTCACTGAAGTTAGAAATATTATGAATTAGATTGTGGAAGTGTCCAAGCCCACCAAACTCAGACTTATCTAGTAGCTAATGTTTGTTTTGTTCTATTTTTATTGTTCCAGGCAAGGTAAATGTTGCTGGTCTTCCAACGATCCTAGTACAACTGCAGTGGTTCTGGCAAATGTTACAATAAAGTACAATAGTGGTGACAAGATTTCAACAGTGGATTTAACTGGTCCTGCGGGTGTAAATTACTTCTCAGAACAGGAAGCTCTACCCAAGGAGCTTTCTCAGCTCTGAAAATAAATTGCCCAGTTGAGTGCTACCTTACTCTTCATTCACATCCTCTAGTACACCCCCTGACACCTCCCCAAAGCAATGATGACACCATGGTTTCTCCCAAAAGTGAAGTTTTCATTTGGAGAGAAAAATGCCTGGAAAGCTCTGGGGTATACATGAGCAAAGTGAAGTCTGTTCCTTGCTTAACACAGCCCATCTTCATTTCCTTTGTCGTAAGGGCAAAATGTTGAGATGTTGGAATGCGAACCTGCAACATTCCAGGATTGAAAAATGCAGATTCTTTCCAGTGATAAAGAACAGATTCCAACTATTTTTGTGATATATATATGTATGTATGTATGTATGTATGTACAGTATCTCAATATGTCAATAGCTGTATAAATAGAAGTATAAAAATATTATTGAAGGAAACCCAGGGATGGATCATTCCCTCCACAAATGGAAATGCAAGCTCTCCTTTGCTGAACTGTCCCCCACTCTCTAGAGGTGTCTACTAGGGTTCAACTTGTCGAAGTGCTGCAGAACTTTGGGATTTGGGGGCCTGGCTCCACTTTGTAGTATCAATTCCTGTAGGATTTCTGCGCAGAACTCTGGCTTGGTGTTAATACAGTATTCGCTTTAGCTAGTTAGCCACCAGCGCTGCACCTGAATTGCCACAGAGGGACCCAGCCAATGGCAGCAGGTCTTCTTCAGGACACTAGTACTGCTGGAGGCAGAAGGAGGATAGGAACTATGCAGATGTCTCCTGCACCTTAGACCTTGGAGATCACTTCCTTCTGGTCCCAGTCTGAAGGCTTTAGCTCTGGCTGGCAAATTCTGTCGAGATCTATTCCCTTCCCCCTTCTGCGGGACATTTCACAGAAAAATATGCAAAGGGAACTTTTCAAAATTTTTCTGACCCTCCCCAAAGGTTCTCCTTCCTTCTGACTCTCATACATTATTCCCACACTTTTGAGCCACATTCTAAATCTCCTATATATGGTTTCTTATTGACCATAGCTGGGCCAATCTGTTGTGCTTTCAGACATCAGCACCTCCATGCATTGCTTTAGTGCAGTCAGGCATTGCCAGACCATCTATTTTTTTAATCTGTCTGTATTTATGATTCTAATGTGATATGCTCTATTAATCTTTAAACTGATCCCTGTGACCTCTAGTGTACAAATGAACTATGCTCCGAGTTAATAAAGCTTTGTCTGAGATGGTATGACACCAGCTTGTTAAGGATGAAATATCCATGAGGTCTTCTCTATCCGGGTGGTAGTTACAAGGAGCTAGATTAATTCCTGAGCTGACACAGAGACTTTTGTGGTCAAGTAGGGCCCTTGGCCCAGGCTAGGGTAGTCCTATCTTGTGTTCCTGTCTCACTGACTTCTCTGTGTGTCACTGCAGGGGTGAAGGATGCCCCAGGCACATTCCTTCCCACTATGGCCTGCCTGCAACACATACCCTGGGCTTGGGAAGGTGGGCTCTTGAGGAGATGGCACAGAGAACCTCTGCAGAAGTATTCGCACAAAGGGTCTTATCATGCCCAGGACCCCGAAGGCCTGTGCATACTCATGGAGAAAAGTATTACCGGTAATTAGTCATTGACAGCATCTCGCCCTTTGTGTGGCTGTAACCATCAGCGTCAGTGACCATAGCACGCTCCTTCATCTTTGATCATTTCCGTGGCTCGAATTCAATGTGTGGAACTAGTGACACCAAGGTACATGTTTATTTCCCCCCCATACTGTTCCTCACAACTTCTTGTCAACTGCTGCAAATGGACCATTTTGATTACCACTACAAAAAGTTTTTTTCTCTCCTGCTGGTAATAGCTCACCTTAACTCATCACTCTTGTTAGAGTGTGTATGGTAACACCCATTGTTTCATGTGCTCTGTGTATATATATATATATATCTTCCCACTGTATTTTCCACTGCATGCATCCGATGAAGTGGGCTGTAGCCCACGAAAGCTTATGCTCAAATACATTTGTTAGTCTCTAAGGTGACACAAGTACTCCTGTTCTTTTTTCAAGGTACATTGCTTTCTCCAAACTGGAGGCCTCATCCCCAGCATAATCATCTCATGGAAGAAATGAACAAAATGTTTTCAAATTGTGCATTTCCACACATCCCAGCCCCTGTGGAGATCAAGATGGATAGTAACAAAACCTAGGGTTTAGTTTACCTTTCCATGCCCTCATCCCCATGGTGTGAAGCCTCCATTTGGGGGTGTTGCTGTGGGCAGCCATTAGCTGGGGAAGCCCTCACAACATGGCTCCAGTGGAACCATTCTACCAGAAGGGCACTGGAGATCCAGAACTTCAGCAAGTTAGCATAAGGCTCGATGCCTATGAACTTTGAATAGATAAACTTTGCACAGATAAACAGCCCAGTGAAAAACCCCAAGTATTTGGGGAGCTGAAAACAGAGTTTAAGGGGAAGTTCTGACCACAGGTACATGAGTCAAGCACAGACATGTCCTGGCAACGAAATGACGTACATAACAGGTACATGAGATACATCTAAGGCTACCCTGCTTGCTTGCCTATATATCTTTTCTTATAAGTTTCTTATTTTCTTATGGCTTTCATTATTTGTTTTATTATAATAGATTTATATTAGAGTATATTTTGGCTATAACACAAGGGTCCTGCAGGCCACATCCTGTATGTTGAGCTAAGGCAGAGTTAGCATACATATGTCTGGGACCTTTCTCCTAGATAGATGGTGATGAGCAAAAGCATAAGGTCTCTGTATGGCCGTGACCTTTAACATAGAGGATGTGTTAAAGCAAGTTGGCCCAGGGGCTTCCTAAGTTCATTCTCTTTTAAACTTAACAGGTACACCACAACTTGGAACTTGGAAAGAACCGAAATAACCAGTTAGGACAGAAATAACAAATGTGATACCAAATCACAACAGGGCCATGGTAACGAATTGACTTATATGATAATAAGTTGAGATCATTGATATACTAACCTACAGGAAAAAGACACTCCAACGTTAGTAAGGTGAGAAAATACAAATAAGGAAAAGGGGGGAAATCCTCTACTGAATATGCATCAAACATAGCGGCATCAGCATAACATATTATAAAAGTGGCATCCCAGCCAAGGGGCGGTAGGAGAGAGAGATGTAGTCCTTGGAAGGTGCCAGAATGACGGCCACTGGTGATGATGGGGACTAGATGACTTCCTGAGGTCTCTTCCAACCCTAATCTTCTATGATTCTATGAACCTAACTCTCCCAGGCTGCAGATTGTGCTGATTATTTCTAGTCCCACCTTCACAGAGACGGAGAACAATTGATCACCACTATCTTCTTTATAACATCCATTAACATTCTTGCAGACTCTTATCAGGTCTTCTTTAGGTATTATATCACAAATTCCAAACCTTCCAGTATCTCGGAGACAGCATTTTTACAAATATTTGCCTTCAAACTTGGTCACTATTTGTTATATATATATATAATGTTCAGAAAAGGTAATTGTCATAAAAGTATTTGAGAAAGAAAAACTCAAAAAGCTGACAGCACAAATAGATTAAGAGGCCGATCCCACTTCCAATAAAGTCAAAGAAAAGACTTCTTTTGCATTCAATCGGCTTTGAATCAGGCCCTAGGAAAGGACTAGATAGCACAGGTGTGAAAAGATACTTGTTAAGGAGTAATTAATACGCAAAATGAAACCTAAACCTAATTTCCCCAATATTAATTTCCCCCTACTGTTACTCACACCTTCTTGTCAACTCTCTGAAACGGGCCACTCTCATTACCACTTCAAAAGTTATTTTTCCTCCCTTGGTATCTTGATGTCAATTGAATTGTCTCGTTAGACTGACCTCACACTTGGTAAAAGCAAATTACATCTTTTCCTGTATTTATACCTGCTCCTGTATTTTCCATTCCATGCATCTGATGAAGTGGGTTCTAGCCCATGAAAGCTTATGCTCAAATAAATGTGTTAGTCTCTAAGGTACCACAAAGACTCCTCATTGTTTTTGCTGATACAGGCTACCACGGCTACCACTCTGAAACCTGATAAAATGGATGCTATCAAAGGACCCAATCCTGAAAGATGCTGAATGCCTCCTGAAAGGTGCTAACACCATCAACACCCAGTGCATTGTATTCTGTAAACTTCTGACACTACAGAATAATAAATGAAGCTAAAATCATGGAAAAGTATCAGGACTTCAAAATACTTCTCCAGCCGGAGTGGTAAGCCTTTGGCATTTGTAAAGTGGTCTCAGACTCTCCTTTATGATGATTGACTACACTCTTCAGATGGTACCACAGAAATCTACTGTGATGACAGGTAACATTCCCATTGAGTCAAAAATATGTTTTCCTCTTTAATGCAAGCAACTCTGGTTTTCTTTTCAACCACGGTAACGTGATGATTCAGAGATAAGACTTGTGTGGTTGTTAAGTTGCCATAATGGATTTTAGAAAGATGAAAATCATGTCAAATTTATGCGAGATTTATAGCAGCTGCTCTGTGGAAATACATCTTATTTATGGGGTAAAAATATCAAGCCATAACTTGTATTCTTATTTTTTAAAAACTATTTTTGTAGTACCATACTTCACTGAGGTTAGTATTTATTTATAAGTTGGGTTTCACAGGGATATAACACAGGAGATGGTTCTTGTTGACAGTGGTTATTAGAAAATATTTTGACCCTTGATATCTATCTGTATTTCATTATAGAATCGTTACCAGGATGCTATAAGTTATAGCTGAATACAGAAGGTGCTCCCATTCTAGACCACTATATTCCAGCACTTGTAATTATATGAAAAATAGTAATGACCCTTTTGGCTGAATTTTTTTCTGCCTAAAGTTGATTTCTTTTTTTTTAGTGGAAAGTTTGGCAAAATTAAGATTGGCTATATTTTATTTATAGAAGCATGAGAAATAGCTGTTTTTCATGCTTAAAGTTATTCAAAAACTTTTGTTTTGCCTTGGATAACTAAAATTGTTTTGTTTTAAAATTTTAAACTTGCAGTTCTCAGTGAGGATTGTTGGTGACCCAAGTTCAAAAAAATCTAGCTGAAAAATAAAGAAGTTATATTTAAGGCCTCAGTCCTGCAAATTTGCTTATGTTTACTCAATTGAATAATCATATTGACTTCAATGAGATTGTTAATGTGTACAATTAAACACATCCAAAAGTGTTTGCAGGAGCAGGGCCAAAATTTGGAAAGATTTTAGGCTGTGAGACAGGAAAAACCCATGCTTAAAATTAAGCATGGATTTAAATCCCATTCAGGACCGTCTCTACTGTTTTTGCCGCCCCAAGCAGTGTGCCGAATTGCCACTGTGGACCGCCAGGGCAGTCCGTGTGCCATTGGGCAGCTCGTGCGTTTCCACAGTGGCGGCAATTCAGCGGCAGCTTCTGTCTTCAGCCAGAAGACAGAAGCTGCGCCGCCGCAGACAGCTGAACATAGAAGCTGCCGCCGAATTGCTGCCTCCACGGAAACGCGCGAGCCACCCTAACAGCCCACGGACTGCCCCCGCTGTCCACGGTGGCAATTCTGCACGCTGCTTGGGGGCAAAAACACACAGACTGCCACCTCTTGCAGATTGCCGCCCCAAGCACCTGCCTGGGATGCTGGTGCCTGGAGCCAGCCCTGATCCCATTGACTTCAATAGGAGTAAAGCACATGCTTAATTGTTTTTCTGAATTGGAATTACTGATGATCCAGGGCTTTAACTGGCAAACATTTGTATTACTGATTTCTTTCTGCAACCTGTGCCTCATCCTCCCATTCCCCCACTCCAAATGTGACAAATTTTCCATTGTTAATAAAAAGAATTTACAGAAAGGAAAAGTTAATAGCATATGATATTCTACACTTTTAGACAAATGGTGATCTCTTTTGTTTTCAGTTCCCTCTGGCAATCAATTAATATTAAATTAATATCATGATTATTTAAATCCACAAAACTATACCTTGGACTAAAGTGCTGTACCAAAGACTGAGGTGTTTTCAGGAAATAAAGCTGAGGGAACTGAGAAATTGTCTCTGTGGCTGGCATACAGCCTGAAAATTCTGTAAGTATCTATTGACCATACCCTGTACTGACTCCATCCCTGTAGTAACTGATCACTTCACAACCATAAATGAATGTATCCTCACAATGTGTCTGTAGGACAGGGAGGTACTTGCCTCTATTACATAGAGATGCAAGTGACTTGTCCACGATCACACAGAAAATCTATGATAGGGAAAAGAATAGAATCCGTGTTGCCTGAGTCCCAGTCAAATATGTTAAGCACAAAACAAAATGACTACAGCAACTATAAAAATGCAGTGATTATGCAAATCATTGTGCTCTGATTGGGTAATAAAAGCTATCAACCATTCAGACTTAAGGGATTTGCATACTGTATGATTACTGAGAAATAAAAGTACTGTGATTATGCAAACAGAACTCCTCAGCCAATAAGACTGAAGGATGCAAGAGAGAAAAATTTGTACATTTACACACCAATAACTATACAGTATCCCTGAGCACCAGTTGTTATTATTTTTGCTATTTGTATTACAGTCGTGCCCAGAGGCCCCAATCAGTATAATATAAAATATAATTGTTTTATTTTGGAGTCTATTAGAAATCTTGACTCCTGCGGACATTATATTTTGGATAGACAACGATTAGGATCTAAGGTGATTTTTTTATTTCCTACTAATGCAAACATTTAAATAAACAAAAATTAAAATTATATAAATAAACCCACAGATATTATGCATCAAATTAAATATAAATAGCATGATTACAATATTTAGCATTTATACAGTATTTAATATTTTCATAGGACTTCACTAAAATTTATTGATTAATGCATGAACACTAATTAAGACATACTTTCTCTAACCAATGTAAGTGCACTCTAAGGCCCATTCTTGCATTCCTTGCACACCCAGAATTGCCACTGGCTATAACAGGATGTAAAAGGAATGCAGAATTTTTCCCCTACTACCTTTATCCAGTTCTCTAGAACACACGAAGCCTCATCTGGATGGTGCTGTGTGTGCAGCTTGCCCATAAGAACAGCCATACTGGGTCAGACCAAAGGTCAATCTAGCCCAGTATCCTGTCTTGCGACAGCGGTCAATACAGGGTGACCAGGTGTCTGGTTTTCGACCAGAACACTCGGTCGAAAAGGGATCCTAGTGGCTCTGGTCAGCACCACTGACTGGGCCATTGACTGTCCGGTTGGCGGCACCGCGCAGAGGGACTGGCAGTCTCCCTGATAGCCGTCATGCTGCACCCTGCCACTGTCCCAAGCACTGACCCCGCAGCTCCCATTGGCTGGGAACCATGGCCAATGGGAGTTGCAGAGGCAGTGCCTGTGGACAGGGCAGTGCGCAGACACCTGGCCGTGCTTCTGTGTAGGAACCGGAGAGGGGACATGCCGCTGCTTCCGGGAGCTGGTTGAGGTAAATGTCGCCCGGAGTTTGCACCCATGACCTCGTCCCTGACCCCAACTCCCTGCCCTGATCCCCCTTGTGCCCTCCAAACACCTCGATCCCAGGCTGGAGCACCCTTCTGCACCCCAACCCCCTCATTTCCAGCCACTCCCCAGAGCCTGCACTCCCAGCTGGAGCCCTCACGCAGCCCCACACCCCAACTCTCTGCTTCAGCCCTGATCCCCCTCCTGCACTCTGAACCCCTCAGCCCCAGCCTAGAGCCTCCTTCTGCACCTAAAATCCCTCATCCCTGGCCACCTCCAGACCCTGCCCCCCAGTTGGGGCCCTCACCCCGTCCCGCAATCTAACCCTCTGAGCCAGCCCAGTGAAAATGAGCGAGTGAGTGAGAGTGGGGAGAGTGAGCAAGAGAGGGAGAGGGGGATGGAGTGAGCAGGGGACAGGGCCTCGGAGGTGGGGTGGGGCATGGGCAGGGGCCTTAGAGGAGGGGCGGGCCAGGGGGGCAGGGCAAGGGTATTCGGTTTTGTGCCAGTAGAAAGTTGGCAACCCTAGGCCAATGCCAGGTGCTTCAGAGGGAATGAGCAGAACAGATAATCCAGTCCCGGAGTGCAGGAGGGAGGGCAGTGTGCAGCCCCAGCCTCCCCAGCTCCAGAGCGCAGGAAGGTGGGTGGCGCGTGTCCCCAGCCTCAGAACACTGTGGGGCTGCCGCTGGCCTCGGAGCCGGGAGAACTACTGGAGCTGCAGCAGCACTCAAGGAGCATCATGGCAGAGGGGTGGGGTCATGCCTGGCTATTTGGGGAGGCAACGCCTACCCCTGCCTATGCAACCCGCCACCCACGCACACAACTGTGGCCCATGTGACATCCTCAGGGCCAGACAGGTAGTATATATATTGTGCGAATGTGGCCCACATAACACACACAGGGCTGCATATGCGGCCCACCATGGTAACTAGGTTGAGACCCACTGCTTCAGAGCATGGTTTTGCATCCCTGTCCATCCTGGCTAATAGCCATTGATGGACCAATCCTCCATGAACTTACCTAGTCTTTTTTTTTAACCTTGTTACAGTCTTGGCCTTCACATCATCTGGCAAGGAGTTCCACAGGTTAACTGTGCATTGTGTGAGGAAATACATCCTTTTGTTTGTTTTAAACCGGCTGCCTATTAATTTCATTTGGTGACCTCTGGTTCTTGTGTTATGAGGAGTAAATAACACTTCCTTATTTACTTTCTCCACACCAGTCATGATTATATAGACCTCTATCATATCCCCCCTTAGACCTGTCTTTTCCCAGCTGAAAAATCCCAGTCTTATTAATCTCTCCTGATATGGAAGTTGTTCCATACCCCTAATCATTTTTGTTGCCCTTTTCTGCTCCTTTTCCAATTCCAATATATCTTTTTTGAGATGGGGAGACCAGATCTGCACACAGTATTCAAGATTTGGGTGTACCACGGATTTATATAGAAGCAATATATTATTTTCTGTCTTATCTATTCCTTTCCTAATGATTCCCAACATTCTGTTATCACATTCCCCTCCATCACTGGAGATTTTTAAGAGCAGGTTAGACAAACACCTGTCAGAGATGGTCAAGATCAAGGGTCGGCAACCTTTCAGAAGTGGTGGGCCGAGTCTTCATTTATTCACTCTAATTTAAGGTTTCATGTGCCAGTAATACATTTTAATGTTTTTAGGTCTCTATAAGACTATATTATATAACTAAACTGTTGTATGTAAAGTAAACCAGGTTTTTTTAAATGTTTAAGAAGCTTCATTTAAAATTAAATTAAAATGCAGCTCTTATCAGTTTAGTGCAGCGGTTCTTAACTTGGAGTGCACACCCCCCTGAGGGTGCGAGATACCCTTTCCGGGTGTTGCCGGCACAGAGGCCCGAGGCAGCAAACAGTGATTCGTTGCCCGGTATGCTTCGCTCCAATAAACACACCAAGGTGGAGAAGCAGACAAAGTTTATTTGAGATCTCAAAGCTCGGTGCTCGGAGGCAGACAAGTCTCAAATCGAGCACCCCCCATACAAGCAGCTCTCTCTCTTTATACATGATTTTAGCTAAGCATCTCTATTACCCCCCACTACTTACCCCCTCCCTACCCCTCTTCCCCTCACGTTCCCATATAGCAAGTAGCAATTACACTAAGCAGGTTAAATCATACTTGGCAGCAAACAAATCATCTCGTTAGTGCTTACTTTTTGAACCTTTATCTTGTCTTACTGTTTGATGTGTTACTCTACCTCCTAAGCCAGGTGCAAGCAGGCCTCATTATCTCCCGGTGGTACCAGGGTTGAACTAACTGTTATACATTCCATTCTTTCCATCTGGCCTATGGGGTCGATTACAGTTTAAACATGGCAGTGGTTCGGGCAAGCATAAAATAACTTTGGTTCACTCAGGCCTGCTACAGGGAAGCTTTATTGGCACTGTTGTTTTCCACCCTTCTGTTAATACTGGGCCATGTCCAATGCCACCAACAATTCCCTCCTTTGAGAATACTCAACAAACCTTTGGCTGAGTGTTCTCATATACTGTGGACAAAATGTAATTGAGTTCTATGGAGCTTGGGCTTTCAATGAGAGGGTACATAGGGACCTTCGGGGCACAGGGGGCACAAAGTTTACGGAGGAGCAGTTTAAAACAAGCAAGCAGGAGGAGGGTGACCAGGCACAGTACCACACCTGTTAGGAGGAGACGCACAAGGCCACTTCCCAGTCCTTCTAGGTTGGGCAACCAACTCCAAAGGGAATCAAAAATTGTGGGTTTCCCTTCCTGGGCCTTCCACTGCTCGAAGGCCTGTTTGGCTGACAGGATGCGTTTGTTAATGTCCTGTGAGTTGTCTGGGACATAAGTACAACATTCATTTCCAATAAGGGCACACACCCCGCCCTGAGAGGCTAAAACATAATCTAGGGCCTGTCTGTTTTGCAGGGCCAGCAACCGGAGCTGATAAAGCTCGGAGTTAAGGCTTTTCTCTATGGCCAGGGTGTCATTGGCAAACTTGGTGAGAAACATAGAGAGCTGACGGTAAAGTTTAGCCAGCCGTCCCACCCCATAAGATGGGAGGAGGATCATGCCAAGTCTGTCTCCCTCGCCAATGGGTTCTGGGACGTCATACAAGGACCTGCGCTGCCTGGGGCGGCCAGGGGGCAGCTTAGGAAGCACTCGAAGGGGAGGGGCAAGATATTCTACATAACAGCTTCCATGCCACCGATCCGGGAGCCACTTATAGGCAGAGGTACCACAAATGTAAAAGGAGTGGCCATTTCCTACCAACCCATTATTCCCACTTCTCCATTGTTTTGCTTGGGCACCTCTAAGAGTTCCAAACCGGGCAGTGGAGTTGGATTTGCCATTAACATAGACCGGGAGAGAATCATTATCGTCAGGGGAGAAATAATACTGACAGGTGCTATTTCCAGCGGACCAAGTGTGATTGTCAGACTGGAACTGTCGATAGCACACTAACCCGGGGTCCACTGGCCGCAGCCTAATAGGGGAAGGGATACGTGTCGCGTTGGCCTGTGGTTCCCAGGGGTCGTCCCTCAATGCATACTGGGATTCAATAGTACAGTTTTATCTTGGTTATCATCATCGTGATCTTCCTCCAAGCCTTCTAGAGTCAGCTTCACCCTAAACCTAGATTTTTTAAATTTGTTCTTGGATATTGAAACAGGCGGTTTTTCAAAATAATGTAGACGTAATCTTATTTCAGTCTGACAGGACAGCCACCCAGAATCCAGAGTCTGAACACCATTATGGATTCCAAACTGTCCATCATCAACAATAATGTCATTTTCTAAAGGGGTTATTGATCGTGGTTGAAGATGAGTCTCCCACTTGTGAATTATGACTTGGCAGGGACCATCGATAATTTGGTAGTTGTTGTAGAGTTTCCTGCACCCCTATGTCCAACATCTAGTGTTCTTCTTGGTCTCCAGTATTTAGCATATGAAGCTTCCATATCACAACTGTATCCTGATATCGGCTTTATAATTATGTAGTCCACTCTGACTTTTCCAATGGTTTTTCTTGAACTTCTGCTCATAATAGGAAGTGTGAGAATTCCAGCACTCTTTCCCAGTTCTGCTATCATGGAGGATAACAGGCATGCAGTACCCACATGGCCTGGAAGTTCATCTCCTTGTAATACTCTTTCGCTTAGATCTTCTTCAAAAAAGTCAAAGACTAATTCCAAGTTGGCAGCGGTTCGGGCAAGCATAAAATAACTTTGGTTCACTCAGGCCTGCTACAGGGAGGCTTTATTGGCACTGTTGTTTTCCACCCTTCTGTTAATACTGGGCCATGTCCAATGCCACCAACAATTCCCTCCTTTGAGAATACTCAACAAGCCTTTGGCTGAGTGTTCTCATATACTGTGGACAAAACGTAATTGAGTTCTATGGAGCTGGGGCTTTCAATGAGAGGGAACATAGGGACCTTCGGGGCACGGGGGGCACAAAGTTTACGGAGGAGCAGTTTAAAACAAGCAAGCAGGAGGAGGGTGACCAGGCACAGTACCACACCTGTGAGGAGGAGACGCACAAGGCCACTTCCCAGTCCTTCTAGGTTGGGCAACCAACTCCAAAGGGAATCAAAAATTGTGGGTTTCCCTTCCTGGGCCTTCCACTGCTCGAAGGCCTTTTTGGCTGACAGGATGCGTTTGTTAATGTCCTGTGAGTTGTCTGGGACATAAGTACAACATTCATTTCCAATAAGGGCACACACCCCGCCCTGAGAGGCTAAAACATAATCTAGGGCCTGTCTGTTTTGCAGGGCCAGCAACCGGAGCTGATAAAGCTCGGAGTTAAGGCTTTTCTCTATGGCCAGGGTGTCATTGGCAAACTTGGTGAGAAACATAGAGAGCTGACGGTAAAGTTTAGCCAGCCGTCCCACCCCATAAGATGGGAGGAGGATCATGCCAAGTCTGTCTCCCTCACCAATGGGTTCTGGGATGTCATACAAGGACCTGCGCTGCCTGGGGCAGCCAGGGGGCAGCTTAGGGAGCACTCGAAGGGGAGGGGCAAGATATCCTACATAACAACTTCCATACCACCGATCCGGGAGCCACTTATAGGCAGAGGTACCACAAATGTAAAAGGAGTGGCCATTTCCTACCAACCCATTATTCCCACTTCTCCATTGTTTTGCTTGGGCACCTCTAAGAGTTCCAAACCGGGCAGTGGAGTTGGATTTGCCATTAACATAGACCGGGAGAGAATCATTATCATCAGGGGAGAAATAATACTGACAGGTGCTATTTCCAGCGGACCAAGTGTGATTGTCGGACTGGAACTGTCGATAGCACACTAACCCGGGGTCCACTGGCCGCAGCCTAATAGGGGAAGGGATACGTGTCGCGTTGGCCTGCGGTTCCCAGGGGTCGTCCCTCAATGCATACTGGGATTCAACAGTACAGTTTTATCTTGGTTATCATCATCGTGATCTTCCTCCAAGCCTTCTAGAGTCAGCTTCACCCTAAACCTAGATTTTTTAAATTTGTTCTTGGATATTGAAACAGGCGGTTTTTCAAAATAATGTAGACGTAATCTTATTTCAGTCTGACAGGACAGCCACCCAGAATCCAGAGTCTGAACACCATTATGGATTCCAAACTGTCCATCATCAACAATAATGTCATTTTCTAAAGGGGTTATTGATCGTGGTTGAAGATGAATCTCCCACTTGTGAATTATGACTTGGCAGGGACCATCGATAATTTGGTAGTTGTTGTAGAGTTTCCTGCACCCCTATGTCCAACATCTAGTGTGTTCTCTCCAGTATTTAGCATATGAAGCTTCCATATCACAACTGTATCCTGATATCGGCTTTATAATTATGTAGTCCACTCTGACTTTTCCAATGGTTTTTCTTGAACTTCTGCTCATAATAGGAAGTGTGAGAATTCCAGCACTCTTTCCCAGTTCTGCTATCATGGAGGATAACAGGCATGCAGTACCCACATGGCCTGGAAGTTCATCTCCTTGTAATACTCTTTCGCTTAGATCTTCTTCAAAAAAGTCAAAGACTAATTCCAAGTTATCTGGTTCCATTGTCTGTATGCTGTATTCTGTCCATCGATCAGGCTGCAAACCATAACCACATTCTGGTTGAGAGTGCCGAGATTTGTATTCAGTATCACTTATTAAGGAGATCTCCAGAGTGTTTGACATTTTCTGAGTAACATTGTGGCAAACCCTAGGCCTGGATCCATACTGAGCAAGTGATCCTAAGGCCTAACAATTACAATTCCCCAAATACCCACAAAATAACTACTACTAATAACAAGCAGATTACAAACAAAAGGGACCAGGCCCACAGGGTAGGCTGGCCTTGTGAAAATAAACACAGCCAACGCTCAGAGTTTTCACGGGGAGTGCGCTGCGACTGTCCAAAGGGGCCACAGGGCATTCCCAGCAGGCCTTACTGTCGCCTGAATAACAGTTTAAGTCCCAGATCGTCGCTGGCAGTCTTCTCCGCGGGCTGGACGGTCCACCGTTCAGGAGTGGGCACTGCTTTCAGACGAGAGTGATGGATCCAGTTCTTGTATCCCTCAACCTTTGCTGCTGTGTGGGAGATCAGCAGGATGGTGTGGGGTCCCTTCCACTTCTCTTGGAGAGGCTTGTCCTTCCAGGTACGAACGAGAACGGAGTCACCGGGCTGCAGGGAGTGGACAGGGGCATCTAGCGGGAGAGGCTGCAAATCTTTGGTATACCTGTGGAGAGAACAGAGAACAGCAGACAGAGAACACATGTACTGAGATAAGAAACTGCAGCCTACCTCCCACTCCCCTAACAGAACCGGTGTACCATTCATAGGCCATGCCCTCCCAAACATAATCTCAAAAGGACTAAGCCCTAACCTGCCCTTTGGGAGAGCATGAACTCGGAGCAAAACAAGGGGTAAGGCATCAGGCCACCGAAGAGGAGCCTCTTGGCAGACCTTTGAGAGATGCCGCTTGAGTGTCTGATTAGTATGTTCCACTACTCCACTGGCCTGTGGTTGCCATGGAGTGTGGAGCTTCCAGGTGATCTGTAGGACATCCGAAATCCCCTGAATGACTTGCGATGTGAAGTGTGTTCCGTTGTCAGATTCCATCCACTGGGGGAGTCCAAAGTGAGGAATGATCTCCTTGACAAACTTGAGAGCCACCGTTCTGGCAGTGTTGTTACGGCATGGGAAGGCTTCAGGCCATCCGCTGAATCGATCCACCAAAACAAGGAGGTATCTGAACCCTTGGGTTCGGGGGAATTCAGTGAAGTTTATTTGCCACACCAATCCTGGCCCTGGGGTAGGTTCCAGAGTGGCTGGCGGCACTGACACTCCTGGTCGAGGGTTGTTCTTTTGACAGACTAAACACTCAGCCTGTACCTGGGATGCCAGGGGTCTCAACCCAGAGGTTAGAAAATACTTATTCATAAACTGGGTGAGAGCCTCCCTTCCAGCGTGAGTGGTCTGATGTAGTTTCTGTAGTACTGGCCGTATCAGGCTTTTAGGTAGGAGGATTTTTCCTTCTGTGGAGTGGAGCCATCCCTCCTTTTCCTGGAGCCCAAGGGAGTCGGCCAGATTCCTTTCTTCGCGAGAGTACTGAGGGGCAGGGAGCTCACCCACTGATGGGATGAGGGCATGCATATGGGCCTCCTCAGCTTCCAATGGTTCCAGGGTGGCAGCTCGCTTGGCTTCCCTGTCGGCCCTGGCGTTGCCCTTGGCTACGTCCTGGTCTTCTCGTTGATGAGCCTTGCAGTGTACAACTGCTACCTCCAAGGGGAGCTGTACCGCTTCCAGAAGCCGGAGGATCTGTGTCCCATGCTTGACCGGAGACCCTTGAGCTGTAAGCATTCCTCTTTGCTTCCAGAGACCTGCATGAGCGTGTAGCACTCCAAAGGCATATCTGGAATCAGTAAAAATGTTAACTCTTTTTCCTTTTGACAGTTCAAGTGCACGGGTTAAAGCTACCAATTCAGCCAACTGGGCTGATGTTCTGGCAGGCAAACCCTCCACTTCCACAGTTTCGTGGAGAGTTACAACAGCATAGCCCGCCCTTTTTTGTTCGTCTGTAACGAGACTGCTGCCGTCAGTGTACCACTGTACCAGTATGGTACCAGTATGGTACCAGTGTACCATAGTCTGCATTGGGGAGTGGCTGATCTTTTAAGTCTGGACGGCTGGAGTATTGGGCATCTATGATTTCTAAACAGTCGTGTTCCTGCTCCTCTGTTTCTGGCAACATAGTAGTAGCTGGGTTGAGGGAGGGGCAGGTCTGCAAGGAAACCTCAGGATTTTTTAGGAGTTTAGCCTGGTACCGAGCTACCCGAGCCTGCGTGAGCCAGAGACCACCCTTAGTGTCCAGCAGGGCTTGAACCATGGGAGGGGTATATACCTGCACAGTTCCCCCCAAAGTTAGCTTCTCTGCTTCCCCAAGCACCAGGGCAGTTGCCGCGACCGCCCGCAAGCATGCTGGCCACCCCTTGGCAACTTGATCCAGCTGTTTAGAGAAATATGCCACATGACGCTTCCAGGTGCCTAGTAACTGAGTAAGCACTCCTAGGGCTACTCCCTTTCTTTCATGCACATACAGTTGAAACGGCTTAAAGAGGTCTGGCAAACCAAGGGCGGGGGCTTCCATTAGTTTTCTCTTTAACACTTTAAATGCCTTGTCGGCTTCTGAGGACCAGTGAAAGGGGTCATGATCCGTTCCCTTAACACATTCATACAAGGGCTTAGCCCACAGTCCGAACTCTGGGATCCATATTCTGCAGAAGCCTGCCATGCCCAGAAAAGCCCTGAGCCATTTACGATTGCTTGGGACAGGAATTTGACAGATTGCTTCCTTCCTTTCATTTGAAAGCTGTCTTTCCCCCTGTCTTATGTGAAATCCTAAGTACTGTACTTCTGAGAGGGCAATCTGAGCCTTGATCCGAGCTACCCGGTATCCTCGGAGCCCAACAAAGTTCAGGAGGCTCACAGTGGCTTGGAGGCAAGGGGTTAATCCCACAGCAGCAACTAGCAAGTCATCTACATACTGCAGGAGGAGGATCCCGTCCGGAATATTCCACTCCTCCAGGTCTTTGGCCAGTGCCTGGCCGAAAAGCGTAGGGGAGTTTTTGAACCCCTGAGCTAACACAGTCCAGCAAAGCTGCTTTTTAACCCTTTTCTCGTCTTCCCACTCAAAGGAGAAAATCTCCTGAGATTGTATGTCAACAGGAATTGTGAAGAAAGCATCTTTTAAGTCCAGGACCGAAAAGTGGGTGTACTGCCCCCCTATAGATGCCAACAGTGTATACGGGTTAGGAATAAGGGGGTGCAGAGTCTTAACCCGCTTATTAACCGCCCTCAGGTCCTGAACCAGCCGATAGGTGCCATTGGGCTTTTGAACAGGCAAGATGGGGGTGTTCCAGGCTGACTGGCATTCTCGCAGTACCCCATACTTTAGAAACTGATTTATAGTTTCCTGCAGCCCTTCTCTGGCTTCCCTCTTGATCGGGTACTGCTTGATCCGCACCGGACCTTTTCCCAGCAGGAGCTGAACCTTAACAGGGGTGTGATGGATTGCCTTTCCTGGGACCCCCGATGCCCATACTAGAGGAAAAACCTGGTCCTTCCACTGGCTCCACTCTGGGGCTTGCATGGCTGAGGGCTCAGCTGCAAGAGTCATTATCCAGGCATTCTCTGGGGGCAGGGTGAGGGTGATTTCATCTTGGGTGAAATGCAGGGTGGCACCTAAGCGACAAAGCAGATCCCGTCCCAGTAGAGGCGCTGGGCAGTCAGGGAGGTAAACCAGCTTGTGGGAGAGAGTTCTGTCTCCCAAAGCACATTCTGCTGGGGCATACACTGGACACTTGGTTCCTTTTCCTGTGGTGCCGACCACAGTGAGGGAATCTGCCACAGGCAGCTGGAGGGGTTGATTTACGGCGGTTCGAGCTGCTTCAGAGTCTATTAAAAAGTCTATTTCCGAATTTCCCACCCGCATTTTTACTCGGGGTTCCGGGGGCAGGATAGTCCGTCTCCCCTGACACCCCTAGTCTTGATTCTCTGCTGCCATCATAGGGGTATCTTCCCTCTCGGGGCACTCATTTTTCCAGTGTCCCTCCTTTCGGCATATGGCACACTGGTTGCGACCCAAATGCCTTTCCTGTGAGCCAGGGCGCCCACGTCCATGGCCTCTCATTCCCCGGCCCCTTCCACCTCCTTCCTGAAACTTTCTCTTGTCACCAGCCTGTACTGCTGCAACCATCATCTTCACTTACCTTTTTTCCTTCTCTCCCTCTCTAAGGCTGTAAGCCCTGTTTGCAGTTTCCAAAATCTGTGCCACAGACATGCTCATCAAATCCTCCTTTTTCTGCAATTTCCTTTTAATGTCAGGGGCAGCACGGCTGGTAAAGATACCCTTTATAATTGCCTCAGTTGCTGCATTATCAGGGTCTGCGTTAGTATTTTGTCGAATGGCATCCCGGATGCGCTGCAGAAAAGTGACTGGACTTTCCTTAGGCTCCTGTACGAGCTCGTAAGGTTTGGCCCAATTGTTATGGCGAACAGCTGAGCGTCAGAGGCCGAGCAAGAGCAGCTCCTTGTACACGGTGAGGTGGGTCCGATCCCTGTGATTATTAGGATTCCACCCAGGATCTGCTAGGGGGACCATATTGGCAGGAGTGGCAACATTAGCCGGATCCCGATTATGCCTTAGTTGTGCTTCTTCCCTTGCCTTAGCTATAACCTGATTCCTCTCCACTTCAGACAACAGGGACCTCATAAGGATATTACAGTCATCCCAGTCAGGCTTATGGCTGGCAAGACATCCCTCAAAAACCGAAATGAACTTGCTGGGGTTCGTGGAGAATTCTCCTGCCTGTGCCTTAAAGGCTGCCAGGTCCACTGGGTTGAAAGGCACATGGGTGTAAACTTGTATAGTAGTGGCTGCGCGCGTTTCCGTTGTTGGGCTGGATACCGCGGTCTCAGTGATCAACAGATTGCCCCCTCGGTGGGTGTCTATCCCCGGAGCACGGGGTACCTGTTCTTTATATGGTGGGGGTGTAGGAGCCGAAGGGGATACCGACTCTGCCATTACAACCAGGGAGGGGTTCGGGGAACTAACACTGGTGACTACCGAAACTGTCAGCGTCAAATTACACTCTTGCAACAGATCTGACCTATCTCTTAACGTCATAAACAACTGTGCATACATATGTTCATTCCACTTATTCATTCGCTGACAAAACAAAGCTAATTGAAGGATCGTGTTGTAATTAAGTGATCCCTCTGGTGGCCACCTCTCCTGGCCCTCTAGCTGGTACTGAGGCCAGTCTACTGTACAGAATCTTTTCAGTTTACTTTTAGTCAATGGATCTTTTCCAAACACTTTCCAATTCATCAGAATGCATTCTAAGGGTGTACACCGTGCCCTGCCTGTACTCTGTCCCTGCCCCATACCTATGGGAAGACACTGGGCGTCCCCAGGTCTTAACAGGCAAACAAAAGGTTAACTGCACTGGACTGTTCCTACCTTATCCACGAGACCGGTTCCCCACCATCGCCTGCAGCTGCTTCTCCACTATTCGAGCACGTTGCACCGTAGTGCCCTCCGGGGTCGACCACACCACGTCTCCGCCGAGGCCCCCGATGAAGTCACCGGTGCGCACTGGGCATCGGTCGTCGCCGCAATCCGTCGACCTCCAGGAGGGTCCAGGCAAGGCTAGATTTTAGCCTCGAGCCCACCCAGGGACGCCAAAACTGTTGCCGGCACAGAGGCCCGAGGCAGCAAACAGTGATTCGTTGCCCGTGTGCTTCGCTCCAATAAACACACCAAGGTGGAGAAGCAGACAAAGTTTATTTGAGATCTCAAAGCTCGGTGCTCGGAGGCAGACAAGTCTCAAATCGAGCACCCCCCATACAAGCAGCTCTCTCTCTTTATACATGATTTTAGCTAAGCATCTCTATTACCCCCCACTACTTACCCCCTCCCTACCCCCCTTCCCCTCACGTTCCCATATAGCAAGTAGCAATTACACTAAGCAGGTTAAATCATACTTGGCAGCAAACAAATCATCTCGTTAATGCTTACTTTTTGAACCTTTATCTTGTCTTACTGTTTGATTTGTTACTCTACCTCCTAAGCCAGGTGCAAGCAGGCCTCGTTATCTCCGGGTGGTACCAGAGTCTAACTAGCTGTTATACATTCCATTCTTTCCATCTGGCCTATGGGGTCGATTACAGTTTAAACATGGCAGCGGTTCGGGCAAGCATAAAATAACTTTGGTTCACTCAGGCCTGCTACAGGGAAGCTTTATTGGCACTGTTGTTTTCCACCCTTCTGTTAATACTGGGCCATGTCCAATGCCACCAACACGGGGGTGTGAGACATGCGAGATATTTTTAGAAGGAAAATCATCGAAAACACAGACAAAAAAGTACAACTACTTTGTTTCATCACACCTATGTAGTTATTAACATTACACAAGCAAGTGTCAAAAATCGGGACATGGGGTAGGGTAATAGGCACCTACCTATATAAGACAAAGCCCCTAATACTGGGACTGTCCCTATAAAACCAGGGCATCTGGTCACCCTCCGACAGACAGACGGGGCAAATCGCTGCCTCCCTGCCATGAGGGCGCCGCTGAGCGGGAGCCAGGATCGCTTTGTCCCGCCTCAAGCACAGAGGGGCCTTTCCCCTCAGCAACGTGGGCTTCTCCTGCCCCGAGCGCGGGCTCAACCCGGGCCAGGCAGCCAGGGACACCACCCCCTCAGGCCGGGGCGGCTCCCGGCCCCGCTCCGCCCCCCGCGCGCGGCGCGCTCCCCGCCCAGCCCTGCCACGTCCCGGCCCCGCCCCGGCGGCGGGCTGAGCGCGCGCGGAGGCCGCGGCGGGTGGCGGCGGCGGCGGCCATGGCCTTCACCCTGTACTCGCTGCTGCAGGCCGCGCTGCTGTTCGTCAACGCCATCGCCGTGCTGCACGAGGAGCGCTTCCTCCGCAACGGTGAGCGGCCCCGCACCCCGGCTCACGGAGAACCCCTCGGGGCGCGGGGGCCGAGCCGCCCCCCGCTGCCCGTGCGGGGCCGAGAGGCGTCTCCGCCTCCCCGCCGCTGCCGGCGGGCGCCTCCCTTGCTTGCCCCTGGGGGACCCTGGCCAGGCCTTGCTGCGCGGGAGGGCCCGCGGGGATCGTTTCCTCCCCCAGCGGGCGCTAGGGCATCTCCGGACCCTTCCCATCAGCGCCGTGCCGAGCCCGCCGGGGGAGCGACCGGCCGGGCCTGCCCTGGGTTCCCCTTCCCCGGGTGCTACCGCCGGTGTTCGCCCGCCCGCTCTGCCCGCTAGCCGGGGGGCCGGGAAGGCGTTGGCACGCTCGGGGGGCGGGCGGGCGCCAGGCCGGGGCTCACCTGAGGGCGTGTCCCTGCCGGGAAGTGCTGTGGTGTTATAAAGTGCAGGGGAGTTGTAGCGCTGCCAGGCGCCACATATTATTAGAGAGATAAGGTGGGTGAGGCGATATCTTTTATTGGACCGATATTACTGCCTTGGGTAATTAAGGCTACAGTTCTGTCAGGCAGGATGCCACGACGTCTGCAGCCCGACTTGCAGAGAGCACTGTAATATTGGGGTGCTGCCACCGCCCGCTGCGGGGGACCCTTCTGAAGCAGCCCCGTCACCAGGGGCGGTGGCTGGGGGACCCTGTAACTGATCTGCCGCTGCAGTGGGGCCCCCGAGCTACCCAGCCGCCATGGGTGGCGGGGACACCCTGGAGCTCCCAGCCGCCATGGGTGGCGGGGACCCTGGAACTCCAGCCATCCCTGGTGGCGGTTGTACCTGGAGTTCTTCAGACACCACTGGTGGTGGGAGATCCCTCCCCAGCACCCAATTACCCCAGCTCCCCAGTAGCAGCGGGACCCAGAGCTCTCCAGCCACCACAGGTGGCTGAGGGACGCTGGAGTTCCCCAGCTGGGGCGGTGGGGCCCCTGCAGGTCCCAGTCCCACAGGTGGTGGAGGATCCTTCCCTCCCACCTGCCAGCAGTGGCGGAAGAGGGACCTGGAGATCCTCAGTTGCGGTGGAGGGGACCCCGGCAGCTGCTCAGCTGTGGCAGGGGGATCCCCCTCCAGCTGCTCGGCCCTGGCAGGCGGCGGGGGGGATCCCCGTCCAGCTGCTCAGCCACTGGGCAGTGGTGGGGGTCACAGCCACTGGGGCAGGATGCTGGATCCACCTCCCTCTTCATTTTGTCAGGGATGTTTTTAGTAAAAGTCAGTGACAGGTCATGGCTTCCATGAATTTTTATTTATTGCTTGTGACCTGTCCATGACTTTTACTAAAAATATCCATGACAAAATCGTAGCTTTATGCATAATGCATTATAGTGTGTGTTAACTAGTGCTGTGTCAGACTGGATCTAGCTCTTGGCACGTGTCTAGATTAAGAAAATAGGCCACGTTTAAAAAGCATGTTAGCTATCATGCTCTGAATCATTAGTGTAGACAGGGTTTAACACCGTTAAAAATGTTAACTGGTCATGGTCAACCTTAGGGAAGGAATAATAGGTTTTTAAACATGATCTAGATGGGTGCCATGATGTAAACACGGCCTGTTGTGTTTAAAGTTGTCAGATGGTATGCCTGTGACCAGCTAACGCAATTGTAAACACAGCAGACCTTGTCTACAGTGAATGCTAACTTACATATAAACAAGTGTTTTAAAAAAATAAGCCCTAACTGTAAATCATGTTAAGGAAACCTGTTGTACAAATGGAAACCAAGGCTGTAGTCTTGTTAAGGGATGTTATGCCCCCATGCTCCCCAATACTCAGTCTCCCTTGTTGAACAAAATATTCCTGATAAATATTTTTGACATCCTGCATTGTGAAAGCTTCAAGTTATTCAAAATTAAGGCATGCAAGCAATAAAAACATGATACCTTTTATAGATATCAAAGGGAATTGATATAAAAGGTCTGGGAGGCATCATGAATCTAAGCAACTTCAGATATATTACTACTTTGCATTTGGTCATGCTCTTGCCTGTCATCATGCTCTTGTCTGAGTGATGGAGAGTGGAATGTGTACAGGAGTCTTTTAGCCATGTATGATTATGAATTTGTTTCTTCTATTAAATGGCCAGCAATATTGAAGTATCCAGCAAACTAGGTAGTTTTGTTTGACTCCAGGAATGATCTGAAATTAAATGGTATATTTCTCTTAGATAAATTCTGAGATTCCTGAGGCGCTGGAATGTTGTGTGCAATAAACTTAGTTTATCAGATCTTCCAGTTTCTCACGTAATCCAAAGGCCAGAGCCTCCATTCCTGCTATAGGTGGAATTCCTATTGAAATCTGTGGGAGTTCTCTGTATAGGGGATTTGTAGGATTGATATAATCCCTTGTAATTATCTGGCAGTGGGCAGCATTACAGGTTCTGTAAATAATATGAAATGTAGCCTTTGTACTTTCAAACTGTTCATGTATCCAAGCATGTTTCTTATCATGTATTTGGTATAATAAAAGTATGTAACCCTTAGGAAGAACCCATTGTTAGTAGTTCCCAACCTTGGTGTGTGGGAGATGCACCTGGCCCTCAGTATGCTTGATAGCGTTGTTTTTGTCCATTCTCTCTCTCTCCCTCGCTCCTGTCTGGTTTCTCTGTTTTGTCTTGTCTCTCTTCTTTTATATTTATTTTTTGCATTTTGGGTTTATTTTTATTTTTGTTCCCAGTATCTTGCTCCAAGATCTCGCCTCCATTTCTCTGCCTCTTTCTCTCCTTTGCCTCTCTGTAAAACCCAAGTCTCTAAATTGCAACTTAGATTTGTACTGTACTAGACAAAAGAGCATCCATCCCAAGCTCTGAACACCCTTGACAAAAATTTGCCATTCATCTCATAAAATAAATAGACTCCAGGAATTTGTTGGGTATAGCATTTCCCCGTGACGGGCCAAACTGGTATTATTGGTAGGAATGCTGGTGGCTTCCCTTCTCTCCTCTTCCGCAGTGGATTCATGCGTGGGACACAATCGGTTGAGGCCGCTTTGTGCTCTGCTGGGATCACGGAACAAGCATTCTGAGTAGGCCTTTGCCCAAAGAGAAGAAGCCAAGCATAGCAATTCCAGACTGGATCAGACCAGTTGTCTGTCTACTCCAGTATCCTGACTGTGACAGTGAACAGACCAGATTTCCTATAAAGGAAGCCTCTTGTGGATAATTGTGTAATAACCAGCCCCTAAAGGGAAAGTTTCTTCCAAACCCCCATCAGTGTTTGGTTTAGATCCTGAAGCATAAGGGGATTCCTTAGTAAGAAAAAAGTCCTGTCCTTTCTAACTTAACTGTGGATCTTCTCATCTATATAGCTGTTTAATCCTTAAAAATAAATGAATAACTCTTGCTAAGATCTTGACCTCAAGGATTTCTTGTGTATTGACCTCAAGGTTGTGATGTGTATTTTTAAATTCTTTTATAAGTTTTAAAATTGTTGCCTGTTAATTGTATTCATTCACCCCTTGTTTTTGTATTGCATGAAATGGTAAATCTGAACAACCAGTTTACTTTCTTTTTGCAACTGATTGTTTTGTGTGCTTCAGAGGTGCCTCCTTTTATTTGTCTCCTCTCCAAACTAAAAAGACCCATTCTTTTCAAACTTTGTTCATATGGAAGTATTTCATACCTCAGTCATTTATGTCAAATGTCTCTAAACCCTCTCTGTATCTTTTTTCTTTGTGAGTGACTGATTCCAGGTCAGGGTATACCATTTATTTATATAATAGTATTATTATAGTTTCAGTATTTATTTCTATGGCATTCTTTATATGTTCTAACACCTTGTTTGTTTTTTAAATACTACTACATGTTGAGCAGGGTTTTTTATTATGCTATCCCCAATGATACACAGAACTTTTTCCTGAGTGGCTACTTCATTTAGAATCCAGCTATAAGAGCAGTTCACATTATTCCCTCCAATGGGCACTGCCTTGCATTTGTCAACACTTAATTTAATCTGTCATTGTGCTATGCATTTGTCTAACTGTTGAGTGCCTCATGGACATTTGTAGTCCTGACTAATTTAGCCTTGTCCTCTGAAAATTTGGCTGTCTTGCTCTTCACCCTTTTCTCCAGTTCATTAATAAATGTATTATAAAACATTAGTCCTAATGTAGAACCTTGGGGTACAATTATTCCTCCTCTTTGTTTTCTATCTCCTAGCCAGTTGAGTCCTTGATGGGACTTCATTGCTAACCCCTGATTACTTAGTTTCCTCAATAGCCTCTTGTGAGGTTTGTCAAAGGGTTTTTTTGAAGTCCAGATACATTGTCAATCAGTTCTCCTTTATCCACTTCTGACACGCTGTGAATTGACGTAGGTTAAATAGGCACTTTTCCTCCACTGTTATGTTCATTTAGCTGTTTTATAATTCTCTTTCCACTCATCATTTCAGTAGATTTACCTGGTCCTGAAATAAGGCTTACTGGTCTGAAATCTGATTTCATCATGTTAGGACTTTACTAGTGGCTGAAAGTAATCTTTTTTCAAGATAGATCACTTTCTAATATTGCTAATAACATGTGTGTGATTTTTCAATACGGTTTAACCATCTTTGTGTTATACAGTTGGCTGGGGAACAGACCAAGGGATTGGTGGATTTGGAGAAGAACCAGGAATTAAAGCACAGCTAATGAACCTTATTCGATCTGTACGAACAGTCATGAGGGGTAAGATGAAAAGAACAGTTTAGTTAGGTACTTACTATGTGTTTTTAATGAACCAGGCCCAGGCACCTGAATTAGGACTCTTGCGTCCTTAATACAGGCTTCATTTGACCCCTGTTCCAGCTTTACCATCAGACCTCATGGTATCAGTTTTACTCATTATTTTCAATCCAGTCTCTCCAATCCTCTCCCTAACCTACTTGATGAAAAATGCATGGATCATCCTTCTGATTGACTCTTAAGAGGGAAGCTGCAGGTCACATGATTAATGGCCATGTATGGCACCCAAGAATTGATACAACAGAAAATACCCACTGTCTTCCAAGCCACACAGACCTGTAATGTTGACTCTGCAGCAGGCCATTCTATCCATACGAGTGTTCAGCCTATCATAAAAGCAATTCCCCAGCCCTTTCCTGTGCCCCAAAACACAAAAAACCCAACAACTCTGTGATGGAAAGCTGTGCAACTGTCTCAGGGAAAGGAGAGCTTATGTAATTTTTTTTCCTTACATACTTAATAAACTGTGACCATCCAACTACCCTTCATTGTGATAGCTGGAATTATTGTATCTCTATCCCCTGTATAAAATTGCCTTAAAAAAGGGGTGTGGTAGGAGCAGCCTCAATTTACTCACCAACTGCAAGAGCTGATCCCACCATGAGTTGGACTCTTCATTTCCTCCTCCTCCAACCCTCTCTCCAATTCTCTTCTCACCTTCCTCAGATCTGCTTTGGAAATGGGGCTTTGGGAGTCAGGGGATCAATAGGCAACAAAAAGGGCTGTGTGACTGACTTCAGCTCTTTCAATGACTTTCCAGTCATTGGGAAAAGAAGCGGCCTGGCTGTTATTGTCATGAGTTTTGTCTAAACAACATATATGGCAACAAGATGACATCAGCTAGTTCCTAGAAAGAAGGCATTTGTAGAATTCTGGGCTAGTAAGGGGATACTTACTCCTCCAAATAGAAAGTAGCCTATATCACTAGACCACAAAAGACCTGGAAATTTTTTGTAGGCCAGCATCCACCAAGATTGTGTTCTGCATGGTCACACAGGAATCTTGATATTCCAGAATAGTAGCAGTGAGAATTAGCAATTCTTCACTGACCTGACTCTCAATTCTTACTTAAAGCATCATAATTCAGTTGATTCACATACAAAGTGTGAGTGGTGAGTGAAATCACAGTAATTCCTAGCAGTCTTAAATGTAAATGGGGCCTGGATGGCTCAGGAGAATGTTCATGAAAATACAGGACTCCTTCACTTGTAGTTTACTGATACATGTCCAGTCCATGTTGATAGTAGCTAGAGGCTATTATCTGATGGCTGTTACGCAACATACCTTAAATAGTATCAGAGGGGTAGCCATGTTAGTCTGGATCTGTAAAAGCAGCAAAGAGCCCTGTGGCACCTTATAGACTAACATAAGTTTTGGAGCATGAGCTTTCGTGGGTGAAGTGGGTATTCACTCACGAAAGCTCATGCTCCAAAACTTCTGTTAGTCTATAAAGTGCCACAGTACTCTGCTGCTCATACCTTAAATACAGCTTGTATTTCTGTTTTGTATTTTGTTCTTTGTATCTTGGGTTGTTGGCCCTGGAACATTTCACAGACTCTCAATTTGCATAACCAAATTAAATTTGAAAAAAGCAATAATGGGTATTTTCCAGGCTCAATGATCATATGCCATTCTGTGTCTGTCCAATGTAAAAAGAGAATGTCCTTCATTTTCTGTTTTTGTTTTTTTCCCCACAGTGCCATTAATAGCAGTGAACTCGATTACAATTGTGTTACTCTTGCTATTTGGTTGAAGACCATCTGTTGAAAATCAGTTTTTGAACATCTGAAGTGGAGAGGCCACCCACTACCACCACCACTGAGTTTATTGGATCCAACATGGCTTAGCTGTCAAACTTGACATTCAATTTAAAATAATAAAAACACAATTTCTGTTTATCTTATTTCTTAATGTTCACTTGCAGTTTCATTACACAAGATAATGTGATCAATGCAACAGTGCTGTAAATACATTGGACTGCAAAAAGCTTTACTGCTGATGGTTAATAGCACCAACTGTTACAGTGTGTTGTAATATATTGTAATGATTAGAAAACTGCACCCTTTTAACAAATGTCTTGTCACTCAGGGATGAATTTCCTTCCAGTACACTTCGGTTTATTTTTATTTAAAAAATAAGTTGTCAAGTTTTCAGTTTCATAGTTATTAACACAGTATTATTATATAGACACCAATTTGGCTATTAAGATGTGTTACAATTTTGGAAACAGATATTTTTTACGTTTTGGTGGATGATGGTGGGTGAAATCCTTACTCTGTTGAAGACAGGAAGAGTTTGTCATGGCCAGGATTTCACCCATGGTATATATTTTCTCAAACCAATGACATTTAAGCTAATGGCAAACAAAGTGTTTTGAAAATATGTGCAATAGCTATGCAAAATCAGAACTATATGTGCCTAAGGCGAGGAAACCGTGTAACTGAGTGTTAAAATTTAGATTAGCAAGTGAAGTACTCACTAGTATTTGTCATTGTTTTGTCAAGGATCTCTTAAAGTATTTGCTAAATATATGTGTAGTAAGTAGTATGTCTGCAGTGGTGATCTGTAGCAGTGTTTGTATTCTAAACTGTTTTTGATAATATTGGAGGAAAATACTGCAACCCTTTTTCAAATGCAGTTAAAAAAAAAACAACCCCACACAACAGCAAGACACTTCAGAGTCAGTTATGTTACCTGTGGGGGGTTGTTTTTTTTTAAGTACTCTGTTATTCAAAGTGAAACACTGCAGTCCTTACTCAGGCAAAATTCCTAAATCAGTATAGATTTTGTCTGGACTCAGACTGCAGGATCAGGCTTGGTGTTAAGTAGTAAGTTTGAATTCAAGAAGACTGATTCTTGTGTACCTTTTTAGAGAAGCCAAACTTCTGTTCAGCTTTTCCCATTTGCTAGAGTGTGACCCAAATTCTTTTAGCTTATTTTTAAAGTGGGGAAGAAAAGAAGACTGGAGAAACCTGGTAGTTATATTATTGTTTTTAGAACAGTTTACTTTTAGTTTATCACCTCTTCTTTTGTCATTGACTCAAGGTAAAATAATTTTTTTATACAAGGATACATTTGCAAAACAGCATGTGAATGAGTTTGGTGATCTTCCGTTGCAGGATCTTACAGAAGCCGAGTTTATTTAGGAGGATAGATTTTTTTTTTTTTGTGAACATTTGTAAATAAATCTGAATTTCTAAACTAAGCACTCTCTTTCATAACTCACTCTCCATAAAGTGGAAGGATCTCAAACCAACCTGTAGCCTGTTTTGGGTACTGAAAATATTTATTTTTTATTTACTGTCGTCCATCCTGAAGGTTCATAAAGTATTTGCTTCTACCACCACTAAAATACAAAAAGAACGAGGAGTACTTGTGGAACCTTAGAGACAATAAATTTGTTAGTCTCTAAGGTGCCACAAGTACTCCTCGTTCTTTTTGCTGATACAGACTAACACGGCTACCACTCAACATTGAAATACAGTTTCCTCTGTGTGAGGGCAGTAGCCAATCAAATGCCAGCCTGGTGCACAACAGTAGGGGAATGGAATTTTTGGCCAGAGTGGCATCAGTTCCTACTGAAGTATCTTGGAAATTCCAGAGTAGGGAGAATATAATTTTTTTAAGAGATCAGCTGAGACCTTAAAAAAAAATATTACACAAATGTATCAAGGAGGTTTTTTTGATTATTACACTAATTTTATACAAATATCTTCCTTCACTAATGTAAACTTGATGACACTGGTGGGTGACAACAATGCAAGACTCCCTACACAGCACTACCACTCTGTCAGTTGAGGCTACTGCTTTTGCTGACCATAACAGGGAGCTCACGCAGAGTTGATCATTTCAAATGTATATTTGGATCTTAATGTAGAGGTAAGTCATATTTTGGCCCTAAATGGGTTCCAAGTGTCACCTGTGTATCACTACATATATGCCCTTTATTGACTCAGATTGTTACAGAACCTTAATTTTAATAAAAAATTTCAAGCCTCAGCAGTATTTAAGGTGTGGGAAAAGGAACTGCTGCTCCCCCCACCTCCCAAAAAAGTTCTTCATGCCTCTCACTCAAGGCATAGTTTCCAGTCTGAGAGTAAACATTAACCTCAAAGTAGGTGATTAGATGTCCTATAATGAAAAAAACATGAAAGTAAGTGTAGCTACTTAAGAATGAAGTTAACTTCCTGTTATGTACCTGATCTTGTGCCAACTGAAGTCAATCAAAAGACTCTGGTTGATTTCAGTGGAGCTTAATGAGGTTCTTTGAGCTTGGATTTTTTTAAAAAAATACAGCATTTCCTCCTCCATCTTCAGTTTCCTGATAAGAAATTGATCTTCCTGAAGTGTCACATGCATTATCTTATCCCACAATAGAGCTTTTCTGAAAAGTTATGGAGTTTTGAAAACTGTTTACAAAGAGCAATGTTTAAGCTATCAACATACACATTTATAAAACACAGACTTGCTGCTGAGTAGAGCTGGATGTTACAGCAGCTGTTGGGTTGAGCCAAAAATGGGGGCTCATCTGGGGACTATGAGATAAGGAAATTATTCAAGACAAGGATATAGATGAAGGGGTGGACTTGGGTGCACATGAGGCCCAGTCTGAATTGAGGGGCTTTGCAGGAGGAAGGAGAAAGGGAGATGGTGGTGCAGACAAACAAGGTGGTATTGGAGGAAGCTGTAGTGTACTAAGTATATCAAAGGGGGAGGCAGGGTATTGGGAGGCATAAGGAGTTATGGAAATAAGACATGGAAGGGGGTTCAAAAGAGTGGGGGTGGTTTGGCACGGGTGTATAGGGAGCCAGAGTGAGACATGATGGAGGTATACACCAGGTATAACTATACTATGCACACCCACAAGGCTGCGGTGGTTTGGCCATATCATCAGGCTACTCAGTGGTGGAAGCACAAGGTATGGCTTAGATTGGATTCCACCTGCAGGGAAGAGAAAGCATGGAGGTCAAAGAATGACAAACTGCAGGATGATTGAAAAGGATGCTTCCATCATGGAAACAATTTACGACAGAATTAAACAAGACAGCAATGGGCAAATGGGTTGCCTCGTGCCACTAGACACAGGAGAGTCTAAATCCAGTACATATACAGATTTGAGCAACTCTGCAGGAGGTCCACTTTGATAGGCCTCATAAGATCTATTGATGCAAAGATCCCCTCTTGCAGATTTTACAGGCCAACCCAATTTAAACTTCTGATGCTTATTCAAAAACCAAACCACCAGGGGAATTGCTAAACTAAATACTTTGTTGAAGAGAATGGTGAAACTGTTTTAGAGGAGTTCAGCTAGCCCTGAAAAATAACCATATGTAATATGGAACAGATTGTTATAATGGGGATAGTGCTTAATTGTTCTCCATGTCCACTGAGGGTAGGACAAGAAGTAATCAGCTTAGTTTGCAGCAAGGAAGAATTAGGTTAGATATTAGGAAAATCTAACTACACAGGTAGTTAAGTACTGGAACAGATTAGATAGGGAAATTGTGGAAGCCTTGTTATTGAAGGTTTTTAAGAACAGGTTAGACAAACGTGTATCAGGCATGGTCTAGGTATACTTACCCTGTCTCAGTGTGGGTGACCAGACTCGATGACCTCTTGAGGTCCCTTCCAGCCCTACATTTCTGTGATTAAAGTGCTCATGAAAATGGAGACTGCTAGTTCCTGGGCAGACCCATTGAACATGTGAAAGCACAACAGTCAACAGAGAGCCAGGCATAATGGAACCTGCTCCTCATATGATCTTCACTATCATATGAGACTGCTCCTGGGCTGGCACAGTAGCCCTGCAAGGTAGGGCCTGTTGTCTCTTGTGGCCACAATGCTATATGAGAGTGCTCTAAATGGCTACAGCATGATCAGCTGTGACCTGTCATATTTGCAGATTGCACCACCACCACCACGAGATTGCCTTTAGCAATGCAGCCTGGCATGCTGTCCCGTCTGTGGATTGCACCGCCTCTGGTGATGCAGACCATGCAGGGACCCATACTCTCCGTAGGCTGCGCCCCACCTGAGACTGGCATTGGCAGTGCAGCACGCCACCCTCAGACCCATGATTTCTGTAGTCCGGGAGGTAAAGCTGTCTCTCCAAGTGCCTGTCTGTAATACCAAATTCCTTCGGGGGCGGCTGCATTTTTAATGCAGGAATATCAGTCATGGAGCCACAAAACTACATGCTGCGAAAATCTCTCACATAGCTTTAGTCTTTGAAAAAAACAACAACAGGCGTTTGGAGTGGGCAGCCGCTCAGAGCCCACGAGGACCCCATAGCGCAGGGACAGGTAGGTCCGGGGCACAGCACGGTTCGCTCTCCCCTCCCCCTCCTGGGCAGGTGCTCGGCTGGCGTCAGGTGAGTTGGGCAGGGAGCTAAGATGGGGATACCCTGAGAAACGTGCCCTCCCCCACTCCCGAGAATGGACCGGTCCAAATCCCGCTGTCTCTGCGGAGAAGGCGGGACCAACTGCGTGGTAAAGGGTGAGGAGGAGAGAGCCACACTCGTACCTCACACTCTCTGTGTCACCCCCGCCCCCCCCCGGCGGGAGAATGGACCCTCTGCGGTGAGAGGACGGTACCATTTCCATGGCGAGGAGGGGAGTCCTCAGCCCTCACGCTGCCACTTCTCCCGTGGTGCATATGGGAGAGGCTGAGTCTCCATTGCCCTCCCCTAGTGTCCGGGGTGTCAGGCCGGGGAGAGGGGTCCTGAGGGGGGTGGGGTTTGTCAGTGCCCACCCCAGGGGCGGGGCACAACCACAGGGCCCAGGCCTAGGGGTGACCTTGTCTCCTCCCATGTGGGGAGTTTAGCGGAGGGCCTTGATTTCCCACAATGCATTGGTAAGCCCCGTTGGGGGTCCCTTGGCAACACACCTCATGGGAGCTGCCTCTTGGGTGCAGACCCATAGCCTGTCTAGCCTGTGACAGGTCCCCTGGTGGACAGTGATGGACTAACCTGCCCACAGCATCACTTCCTTCCTCACCCCAGGTGGAGAGTGGGTGGCTTGTGCCCTGGAGCATGAGGATTCACCACTCGCTCCCTCTTCCTGGGATTTATTTTCTGTAATGTAACCATTGTCTGCACAAATTGACCTGTGTGATCAGTGGTGACCCCCTGCAATCTAAGGAGAGAAAGGACATGTGGTTGGTAAAATAAATGCAGCTTAGAGCTTATTGCACCATGTGGTGTTTTAATTGCAGTACAAGATCATTAGTAGCATAATACACACTGGTATCAGAGTATTGTCTTTTGCAGAATCATTGCTGAAATATACGGGATAAAGTAGCTCATGTATTGACTTGATGCAATAGGCATCCAGTAAGGGACATCTTTTAAAATAAGGGGTGTATAGTCAAACTAATACTATATTGTTTTAATCACCTGCTTTATTTATGGCACTATACCATACATATGTATTACAGTGTACAATCCCTTGTATGATTATAACAAAATGGAGGCAGGAGCGCCCAGCTTCCAGTATATTGATACACAATGTGGGATGTTAGGTAGCAAATAATAGAGAGTGGTCAGCACAAAATGATAATTATGAATCACCCTAGAACTATAGCTGACACTGTACAGTATGTTGAGTTCCTCATTGGCAGTATGCTGCAGTGAATGGTTGCTGTATTACAACTGAAGCTGGCCAGATAGGAATTTATCATAGAAATGTTTATTGATGAATGAAATCCCTGAGCATTGACCCAATGTAATGCCGAGTGGCCTACTCAACTTTGAGGCAGTGGCAGAACTGTGTTTAGTTTTACTTATTTAATATGTGTTTTATTTCTTTGATGCTTATATGATTAGGCTTTTCTGTGTGTTTGACATATGAAGCTGAACAGTGCTCTGTTATATCTAATGTAAGGTGGAAAGGGTGGTATACCCATCAAATCCTGTGACAGGCATAGAGATTTACATTATAAAATATGTAATACATGAAGAGTGGTGTTCATTCACACAAGCAAGCATGCAAAAAAAGTCTGTTAGTCTATAAGGTGCCACAGGATTCTTTGTTGCTTTTACAGATCCAGACTAACACGGCTACCCCTCTGATTATAAAATATGTAATACATGAGTGTTCTAAATGGGAGAACAGGAGAAACTGTGTTTCATCCCCTAGTCTCTGAAATAGCAGATTGTCTTTAGAGAGGCAGAACATGAATACAGTTCACTGGGTGGACGCTGAAAAGGGAGAGGGAAGGATATGTCTTTCTCTACCATTCTCCAGTCTATTACATTAAACCATTTGCTGTATAAGTTAGGGAGCATTGATGCCTGGATTTCAAAGTACCATAGGATTGACTGGATTTTAAATTTTATTCTTAAATCACTCCACTTTTAGGCTACATTGAAAGGAGTTCTGTATATAACCAAGTTTGTTAATTATGGGGAAAGCTTGCTCTCCGAGCATAGCCTGAGTAAATGGGCTGCATACAGAGGAGTCAGTAGGGATCAGAGGGGGTAAGGTATTCCCTCCCACCCATCTGGCCTGAAAGCTGCAGCATAGTCACTGTCTCAGCTGCTGCAGCTGTTCATATGAACACTACATGCTTGCTGTGCAGGCATGAGGTTTGGCTGGTGAATTCATGTAAGCAGGACTGGTGGATCTGCTTTTCTGTCCCCCCTCATCCTTTAAAACCTCCTGTGCTAGGGCTCAAGGGCCTCATGGAAAACAACTCTGTGGCATTTAGGTAGTGTGAAGCTGTGCTGGTTCCATTGCATTCAGGGCATTTGGGCCAGAAGATTTGACCCTTGGAGAAGGTCTTGAATTACCCCCAGATGCCCTCTTTATAATGAAATTGCCAAAGATCCCTAACTAGCTCTGCCAATATAGTCGTTTGTTATCAGTTTTTTATCATAGAAGTTCGGCCTTCATAGTATCAGACTTATTTTTAAGATATGCGTAATCTTCCATGATACCATCTACCAGTATGTATTAAAGAAAATGTAGGCAGATCTGTAGAATTTTCCTAGTACATTAGACTTCAGGTTCATGACTGATTTGATCTCAGTTAAAGAGAAATGTTCCTTCATATGAATTGATAAAAATCTTCTGATAAAAGATTTAAAATCTGCTAAGGCAGGTACCGGTCACTCTGTTCAATACTGTGCCAAATTTCTTATGTATGGTGATCAAAACAGATCAACAGAAAATACTGCTTAAAATCTAGAGATCGCAGACTGTGCCATTAGGCAATTTGGGACAACTGGCTGAGCAAAGTTGTTCAAAGAGCAGGAGACACAGTTCAAAAGGGTATCTGAACTAGGGATATATTAATGACTAGTAATAGTTTCTGCAGATGATTCTTCTGCTGCCACATGTGACTTGCCGACAAGCCTGAAAAACAGAATCCTTGTTCCTCCACCTTTCTATGTACCCCTGGAATGCTGCTTTCTATTTTAGGCCGAGTGTTCTGCACTTGTTTGTATCACACAGAAGTGTTCTGATGTAAGATTGTTTGACTGTTGCCTCACAAAATGAGGGTCCTGACCCTGCTGGGTGCTGAGTACCCTCAGCTCTCAATGACTTCCAGATTGGCACGCTGCAAGCCTGTTTTTTGCCAGTTGTTTTGGGACCCAATCCTGTCAGTCTTCACTTGCTTTGTGGCTTGGCATGCTAGACAGGGTTTGGGACTACGAGTTAGGCAACCTGGATTCTATTGTTGGCTCAGTCACTGATTCACTGTTTGACCTTAGGCAAATCCCTTAGCCTGTTTGTGCTCATGTTTTCCCCATCTGCAAAATGGGAATAATGCCCCTTTTTATAAAACATTTTGAGCTCTATAGAATTGAAAGTGTTACATAATTGCTGAGTACTGTGTATTTTCATGTGAGTAATGCACTAAAGTCAGTGAGACTACTTAAATGAGCAAAGATTTGCAAGATGAGGCCTCCATCCAGCAATATCATACCTAAAAATCTCCTTCCCTATGGTCTTAGTTGCTTAGAAAATTTTTAGTCACTCAGATAAAAGCCCTTAAAAACAAATAGCACCTGATTTCCATATATAGAGTCTTTGAGAAAATACTACCCCATCAATTATGTATTTTTTTTAACACTGCTGTTTATTTCTCTATCTAAAGGGGCCCATTTAATACTATGAGTAATGTTTTGAGGAATACCAGGCTTGCCACAAATGAGACGCTTAACAGAGTTCCTCATTTTTATCGTCCATTGTCTCCTTACCAGTTTTTTGTTTCATTTATTTTTTCTCCCCTGGGGAATGAAGGATGGCAGCTCGGCGCGTGCTGAAAGCAGTCTTGGTGGATCTCAGTGGCACACTTCACATTGAGGACTCAGCTGTGCCGGGCTCACAGGAAGCTCTTAAAAGGCAAGTTATCCCTCCCATGTTCCTCTGAAAGACAAAAATGCATGTAAGTGCTGTTTTTATACAGATACCTCATTAGCTGAATGGCTTTCCTGGAGCTTGTGCCTCGTACTCCTGATGTACATAAGCAAATATACACGTGGCCCTATTCCACTCAGTTACATTGGACTGACTCCATAGTAACTTCACTGAAGCCACTGGAGTTACAGTGGTATAAATTTAGAGTAACTGGGGGAAGATTTTGGCTCATAGGGTATTCTTTGGGGAGCCTACATTTAATTTGGCCTTTCTGCTTAGTTTTTGCTTCATTTTATTATCTCTTTCTTTTAAAACTTGTTCAGTGAAGCAAAAAGCCCAACTTTCGAGCACATTAATTTACCATGCTATGGAAATGTTTGATAATCTAGCCTGTTTTTTCTGAGAATGTCAGAATGTTAAATAATCCTTCCAGCACTCCTGGTAGGTAGAGTCATTATCTCCAAACACTCAGATGAGTGAGATATAAATACCTGTCTGTAAAATTGCACTGTTCTTATAGCCATGTTGATCCTAGGATATTGGAGACAAGATGGGTGAAGTAATATCTTTTATTGAACCAACGTCTGTTGGTGAAAGAGACAAGCTTGTGAGCAAGACAGAGCTCTTCTTCAGGTCTTTTATTCAGGTGTATGTTCTCTATTCCTACATTAATGACCTGGAGGTAGGAATAGAACCCAGGGGTCTTGTTGCCATCTGCTAACTGCTAGAGAATGCTTCCTTCTGGAAAACAGATCCTAGAAAATATGGGGAGAAACCACCAATGTTAAGAAAATGATCGAATTGATTAAGAGATGACATCTCGAATGATGCAGAAGTAGTGACCTGAGTAGGGGGAAGATTTAAGGCCCTGATTCTGGAAGGACTTACACACATGCTTAACTTTATGCATAGCTTTGTGAATAATCCCATTGTTTTCAGTGGGATTACTTGTAAAGTGTAAGGTTAAGCATGGGTCTTTGCAGGATCAGGGCCTATATATGTACCTGTGGTTTCTGAATTAGACACTTGTAGTGCTAAACCATTAGTTGGAGGGAAAATTCACATAGGGATCAGGAAACGCCCGAGTTTCTTTTCACTAACACTGGTGGAGACAGTTGCCTCCTAAACCTATAGAATGAAAAGGGAATGAGAACCACTAATCCCCCGGAAATCCTGTGGCAACATGGGTTCTGGTTGGCCACTGCTCCATGCTGCACCTGTGCTCAGGGAAAACCTGTGGAAGATGATATCAAGGGGGTCAGTATTATCTTCCATGGGGAAATCCCTATAGATTGGAAGGGGGGTGGTGCCATAGAGATCATGTAGGCTCCTCCCAGGTTCTGTGTACACCTCCAGATCTTCAGTCCCTGAGAGGGAGAGTAGTGAAGGGGCTTGTGTGGGATAAGGAGATGGGGAGCTATTTTACCACATAGCCACTGCTTCTCTCCTACTTTCTGTACCATCTCTGCCTGGTTTCTACTGGGATTTGCTCAGCCAGGTACTGTACTGGCCTGGGTCAGTATGAGAAAGAGGGAGGTGGGAGGGGAAGAAGGTGTATTGCTCCTAGAATATGATTTATAGTGCATGCCCTGCCTGTACCTGGGATAGCAGCCCTGAAAAGAAGGCCAGTCATTTTCACTGCAAAGAACAGCCAGGTTTTTTTACTTGGAGACTTAAAGAAATATCCCCAGGTAATTGCTCTTCCCAAAAGAAGCTGTAGCAACTGGCACATGGCCCATTCTGTGAACAAGTGAGTAGTGAGTGACAAAGCAGGGCACAAACCCCAAATTGGTGGTGAGTCCTGTGCTTAGATTTCACCAACCAAGTATCAAGTGTGAACTCCTGAAGCACTATAACAGCCTAACCGTGGAGACACAGACAGTCCCCATGGCTATTCTGAGCTACCTTGCCACCTAGGCAAGCCTGCCTTTGTGCTAGATGGTCCCTTACACCAAAAATATTTAGGTCACTTCCAGTCACAAAGAAACAATCACTTTTCCCAGGTCAGGTGTACCTCATATCTCAAACCAAAGGCAACGCGTGTAGCCAATTCTATAATAAACTAACTAAAGAAGTACTAACTAAGAAAAATAAATGAGTTATTTACTACTCCTGGGGGAATGCTGTGCCAAAAAATTAAAAATTCTGCACACAAGATTTTAAAATTCTGCATATTTTATTTGTCAAAGTAACACAATATAATCACACCAGTTTCAGTTATTTTGATAATTTTATTTCAAAATACCTGTCAGCAAGTATGTCTGCAACAATGCAGACCAAAAAAAAAGATTCAGGAAATGATTTTTTGACAAACAGATTCCTTACTAGGCATATTCATACAGAACTTTGAGTAATAATTCAGTTAAGCTACAATACGGAAATGTATTTCCCACATCCCTCAAAAGAAGTGCAAAGGCTTAGGGGAGTCAGGCATAACAGAGAAGCTGAGGAAGAGGGAAGTCATTGCTGGAAGAAGCTGGTGTGAACCTGGAGGGTTGTTGAGTGTGGGTGGGAGAAGCATGGAGCAGGCTTTTTTGGAGGGGAGAATGTTAGGGAGTTGGGGAGCCCCCCTCTCATGCAGACCCTGGCTGACTCCTAGCCTCTCTCATTCAGTCAGGCACATCTGCGCCTGTTCCCATGTGTCCCTGCACCCCCACTTAGCCACCTCCCCTCCCCCTCCCCCGTCCCCATGTGTCCCTCGACTCCTACTCAGCCACCCTCTTCCTCTGACCCCATGTGTCCCTGCCCCCTCACTCAGCCACCCCTGCTCCCCCATCCCTATGTGTCTCTGCACCCTCCCCCCCGACCCCATATGTCCCTGCACCCTCTCACAGCCACTTCTCCTCCCCCCATCCCCATGTGTCCCTGCACCCCCGCTCCCATTCAGTTTCTGTTCTAATCTTCCCCCACAACTAGCTCTTCTGAACCCCAGTCTGTGACCCCCCAGCAGCCCCATATGCCCCACGCTGTCCATTGCATGTCGTCGTCCCCCCATCCCATGCCTCCTCACCTGGCCCCACTTGTCTGCCAGCATCACAGGTGCAATACTGTGACCATGTGACACGTCCTGCTTTAGTGGCTGCTCCACATAGAGAATGCTGTTACTACTGCAGTGGAAGAGGTTCTTTTCCTATTGAGGACCCTGACTGCTTTTGTTGGGCAATGGGCCTTAAGACTGATTATTGACCCAACTGATTGAAAAACAAAAAATAAACAAGCTAAATGGTCAGAAGTTCATCAGCTGTTTACAGTTCTTTTTGGCATCTGTAATCTAAGGTGCAGCAAGGGAAGGGGATTGTCTTTTCAGAGGTTGCTTATATACCGAGTGACCCTTTAAAATAGAAAGAAAATGAGTGAAAGGCACGTTAAAAATGTATGTTGTATGTAACAAAATTCTCTAGTCAACTCAGCTTTGCTTTCCCTGGATTAGATTACGCAATGCTCCAGTTGCCATTAGATTTGTGACCAACACAACCAAAGAGAGCAAGAGAGACCTTCTGGAGAGGCTGAAGACACTGGAATTTGACATTGCAGAAGATGAAATCTTCACATCTCTGACTGCGGCCAGAAACCTCCTGGAGCAAAAGCAGGTCCGGCCCCTGCTGCTGGTGGACAACAATGCTTTGCAAGATTTCAGAGGTAAGGTGGTGATCAGCTGAACCTGGGAGCAGCATTGGTGAGCCTTACTGAAATAATATTAGTTGATGGGACTTTTACAATTGTCTGTTCCATGTAAATAGGTGAGATCCCATCCCTGTCATTTAAGATGTGAAGCTGAGATTCTCAGTCATTAAAAGGCCCCTAGCACTTATCAGAGGAGTAATTAATTCCATTGTTATTTTGACCACCTGTCAATTTGGGTAATTGCATTCCGCCTACTTAAACTCATCTGTAGATTATTGTATCCCATTGATTTACTTCCTGTCCTGTAGTGTTGTTGAGCCCTTAAAACAGCTGTTGTATCCCCTCCAGAGTGCCCATTCCTTCTTAATTCAGATACATGACCATCTTTGCCCAATGCTGTAAATTGACTGAATGGTACTTTCATGTGTCATTTGTGTCTGTTCACCTTGAGATGCTATCAGCCTCCACTACCAGAGGCAGACTAGCGTGATATTTTGTTTCAGAGCTATCAAGGATTGGGGACAGAGTAGGGGTATGAGGGGTGGTAGTGGGAAAGGTGGTATGATAAGTCATACATAGGGTGAAGGACTGCTGTGCAATGTTCCCTTGCACAAATTCAGGACCAAGATTGGACCTGTCTTCTGCCAAAAGGACAGATGTGACCATATAGGGCCTGTAAGTAGTGTAGAGATTAAAATGAAAATAAGGATCAAAGGCACCGACTTACAGCTTCCCCTGGGAGTGCTCCACTCCTTCCCCCAAGGCCCTACCCTCGTTCTGCCTCTTCCAGCCCCTGCTTCCCCCAAGCATGTCCCGCCCTCGCTCCACCTCTTCCCACTCCCGCTACTCCCCCTCCCTCCCAGCACCTCTCACCGATGAGCTGATTGGCGGTGGATGGGAGGCACTGGGGGGGGAGCTGATCGGTGGGGCCTGCAGAACAGCTGATTGGCAGGTGGGTTGTGGATGCTGAGCACCCACTATTATTTTTCCATGGATGCTGCAGCCCTGGAACGCTCACGGAGTCAGCGCCTATGATAAGGATGCAAGATTGTTAGTGCTCCAAGAAGTGTTCAGAGGACCCCACCTCTGGGGAATAAACTGGCTAGTTTTATGAATTACTATAGGTACCCAGCTACAGTGTTGTAATGTGTTTTTTTGCTGATTTTAATTAAACCTCGGCACCATGAACTGTGCTATATTCTGCATGCTCAATGGACTGTTTGTGTAGGTTAGCAAAATCATCACAATCCATAAGCTACAACAACAATGAATGCTTGAGACCTGGACTGCTGTGCAGTCATCAGTAGGTGTGCGTTTCTTTCCTTTAAAGAAAGTTAATTTTCAGAAACTTCCTGAAGTCAGACTCTTTTGTTCATCTACAAATAAACTCTGATTATCTGTGTGTCTTGGGGAGGGTGGGTGGGAAGAGACAGCCAAAACCTTTGGATAAGCTGATAAAATGCCATTCCTCTATGCATTTCAGATTTGGAGAACAGTTAAACTAATTTTACAGTAACTCCTTACTTAATGTTGTAGTTATGTTCCTGAAAAATGTGACTTTAAGCAAAACAATGTTAAGCGAATCCAATTTCCCCCTAAGAATTAATGTAAATAGAGGGTGTTAGGTTCCAGGGAAATTTTTTTTTGCCAGATACAAGGCATTATATAAATTTTAAACAAACAATTTACTACAGGTATAAGTTTTAAACAATTTTAAAGAAACAATTGAATACTACAATCATCATTGCTGAGTATGAAGCAATGGGAGGTGCCCCCACCTTACCCCACACAGGCACAGCCCACTGGCACTGGAGACAATGAGGCAGACAAGGACGCTGAAGGTGCCGTAGGCTAGGAGAAGCATGTTGTGCAGCAGCAGCTGCAGCTTCCCCTACTGTGCAAGTACCAGAGGCGGGGGGCTCAACCCTCCGCCCGCCCTCTCCACCCCTTCCTCCAAGCCCCCACCCTTAACATGCCTCTTCTTCCTCACCCTCCTCCTTCCCCTTTACTCCTATCCTCGCTCCTCCCCCTCCCTCTCCTGCCTCCTGCCTGCGACAATCAGCTGGTTTGCGGCGTCCAGGAGGCGCTGATCCGTGGGAGGCGCTGGGGGAGCATAGGGGAGCTGATAGGGGAGCTGCCAGCTGTGGACAAAGAAGGCAGCCAAACAACGTTATAGCGGAGCATTGCACAACTTTAAATGAGCACATTCTGTAATGGAGCAGGGACGTAAGATTGAAACAACATTAAGCGAGAGGACATTAAGTGGGGAGTTACTGTATCTGAAATTTGGATCACTGGGGTGTACTCTATCTGTAAATGTCAACGTTTTATAGAATGTGTGTACCAAAGTGTAGGGAAACTGAAGTTTTCTTGTAAGATTTTATAGGGACCTTCTCTATACTGAGAATACTGATAGCAATTCTCTCAGTTCTTTGTCTGACACTGGTGCAGTTCATTTTTTACCACTATATCTGGCCTTGCTTTGAGCAAGGTTAGACAACAGAGTAGAATACTTGGATGCTAATATTTAAACTGTATTCTTAAATTTATTCACCTAAATTTGGGTTATTGCTGATTATGTACTCTATGTATCATATGACTTTTAAAAACAAACTCTGTATTTGTGGATAATCTAAGCACTATACCCAGATGTACAGACATTCTTCTCTCAACCTATGTATTACATAATTTTTTTAACATTAGCTTTAATTAAAAAATTTAAATCTGTTAAAGAAAAAAATGTCCTGCACGCATTTCTAGACCAGTGATGGGAAGAATTGCTGAAAATTTTCAGTTTAGACTCAACCAGAAAGCTACTGCAATGGATTTGATGATATCACGTATCAGTTTTGTGATTATCAAATGTAAAAACCTAAGGCATTTGACTGTCATTTATCATGAATTAATAAACATGTATTGTGTTACCAGTAAGTCTTTATATTGAGGAAAAATGAAAATATCCAGTTTCTAAATTAACCTGATTTGCAAACAATCAGAATCTTAATATCCCTTAATTTTAATTCAAAGGGTGACAAATTTGTGGATCATTTGGTATTGTTCCCTCTCCCACCCCACCTCCAAACACACATGCCAAAAATGTTAGTCCTAACAGGTTTATGATTTCAGTAGGTTCTTATCCTTTCATGCCAGAAGCTGGGAATTTTCTATTTAAATTTCGGCCAACATTCTATTCAGTATTCTTCAGAAAAGTCTCAATGGGCTATGGGCAGTGAAACTATAATCTATTCTTTCTGTTTTTTAAATCAGATCCCTGTAGCTGGGGATAGCTTCTGTATCCATGCTCTCAACAACCCTTATCTAGGCCAGGATCTGCAGTTTGTTTCTAAATCAGTTTAGTTAAATCAGTGCCATTTCTGTGCATTGATTAGACTCAACATGGACTGCATTGGGTATTTTGGGGTCTTTTCCATATGCAGAGTCTCTCATACATACTCTCAGTAGCATTCCTGAAACAGTTAAGTAAAATGGAGAATGTTTTAAATTTCTGTTAGTAACTACTGTTGGATTGTTCTTCCAATTTTCCCCATATAAGATTGGTCACAGATGGATGAGTGTAATCCATTCTTTAGTTAATGGACCCAGATGATTTCAGAGAGTGTCTTAATCTACATGGTGTCTCTGAGTGCTACATTTTGTATTTGGCTCTCTGAAAGATGTCCAGTATGAGACACAGGACAGTAATCTGTTTGACTTCAGACCTGTTGAGGCACAGAAGTGCTAGTTATTCCAGAAAGGATAGCAGTGCAAAAACGCCAGCATGTGCATGATGCTGCTGCCTGCCTCACCCTTGTGCTCCTGTCTCTACACTGGCTTCAGCTCTGCTTCCACTGCTGGTTCTATGACTTGATCCTGTTCTGCAAAGGTATTAGTGGGCCACGTCGTAGCTACGTTACAGATAACATCACCATCCGAGAACTGACAAAAAAGTTGTGCTCCTCTAGAACAGTGCAGGACAAAGCATGTGAGAACTGGAGATGAGATATTCTCAAGGGCACCTGGCTGTGTAACGAACTTGCAGAAGAGACTAATCCAGAGTGTGATGGCCTTCAGGTCCTGCTGCAAGGCCTTCCTCTCTGGATAGAGATTTTCCATCATAACCAGAATGACATTTACAACCATGGCTGCCAAAAAGAAATCTTGCCCCAAGCAGAACTTTCCATAACCAGAGGAGAGCAAAACACTCGCTGAAATTTACTATATCCCTGTCTAATTAACGTGCAAAACACCTGGAAACTAACCATGTATATTAAGCATTCAGAGATTTCTATTTCAGATGATGGTGATAGAAGTGAAGAATTTGTATACTCTGTCCCTACACTAGCTAAATCTTTTTCCATATGTGTGGTTGGGTGGATCTGTCATCACAATTACTGATCTGGAGTTACATGCCTTGTGGAGAACAGCAGATTCCTGACACATCAACCCCTTTATCTGTGTCAGTGCTGAAATATGTAAATTAATCCCTTTTATGTGCATGTACTTATGGATCTGAGGACAGAACTAAAAGTGTCTTTTGTCAGGAAATGCTGACATCTGTTGTCCAATGGCTAACTGTACTCACAGTCTACTTTTAAAATGAAAGGGTTTCAGTGTGTTAATCCAAAGAAGATAACACTTTTTCTGAAAACCAAAATTAATACTTGCCTCCGTGTTCGACAGAAAAGTGTTAACCCCAAGTGTTATCAACTAATGAATCCAGTCTCATCTGCCTCTGGGATCTTGAGACCCTGTTCCATCAATTGCTATTGATCTGATTGCCCACTTTCCTCCTCACAGTGGTCCTTGTGGATTGTAATCAGCAAGAATCATGGAAGTTAGAGCTGCTCCATGTTTCAGAGGGTTATAATTTCCTGTTCAGATTTCCTAGGCCTGGTCTACACTGGGGGGGGGGTCGAACTAAGGTACGCAAGTTCAGCTACGCGAATAGCGTAGTTGAACTCGAACTACCTTAGTTCGAACTACTCACCCGTCCAGACGCCGTGGGATCGAAGTCCGAGGTTCCCCAGTCGACTCCGCCACCGCCGTTCTCGAACTCCAAGAAGTCGAACGCTACCCGCCAACCTGGGCGGGTAGTATAGACGTAGACTTAGTTTGTGCATTTGTGCAGGAAGAGAGAAGCCATTCATTGTTTTACTCCTCTTCTTCTACAGGGCACTGGGAACAGTGCAATTCTTTTACCTTTTATTCATAGTGGTCACCATTAAAATGTCCACATGTGTCCCTACAGGTTCCACAAAGGATTGCTTCCTGAGATGCTGTAGTTTTCCCTTATACTTAGAATGGGAGCTGTCAGTGGTAACTGGTCAATGTTGACTATTTAATGGCTTCTGCCATATTTAGATTAAGTGTGGGCCAGATGACCCGTCCCCCCTCAGCTTCTAGAAGTCCTGGCACAGTGGAACTACTGCTCTGCTGCTGGGTGAAGGGATAAGCTGAGAAGTAGCTGCATGCTAGGACTGCATACTCCCTGCACGCATGCTGCGGTAAATCTCTCTGGAGCAGCTTGGAGGGAAGGAGGTTGGGGTTGCACTGGAGACAGTCACCGTATGGATCCAGAAGTTTCTGATTCCCCTATTTAGGGATCCTCTGTGGATCTTGTCTGCTAATAGAGCCCTGGGCTGTAGAAGTGGCATGTCCGAGCAGCCTCTCCACAAGCTATGCGGGTTGTAGGCAATGATTCCATTTCCCCCTGCCAATGCTTCTTAGCTGCCCTGCATGAAGCCCTTCTATTCTAACTTTGTATCGGAGGTTCAGGGAGGCATTTAGCCACATGGAAGGCTGAACGTATATTGTTACGTATAAACTAATTCACTCACTGGTCATAAGACAAAAATTGTTGTTTACAAATGTTTTTTAGAGTAAGTAAATCTGAGGGGTTGTGTTTTGGTTTTAATTTTCCAGGGATACCTACAAATGATCCCAATGCCGTGGTGGTAGGACTAGCTCCTGAGCACTTTAACTATCAGATGATGAATAAAGCATTTCGGTAAGTTATGAGAAGATAAGAGCTACCTTACTGGCTCAGACCATGGTCCATCTTGCCCAGTATCCTGTCTCCAACAGTGGCCTGTACCAGAGCGTCAGGAGGAACGTACAGAACAGGGCAGTTATGGAGCGATCCATCCCGTCTTCCACTCCCGTCTTCAGATAACCAGAGGTTTAAAGTATTATGTATTATTTGTATTGTAGTAGCACACAAGACCCCAGTCAGGAGCTGATTGGTGCTTGGCTCTGTACAAACATAAGAGACACCGTCCCTGCCCAGAAGAGGTTACAGTCTAACTTACAACTAGACGCAACCAGTGTGAGAAGTAATAGGCAGGGGGGGAATGAGAGGTAACAGCAGCAAGAACACTTGGTTACTTCTTGCATCCGAAGAAGTGGGTAATCACCCACGAAAGCTCATGCTGCAAAACGTCTGTTAGTCTATAAGGTGCCACAGGATTCTTTGTTGGTTACTTAGGTGAGTCTCAAAGTGTCTTTTTCCGATGTCATAGGTATAATGCTGAGGGACAGCCATCAGGCTTGCTGGATCTGGAGGCTTAACTACATATTTACCTTAAGGTGGTTTAACATGGAATTAAACCACCTTAAGGTGGTTTCACAATCTGTAATTAAACTGTAGAACTATTGCCGCAGGATGTTGTAGTGGACAAGATGTGAGCAAGATTCCAAAAGGGATTGGACATTTGTTACAAGAACGTTGAGAATTAATACGTTTTGGGATCTCGAGATTCAGGATTTAAAACAACCTCTAATTGTTAGGGATTAGGAGACCTAATGTGGGGGGCACATTTGCTCCCCCACCCCCAAGCACTCTTGCATCTGCCTAATGTGGGATTTCTTGCATCTTCCTCTGAAACATCTGCTACTAGCCACAGTTGAAGACAGAATACTGGAAAAGCTGGGTCCTTGTGTCTGATCCAGTCTGGTTGTTCCTGTGCCCCACTGAGAAACAGTATTTAGTCTATTTTGTCTCTGGATTGCTGAAATGATAACATGGTTAAAACAAGTGACTGCATTTGTGCCTGTTTTTCAGTGGCTTGTGCAGTGTCATTTTACCTACCCTTGTGCAATGTATTCAGCCACACACTGCTCTTCTACTAGTTTTGAGGCTTAGGATCTATTTAACTTGGACTTATTCTTGGTGGTATTACAAAACTGCTTTAGCTGTAGGAGACTGAAGATGAGTCTTTTGCTCTCCCTACCCCTCAGTCACTGTGGGCTCCTGTCCTGCCCTGCCGTGAGGAACACAGAGGAGCATTGAAGAGTAAAATACATCGTAAATCCTGTGCTCCGAGATGACCTGAATGCTGCCCACCTCTCTGGGAGCCCATTAAAGCCTCTGCCTCATTGTTCAACTCTCTACTCTGCTATGAAACATGTGGCTTGTAGATGGATACCTTCCAGTCTGTGCCCCACCACACAATTGTTTCTTACTTTGGAGTCAAAAAGAAACATGGTCTCAGTCACTTTTTAATTCCTTTTTATAACCACTAAAGTCAAACAGACCGTAGTGATCGGTCTTAGCTGCAGCTTGGAGATGGCATCTTCAGCAGGAAGTTGGCAGGATCTTATCTGCATGCCAAGCCTCCATGTAATAAAAACGTGTATTGACCTGACACTTACTTTCTAGCTGCCTCATTAGTGCACTTTACCAGTGGTGTTGGTTTTAGAGCTTTGCGGCGCACTCATGGGTAGACTCTAATTTCACAACTGCACAAAGTTAACCCGTCAGATATTCCCACTCTTGCTTCACTTTGTTTATTGATATTTCTGTCATGAATCTATTGGAAGCTGAATGACAGCAGTTAACTGCCTCAGGCTGGAGACCTGGCACTTAAAATGAGTGATTGATGACATTACTGCTCAGGGTGACTAATGGACCCAGTCTCCATTGTGCCACTGTGTGAAAGAAGCTGGGCAAACTTAATCCCGAGTGGAAGTGAGTGGAATTACTCCACAGCTGAATTGGGCCCATTGCTATTAACTAGGCTTTGGTATTTGGCCTGGTCATTATTGTCATTGAGTAGCAAATCCAGCTCCCACCCCTGCAGCTGTGAAGGTCTCCCTCGCAGCGGGACGGGGCTGGCCCTGCTGCACAAGAGGGAACTGTATTGAGGGTGTAGCATGGGGGTGTGCACACTTGGTGTAGGGCATAGTCCAGCTTGGGCAGCTGTGTTTGGGAGACAGGTAGGTTGGGACTAGATGATCCACCATGGAATGAGCCCTCTGTTCCTTCAGCCGCCTCACCCTATGACAGAGGCTTTTCTACCTGGAGGAAGATTCTTATGCAGATCCCTCCTGCAGATAGCTGGCACACATCCTGCTATCCAGGCTGGGCACCAGGTCCTGGGATGTGCCCTGAATGACTGGCTAAATACTGAGGAAAACCTGGAGCAAACTCCATTCAGCTGTTGTGGGTTTTGTTTGTTTCTAAAGAAAGTGTGTAAATAATGGTTTCATTCTCTCTCTTCTGGCTTTGTACTGGCACCCATCAGCATAGTATCTGAGTGCCTTCTCTTAATGAGAGAGTTTGGGATTCACAGTGCTTATAACAACATCCTGAGGACTACATAACCCAGGAGGTGGGATGCAAGGTAAGTGAGGCTAGGTCTTGCATTCCCTGTACACCAAAAGTTTCATCTGAAGAGATTGAGCTTGTAAATTTGTTTTTAATACATGTGGTTCTGAAGTACCATCTAGAAGAATCCTATAGGGCAGTGGTTCTCAAATGTATTTGAGTACGCTCCACTTCTTTGTGTCTGTAGTAGTTTGTCCTCCTCTCCCACCATACAAGTACATATACCAGTAAAAAAAAATCAACATGTAACTCTCACTGAATATTAAAAACAGTAAGGCATTGATTCAAACAGAGCCATTTAAATATATAGTAATGTACATTTTAAGTGAGATACGGCTTACTTGCATCACACTGTTGTTTCTAGTCTAATGGGATGCACCTGTTTTTTGGAGCAGAGCAATTCCATCGTTTGAGTAGCCTTTGTTTGCTGTTGCACAGATGAGCCAATGATCCATTGTAAAAAGAACAAAAGCAAAACTGTGATTGTGGTTGCTGCTTACCATGAAATGTGCACACTGCGTTATAGCAAAAGGATTAAGGTGCAGACAGCAATGACTTTGTATAATGCTATGCAGGCTTAACAGAAGTCTGTCAAAATGCGCAGTGCCATCTAGAGTCAAATGCATAGTGCTATCTGATGACCTGATGTCTGGAGGAACCAGCTTTGCTAGTTGTTCGTTACTGTGGGTAAAATGTGTGCAGTAAGATTTTTTTTTCCCCCTAAAGTTTCTCACATCCCCCCCCCAGAATACATTCAGGGGCGCACCCCCCAGTTTGAGAACCTCTGCTATAGGGTGAGATTCTTCCACCTAACTATTGAATGTAAGTATCTTTTGTGCTTCTGCAATATTAAATTCTTCCGTATCCCAATTGTGTGCCCACACTGTGTGCAGATCTGGCTGTAGCAGAGGTTTGCAGATCCAGGTCTGAAAGATATGGTCAGGTGAATACATCTGAAAAGCTAATTGCACATATTGTTAAAGGTGTCTCATTCTCCACGTGCTCCCTAATAATGACCATGTCTACCCCTGTGCCAGTGGCTAAAACTCCAAAATAAATAGGTAGATATGGATTTACGCAGTTTAAACATGGGTTAAAACTGTAGCTCTTCAGTTGAGTTTCTGCCCCAAACAAGCTTCACGTTAGATTTCAGGGATGCATCTCTAAGGAAGTAACAGACAATTTTTACCCATGATGAGCAGACCAGTGATGGGTGCTTTGTTCTTGTTGAATCTGTTTTGGATTAAATTGATTCAGTGTAAGCGGTTTTTTTGGTTTTTTACTTGTACTAATGAAATGGAGTGAAATGTTATCGGTTTTATAATACTGCAGGTGCCTGTGGCGCTTTGCAAATGCATATGAAGAGAGAGACTTGCTCAAAGAAGTATACTGCCTAACCTAGACCAGGATGGACTGATTTGAATCAAAGCGATTTAAATCACCAATTTTAATCATGATTTAAATCAGCAAGCAGAAAACCCTGATTTAAATAATTGATTTGAATTGTTTTTCATTTGTATTTTTTAGTTATTTTCCTAAAGAATGGTTTGTTTTTCCCTGATAGGTAACCATTACAATTTTTACACTGAATTTGAGGCTTTTTTGTGCTAACCAGGGGGATAACCATTTTTAAGCAATTGAATAGAGTAATGCAGTGGTTCTCAAAGCCGGTCCGCCGCTTGTTCAGGGAAAGCTCCTGGCGTACAGGGCCGGTTTGTTTACCTGCCGCATCCGCAGGTTCGGCTGATCACTGCTCCCACTGGCTGCGGTTCGCCACTCCAGGCCAATGGGGGCTGCAGGAAGAGCAGCCAGCACATCCCTCGGCCTGCGCCGCTTCCCACAGCCTCCATTGGCCTGGAGCAGCGAACCGCGGCCAGTGGAAGTCGCGATCAGCCAAACCTGCGGACATGGCGGGTAAACAAACCGGCCCGGCCCTAAAGGGGCTTTCCCTGAACAAGCGACGGCCCTAGTTTGAGAACCACTGGCATAATGTACATTTATTCAGATTCTTAATTTTTACATTTTTATGATGTTAGAAAATGGTGAATGGTGCATTTCTTATTTACTAGATTATTACTTGTGACTTGTGTCAAGCTCTGTGTGGAAATTAAAATTCAATTTAAAATGCACAAAAACAGCATTTACATTTTATTAAATAAAGCCACTTCATATGTGCTGGATGCATAAACTTTTTGATAAACATTTTTTCCTACCAAAATATGTTTTGCATTTAAAACAAACTGACTTATTAAACCAAGGAAGAATGATCTGTCGTTAGTGAATTGAATTGTTTCTGGTCACCGTGTCCTTCCAGATTTAAAATTAGTAGATCTCCTCCTCTCAAACCTGGTTTTTATTCATAGACTGGAAAAGGAAAACAAGTTTTCCTGCTTTTTCAGTGCCCCATAGTTGTTGTTTTCCTCACTTTGAATGATCTGGTCATTGAACCGAACTAGCTGAATAAACTGAAATAAGGAAAATATTGGAACTACTGGCAAAAGTTGGTTTAACACTTCAACAGGTTCTAGGTGCCTGGCCAGTGACCCAAACTACTGAACTAGTAGAACTTACTTTAAAACTTGGCAGCAAATGTACTGCTTCTATTATATTTTGGATTTTATTTAAATGATTTTAATTGATTATAATAAGTTTAGGACTTAACATAGCAACAATTTTAAATTTAATTTTAAATCTTTATTTTAAATAAGCCTGTATTTAATTTAAAATCGCATTTAAATAAAAAAAGTCCAATTTTAAATGTAAAAAATCATTTATATTTATTCACCCTGATTAAGACAGATCCAGTTCTTTGGGTAGAGGTACAGCAGAGTTCCAGACAGAGATTAGCATTGAAAGAATGTGAAGGGTCAATAGGAGGTTGCTCTCCACATTGGATTTTTCTGGAAGGCTTCTATGCAAGATAAGTGGGACTAAAAGGAGAAGAAGTCCTCCTTTCCCAGTGCAAGGAAACTGTCAAAGGGGCTATTGATTCCTGAGCTGTACTACTTCGTGGTTGTGTTTTCCACTGTACTGGTTACATTTCTACCCCTTGTGATAAAGACTTAGAATTGGCTGCAGTATGTGAAGAATTTGCTGTCCAATCAAACGGGAAGCACTCAACGATCATTACCTCAGCTTTTATAGATACAATCTAGAGAGCTTTTGTTGCAGTGAAACTAAAACTGGTGAGAGGATTGTAACAGCTGAGCACTGCTTGGTAGTACCAGGACCCTTCCTTCAGCTAAGCATTTAAGCAGACTTTCCAGTGTTACTGATTATGCTTTCGATGTTTATGGAGCTACTGTATCCATTGTAGAGAAGAACTATAATATAGGTGATGGCAAAATGTAAACAAAGAACCTGATTGTGAGGGGTGGAGCTGCCTTAACTCCTAGGACACTCACAGTCACACCCAGTATTAGTTTAAGGAAACTTTCTTAACCGCTGATGCTCCAAATTACAAACATTCATGTTTAATTTATTATTATTTTGTGTTGCACTGATTCCTAGAGCTCCTCATCGGGGTGCCGTTGTGGTAGGCATTGTACACACACATAAAACAGACAGATGGTCCCTGCTCCAGGGAGCTTACATGCATGAGACAAAGGTGGATATAAAAAGCATGTGGTGGAGCACAAGGTAACAGTGAGATGATGATGATTGTTGTAGTAAGCAGTAGTATTCAAAATACTATTCCATTCATGTTTATCTGGATCTTTCCAGACAATGCTGTGCTCGTGGCAGCTTTCTTCTAGGCTTCTTAGCATGCCGGTTGTTTTGGCAGGAAGAATGAAAAACTCATTTTATTCTTGCTTGCAGAAACCCCAGGTAGAATTTTAAATTTTATACTGACCTCTACAGCATGCGTTGCTGGAGAATCGGAATAATAATAATGGGGCTAAGGAAATGTGAGAACAGCCTAAATTTGTGGGGGGAAGAAATAGCTCCTACTCTCTCAAAACATTTCTAGATCCACTTTCTGAAGCCCCCAGCAGTTGTGGACAGGTGAGAACTTCAGTGGAAGGATTTCCACTCATTAGTCTCTCATTATTCTAATCAGAGGTGTTAAGTATGTGTTGATCAGACATTTTGACTAATCTTCCATTCTGAATTTTTCTCTCCCTATAACAAGGAGATTGTATACAACTTTGTTCCTAAAATGTAACTTCTGATGGCACCGCTGCTGCTAAGAATCAAACAGCTACTTGAGTGTTCAGTAGTGTATGTGTGTGTGATATGTGTAGGCCTGTGGACCTGCTCATCTTCCCTTGTAACTAGTGCATGTCTTTGTTTTAACATGCTTTTGTTTTCTTAATTCCATGTTGGATGTTTTCTGCCTGGAGTTCATCCTAGCCCCCATCAAAACTTGGGCATGCTGGAATTGGAATGTGGGAGTTGGAAGATGGAGCAGGCAGTACCAAGATTTGCTCTGCTGAGTAATCTGTATTGCAGAATTCCTATGCAGAGTAATTTTGGAAGCACTGAAATATTAATCCACCCAGCGAAGGCCTTGGAAGATTAGCAGGAAATTAAATGTGTGCATCCATCAAAATCACCAGCACTATCTACAGTTAATATCTAATAAAATATTTACAAGGATAAATCAAATGAGTTCTTACTTCAGCCATAGACAAGGGAAAGTGACTTTGAGGTTCTGTTAGATAAAGGAATTAATTCCATCACTGAGTGAATAGAAATATATTCCTATCTTTTGAAAAAATCTTCTCTGGCTCTTGCAGTCTTTTTAAGACAGTGGCTTCATTAGATTTTTTTTTTTATTAGCTGGTTCTGATGACTGGAAGGAGGAAGGAAGTAACTTTATTTATGTAACTCGCTCAGTAAAACACTAGTTTAATTCTAAACCCTGCTACAGTTTGGGGCTTGATCCTGTTTCCATTAAAGCTAGTGAGAGTTTTTGGCATTTACATCACTGGAAGCAGGATCAGGCCCATAGTAGCACATATCTGTGAATCCAAGGCAAAACTTTTTTTTTTTGTCTCTTCCCGTGGTTCTCTAGGTTGATCCTGGATGGTGCCCCTCTTATAGCTATACACAAAGCTAGATATTATAAGAGGAAAGATGGCTTAGCTCTGGGCCCTGGACCTTTCGTAACTGGACTGGAATATGCTACAGACACCAAAGCAACAGTGGTGGGGAAACCAGAGACAACCTTCTTTCTAGAAGCCTTATCGGGGACGGGCTGCAAGCCGGAGGAGACAGTTATGATTGGCGATGTAAGTGTAATAGCTGAGTAAGCGCATTATCATCTACCTACCTCGGTGACCCCCATGTCCATGGTATGTGAGCACTTTGAAGAGTATATTCTTCCAGCACCCTTGTGAGATAGGGAAATGTTAGAATCATAGAAATGTAGGGCTGGAAAGGACCTCAAAAAGTCCTCAAGTTCATCCCCCTGTGCTGAGGCAGGACCAACTAAACCTAGACCAGTGTGTGTCCAACATGTTCTTAAAAATCTCCAATGATGGGGATTCTACAAACTCCCTTAAATCTAGTCCAGAGCTTAACTACCCTTAAAAGTTTTTCCTAATATCTAACCTAAATCTCCCTTTCTGCCCATTATTTCTTGTCCTATCTTCAGTGGACATGGAGAACAACTGATCACTATCCTCTTTATAACAACTTCACTTAACATATCTGAAGACTTATCAGATCCCCCCCATTGTCAACCCCATTTTAGAGATGGGGGAACTGAGACACAGAAACACTTAGGGCCTAATCCAAAACCCCATTTAGTCAATCCCATAACCTCACTGATCTTGCCCAAGCTCACACAAATCTGTAGCCAGGAATAGAAATCACCTCTCCTGAGTTCCAGCTCAGTGTCTTAACTATAGGACCATCCTTCCTCTGTACAGCTATGCCACAGATTTCCAGCTCCAAATAAGCATTTCCATGAACCTGCACCTATCTCAGATAACTAATTTTAAAAAAAATTAAAATATTTACCCCAAACAAGGAAAATAGTAGCTCTTTAAAGGGACACTGCCAACTTACTTGCTTATTGTGAGGGAACAAGTTTCCTCAGCTCTGTTACTAAGATCACGTAATTACAACAACAAATTTTTAAACTCCAAAAGCTTGTTCTCACAAAATATACACTTGGGCCAGATTGGAGTGGAGTCTCTTTAAAGACCATAACTCTTGAATGTTTGGCTCCTGAATACTCTACTGAAGGTGAGGTTGAAATACTTTTTTAAATGTGGAATAATTACCTTAAGTGTGTGTTAGAGCTGTAGTAACCAAACGTTGCATATTGGCAGGAGAAAACTGGGCCTGTTCCTGAAAATAACTGCCCATGGGAACTCTACCTCCAGCCCGGGATGCCATTGAGTTCAGCAGGTCTCATTGCAGGAATAAGGGTCTATGAATAATGGATCCTTCTGCAGGATCAGACCTTTACGTTGTAATAGATGTTAATTCAGAGTACTTGATTAATGTTTCAGAACGGCTTTCATCTTGTATTATATTATAGGCAAGGCTGGTAGCACCATCTGTTAAGGTTGTCCAACACTTTCCATTAAAAGACCCTGTTTTTAGTTGCTTAGAACTTTGCTAACATTGGGCTGGAATTTTCTATGATGGGTGTTGTCTCAGGCTGATTTTCTGGAGGGAAATTTCAACTAAAACGGTTCAGCTATTTCTGAGAATGACAAGGGTAAAATACACTGCTTTCCCCCAGTTAAAAATTCTGGTGACATTTTCTTTGAACTGTGCTAGCACCACATCCTTTGGAGCAGGAACTTGAAATTTGGCTGATGGGTGGCCTCTGAGTCGAGTGTGTGCCTTTTGCTGGATCTGTAAAAATCTGCCCAAATTTGGGGGACGGTTATAATTAAGATTTTGTCCGCACTGAGGATGCTCAAGCCTTTCACAGCTGCTGCCACTGACCAGATTTTTCATGTGCCATCCCCCCAGTGTGACTGAAGCCAGGGCGTCGGAGGAAAAGCCAGACTTCCCCTGTAATGGCTGCTCCAGGCCTGGGTGGGCTAAGGCACCAGAACTGAGAGTAGTGAGCCTGTTTCTCCTTTGCTTTCAGTGATTTGCTGCTGGCGCCAAGGCTGCATGGAGGAGGAAGCCATCTGATGTGAATATAGAGGGGACTAAAGCCAGACCACAAGGCAGGGAAAGAAGTGGGTTGGGACAAGGAGTCAGATGAGATGCAGGTGTCGGGAGAAACTAGGAATGGAACTGGGACAAGAAGCCTGAATGCAGAGTGGGAGAAAGAAGCAGGCATGGGGAAGTGGCACGACTGAGCCAAAGGACAGACTGGAATGGACAGAGCAGAAGGGGTCAAGGCTGGGAGAAACTGGCAGAAGAATCTGTGCCCACTAGAGTACACTCCCTTCCAGAGCCTGAACGGAACCCAAGATTTCCATATCAACCTTCTTCTGTCAGCAAATATCTGTGACAACCACTGGCAAAGTATGTCTCATCCCCGCTCCAGTGCTGGTCCACATAGAGGATGACAACCAGTTCTCTTAGCTCGAGTGGCAGAGGTCTGTGCGGTGAATCGAAAGGTTCCAATGATGACCCATGTGGGGGTCAATATGATGCTACATGATGGAATTCGGGTTTTTCAGTTTCTTTTTTTTAAAATACCTACGTCCATTAAAAGAACAGTGTTAACATTGCAAAGTCAAGTACTCAGGCAGCCTGAATTCTGGTATTTCCTAAGTTTTGAGTGCACCTGAAGATGCTGATGGCACACAAGCCGACTTCCAAAAGTGCCTAACTCCCACTGATCTTGGTTTTTCTGCAAACCCCACTAGGCAACGCTCTGCATCTTTAGGCACATAAGTACTTTTAAAAACTAGTCCTTAATGTTTAGAGTATTTAAACCATATTAGTTTTAGCTTAAATCTTGCAGTTCTGTCTCAAGCAGATCTCCCACATAGGTAACTTCAGTGAGAATTTTGCCCAAGTGCTAATTTCAGGATATGGCCTATTATTGTTTTGATTAGACTGGGTCGTCGCATGGTGGTGAACACCACAGAATGCCCAATAAACAAATTGTTTCTGTAACTCTAGATTAACCTTTTTTCTTCTCCTCTCTGCCAGGATTGCAGGGATGATGTTGGCGGAGCCCAGAATGCTGGCATGCTAGGGATTTTAGTAAAGACTGGTAAGTACTGCATGGATTTTGACATCTTGTGATACATTTTTTTCACTGCAATAGAGCTGTATTAGAACAACTACTCCAGCACATATCTGAACAAATGCAAAACTGGGTCTGGGTTTTGGTCAAACTGCCCCTGGGGTGGGGAATCTCAGCCCACCTCTGTGAAGACTATTGGTGATGCATTAGGTCAAGGAGAATGCCAAGTGGGTACCCCTTTTACAGTGCCTTGTTGTTTGTGAAATACAAGTGATAGGGGCATCAGACAAAATCTCTCCTTGCTCCAGGGAAGACTTCAGGCTGGTAGGGTAGCTAAAGCAGCTTTTAAACAGCACCTTTTTGTTCTTTTATTTCAGGTAAATATCGAGCAGCAGATGAAGACAAAATTAATCCCGCTCCTTACCTAATCTGTGAGAGCTTCCCACAAGCAGTAGACCATATCCTACAGCATCTGCTATGAGAGAAGTGTTTAGTTTGGAGAAACTTGACTCTGTTTTGACATTGTTGCCTCCCTTCCGCCTCACAAACTAAAACTCAGAGCACAGTGTGCATCACACCTGCAATCAGGCAATGAACAAGTCTCACTGCAGAGTACTGAAAGGAAATGATACTGATGTGCAACCCAGTGGCAAATCATTGGTAAACTCTTTTACTTCCCTGAAGATGGAACACAGAGAGTGGAAAAGTAGGTCTCCCAGTGTTCGTCAGGTCAGATGGCAGGTGGAGGGAAACCAACCAGCAGACGAAACAATTTGCTTTCTCGTATCGTGTAGGGAAAGGAGGGAAATTCACATCGTCTTTCTTTGACTGTTTAGGAAGTAACTGTTTAAAAAGCCCATCTGAAATGTGCCAAGTTAGTTAAACCATAAAACCTATGAGAAATGTGCCAAGATAATAAACATCAACAAAGCATAATAGCCATTTTTAGCCTAAATGATGATAGCTTTGTTGGTTCTTGTATGTTTGTTTTAGTTACCATGTGTCTCTCCTCTCTCTGCTGTAATCTGACTAATTTAAATGTAGAGATGGTACACATTAAGAGTATCTTACAATTTACGATATCACCATTACTAATACCAATCACTGCTGATTTCTCACCCTCTATTCAAACAGGTAACAATTGTTTTTTCAAGTTTTATGTAAAATTCAAACAACCAGTATTTTACAGATGTTTTAATTAGATGCTGTTATAAACAGGAATGGTGCAGAAACAAAAATCTGGTCCTTAATGGCTTTATAGGACATGAATTTTTGAAGTTAGACTTCAGCAGGGTCCTATTAACTATACAATTGCAAGATTTCATTTTTTTCCCCTTTCTAATGCTATGAGAAAAATCCTTCAAAACCCATGGGACCGATTCAAGCTTTTAAGCACTTGGTTAATACCGCTGTAAAATGAAATCTCATTCTGCAGCATGTATTGTTCTTCCTGCATGTGTTAAATCCGCCAAAATGAACTAACTTTGTAATGATGGTAAATGGCTTTCCTGGTCCGTTTGCAAGCTGTACTAATCAAAGTCCTTTCCAGTTGTTTTACAGTGCTCCTGAGTGTTAAGTTATTAGACTGTAATTGTACATCATTGTAGTACTCACCTTATTGAAAATATAGTTTTGTGTTAATAAGCCCCACTGCTTCTTGTTAAGAAAAAATGTAATGAATATGTAGCAGGCGCTATCTAAAGGAAAGCAAGTTTATCTATAATCTCTCCGGGTGGTTACATTTCACATGGAGCGAATTTCTGCAAATGACAGAAAGGGAAACATGTATGTGTGGGCTGTGCAAGCTGCGTATTGGGCATGCAAGAAATAATGGAAGCTCTTTGGCTCTGAGGCTGTCTGTTTGCTCTGTGTTTGGCAAGGCCCAGCACAATGGGATCCTGGCTCAGGAGTGGGCTCCTAGGTGCTACTGCTATACAAATAAGCCACAATAAGTGAATGTCCCGTGCTTAAAAAAAAACCCAGTGCACAATCTTCCTCCGTCCCTCCCCAGCAGGACTTGAGGACTTGAAATTACTCTTGCAAATGTGGTTGAGTTTAGTGACTCCAACCTAACCTCCCACATCCTCTTCCCAACATCCTGTGAAAGTCAAAGGCTGTGTAAGATAATGGAGCCCTTCCTTGGGTCATCTAAAGGATCTGTCTCCCTTACTCAGCTAACTAATACACACAGTGCTGAGTAAATTCACTCAGCCAACCAATCCCCGTATAGCATCTGTGACAAATATAAGCTGTGATAGACCCAGGCCAGTTGTGAAGAGCAGAGTAGTAGAAGGGAGATATACTGGCCACTGGAGAAGCAGTTTTCTGTTCCCTGAGTGACCAGAGCAGGGGCTGCTCCAGGCTAATGAGAGCACCTGACTCCAATTAACCTGCTAAGAGTCAGGTGAGGCAGTTAAGCACCTGAGTCTAATTAAGGCCCCCCGATGCTGTAAAAGGGCTCACTCCAGTCAGGTCAGAGAGAGCCAGGGAGCTAGAGGAGAGGAAGTGTGTGTGAGGAACTGGGAGTAAGAGGTGTGCAAGAAGCTGAGAGTGAGTAGGCATAGTGCTGGAGGACTGAGAAGTACAAGCGTTATCAGACATCATGAGGAAGGTCTGGTGGTGAGGACAAAGAAGCAGTTGGGAGGAGGCCAGGGGGAAGTAGCTCAGGGAGTTGTAGCTGTCGCGCAACTGTACCAGGAGGCACTCTAGACAGCTGCAGTCCACAGGGCCCTGGGCTGGAACCCGGAGTAGAGGGTGGGCCCAGGTTCATAGAATCATAGAATCCATTTCTTCTCACTGAGAAACTCTAGATCCATAGATCTCATCTCCCTTTTCCCCTTTCAGGTAGTTGAAAGCAAATATCAAATCCTCTCTTCTCTCTCTGCAGACTAAACAATCCCAGTTCCCTCAGCCTCTCCTCAAGTTTAGTGTCATCTCAAAACTTTGCTAGTGCAGTCCACACCATCCTCCAGATAATTAATGAAGATATTGAGATAAAGTCCAGAAATAGCACATCCTACTTTCCCCTCATCCACACTTTCTCTTCCTAAACCCTAAACATCCCTTCTTGTTCCTCCTAATTTAACTCAAGCCTGATTTACCACACCTGGCATTGGCCAGCCTAATTATACACCTGCATGCCTTTGTCCAACTTCTTCCTCTTCTGTTAAGCTGTTTTTTGTGTTTAGTTTTTTTGCAAGCTTTTTTTGTAAGATAAGCCATGTTTGCCTTTTCTGCGCCTTTTGCATTTACTTTTCTTCATAGGTTTTCACAACCTTTTTGAGGTTTGTCCCTAATACAGTTTCTTTTAAGGTTTCTTTTTCCAGCCAGCTTTCTCCAGACTCCTGCCCATCAGCTTATCAGCTGCCCTGCCCTGTCCTTTCTGAAGTCTGCTCTCTCTTCTTCTCTTTGTCTCTTTCTCTGTTTGTTCCTTTTTTTCCTTTTCTCATCCTCCTCACTCTACTCTATTCCTTCACTCCTCACATCAGCTTCCTCTACTCCTTCTTCCCTGTACTATTTCTTCAGAGTTTTGATTTTTTCCCAGTTGGTTCCTCCAGCACTTTGGTTCCTCCAGCACTCCCCAGAAACTTTCTGAACCCACTTTGTCCAGTCACTGCACATATTTATTGCTGCCCAGCAGATGCTCTCCCAGCAGATATCAATGAGAACCAACCAGGGCCTGTGAATCAATCTGCTTCTGCTCTTGCTGGAAGTTGCTGGAAGAACCCATATCCTCCCTCCTGGCCTGGTCTGGCAGACTCCCACCACGACATTACCGACATTACCCTTGTTGTAAAATTTAATCCAGATTTAATCCAGTTTCTTTTTCTTTTTCTTCAGTTTCTCTGAGCACTCTGAGCAGTCTTACTCTCTCATACCAACTCCCCCCCTTTTCTGCTGCCCTGCCTATCCTTCCATAACAGTTTATATCCATCCCAGACAGTACTCCAATCATGTGAGTATCCACACCAGTCTTATTATTCCAATTACATCATAATTCCCTGACCCTGCAGGACTTCTAGTTCTCCTGCTTGTTCCCCCAGGCTTCTTGCATTTGTGTTGTGTATAGGCAAGATAGATCGCTGATTGTCCCGCGGTCTGAGACAGGAGTCCTCCCCTCTTGCAGTCTCCTGCTTGTGCTTCCTCCCGTATCCCCCTCCTAAAGCCCTCCTCAGCCAGCCTGGCCAGCTGCCTCTTCTCCTTCTCTCTGGAGCCCCGTCTCTGCCTCTCTCCCCTCTTCCCACCATCCCAACCATCAAGAATTGTCAAAGAATCTCTCTCTCTCCGACACCGCCATTCGTTCGTTTCGATTTTTTGATTTTCTCGGTCTCTACCTGGGCCTTTTCCTGCCACAGGGAGGGGGAGAAACACCACTTGCACTCTCACTCTCCTATTTCTTCTCTTCCCAGAGCCACGTAGTCTGCAGCACCCTCCAGCCCTCCAGCACACCTCACACCCAGCCCAGTCAGGGGCACCAGTCAGACAGAGTCCTGCCCTGATGAGAGAGTCCCTCCTCTGACCCACCACCCTCCCTCTCCTCCTCCTCCTGGGAGTCGGTGGCATCTCATGCCTTCCCTAGGATGCAGTCTCCTTCCTTCCTGTTCCAGAGAATTCTTCATGCTCTCCTTCTCAGATGTATCATCCACTTCTCACCTGCACTAAGTACTGCGGAACCATCGAATGTGTCACCCTGTTCTGCTTCTTCTGGTACATGTGGTACTTCATGTATTCTTTTCCTCTTCTGGATTCCCCTGTCACCCTCATGCCTTATCCTCACTCCTCTTCCTCCTGGTAGCCTGCTCTGTCTTCAGAACACAGAACATTGATCCCCTGATCCTGCCGTCTATCCAGGAAATTCCTTTTTTTTTACGTTCTCAGAGGTTGATATCCGCTTTCTCCAATCTTTGAATCTTCGTCCAAGATCAGCTTGCACTTTGTACAGACAAAGTCACTTCTATCCTGTGGAAGGAAGACAAATCCTGCGCACAGACTGTCACACTGCGCCAGGCATCGCCACCATGGTCTCTTCCCTCTTCCTTCTTCTCTTCTAGAGAAGAACTCCCAGAAAACTCTTGTTCTTTGTCTCTCTGCTGTTCGCTGCTCAGCTCTGCAGCTGCAGCTGGACTTTCTGACTGCCAGGTCAGGCCCAGCACAGACAAAGCAAAATCAAACCAAATCAAACAAAACAAACAACAACACATCAACTCACATCCAAACTGCTCAAAACTGCCCCAACAGACACATACAGATACTCACCAGTCCAGTCCCCAGCACTAGCACTAGCTCTGCTCAGCTCAGGAGGATCAGCAGACTCTCCTTCTTCTGCCTGCTCTGCTGTGCTGCTCTCAGCTGGCGCAGAGCTGACTGCCTTTTTATAACAGTCAGGTTCCCCCCAAACCTCCCGACTCCTGATCAAACACAGGAGGAATTGACGTGGACTGTGGCTTCTACGAGGGGAAGGTCTCTGGGCTGTTTCCCAACCCACAGGGTGAATCTGCGAGGTGAGCAAATCTGCCAGTAAGCACAGGACCCACTAAGGTAGAGGAGGAACTTCGTCACAAAGCCAACAGAAGGCTCAAGGATGTTATGTGCCATGTAAGTGTGACACAAATGCAGAGCTGGATGAGGAGGACAGACAATAGTGAGCAGAAGGAAAGAAAATGCTGTGCTTGGGAGATTTTCCTAAGTGTTTTGAAAATGTAACTGAGGCAGGAGTAAGGAGGGGTTGTTCATCTGAGAGGGAAGTAGGTGTGGGTATGTTGTAGCAGATCATGGGACATTTATACATATGGGCAATTACACCTGAGACCAAAAAAGGGGACATCTGGAAAAGATTAAAAGGGAAGGGGCATCTACTGCTAGTAAAGCAGTGAGAATTAGAGGAGGGATATAAAAGGACTGAGACCTTTATGAGGTAGTTCATTAGAAATATAGGGTTCCTAAAAGGGAATGCAGTCATTTAAAGAGTACAGGGCAGTGGTTTAGCTCCAAGTTACTTTCCTCCCATTCTGAAAATGGGAAAGGTCTCTATATTCAGATCTTGGATTTCATACCCTACTCCAGTACAGAGACTTGATTAGCTACCACATTTGGCCGTGAAACAGTAGTTAGCTACTCAAAACAGCATTTCAAGGCTGTGCTCATGAACCATACTGTGGTTCCATATCTCCAAACTCCTCCTATCCTTCACCTTCCTCACTGAAAGCCCTTGACCAGCTCACACTCACTGCTGCAACTTGCATGTCTGTGCCCTTCCTGTGCTTGCCTAGTCCCGCCTCCAATCCATCCAGGACTCTGCAGCAAAAATCATCTGTCATCCAGTGCTGTTGCCTCCTGGATCAAATTTAAGCCCCTTGTTTTGACTTTCAAGGCCCTTTTGGCCCCTTATCTCCTTTTCCTCTTCATTGGCCTCTTTGCTTAGCCCAAGTCCCTCCCTCCTTGACTGTACTCTGTGTCCTTTCTCCCCCCTACTGCCATGCCTTCATTCATGCAATCCCCTATGACCAGAGCCCTGTTTGCCAAACCTCCACTGTGGTCATTAAATCTGTGCAAAACTTGTTTCTATGGCCCTGCGCAGATTGTTTTTAAAAATATAGTCAATAGCTCCACCTCTGAAGACGTGCTGTACCGTCTCTGGCAATCACCTAATCCTTTCATCTTCACCCTCATCCTCCTCTTCCTGTGGCGGCATCCCCTTCTGTTGTGACTTAACTTGGACTGGGGGTAGTTACTCCATTAGGCTGTGGGCCCCCATCCCCAAATGGGTACATGCAAAGGCTACAAAGGCAGCATTATTTTGTGGCCATGTTAGCCATAAGATCTCCTAGGGTATCAGAGGCAAGAGTAGTGTGAACAGGGGTGGGTACCTTGTGGCTAAGAGCTGATTGGGTTATGTATGTGGGGTGGGCTGGCTGTACTAAGATATGCAGGCCATGTTCCCTAGTTCTCACATGGAGAACCTGTGGAAGGGGAATTCCATGGGATGTGAGGAGCCCTATCTAATTGTGGCTTTTTGTAGAATCATAGGACTGGAAGGGACCTTGAGAGATCATCTAATCCAGTCCCCTGCACTCATGGCAGGACTAAGTATTATCTAGACCATCCCTGACAGGTGTTTGTCTAACCTGATCTTAAAAATCTCCAATGATGGAGATTCCACACCCTCCCTTTATTCCAGTGCTCAGCCACCCTGACAGGAAGCTTTTCCTAATGTCCAACCTCAACCTCCCTTGCTGCAATTTAAGCCAATTACTTCTTGTCCTATCCTCAGAGGTTATGAAGAACAAATCTTCTCCCTCCTCCTTGTTAGCAACCTTTTATCTACTTGAAAACTGTTATCATATCCCCTCTGTCTTCTCTTCTCCAGACTAAACATACCCAATTTTTTCAGTCTTCCCTCATAGATCATGTTTTCTAGACCTCTTCTCTGGACTTTCTCCAATTTGTCCACATCTTTCCTGAAATGAGGCTTCCAAAACTGGACACGATACTCCAGTTAAGGCCTAATCAGCGCAGAGTAGAGCAGAAGAATTACTTCTCATGTCTTACTTGCAACACTCCTGCTAATACATCCCAGAATGCTGTTTGCTTTTTATGCAACAGTGGTACACTGTTGACTCATATTTAGTTTGTTGTCAATTCTGACCCCTCATACCTCTCCGCAGTATTCCTTCCTAGGCAGTCATTTCCTATTTCGTATGCGTGCAAGTGATTGTTCCTTTTGAAGTGGAGTACTTTGCATTTGTCCTTATTGAATTTCATCCTATTTACTTCAGCCCATTTCTCCAATTTGTCCAGATCATTTTGAATTTTAATCCTAGCCTCCAAAGCATGTGCAACCCCCCTCCCAGCTTCGTATCATCCGCAAACTTTATCAGTGTACTCTGTATACCAGGGATCGGCAACCTGTGGTTCCAGAGCCGCATACGGCTCCTTGGCTGCCCCTTTCGGGGAAGCTGTTTTTTTGACAGGGTGCGAGGTGCAGGCTCTGTCTGGGAGGCGCTTACCACAGGTGGCTCCCGGCTGGTGGCTCAGCAGGGCTCAGGCAGGCTGCCTGCCTGCCCTGGCCCCACATTGCTCCTGGAAGCAGCTGGCTGCTGGCACAGCTCTGCGCACCCCTTGGGGGAGAGAGGCAGTGGGTCTCTGTGTGCTGCCCATGTCCACAAGCACTGCCCCCGCAGCTCCCATTGCCCAAGAACCAGCCAATGGAACCAGCTGTGAGGACGGTGCTGGGGGAGAGGGCAGCGCACGACACAGATACGTGCCAGCAGCCAGCCACTTCCAGGAGCAGCGTGGGGCCAGGGCAGGCAGGCAGCCTGCCTGAGCCCTGCTGCGCCACTGGCCTGGGTGCCGCCTGTAGTAAGCGCCTTGCAGCCAGAGCCTGTACCTTGCACCGCCTCCCATACCCCAACCCCCTGCCCCAGGTCAGAACCCCCTCCTCCACCCAAACTCCCTCCCAGATCCCACACCCCCTCCTGCACCCCAATCCCCTGCTCCAGCCCAGAGCCCCCTCCTGTTTATATTCAAATTAAAATGGCTCGTTACCAAGGCAACTCTTGTCTACCAATAAAACTCTTGGAATTTCTTGTGATAAGGAAGCGTCTGTGCTCTGTCTTTACTAGTATGTTCAGATGTCCAACAGTTTGAAAAAGTCTAAAGTCAGCAATAAAACTGAAGGTATTTATCTGATCTATCAAAAGAATGACAACCAAAAAGAGAAAGATAGAAGACGAACATCAAGAATTTCAAAATGATTGGACGGAGTGTTATGCTTTTATAGCGAGTTCAGCCGGACTCCCCTTGTGCCTCATTTCCAATAATAAGAAATCAAACCTAGAAAGACATTTTGAAAAGAAACATTGGACATTTGCTGAAACCTATCCAGCTGGTGATGTGAGGAAAAAAGCAGTAGAGGATCTCCGACGTAAAGCAGAGCAAACAAGATGTATGTTTGCTAAATGAAGGCACCAAGCAGAACCACTACTGCTAGTTTTGTGGCAGCGCAAGAAATCATCAAACGAGGGAAGCCATTCACAGATGGAGAATATGTGAAAGAATGTTTCATTAAAACATCTGAGCACCTCTTCAACAATTTTAAAAACAAAGATGAAAGTTTAGAAAATTAGAGAAATGCCATTATCTGCAAAGATTGTAAAGGACAGAACTATTAAGATGTCCACAGATGTAACCAGCCAGCAGATTAGTGACATTAGATCAACACCAGGTTTTTCTGTTGCCTGCGATGAGACAACATCGCTCAGGTTGCCTTACTCTGCAGATACGTTAATGATCAAGGTCCTCAAGAAGAGTTGATCGTGTTATTACCACTCAGAGGACAAACTCGGGGCGAAGATATTGCATCTGCTGTCACTAATGTCTGAAACAAAAAGATATTGACATCAACAGAATAATTTCTCTTGCTGCAGATGGAGCACCGAGCATGAAAGTGGCACACACAGGTTTCCTTTCTTTACTTTAAAAAAAGTATGGCACATGATGTAATTTCATTTCACTTTATAATCCACCAGGAGGTGCTGTGTGCATAAACCTTTCCAGAGGAAATCTCAAAAGTACTGGAAATGGTCTTGCAGATTGTTAAAATAATGGCAAGGGCTCTCAATCATAATCAGTTTTGCGATTCTCATGTATTACAAGATAAGATGGCTTTCCAGAAGTGCAGTCCTGCTGAGGTTTGCGTCATGTCTTGAGGAAATTAGGGTGTTCCTCCGAGAAAAGGGCCTTAAATATGCAGCGCTAACGGATTCTCACTAGCTGCAGAAATTCAGTTTCATGGTGGATTTAACTTCTCATTTAAACATGTTGAATTGGAAGCTACAGGGAAAAGGAAATCCTTCAATTTCACTTTTGGAAGAAGTTCTTTCATTTGAATGAAAGCTATCTTTGTAAGGGACATAGAGATGGGCATGTTAGTGTATTTCCCAACAGTGAAGCAATACAACCAACCAACTGTGATATTGACGTTCAGTTCCTTGCAGAAACAGTCATCAAAATGCAAGCTGCATTTGCTGACCGATTTCACAAGTTCAAAAGGGAAAAGTCCACTTTGTCATTTCTGTTGAAACCACTTGAAGCTGATGCTTCTGCATTGAATTTTTCAGCATTTGCAGGAATCGATCGAGTGCAATTTGAACTTGAATTAGTGGACTCACAAGACAAGGATTTATGGAATTCAAAATTGAAAGATCTTGTCACTGAACTTGAAAATCTGGAAAGGCAGAAATCCACCCTGGAGCTACAACACAAGTGGTCTGAAATGGATGACCTTAAATGGAAAGACCAGATTATATTTGACGTTTGGAATTGTCTACCAGATATGTACAGTCAGCTGAAGAAATAAGCATTTGGGCTTCTCTCAATCTTCGGTTCAACTTACTTCTGTGAACAAGTGTTCTCCAACATGAATTTCATCAAAAACAAACTGAGGAGCCGATTGCAAGATGTTAGTCTGGAGTCCTGTTTGAAAACGAAAATCACGGCATATTCACCAAACACTGAACAAATCTCTAAAGATGTCCAACAGCAGAAGCTGCATTAAAAGTATTGGTGAGTAGAAATAACTTTAATATGTTCAATTATTATTAGTTGATACATTCTAACTCTACAAGTAGCTTTGTCAAAAATATTTTGGTCAAAGACAAAAACAAAAAAAAATGGCTCCTCTTCTTTGAAAGGTTGCTGACTCCTGCTCTATACCATTATCTAAATAATTGATGAAGATATTGAACAGAACCGGACCCAGAGGTGATCCCCTGCAGGACCCCACTCGTTATCAGGGCTGCCGAGAGCGGGTTCGGGCCTCGGTGGAAAAAAATTTTTTTGGCCCTCCCAGCAAGGGCGGACCGGCTAAACAGGGCTGACGAGTGGGGGGAAGCCGGGCCCCGGGCCCCCTTCTGGACTGCCAGGCCCCAGTAATTTGTACTGGTTTCCCCCCCACCTCTCGTCAGCCCTGCTCATTATGTCCTTCCAGCATGACTGTGAGCCACTGATAATTACTCTCTGGGAACGGTCTTCCAACCAATTTTGCACCCACCTTTAAAGTAGCTCTATAACTAAAGAATTTTGCCTCAGTTGCCTAGGATGCCTTATTAAGCTTTAAACTTAAAAATCTAATAAATAAGTAGCAACAGACCATAACATTCTTCATCCTCCTTATAAAAAAGTGTCACTAGCTTCACAAATATTCCTAACCCCATACATCATCTCAGCTGTCATCTGCTTACAATTCCACTTCAGCATGTGCATCTTCCATCTTGGTAAACACCTAAAAAATCCTGGCATCTAAAGATACCAGTTAGCATTGCTGTTTATGAACAGCAAAAAAGACCAAAAAGGAAGGATGAAAGACTATTAAGAACAGAATAAATGCTTTGTTTCACTGGAGCTCAGCTAATAAGTAAGTAATATGTAATTTAAATTAGGCGCTGATTCCTCAACAAGTAATATACTTATGAGCACTACAGCACCCTGTTAAAAGCAAATGACATTGTTGCTAGTTGGGTAAAAAATAACCCAAAACCAAATTGAATAGGATGGATAAAACACATCAGGACATCGATACATGAACAAATTATATCCCGGACCAAAACTGCACCAAGTTGACCATGACTATCAGGCAATAATAAAATGTTGAATTTAATCCCAGATGGGTTTAAAAAAAAAAGTCTCTTATGCTTCATTGGCAATCGCACGGGTCCTTGCTAGTAAATGCTAGACTGGTTGTGATGCACTAGTTTGAGTATTGTGAACACCCTAATCTTCTTGCTATTCCTGACATAAGCTTTCTACTCTTGCTCCTCTTCCCCTAAGAAGTGAAAATCATTTGCAATGAATAAAGATTGTGCAAGACTGATCAATTTAAGGCTTTATGCATAAAATTAGTGCTAGAATCTTCATTGCATATTCACTGTAGACATTACTTTTCCATGAAGAATAACAATTTCTAATTGTCATTGAACATGGTAAATTAAAAATGCACCTTTCAGATTTGGAAGTACAGATTCTCTTCAGTTTTCTGGGAGAAAAAAAAGAATAATTCCTTTTCCATCATAGTTCACTCCCTCTATCTGTAGCTGAACCCCAATCGCAGATGCCATTTTGGATAGTGGGTATCTTTGATTTCAAAGTCTAAAGCCATTTCAAACAGATTCAAAATCTCTCTGCCAGGCTATGTACTTCTGACTTAAATTCTTGGCTGATGGCTTGGTGTGAGCGATCACATCCAGGAAATCTTCTGATGTGACCGTATCCAGCCGGAGTTCGGGTAAATTACTGCTACCTGGAGAGAGAAAATTGACCAAATGCTGAAAGTGAATGAGATGCTGATCAGTGCTAAGAGATGCTCTTTTTAAGCCAGTGCATAATGCAACATACTTAACAGTTAATACACTAAGCAGAAGATTGGATATAGCAGGAGAGAACATGGTTCTTATTGTGTTCAGTGCACAGAAATTGACAGCTTCAACAGATGACCTGAGTTATGTAAATGTTGGCTTAATTAGGTTTTTACAAACATACAGTTTAAAACTTTTCTAAGCAAATAAGAGAGCTCCACCTACTGGTATGTGAATATATGCCTAGTGTTACAATGACAGATCAGCATTTGTCACATAGGATTCTCTATGAGAGCTACTGTACCTGGCTGATGATTTTCAAGAGCATTGAAGATTTTCCTCACTGGCCTCATAGCTGCTTCCTTGCAGACCAGTTTAACGTCGGAGCCAGAGTACCCTTCTGTCTCCTAATACAAGATCACAATTCACAGGATTACGAATCATTGCACGTGATGTGTATATACTCTCATGTTACTTCATTCTTGCTTTGAATGCAGAGTTGCTTTATGCAGGTGTTAGCAAATCAAGCATTTGGCTTTTTAAGGACAGTTTTCTGCAGACAAAATAAAATCTTCATCTTTCTGTGCCTGTTTTCCACCCTTTCTGTCTTACCTATTTTGACTGTAAACTCATTCTGGACCTGATCCAAAGCCCTCTGAAGTCAACGAGAGTCTTCACTGGCTTTAATGGGCTGTGTTTCTGTCCCGTGCCTAGTAAAATGGGCCTCTAAGCCCTACTGAGATACAAACACCACCAATGGGACAGATTTTCAACGTTTGGGCTGCTCTGCAAAAAATCACTTGTTCTGCGTCCCATCTTTTGCAAGTCTGAATGTGGATACTCTTATTTTGGGCTAAGAGCATCCTGTTTCCATTTAGCTAGGCCACTCTTAATCCGAACTAAGGAGTGTCCACACACAAAAATAACAAGTGTGAAATAAAAGCAGTTTTGGTGCCAATTTGTGTGTAAACAAGTCCTTAGGCATGCGCAACCGCACACCTCCTTCAATGCATGTCTACTTCACACACACATACATAGCAAAAGCACAAATCTGATGTGTGTGTGCACCCTAGGCACTCAACTGGCAAGGCATGGGCCCAAATAACCACTTGCCTTTAACTGAAAAAATCCTAGCCCTGTGTAATCATCTTTAAATGAAAACCCAACCATCCTGAGTGCATAGCATGGTCTAGCTTGTACCAAGCCGTACATAATGAGGTTCTCGTTCCAGCCAGTGATTGAGCTGATAATCATGCCACAGCTGGATAAGAACGGGGCTAGCTGTAACACAGGTAGCACTGTTCTGCCCAGCTTGGACAGGGCCAAAGGCTCACGAGAATCGACAGCTGGTACTACAACCTTATGTTTGCAGTTCTAGTGCATTGTAGTTGTTAAATAGTAAGAATTATGTTTCAGTTTCATAGACAAAATGTTTTTGAAATAGAAACTGAAATATTCTGTATGTCTCTATGAACAGAACTAAGCCATGGTCAGCTGAGCAAGTATTAGCTACTCTCAGCAGCGGTTATAGGTGACGACAGCCTGAATTTGGGCTCTGTAAGGAAAATATCTGAGCTCTTGGAGATTGATGCCCTGCTGAGCCTTTTCACTTTATTGATGCTCTTCCATACTGCACTAGTGTCCATGACAAATTCTTCCTACTCAGCAGAGTGCTGTACCACGCTCATCTCCGCTATAAACCGAAAGACCCCACTGTGGTGTTAGGAAGGGCTGGAGGTATACAGTTGTTGTAATTTTTTTCTGTGTTTACGTCTGAAGCAGTGAAAAGGTGACCCAATACCGGCATCAAAATACATCTTTGACTTTCAAGTTGAGTCATGCGAAACTGGTGATTTCACCTACTGAGACAAGTTCAATATACCTTCAGCTCTCATTGATGTCCCCTTGTAGGAAGAGTCCCTAAGCCTCCCATCTTACCCACGTTCAATCATTCACCTTCATAACTTCAGCTTTATTCTCGTTTCCCTGGCTATCATGTTTAAAGATGCTACTTGTAGCATGTATAGTTCACATCTGTTTCAATGAGAGCAGAATCAGGCTCACTACATTCCCACAATTCCCTCGCTGAAAAACTTCAGGAGTCTGAGTTGCCAGTGATGAATTGCACCCGCTTTGCTGTCTTCTCACCTGACCCAGCAAGCTGTATTCCAGCTCAGTTCTCAGCTCCACTCCTCCACTATTGCTCACTGGGGGCAGCCAGTGCTGAATCATAGCCTGTCGTGCCTCTTTATTTGGGAGGTCAACCAAAATCCTCTTCTCCAGCCGCCGCAACATGGCATAATCTAATTCCCTAAAGAGAAAGAAAATGGGGATAAGTCTTCTCAGCAAGGTTGTGTGTTTGTATGGATGCTGGACTTCTGAAAACTAAGCTGCTTGTTGCAGGAAGCCACTTTACATTTTCAAAGCTACCGGTGATCCTTTCAACCTGGTTATAAAATAGTAATTAATCATCATCACACATTGTTGCCAATTAACTCTGTTTGATTACTGACTCATGATCTAGGGACCTGGAATACGGAGCCAAGAGTTGTAGGTTCTTTTCCTGGCTCTGATACTGGTTCATTGTCTGGCTTTGAGCAGGTCACTTCACCTCTCTGTGCCTTGGTTGAGCCCGTTTTGTAAAATGGGGACACAACAACTCATCTCTGAGGCGTGTTGTGAGGATTAACTAATTGCTCAGAGATCTTTAAATGAAACGGTCAATAAATGCAAAACTTAGATTATAATCACTTTGGGGCACACGCCTTTTTTTTTTTAAATGTGTTTTCACCTAGCACAAAATGGTCCTGATTCATGACCAGGGCTTCTAGGTGCTATGGGAATACAAATAAATAGTAATAATATTCCCACAGGGCCGAGCATCCTTATTAAAAGCTGCAAAGAATGGGTAAACCATTGAAAGAGAAAGGTGCCAAGGTGCTGAAAACACTAGTAGTCTCAGATTATTAAAGACAAAAATTGATGTGTGCCTCATTTATATTTTTGCCTCTTTGTGATGCATAAAAAAGGCATGAAAGAGTTTTACCCCTAAAATATTTTATTTTCTTTCTGCTTCTCTTTTCCTACAAAATATCAATACTGTCAAGTCTCGTCTTCCCTGGTTATACTGGAGGATTCCTTGGAAGTCTCAAGTATTCTGTGTGTGAGGTTTTCTCAGCCCTTAATCCAAAGGCTGTGGGTGTAAATTTCTTTTAAAAGACCTCTTTTCTTCTAACTGTTTTTCAAGCATTTGAGCTTAACAAGTATTAACAGAAACAACCTGCCTAAATAAAAATCAATTCACATCTCAGTTAATCAGGTGTCATTTGCATATAATAAACCTACAAGTTCTCCCATCTTCTATTGAGTATTCCATTCCTGTAGAATTCAAGTGTTCATTTTAAAACATTTTCTAGTCCTTATGGTTGCAACGAAAACCTTTTAAGTGTGAAATTGACTTAGAGGTACCTTGTTCAGTGCATACAGCCAGACAGGCTCAGTGTTAGAAAAGCGCTGTGAACACATTCCCGACTCTGAACCCTAATTATAGCAACCTATATCACCACACCAGTAACTATTCCGTGCTTATCATTTTAGCAGAGACAGCAAGCTATTCCAGGATGGTGGTGGAATTTTGGATTGTAGGCAGGGATTAAACAAAGCAGCCTGAGCTTGCTCTTCCCTTTCTGACCCCTACGGTGAAATCCTTGCCCCATGGAAGTCAATAGGAATCTTGCTATTGACTTCAATGGAACCAGGGTCCGTTCACCACATGTAAGATTAGCACATTCATGCTGATAGCAGAATTTGGTCCTTGGTTAGCAGTGTAAATGGGATGCTGTGGAATTTTGCACTGATGGCTACGGCACTATGTATGGAAAACACTCAGTGAAGTTACTGTGAGCTGGAAAAGCTTATCTACAACAAACTTTTGACGTAACAGTGAATCCTACTTCCGTCACTCTTGGAGATTGTTCTTGTAATTTGTTTAATAATAAATAGCATTTCTCACTGATAGATATAATTTTTAAGGGCTGTCAAGCAATTAAACAAATTAATCGCGATTAATCGTGTTGTTAAAGAATAATAGAATACCATTTATTTAAACATTTTTGGATGTTTTCTACATTTTCAAATATATTGATTTCAATTACAACACAGAATACAAAGCGTACAGTGCTCATTTCTTTTATTATAAATATTTCCACTGTAAAATTAAATAGTATTTTAGTTCACCTCATACAAGTACTGTAGTGCAATCTCTATATCACGAAAGTTGAACTCACACGTGTTGAATTATGTACCAAAAAAAAAGCAGCATTCAAAAATTAAACAATGTAAAACTTTAGAGCCTACCTGTCCATTCATTCTTACTTCTTGTTTAGCCAATTGCTCAGACAAACAAGTTTGTTTACATTTGCAGGTGATAATGCTGCCCGCTTCTTATTTACAATGTCACCTGAAAGCGAGAACTGGTGTTCACATGGCACTGTTGTAGCCGGCACTGCAAGATATTTACATGCTAGATGTGGTAAAGATTCATATGCTTCGACCACTGTCCCAGAGGACATGCGTCCATGCTGATATGAAATGGGTTCTGCTCGATAACTATCCAAAGCAGTGTGGACCAACACATATTCATTTTCATCATCTGAGTCAGATGCCACAAGCAGACAGCTGATTTTCTTTTTTTTGGTGGTTCTGGTTCTGATATCATGCGCGTCCCGCTCAGATTTTGGAAGCCAGTTCAGCTTTGAATGCTGTAGCTATCTTTAGAAATCACACTGGTACCTTTTTTGCATTCGTCAAATCTGCAGTGAAAGTGTTCTTAAAATGAACAACTTGTGCTGGGTCATCATCCGAGACTGCTATAACATGAACGTATGGCAGAATGCAGGTAAAACAGAACAGAATATATACAATTCTCCCCCAACACGTTCAGTCCCAAATTTAATTAAACACACTATTTTTTTAAACGAGTGTCATCAGCATGGAAGCACGTCCTCTGGAATGGTGGTGGAAGCATGAAGAGGCATATGAATGTTTAGTATATCTGGCATGTAAATACCTTGCAATGCCAGCTACAAAAGTGCCATGTGAACACCTGTTCTCACTTACAGGTGACAATGCTGCCTAGTTATTTACAATATGTCCCATAAATGTAAACAAACTTATTTCTCTTAGCAATTGGCTGCACAAGAAGACTGAGTGGACTTATAGGCTCTAAAGTTTAACATTGTTACATAACTGCACTCAAAAACAAAACAAAAAAATCTACATTTGTAAGTTGCACTTCCATGACAGAGATTGCACTACAGTACTTGTATGAGGTGAACTGAAAAATACTATTTCTTTTGTTTATAATTTTTACAGTGCAAATATTTGTAATCAAAAATAAAATTGAGCACTGTAAACTTTGTATTCTGCGTTGTAATTGAAATCAATATATTTGAAACTGTAGAAAGATATCCAAACATATTTAATAAATTTCAATTGATATTCTATTAACAGTGAGATTAAAACTACGATTAATCGCGATTAATTTTTTCAAATTGTGATTAATTTTTTTAGTTAATTGTGTGAGTTAACTGCCATTAATTAACACTCCTAAAATTTTTTAAACAGGTACCTAAATTAAGTTCCTACGTACACATTTAAGTGCTTTAACAAGTGAATGTTCAAAAATACTTAGCACCCAGCAGCTCCCACTGAAGTCACTGGGAGCAGCAGTACTCAGCACCTTAGAAAGAACCTATCAGGTTCACGAGATGTGATTGCAGGCAAAGACTGAGTAAGCACAGATTTAAAACAAATACCCAGCCAATTCAGAGCTTAAAGAAGAACTGGGAAATTCATTCAAATACACTCTACTTGAGGCCTGATAAATAAATAAGAGAATTTTAAAATCAATGCATATTTTTGATACTTGTCGCCAGTTTGAGTTATGTTTATTGTATATGACTGCAACAGCGAGCCAACAGATAACTAGGCCTTACGTGGTGCCTAGGCCTTGCATATTTCTTTTGCTCGGGGTGAATTTCACCCACCGCAAGGACTTTTTTGGAACAGACACCAAAGCAAAAAGAGAAATCTTGTGTGCCCCCCACCCCCCATACCAATACATGGCCTCACAAGGGATGTACTTGGCTAGGAATTCAAAACGGATTTCTATGCAAACTCACATTTAATTCTCTCTTACTCTGACATGGCTTAGTTACTAATATAAGGGGTTTAGGTCACCTAACTCAAGCTGACTTTATCTGAGAAATGTTTACGAAACAAAGAAAGGAACATGTCATGCTGGGATGCCTCCTCAGCCAGGTGCTTTCTCATGTTGTGACTTTGTTTTGGAAAGCCAACTGTCCACATTTGGCCTGAGGAAGCAGAGCTGTGGATGCTAGAAATCCTATTGGTGCAGATCCTCAGCTGGTGTAAGTTATGATAGCTCTACTGAATACAATATACAGCAGGTGCCGATCTGCCCCTTCACCTGCAATGACAGTCCTTTAGCCTGGCTACATCTAGGTTTTCAAGTACATGCCTAGTATCCAAGCCCGCATTTAGGATGTCTTCACTGCAGAATTAACTCAGGTTCTTATTTGGGTGTTGCTCCTAACCCCTCTCCACATGGGAAAACCTCTCAAGCTGTGTGAGGTGGTGCTTTTACCCATGCTAGCTGGCCCAGCAGGCTGAAGCCCGATTGCCACTTTCACTTTGGGCTGGTAACATCTTGTGGTGCGGTAGATATCCCTGTCCCAGTCAACCAGAGGTTAAAGAGCGCCTGTGGTCAAAATCAGCCCCAAACCTTGCTGCACCTGTGCAGCTTGTCTGGCCTGGGGGAGGGCCCTTAAAAGGGAGGAACTCAGGCCAGTGGGGGAGGCTAGAGCTCCCAGCCCAGGGCAGTGGGTTAGGTGCTGGAAAACTGCTTAAGAGCACTGCCAGCCTGAGCCCTCTGAGATCAGACACGCTGGCATACGCTTCCATGTTTGAAATCTACATAGGGACCATCCCTCAAAGAAGAACTATTTTCCTTTGCGTTTGGACTGTGTTATGTCCCCTAGATGGGGTGGAATTGCTATGAGAGCCAGCCAGAGGGCCAGCCCCAGAGCCAGACCAGGGGCCTGCTGTTGCCTAGGGAATAATGTCTGAGGTCAGTGAGGTGCCTGCATTCATCCCAAGGGGGTGATGTTCAGACATAACCTTTGACGTGCCCACTTTGCAGTGAGGATGCAGGCCAAACCACCGCACTGCTGATAGTCCTATAATTTCCCGTGTGTCCCCAAAAAAAAAGACAAGTTCTGAATTCTCCCACAATTCACTGGGAAAGAATCATAAAGCACCTCAGCTTACTGCGGCACAAAGAACCATGGGATACGCTCCCAGAGAGCCTAACGACATACATTGAGGACAGGGGTTGCAGCACCAAGCAGGGCACAGTAACTCAGGTATGGCTGGTCTCACTTGGGCTAGGCTAACCTGGTGTTCGGACCAGGTTGCTGATCATCAGTTACTTCTGCAGTGAAGCCACATCCATAGAGTCTCAAAATATGTCCCACAGTCTGTGCAGAACAGTTGGCTGACAGCAGAACATCTAGCCACAGCATTTCCAACTAGACTTAGTGATATTCCCACCCTTGACAACAAGATTTAAGGATAACAAAGAGAAAACCCTAAAGTGACTTTGCCGGGGCTGAATGGATGTCTTGTAACTTATCCAGACTCTTAGAATCAAACTATAAAACACCAGGCAAACACCCACATGGCCTCAGAACTCTATGTGTTCCCTCCTTTACAGATGTGAAAAATGCCACCTACCCTTCTCTTGTCAAGGCAGATATTCAACCGCTGGGTTTCACTCAAGCTGACCTGCTTTTTAAATGCAGCAGGTGACTGAGAAGGGAACAAGCCAGTGCCATCCACTCCAAAATTTTTCTCTGATTTGGAATGTTTCTTAGTGAGAAGGAATCCAGGTGCTGGAAACCCACGTGCTGGCATTTTCAATGGGTACCAAGTAAAGTCAGTTACATTCAATAACTCAGCCTTCCCCTTTTCTGTTTACTGCTACTGCCATGTTTCCTCCCCAACCCCTCCATGCCCACAATTCAAATGAAGTGTCCTCAGCATTTTAAATACAATATGTATAGATATCCTAAATCATTGCTCTTGCAGCCAAGGTGCAGCCAAATTCTCTGCAAATCCTTGGGGATCTACTAAGTTTGGAAGCTGTGTTTGTATTTCCCTTGTAATAATTCTGAGCAACAAATTGTAATTAAAATGTGAGAAAGCTTATGAAGTGTCACAATAACCAATGATAAATCTTGATGGGAAAAGACGCAGAAGAGACACTTCAAACAAAAAGGCCTACTGATATAAGGATTATGTTAAAATCATGCCTGGTAAACAAGAGACTTATGGGACCAGAAATCAATGGACCAATGGTGTTAGAAATTAGGCCTAATTGATGGACTAAATAATGAGGGGATGGGCTATTCTGCCCATCATTCCCCTTTTCAGGTCCTCAGAAAGAGACTTTGAGGGGAAAGGCTGGCTGTGATGCTGGCTGACTGAAAGATGGAAAAGGAGCAAGCTTCACCATCACTGCTGCTACCACCATCTCCTAGGACCGCAGGCCTTCATCATCCTAATCTGAGATGTCCTGATCAGGCTGGGCCAGAGAGAGGGCATCATATGACACTGAAACCGCTGCATCCTCTGGCTAAATCCCAACTACTACGGGGGATGTGAGAGTTTGTCACATCCCTCCCTCTCCATGTGTGTTCTCTTCCTTCCCCACCTTATAGCTCCTTCTTATCACTTGCCTTGTTCCTTATCTCTAATAAGAGTCTGGCTTAGCTGGCAAAACTGCATATTTTGCAACACTGCTGTAAGCCTGTGACCAGAAAGGGGATGCTAAATACAATGTCCTAAACAACCTGATGCTGCTACAAGTTTGCCATGTCTCAGAGTGGCTGATCAGACTGTGCACTGTGCCTGTGTTTCTCAGCAGTGAGTTTGCAAATGAGAATCAACACCAGAGACAGAAGCTGCATTTTCTATCTTCACGGTTCTTTTCTTTCTTCTTCTGCCAGGATTTAACAACTGCTCTAGCCCTTCTGAACAAAACTCTTCTCTCTTCCCCAAACAGCACAGTTATGACCATCTAAAAGACTGGTAAAAGCAGCAAAGAGTCCTGTGGCACCTTATAGACTAACAACGTATTGGAGCATGAGCTTTCGTGGGTGAATGCCCGCTTCGTCGGACGCATGCTCATGCCACAGGACTCTTTGCTGCTTTTACAGATCCAGACTAACACGGCTACCCCTCTGATACTTAAAAGACTGGTAAACACCCTGGTTTCCCTCTACAAATTCTCTTCAGCTAAAAGACACAAGAGATGTTTTTAAAATGAAAGCCTGACAATCATTTACATTTTAAGTACTTCAACTGTTTTTCCTTTTCTGTATCTCTAATCTTATGTATTGCGTCTTAAAACCTTTTGTTAAAAGGATTTTTAACGGTGTGGTTGCAAGCTGAGGTCTCTGTATACCAACCCCCCCACCCCCAAATCTTGTTTTACAGCTGTTTAAAGCTGGACAGTTACGGTTGTATTAACACATTTGACTCTTTGGGCCCTTTATTCCATCTAAATACATACAACGCTTCTTACTGAGGAGAGCACTAGCTGGGGTCTACTTGAGGGGAACATAGAACCCTCTGCCCATAGCTCCCCCCCCGCACACACAGAGGAGGATATGGTACTTGGTTAATAATAGTAATGTTGCAAAAGCAGTGCTCTGTAGAGTACTAGCTCCTACTGTGCTTGCTGGTAGTATCCCCACTGGTTTGGGAAGAGAATGCAACAAAGAGTAAGGGTTCTCCATCCTTCCCAAACACAGCTCCAGAGCTGTGAAGTCCTGACCATGCACAGCTGGCTTGAGGTGATTCTGGGGAGAGACAGCACCTGCTTTGTTGGTGCTGCACACCCATGTCTGCTCCTGCGGGGTCTTTTCTGCCTGGTTTTACTTTTATTTGCTTCCATCCATGGGTTACCTAGGGAAGTGGTGGAATCTCCTTCCTTAGAGGTTGTTAAGGTCAAGCTTGACAAAGCCCTGGCTGGGATGATTTAGTTGGGTTTGATCCTGCTTTGAGCAGGGGGTTGGACTAGATGACCTCCTGAGGTCCCTTCCAACCCTGATAGTCTATGATCTCTCTCTCACAGCAGAAAGGAGCTTAGGACCCTGCAATCTACTGAAGGCAAAGACCTTACTAGCAGAGAGCAATTCTGGGCCTGACTTAGATTCTGTGGTCTAGCTGTCCTTGACCCCATCTTTTTCAGCACACTTATGGAAGAGAAAATACTTCTCAATGTACCATTAGTACTTTGGCTTCTTCCCTCAGAACTGTTTGTTAATCAATGCTATGTCCCCGCACCTACATTTTGACCATTGCCTGGGTGGGAAGGGAAGGGCAAATGATCCTATTCTATGCTAGTAAATTAAACTAATCAATGAGTTAGGAAAGACTTCAAAGGTACTGGGGGGGGTGGGGAACAGCATAGTTAAGGATCACTTTATCTTTTAGTTAACAAGGCCTTTATTTTATTTAATTATGTTTAATCATTTCAACAAGTAACTTGTCAATAAACCACACTGCTTTGTGATGAGTAACAGGAAGCCGAGCTGGGCAGCAAGGAGGGGATTGCTGAATGGAATGGAAAGATCAATAAGCTGCAATGTAGATAAGAGTGCATAAAGCGCTTTGTTTTGACTTCTTTTCCATTCAACTAAAAGCATCTTGGTATTAATTTTTCATCGGATCAACAACCATCCAAGATAAACAAATCTTTTAAAATCTAGTTCGGTACAAGGCTGAAAAAATGAGGCATAAAAATATATATATTTAAAATGACACTTAGGGCTGTATCCTAATTTTTTTGAGACACACAGTATAACTTGGCAGTAGCCAGGTATCTCCTGCACTACAAATCCCAAGAGCAAATTAGGACAAGTGCTCAGGATACTGTCCCAAAGAGAAGAGCTGCTGCTGAATTAAACAACTCTCCTCAGCAGAGATGACCGTGGTCTAGTAGGCTGAGCATGGGGCTGTGACTCAGGAAACCTAGCTTCTACTCTTAACTCTGCAAATGACTCTGTATGACCTTGGGAAAGTAACAATCTTCTGTGCTTCAGTCACCTCCAGCTGTAAAATGGAGGATAAGGATAACCCCCTCTTGCTAAGTGATCAACAGCTGACCAAACAGCACTACAGAAGTACAAATCATTGTCATCAGCCTTCTTCACCACCAACAAATACATGTAGGGTCGAATACGTGAAATAAATACAACTCACTAAATGCACTGCTGGGTAATACATTCTTTAATTACATAACTAATGGAAATCAACGGGGCATACAAGAGCTAACGAATAATACTTGACACTTATATAATGCTTTAACTCTTCAAGGCCTTCTCCACACCTCAACTAGTTTACCATGTGTATGTGCGAGGCATCACCTGCTCAACATGTGGTGTGGCTACTATTATCCCCAAATGTATAGATTTGTTGGGAGGACAGGGAAGGAAAGGAGCACAGAGATGTGCTGAATGACTTCCCAAAGTTACAGAAGGAGTCAATATAATCATTGGGATTAGTACTCGGCCATTCCTGGTTCCACAAACCTTCCCCCTCAGTGTATAAACATAAATATGAATCCAATGAAAATGAGTAAGAACAATGCTCCAATTCCTTCCCAAATATACCACTTCCTGTTTGCCCTGTTGTACTACTGTGTTCACATTTTTTCTGCTCCATCTCCCTTCTACATTCCACTATCTCCTAGGGCCAAAAGCCCAATTCACATGCAAAACTATTCATATATAAATTTAGCTCTGATATTAGTAAGCCTAACTCAACTGAAGTCAGTGGTCTTACACTAAGACTAAACATAGGCCAACAAGTATTTAAGAAAAATAAGAAAAGACCAGTATACACAGTGCTGGTGTGAGCAGGTACACTGATTTCAATTGGGTTTTACCCACTTAAACCAGGTTTCTACATTAAATTTATTTATTCATATTTACAGAAATTTCCATCTAGTGCTCTAGGCACAATTCTTCCCTCATTTGTACCCACACAAGCCAATGAGATTACACCCAGGTTGCTTGGGTGTAATGGAGGGCAAAATCTGACCAGTTTAAAAATTAAACTTTAATTTTTTAATTTATTTTTTTTAAATAAAAAAAAAAGGTGTTTTAAAATTCTGAAATGAAATTCTAAAACTTCAAAGGCAAGACTTTCAAAACTGGGGGACAGATTCTGAGAAAACATCAGCTTCCAAAAGAAGTTACCATGTTCTCACAAGATTTCAGTCCTCTGATTGCTGAGTGCTTTTGCAGACCTGGCTGCAAAGGGTCTCGCTGGCAACTGCTGGGTGCTGACATTTTTTTAAAATCTGGTCCTGGGTGCCTAAAGTTAGAGGGTGAAATCCTGACCCCAGAGAAGTCAGTGAGAACTTTGCCACTGACTTCAATGGAACCAGATTTCACACAGACTTTTAAGATCCTTATTTATGTCCCAGTCCTCCAAACATCTATGCATGAGTAACTTGACACACAAGTAGTCCCATGAAAAATGTCTTGGTATTTTATTTAACCTTTTAGAACACACTGTAATTTCTTGAAATTTCAGGGGGTTCTGCTTGAAATTAGGACCATTTCAGATGAAAATGCCTGTAGTCTATATTATGTGAAATTCAAGTATTTCAAAATTCCAAGTTTCTAAATCCACTTTGAATGTAAATTAATATTGGATTCAAAATGTGCAATTTTGAATTTTACATGTTTTTAATTTGTGCAAACTTTGCAGCATTTCTGGATTGTGAAGTGGTCCAAAATTAAATGCTGAAATAGTCAAAACTGTATTGTCACTGTAACACAGCTATTCCCATAGCAAGATTATAAATCACATAAACAGATCATATGTGTCTGATCTTTGTATCTAGAAAACACACTGAGGGAGGTCAGCCTCATGGTTGCCTCAACAGAGGCCTGTAAGGTCCAGATCCTCAGGCATCCTGCTGTCTCTCAACTCCATCTTATAGTTCTTACAGGTTTGGCCACAGAGATCACCTTGGAACTGTCACCTAATGTGCTGAAATTACCTCTGAGCCCGTTTTCCCTGCCAGCTTGGGACTCCAGAACCCTGCCTTGTTGAGCCAGACACACTAGCCTGCTGCAACACAGACCCAGGGTCTGGGCCACACTCCTGAAGCTGCAGACTTATCTAAAAACAGCTCAACCTGTCTCCAGCACCCAGACCCCAATGGGATCCAAACCCTAAATAAATCTGTTCTACTCTGTATAAAGCTCATACAGGGTAAATTCATAATTGTTCGCCCTCTATAACACTGATCAGAGAATATCAGGGTTGGAAGGGACCTCAGGTCGTCATCTAGTCCAACCCCCTGCTCAAAGCAGGACCAATTCCCAGACAGATTTTTGCCCCAGATCCCTAAATGGCTCCCTCAAGGATTGAGCTCACAACAAGCTATCCTTCCCCACAATAGAGAGATATGCACAGCTGTTTGCTCCCCCAGCTATTTATCACTTACTCTGGGCTTATTAATAAACAAACGTGATTTTATTAAGTATAAAAAGTAGGATTTAAATGGTTTCAAGTAATAACAGCCAGAACAAAGTAAGTCACAAAGCAAAATAAAACAAAAACACGCAAGTCTAAGCCTAATACATTAAGAAACTGATTATACGTAATATCTCACCCTCAAAGGTGTTCCAAAAAGCTTCTTTCACAGACAAGACTCCTTCCTAGTCTGGGCCTAATCCCCAGTCTTTGTTAGATCCAGAAGACATCTCGGGTGGTAAGCAGCAGTTTTCTCATAACTGGCAGCCCCCTTTTGTCCTGCTCCACCCCCTTTTATAGCTTTGGCACAAAGTGGGAATCTTTTGTCTGTGCTTGTCCCCACCCCCACCTCATCAATGGAACAGTACAAGGATTAAGATGGATTCCAATATCATGTGACATGGTCACATATCACTGTAAGACCCCTAGTCTCCATTTTTCCTGGGTTGGCCCACACATACACAGGAAGGCTTGCAGGTAAATAATCATTTACAACCATTTGTCCTAGTCAATGGGAGCCATCAAGATTCTAAACCACCATTAATGGCCCACATTTTGCATAATTACAATAGGACCTCAGAGTTATACTTCATATTTCTAGCTTCAGATAAAAGAATGATACACACGTACAAATAGGAGGAATATATTCAGTAGTTTATAACCTTTGTTATGATACTTTACAAAAGGCCTTTTGCATAAAGCATATTCCAGTTACATCATATTTCCATAAAACATATGGAGTGCAACGTCACAATGGTTTCTGATAGTCCCAACTTCTCCCTTTGCACTAGTGTGCATGGGCATGAAGACTTGACTTTTCTAAAGAGACTGAACTCCCTTTAATATTGTACTGCTGCATGAAGCTAAGATACCTCAAGGATTACTTCAGCAATTGAGCATGAAAAGGAACTATGGGTTGTTCAAAGCCTCTCTTTTTAAAGGGTACTGATGCTGTAATAAGTTACCATTTTTATAGTACATTACCAATGAACCACATCAGGAGAAGTGGGTTATTAATATATTAACCATTCACCTCAAAAGATAATTATTTGCATGTGCAATAGCTACTTATCTTGAAGTATTTTGTTAAACAATTGGATATTAGTGGTTTTAGAATGGAATTAATCCTATTCTGATCTATTTTTCTTGTACGTATTGTAATACAAAACAGGCCAGATTCTGCACTGATTTAAATCGACAGGATTGCCCAAATAGTAAGTCAGCACAGAATGTGCCATAATAAGTCTTGCAATTAAATGCATAAAAGGCAGATGATGGCTTTGATTTTTATTTTCATTGTGCATGTAACCACAGAATCAACAACCAGTATATATAAGGATGAAAGGAGAATGCAAAAACCTTTATGTTAATTGATTTGTTCATTTTTATTGTTGATTTAATGCTCACAAAAGGTGCTGTTATGAGATTGAAGTTGTCTATTTATCCCACAGCAGGTAAAACATGCAGGATAAAATCTTTAAGAGCACCTAAGTGCTCCTAAATTCCTAAGTCCCACTGAGTTTCAATCAGATTTAAGCTTCTAAGTGCCTACATCACTTTTGAAAACCGGGGCACATAAGTAATTTAGGCGCATTTGAAGACTCTACCTGCCTCAATCCTGACTTGGAGAAACCACTTATAGATTAAGAGGGGAGTTCATTCTCTGTATCCACTCTGTCCTTGGCCTTTCTGATGAAAGTGCCTACAAAGAGATCAATTAGTTCCAACTCTGGTGGGGAATAAAGTATTAGTGAAGACTCATTTTACATCCTCTTGGAAAGTTATGATCAAGATGATGTAACACACAGATTTGTACATGTGTATTAAATTATGCATTGTAATTAAGGTTTTTTTCACATACATTTGAATGAAAGCTGTTGTGGATACATTGACTGCAGTTGTTCAGACAAACTGTCTGCTGCAATATAAATGACAACTCACCAGTCATAGACCAAGGATCTCCAGTCACAGAATGAGGCTCTTCCAACAAATGCCCCTAGGGTGTCCTTGTGAAAATCAGCCAGAGAACCACCAATCAAAATAAAAAACCCAGCAACAAAACATGTGGTTCTTGTGGGTGTTGAGCCCTCACTCATCTTGAAGCACTTTCAGATGGCATCATTATGTGGTTGTCGCAATGCATAGCTAAGTAAGTGCTACAGAAATGGATGTTCTTGTCAGTCAGATTCTGTGCGCTGCCACTATTATGTAAAACTGAAGAGTCATTTATTAATACTGATACTTTTCTGTGAACATCTGTTGAGTAGAAACAGAAGTTTTTTGTTTGGCTGAGGGGTCCTCAACTTTTTCATGCTGTGTGCCATAGTTTAATACAGATTGTCTTGGCCTTCCCTTTTATTCATAACCCCATGGACCACCTCTCCTTCAGTCCATGATCACATATCAACTACAGCACTTGCTCAAATTGGAAAGTAATGCTAGGGAAGTATTCAATATATTTGCCATCTTTCAAATTGTTGTCACCACTTCTCTTTCTTCTCGTCATCGATTGGATTATGAAGACATCCACTTACAAGCGTAGGAATGGAATCCAATGGTCATTGTGGACCCAGCTTGATGACCTGGACTTTGCCGACGACCTTGCACTCCTTTCGCACAGTAAACAGCAGATGCAAGAGAAGACCAACGTAGTGGCAGCCACGTCATCACAGGTTGGCCTCAACATCCACAAGGACAAGACCAAGATCCTTAGGATCAATTCCATCAGCAACGACCCAGTCACACTGAATGGAAGCTCCCTGGAAGAAGTGCAGTCCTTCACCTACCTAGGTAGCATCATCGACCAGCAGGGTGGCACAGACGCAGACATCAAAGTAAGGATTGGTAAGGCAAGAGTAGCCTTCTTACAGCTCAAGAACATCTGGAGCTCCAGAGAGCTGTCTTTGGCAATAAAGATTCGACTGTTCAACTCCAACGTGAAATCAGTCTTACTGTATGGAGCTGAAACCTGGAGGACAACCAAAACAACCACCAGGAAGATCCAGACCTTCATTAATAGCTGCCTCAGAAGGATTCTCCAGATCCGCTGGCCAGACACCATCAGTAACATCCACCTCTTGGAGAGGACCCATCAACTCCCAGCAGAGGAAGAAATTAGAAGGAGAAGGTGGGGCTGGATAGGACATACACTACGCAAGCAGCCAACCAACATCACCAGACAGGCACTGCAGTGGAACCCCCAAGGCAAGCGGAAAAGAGGCCGCCCAAGAAATACCTGGCGACGCGACCTTCAGGTTGATAGCAAAAAAATGGGCTATACCTGGAACCAGCTAAAGCGAATGGCCCAGGATAGAAGACTATGGAGATCTGTTGTTGGCGGCCCATACCCCGGTTGGGGTGACGGGCATGAATGAATGAATGAATGAAATTCATTTTAGTAGTAAGAGATAAAGAAGGAACCAGCTCTCTGCAAACCTCCAGCAAGTGCTTCACAGACCAGAATTTGAGAACCACTGTTCTAATGCATGGCTACAACAGCTTTCTCCCTGCATCCTCTTCTATCATTAGACTTGGCAAATAAAGCAATACAGATACACTGCATTTGATAAACTAACTTCTGTAGGAAAACTATATTGGTATTCACAAGTCGGAAAAATATTGTACTGAACTGGTTTATATGTGTGCTGAGTGGAATCAGAACAGTTCAACTATACATCATCTTTCTCTTTGGCTGAGGCCAGATCGGTCCTCTTCTGCTTACATGACCTGAAGCAACCCAATTCAGGCTAAATGCATTGGGGGCACAGGAGTGGGGAAAATACTACCTCTGCTTCCATTTTCCTCATGTGTTCACTGAGAATTTACAAAAAAGACCTTATATAGGTGCACCACAGGAATTGGGAAGGGATCATGATGGCTGGGTGCAGGAAGATGTATGGAGTTAGGAATCAGCCGCTTTCTGTGGCACGGTTCCCCAGCTTGTCCTGAATGTATCCCATTAGGAATTGATGCTGCTTCCTAGACCATAGATGCTATGGTGATGGGCACAATGTAGGAACACAGATAGACACACTCCTGAATTGGCTGCTACTTCACAACTGCAGAGGACTTAACAAAGGGCATCGTATTTCCCCTGCTGAGGTCATGCTGCTAGGGGAAAGCAGCACTCTCAGTAGCTATTTCCCGCCTCCATGCATCTCTTCCCTGCAGAACCCCGCTCTATGCCCCACAAGGGCTTTCCCAGCTGCATAGATGGTTTCTAAAAAAAGCCATCTTACTGAGTTTCCTACCCTCATCCCACAGGTTTCTCTGAAAGAAAGGATCTTCCAGCTTCATAGCATTTAATTTATTCTCTCCCTCTGCTATTCTTTCTGAACTCTAGATATGAGGATTCATTTTGTATGAAAGACACTAAATTATGCTATATTGTATTTTCTATTAACAGACCACTTATTCTTCTAGATCTAAATGAAATTAAAGAAACTGACAGGTTTTATCCCCCAACTTTTAAAAGTCACATATTAATACCAATAAAATCCAACCTATTTATAGAGTATCTTTCTAAGCACTGGATGTTTTAAGCACTTTACAGTTCTATGCTGAAGCCCTTTTTAGCTTAAACATTGTAAATAACTTGGGTATAAAGTCAAATACTCCATTTTAAATATTAGCAGCTGGTCATACCAGCATATGTCGACTTGATTATGGATTATTCTCATGTGGCACAAATAGCAAGAATTGTAGAATTTAAAAGTGAAAGCTCCAAATTAATCTTTAAATGCTTTAACCAAATATCAAGGCTTTTTCTGCAAGAGTCTAAATAAAATCTTTATCTGTGCTTAGAGGCTCATGCAAATGTATTCAAAAATGTACTCTCTGGATCTCTTACCATGGCAGATTGGAAGCTGCTAAAACAAATACAAGATCATCAGATCGGGCCAAGCCATCCATCTGCACCAATAATTCTGTTTTCATCCGCCGACTTCCTTCATGTTCACCACTACCAAGATTCAGAGAAATGTTGTTTGCTTAGTGCTTTAATGCAATCACCTTTATTTAGACTGTCATTCAGAGCAGCTGACCCCTAGTCACAGTTTTGTCTCAATTCAAAGCATGATTAAGTACCCTTAGCTAACATCCAAGCATTAAGTCAAGCTTCCTGATGATTACTTAAATGTGCTCACTTCAGTGCATTAACTTGGAGTAAATCCACTATTAATGGAGTAAAAGAAAAATATATATTTTGTTTTATCTTTGCATAAAGATTAGTACAAAAAACTGAGTAAACACCAGAGCTGGTATTTAGAGGCAAATGTTGCTAAGCCTTCGGTTAGCATTATGTAGGAGAATTTATAGAGAAGTAAAGGTTGCAGTTAACATACTAACATTGTTGATGTATTCAGTGCAACTAGAGTAAAGAGGAAGAGTTTGTGAGAGAATTTAAATTGGCACAGAAAGACATATTTACTACTGAATTTAGTACACTTCATGTCTTTTTTGTTTGCTCCTGAGAAAACAGACCATGAAGAACTGAAACAGTAAAAGCCAAACACGTTCTTCTTTCTTTGAGACGGAGGGTTAGGAATCCCACCTAAGAAAAGATGAGGTTTAAGGGCTTGCTCCTGCAATGTGCGAAGAACTCTGGCCTCAATACAGTAAAACATTTTAGCAAGTGCATAAGTGCTTTGCTGGACTGAGGCCTGGGATCCAAAGTGCTCAGCACCTAGCAAGATCAAGCCCTAAGAAAGCCTAGAGCATATGCTCTGCAGTTCAGGTATCGGGTCCTTTTTCTGTAAAGTGTCATTTTGACATATGGTGCTATATCAATTTTTAATAAAGATAACCTCATTCTTGGATATGTACCCCACTTCGATCCATCGCTCACTGGAGTCAGGGAGAGTTATAAAAGAAAGTATGAGGGCAAAAGCTGACCTATAGTTTATAGCCATTAATTGGCAATGATTAGAAGTTGCATCTTTATAATGCAGTGTACTGTATACATTCTTTATGAGGACATATAAACACCTGGACATGGTATGCAAAGCATCTAGAAACCTCTGTAAAGGGCACCCTATGCATGTACTGTAATAAAAACAACATCTATAAGTTGTTTTTGCTCTCAATCCCATCAGTTTTCTGATTTTTCTTAAACTTTAACTGTGTATTGTCATGGATGGCAGTATTAAGGTTGCTTCATTCTCGCTGCTACAAACTCTGTCCATAGTAATTCCTTTACACAGTGATGCAACTGCCTCCTCTCTGGCCTTACTGTCTCTCACCCTGTCACTCCCAACCAGTCCATCCAAAAGGTTGCAGTCAAAGGTCATATTCTCATTTTCCTCTGTGAATCCTTTCACTGTTTTCCCCATCCTCCAGTCCAAGTTTCTTATTTTAAAGGACATTCATAACTGCATTCTTGTACCCCTCTCCTACTCATATTCTTCCTGTGCCACCATATCCCAGTTAATCCCATTCTGCTCGTCATGCGTTCTTCTGTACCACCCCTTATGCTGATATCTATGGATTCATAGTGGATTATTGTTGGAATTATTCAGGCATGAGCCTTACAGGTTGAAAATGGGCTTAAAGAAAAGTTATTTTTAAAAAATTAAATCTAAAACAAAATCATTACAGTTACAATACAACTCAAAATAGTTATTCTGTCAATGGGATGTAAATTATAGGTCTTTCTATGGGCCCAATCATGCATCTATTGAAGTTCATGGAGTAGGCGCAGGCCTTATTGAACTAATGGTAACAGGCTCAGTGCACTGGTAAGTGTTGATTGACACCCAATCAAAGCACTTATTGAATATAAATTAGTTTTTTAAAAAGTATTATTTTGAAGCTATCGCAAGCTAAGTCGTCAATTACCCAGGATGATTGCCTCTCTGACTCATTACCGACTCCAGCTCATCCAAGAAAATTGTGGAGGGAGCATGATATCGGGCAAGTTCGAATAACACCTGTTCAAAGAAAAGAATCCACAAAACAGAATTAACAACTGTGGCAAGCAAAAAGGTGATAAGGGCCATTGATACAAAAGCTAGATAATGATACATATATTAGTGCACACATCACAAAACCTTTTGGGGGGTGGGGGTGGGGAAATGGAATAAATGTTCTGACTTGGTAGAGGGTCCCAGAGTCCTTCCTTAATTCTGAAAGGTTTATAAAAGAAGCGATAAAGAACACACACACATAATCTTGTCTTTACATTTAAATCTTTCCCTCTAAATCCTAGCCAAGTACACAGAGAATAATGGGATAGAAGAAAAGGATTGTGGGGAAATCCTAAATTGTTACCAGAAATTAAATATTTTTCTTCTTTTATTGCTGCTCCATTTGTCCCCCCCCTCAAATCCTTATTTAAAAAAAAAATTCCAAAGAAGAAAAAAACAAACAATATTCTCTTAATCAGAATAAAGTAATTCTTTTATTTTTCCTGATGAGAACATTATTCTAATCAACAGAATGCTGTTAGTTTCTTTCACTGGAATTTTTGTGATTTTTTTTTAAAATAAGAATTTGAGAAAAAACAAATGGAGCAACAATAAAAGAAGAAAAATATGTGCCTGTCCCTAATGCTGAATTTCTTGTCGGAATCCTAAATTGCTGTAATTAAGCTGCCTCCACATTTCCTGTTTTTGTTACCCCATGACCGTGTTAGGCCTAATTTAGGCTTGCGATTGTAGAGACTTTTATTTGCCAGTAAAGTGCCACAAGCAACTGTAGTGATGGCTGTGATACTTCCCAGAGGTACCCAGGGTTGTAAGGCACCTTGCTACCACATGTCCTTAGCATGAGTAAGTTTTGTCTGTGCCTGTTATGGATCAGCACGACTCCACCATCCTCTGGTAACACGAGCACTACCTTCCAGGCCTCCCTCTCAACGAGCAGGTTAGCAATAGGCACACACACACTGCCTGGAGTCCTCTGAGCATCCTTCTGGAGTCCCCAGTCCCTGATCTACTGAACGGTCACTAAACTGTCAGATTCTCTATTCCCAAAGAAACAGCACACCAGCTTCTTAGATTCCTCGAAGGATCACCACTCCGCTTAACATACAGCACTTAGATATATTTATAGTGAAAACAGGAATAAAGAACAGAGATTCAAGTGATAGAGTGAGAATATCGGAAACAAATGCTTACATATAAAACATAAGAAGGGTCATACTGGGTCAGACCAATAGTCCATCTAGCCAGTATCCTGTCTTCCAACAGTGGCCAATGCCAGGTGCCCCAGAGGGAATGAACAGAACAAGTAATCTCTGTCGCCCATTCCCAGCTTCTGGCAAATAAAGGCTGACAAAATCATAACATTCTTTCTAGAGCCTAAACTAACTCACAAGACATTCCCCAGTCTCCTATAGAATAGCTTACCCCAGCCCCAGTCCTTTTCCTAGCATTTTCAGACAGGAAGGCCGAGATCCCCCTTTCATAAGATCAAGACTGCTGGCAGATTGTCTTCACAGTCTGAAGCATGCCAAGGCACCTCTCTGCACCCGCAGACAGACAAGATCAGACCTGAAAACAGGGTGTCCCCCACTCCTGTGGTTTACTTCTTTCTGTTAATTTCCTTCTGAAGCCTCCACAAGTTCTTCATTAGCATTTGACTCAATACACTAATAGACTTCTATTTTAAGACACACAATAAGCAATGGTCCACTGGGGAGATAAGTGTGTCTCACCTACTGTCAGGAGAAGTTTATCTCAAAGCATACTACCTTAGAGCAGTGGCTCTCAACTTTTCCAGGCTACTGTACTCCTTTCAAGAGTCTGATTTGTCTTGTGTACCCCCAAGTTTCACCTTACTTAAAAACTTACAAAATCAGATATAAAAATACAAAAAAGTCACAGCACACTATTACTGAGAATATTAATATTAATGAGTCCTCTCTCATTTTTACCATATAATTATAAAATAAATCAAATTGGAATATAAATATTGTACTTACATTTCAGTATATAGTATACAGAGCAATACAAACAAATCACTGTCTATGAAAGTTTAGTTTGTACTGACTTCACTAGTGCTTTTTATTAGGGCTGTCGATTAACTGCAGTTAACTCACGTGATTAATCACGATTATTTTTTTGAGTTAATCACAGTTTTAATCGCACTGTTAAACAATAAAATATCAATTGAAATTTATTAAATATTTTGGATGCTTTTCTGCATTTTCAAATATTTGATTTCAATTTACAACACATAATACAAAGTGTATAGTGCTAACTTTATATTATTATTTTATTACAAATATTTGTGCTGTAAAAATGATAAACGAAATAAATAGTATTTTTCAATTTACCTCATACAAGTAACTTTAGTGCAATCTCTATCGTGAAAGTGCAACTTACAAATGTAGATTTTTTTTGTTACATAACTGCACTCAAAAACAAAACCATGTTAAAAACTTTAGGGCCTACAAGTCCACTCAGTCCTACTTCTTGTTCAGCCAATCACTAAGACAAACACATTTGTTTACATTTAAAGGAGATAATGTTGCCTGCTTCTTATTTACTGTTACAGGTTGGACCCCTTGGGAAGTCACCTGATGTACTGAGATACCACTGAGTCTATCTGTTCTGCCAGCATGGACCCCCTTTAAACTGTCTTGCTGAGCCAGGCTCTTAAAACCTCCTTTAAACACACACAGGCAGGGCCACATCCAGCTGCAGATCAGCTCTGGGAAGACCCAGTTTAAGGGACTTGCTCCAGCACTCAGACATCCACCTCCCTTGGAGTGCAGACCCAAAGATATATTATGAAATTCGCTTCTTCCCTCAATGTGGAGGAGGGTGTACACAATTTTTCGCTCCCCCAGTTAGCAATCACATAAACTGGGTTATATTGTAAACCAGAAACAAATTTATTAACTATAACAGGTGTATTTTAAGTAGTTAAGGGGGTAGCAGACAGAACAAGGCAGATTACTAAGAAAATAAAATGGAGCACACAAACTAAGCTTAATACACTAAAGAAACTGGTTACATGCAAGTTCTCACCCTAAATGTGATTCTAATAATCTTCTTCACTGGCCAGATGCCCTTCCAGCCTCAGCCCAGTTCTTTCCCCCAGTTCAGTCTTAGTTGTTTCCAGCACTCATCTTGGGTGAGGTAGCAGGGGAGAACTGATGACCTGGATTACCTCACTTCCCACCCTTACATAGGATTTGCATAAGGCGGGAGTCTTTCTTTCCTAGTTTGACCACCCCTAGCTTCTTGTGGAAAAGTACAGAATTCAAGATGGGTTCCAGTCTTAGGTGACATGGTTACATGCCTCTGTAGGGCCCTTGTAGCCATTCTTCACAGGCTAACCCACACATTCACAGGAAGACTAAGCTCTTTTACAGTCCATTATCCTTGTTGATGGGCCATCCGCCCTGTCTGGCTTTTCCATTGTTGTACCTGAAGTGTTAGCAGTGAGTATCATCCAAAGTAGCATAGTTGAAATACAAATATATAGTCAATATTCCTAATTTCAGATACAGAAATTATACATGCATACAAATAGGACAATCACATTTAGTAAATCATAACCTTTCCAGTGATATCTCATCTGAGTCATTTGCATAAAGTACATCTCATTTGTCATATTAATATCATAGGCATATTTTCATAAAAAATATGGAATGACACGTCACAACAATGTCACCTGAAAATGAGAACAGGTGTTCGCATGGCACTGTTGTAGCTGGGATTGCATGGTATTTATATGCCAGATATGCTAAACATTTGTATGTGCCTTCATGCTTTGGCCACCATTCCAGAAGACATGCTTCCATGTTGATGATGCTCGTTAAAAAAATAATGCATTAATTAAATTTGTGACTGAACTCCTTAGGGGAGAACTGTACATCTCCTGCTTTGTTTTAAGTGCATTCTGCCATATATTTTGTGTTATGGCCATGGCCGGCTCCAGGTTTTCTGCTTCCCCAAGCGGTGGAAAAACCCCCCAAAAAAACAATCGGTGGCAGCTCAATCGCGCAGCTCCATTCTTCAGTGGCAGTTCAGCAGCGGGTTCTTTGCTCCTTCTCTTCCTCTTCGGCGGCGGTAAAGAGTAAGAGAGGGACTGAGAGACCCGCCGCCAAATTCCGGCTGAAGACCCGGACGTGCCGCCCCAATAGCGGATGGAGTAACGCCCCTTTGTAATGGCCACCCCAAGCACCTGCTTCCTTAGCTGGTGCCTGGAGGCAGCCCTGGTTATGGCAGTCTCAGATGATGACTCAGCACATGTTGTTCATTTTAAGAACACTTTCAAAGTAGATTTGACAAAATGCAAAGAAGGTACCAATGTGAGATTTCTGAAGATAGCTACAGCACTTGATCCAAGGTTTAAGAATCTGAAGTGCCTTCCAAAATCTGAGAGGGACGAGGTGTGGAGCATGTTTTCAGAAGTCTTAAAAGAGCAACACTCCGATGCGAAAACTACAGAACCTGAACCACCAAAAAAGAAAATCAACCTTTCGCTGGTGGCATCTGACTCAAAGATGATGAAAATGAACCTGCGTCAGTCCACACTGCTTTGGATTGTTGCCCAGAAAAACCCATCATCAGCATGGAAGCATGTATTCTGGAATGGTGGGTGAAGCATGAAGGGACATATGAATCTTTACCGCATCTGGCACGTCGCTGGCTACAACAGTGCTATGAGAACGCCTATTCTCCCTTTCAGGTGACATTGTAAACAAGAAGCAGGCAGCGTTATCTCCTGCAAACGTAAACAAATTTGTTTGTCTGAGCAATTGACTGAACAAGAAGTAGGACTGAGTGGACTTGTAGACTCTAAAGTTTTGCATTGTTTTATTTTTGAATGCAGTTTTTTTTGTACATAATTCTACATTTGTAAGTTTAACTTTCATGATAAAGAGATTGCCCTACAGTACTTGTATTAGGTGAATTGAAAAATAGTATTTCTTTTTTACAGTACAAATATTTGTAATAAAAAATAAATATTAAGTGAGCACTGTAAACTTTGTATTCTGTGTTGTAATTGAAATCAATATATTTGAAAAAGTAGAAAACATCAAAAAATATTTAAATAAATGTTTTTTCTATTATTGTTTAATCACGCAATTAATCATGATTAATTTTTTTCAATCACATGATTAATCACACTTAATTTTTTTAATTGCTAGACAGCCCGACTTTTTATGTAGCATATTGTAACATTTGGAAAATATCTAGAGGAGCTGATGTTCCCCCTGGAAGACGTCTGAGTATCCCCAGGGGTACACATAGCCCTGGTTGAAAAGCACTGCCTTAGGGTGACCTGCCTTTAACTATAAGGTCTAGAGAACATATTTTTCAGCATATACACATAACTCCTCACATATTTTCTATACATACAACTCACAATGGTTATGATGATCAGTGTGAGCAGGCTTTCAGTACATACCTTACATGACCCCTTTTGGTGAACCCAGGGGATCTTTTTATCCTGATGTACCTCTGTGCCCTATGCCAGCTGGCATCAAGGGGTCTTTGGATCACAGTGGCAGAGTCTGGAACAGACCATGACAGCTGCCATTCCCAGAGGGAGCTCCTCAGCTGATCGCAATCAGAAAGGAATTGAAACCCGAGCACTGCAGGGGGTGGGGCGCACTGAGGACTTACTGCCAGTAGATCTCAAAATTTAGTATGCCTGCCTGGGATCCAATGTGTCAAAAATCTTTGAGCGCTGGGGAGATCTGGTTCATCTTATGTTACAGAGCTGAAACACACCCACAAATCCAGTCAATACAACAACTTAATAAAAGTATTATTCCCATTTGACAGAAGGAGAAATTGGAACAGAGAATGAAATCACTTGCCCAAGATTTCAGAGGGTATCAGTATCAGAGGAACCACTCAGCATTTCCTGGCTCACAGTTCAGTGCTCAATCCACTAAAAAACACCTATTCTCCAGCTAATTACATGACACCTGTTAGAGTACAATGAATATGAAGATAATAATTCTTACCCGGACAAGTTTTTCTGAATCACCCCTCCATTTGCTGACAATAGTGGACGCTGAAATGTTGAAGAAAGTTGTATTGCATTCAGTGGCAACAGCCTTAGCAAGCAGAGTCTTTCCAGTACCTACAAGCAACAGAGATGAGGAAATTCACTCTGACTAAATAAAATGTAAACATAGGAGTAACTCCCTTCATCATCTTACTAGTCAGAAAATGAACATGGACAGCAAGAGTGGAAATGCAATTAGAACTATTTGGAGAAAAGCAGGTAATGCAGGCCTTCAAGTCACAGCACTATTGACAAATACCTCAGAAACTGTTTGAGTGTACTATATATTGAAATGAACAGAGCACCTCAATGGGCTATCTTGTGGCAAATAAATGCAAGCATATACAAGACCAGAACCAATGCTATTTCACTGGGGGCGTGTAGCAGCTTGTCTAACACACTAATAGTACTACAGACTCCCCAGATGCTCTCTGGTTATGTCTACACTAAAAATGCTACAGTGTAGACACTTGCTACAGCAATGGGAGGAGTTCTCCTGTCACTGTAATTAATTAATCTCCCTGAGAGGCGATAGCTAGGTCTATGGAAAAAAATCTTCCTAGTACTATCTATACCAGAGGTTAGGTCAGCATAACTGTCTCTCTCAGGGCTGTGGATTTTGCATGCTGATGAAAGTTTTCAGTGTAGACCAGCAATCAGTGTCTAGGGAACTTTCCAGTGGTACCTGTGAGGGTGACAGAGATAGTGTGGAGAGCAGCCTAGACAGTGAGAGCATTTGGAGAGACTGCAGAAGTGTTGTGGTGCAGGACAGCCTCCATCCCTGCTAGCAGGAGACCAACACCATTTTCAAAACTAACACCTAAATGAGGAAGAGGGGGAGCTGGGACATTTTTCCAGGAAGGGATAGTCCAAGCCAGATTTATCTCTCTTTGAAGGTCAGTTCCAGCCAAATTAGGACTATTGGCAACTATGGCAAATGGAGCAACAATATGAAATTGACATGCTCTGATTATCCGTGGAGTCAAGAGTGTTGGTTGGAGGGAGGATTTAGGTGCAGAAATATTCTAGAGTTATGGGAACTGTGGATGTGGCAAGAGGTAGATTGAAGGGCTAAACTCCATGTCACCAAGTAAATTTCTTATATTAGTATATTGGATCAAATCAGCATGAAGCTCTTAAAATGCATTTATAATTCATCAGTTTGGATAGAAACAAAAGTAGCAATATATGTAGATACACCTATATTTATAGTATAAAATTATACCTACCTGGAGGTCCATATAGTAATAATCCTTTCCAAGGGGAGAGAATCCCTGTAAACAGCTGTGGGTACTGTGGAAACAAAAGAGCAATTCAAGGATTAAAAATATAAAATCTGAGTCAAAATGCTATTTTTTGCAACAATCCTGTACATGCAGGAAATCTAGCAAACTAGAAGAGAGGAAAAATAAAAGAATTGTATAATAGATTTCTCCATACAAAATGCTACATTTAACCAGATGAAATCTATTTTAAATGCATTTTTCATGTTTTTATTTTGTATAAATGGATATAGGTTGCTATGCTCTTCAGTAATTCATTTTCCTATAGCATGATGTGTCTGGCAGCTTTTCTTTAGGCAAAATTCCCACAGAATAAGTACTAACGGACTGGGCTTTTTCTATCCAGCAGCAAGGTATTTGTATATGAAAAGTTATATGGGGTGTCAACTTAAATTCCATTTGCTGACTAGGAATTGCATTCAGAAAAGGACAGATACAGTCAGAGCTATGGGACAGCACTTTACAAGAAAAATGTTAACTAGCTGGTGATATTTTGACCATGATAATGTACAGAAATGGTGTCCAGTACTGGTCTTCTCAAAGCTACTTAGAGCCTTACCCTTATAGGATACACGACTGCTTCCTTGACTAACCGCTTGGCTGCATCAAGTCCAATAATGTCATCCCATTTTATGTTTGGATTATGAAGATAAATGTCCTGCAATGCACATTTGATCTTTTTTAGAAAAAATAATGTTTTCCTGTACAAATATAATAAACCCGGAAGTAGCAAAACAGCCCACTTATGCCAAGGTGTGAAGTACTAGTGATACAAACTGTTTAATGTACAGTATAGGCTCTTAACTGTTAGCTCACAAAAGGGAAGCACTAGACACACACTTTATGGCTGGCTCTCATTGAAGCCAATGGAGATTTGCCATTGGCTTTAAGGGGAGCACAGTAATGGCCACAGTGGATGAGACCAATGATCCATTTCTTCAACAGTGACTAGTATCAGATAATTCAGAGCAAGGTGCAAGAAACTCCTTCATGGATAATTATGGAATAATCTACCCAGGGAGAACATTCTATATAATAATTAGTCTATGCCCTGAAGAGTTCATTCAGATAATTTCATTCAATTCATCAAATTATCTAATCCATTTAAATCCTTCTAAGATCTTGGCAGATCCTTCTAATATTTTGTGGCAGTGCATTCCACAGATGAATTTTTGCGTAAAAAGAAAAATCACATCTTTAATATAATTCGTTGGGGACTTAATTGGGACCACATTGCTGAATCAGGGTCTTAATCCATGTCAGTGACTTCTTCAGCCATCTTGGTAATATGTTAAAGGTTTTTCTTACAGCTGACTAATGTACAGTTTCTATAGAAAGGACATAGGGAAACACAATGCTGGTCTTGTCAATACAGCTCCAACAGCTTGGAGTGGTCAGTAGATCCCCCAGCCCCACGAGGAAGAGTGTTCTAAATTATTTCTGTGTGTTCTAGGCCAGGAAAAAATCTTTTCTAGCATCATTACATGCAAGAAAGGGAAAACACATTGGGTCTAATTTATCACTGATGTAATTTTAATGGAGATATACCAGGAAAAAAAAATGGCCTGGTACCATCAAGAATGACTGAAATGAAGATCCAGTCTTACTCTGCTTATAACCGTTGCAAGTTCTCTCATCTCACCACTCATGCCAATAAAAGCACTCAGAGGTTTTAACAATCGTTCCTAAAAAGACAGAAGTAAGTGGGTGTCAACAATTTATTTCAGTACATTTTTAATACAAATTATGAAGCAGTTTCAAAACAGTACCATGCTGAGGCAAAAATTTTAAAGGTACAAATAATAACAATGAAACTGAAATAAGTCATATTTGAGATGCCTCCATAGCTCTTCACTATAAGGGTAAGCCATTATAGGAGATCTCCCTAAGTCCTAATGTGTGAAGTTATGACTCAGGGCTGGATTCTGCCACCCTTATTCACAGCAAGTAGCTCCCTTACTCCACAAACAGTTCTATTTATCTCAGCATAAGGATGGCAGAACCTGACTTGCAGGGATTAAGGCCCATGAGGAATATAAACGACTTATCACACTTTCTCATGTGCTGTTTTAAACAATGAAGTTCCTTTCAAGTGTAACAGGCAGGGTGAGAAGGGGTGATTTTGCTGGCAGCTTTGGCTTGTGGCAGGCAGCGGTGGCCTTGACCGAAAACCTCTACCCCAAAGATTTTAGTGTCCTGGGGAAGGGCTAAAATAGAGAGATGTCAGTACCTTGCCATAAATTTGGAGACAGAAGAAACTGCTGGCTGGAACTTGAACACTGTCTGTCCCCACTGAAGTCAGGGGCAAGGATTTCACCCAGATCTGTTTTGTGGAGCTCTGAAAATTGTGCTACATTTGTGAATTATAACACGTGATTTGTATTTGCCACAAACACCCCTGTTCGGGAAGTACAAAAATGTCAACAAATTAGACTAGTGTTAGTGTCCATTCATTGCTTTTTCAGCAAGGACATAAGCCACTCCAGAATTTCAAACCCTTCTTTACTACTTGGAAGTTGGGACCACGTGAATTATGGTATTTTATTTTACTTTTGTTCCCTATTGCATAGTTCAGTGCGTAGTTACTTCTAAAGTTAATTTTGTTAGATGGAAATAATAATCCCTTACTGAAGGATCTGGATCACAGTTAAGGCTGTTTGAGGCTACTTCATTTGATGCTCCTTTGATAGCATCTTGGATCATCCCACGGAAGTCAATTATTTGGCCCTGAAAGAAAAAAGAATGATGTAATAGGCTTTATCCTATCTAAATAAAGTATCTGATTCTACAGTTAAAACTTCATGAATTACACTTCTACCCCGATATAACTCTGTCCTCAGGAGCCAAAATTTTTTACTGCATTATAGGTGAAACCGCAATATATCGAACTTGCTTTGATCCGCTGGAGTGCACAGTCCCGCCCCCCTGGGAGCGCTGCTTTACCGTGTTATATCCGAATTCGTGTTATATCAGGTCACAGGTGTACATAGTACAAAGCAAGCTTAACAGGATCGCAGCTCTCCAACTACAAAAGGCAACAGGCCAAATTCTGCCCAAGAATCCCCATTGACAATTGCCCAAGAAGTCAATGGTAGCAGTGGGGAAAGAACCCAGGCGTCCTAACTCTCTGTGCTGTGCTTTAACTACAAAATCATCTGTCCACCACTTTCAAGCAGCAGAAAAAAATTATACATTCAGCTTCCATTTTTACTATTAGGAGTTGGACTTTTCTATTCTATTTCTACATTGTTCCTTAGTTCTATACAGAGTGTACAAACTATGCCAAATAATGGGCTAAGGATAAAAGTTATAGTCCACCAGCAAATACATGGGAGACCTCAGACAGCCACACAGAAGTAGTATTTTATGTAAACGTACAGAAGAGTCATATCAAACCTTCATGTACAACTTCTTTGTTTTTCTTCATACACGTAGATGTGTTTTGTGCATAGAAAGTTTCTACTGACCCTTCTTGGGTGAGTGCTTTCTCCTCCACCACCTCTGTTGATTGCTGACACATTTAAACCAAAATCAGCTTGCTCCCGAGTAACTGTATTGTCATTCTCCTAAAGAAAAATCAGTTTTAGAAAAACAATTTCTTTCCAAGCAGATGAGCGTTAGACTTCACCGTAGTTCTTCACACATGCCCAGACGGTATGATTTTTCAGCTGAACTTTTATATTCCACTTAACTTGTACTAATAATGCCTGATTTTAGTATGTAACATTATTATGTGCGCCTTTAGGTCTCAATCTGGCTAGCTGTTGAAAGCAATGCAGAGCCACAGCTCTAGCACTCAGCATTCACTCATTTCCTCTGCAAAGAGTTTTCTGTAGTATGGAGAAATCAGCATAGTGCTCAGCAATGAGAAGAAACCTCTATGAGCACCATGAATTGAGCACTAGGGTACAGAAGGGATAACAGATGTGACTGAAAGAGGAGGTAGAGAATGAACCATGTATCTGTATAAATGCAAATGATGGGCCATTTTAGAAGTTTAAGTTACTCCAACATCTATCCATGACTAGTGGCTACTGCTGTGTACTAAATTGCTGCACTTACAAAAAAGTGACAGCAGAGTCAGGCATGAGATCCAGCCCCTAACACAGGAATGTATCCAAGGATTTTAAGAAAACAATCTCCGCCACCTACTCAATGCCTCAAAAATCATGCTAGGCACAGAGTTCTGCCTGGCCATCAGTCTGGTGTTCCTGCTCCCCTTGGCTTACTTCACCTTAACACATAGTTAATAGCAAAGCATCATGTTCAGCCGCCCTGTCAGACTCGACCCCAAAGAGCAAAAGACCACGGTGACAAATTACACTTACAAACTCAAATGTGTTAGACTGGGTTGTGTGAATGTGTTTATGACTGAGACTGGACATCTTGTTTGACCTTCCTTGGTCTGTAATCTTCCTTATCTCTACCACTATGGGGCCAATCCTTAAGCCCACTGAAATTAATGGAAAGATACCTGTTGACTTCATTTGCTGATGGATTAGATCCCATGTGAGATGTTCTTTTCCTTTATGTGCCTTTTCCCCCCATTACCATCTTACCCAGATAGCATCTCCCACTAGACTCCTGTGTTGTTATACTTACATAAGCAATAAAACTCTTTACTCACAAACCTCCAAAAGTTTTCTCAGCCTCTTATTGACTATATCATAAGACCATAAGAACGGCCATACTGGGTCAGACCAAAGGTCCATCTACTCCAGTATCCTGTCTTCCAACAGTGGCCAACGCCAGGTGCCCCAGAAGGAATGAACAGAACAGGTAATCATCAAGTGATCCATTTCCTGTCACCCATTCCCAACATCTGGCAAACAGAGGCTAGGGACACCATCCCTGCCCATCCTGGCTAACAGCCATTGATGGACCTATCCTCCATGAATGTATCTAGTTATTTTTTGAAAACAGTTATAGTCTTGGCCTTCACAACATCCTCTGGCAAGGAGTTCCACAGGTTGACTGTACTTTGTGTGAAAAAATACTTCCTTTTGTTTGTTTTAAACCTGCTGCCTATTCATTTCATTAGGTGGTCCCTAGTTCTTGTGTTATGAGAAGGAGTAAATAAGGGCTTGTCTACACTTACCAGGGGATCGCCACGTGGCTATTGATGCATCAGTGGTCAATTTAGCGGGTCTAGTGAAGACCCGCTAAATTGACTGCAGATTGCTCACCCATCGACTCCTGTACTCCACCCAAACGAGAAGTGCAAGGGGAGTCGACAGGAGAGTGTCTCCTGTGGACATAGTGTAGTGGGGATCCCACGGTAAGTATATCTATGTTGACTTCAGCTACGTTATTCACATAGCTAAAGTTGCGTAACTTAGATCGATCTCCCCCCATAGTGTAGACAAGGCCTAACTTTTCCTTATTTATTTTCTCCACACTAGTCATAGACCTCCATCATATCTCTGCTTAGTCTCTTTTCCAAGATGAAAAGTCCCAGTCTTTTTAACCTCTCCTGATATGGCAGCTGTTCCATACCCCTAATCATTTTTGTTGCCCTTTTCTGAATCTTTCCCAAGTCTAATATATTTTTTTTGAGATGAGGCAACCACATCTGCACGCAATATTCAAAAGGGGGGCGTACCATGGATTTATATAGAGGTAATATGATATTTTCTGTCTTATTATCTATCTCCTTCTTAATGATTCCCAACATTCTGCTCACTTTGACTGCCACTGCACATTGAGTGGATGTTTTCAGAGAACTATCCACAGTGACTCCAAGATCTCTTTCCTGAGTGGTAACAGCTAATTTAGACCCCCTCATGGTCCAAACTAAAATAAAATCAATCCCAACTGCAATGCAACATAGTCAACACATTTGAACCTGTTTGGGGCTGTCCTTGCTAGATGGTTTAGGCTCTGTTGTCCTCCCAGATGAGGTTTTTGATAATGGCCGCTGCATAGTTTGATGCTGGTTGATCCTAGGAAGATTATGAGAAGAGCTACTTGCCGTCCTAGGATACAAAAAGCCTTTCAGGATGTAATTTTTAACTTCTCATTTTGTTTCCAGCATACCTCACAAGACAGAAGGATTAATGGTGGGATTTTCCAGAAAATACAGTGTTGTTCTAACTTTGGTCCCACTGAAGTCAATGAATTGAGGTCAATGCTGAATGCTTTTTAAAATCCCACCCTAACCCTTTATATGTGATAACGGAGGGGATATTTCAGATACTTTAGCAATCTATGAATTAGGTTGGAAAAAAAAAAAAAGAAGTCTTACCTAAAATGTTGTTAGCTTTTTAAAAAAAGAGACAGAAATTCCACCATTTAGTTTCCAGCGTGCTCACTGGTATGTTAGTTTAGCACCTCCAGTGTATCAGAGCATTAGTGCAACAGTACCATGTTTTACTCTTAGGGGAAAATCTTCTGCCCAGTGCCCACTCCAAATGGCTTTTCCCTTACCTTCTTGGTTTTCCTCCATTTCTTGGTTGCTGTTTATTTTCTGCTGTGGCAAAATAAATATTGAAATTAGAAATAAATAAGAGTGGCATGCCATGGTCAAGGAAGAAAGAAAAATTTCATTTTTTCTTTTAAAAACATTTTTGAGTGAACCTTGTGCTTGTGAAAGTTGTGAGGTTATGAAGCTCAGAAACTAAAGTCACCTTATAAAATAGGTACAACACTGGCAGTAACAGAGTAAACCTCCCAAAGTGCCTCAATCCTGACATGACTAGTGGAGAAAGTAGTTCAGGCTTATTAAGTCTTTAGTTCCATTCAGTCTTTGGTCTCTCTCCTGAGACTACAAACAAGGTGCCAAATCGACATTGGTTACTGTGATACGGACCCTTCTTCACTAGGAATTGGACTGAGCCCACTAAACTCATTTCACATACAGCATTGTAACTTTTACCCATTGCCAAATTAGGACAGATTTAGGGTTGCAACCAATAACACTTAAAAGTCCACCCTTAGGACAAAGTGCTGTTTCACACCATTTTAATCACTCTGCTTTAAAGCTGCCAAGCTGCAACGTCATCACAACAAAAATGTCACAACCTGATGATGCTCTATTAACCCTCAAGTTATTTTCCAAGAGTGCCTGATATAAGATTTACACACACACCAGAATGTGAGGTCACTCAAAAGCCTGGATTAGAACCAGTGACCCAGAGATTAAAGGTTCTGTACCTCATTAGCAATCTCCCAGCTGTTTTGAATCCCTTCTCCTCCTAGTATCTATAGATAGAACATTAGGAGGGACAGATTTTGATACTCTTCAAGGCACTGATTCAGTGAGACTGTTTGGGAACTTAGGCATTACTGAATCTGAGTAAGGGAATCACAATCTGGCTGTAAATACGATCTAACAAATGCTCTGCAATGGGACCCATTATCCTTTATTTGCAATTAAGTCCATCATTTATACATTGTAGGACTGACTTTTTTTTTTTTAAACTGACTCCAAACACTAGACCCTGTTTGTAAATCTTGCTCACATGCACACTTGCTTCCAGCCACTACTGATCTTTTACATCATTGTGAATGTCAATATGACTGGTGGGTTTTAAAAGCATTTAATCCATGCAGGCACTATTCTTTTTATATGCTTCAGTAGTGTCCCATTTACCTGGGATCTTCAAACTTCCTAATAAGCTTTTGAAGCAACTGAAACTGCTTGGAGATATTCTCTGCCCACTCATCCCCTTCTCTAACAATTAACACTCCATAACTTTGCCTCTGCTTGTATTGTTGCTCTTACTGCCTTCTGTAACCCACCTGTTGCACACAAGTTCAAGAACACTCAAGATCTCATGGTCCAATCTCAATATGTCTGTTCTGACTTGCATCATACAGTATTGCCTTTGCTTGTGCCTCTGGAGTGCACGTCTTTTGGAGCAAGGACCTGTTATTTTCTTGGTAGATACCATTTAGTGTAAAGCATTATGCTACATTAAATTAAATAATAACAATGGTGGGAATAAACTTTGAAGAGTGATCTTAGATGACCTCTAGGCTACAATGTTTCCCTTTAGTTATTCATTTTGTGTTTGAAAATAAAATCAGAAGTAGAACATTCTTAATATTGTTACCCAAAGAGGAAAAAAAATGAGAAAAATATCTATATAATATTTTGCACTTAGATATTATTTTTTTACCTGTAGATCTCAAAGTTGTTTAAAAAAAGATGGATAAACATCATCATACCCATTCATACAGATAGCAAAACTGAAGCACAGAGAAGTAAGAGGCAGAAAAGGAAACAGATCCCAGGTCTCCTGAATCCCAGTCCCATGTTCTAACCACAAGACCTCCAGCTCTATAATCATTTGAGAGCTTGGGGACAGAGGAAACAACATTAAATAAGGATAAGTCAGAGAAGTGTTGGGTATTTTAGTGCACACATTTTTTAAATTATAAGAAACAGAAGTTCAAAAGCTTTATTTTTGGAACACAGCCACGTACCAGTGTCTAGGGCCTTTTTGGTAATTTTAGGGTATTTTTGGAATTTTACATAGTAATAGCTTTCATATTCCATCAAAATAGTCTCAAGATCAATGTTGTCACAAACTTCAAAGCGGCGTAAAGCTAACTGGGTTTCTTGTTCCAAAGCATTTGCAGCATCAGCATACCTGGTCATTTCAAAAGAGCAAAGAACATAAAACTGAATGTCATTATTTTATAAAATTTGAGAGAAATAGTATACAAGGAAATGTGTTATAGTTCAAACTGTGGCAACCCTACATAACTAATAACCAGTAACAATTATAAGCACTTGTCATTCACAGGCCTCAAAGTGCTTCCCAAAAGTTCAACATAAGACCACATTGCAAATTAGTAACAGAGCTATGACTAGTACCCAGTTCTGTTGACATCCAGAATTGAATCCTATCCACCTCATTAGTATTATTAGCTTATATCAATTAATTTAAAAACAAATAAGAATAACCGGTGTGGTACATTTGACTATCTTCACACCACTGTGCAAATATTAACCAATTAATCCTCATAATGTCTCTGAGACTTGTCCTTTCTCTGTTTCCTCATCAGTAAAATGCAAGCCAGATTCTGATGTCAGTTACATCAGTGTAAACCTAGAGTAACACTATTTGAATAAATTCCTAGCTATAAAGATTCACACTGTTGTAACTGAGATCAGAATCAGGCTTGCAGAGATGAAGGGGTAAATATTCAGAACGGCTGTGTCCCGGGCTGGCAAACTTGTACCTTCCCTTTTGCACCCATAAAATCAAATCCAGGTGCAAATCATACAATCTATACTTCTTATTACCTCACTTCAGCGCAAATCACAGAGTTAAAAGCTGAAGAACAGAGATTCGCACCTTCAATTCAAATACAAATGTAAAAATGCAGGGCGAAATTTTTTGCAACTGCAAATTACACCAGAAAAAGGAAGGCCAGAGCTTTTGAAAATTTTACCCAATTGCTTGTTCAAAGTCACACAATAAATTGGTGGAAGTCAGGATAATCATAGAATCATAGAATCCTGATTCCCCAGTCCCAAATTTACTCCATTATATCATTACGCTTTCATACTAAATACACTTATACCCTTTTAAAACCCATATATATACCTCCTCTGTGTTACTGTAACTTCCATTAAAAGTAATGGAAATTGTGCATGTGTGCAACAAGTCTCATGCTATAAAGAATCTGACAGCTCAATGCTGACATACCTGATGTAAGCCCACCCCCAGCCTCCTCTGTTGTCCTTGTCTTCTCCAGAAAAACCAAAAGACTAACTTGATATTCCTGGTATTAGTAGTAAACACCTAGAGGAAGCTTTTTTTAAAACCTTTCAGATCTTTGTTACATATCATAAAGGGCACAACCCCGATTTTAAAAAAAAGCCTTTAGAGATTATTGTAAAAAAATTCTAAGTAACACCTGATACAACCTTTTTATTTTTATTCCATAAATTGAAATAAATAAAATGAATTTAAAAGTAAAATGTCCATGTTATATGCTAGTATTAGAGACACTGCAGAGCAATATAATTAGCAGGGCAGGCCTTCCATTGCATCCACTAGAGGGCAGAAGTGCACATTACCATGAAAGACCAGAAACACACATATATAAACAACTGTAGTGTACTTTTGTTTAGATAACATACCCTTCCTCTGTTAAATAATGCAAAATTAGAATGAGAAGATTTTTTCGACGAGCTTCTGTCCGCATCTCATCCTGTGAAGGAAGATAGAATTCTAGATCAAACGTAATAATCAGATTCTATTTATAGCTACAAACAGCATCAAAATGTCCAAATAAATCCAATTAAATAAAGACAACAGTATGTAAGAACTATAAAACAGCTTGAAGTCAAAAAACAGAAGTAAAATGGTTTTCCACTGTAATTTTTTTAACACTATCAGGCATCCTGGCTAGATAAAGGCTTTTTCATAGAAACAATAGTTTGAATTAGAAATTCCTTTTACTGTTCGTACTTTTGTGAAATTTTGGAGTTCAGCTAGGCCAATAAGTGGTTTGGTTACCATCTGGAGTGTCTTGTGGCTGTGCAGCTTTCATCCAGAGCTCTGACCCTAACAGATTATCAGCCGCCCACAAGCCTCACCCTGGCTTTACCCAACCTGGTTACTCCTTGAAGCCTGACTTTGGGTATGATTCCAGCCAAGAATTTGTCCCAAACTCATCCGACAGCAGGGACCAGTCCCTCTGACTGGACCCTCACAGAAGAAGTGTTAGGTTCACTACCTTTACAGAGACAGTCAATCACTCCAACCTGTTAGCTTTCTAGAAGCACACACTTCTCTGAACTTGTATAGCACTGATGATTTATAATGAAAGCAAACCAAGTTTATTAGCAAAAGAACATGGATTAAGTGATACCAAATAAAAGGGATAAAGATTACGGAAGCTTGGTTTGTACGCCAAATCGGAAAAGTGCACCTTCGACTAGCCCATCATTGAATTTTTGGAGTACATCATTTCACCAGAGTGAATCCAGATGGATCCACAAACTTTACTGTATCAGAGGGGTAGCCGTGTTAGTCTGGATCTGTAAAAAGCAATAAAGAGTCTGACGAAGTAGGTATTCACCCACGAAAGCTTATGCTCCAATACATCTGTTAGTCTATAAGGTGCCACAGGACTCTTCGGTGCTTTTTACAGACTTTACTGTGGAGCTCCCAGCATCTGACGGCCAAACATTTGTGGACTTCCTGATCCTCCTCCCCAGCAACCAGCTACGCTCTGCTGAGACTACCGCCCACCACCTACTGCACAATGTGGTATGGCGCCATGGGTTTACCGACCACATAATCTTTGACCAAGGCTCACAGTCCACTTCTTGCTTCTGGCATGAAGCATTTAGGCTAGGGGTGGGCAAACTCAGCCTGCGGGCTACGTCCGCCCAGTCAGACCTTTTAATCTGGCCCTCAAGCTGCTGCCAGGGAGTGGGGTCAGGGGCTTGCCCCACTCTGCCCGCCCGGCACTCCAGCCAGAGTGCGGGAGCCGGGTAAGAGGCTTGCCCCGCTCCACCCGCCCAGTGCTCCCCAGCCTCCAACTCACAATTCCTGGATGAGCACCATCTTCCCTCATGCAGAGTCACACCGCACAGGTGCGACCAGCACTGCTTATCCAGACTTCACCACGCTGTTTCTGGGATTGGAACCCTGCCCCTATGCACCCAATCCCCGAAGTGCCAGCCTCTGCCCAGAACTGGCCAATGATCAAGGCCAGATACATTGCAGGATACTGCCCCTAATTGTGTCCAATTAGGAACCACAACCTCCTTCATCAACCAATCTCTGAGGCACAGTTCCTCCAAGAGACTTGCCTTATTCCTCATCAGCCAATCACCGCAGCCTGGACCTTCCCAGTCTCCTATAGCCCCACCCTTGAGACTCTTGAAATCGTCCAGGGGCCATACCCATCCCAGCTAGGGTGCCTCTGCTTCTGGCGTATATTACATTCTCAAAACTACAATACCCGCACGAGGAAATAAGGAAACAGATCAACAGAGCCGACGTGTACCCAGAAGCCTCCTACTACAAGACAAACCCAAGAAAGAAACCAACAGAACTCCACTGGCCATCACATACAGTCCCCAGCTCAAACCCCTCCAACGCATCATCAGGGATCTACAACCCATCCTGGACAATGATCCCACACTTTCACAGGCCTTGGGTGGCAGGCCAGTCCGCGCCCACAGACAACCTGCCAACCTGAAGCATATTCTCACCAGTAACTGCACACTATACCATAGTAACGCTAACTCAGGAACTAATCCATGCAACAAACCTAGATGCCAACTCTGCCCACATATCTACATCAGCGACACCATCACAGGACCTAACCAGATCAGCCACACCATCACCGGTTCATTCACCTGCACATCCACCAATGTAATATACGCCATCATATGCCAGCAATGCCCCTCTGCTATGTACATCGGCCAAACCGGACAGTCCCTACGGAAAAGGATAAATGGACACAAATCAGATATTAGGAATGGCAATATACAAAAACCTGTAGGAGAACGCTTCAACCTCCCTGGACACACAATAGCAGATTTAAAGGTAGCCATCCTGCAGCAAAAAAACTTCAGGACCAGACTTCAAAGAGAAACTGCTGAGCTCCAGTTCATTTGCAAATTTGACACCATCAGCTCAGGATTAAACAAAGACTGTGAATGGCTTGCCAACTACAAAAGCAGTTTCTCCTCCCTTGGTTTTCACACCTCAACTGCTAGAAGAGGGCCTCATCCTCCCTGATTGAACTAACCTCGTTATCTCTAGCCTGCTTCTTGCTTGCATATAAATACCTGCTGCTGGATATTTCCACTACTTGCATCCGACGAAGTGGGTATTCACCCATGAAAGCTCATGCTCCAATACGTCTGTTAGGGCTGGTCTACACTACGGGGGGAAATCGATCTAAGATACGCAACTTCAGCTACGTTAATAACGTAGCTGAAGTCGAAGTATCTTAGACTGAATTACCTACCGTCCTCACGGCGCGGGATCGACATCCGCGGCTCCCCATGTCGACTCTGCTACCGCCGTTCAGGTTGGTGGAGTTCCGGAGTCGACAGGAGCTCATTCGGGGATCGATATATCGCGTCTAGATGAGACGCGATATATCGATCCCCGAGAAATCAATTGCTACCCGCCAATACGGCAGGTAGTGAAGACGTACCCTTAGTCTATAAGGTGCCACAGGATTCTTTGCTGCTTTTACAGATCCAGACTAACATGGCAACCCCTCTGATGCAAAATATTTACATACATAATCACTCAGTTGCAGCCAGGTCGGCTCCAGGGTTTTTACCACCCCAAGCAAAGGGGGAGTGGGGGAAGCCGCAATCGGCGCCTGCTCCACCACGCCACTTTCTTCTTCGGCGGCAATTCAGCAGCCGGTCCTTCCCTCCAAGAGGAACCGAGGGACCCGACGCCGAATTGCCGCCGAAGAGCCCGACATGCCACCCCTTCCCCTTGGCCGCCCCAAGCACCTGCTTGCTGAGCTGGTGCCTGGAGCCGGCCCTGGTTGCAGCTACTTCTGTGTGGAGGACCAGCACACAGCATATAGCATAATGCACACGAGCGAGAGGGGAAAGTTCAGCAAAGACATTCACTTTTTTTTTCTGATGCGAAGTGTCACAAGGTCTTCAATGCCCAAACAGACCAAATATGCCCTCAGTTTTTAAGATCTTACTCGAAAAAAACTGTAGGGAATGTATCTTAGAAAGAAGAGGTTGGCCAACCTGGCTAGGATTTGAACCTGGGGCTACAGGAAGATCAGATATTTCTAAACCCAGACTCAAGCAACTAAGTTAGTAGCACCAGTTTACACTAAAGTTTGGAAGGCATCTAAATGTGAACAGTATAACTTTGGCTCCCATTTGGTTAAAAAATAAAAATTATGATATTTAACATCAATATATAATATTTTGAACAAATGATCCTATTTAGTATTTTTTGCATGCAGTGAAATCTGTCCTAAAGAATCACCCAAGGTCTAGTAGAGTTTGATCTTTAAGGACATAATTTCAAAGATGGGCACTTGCTGCTGTGTATAAACAACAGCATGTCCAAACGCCACTTATGCACATACAAATCTGGTATGAATAGCTAAACAAATGAATAGCTAGACTCCTAACTGGACATTGTGTGAACAGAAGTGGTATTTACTAGGGCTTTCGATTAACTTCAGTTAACTCACACGATTAATTTAAAAAAAAATTAATCATGATTAATCGCACTGTTAAACAATAGAATACAAATTGAAGTTTATTAAATATTTTTGGATGTTTTTCTACATTTTCAAATATATCTATTTCAATTACTACACAGAATACAAAGTGTACAGTGCTCACTTTACATTATTTTTATTACAAATATGTGCACTATAAAAATGATAAAAGAAATACTATTTTCCAATTCACCTCATACAAGTACTGGAGTGTAATCTCTTTATCATGAAATTGCACCTTACAAATTTAGATTTTTTTTGTTACATAACTGCACTCAAAAACAAAACAATGCAAAACTTCATGCTGCGGCTATTGTTCCAGTGGACATGCTTCCATGCTGATGATGCTTATTAAAAAAAAAATAATGCGTTAATTAAACTTGTGACTGAACTCCTTGAGGGAGAATTGTATGTCTCCTGCTCTGTGCTTTACCCGCATTCTGCCATATATTTCATGTTATAACAGTCTCGGATGATGATCCAGCACAGGTTGTTCATTTTAAGAACACTTTCACTGCAAATTTGACAAAATGCAAAGATACCAATGTGAACTTTCTAAAGATAGCTACAGCACTCAACCCAAGATTTAAGAATCTGAAGTGCCTTCCAAAATCTAAGAGGGACAAGCTGTGGTGCATGCTTTCAGAAGTCTTAAAACAGCAACACCCCAATGCAGAAACTACAGAACCCGAACCATCAAAAAATAAAATCAACCTTCTGCTGGTGGCATCTGACTCAGATGATGAAAATGAACATGAGTCGGTCTGCACTGCTTTGGATTGTTATGGAGCATAACCCATCATCGATGCATGTCCTCTGAAATGGTGGTTGAAGCATGAAGGGACATGAGACTCTTTAGCACATCTGGCACATAAATACCTTGCGACGCCAGCTACAACAGTACCATGCAAATACCTGTTCTCCCTTTCAGGTGACACTGTAAACAAAAAGCGGGCAGCATTATCTCCTGCAAAGGTAAACAAACTTGTTTGTCTGAGCAATTGGCTGAACAAGAAGTAGGACTGAGTGGACTTGTAGGCTCTAAGGTTTTAGACTGTTTTATTTTTGAATGTAGGGTTTTTTTGTACACAATTCTATATTTGTAAGTTCAACTTTCATGATAAAGAGATTGCATTAAAGTACTTGTATTTGTTGAATTGAAAAATATTATTTCTTTTGTTTTTTTACAGTGCAAATATTTGTAATAAAAAAATAAATAAAAAGTAAGCACTCTACACTTTGTATTCTGTTGTAATTGAAATCAATATCTTTGAAAATGTAGAAAACTTCCAAAATATTTAAATAAATGGTATCCTATTATTGTTTAACAGCACAATTAATCGTGATTAATTTTTTAAATCGCTTGACAACCCTAGTATTTCCACATAGAAATTAGGTTTGTGTAGAGGTTAATCTTTGAAATCAGGCACAAAATTCGAACCAATTGTATACAAAACCTGGGGATATGTGAAAGTATTCACTTAAAATGGGGCTGCATATTAGAGATGATTCTCAGGGCAGGTTTCACTGTATAACATTTACCATAAATAAAATGCCAGTGCTACGATGCCTTAGGGACCAATCCTCTCCCCTGTTCCTTAAAAGGCAAAAGGACAGGATAAACTCAGGACTTCTAGCACATTATCACATTGTTCCCCCAAGAGGTGGGCCCTGTGGCAGAATGGATCCGGAAGAGGAAGTGTGCAGCCAAACTGGTAGTGAATAGTTCTGCAGGAGATAAACCCACAAATCCTTGACCTATCCACGACAGAACCCGCCCTTGTGTCCTTTAGTGCCACAGCACTAATTTCTGCTGTATCTGTCCATCTGGAGCTCACAGACAAGCCACAGAGTTACCACTGTTCATAACTACTTTAACATTTTAAGTCCCAAAGGACATAAAAAAAGAATATGTATGTAGAAGGATAGTTCCCCTTTGTCTCCATTGTCTCCTAGAACTGTGCTCTATCTTGGCAACCATAGAAAGAAGAAAGGTACCAAAATGTAGTTTGGGAGGTTGAACATAGTGCATAGCCAGTCTTCCTCTCCTTGGTCAGATTAGAATTATTCTGCTCCCCCTCTGTGCTTTGCAGTATAGAGGGTACCATATGCCTGTAGCAGGAAGAGAGCCTGAGACATAAGCCCTTTTATCTGGGCTAAGGTAGTGGTCAAAGCTTTGCTAATATAAAGCAAAGTCAGCAAGGCTGTAAAAACAGGAGTCAGGCTCTGCCTGCATACACACTCACAGAGCCTGGCAAGAACAGGGCTGGTATTGCAAAAAAACCACACATTCCTAAGAAAGGCTAGGCACAGCACACTCAAACAAACATTCCAGAAGGATGGCGCCAGAACACCCCAATACCAAGTATGGTACAAACACCCCCCCCCCAAAAAATAAAAGGAACACACTCTTAAAGATGAGGTCAGGATGACAGTATAATGGATAGAGATGTTTTGATCAAACCAACATGTACAAAGTAATGAGTGGTAACTAACCACGTCAGAGGGGCAATATAGAACTTGTTTGTACTGGTATATAAAACTGAGTCTCAGAGGGAGTGTCTTTGGCCTGCGGAGGGGGCAATGGAAAGTCCCACCATTCACTGAGCTGCATCCATTGTCACAGGCATACATGAGCTAGTGTAACTGTAGACATTGATCCGGGGAGCTAAGACCATGCTTCGCCAACAAACTTGGCTGGGTGCCTTTGTACCTTAATGGATCTTGTGGTCATTGGGCAGTTCGCTCAAGATCTGCCATGCCAGCTACCTGCACAGAGCAGGGATGCCACACAAAGAGAGAACACACACGCAGCCAAACATCTAACAACAATGCCATTCACCTTCTGACTTACGTATTTGAGATAATATAGTTAGTTACTTCATTTTAAAGCTGGTGACTATCCCTTTGTTTGTTCCAAAAGGCTATTTATTTATCTGAAGAAAAACTGAGAGGCGAGGCAGGGGGTCATCACAGCTATCATACTCTTTTCCCTTGGAAGTTTGATTTAAGTGCAGAGCCATCTAGTGGAAAAGAGGGGAAAAAATTTACAGGAAATTTTCCCAGGATTTGAAAATGTACTTTTCTCATTTTACTTAAGTGATGGAGTATACGCTTAATTTCAGATTTCTAAAGGGAGAACTATGAGGAGTTCAAGAAAGAGGTATTAAAATTTGCAATCCGAGCTCTAACATGCCCTACTTCTGTTGCCTTGGGAAAGTTACAACTCCCTCTGCCTTAGTTTCTCTGTCCTTAATACAAGTACAATAATAATTTCCTATCTCCAAGTGGCATTGTGAAAATTAATACTTTGAGGATGAAAAGTGCAGATATTATTAAGCTCTAGTCTGGGGTAATTTGCTTGTACAACCACAACTGTATTGGCAGGGATGCTGAAAGAGAAGATGATTAACTTTGTGGCATGTTCTCAGCAAATTAAAACAAAACTTGGCACAGGTGGGATGAGAGAGTCTCTCAAAGACAGTGTTTTGAAAATAATCTTAAAATTGGGACCCTTTTACAATTCATCCTAGAATACTTGTCTCTCTGTAATTACAGCTTGAGGGGTAGGAAAGGGGTTGGAGTTATTACTACTGGAGATGATTGTGGTGCTCCCTTATATCCATTAGCCCAATTGATAGAGCACTTACACAGGCTGTAGGAGACTCAGGTTCAAATCCCCACTCTATCTGACCCCAGGGCTCCCACGTCCCAGGAGAGTGCCTTAACCACAGAGCTGTAGGGTATTCTGGGGGGATTTGTCCCAGTCTCTCCTGTTGAAGTGGTTCCACTTGATATAAACATTTAAATAGTCACTGAGCCAGAGACAGCATGAATGACTCTACAACCTAGTGGTTAGCACATTCACACTGGAGACCTAAGATCCCTTCCCATTCCAGTGGCGGCGCCACCTCCTCCACTGTATCTTGTGCGGGGCCCGATCTGGTAGGCATGCTCTAAGGCTGTTTAGGTCACTGTTGCTCCCATTGTTGATAGCGACGGTAGGCCTTTTTGCCAAAAATTCCCCCATGAAGAAGCCTCCTAAAAAATGAAAGGTTAGTTTCGATTCCATTCATTGTTTGTCATCTGGTGAAACTGACACAAAGTGTGCCACTTGTGATAATTAATATTGTGGTGTAGAAACCTGTCCACTGAGAACTCAACTAAGGGCTTCTCTACACAAACAATTAATTTAGCAAGCTGGATTGTGAATCTACCCAGCACGAGCCTGCTGTGGAGCAACCGCCCACGTGCACCCTCCTGAGGCACATTAATGTTCTCTGACCTAGTCCCATTTCAATAATGAATAGATCAAGGCACATGAATGAACTACTAATGCATGTCAGCAGGGTCCTCAGAGGCAGTCCACAACAGGCCTTTGAGGGGTGGATTCACCCCCCAGCTTCCCACAAAACTAAATGTCTGTGTAGACAAGCCCTAAGACTACCGAATCATCTCACATAGGGCACCAATGAGCCAATCAGATGATAGCAACTTTCATTCACAATCAACCAAGATCGGATCGGAACCAAAAATACAGAAATGCAAGCCTCTGATCCCGATCCTGTGATGTGCTGATGAGTCACGCTGAAGTCAAGAGGAGTTGAAGCCAATGAAAACCGTACAGGATGGATTTTCTATTGCATAACAAATCTAGTGAACCACTCAGTCAGCCCGCCCAGTCTATTCCATACAAGCAGACAGCCTGAAAGCAAACTTTGACAAACTACTATCACACCAGGGACTTCAGCTCTGGTTAGCAAGGAAGTGGTAAATCTTATACATGTGTGATAGAAAAGGAGCACTTACAAGTAAAAAGTTATTTAAAATTCAGTTTAGCTTTATAGTGATTTAGCCTTGCTGTTTAATTAGTACGGTATTTAGAATGGCATGTTGTTTATAGTCATTGGTATTTCAATAGAGGTTTAAGTGTTTAAAGTTTAATAAGCTCCTATTCTTAGAAGAACCAAAAATGTGCGTAATTACATTTTCAATTACTATAGAGAATTTTTTTGGTCCATGCAATTAATAAAAGCTTAAGGCATTTAAACATGATCTTGTTTTAAAAGCTAAATAGTTGAGCACTTCACTAATTAGCTCCAACACTTAGTTTTTTTTCTAAATTAACAGAATAAAAATGTCATGTATTCATTTCTTTGTGGCTGATAAAGACACATGAGTTTGTAAACCAGTTTAATTTTAAAACTGAACTGTTCCCATATTTAATTCCAAATCTTTTTTTAAAAAAAGGTACAGGTTATGGTCAAATTAGTTTCTTGTGTAGCTCCACTAATTTCAGGGACTTCAGTGTAACTCCACATACACTGGGGATTAATTTAACTAGAATTCTTAATTATTATTTGATCCTAATTTTCTACATTATAATGTATATTACAAATAAAAATTAAAAGTACTAGTTGCGAAGTACTTCACTCAAAAGACAGAAAGTGCCAGATATACATTTGCCCTTGCCACTTTAATTCTGGGCCTGTGTGCATGAATCCTATGCACTGAATAAGGCAAGGGTCTGGCAGAAAAAAATAGTAAGTGATCTTGTAATTACAGATTGTATCATAATACATATACACGAAGAACCTGAATTAAAGTCGCATGGACAACCATAAACCTGACATTTCCTAACTTTCTAGTCCTTGACTTTTTAAATAAGACAATCTAAATAACTTTATTGTACCAGTCTAAAAAAACCCAGGAAATTACATACAAATAAAGGAAAAGGGTAAAAAACAATTACATTATGTAACAACCCCCGATCATGTATCAGCAGGGTGCGATCCAGAAACTTTAGGATTGTAGCACAACCTCAACCACTTGAGCTATAGGCCTTGCTAAGGCAGCGGTCCCTAAGTGTGCCCCCCTAGGGGAGTATGGAGGAACATTTGGGGGGCACAATGGGGCCTGGACCAGCCCCTATGTGGAGCAGGGAAGGAGCGCCACTCAGCATTGCTCTGCCCCCAGCTCTGCTCCATCCCCGCCCCCAGCCACAGCTCTGGCCCCGGCCTCAGCCCCCAGCTCTACTCCTGGCCATGGCACCCATCTGTGGCTCCAGCCCCCACTCGTGGTCCTGTGCTCTCAGCCCCACAACTATGGCCCCAGCTCTCAACCACAGCTCGGTGGGGGGGTGGGGGGTGCAGACCAGTTAAGGCGGGGGTGTGGCCGTAAAAGTTTGGGGTTCACTGAGCTAAGGCCAGGGTACGTCTACGCTGAAGCTGGTGGTATAATTTCCAGCTCAGGTAGAGGTACATATGCTAGTTTTGATCAAGCTAGAGCACTAAAAATGGCAGCCTTGCTGTGAACAAGCTGCTTGATTATTTACCGAGGACTAGACTGTACCTAGCTGGCTATCCCATGTCACCGCCTATTCTACTGCAGCTATACTGCTACTTTTAGCACTCTACTTTGATGAAAGCTAGCTCATGTACATCTACCGGCGATGGAAATTACATCTCCAGCTGCAGGATACCTTTCATTAGCTAGTAGCAGGACAAAGCTGTTATCCCAGAGGGAGGACAGGCCACTAAGGACATCCTTGCCTGGCTCCTTTTCTGTTCTCTCCCTTCAGCAGTAAGGGAATCCTACCCCAATCAGTGCCTCAAGGGAGGGGCTTGGGCCAGTTCTCTCCCCTCCCCTACCTTCAGGAATTATGAGAGCTTCTGCCCCATCTGGTGCCCTCAGAGGTGTCCAGTTCTGGGTGGCACATTTCAGGAAATGTGGATAAATTGGAGAAAGTCCAGGCAAGAGCAACAAAAATGATTAAAGGTCTAGAAAACATGTCCTACGGGGCAAGATTGAAAAAAATGGGTTTGTTTAGTGTGGAGAAGAGAAGACTGAGAGGGGATATGATAACAATTTTCAAGTACATAATCAGTTGTTACAAGGAGGAGGGAGAAAAATGGTTCTTCTTAATCTCTGAGGATAGGACAAGAAGCAATAGGCTTACATTGCAGCAAGGGCAGTTTAGGTTGGACATTAGGAACAACTTCCTATCAGAGTGGTTAAGCACTGGAATAAATTGCCTAGAGAGGTTATGGAAGCTCCATCATTGGGGATTTTTAAGAGGTTGGACAAACACCTGCCAGGGATGGATAATACCTAGTCCTGCCATGAGTGCAGGGGACTGGACTAGATGGCCTCCCGAGGGCCCTCCCAGTTCTATGATTCGAAAGCTAGAGATCGGTGCCCCTGGAATTTTCAAAAACTCCCATGGTCCCTCCCCCTGTTGTGTCCTGGGTGGGCGGGGTAGGATGGCGGGCCCCCCCCTCCATTTGTCTGCGGGGGGGGAGTGATCAAAGGGTCTCTGCTTTAGCAGGAGGGTGGAGTCCCACAGGTGCAGGGAGAGAGGGGATTTCCCCCATGCATGGTCAGTGAGACCAGACACCGCCCACGCCTCAGGACTGAGGAGACTCCCCTTTACTGAGGGTGCCGGGTCTCTGCTCCGCCCCGCCAGAAACGGGCAATCCGCAGCGAGGAGCCCAGACCGCCCCGCGCCTGCGCACTGGCTGAGGCCTCCTCCTGCCGGCACGACGGTCTCTCTTGCCCATGCGCGGTAATGGCGCCTCCGGCCGCCCGGTCTCCATGGTAACGGAGAAGCGCAGCGGCCTCCCTGTAGCACTCACCGCCTCCTTGGCCTGGTGGGTGGTCTTCAGCGTCTGGTAGGAAAGCTCCATGGGTGCGGGCTATGCGGGGAGAGGCCCACCTCGCTCACGGCACGGGCGGGGGGAGTATAACCCGCTCGGGGACGCGGGACAGCCACCCCACCGCGCCTCATCCGCACACCGCACAGGGGGAGGGTCTGTCTGGAGATCTGACTAATCAGCGGGCGCGGTCCGCAGCCCGAACCCGTCAGAGCACCGGGAGGTGGGGGAGCGATGTTGAGAACTGTCCAATCAAAAGATGGGACTACTTGACAAACTGGCCAACCGTCATATAGGGAGGCAGAGCCCGCCTGTAAAACTGACCAATCACCACATAAGGCAGTGGCGAGGGCCGGTTTTTAACTACTGAGGAAGTGAGCAGGTGGTTGCGTGCTGTGAACGTGAGGCGCGGAAGGTCCCCGCCGCGCCGCCTGGCCGGCTACCCCCTGCTCCGACTCGCCCCCTTTGCCACGTTTTAACCCCCGTCAAAGCAGTGCGCAGCGCCTCACGGGTATAAGGGCCGGGTGAAGGGCAGTGGCGTCAGCAGGTGCACTGAGCATGCGCAATGCGCCGTGAGTCGCGCGTTACCCCGCAGAGTAGTATCCGACCTACGCTACACCGGCCGCTGCTGCTGGCGCGGGGCAGGACCCGGCGACCCGCCCCTCGGAGAGTTTGGAAAGCACCCAGTGCGCCCTGCCCGGAAAAAAGTAACCCGCCAGTTCCCTTCCTCGCCGGGCGCCTTCCGACTGGCCTGGGGCACCGGTCTGAGTGTGTGTGTGTGTGTCCACCCCCCGCCGTTAGCTTTGTGCCCGGCCCTACCCTGCCGTTAGTTCCATGCCCGGCCCCACGTCATGGCACATGCTGAGCAGTGTAGGACCCCTGTCAACATGTTCCCACCCTGCCTTTAGCTCCCCTTGTGGCAGGGCATGTTCTGATGGCTATGGAACACCTCTCAGGAGGTGCTCACCTCACGTTTTCATCCTCTGTCCGTAGCAGGGGATATTCAGAAGCATATGGGGCACCTCTCAGAACATGCCTACCCTTACAAACCACCACTTGCACCTGATAAACCAGCTGTTGTTTGCTATCTGAGGGGGTGTGGAGCCAGAGAGATTAGTGGGTCAGGGAGGTATTTCTGATGGGAGGTAATATGGGGGATGCGGCTGAGGCAGGTAGGAGTGGGGCAGAGGATAATATGAGGGACATAAATGGGGGGGAGTGTGCCCCAATAGATGATACCTAGGGGGCACAGGAGCTGAATTGGTTTAGGACAGTGCAAATACGGATGACATGTAGTTATCCAAAGATAATTGACCCTGGTGGGTGTGGATGCACTGAACCAATTGAATTTAAAACAAGTTCAATACAACTGGTGGCTTAATTAAAAATGTTTCAGGTCACTAGCATAGACAAGGCCCTAATGGTAAAGCCAATCCTAAATTTCTAGTTTGCATCAGATAAGATTGCTGCTTGGTAGTTGAAAATCAAAATCACTATTTATAGAAAGTCCTGGAGTTCTACTCACTGAATGAAGATTCTGAAACAATGACAGGTATTTCTAACAACTTTTGAAAAAGGAATCTTCAGAATACATTGTAGCTATAACTATACTGAAAGCTATAGGTAAGATTGCAAAATGGTTTCAATTATGCCATTTCCATTAGATTCTGAAAAGTTTTCCTTTTGGGATGAAACTGCTCATATTTGGCCTCAGGCTAAGGGTTGGTTTTGTTTGTTCAGTAAGAGGTAAAAACTATATTCTCTTCCCTTTAAAAAAACATGAATCGTTTTTTTTTATTATTAGCCAGAGCTACAGCAAAACCTGCTATAGTATGAAAAATTGCATGTATATAATAGTACCTATTGAATAGTGCCTTGGTTTGAAAGACAATGTTTGTTTGAAAAATAATAAGATACCATATAGGTAGGGTGACCAGATGTCCCGATTTTATAGGGACAGTCCCGATTTTTGGGTCTTTTTCTTATATAGGCTCCTATTACCTCCCACTCCCATCCTGATTTTTCACACTTGCTGTCTGGTCACCCTACTAAGAAGAAATGGGCATTTAAGGCTGGCTTGTTGATTTTAACAGTGCCTGAGCAGGCCTGTTTGCTTCTTTGTAATATCACTTTTGTATATTTTTCTCTCCATCCAGCTGGACAGATGTAGGGCTGATAATAGGATTAAACTATGCAAGATTGCGAATAGACTAAGTGGTTTCAAACCCCCTCTCCCCTCAAAAAACAAACCTTGACAACTGGGATAGGAAAAATTTCAGGACTGAAAGTACCGGTATTGTGGCTTTAGCAATCTTTTTGGTGTGTAACCATACCGCTACAAATTCTGATTTTTTTTTAAAGGCCCTGATCCTTTAAGCACATGAATAGTCCCATTTACTCTAATGGAACTGTAGGGTTACTTAAAGGAAAGCACACATGTAAATATTTACAGGATTGTGGCATCTATTTCTTTCTCCTTCCATCATGAGAATAGGAGTCCCAGTGAAAATTAATATATTGCTGTCCCTTTAATTCAGCCTAGCAGAAAATATCTCCAATCAAGCAAACATGGGAACTCAACATGTTCTCTCATTTCACACTAATGGGATGTGAGCCTGGAAGCATAATTGGAATCCCATGAATACTAACATTATACATAGGAATTTCTCTTTAAGAATGATGAAAATAAAAAACCCAAGCACAGCAGGTAAAAGGTAACAAACTTACTCTGCTGCAACATTAAGGTTGTAAAGTTGAACTCAATACAGAAGTTAACATTAATGTGGTCCACATTGCACACCATGTATGTTTTATTGTCTAAGTCTAGTCAATAGATATGCATTAAACTACACACTTAGCAGGAATGAAAATACACTGCAGTGTAACTGAATTAATATTCCTGGAGGAACGTTAACTTCTATATTTCCTTATTTTGAATGTGAGCTCTGAAGCCATAACCATTACTTTGCATTAAAATATTTTTTGCATTTAATATAGTTTGCTCAATATATGTTTTAGATATGGTATTAAAACTAAGGATATCCCTCCTAACTCACCAAGTAAAAGGCTGTTTGTAAAGAAGCCAAAGCTAACGAGTGGTGTTTTGTAATTGGCGTATTGATCATGTCATCTCTACGCATGCAGGTTAAAATGCCATCTTATAAATGTTGTTCCTTTAATGGTCAAAAATGGACTGCCACTAGAGCTATTTCCTATCCATTTGGTCCCCAGCAGGTGTATTTACTTGGTGCAGAGACCATGCATCTTGGTGTGCCTCACTGGGAAAAATGTGCGACTCTCTCTTCAGGGTGGCCACCAGTATGACCAAATCAGCTATCTTAGTCTGAGCAGCAGTCTGGCCGTCCTGCTTAGAATGCAAAGCAGTAATGATCTATCACACCCTGTGCAGCTCATTTCATATGCACAGTCCACGTGCCCCAGTGAAGCAGTGAGCCTCTACATGCTGCCTTTATAACCCCTTTATCTGCCACACCATGGCCTTGTTCTGGTTCACCAAGACCTCGATGCATTCCCAGGGATTTTACTCCTGAGAGTCCTGGCCACCACCATCCGGATTAGGCATGGGATCTGCTGGCTTACCAGATCCTCCTTAGGGGCAACATGGGACAAGCACAAATGGGTGGCTGTGGAACTGCTCTAGTGACAGTATTGAGAGATGCCATTAGACAGATTTAGTCCTGGGGTGTCAGAGCCTTCCTCTGATGACAGGTATCTGCATCGCTGCTTGTGGATAGTGATAGCTGGTTGGGTGGCGGGAGCAGGTTGTCTGGTGTGGTGTTTGGCATACTTCTAAGGAAGCTCAATGGTCAGGGGGTGGGGATTGGGTGATGGCTGCAAGAGAGTAAACATACTTTGCTAAGTCTGTGCTTGATTTCAGTGGTGCGAGATCAGCCCCAACACCTAGTGGTTCAGGATCCATGGACCCATGCAGTAATGACATATGGCATTACATACAGCTAGGACTATCCTTAGGCTGCTTTCCTGGGATGGGAGAAGGGGGCATGCCCTGGGGTACTGGACAGTATATTGCAATAGTGGGCAGTGGGACATACAACGGGTGCATCCATGGCCTGGAAACTGGGTTGATGTGACTGCTCCCCATTAAAGTGCATTGCACTCTCCTACTCACTATGGGCTGCTGTCAATATTTACATCTTGCACATGCCCAGTGGGTCACAGTACTAGCTCTCCCTCCCCATGAAAGACATCACAGGCCTAGTGGAGCTAGCCACTTGTAGGTATTTTGGCAGCTGGTTGCTCTGGCCCTTGGGAGTTAGGCACCGATGCACTTTTGAAAATCCCACCCAGAGTCTACCTGCATCTTTAGGTGCTTAAATACCTTTTGAAAATCTGGTCCTTACTCTCTGATGGAAGGAAGAGCCATGAATAAATCATTCACAAAAAACTCTGCGGACTCACACACGTACATAGCAAGTGAGGCTATTTCCTATGCTGTAAAGTGTTTATAAAAGCTCAGACCCCTACCTTGCAACTGGTTCTGCATGAGCAAATCCTACAGGCTCAGGGTTGCAGTGGGCAATCAGGTAATCCAGGCCCTAAATCTAGGGTGTGTAGAGAGGAAAAACATACCAAACAATGTAATAGAGATATTTTAATTAAATTAATAATGGTCAGTTAAACAATTGTATTTCTTGACATTAAATAGTCTCTTGTTTTGTTTATAACCAGTACTTTGGAGCACTGTGCTAGTGTATTGAGAGTAGGAAAGTAAAACAGGCCACACTTCTTTGCCAAAGCCAATCAAAGGACAAAAAGTAAGTAGTGAATAGTAAATTTAGATTGTTTCATTTTAAGCTGTTACTATTAGTACTATAACCAAGGAAGCATTACTTTAACCTGATAACATGCCTTTAGAACTATATGGATTTTTATCAGCTGGTACAACAGATAGAGGGTTGAGTTATACTGCTGCCTTCCATTTCTAAGCTTTGTTGTGCCAATCATCAGGGCTACAGGTTATTCCAGGAATAAGACATAATGGGTGTCTTTCTAACAAAAAATAATTTTTCTTCAGCTATAGATAACAGAAGAATAAAGCTTATAACAGGCAGAGCACAAACTGAAACTATAGACAGTAGGCCTGATTCTCCACCAGGCTTTACCTTGGGTAGTTGTTAACACCTGTGTAAAGAGGATGTTAAATGCTACTAAATTAGAATTCTCTCACTTTCATTGGTGCTAATATGTTCCACTCTCTTTGCACAAGTGTAACAAGACAATGAATCTGACTCGACTTGCAGCTTAAAGGTTAAACATCTGTATGGTTAAACATAGTGAACCCCATTCAGCCTGTACTTGTTTCAGCTGCAAAACACAGCCTGTCCCTGCTGTTAGTTTGTATTCATTATCCATATAACTGTGATCAGTAAGGCTAGAGAACACAGGAATTTGTTGGGGTGTAATGCTAATAAGCCTAATTTGTTAGATTGCTATGAGCAGCTGTGGGGTTTCTAACTGCCTAGCCCAGGGCTTAAACCCTAGCTTGCAGGCACCACCTAGGCTTTACTCGTGCTATCAATATTTTATTAGGTAACAAAGCCATGGGAGAGTCAGTATTCACTAGCATGCATGGCAAATGGCCTTGAAAATATTATTATTAAGCTAATGATGTATTTCTCTATTAACAAGCCTATCCCTATGAGAGGAGAGAGCACCCTAGTTCTAGAGGCTTAACTCCCCAGTTTGAGCAGTGTTTGTATAGAAAACCCTGCAGTTCTGGCTTCCTCTTAGTAAGAGGTACTGAGGGGCTGCTTTGCTGATGGCTACTTCACAGCAAGGCACAGTGTCTGCTCCACAGATAGCTGTCTCCTCATCTTGCTCTGTGCCTTTAACTACAAAACAAGAGAGGACAGAAGTAGGAAGTGTGGGAGATGCTCCTGGGCCAGGGGCCTTCAAGAGGCTGAGGAGAAGGAGGAGGTGGAAGAAGCTGCCAAGAAAAGTCACAGTTGAGGTAAGCATGTTTAAAGCTTAGATGAGGGGTTGGACTGGGAGGGGTGGGGCTGAAGTCCTAGTAGGCTGCTGGGGGTGGCAAAGGCTCAGGGTGGCTGAATACCTGGGGGTGATGGCTAGGGAATGCCTTTGTATGTGGGGACACTGAAAGGCTGGGGCTTATCTATATGCGCAAGGGATAGGTTGAAATTCTTTGGGGATGCTGAAGGGCTGATGCACCAGGAAGGGGGAGAACCCCCCAGAAGTAGAAAATTGAAAGACAGCCCTGGGGTAGGAAGAGAATGGGGCAAGACCTTGAGTGCAAGGAAGAATGTGACTGGATGGGTTCCCCAAGAAGGTGGGGAGCAGGAAATGAGAAGCAGGGGAAGGGAAAAGGGGAGACTGGGAGGAAGACCCTGGAGGGGGAAGAACACTTGTGAAAAGAAGAGAGTGGGACCTGGGGAGGGAAAGAACATTGCAGGAGATGGTAAGTGGGGAGGTCTGTGAAGAGAGGGAATAGAAAGGGCTGGGGAGGAAGACTGGAGAACAGAGGTGAGAGGGAGGAAGGGTTGAAAGGAAGAGTTAACAAGCGGGAAATGAAGCCAAAAGAAAAGTAGGAGACAGCAGACTGGAAAGAAAGGTAGACTAACTTTATTTCTTATTGTCTTATAACATGTTAGATGTCAAAACATTCCAAACACAGTCTGCTTGCTTATATAGCTCACCTGACATTGGGAAATGCGATTCTATAGGTTGCTGGGTCGATAGATGTGGCTGTGAATTGGAAGAGGATAGAGAAGCCTGGCGTTCCTCTGTGTGAGGGAGAAAATATTTTGCTTTGATGTCTTCAATTCTGTCTTGAATATGTTTGTTTCCATATGCAGCTGAAGGGAAAAATATGAGGTGCATTGCAGGGGATGGGAGGGTCTAACATAAGAATGGCCACACTCAGTGAGGTCAGTTGTCCATCTATCCCAATATGCTGCACTCTGACAGTAACCAGTGCCCGATGCTTCAGAGGGACTGAACAGAACAGGGCAATTATCAAGTGATCCTTTCCCTCTCATTCAGTTCCAGCTTCTGGCAGTCTGAGGTTTAGGGACACCTAGAGCATGGGATTGCATCCCTGACTATTTTGGCTAATAGTCACTGATGGACCTAACCTCCATGAATAAGGTCTGGTTTGGTTGGTTGGGCTGCATGATGTGTGTGTAATGGTCTAACTGAACCTAACTTTTTGAACTAGCAACTTATTCTAGTACAGAATTTCAGATGCTACATGGGTTTATTTAGTTCACTATCTTGAATTTTTGAGTCAGATTACGGTAGGCTGTGCAGAAGGGATGGGACAAGGGCACCCAGGAGCCTTCCTTCCCCTAGGCTAGCCACAATGGGCTTGTCTTTGCTTAAATAAATAAATGACTAAATCAGGTTGTGTTATGACAATCTTGAAGAGTTGTGGCAACTAACATTGTTAAACATGAGTTTACAGTCAGTAGACGGGGCAAGTTATCCCTAATCGTGATTAAACCTTGATGGAACCATGAGGTCTATCTGCAACCAGCTGACATGATGCTAAACACAAAGGTCCCTGTCTGAACTGACTGCAAATTCGTGTTTAATACTGAATTAATGTGACTCCTCAAGGTTATAACATGAAGCAATCTTCTAGAGTTGTTGATACCAATGTGACTAGAGAGTATAAATGCTGTGTATGGCATAGGACTACCAGCCTCCCCAAAAGATCAAGGGTGGTGCAATGTTTGCAGTCTTCAATGGTCAGCTGATTGGACTTGAGTGGGGATTTGCATGTTGTCCTCTGTCCCAGGGCAGTGGAATTCTCGCTTCAGTATGCACTTCCAGGGCCGGCTCTAGACCCCAGTGTGACAAGCCGGGAGGGCGGCAGGCGGCTCCGGTGGACCTCCTGCAGACGTGCCTGCGGAAGGTCCGCTGGTCCTGCAGCTCCGGTGGAGCATCCGCAGGCATGCCTGCGGGAGGTCCACCGGAGCCGCCTGCCGCCCTCCCGGCGGCATGCCGCCCCAAGTGCGCGCTTGGCGCGCTGGGGTCTAGAGCCGGCCCTGCCGCCAGAGCGCCCCCCACGGCGTGCCGCCCTGCTTGGGGCGGCGCAATTGCTAGAGTCGCCCCTGTGCACTTCCCCAGAAGAGTTAGCCAGAATTCTTCCTGACCGCACTTGTTGCAGCATGGCCTGCTGCACAGGCTCTGGCTAACTCATATAGTCTAGAGCCCTTTGTTTTGAAATGTTTTAAAAACATTTTGTATATTTGTTACAAGCTTAAAATAAAAGTGGCCCTTCTTGCTGACTGCAGGAAACTGGAATTTCAAAACCTTCTGGGTCAGGAAGCCTAAAGCTTTCCTTTTTTAATGTCCCTCTGTGTCTTCTCAGTCTCGCTACTTGAGCTGATCTGGTTGCTTGCCTGTTTGTTGGCTCCATTCTTGCCTTTTAATAAATCAGTTTGATTTAACAGCAACATTGCCAACAAAACTGAATATTGTGACTAGGCAATTACTGTAACTAGATAATTATCTCTGGCTGCTTTTGAAAATATGTATTTCAGTTGCACCTCAGTGTTTGTTTTGCTGTAAATGTCTCAGCATTTCCTTTGCAGCAGGAGATCCATTATTCTGTTTCAAAGTTTACTGCCGATGACATTTTTTCTTCATTTTTTATTAATAAAGTGTATCTCTATCACTTCTGTTGTGATGAGACTTATCTGATAGTAAATGGATAAAACTGAGAGCAATGAAATTTATGGAATAATTCCAATATATATAGATATTGCACTTTAACGTGTTTGGACTTATGATAGCTATGCTACATTCCCTCACATTAATAAAATAACATCTCTTCATATAAACAAAAATTCAATAGTTGGAGCACACGCTTCTGTCCAAAAGAATAATAAATACTGCTGTTAAGGCGCTGGACAGGGATTCAGGAGATCTGGATTATAATATCTGCTCTGCCTCAGACTTCCTCTTTGATGTTGGACAAGTTACTTAATTTCTTTGCTTCCATTGCCCTTCTGTAAAATAGGCTAGTACGTCAATAGATACTACAGTGCTGGAGAGGTCAGAGGTAAGACTAAAAATAAAGCCTTAGATAAAATATGGATAAATGCATTCTACACCCATATGTTGTAAGACTTGTTAGAAATTAAGGGTTTCTTTGGTAAATATTTGACAGTTGTGGTGGCTGAAATCCTCTATCCACAGAACAGGTACAATGTTAGTGCAAGCTTCCTTATATGTGCTACCACTTCTTTTCATATGCCTTAGTCCAGACCTGGAAGGATGATTTGTGGGGTGAGGCGGTAGTTTTGTTTTTTTCTAACTCCACAGACAATAGTGCCAAATAGCTCCTAGTCTTCTGGCTTTTGGGATCTGGATGCTTATTCACTAAGAACTGAATTCACCAAATGGACAACCAACACTTTTCAGTCATTATTTATCTGGACTAGATTTGAACTAGAGCTAGTTCAAGACTAGCTACTTAAGATTTTTGTTGTGCTTATCTTTCCATCTTGTCAAACAAGATTTATAAGTCTTGTGCATTCTGTGATTTTTTTTTTCTACTTCAGTTGTAAGCTTTCTGGGGCAGAGACGTCTTTTAAAATATGTTCTATGAACAAAGGGGCTCTGATCCATGACTGGGGCCCCTAAGCACTGCTGCAGTACAAATACATAATGATTTTGAGGAAGACTCCATTGTGAAGTAGTTTAAAAAGCATTTTTAAAGTATTTCCCGATTACCGCATATAGTGGTAGATTACTCTTTTGAAAACAAATATCTTGTATATTTCTAAAACTCCTTTTATTGTGGTATGAGATACAATATACAACACTTGCAAAGGTTTATGGGGCTTTACAAACACATATGGTGATGTTCCCTGACCAGTCCAAGACAAGAGAATGGACAGTAGTTCAGAAGAGGAAGGGTTTGAAGATGAGGGATTGGTAGAAGTGGTGGATTTTATAGGAAGATATTCCAGGCATAGGGGGCAATTTATGGTGTGACATGGTAGATTTTGGATTGTAAATGGTTTACGGCAGGGACTGTCTCTTGTTATATGTCCACATAGCACCTAGAATGCTTTGGGTGCCATATACAATCAAGAATAGTTATATTTGGAGGTTGTGTTGTGATGATATTCTGGGAGAGTGGGACAGTAAGTGATCCTGTGCAGATGGTGGTGTGAGGGGAAGCCAAGTGTTGAACTAGACTGCAACACTGTAGTGGGGTCATGGGGGGCCAGGCCATGATGCTGTATAAAGGCCACATAATATGGAGGGACAGTGCCTAGTGGAGAAGATGTGATGCTGTGTGGAAGCCTCATTGCAGGGGGCTGCCAAGAAGAGGAGGGGATGATGAGAAGGTGATGCTGTAAGGAGGTCTCATGGGGGTGGGGGAGGACAACAGTGACAGTTTGGGACAGTCATAGTGATCTGTGACATCAGATGGGGTGGCCTTGTTGCAGGGGGGACAGTGCCAGGTGAGGAGGCTATGTAGGGGGGGATGTAACAATTTTGAAGGGAGGGTGTGTGGTAAAGAGGATGGTGGCAGGTGGGCAGGGGATGAAGTAGGGGCAAGACATGGTGATGTAGAGGGCAGGGTATGTGGCAATGGGGGATGATGCCAGGTGGGCTGTAGGGAGGATATGTTGTAGGGAGAACGGGGCGGGGGCGAGGCGATGTAGTGGGGAACACAGGCTGTGGGGGATATGGTGTCAGGTCAGGGAGAGACAGACATTGTGATACTGTGGGGAGGGTATGTGGCGGGTGGGGGAGGGGAACTGTGATGCCATGGGTAGGAGATGCTGTCAGGTACTGGGTGAAATGGGTGATACAGTGATGCTGTGGGAAGGGGATGCTGTTAGGCATGGGGGTGCTGTGTGGGAGGGGATGCTGTCAGGGAGCATGAGGGGGCAGGGGGATGCTATTGGGTGTGGGGAGGACATGGGGTGCTGTGTCAGGTGGGGCGTGAGGGGCAGGGGGATGCGCTTGGGTGGGACTGCGGTGGGGCGGGGGTGCTGCCGGGTGCAGGGTATGGGGGTGCCGTGGGGGAGGGGATGCTTGTCAGGTGGAGTGTGGGGGGCAGGCGGATGCTGTGTGGAGGGCATGGCGTGCTGTGGGGGCGGGGGTGCTGTCAGGTGGAGTGTGGGGGGCCGGCGGATGCTGTGTGCGGATGCTGTGTGGAGGTGCGCGCGGGGTGCTGTCAGGTGGAGTGTGGGGGGCAGGCGGATGCTGTGTGGAGGGCATGGCGTGCTGTGGGGGCGGGGGTGCTGTCAGGTGGAGTGTGGGGGGCAGGCGGATGCTGTGTGGAAGGGAGCTGCAGTGGGGGAGCGGATGCCGTGTCCCCACAGCCTGGGCACGGAACCACCCCCTTCTCCCCGCACCTGAGGAGCCCGTGACCGAGCGCCCCCCTCCCCTTCTCGTCCCGCCCCCGTGCGCAGCGGGGCCGGATGGGCTGCGGAGCCCGCCCCGTCACGTGGGGGGCGCACAGAGGGTGCAGGATGGTGGCGGCTGCGGCGGCGCCCGGCGGCGGCAGCGGGTAGAAAATGGCGGATTTCGAGGCGCTGAGGGTGAGGAGAAAAATCCATCCCTAGCGACCCCCCAGACCCCCGCCATTGCTAGCCAGAGCGGCCGCCCCCCCCTCGCCCACAGCTCGGGCGGGACCCCTCAGCCGGGGCCGGTCACTGATACAGGGTCTAACCCCCCCCTTCTCATCCGCTCCCTCGGGCCTTTTGGGGGCCCCCACCTCATCTGCCGGTCCCCACCAGGGTCTTGCCCCGCAGAGTCTTCACCCACTAGCCCGGATTCCCTCCCCCGCCCCGCGGTCTCCGTCCCAATCTGCCGCCTCAGGGTGTGCTCCCCACCCCCCCCGTGCTCCCACGCTGCTGAGGGCCCAGGTAGCCTTCATGATTCTCAAACGGAGATGGGGGGGGAGGGGCAAAGTGGAGGTGCCCTACTCCTGCTCCCCAGATCTGGAGCTTTCAGTGATTGCATGCCCGGGCGCTGATCTCTAATTATTATTTACCAGAGTTAGATGGGGGCAGGGGGAGAACCAGCCCCCCCCCCACTTCAATGTGAATGTGGCTTTTTTAAATCTTTTGACTAGGATAAACTAATAGTAGTATAAAATAACCAGTTTTGAGGAGGTGGGGGGAGAATGACAGTTGCCAGTAATTCTTACCAGAAAACAATCAAAATGATTTTTAAAAGGGAGGACACTTGAGGTGTCTTTTAAATGTCTCTTGAAATTAAAGACGAATGCAGGCCTCAAATTAAGGTGCTTTGTGCACACACGCTATCATTCATTAGCACATCTCAGCGATCTTGTAGTCCTCACCTGTACATTCTTTGACTTCAAGGAAAATGCTTTCTGTTGCCTTACTTGTTTTTAGAGGTGGAGGAGTGGAAAACTTGCAAATCCTGGTTTCCATTTTCATGTTGAGATTGTTTTCCGACATCTTGAAATCATCCTTGTACATCCAGTTTACACTAGTATAGAAAATTTCTGCCTACTAAGTGAGATGACTTGCAATTGAGATATGAAAGGAGACAATTCCGCAGTCAAATATGGCACCTTTTTTCTCTGTCTTACAGAAATGTGTATCATTTTGTATTAATTGTGGGATGGGGGACTCAAACTGATTTTTAAAATCAGATTTAAGAGAGGTTAAATTTGCCATGGAAATACATTAATTGAATGCAAATTTGTGAACAATATGCACAAATGCAAGGACTATGGAAATCGGTATTTTTTTGTGGCAGAACTATTCCATCTACTCATTCACTTGATGTCTTTTTACACAGTTACATTGAACTCCTGTAAACACTTCCAACATCAAGCACATTTCTTCCTTTGAAATATCTGTTAAGTCTAATACAAAGAGCTGACTACTTCTGCTTTTTAAAAAATATAAACATCTTTTTAATTTCCTTAACTTCTGCAAACATCATTTTTGGTACACCACTACCTCGATATAACGCCACCCAATAGAACGTGGTAAAGCAGTACTGTGGGGTGGGGGCAGGGCTGTGCACTCTGGTGGATCAAAGCAAGTTCAATATAACACGGTTTCACCTATGATGCGGTAAGATTTTTTTGGCTCCCAAGGACAGCGTTGTATCGAGGTAGAGGTGTATATGACATTTTCCTTCATATTCTTATTTCTAGTAAGTAGAGCCCAAGTCTGCAAGAATGCCATGCTTGCAGTGGGAATTTTATGTGTAGGAGGTTTACAAAACAGCTCTTAAACTTTGTCTATGGTAGGGATTTCTGCTGTCACCAATTAACATGAACCCCAGGGCTAGCACCAGTGGGAGCCCTGGTGTAGAGAAGGCTCTTGTAGCCAGGCCACTTTTCACCAGGCTTAACTAACATGTGGGAAACGCTGGCAGTTGCCAGAGCTCTGCCTGTGTTAGGGATTCTGCCAGTGCTAACATTGACCAGTTTGTTGGAACCATAGCTCTGGTGGGGGAATTTTTTCAGAAAATATTCCTAATCCAGATAGGATCTGAGGGAAGAGCAGAGTTTGGTCTTCCTGAATATGGGCTTTCTGAATTGATTTAGTAAGACTTTTTTTTTAGGCAATATAGGTGTGACTTTTTTTTTGGCTTTTTTGGGTTTGCTTGTTCAACCCCCTTCCCATGTCATACTATGGATTGTCTTGTCTTTCTACAAACTTTATACCAGGAAACTTCAGTCTTCTGTTTTAGCCTACCTGCAGTTTGCAATAGAAAGGAGGATATAGCAAAATGGACGTCCTCTCAAAGGAGGTATAAGATAAAAAGTTCCCATAAAGTTCATTCCATCTTGCCCCTAATTACGTTGAGTGAATTGGAAATATACATCTGAAATGTCAGGTGTGAAGGTGGACATCCTGAATTTCTTCACTAGATGATGTAGGTTTTGACACAGCTTAAATTATTAAATTATTGTCTGTAAGGGACTCTTCTTTGTCCATACTTCTATAGATGGAAACTTATGTAAATTTCTCCCCTCTACAATTTGATTGTTGATAGTGCTGCTTTATCTTCCTCGCTATTTTCTATCCTCATAACACCAAATAACAGGAAGTAAGTTATATGTGGTCTTTAAGCATCTTACTACTGTGCAGGCGCATAGCTAAAATAGCTTTAACTGTAAGCCCTTTGAGGCAGGGATGTGATTTGTATGATGCACTAATAAACCATACGCATCTATGTAGATCGGGGTAGGCAACCTATGGCACACGTGCCGAAGGCGGCACGCGAGCTGATTTTCAGTGGCACTCACGTTGCCCAGGTCCTGTCCACTGGTCTGGAGGGCTCTGCATTTTAATTTAATTTTAAATGAAGCTTTTAAAACATTTTAAAAATCTTATTTACTTTACATACAACAATAGTTTATTTATCTATTACAGACTTATAGAAAGAGACCTTCTAAAAACGTTAAAATATATTACCGGCATGCAAAACCTTAAATTAGAGTGAATAAATGAAGACTCGGCACACAACTTCTGAAAGGTTGCCGACCCCGATGTAGGTTGTCCCTTGCTATGGCTGATAGAGGGCTGTATGATCCAAGAAAGCTTTATATTATTACTAATGTGGTGAATTAAATGATCCAGTAGAGCAGTGGTTTTCAAACTGGGATATGCGTACTCCTTGGGGGTATGTAAAACTTCATTGAGGCATGTGAGAGAAATCCTGTATTGACAGCCAGTGCATCATGTTATCCCTTACAGACCTTCTCCCTCTCCTCCTCCCTCCCACCCCCCCCGTTTTCGTAGGTATGACCCTTTCTCCAATAGGGGTACACAGTAGACTGCATTATTTGGAAAGGGGTATACAGCTTAAAAAGTTTGAAAACCACTGCAGTAGAGAATAGGGGCAGGATCACATTCATTGTAAATTATAGGAGCCTCCAGCTTCCATGATGAGGGTAGGATTTGATGAGAAAAACTATGCTTTCCCTTATCCTCGTACCTAGTTTATATTCCTGCCTCAGTTATTGGTTTAGATAAGACACATTGCTAGAAAATAAAATCCCCATTATCATAGTACCTCAGTGCCTCACAGTCCTCAGTGTAGATATTTTCAGAACACTTCCTCCGAGGGAAATGTTATCCCCATTTTACAGATAGGACAGTGGGGCACAGATTTTTAAAAAGTATTTCAGCATTGGAAGACCCAAGTACCATTGACTTCAGTGAAACTTAGGCTCCTAAGTTACATAGGCCTTGCATTGCTGAGCGAGTCATGTCCATATTTTTAGAGGCATTTAGGTCTTAATGACTTGCCCAAGGTCACACACGAAGTTTGTAGTGGGGTAGGGACCTGAGTCTCTTGAGTTCCAGGCTAGTGCCTAACCCCTGGATTACCCTTTCTTTGTAAAAGTTGTAGAATGATGCTAGATAGTGACTGTTGGTCCAAAGTGATGGCTCTGATATTTCCATTTCTATTTATCTTACCTGTAAACTGGGGTGTCTGTGATCTAGCTTCTCTAGTCCAGAGACTATCTTGATGTCTGTTTAGCACTGGGAAAGTGGTGGTTTAGGATCTCTTTTTGTGATCCTATGTTGCTGCTGGAGAGAGTGCAGTGCATGTCTAGCCATTAAGGCCTTTACTCCCATTGATAAATCACAGTTTAAAAGACTGAGCATGACACTCACCTGTTTGGATTAGTGGATCTGAATTACAGAAATTCAATTCACAGGTATGAAGTTTCTTTTTGACAGCCACTCCTGCATGCCCCACAGTCAAGGAGGAGAATGGCTTCTTCTCAAACCGCTTTTATGGATTAACCTCCAGAAATTTCTTCCCTAAATTAGTGTTTTGTGGATTAATCTACAGTATTGTCCGTTTCAGAGTGGTAGCCGTGTTAGTCTGTATCAGCAAAAACAACCGAGGAGTCCTTGTGGCACCTTACCTATTACCTTAGACTAACAGATTTATTTGGGCATAAGCTTTCGTGGGCTAGAACCCATTTCATCAGATGCATGGCAGAGTTGCTTGCTGCACTGATGCTGAGCAAGCTGTTCACCTCAATATGTGGTCTCTACCTGTCTTGTGAAGGGACATTAGGGCAGCTTGGAAATCAATTTTTATTAGTAAGCTCGCTGGAAGTTTAGAAGCAGCAGATCAGGCTTCAAGCTTGATTCTGGTGGGTTTTTTTTTTCAGGCCAGTGGAGTATGGGGATGCTGTAGTCAGTGTGCTCAGCTTTCTGGGGTGAAGGAGCATTTTTATGTTGTGTTTTATGATTGTGGTATTAACATACTGTGTGGGGAGCCACAACCAAAGAGTTGGAGGCAGGAAGCCTTTCATTGTGGTTAAAGAAAACCAGCAGATCTTGTAGGAGCCGCCATATTCCCAATTTTTTTGGAGAGGTGTTCCTGATTGTCATGGTACTCTATTTAGTTTGTAGAATTGACTGCTTTTTATTATACTTTATACAAATACACCAAAGACTATTGCATTAAAGTATAAGCTTTTGTTGTCTCTTGTGGAAATGGTCGTTATCTTTCCCAAGCAAAATAATGCTCTGAATGTAGTTTGAAGAAAGTCTTGAGAGAAGTTGTCATCAAAAAACATCCAGAGTAAGCCTTACCTCTCACAGGCCTTAACATTCTGGAAAGATCAGATGAATTCTGAATAAGATGGTTTAATTGTATAATATAATGGTGTTTCTTTTAAAAGCATTTTAGCACTCTGAGGAACTTGAAGGTTTAGGTTGAAAGAAGCACAATTTTGTGCTTATCTCTTAATATTTTGTGACTTGCAAGACTTCCATCTGTGTGGACAATAGAGAAGTTTTAGGTGAACAAGAATATACATGTTCATTCCTTTTACATTAGGAAACAAATTAGGTGTGACATTGGGAACCTGTCATGCCATTTGGAAGGAAAGAAGAATGTGCCAGCAGAAAGAAATTCAAGTGGATCCACATTTCTGTACCCAAAAAGAAGTTTGAATCCACACCAGGTTTCATTAGGGCTTGTAAACAATGGAAAGTAAGTAGCATCTCATTTTAATAACTGCATCTGCTTTCAGACTGGGTAATACTTGCTGACACACATCTAATCAAGGGACTAATAACATCCTAGTCAAAAAACATGGTGGCTGAGAGGAGTGCATGCAAGTTTGAAAGTCTCAAAGTTCTGAGCTTTAAACTTCAGTTGCACAACAGAATCCTTGTGCCGCCATAGATAAGATCTTTAACTTTTCTGCATCCATCTCCACGCTTTGTAAAATGGGGAGAATAGTTGCCTACTTAACTAGGGTATTGTAAACATTGTACAAATACTAACTAATCCTCACAACATGTAAAATTCTATATGTGTCCTTAGTATTAAGAAATAGAGTAAGAAAATGGTTATGGGATGTGCAGGTGTATAAAACATTTTGTATATCTACAGTATACTGAACTATTGCCATACTGTGTAACATTAGTTGTTCAGGTATAAAATTAAAACCACTGCACTTAACACATTTAATTTTATCCAGTATAATAATGCATTTTAAAGTGTGGATTCTCAGTTGCTAGCCGGGAAGGAAACAGCATATTATAAAGTGGATGAATTTTGTTTATCTTGTCATGCCCCATTGTGCACATCTTTCAGTTTTTGTCATGTATTACTTGCATCAAGGGCTCTGGGTTTATGATTTCTAACACAAAGCCAATGTGTAATTCTTGATAAAACTTGAGTGGTGGAATGCAGCTGTGACTAGACCGTGAACAATTGTCTATAACTATATGCTGTAGAGATCACGACATTGTTTAGAACATTCTATTCATTATGTTTAATAAAATAACTGATTGTAGCTGTAAGGTAATCTGTAACATTTGGGACTTCATCCTGCAGTCCCTGCACACACACATCCCACATATTTTGAACAGAGATTTTGTGTTACAGGTTTGGTACCTTAAATATTAAATGGGGGGATGGTGGGGGGAAGATGAATTGTAATACTCTAGAGTTTTAAGATGCAGTAATTCACACAAGCAATATTTAAAGAATGCTAACGGGGGGAAAAAGTGAGATCATCTATTTCATAGGATTAAAAAAAAACGATGGGATATTCCTTGATACCTGAGTGGTGAGCATGTAGGGCCAAGTTTTCAGAGATTTGTGCATCCAACACAAACATGCAGTTATGGTTTACAGTACCATGCACTGGGATGCATGCAGCTTTGAAAACCTACTGCTTAATTTATACATTTCCTCATTAGCTATAAATTGTATTCTTCTTGCCCTCCCTTTTAGGGCCAGATAATCAGATGGTGTAAACAAGCATACCTCCATTTATTTCAGTGCACATACTTATTTTCGAGTTGATCTTGCTAACATTTTTGTTACGTGAGTGTAGAGCAGAGAACTGGAATCAGGAGGCCTGGTTCTGTTCATGAGTCTGTCACAGTGTTGGTGAGCCACCTTGGCCAAATCACATAAACTGTCATTGCTAGAGCCCTTCCAAATTCCTGGCCGCGAAACGTGTCAGACCATGAAATCAAGCTATTGGATGGGAGGGGCAGGGTTGGGGGCACCCCAGCCAGGGGCTCCTACCTGGTCCCTGGCTCCAGCTGCCAGTCCCCCCTGGGCTTGGAATGGATGGGACTTAATCTTCTCCTGCACAGCTGCTTGTGGGGAAGGGGGAGGGAATCAGACCCACCTCAGGGTACCTATCCCAGCTGCAGGAAGCTCCGGGACTGGGCAGGGAAGAGCAAGTCCTGTCCCTCCCCAGCCTAGCTGGGACTAGCAGCTAGGAGCACCCCCAGCAGCACGGGGGAAGTCAGACTCGCCTCCACCTCCGGTAACCTCCTGTGACTGCAGAAAGTTCCGGGGCTGCTGCCTTCAGAACCTAGCTCTGAAGGCAGTGCAAAAGTGAGGGTGGCAATCCCATGGACCATGCCCCCGACTCCCTTTTGGGTCGGGACCCACATGGTTACAACACCCTGAAATTTCAGATGTGTAAACATCACAATGTGAAATTGACTAATTTTCAATTTCGGTGGTCATGAAATAGACCAGAATGGACTGGGAATTTGATATGGCCCTACTCATTGCCTGTGACAGTCTTGAGATCTTTGTATGAAAGGTGATATGTAAGTACATTAGCAGCACTATTAGCAGTCTGAAGACTAAAAGATGAGTTGGGGGGGAAAAAAGAATGTAGAGATTCAAGTACTTCTTGGTTGAAGTTTTTTCCAAGTAGAGTAGTGGATTTAGACACGTCTTCCATTAATTTCAATGGAAAATACCTAAATTCCCTAGATTGCTTTGAAAGCTAAGTTCCTATTCACTTGCTAAACTTAAGGCTTGACTTGAAACAATCATGAATAGTTTTTGAATAGTAACTACTTCTTATTTGATTTCAACTTTTTTAAATGGGTGGAACTTTCCTGTCTATATTTGGATCTAATGGCCTTCAAAATCTTGTTTTTGCAAAAACACACTTGGATTATAAAAGCACAGGAAAAACCCTTGAAGCTCCCAGACTATTTTTCCTGTTTAAAACTTAAACTTTGTTCAACAAAACTTCCTTCAAACTTTCTCCCGGGGGGTGGGGGGAGGGGGAAGAGAAGCTGATTGGATGAAACTTTTACAAAGCATGAAGTCATAGCTAGGAAGAGATTAGATTTTTACATCTGAAGCTTGCATCCTTGATTTAAAAAGGGCAAATGGTGGTTATATGTAAGAGAGACTGGAAATTTAAAAGTAAATCATAAAAGCACCATCAGTAGCCCATATCAGAGCAGTAGTGTGAAAAACATGCTGGTAACTAGGCTATAGTTTTGCAGTATCTAGAAAACAAACAAAAAATGAAAACAACTTTTTGGAACCTACATTAGGTCTAACTTATAAATGGAAATATTTACTGGAAATTACTTAAGGCATGATCTTGCAAATAGATGCACAAGAGTAGATGCTTATGTCCCTACAGGATCCTGTTGATTTTAATGGGAATCCATAGAAACATAAGGTCCATTCTGGCAGATCTGTTTGCAGGTTCTGGAAGTAAATTATGAAGTAGGAACTTGATCCTGCATCCCTTACGCATCCAAAACTACGGTTGACTTAAAGGGAAAGCAGAATCCAGCTCTAAATGAAATGCTCTGTTGTTGAGCGTGTTTAATCACTTGCAGTAAAATCAATGTTAGCAATATTTTTCTTCAAAAGCACAAGTTTTGTGCATCAATGCAGTGTACATGTATTTCTACTTACAAGATGCATCTGAGGTGCATTGACTTTCCATTTAACTAGCGGGTTGTCACATTTATACCAATATGCAATAGCAAAATGCTAGTCTTTAGAATTTCCACATTAAGCATGAGTTGTTTCTAAACATACTTGACTGCAAATTTTGCCTTGATTAATTTTCAGGAATGCACACAAGCAGTAAGGGAAATGGAAAGCGTACTGCAAGGCATAGCCTGTTTCTTTAACTCTTGATCGAAGGAGTTTCCACATTACATTTTGGTTTAAATTCTCTTGGTCAAAATGGATTCCATAAATACTATCAGCAAAAAGTTTTATTCCCTAAACCTAAATTAAGAACTTCCCAATGCTATTAAATTTCTTTGTTGCATTTTGTATGTAAACAGTCTGACATCCAAGAGCATGTTAATTTAAGCCAATTATCTTTCTTTTTAATATTAAAATCTTATTATTTTCCTATATTTTTTTAAAATTTGAAATACATTGTAAGACTCTTAATTAAACTGTTAACTTAAGCTAATTTTTATAAAGCCCCAACGTTTTCTTTAAATCTCCATCCCAGGCCCAAAAATAAACCTTAAAAATTTGACTTCACAGGGAGCGTGATTGGACCTGAAGGAGGGAAATATGTCAAAGGATTTTAAAATATATGTCCTTTTGACAGTTTGATAGTCATTTCTAGATGGCTGGATATGCATATCTGTTTGTTTCTAATCTTTTTTTCATATGTAGTTTTTGGAGATTTTCTGCTTTAACTGAAGGGAGTGAGAATTTGAGGTGATTTTGGGCGGGGGGCAGTCAACTTGAGAATTCCGAGTCTGTGCTAATTTTAGCAGATGTATTATACGGTATAGTGTGAGAATTGTTACATATCCCCAGTAAATTTATTTGAAAAATAGTTCAGAGATCATGTCAATACCTGCAATATGGCTAATAACTGCTGACAGCCAAATTGATTATAGTGATTCTAATACCAAGTTGTTACAGAGAAATAACTGTATATTGAGAGGTGTGAATTGGACATACAGAGCTGGGAACTATATAACCATAGGGGGTTGGGGGAAGAGGAGGATAACATCAGTAACTGTGTTGCATCTCTGCTCTGGTGGAGGCAACTGATTTAGACTAAAAATAACTTTTTCCCTACCTACCTAGTCCACAATTGTATGATAGTTTTATCCCTTATTTTGGTATTAGAGCAGATAAATCCATCTTGAAATGTATTGTCAACAGTTTCCAATATCAATATTTTATTTACTTTCAAAAATTGAAGACCATTTGAGTTGGCAGTAAACTAACGTTTTATAGAATCCTAGGTCCCTGCCATTTCAAACTTCTATTTAGGTCATCTCGTTATCTCCCTGATAATTAGTATTGTTACTTACAGTACATTTAAAGCTATCCTGGACAAAATACTAGAATGTGTCAGATCATAGGACTCCCTCTACTTCCCCTGCAAGACTTCCACATTTCACACCTTACTGTGTTTCACTCTCATGAAATTTCTCCTGATAGTCACCCTAATTCTTCCCTTCAGCAATTTTGGTTCTGTAATTTCTAGCAATATCATGTATCATTCTACATAATTCCTCTCCATATTTATATGGTTCAAATAACTGTAGCCAGTTATTGTAGTACATTTAGATGGCATCTGTTAGCCAAGTATTAATGGGAATTTGCACTAAAAAGATATCAAGACTGTCCAAGACAATTGCACACTTATGAGAAATTACCTGTCCAATCACAATTACTGTCAACTGCTAATAGTCTAGGAAAAACACACCCCACTTCAAACATTTAGATTCTAGATATTCAAGATTAGTAATTAAAGGATAAATTGAGGTTGAGTATTTAATGATAATAGGGAAGAAATAATAGAAATTTATGGCCTGGTTTTCTTGTTTTCCCTTCATCTTTCTCTCTCAATTCCAGCTGAAGTCAATGGGAAGTGTGAGTGCTCCACACCTTTTGAAAATGAGGCTCTTAGTTGTTGTCATAGTAAGACAGAGGGGCATGCTTTACAGAACATCGTCTGGGAACCAGGAATAAACTACAGTAGAACTCCATTTAACTGAGCTTCCATTATTCGGCTCTCCATATTTATCAAAGCACTAGCTGCCTGAGGCAGACAGTGGCCAGGGCTTGAAACCATTCTCTGGTTTATCTGGATTTTTGTTATCCAATCTGGTCCTAGTCCCAATTAGATTGAATAACCGGGGTTCCACTGGAGTTTTAACACCAGCTCAGCAACTGGTCCCCCTGTTGTGTTGAGTGAGTCTCTTCAAGGAACACTCAACTTGCAATTTTTTTGTTAAACTGACTAGATCTCAGGTCGCTTCATGTCCTAACCTGCCTCTGATTTATTCCCCCCCCCCCCCCCCCGCCAATCTTGTGGTTTTGCATAAACATTTTCCAGTTATGTCCCCCTCTATCTTTAAAAATTATCTTCTCTGTGGAATAGTCCCACACAAACAGGGAAATTGACTGAGTAGCAGAATATGTAGGAGAAATAGTAAACAGTCTAAACACAGAGGACTCTCAAATTCACAAAGTAAACAGGCTGAAGAAAGATTTTATTTTTTTAGGTGTTACTTGTGATAATAGTGGGGAAAGGTCAGGTAGGTGTGAAGTTTTAAGTTGACAATATCCTTTTAATTTTCTCAAGCATAAAATCAGACAGTTCTGAAAGTTAATGAGTTAATTATAAAATGCCATGTAATTATTTTTTGGAACGTAGATGCACTATGATGGGTACTTTAAAAAAAAAAGTCATCATAATTACCTTTTTAAATGAGTGCTAATCCTTTTTAAAATTTTATTTTGATTTTTTTCCAAAGTAAAGTTGAATGGTGGTAATTCATATGAAATTTTGCAAAATTAGTTATCTATCTAGTTCACTGTTTCTCTAACTCTGGAAAGCTGAACACTTCTTCAGGAAAATGAAACCAGCTGTGCCTCCTTTTGATCCTACCTGAGGAATTGATCCCACTTTTTAGGAAACACTGGTCTAGTTGAATAGGCAAGATGATACTCAAATTTTGGAGATGCGCAAGGGGCAAAGCTATACTCAGGGAGAGAGTTTTTTTAATTTTTTTTTAAGAATAAATCTTAAAGCTGAGCTATAAAAATCTATGTACTTTCAGAAATGAATTTTATATGCTATACATATTGGGAGTACTGTGCTAACCTTAACTTTTTTTCTCCCTTTAGAATATGGTATCAAGTTTTCGAGTTTCTGAACTACAAGTGTTGTTGGGCTTTGCTGGACGTAATAAAAGTGGGCGCAAACATGACCTCCTGATGAGGGCACTGCATTTATTGAAGAGTGGCTGCAGCCCAGCAGTTCAAATTAAAATCCGAGAGCTTTATAGGCGTCGGTACCCAAGGACTATTGAAAGTCTGTCTGACTTGTCACCTATAAAACCTTCAGTTTTCAATTTGGATAGTAGCTCCTCTCCTGTGGAACCTGACTTGACTGTTGCTGGAATCCACCCACTACCTTCTACTTCAGTCACTCCTCAATCCCCTTCATCGCCTGTTGGTTCTGTGCTGCTTCAAGACACTAAGCCTCACTTTGAGATGCAGCAACCATCACCTCCAATTCCACCTGTCCATCCTGATGTTCAGCTAAAAAGCCTCCCATTTTATGATGTGCTTGATGTTCTCATTAAACCTACAAGTTTAGGTAAGTGTTAAATTAAGCAATCTGTAGAGTTTGTTGTTAAAACTGACTAAAGCAACCATCATTTTGATCATTACATCTGATCAGTAAATCCAGATCCATAAAATAGTGAGCTTCCCAAATTATACATTTGTATAGAGGTCAACATTTCCACTTTGTAAAGACAGTAAATGCTGCTTGGCATTTTATAAATTGCTCTAACTTCCACTCCCAGAAGCAATAATGTTCTTTACCTGCAGCCAAGTGACACTCAAAATCATGGTTCTTTTCTGCCTTTGAAAATACTAAAGAATTTACTTCCTATATGATCTTTGAAGCAAAAATGTACTTAGGATCAGTATAAGCAAGGAGAAACCTACAAGGCCAGTAGAAAATGGATTTTGGAAAATAATTTTTGATCCATGTGGGTGATCACAAATTGCGCTATCATGTTGCTAGAAGGAAGTTTCAAGGTTAGCAAACTGTTCTCCAGCTACAGAAAATTTGAGATGTTTGTTTTCAGGGTAGGGTCTGAAGAGCCTAGCTCTTCATAATGAATTTGACATTAAATCTACTGCACTCATTTAGTATAATCACTTGATGAATGATGGTTGTGAAGAAGTGATTGTTCACTTTAACCTCTTATTGACTGAGACTATGGCTACGCTGGCAGAGTTTTTGCGCTGTCAGTTTCACCAGTGATAGGGAACCGGTAAAAGAAAAGTGCAGGTTTGTGTTCTCTCTTACTTCCACAGGCATCAGATCGTGTTCACATGTGCAGCACTTCCATGGCCGATGAGAGCAGCGCACTGAGGGCAACTATCCCATAGTGCAGCTCTCTCCATTTTGAGGATAGGCCTTGTGGGAAAGGAGGGTGATCGCACGGTATCCTGGGTCTCTGCAGAGACTCCTCTCCCCAAACACTGATCAGCTCCAGTAGCTCAGCACTGCTCTAAGCAGGGGATCGTTTGCTCGATAAGTGAGCACTTGCCAAGAAAACAGGAGGGGGAGTTTCAAAGTTCCTGGAGCTTTACAGGGAGAGGGTCGGACATCTGTTTACCTGGTATCAGAGCAGCAGAGCTGCTCGCCAGAGTGGTCACCTTAGGCACTGTGGGATATCCTCGGGAGACTAAAAGCTGTGTGAACAGGAAGAACATGTCTCCACTTGCACATCAACGCAAAAGTATCACTGGTAAGAACTGTATGCATCTCATGGAAGTGGTTTTCTGTTTGCGGTGAAAGTTTCACTGCAAAAAGTCATTGGCAAGTGTAGATGCTCTCGTGGTTTTTGCGTGAAAAGGGGACATTTTTGCGCTTTAAATGGCAAGTGTAGACATGCCCTGACTGGTTTTTATTGGAGTACAGAATAGAGCTGTCGTGTGCACTTCAGCAATTTGAAGTCCTGCTTATCCTCAAAGGCCCAGATTTGAAAGGTATTTAAGCATTGCAACACTGAGTGCATCAAGGCCTATGTGATCTTTTAGGGGCCTAAATCTCATTTTCAAAAGTGATCTAGTCCAAGGCTCTAAGTGCCTAGATCACTTTTGAAAACAAGATTTAGGCTCCTAAATGACGTAGGCGTTGCAGTGCTGAGTGCACTAAGGCTTAAATACCTTCAAAATCTGGGTCTAAATCCATCTCCTTGAAAACATATACTGTATCTTTGTGAATATGTTGGTTTCTGCTTTTTTAAAAGTTCAGTTTGTTGCATCACATTCAATATTCATGCTTCTAAAACTGCACATAAGGTGGTCCCTACCTCCCATCTGTGCTCTCATTTTCCCTCACACTCCCTGCTTATTGTGGGGATTTTTCTTTTCCTAATTCCTTTTCTTTTTTTCCCCTCCCCTCTTCTGTACCTGTGCCCCCATGACTACGATAGACTATTTTGTCATTCGTTAGTAGCTCCCTCTTTTCTTAAAACCCATTTCTTCATGCAATCTCTTATATGTGATCCCTATACTCTCTCTCAATTGAACTTAATCTTTTGAATTGTAAACTCCACAAGGCAAGGATTGTAGCATTTTCTGTTTTTGTACAGTAACAAGCATGCTGGTGCTGAGCAAGTAATATAATAACTAGGAATTAATCACAGTTAACTCACGCAATTAACTCAAAAAAAATTGTGATTAATTGCACTTTTAATCACACTGTTAAACAATAGAATACCAATTGAAATTTATTAAATATTTGTGGTTGGTTTTCCTACATTTTCAAATATATTGATTTCAATTACAACACAGAATATTAACTGTACAGTGCTCACTTTATATCATATTTGCATTGTAAAAATGATAAAATAGTATTTTTTTAATTCAGCTCATACAAGTGCAATCTCTATCGTGAAAGTGCAATTTACAAATGTAGATTTTTGTTACAGAACTGCATTCAAAAACAAAACAATGTAAAACTTTAGAGCCTACAAGTCCGTTCAGTCAATCGCTCAGACAAACAAGTTTGTTTACATTTAAAGGAGATAATGTTGCCCGCTTCTTATTTACAATGTCGCTTGACTGTGAGAACAAGTAGGACTGAGTGGACTTCTAGGCTCTAAAGTTTTACATTGTTTTGTTTTTGAATGCAGGGTTTTTTGTATATAATTCTACATTTGTAACTTCAACTTTCATGATAGAGATTCCACTACAGTACTTGTGTTAGGTGAATAGAAAAATACTATTTCTTTTGTTTTTTACAGTGTAAATATTTGTAATAAAAATAAATATAAAGTGAGTGCTGTACACTTTGTAATTGAAATCAATATATTTGAAAATGTAGAAAACATCCAAAAATATTTAAATAAATGTATTCCCTTATTGTTTAACCGCAATTAATGACGCAATTAATCACAGTTAATTTTTTTAATCGCTTTACAGCCCTATTAATTGTTCGTCTTACTTGGCTTGTTAATTTTTCAGAGCTGTGAACATGTCTTAATGAGTTAATAAGTTTATTGATGGTAAGTAATGGCTTGTTCCAGTAGTGTGAATAACTACCACAGTTAGATCTTCAGCATGATTGTGTTCAACTAGCAAACGTTTTGGAAAAATACTTCTATATGGATACAGAATTACTTTAAACAAGGATGTAAGTGTAATCCAACTATTTATATATCACTATAGCATGCTTTATTGGGTTACTACTAACCAGGTAGTCTAAAGCAGTTTGTCTGTATTGGTACAGCCTGGAAGAGAGTAGTGCACCTGTCTTAGGTCTAGCCACTGGCTAGACCTGGTTTTGGAAACTCTTTTAGATGTTCCAGATCTTGGGGTTTGTTTGTATGGTAGTATGTGTAATTTTTCTGGGTTGGTTTGTTTTTGTTTTTTGAGGAGGAAGGTAGAAAACACGCATGGGGTTTTTTTTTTTTTCTCCCCAATATTTCAACCAGCTCTGACAGTGTCAGTATCTTCCAGGGTGCACAGCATGCTGTAAGTGAGTTTGCTGACAGAGAAATGTGAGGCAATGAATATGCAAAGTTTTTTGAATCTACGTAAATGTAAATTGTTTTTCTACGATGGTTATGATAAAAAGGAAACTGATTAGGTCTTGAAAATGACTTGATATTGAGTATTACGAGCACTGAACCAAGAACAAACAGATCAACATACTGCAAGGAAGTTGTAATCGAGATTTGGTGGTTGTCAGTTTTTCTTTTAAGACATTTATTAAAATAAATTTTACTTAAAGTTTTGTGGCTTGTTTATAAACAGTCTGTGCATATTACTATTCTTAATGGCAGGGTACAGAATAACTTATGTTTTTTCACTGTTGTATAATATCATGAACCAAAAGCTGAAACTGGCCTGAAGTACTCTGTGGAAAATATTGCTGTATGCAGTAGGTACTCAAGCCATGGCTCAAATGAAAGTCCCCATATGCTAGATTAAAGATAGGGGTCCTAGTCTTTGTAGATATTGGATGCTTATATACTATGGTGTTGGGTGCCAATATAAAGACACAGATCATTAACAAGGAAAAAAGAACATAAGAATGGCCATACTGGATCAGACCAGTGGTCTTATCTAGCTCAGTATCCTGTCTTCCAACAGTGGCCCCTACCAGATATTTGAGGGAATGACGAGAGAGGCAATTATCGAGTGATCCATCCCCCGTCATCCAGTCCCAGCTTCTGGCAGTCAGAGGCTTAGGGACATTGGAGCATGGGGTTGCATCCCTTACTGCTTACTGTCTTGGTTGATAGTCATTGATGGACCTATCCTCCATAGAATAACCTAGTTATTCTTTTGGCCTTCACAACATCCCCTGGCAGTGAGGTTTATAGGTTGACTGTGGGTTGTGCGAAGTACTTCCTTATGTTTGTTTTAAACCTGCTGCCTATTAATTTCACTGGGTGACCCCTGGTTCTTGTGTTATATGTAGTAGTAAATAACACTCTCATTCACTTTTTCTAATCTGTTCATGATTTTTTTCAGACCTCTTTCCCCCACCCCCTTCTCTTTCCTAAGATGAACTGCCCCAGTCTTTTTAATCTCTCCTCGTATGGAAGCAGTTCCATACCCCTGATCATTTTTGTTGCCCTTCTCTGTACCTTTTTATATTCTAGTAGGTCTCTTTTTTGCAATGGGATGGCCAGAACTACATGCAGTATTCAAGGGGTGGGCATACTATGGATTTATATAGTGTCATTATATTTTCCTCATGTATCCATTTCCTAATGGGCTCTAACAAGGACCACTTTTGCTTTTATAATAGTACACTTCTACCCCGATATAATACTGTCCTCAAGAACCAAAAAATCTTACCGTGTTTATAGATGAAACCGCATTATATTGAACTTGCTTTGATCTGTTGGAGTGCGCAGCCCCCCCCCGCCCCGCGGGAGCACTGCTTTACCGCGTTATATCTGAATTCGTGTTATATCGGGTCGTGTTATATCAGGGTAGACATGTAATATCAGTTAGTAGAGTCAGCATAGGAAACCTTCCGAAAGAGATCTGGGGTCAAATTTTGATATACATGTGCATGGCTTGTTGCGGGGATAGCATTTTCCTTACAGAATTCAGTACTTTTTCTTTAAAAATGACTCTAATATTAGAGTGAAATTTCACTTTTTTTTTTGCATATGTATGCCCTTGAAAACAATGAAAATGAAACAATATTCTGCAACTGCAATGAGATGGCATCTCAGCTCTGTTTTGAGCAATGCTAGTTAAGTATCTCTATCTTCTAGTGGTATTGAAGTTTCATTTTGTTGTTAGTATTTCTGTAGGGCATTAAATTTTAAAAGTACTGTGCATTGTGCCTCTAGTGATCTCCACTTTCGGGTGGCTTGTGGAGCTGCTTTTGTTTTAGTCATGATGAAACACTTAATTTTGATTTAGGGATATTCTTTTGTAGCCAAATGCAGATTTCATATAGTATTTTAGAAGGTTTCTTTCCTATATAAACTAACTAAATAAGCACAAACCAGGAGCTTTTCTATCTGTTGCAGGTGTTTATTTGTAAAAGCAACTGATAGTCTTGACAGAAAACATTAAATTAGAGTATAGAACCAAACAGCAAAGTTTCCTTAAATAATTACTACAGAGGGAATGGCCAGCAATATGGGGAAACTTGATAAAAATTAATGCTAAATCTAGGAGGAGGAAATGAACAGGTATTCCCACCTTGAGAAGCTGTCCACAATATAAAAGCACAATTGTGCTACATGTTTGCATTCCTGGAGTAATTAAACCCTTCCCCTTGTTCCCTGCCAGGTATCATGCTTATGAAGTCACCTTTTTTAAAAAATGTGTTCAATTGCAATATTTTTCAGCCTTTCAAAGCCATAAGCATCCTCAAAGATGGGGTGAGATGGGCCAGTAAGACACTCTCTCTCCATTAACTTGCAAATTGTGAAGAGGAGTGATACTGGACAGTTGTCGGCAGCATCATGTGTTGGCTTCCCATGTTTGAAGAAGGCAATGACTATCACTTCATGACAGCTTTTTAGGCTCGTCACCTGCTAAGTATCTCTACCTTTTAAGAGTTCTCAAGGTGACTAACGCTGCTGCTGATCTATCAAGAAACTCATGCTGCAGACTACAAGCAAACTGCAAGATGCAACATTCATGGTTATGAACTCATTGCTACTGTGAATGACGACGTTAAGTGTGGCCTGGGCATGGTCTTAAAGATGTCTGAGTCCTGAAGGATCCCAAGACCATGGGAGATTCTGTTGCTGCAGTAAGAGCTTGGACAACTGACCATAATGAATGCTTGCAGACCTCCAAATCTTGAATGAATGAAATCTGTATTACCTCCCCACCCATTTGGCTTTGTACCTTTGTGACTTAAATAGCTACCACTCACAATAGGGCTATAGCAGACATGATGCAGCTGGTGGACCTCATTTGCAGATGTCTACCTTCTTTGTTTAAGTTCAAAATCAGGGACTTTTTGCTCTGGCAGATAGAATACTGAACACAAACCGGACCTCTGCTTTCTGATGAAAGACAATAGTGTTTTTCCTCTGAAAGCTTCACAGACAGTGCTTGGAAACTTTGCTTGCAGCCAACACTGCTCTGCTATTCTGCATGTCAGTTTAGCTGTGCACTGCATATGCCGCAGCAATTGTACAAAGGATACACCATATCTGGTCAGTCCCAGGAATCTCTGACCGCCTTGTTTATCATCTTACCAAAGGTGCTGTGAAACACATTCCTCACAGCTATCACATGGTCTCAGCTACTTGCTGGCAGCTGAAGAGTATGAGAAGAGCTATGATCTGGACAAAGCAAAAGCACTAATAGTCATTGAACTCTGCATGCCTGAAAAGATGAAACAAAATATTAGATGGTCTTCATTACGCTCATTCTAGTAGTAAAGCCTGTGAGCTTGAAGTCACTGACCTAGGAAAAACACTGTCAACCAAAAGTGACAGCCAATACTATCACCCACCCTCCTTTGTAATTCAAAAACCAAAACTGACCTGTTTGGCTAGACAGAAGGTTTAGAAAGAGCTCTTTCTTAACATCCAACAAAGTTCTGCCACTTCACCTATATATCCCCATATTGCATAGTAGAAGAAATCAAGGGTCTTGTGGCCACTAAAAAAGGAAAAGCTGCTTGCAAGGATAGCATTTATCCTGAATTCCTGAAGAATTTGGTGTCAAATGATGAGCATGGTTGGCAAATGTATCCACTGCCGTACGTTCAATAATAGAATAGTCCATAGGTGGTTTCAGCCTGTGTCCATGTTAGAGTAAGGCTGTACAAGTGATTTTGGGCAGTGGGGAGGAACATCACCACTCTTACTTAGCAGATGTGTTCTCTGTGCATGTTCTGATTCTATAGAAGTCAATAGAAGTGTTTTTACTTCTGGTAGCCTTGCACAATTGTCAATGAGTGCAAGAATTTTGTCTGATTGAATTATTACCAGTGATGATGCAGAAGTCAAGAATTTTGCTTGATGATTAGCAGGACTGGCAGGAAAAACACTTTAAAAAAAGGAAAGAAAAGAAGAAGAAAAAAATTGTAAACCAGGCATGCTTGAGCTAGAGTTTTATTGAGAGAGAGTGAACCCTTAAAATGCCATTTTTATTGTCCATTTGAATGAAGTGCACATCAAGCTCTACAAATGAAATTGTCTACAATTGTTTACAAATTGGCTACAGCCAATCCCTAAACAGAGCTTTACTTGGTGTAATTAGTTCCATATGAGTTTTTTACATGAAATATATCTAGATAATTAACTACTGATTTTTTGTGTGTGTGTAAGAAAACTGGTTTTAAAATAAAACTGACTTGGATTATGCATAATCCCATGTAGTAGACCCAGGAAGGCTCTTGAGACCAAGAACAAACAACTCACTGTGTGTATTTGAGAATTAGGGATTTGGAGGGCAGATAGACTCTTTTATGGTTGAGCAGCTAAGGAGTACAGTTATTCCCTTATGACTTTTTGAAGGGACGAGTAGTTCATATATTTGCAAACTAGCGATATAGTGGTGACTTGTTTATCTTAAAAAAAAAACACAAACAAACCACACATAGGCAGGAGTATTACATTAGCCTTTCCAAATGATCATGAGAATTTTACCAGCTCAGGCCCAAAAAAATACCTATGAGCACACCCTTAACTCCACTTCTGCATAGTAAGAAAAACTTGTAATATTTTCTGGATCCTGACCTTTCCCAAAATCTGAGATTTCTGGACTACTCCCCTCTTAAAATACTGGCAGCCCAGGCTTTTCTATGAGGCTCAGAGACTTGGCCATGCCCCTTCTGCCTTTGCCCCAAATTCTCTGCCTCCAGTGGTACAATCAACATGGCAGTTCAGTGTTTCCAAGTTGCCTGTTGCAGTCCTAGTTTGTATAGGCAATTTTTGGAGCCATAGTAGCAAAATCTCTAAACCCACACCCACTCTTCTCTACTTTTAAGAGATGAAAATTTCACTGGCCTTTTCTCACTGACAGGGAGGACAAATGGAGAGCCCCTAGACTTGTAAAGAAGTCTGAACATTCTACAGGCCATTATCCTCTGATCCCACTGAGGATTACCAAAAGAAACTACACCATCTTTCAGGGAGTTTCTTAAGCAGAGCACAGGAACAGATCTGTACAGACACATGCCTAGAACCCCAACCAGGGGTATTCTGATTGCTACCCAAGATCCATAAACCTGGAAATCCTGGACGCCCCATCATCTCAGGCATTGGCACCCGAAAAGCAGGATTGTCTGGCTATGTGGACTCTCTCCTCAGGCCCTACGCTACCAGCACTCCCAGCTATCTTCGAGACACTACTGATTTCCTGAGGAAACTACAATCCATCGGTGATCTTCCATCCTGGCCACTGTGGATGTAGAAGTTCTCTACACCAACATTCCACACAAAGATGGACTACAAGCTATCAGGAACAGTATCCCCGATAATGTCACGGCAAACCCGGTGGCTGAACTTTGTGACTTTGTCCTCACTCACAACTATTTCACATTTGGGGACAATATATACCTTCAAGTCAGCGGCACTGCTATGGGTACCCACATGGCCCCACAGTATGCTAACATTTTTATGGCTGACTTAGAACAGTGCTTCCTTAGATCTCGTCCCCTAACGCCCCTACTGTACTTGCACTACATTGATGACATCTTCATCATCTGGACCCATGTAAAAGAAGCCCTCGAGGAATTCCACCATGATTTCAACAATTTCCATCCCACCATCAACCTCAGCCTAGACCAATCCACACAAGCGTTGCATTTCCTAGACACTACTGTGCTAATAAGCGATGGTCACATAAACACCACCCTATACTGGAAACCCACTGACGGCTATACATGCCTCTAGCTTCCATCCAGGACACACCACACGATCTGTTCTCTACAGCCAAGCTCTTAAGATACAACCGCATTTGCTCCAATCCATCAGACAGAGACAAACACCTACAAGATGTCTATCAAGCATTTTTTAAACTACAATACCCACCTGCTGAAGTGAAAAAACAGATTGACGGAACCAGGAGAGTACCCAGAAATCACCTACTGCAGGACAGGCCCAACAAAGAAAATAACAGAGTGCCACTTGCCATCACCTTCAACCCCCAACTAAAACCTCTCCAGCGCATCACCAAAGATCTACAACCTATCCTGAAAGATGATCCCTCACTCTCTCTCAGATCTTGGGAGACAGACCAGTCCTCACTTACAGACAGCCTCCCAACCTGAAGCAAATACTCCCCAGCAACTACACAACAAAAACACTAACCCAGGAACCTATCCTTGCAACAAAGCCTGATGCCAACTCTATCCACATATTTATTAAAATGACACCATCATAGGACCTAATAATAGCCACGCCATCAGGGGCTCGTTCACCTGTACATCTACCGGTGTGATATGTGCCAACAATGCCCATCTGCCATGTACATTGGTCAAACAGGACAGTCTCTAGGCAAAAGACTAAATGGACACAAATCTGACATCAGGAATCATAACATTCAAAAACCAGTAGGAGAACACTTCAGCCTCTCTGGTCACTCAGTAACAGACTTAAAGGTGGCAATTTTGCAACAGAAAAGCTTCAGAAACAGACTCCAACGAGAAACTGCTGAGCTTGAATTAATATGCAAACTAGATACTGTTAACTTGGGTTTGAATAGAGACTGGGGGTATGGCTACACTTGCAGCTGTACAGCGCTGGGAGTTAAACCAGCCTTCGTACAGCTGAATAGGGAAAACACTGCAGTCTGGCCACACTGACAGCTACCAGCGCACTGTCGTGGCCACATTTGCAGCATTTGCAGGGTATTGGGAGTGGTGCATTTTGGGCAGCTATCCCAGCGTTCAAGTGGCTGTAACGTGCTTTTCAAAGGTGGGGTGGGGTGGAGTGTGACAAGGAGCGTGGGGGGAAGAGAGCGGATTTTTGGAGTCGACACTCTGTCAGCATGCTGCCTTGCAAGTTCTGAACCCCCTCCCCCACCCCTCTCTCACTCACTGAAAGCAAACAGCTGTTTGTTTTTTCCTCACCGACCAGATAAGCAGCTGCTCTGAAATAAGCCCCCCCCCCCCGCCCGCCGCGCTGCTTCTCTCCTCAAACCCCCTCCCTCCCCTTCTCTTCAAGCAAACACTAGCTGTGGACCTTCCAAAGGGAGCCCCCCTGCCTCTGCTCATTCACAGCAAAAAGTAGCTGGCTGGTTTTTTTGATAAGCAGCTCCCGGGGCTCACAACAAAACGAAGAGCTGGACCTGCACTTAAAAGGATTATGGGAAGGTTCCGAAGGTCAGTTACAGTGTAGTAAGATTATTCCCTGTTTACACTGGAGCCCCAGCGCTGCAGCAGCAGTGCTATACTCTTTATTCCTCTCGGGGAGGTGGAGTACAAGCAGCGCTGTAGCCATGGAGATATAGTGCTGTATGTGCCTTGCCAATGTGGACAGGGAGTGAGTTACAGCGCTATAAAGCAGCCAACAGCGCTGTAACTCTCAAGTGTAGCCAAGGCCTGGGAGTGGCTGGGTCATTACACATATTAAATCTATTTCCCCATGTTAAGTATCCTCACACCACCTTGTCAACTGTCTAAAATGGGTCATCTTGATTAGCACTACAAAATTTTTTTTTCCTCCTGCTGATGATAGCTCATCTTAATTAGCCTCTTACAGTTGGTATGGCTACTTCCACTTTCTCGTGTTCTCGGTATGTATATATATCTTCTTACCATATGTTCCATTCTATGCTGTAGCCCACAAAAGTTTATGCTCAAATAAATTTTAGTCTCTAAGGTGCCAGAAGTACTCCTGTTCTTTTTGCGGCTACACACTAACATGGCTGCTACTCTGAAATTTAGTATTATGGGTGAGATTGGTCCCAGAAAAGAAATCCATAAGGTAACACATTTTGACCCTGTTCTCATGTTAAAATAATTACCACCACAAATGGCCAAGTAGGCCTCTGTAAGAGGATTCTACCATTTGTCTGATTTCCTCCCTGCCTCCTTAAATATTCACAAGGGGGATCCCCAGGCACGTTTAGGCCTTGTCTGCACTACAAAGTTTTGTTGGCTAAAGTTATGCCTCTTAATTAAAGCACTTTTTAATTAAAAAGCACTGTGGCATGTCCACACTAGCTCCTTGTGTCACCAGAGTGCATCCACATTCACAGCTCTTGCATCAACAGAGCGGTGCACTGGGAGTAGCTATCTCACTGTGCAGCTAGCTGCAGGGTGCTTTGGAAGGGTTTGCAGTGCCTCATGGGGCAGGTACAATGTCACATGACACAGATTTCTCAATCTCATGTTCCAGGCATCCTGGTAGATTGTAAGCTGCTTTTCAGCTGAAGTGTGTGGGGGGAGGGAGAGGAGAGCAGAGCGGTGTGTCTTGGGTAGGGGAGACAGCAGGCTGATTGACCTATCCTGAGGCAGGTGGAGGGGGACACCCCCCCCCGCCACACACACCCTCCTCATCCCCTGGCTCAGTACAGCAGTCCCTTTCCCCAAGTCTCTTCCGCTGTGCCTGCCTGGGGTTCTGTGATTCACTCTGAATTCTCCCACAGCCTCAGCTGCTGGGAGTGGCATCCTGAGCAGCTTTGTGAGCTCTCTCTGCTGAGGAATGTCAGTTGTGTGTCGCCATGTCCAGTCCCCGTTCTCTTCTTCCCCCCCCCCTCCGCCCCCGCCTGCCCCTGTGTTCCTAGTGCAGGGCAGAATAGGAGCATTCCACATTGATGATTTGCTCTTTGTTCCCCAAAGGAAGCTGCACACTCAGCTGTCAAATACTTCCTGGAGCTTTGAAAGGGGAGGGGTACATGCCTTCAGGGCAGCAGAGTTCAAAACAGTGAGCAGAGGTGTCACGGCAGGCATTGTGGAATACTGGTGGAAGCCAGTTATGTCAACAGAACAACTGATGCTTTGTCATTTTAACTTTGCCACAAAATGCTTTATGCCTCTCATTGAGGTGGTTTTATTTTGTTGGCAAAACAGCTGTGTTTTGCCACAAAAGTAGCTTTGTAGTGTGTGCATGCCTCCCTTTTGTTGTGGGCAAAAGACAGCTTTTGCCGACAAAACTTTGTAGTGTAGGCAAGGTCTTCGTATAGATGTTGGCACTGAGGTCTGGTACTAACTTCCAAAGGTGTAACTTCCTTCACCACTCCTGGGATTAAAGCAGTTTTCCAGTGAATCATTATTCTCCATCTGGCCAATAACAACTTGTGCACATCATGCTTGTCTGATAACTACTTACTGTAATATCTCAAACTCTACTTACTATATTTTTATGTGGGAGGAAATGCAGGGTTGCTGTTTGCTTTGCATGTTTGCCTGACACCCAGCGAAAATTCTGGAACACTTCAACTCTGTATAATCCCTTGTAAAATCTAGGAATAAAATAAACCTAGTTTTCCAAGCGGCTGAAGAGGGCAAAAATGTCATTTTAGTATTGTGTAATTTTAATATTAAGCTATCTGACTATAATTGAATGATTCATATCCATTCCTCATTGACAAATGCATGCAGTCAACTGCAACTCCATTATTATGTGACCTTTGTTTTGTCCAAGAAAGCAGAGTTGTGGACTCTTCTATTAACTCACCACCCTTGCAATCATTTGGACTTTTGTTAGTGGACCATTCTGTTTTAAAGCTGCTTTGCATGTCTTCTCTCAGTACAGAGCAGTATTCAGAGGTTCCAAGAGAAGTTTTTTATCTTTGCTTTAACACCTCAGCAAGTCAGAGAAATCTGCATTTCCAGGTAAGAGGGAGTGCCTGGCATTTATTTGTGAGCATGTGTTAAATCACTGCTTTTGCAAAGTTGCAGGGGAGTTTCAGAAAAATCTTCCTTCACATCTCTTCGCCTGTGGAACAATCTTTCAAGTAAAGTGGTGGGTGGGAGCCTATTATTCAGTACACCTAAAACTAGTGTTTGTACAAACACTAAATGGTTATGTTGGGGGACAATCCTGTATCATCAGGGTGTTAGATAAGAAAATGAGACCTGATTAATTGAAATCAAATAGCCTTCATGGCTGCTGCAAGAGTGGCAGACTGTTTTCTTCCCCATGTTCCCTGGTTGCTGGTAGGGATGTAAAATATATTAAACGGTTAACCGGTAAGTATTAGTGTAACCATTAACCCCATGTGCGTGGGTCTTGACCATGTTCTGGCAAGAGGGGATTATGGCAACCAGGAAAGGGTGGGCATCATCCCTGTCTTAAAGGGGCCGGGTCGATATTAACACTCTATCCCAGCAGGGTTTTCACCCCGAGGGCTTTGCGGAGAGGGATGGGCACGGCCAGCCAAGCAGGGTGTATGTGTTTGTCCAGGGGGGTTGGCAGGGGCTGCGGTCCCCGTCGTGGAGCGAGGGGGGGGGGGTAAAGTCATCCCTGGCTTCTCCCTGTGCTACTGGAAGGGGTTCGGCTGCGGAGGCGGTCAGCACGCTGGTAAGGGAAGCTGCTGCTGGGGTGGCATGGAGTGGATGTGGAGGCAACATTGGGACAAACTAGGTATGTCCCTACCTAGGTATGTCCCAAACTGGGGCCCCTCTCCCTTTTCCTGGGTACTGAGGATGCGAGGGAGGTGCTGGGCCCCTTCAACTACCCTAAGCTCTCCTGGCTAGGCTTGTTGTGTCACCCCTGGTATGAGCACAGCTACCCTTCCCATCTGTCAGGGGTAAGGAGGGGAGGGGAGATGAGCCATCCTCAGAACAAAGGTCCTGCCTGGAATGGAGAGAGGCCTGCATGTGAGGCCCAAATCGGTTATCCTTTTAAACGATATTTACATCACTAGTTACTGGGGTGGGAGGCTGATTCTACCCTCTATCCTTGTTTGTCAGTGCAATGCAGTAGGGAGGACCTCCTTTGGGCTGGTTTCCCCCCTCGGGTGGTGTCAGGTTTTTGTGGTTTTCTCTCCACAACCTCCTTGGCGTCCCAAGACCTGGCTGGAGGGAAGGCACAGACCTAGTTTATGCTTTTAATTAATACAAATAGATTGTTTTGGTTACAAGTGCTTTGTTCTTGTACTACATGGGTAGTGTAGTAATGAGAAATTTAAGAGTCTTGAAAGTAACTAGAGCTGTTGAAGCAGGTCTGTCCTTTTTTTCTATGTGATAAATTGGAGTGTGAGATTTTGTTTCCCCTCCAACCCCCGCCACCCCCCTCAATGGACTTTCTTTTTTTTCTTTTCCCCCCAACAGGGACTTCTTGCCAGGGGGCAGGAGGGATTACACAGTCCAAGTTCAGCTAAGGTGATTTAAGGTTTTTCTTACATTAAGTTTGTACTTCATTATTTTAATTCAAGTATATTTTAACATATGTAAATAGTTTTCTGAGTGTAACGTCACTTAAAAATGAAATTTCTCTTTTGGAAATAGGTTATGCCTAGCAGAGACTAGCTGCTCTCAAGAAGATAACTATCCCAATAGTTTGTGCATTAAAGTAAATGGGAAGTTATTTCCATTGCCGGTAAGTTATTGAAATTCTATTCAATATGTAGCTTTTGCTGATAGATTAGTTTGCTTAAAGTCTAAAGTGGGGGAGAAAAAGGGTCTGACTCTTTAAAAAAAAATATATATATATTGCTCACAAATTTATGCCTAATTTGCTTGTGCAGCTACTGATCTGTACAGTGGGCATTTGCAGACACTGATGATCACTAAGACTCCAATGCTAATATTTAGCATTTTACACATTAAAAGTACTATGTAGATATTAATTATTTTGGTCCATTTGTGACAAAGATAAATTGCAGCATAAAGATTCTTCTTAAAAATTTTGACTGTGGCTGTGAAGGAAGCCTCTCTACATAGCATCTGCAAAATCTTATCAGTTTGGTTTGGTTGTATGTAGCCTGTTTTTAATGAGTGTGCGCTTTTTTTTTTTAATGCTCAGTAGGTGGCTTGAATTCCTCGAGTTGTGAGGAAATTTCTTAAGATATCTCACTCCAAAATTTGAGCTCTTTATAGCTGTGGGGATATAGCAATATTCACGGTGAGGATGAAGGACAGACAAATTCTAGGGCTTCAAACATTGCCAATAGCGGGAGAGCCAAACAATGTTAACAACTGTAGGAAACTTGTTTTGCAAGATCTCCCTAGCACAGAGAAGGCTAATGTGAGACTCGTTTCTACGGGCAGGTGTTTTCATAACAGTTAACATTTGGGCAAGGTTGTGACTTGTATGCACTAAAACTCTGAAGCTTGAGGGTAGATGAAAAGGGAGGAGAACGTTACCCATTTACAGATAATCTTTGTACAGCTCTGTAAAGCTGTACAAAACTTTTCTATATTGATAAGTTTCAGGACAGAGCATGTAACTTGATGCGTACCCAGTCACTAGACCAGGGGTCGGCAACCTTTCAGAAGCGGTGTGCCGAGTCTTCATTTATTCACTCTAATTTAAGGTTTCGCGTGCCGGTAATACATTTTAACGTTTTTTAGAAGGTCTCTCTCTATAAGTCTATATATTATATAACTAAACTAGTGTTGTATTGTAAAGTAAACAGGGTTTTCAAAATGTTTAAGAAGCTTCATTTAAAATGAAATTAAAATGTTGATCTTACGCTGCTGGCCCGCTCAGCCCGCTGCCGGTCTGGGGTTCTGTTCACCTAGGCCGGCAGCGGGCTGAGCGGGGCCTGCGGCCGGGACCCCAGCTGGCAAGGGTCCGTCAGCCAGAACCCCAGACCAGCAGCGGGCTGTGCGGGGCTGGGTATGTGGGGTGTAGGTGTCAGGGCAGAGGGGGCTAGGTATGGGTGGGGATGCCAGAGTCAGGGCTACAGTGGGGTGTGTTTGGGGGGGGGAGGAGGAGGGGATGAAGGAGTCAAGCAGAGGGCTGGGTATGTATGAGGGAGGTACAGGGCTCAGGGCAGGGGCCTGGGGTGGGTGTGCGGCGCCGGGCAGAGGGTGTGGGGTGTGTGTGGGGGGGGTCGGGTGTCAGGGCTCAGGGGAGAGTGCTGGGTGACTGCCCCCCTAAAAACTCTCAACCCTGCTGCTCCTTGTCCCCTGACTACCCCCTCCTGGGACTCCTGCCCCCCAGGACCCCACCCCCTATCTAAGCCTCTCTGTTCCTTGTCCCCAGACTGGACTCTACCTCCTACCTGTCCCCTGACTGCCCTGTCCCCAGCCAGACCCCGGGACCCCCCTGCCCCATCCAACCCCGCCCCGCCCCCTGACCGGCCCCCCATAACTTCTGACCCATCCACCCCCCCACTCCCTGCCTGCCCCAACCCCTCTCCACACCCCTGCCTCCTAACAGGACCCCCAGAACTCCCAACTCATACAACCCCCCCAGCTCCTTTTCCCGACCACCTCCTCCAGAGACCCCCACCCTAACTGCCCCACCCCAGGACCCTCCTTGCTCCCGGTCCCCTGACTGCCCTGACCCCTATCCACCCCTGCCCCTCACAAACCCCAGGACTCCCATGCCCCATCCAACCCCCGCTCCCGGGATCCCACCCACCCTGCTCCCTGTCCCCTAACTGCCCCCACCCCTTATCCAATTCCCCCAGCCCTGGGCCGCTTACCATGAGGCTCCACACAATGCTAGATACGCTGCTCCCTGGGAGCACACAGCCCCGCCCCTCCGGTTGAGCAGGGAGTGTGTCTGCCTCCCCGCGGAGCCAAATGCTGCCCTCGGGAGCGCAAAGCCCCAACCCCCAGAGCGCTGCGCGCGGTGGCAGGGCTCCAGGGGAGGGGAGAAGGCGGGGGAGGGGCGGGCAGCTTGCTGCGCTCTTCCCCGTGCTCCGGCCTGGGAGCGCGGACCCCGCGGCTTGCTGTGCCAGGAGAGTGGGGTCATTTGCCCATCCCGTGCGCACAGCTATGCTTCTGCCCCCGCAGGGGGGAAGTGGAGGGCAGAGGAGAACGTGTCGGGCTGGGCAGGATTTTTAGTGGCATGCTAGAGTCCCGGCAGGCTCCAGCGTGCCATTGAAAATTGGCTCACATGCCGTCTTTGGCACGCGTGCCATAGGTTGCCGACCCCTGCACTAGATGGAAGTAAAGGTCTCTTTGCTAGTGATTACAAGGCGCTTATTGGGGTGGGAGAGAAGGGTAAGTAAATGATTTGTGATAGCAAAATACAAAAGGAGTGCCAAAAACTAACTTCAGACAACAGTATTTTTAACTTGGTATAAAAACTTTGTTTTCCAAAAACCTTGTAATGGTGTCTCTTTGGTAGAATTCAGAGTACAGTTGGAGTTTGACCAGAGTACAATCTATAAAATTTTAGCGAAACACTTCTTTTCTTCCTTATTGCAGGGATATGCACCACCACCAAAAAATGGGATTGAGCAGAAGCGACCCGGCCGCCCATTGAATATTACATCTCTAGTTAGATTATCCTCAGCAGTGCCAAACCAGATCTCCATTTCTTGGGCATCTGAAATTGGAAAGGTAAACTGTTCTTTGTAGTACGAGAGTAACCTCACTCAGTATTACTCCTTTTCCTTCTGTATCCCTCTCAGTGATCATAACCTCCCACAATAGCTACATTCACCAGTGATAAATCTGTTAACTGGTAGTGGAAGCCTCGTGAATGCAGAACTTTCACAGGCGCTGGATCTATACTGTGGAACTTGTGCCTGCAAGAGATAAGTATGATCACAGACTGCTTTAGAACTCATTCAAAATCTTCTCCACCACCACCACACACACTCTTGGCTTCACTCAGTCTCCTCACATGCATTTAGACAACTTTTGCGCACTCAGACATAACTATTCCTCCAACAGGCTTCAAAGGAAGAAATGTTTTCATTTCTATTTTTAAATACTTAGGAGTGTTTCTGTGTTTAAATAGGAGGCATGCTGATACTACAGTGATGGGAGCCATAAGACCATAGCTAAAAGGAAAGAAAACTGGCTATGAAGAACTATAAACAAAGGGTTATAAGCAGCACATTTTGTTGTGAGGGGAAGTGTCTAGTCGGGGTACTGTAATGTCTTAATCTTCATCAGTGATCTGAAAGAAGTGATAAGTGAATTAATGAAACTCGCAGATGGTATGAATTAGGGAGCAGTGGTAAACACCAGTGAGGACCAAAAATTGCAAACTCAGATCTGATTTAGAAAATATAACCAAGGAAAAATAGACCAAAACAGATCAATAATGGAGAAACCTCAAAAGTAGTAATGGTACAAGTGTACACCAGACTAGACTTGATTTTTGCCATATGATACAGTAGTAAATAGACCGATACCTTCACATATGTAGCAAAAGGTGGTGTAATATCACAGAAAGGTAATGGGTGTGACCACACCTGAAATAGTGTGCTATGTTCTGAGTTTGACCAAAAAGATGGTAACAAATTGGAAGGCGTTCAGAGGAGAGCATCTAAAGTTATGAGGTCAAGAGTGCTTAATTTGCAGGAAGAGTGAGTTAAATGTTGTTTCATTCATTTGAGTGACAGTTATGTGTGGGATATGCCTTCTAATATTGACAGTGTAAATAACAAGAACAGGTGGAGGTGTTATTTGACATAGTAAAAGGAAGTATAACTGGGAGTACAGGGTTGCAGGTAAGAAGGGGAAAACTTAGGGTAAATCGGGGGGAAATTTCTGATGGTGAGATCTGTAGTACTGAGGAATAGTCTTTCAAGTGAAGTACTGGTGTCCAGGTCTTGTAATCCAACTTAGACCATGCAAGATATTAATAACTGTATTATAGAGAACTATTGCACACTGGAGGGAGGATAGAAGAAATTAATCTATCTCTACATTATTACTGTTTCCCAGAAGCAAACTCCTGTCTTGAGCTCTGATCCATTCTACTACTGGTATTGGAGATGTCTAGATGTAATATTACTCTCCTGCAGTTGTTCACTTGGGAGCCTGCTAAAGAGACGTGGGAGAAAGTAATAGTGTTAGTATTAGTCTGAAATGTGCACTAATAATGATTATGTGGGCAGGCGTGTTTTTGTATAAACAGTTTTATATTCTGTTTTGGGTCACCTTTTGAGATACCTACCATAAAACTGACAAACACATGACTTGACATCTGGCCAAGTTCTCTGTTGGTGTAAGAGGATGGAACTTTATGAAGAAGTGCACAGTCTTGAACCAATTGTGAATTTATCCCACTGATTGCAATAGCGTCAGAATTTGGTCAGCAAACTAATAAATAGCTTTACTTAAGAAGAAATTCCATTTCTGCACCATCATTAATCTATTAAAATTTCAAAAAGGTGTGACCATTTGTTTTATTGAACTAACAGATAATTGATTTACATTTAATTCTGCGAGCATATTTTATAATCTTACTGTATTGTGAGGTATGTCTGTTACCCGTTTTATTTCATGCAGTTGTTTTTTGTTTGTTTTTCAAATAAAAGGCAGGGAAACTTTTCCATCCTTAATCATATTTTTCTTCCTTTGTAGAATTACTCCATGTCTGTATATCTCGTTCGGCAGCTTACTTCAGCCATGCTTTTGCAGAGGTTAAAAATGAAAGGTATCAGAAACCCAGACCATTCCAGAGCACTAAGTAAGTTGGTTGAATTTTTCTACTTTTGTTGCCTGCCTGTGATAAATAAGTAAATCAATCTGTCTAATCTAATCTATCCAGATTTAGTGACAGGTACCAGATTTACAGCATGCAGATTTACAGAAGTCTTCTATCCCTAGTAGAGAGAGAGCTTGTACTGCTTTTGCTCATTCCAGACCATGAGGGGAACACCTACTCAGGGCTTGGCTACTGCTTGCTTGCAGCAGCGCAGCAGCAGGTGGCTGCAGCCCTCTGCAGCCTGCTGCTTGCTGGCCTTGGCGCGCCAGTGCAGTCAAGCCCCAGCCGCTGAGAGCGAGCGCCGCGCCCCAGCGCTGTCCCCGGAGGGGGGAGGGAGGAGGGGCGACAGGAGTTTTTTTTTTTTCGCTGGCGCTGCTGACACACTCAGCGCTCAGCGCGCTGCGCCAGGCAGCGCTGCCACGGCAGCGCTTTGAAGTTTAAGTGTAGCCATAGCCTCAGTGTCTGGACTCTCCTGATATTGCTAAGAGCACCTCTGCAGTGGTGGGCTGTAAAATGCAGCACTTGTGTTGACATCAATATCCATTAATCTCTCCACATGTATGAGGTGCCGTTCACCTTTCTGTGAAGTGTAAAGACTTTTTTTTGGAGGCCCCCTTGGAAGGTTGTATTTGATTCTGCCTATATGTAGGTTAGGGCCCACTCCTGTAAACACCACTTTGCCTAGTGCTAACTGCTGTGGGTCATCAGTGGGATTACTCTTGATGGCAGTAAGTATTCTGCCTGCCAGTGTTTGCAGGATTGGGCCTAAAACTAGGAAAACAATGCAAATTTGATACTTGCTGTAAGCAAATTTCCCAGCGTCTCAATTTAGATGACTTTACGTGAAAATTAAGCAGTATATTAATGAGTATCCACTCAAACACCTGAGTGGCAAGAATGGCATTTTTAATAATGGTTATGTAATGTAATTTAAATTGTTTTTCATTGTACTAGTTAAAGAAAAGCTGACCGCTGATCCTGATAGCGAAATTGCCACAACCAGTTTGCGGGTGTCTCTGATGTGTCCTGTAAGTAAGGTTGTGAAGTAGAATATGCAATTAAATTTTGAGGGGGAGGGGGCGGGGGGGAATCATCCTTTATTTTTGTTCATCTTAAATTCAAAGTTGGATTATTATAAAAGGATCCACAACTCAGAACTTTGTAAAATAGCTTTTACTGTTAGAGGCATTTCTATAATATAGTAAGTGGTATGTTTTTTTAAATACAAACAGTAGTCAACAAGTTAAAGTATAAAAGTGCAGTGAGAGCATCCAGTGCAACATACTTGATCATGTGTACCTCTCAAGACCTTTAAACAACAGAGGAAGTATTGTTGTTCTCTTCTCTCTCCCCCCCCCCCTTTTTTTTTAAGAGGGTGAAACTGAGGCATTAAAAATTGACATGACTTGCCCAGAGTTTCTCAGCAGATAAATGGCAGAGCAGGGAGCAGAGTTTAGATCCTCTGATTCAAATGTCCTATCTACTATACCAAACTACCACCTTTTTATAAGAATAAGCCAACTCTTGACCACTTTGACACTGAATGTCATAAGACCTACAAACTGAAGCATAAGATCTACAAATAACTTTGGGATTCTCTTTGAGCTTGTTTAGATTGAAATCATGCTGGAAATAATGCTGCAAGTCTGTAGTAGTGTAATCTTTTAACAAGAACAAGATGCCTAGGAGTCAAAACTCTTAAGTTTTATTCCCAGCTCAGTCACAGATTTGTTTGTGTGACTGTGACCAGCTGAGTGATCTGCTTTGTTTTTCAGTTTACCCATCTGAATTAGTATTATACCCACTTTATAAGTCAGACTTCACTAATCAGTGTTCATAAAGCACTTTGAGATCCTGGGATAAAAGGTACAAAATACTATGAATGCTTCAAGCATTTTACTATAACAAAATCATAGCAATAGAACACTGACATAGCGCCAGCACAATCTGCTATTAAAAATGCCTCTGCTGGGCCTTGACATTTAGAGACAAAACCAATGTCTCTGTGAATGACACGGTCCTGTATTCTTTCTGCACATACAACTCCTGTTGATTTTGATAGGATTTATGGGCCTACCAGGACCTTGGGATTGGGCATTTATTTACCAGCAAGAAACCATTCTTATCCTGTGACTGGTTTATTTCATTGTTCTCTCTGAAAATATATTTCAGTTCCCTCTTGTCTGTCATGCTGATATTTGTTTCTATTGCATCTCCTGCAGCTGGGAAAAATGAGACTGACAATCCCATGCCGTGCTGTTACCTGCACACATCTGCAATGTTTTGATGCTGCTCTTTATCTACAAATGAATGAAAAGAAGCCAACCTGGATTTGTCCTGTCTGTGACAAAAAGGCAGCTTATGAGAGTCTAATATTAGATGGGTAAGAGATTGAGTTTGTCATTTACCTTTTTTACAGTAGTTCTGTATCTTAGAATATGAATACAGCAAGTACAAACCTATGCTATGGTTTCAACATTGAGATTTGCAGTTTCTGGCTCTTATTTCAATGTTACTTTATTTCCTTGAATATTCAGAGATGTCAAGGCCAGAAGGGACCATTTATGATCATCTAAGATGACCTCCTACATAACGCTAGACCATAGAGCTCCCTCCAGTAATTCCTGCCTATAACTTCTGTTTGAGCTATAGCAGAGCTCTTAGAAACACATCAGTCTTGACTGAGACTTCAAGTGATAGAGAAATCACCATGTCACTAGGTCAGGGGTCGGCAACCTCTGGCATGCGGCTCGCCAGGGTAAGCACCCTGCCGGGCCGGTTTGTTTACCTGCCGTGTTGGCACGTTCGGCCGATCGCGGCTCCCACTGGCCGCCATTTGCCGTTCCAGGCCAATGAGGGTGACGGGAAGTGGCTTCCCCCGCTGGGATGTGCTGGCCCTGGCTTCCCGCCGCCCCCATTGGCCTGGGACGGCAAACGGCAGCCAGTGGGAGCCGCGATTGGCCGAACCTGCCAACATGGCAGGTAAACAAACCGGCCCGGCCTGCCAGGGTGCTTACCCTGGCGAGCCGCGTGCCACAGGTTGCTGACCTCTGCACTAGGTGTTTACTTAGGCAGGCTGTACTTCTGAAATCTTTTTATGGAATTGGACCGTAAAATATTCTGTAACTGCTTAAATCAGTGTCAAGCATTTATTCCAAGGCTATAATTTTATCTTTAATCCCTATTACTCCCCTGAAAAGGTTCATAAATACCAGTAATGCTCCCCAGGTGGAGTGGGTGATGGATGTTGTATTCTGAACAGACTTGAAATCCATAGAGAAGGACAGCTGCAGCAGTGTGATTGTAGAGTAATGTTGTTGTTTATACCCCGGGTAGGTGAAACTTTTTGTTTTGTTTTGTTTTGTTTTTCTCTGTAGCTTCCTTGATGCAATTCATACTCCATCATAGCTGGCTTTTAACTTCATCACTTCTGATTTAGCTCAGGACTGTAAACAAAACCAAAGCAACTCAACTTTATTTTCCAGGCTCTTTATGGAAATCCTTAATGAATGTTCAGATGTGGATGAGATTAAATTCCAAGAGGATGGTTCTTGGTGTCCTATGAGGCCTAAGAAGGAAGCTCTGAAAGTGTCCAGTCCTCAGTGTACCAAAATAGAAAGTATGTATATTTATTTGTGTACTGAATATCAAATGGATAAAAATATCTAAACATTGTAGACTCTCGGATGTAACAAGGATAACCCTTTTAGCTACCAGCAGTGAGTTTGGGGGCTTAGTATCCTATCCCTTCACCCATTTAGATTTTAAAAACATCCCTTTCTCTCTTAAAAATATATATATATATAATATATATATTATTTCATGTTTTTTTTGGGAAATGGACTGTTCATTATCACTGGGAGAGGCACAAGAAGCAATTTGTTCCCCTCTGGTAATACCGAGATGTACTGGATGATCTAGGTCTTTTTGGGCAGGTCTTCACTATGGCGCTAAATTGGCACCACTGCTACTGATTTCAGTGGCATCAATTTAGCGGGTCTGGTGAAGACGCTATAAATTGACTAGAGAGCGCTCTCCCAGAGATATAGCATGGTGTAGACACCGCATGAAGTTGGTGTAAGTTACCTCGCTCAGGATCTTTTCACACCCCTGAGTGACGTAACTTACGTCCACTTAAGCGGTAGTGTAGATAAGGCCTTTGTGGCTCCTAGTCTTTGGTGCAGGGAGTAGTAATCCCAAGGCTGCTTCTGAATTCTCATTTCCTATATAGAGGCCAGAAAGCCCATGTTTCAGTTAAGTACAGTAGAATTTGAGAAGCTATTCATACCACGAATGGAAACGGCTGATGTTAACATCACTTAAACAATCATGCTTCTCCTTTAGGTTCCAGTGTTGTCAGCAAACCATGTTCTGTGACAGTGGCCAATGAGGTAAACAAGAAGAAAGTAGATGTTATCGACTTGACAAGAGAAAGCTCTTCCGATGAAGAGGAAGATCCTCCTGCCAAAAGGAAATGCATATTTATGTCTGAAACACAAGGAAGCCCAACCAAAGGGTTTGTTAATTTTAAAGTTAGTTGTTGTACTGTAAGGTCTCAGATAAGCTAACATGTGGATGGACTTGTAAATATCTCTTCTGGATGCAGTTCCAAATTTCCACATCAGAACTTCTGTTAGCTTTCTGCAAGAAGTAACCTGTATTAATATATGGTATCTTCATACAGGTGATTATTTTATATAGTTTTACATCACACGGAGATTTGCTCTCACTTGCTGTGTATGCAGGAATGTACTTCCTTAGTGTGATAGCTATGGCAGAGGGGATGCCCAGTGCAAAATGCTGATGCATTCCTGCTATACTAGCTTTCATTTAAGGGTTGAAAATACCACAAATAGTAAAGGGCCTGCATCCTGAAATCCTATAGTGCTGTTTCATTGATATGCTGAAGTCCAGCATGTCAGCCTTGAAAGGGAAACACTACACTGTGTTGAATCAACTCCTAGATTTTCCTTCCAAAGTCTGCATGCAGCTGAATTTCTTAAACCTGATCATCAGCCAGAAGAGACAGAAAACACTATGAGAGAGGAGAGTTAAGTGGGATAGAAGAAGCAGCAATGGGAGTTAACAACCCCCCCGCCCTCCCAAAAAAAAACCCACAAAACCCAACCCCAGAAGATTGGCAGAGATGGCAAAAAGCCATCCTGCTAAAAACAAGGCGGGCACATTCATTCCTGATACAATTCTGTTGCTTTAGTAGAGTTACAAGGGGGATGGATTTTGTTCAGTGGCTTTTGTCAGTCCCTGTCAGAAGTGCCACTTCCTAAAAGTTCTCTTCTCTCATCATCCCCATTTTTCCTAGCTAGACACAGGATTCCCAACTTCCAGTGAAATTACTTATGTTACCAACATTTTTCTCTTCTGGGTCCCTCCCGTTTTTTTATATTGCTCAGCAACAGTCTGTAACTACATCTTCCCATCAGGGCATTTCAGTTGGAGTACTTTGGGGGCCTGAGAGACCTTTAGATACTGTAATCCCCTTCTTTAGATAAGTAAGTCCTCGCTTAACGTTGTAGTTATGTTACTGAAAAATCTCTACTTTAAACGAAACAATGTTAAGTGAATCCAATTTCCCCATAAGAATTAATGTAAATGGGGAGAGGGAGGGTTAGGTTCCAGGGAAATTTTTTTTCACCAGACAAAAACCTATTGTATATACATATACGCACAGTATAAGTTTTAAACAATTTTATACTGTACACAGCAATGATGATTGTGAAGCTTGGTTGAGGTGGTGAAGTTAGAGAATGGAAGAGGGTGGGATATTTCCCAGGGAATGCTTTACTGGTAAATGAGAACTAGCATTCGGCTGAACCCTCAAGGGTTAACACATTGTTAATGTAGCCTCACACTTTACAAGGCAGCACGAATGGAGGGAGGGGAGACAGCATGGCAGACAGACACACACCCTGTGTGAGAGAGAAATGCCCATTGCCCCTTTAAGTACCCAGACACCAGGCTAAGTGTATTGCTTGACAGCCCCTTCTCTCCCCTCCCAGCAAGCAGAAGGCTCCTGGGAGCAGCTCCAAGGCAGAGGGCAGGAGCAGTACATGGCAGTTGGGGGAGGGACAGCTGAACTGCTGGCAATTGGTAGCCTGCTGGGTGGCTGCTGCACAGGGAACTTAGAGGAGCGGGGAGCTGATGGGGGGGGGGGGGGGGGGGGGCTGCCCGTCCCGGCTCTTCCTGCAAGCAGAGGACAAAGCAGGCGGCTGCCAAACAACGTTATAAGGGAGCATTGCTCAACTTTAAACAAACCGGGACAACTTTAAGTGAGGAGTTAGTGTATTTGTTAGGCTGACCATTGCTCTGCCAACCCACTCCAGAGGGTCAACCTTCTGGCATCACTGACTGGTCACAATCAAATTTCCTACAATATCTGAGAGTCACAGCATAGTAGCTCCTGTCCTTTTCCTCAAGTAAATCCTTCACTCCATGCCCCAAACTTACTTTTCTCCCTTCTGCCACCTGCTGAAGTACTGAGCATGCCCTGTTCACTCTGCAACAACAGGTGTTTACTGCTCTTTGGCAAGTCTATAGCAGAAATTACTTTTCATAGATTTCCAGTGGTGACCCTCTTTGAAGTCCCATCACTTGTGAGAGCAGCAGAGGAGTCCTGTTGCCAGACTTCTTCCTCCTTCAGTACTGATTGCAAATGTAAATAATTCTAAATATCTTCAGGAAAGAATAGGTTTAATAGTAACGTCAGATGCCAGTGACTTCCTTTCATAATGCTGCTGCTGCTGCCACTTTTTGGCAAGATGGGTGCAACCAGCCATATGTTTATGTCCTATATTGGTCTGAAGTATTCCTGTCTGTTTTCTGAGCACAAAAACGTCAGACATGCTTTTGTAGAATTAAGATGTCTCTTAAGACGTCTTTTTCAGTGTCTAGAAATGTATGTGTTCTGGCATGTTTCCTGTGTGAGTTTCTATCACTGACTTAGGGTTACAAAAAGATCTTATTCAAATATGTGAAGGGATAGTTGGCCCAGTGGGTTACTGTACTGTCTTGCACCTCTGGAGAGCTGAATTTAACTCTTGCTTTAAGTTGTGAATGAAGATGAGTTTGGTGTTTTCATGCCATACATTGGTAAGAGAGGACTGATAAATGCTGGACCAACTTTATTTGGCACTAGAAGTCAGCATTGAGAAACATGGGCGTAGCGATATGTGGGGAAGCTTAAACAAGTGCCAGCGTGTCCTGTTCCTGGCTCCAACTAGTTCTCAGTTCCTCACTTCCCCAGAGTACTTAATTCACTTACAAATAGCCATTTATATTCCTGGATGATAGTGTTATAAATGACTGCAGCACTGTACTTTGTTTTAATGCCAACTTGCTCTTATGTCACAGCTGCTGTTGAGAGCCAAGATACGTTCATGTTATAATGAAGACTGTTATGAAAGAGGAGATTAGAGTGGAGTACTGTGTAGTGAGTAGCCACACTATAGTTGTGTTGTAACATAGTGACCTTGTGAATGAGAATGCACTGTGGTGCAGAATTTCTCTCCTCTTAACTAACAGCCAGATTGTTTGTAATTTCCCATGTTGTTTAAAACAGGGTTCTCATGTATCAGCCATCTACTGTAAGAGTGCCCAGTGTGACAACGGTTGATCCTGCTGCTATTCCTCCTTCATTAACAGACTACTCAGTACCATTCCACCACTCTCAAATATCCAGTATGTCGTCAGACTTGCCAGGTAGGTGGTGGTTAATTTTTTTTAACATATTCCAACACTCTCATTAATAACTAATGAGATACTGCCTTACTGAGCCAGATTCTACTGAGCACTGCACTGATGCTACATCTAAACAAGAACAGTGCAAGCAGGTCACTAAGGTGTCTTTCCATGCTCAGATTCCAGCCATATAGCTTCCTAAATGGTGACGTCAAAAACATTGCTCTAATGAGCACAAACTCGAGTTTGTGTGTTGGTAAATCAGCTAGAGAAGAAGTCTCACTATGATGGATTAGGTTTCATTAGTGTGATCACCTGGCTGATGTGCTTCAAAACCACATGACAGGGAGAGTAAGCATCTAAAGTTGTGACTGCTCACCTCAACCTTACCTTGCTTCTAGACAAGGAGAGAAACCTTTTACCTCGATCTAGCTGGTTGAGGTTGTCCCTAATGTTACTCTGTCTAGCCTAGGAAAAAGGTTAAGGTGAGCTACAGTGTGTAAGCTCTGACCTCTGTTGCCTTTTTTATCTAGACATACCCTAAATGCCCATGGTGCATTCTTCAACACTGCTGCTAATAGCAATCAGAAGGTGGGAAATGGTGGTATTTTTCTATTCTCGCTCTTTACAAGAATGCTGTTTGTGAGGATTCTTGGGATTCTTTCTACCTACACTAGTACACAGAGCCTCATGGTTTCAGCCAACACCCACCTCTTTCCCTGACCTGTCCTCCCTGCTACACTTGTGGCTTTTTTTTTCCTGTTCCAGCCCCCACCTGGATGATGGCATTGTGATCACCTCCTCTGTGTTTCACTGCGCTCTCTGGTTCTTTTATTGCTCCCTCCCTCCCAACATGCCTCCCTTAAGAAAACCCAGTGTCTTTCTGTAGAATACTCAGGAAAGCCTTCAGTTCACCTTTAGTTCATTTTAACCTTAAGGAGAGAATTAAAGTTCTAGAATTTCACAATGAGAATTGTGGATCCCTTATGGGCTCGGTAGAGAAATCTCCTGAATCAAATCTCCCATCCGTTTTCTCAGAGGGTGGGGGGACAGCCTGCTGGTGAGGGAACACCATTGCCTAGGTCCGGTTGGAGGCCAGGGCTGGCTGGCAAGGGAGGGAGTAGGAGGTGAGTTCTACAGTAGCCCATTCCATTCTCGATTCTTTTGTCTTTCTGTCAATATGGGGAAGGCAAGGCCAGGATTTTCAAAAATACAAGACTAAAGTGTCTCTAGCATTGGTAGGCTTCTGTTTTTGAAAGTTCTGCCCTAAATGCTTAAGCACTGAACGTATATAAGATGGAAGAAATTCAGTCACTGCTCCTTGAAGCTTGTAGTTTGAACTGCTTCTCCATTCCTAATGTTTGCAGACTGCTTCAGCACAATGGGGATGATGTTAGAAGTGTTTCCTTTGCTGGCTGCCTTTGGATGGAGGAGAGGCCTGCTGATTGGTGGTGGACTTGGTCACATTGTGACCGTACTTCGCTACAGCATGCTTATTATTATGACACACTTTATATCCAGTTGATTAAAAGTTACGATCACACAGTGAATCTTGTGCTTTGCATACACTTGCAGTATCTCCAGTTAGCTACCTCCTCATCTATGCAACCATGTTAAAATCACCCCAGTGTATCCAGTGAATACACCATCATCACTCTACCTTCATGTAGGGGAAAAAAAACACTTGTAACTAGACAACTTTATTTTTCCTGGCTCCTGATAATTTCAGACAGGTATTACCATGTGTCCTTCACCAAGTACTCTATAGCTAACACTACATAAGAACATAAGAACGGCCGTACCGGGTCAGACCAAAGGTCCATCTAGCCCAGTATCTGTCTACCGACAGTGGCCAATGACAGGTGCCCCAGAGGGAGTGAACCTAACAGGCAATGATCAAGTGATCTCCATCCTCTGACGAACAGAGGCTAGGGACACCATTCTTCCCCATCCAGGCTAATAGCCATTTATGGACTTAGCCACCATGAATTTATCCAGTTCCCTTTTAAACATTGTTATAGTCCTAGCCTTCACACTTCACTAAGCAATTAACGGTGATAAAATGTTTCTTAAAGCTGTACAACTATTGATAACAGAGGAGACCAGCATTAATCTCTCTTATTTTTCTAGGTTTGGATTTTCTTTCACTAATCCCAGTTGATCCACAGGTATGTTTCTTGGCTATATTGATGTTTTGTTTTTGTTTTTTAAATTTAAGTGTTTTTTGTTTTTCATGGTTACACACTTCAGAAAAATGAATTGCAAATGGTCTGGACTAGTCGGGTGGTCCGATTAGTCAGGAATCCTGTCTCAAACAGTAGCTAGTACCAAACATTGAGCGGAAGGCACAAACCATCCCATGATAGACCAGTATAGAATAACTTTTCAATAAGGGAAGACTCTCTTTCTACTCCTCTTCTCCCCCCGCCCTCCAAATCCCCAGGTAGGTAGGTAGCTAGTGTCCTTTTCCCAGAAACATGAGTTTCCATCCCTTTGTAACGTAACTGACTGTACGTACAGTCAATCGGGCCTATTATAATCCATTCCCCTGCATAGGCAGGAGGCTATATCAGATATTAAATGGATACTACACTTGATCTTAATTACATAGACAAGATGAGACTAGGATTTGAGACAGATTCTGATCCTCTTCTGAGCTTTCAGGACAGCTGTCATCTGCCCAACCCTTGGAGAAAGAGGAAATACTGTAGCTCTGTCAGATGGGCAGGGGCATGCACAGGAATTGAAATTTGAACACTTTTGGAGGGACACTAAATGCACAAATGTGTGGACCCTCCCTTCCCCCCATGTCTCGAAATGCCTCTGGTGGGAAAGCCCAGCAGTGAGGAAGCAGCATCTTCCCCTGCAGCAGAACTCTCCATGTCCCTGCAGCCTGGGCAAGGAGGAAGGAGTAGGGCACCTGGTTGCAGGCTTCTCCCCCCACTCCTATAGCTGCAGCCTGCTGCTGTGCTTCTGGAGTCCCAGCGCTGCTGCCTGCTTTGCAGACACAGCTGAGGTGAGTCAGGGCCTGGAGGCAGAGGCAACAGGGACTCCAGAAGCAGGGAAGGAGAAGCAGCAGGCTACAGCTGGAGGGATGGAGAGAGGAGGCGCTCAGCCAGCAGCCCTGCCATTTTCTACTGGCCCAAGGCTGATGGGCCAGATAGCAGGGGACTCTGAGTTGTGGATCCAAAGGCTGCCAAGCTGGGATTGATAGAGGCTGTACACAAAGGATATAGATTGAATGTATTGCTGTAAAGCAACTCCTCCAGCCAATTCAGACATTAGTCTGATTCCAAACTGTTGCTGTGACCTGAGGTCCCAGGGTGGGATAGTTTTGAAGACACCACACAAGTAAGAAATGAATCAATTTAAAAACTAGTATAGTACATTTTTAGGGTGCATCAAGTAGGTAAAGACTGAAGATATTCCGATCCCTTTTGGGTATGGACTCATTAAAACCTACTAGAGATTTAGTAGTGCCTTAAACGCTCCTTGCTGTCTTAAACCATGATAATGCTAGTTTAAAAGGAGGTTCTGCCAATTCAGGAAACCTATTTTGGATTTGCATGAGTTCAGTTTAACCCCCCCCCCCCCCACCACCACCACCAAAAGCCCCAAAATCAGACTATTGCAGCCCATTTGTCATTGGTAAAATGTTCTTAGAAAGAGTCAAGTATCTCTTGCTGAAGTGGCTGCACTTCAGTGGTGTGGATGAAGTGATTCTTGTAGACATTGAATTTGCGAAGCACATTTGTGTCATTGAGGAGTAAAGGTGCCATGTAAATATAAGGTGATTACACAAATGACAGGAGACCCTCTTATACTTGCACATCTGCAGATTGAGGTAAATTTTCCACTAATGAGATGTCATCGTAGCAACACAAGACCTTGCTACAAGTTCTGTACTAAGATTTCATAGTATGCCAGTAAATGTTCTGTAGCATATGTATTAGAAGTAATGAAGTGTTATTAAAACTAACCTAGCCTTCTCAAATAAATGAGCAGAATATAGTTTGATGCATTCTTTGCTTGCTGTGTTCTTGCTTGCTGGTTTGTAAAAGTCTGGTTCTTATTGTGCATGTATTAGCAAGTTTCTGTTGTAGTTAACTTACTTGTAGGGAAGCTGCATCCTCAGAGCTTACTTTTCCCTTGTGCAGTTAAGTCTCTCTTCCTTATCGGCATCATTGTTTGTTTCAAGCAGTACTGTCCTCCCATGTTTTTGGATAGTCTCACTTCAACCTTAACAAGCAGCACCCCTGGCAATATCATCACATCTACCAGCCACCAAGAGAGCAGCACTCACGTTAGTTCTTCAAGCAGGAGTGAGACAGGAGTCATAACCAGCAGTGGGAGCAGCATTCCTGACATCATCTCATTGGACTGAAACACTGGCAGCAAAAAAACTCTAGGAGTAATTGCACAAAGCTGCTTGTCATGACTGGAGAAGGAACTGCAGTGTCTTGGAAGCTATTTTGATATTTATTAAAAAGACAGATTGATTCTGTTGCCTTCTGAAAGTCAAGTAAAACTACATCTACAGTAGGAACTGAAATGATTAGGACCTTTTTTTTTTTCTTGGTCAAAATATTTGGAGTGTAAAAGACAGTCAGAACAAATGTACCATTTGGCTTGTTCTGGGGAAACTGACTTTGTTTTGTTGTTGGATGGACTCCTACACAGCAATAATGTAAAAAACAAACTTTTTTTTTTTAAATAAAAAAGGCACTTAACCACTCTAGAATGAAAACAGCATATGTTTATCCTGGATACAAGAAAAAGGTGCAGAAGTCTGCAGTGTTGAATTCTTTCACTGCAGCCTGTAATAAACTTCATTTACAATAATGAGGGTTTGTGAAATAGCCATGATTTGTGCTATATTTGTTCCTTACACCCTTCTTTCCCCTTCCTCCCCCTTCCATGGCAAAAAAAAATCCTGTAAATAGTTTTTTCCTGACTGTGCTGTTCACTTATGAATGCAAATTCCTAAAGTGTTCTTCCTTGTGTATTTTGGAGAAAAACTATGCAAACCCTTCATCATACAGATGTTAATGTGCTTTCAATTCATAGTGTAAACACAACAAACAAACTGCTATGCAGAACCTGGCTGTAGTCCTTTAACTTCTGGCCAGGCCTCTTGTATAAGGTGGAAAGTTTTATATAAAAAAAAAAAAACCTGTTCAGACTACGAAATCCTTGTTCTTCCTTCATGTACTTGCCTACCCATACTAGTTCATAAAACTAAACTGTCTGTCCTTCAGTGCAGCTGTTGGAATCACAAAGTAGTTTCTTATCTGTCTAGTCTGTCCCTTGTCCAGTGCAGGATTGTTCTCTGTGCATATTTGCCAAAGCTTTGTCTAGTTGAGCTTTAAATGATTCAAACAGCTTCACCTGCCTTTTTGGCTACTGCACAGTATGACACCAGGTTTGAGGAAACTTTCTTCACTCTTTCAGCCCATTATTCCTTGTTATAACTTCATGGTAGACTAGAGGGTTTCTTTGTTGTGATAATCAAACCAGTGTAGACACTGTCTCTGCCTGGTCAAAATATACATATGGGGCAAATCATGCAAGCTTTCTTAACAGTACTATTGTGTATAGTGTCTAGAAGGGTTTGCTGATCAGGACTATAATTAATCTTTCCTCCTAATCCCTCCCTTTAATATTTCTTTGCTTTCCTCTTACCTGATATTTTCTTTGGTGGTACCCAGAATTGTACACGGTATTCTATGGATGATCTCAGTGCTGTATGTTGGAAGGGATTACAGACCAGGAAAGTGGTAAGGAAATGCTTTGCTTTAGAGCTGGAATCTTGGTATTGTCTATATCTCTTGACATTGCATCTTTTCCAAGTATAGTGTTTCTGTTGACTATATTTAAAATTCTTCCCATAACAACTAACTTTTATTCTTTCCTGTCTCTTCCCTAATATCTTTAGGTACTAGATGAGGAAGTGTTGCATTTAGTTCAGTGTGGTTTACGCCTCCGAAAGCAATACTTATGGCACTTGTTACCATAGTATTTGAACTAAGTGTAAATACAGGAGATGTTAAAACAGGGCTTATCGCAGATCACTTTGCCATCCTCCACGCCCACCCAAAATAATCGGCATTGCTGTTACTCGTAGCTTTTTTTGTATGCTCTTTCAGCTAGTCTTCAGTTCATGTCAATCTTAATAGTGCACCCCCCCATGCTTTTCCCTTTGTCTACTAACTTTGTACCTATTAAATGAGCACGTTTTTTCTGGCATGATTTGTTAATAAAGCCAAGCTGCTTATTGTTTCTAATTTTCTTTAGGTGATTAGTGTTTTTTTCTATTAATTGCATAGTTGAAGTAAAAATATCATAGTCCTGTTAATTTTGGGACACTAAAGATAGACAGTATTTTTAGAAGTTCTCTTGTACTTTGCAGATGCACTAAGTCACTGGCATGGATCAGCATTTGTCACACTCTGTCAGTACCTAGGCCGGGGAAGCTAATGATCCAACCAGTGGACCAAATTCTGTGGTGAATCCTGGTCATATGCCACCTGAGGCACGTTGTACATACACTAAGATGACTGGAGTAGAAGTCCATGACCAACACTGGCATTCTGATACAGTGGCTCATAAACTAACATGCCAAACACTGAATTGCAATATGCAGTTCTATAATTTCCTTGTTTGTTGTATCTGCTCAATTAGAGGGAAAGGTTATTTCTTTTCTCAGAGCAGCAGACAACTGAGGACACATACTTAGAGTTGCCCACAATCAGCAGATTTGTTCGGTGCTCCCTTCCATTTGGGCAGGGTGGAAGGGTATGTCTGTACTGCATAGTGTGCCTATGCCTCTACGCTTGCTTGGAACATCCATACTGCAGCAGTGAAACAAAGTGACAAGCTGTCCCTTCACTGTTTGAGAACCATATGCGGAAGATTTTGCCAGTGATGCATGCAATTCTACAGCAACTAGTGAAGTCTTTTTTCACTCCTCCTCAGACGGATGTCTACTGTATTGGCTTCAATTGCCAGAAGCCAAACTTGTGTGGTATAACTGCCTTAGTCCCTGTCCAAAAAGTGATGTCTGGTTTGACCTGTATAGTTGAGTGAAGATTCTTTCCTGTATGTAAAACTGAATGTAGGGAGAGCCAAAAGCCCACAACAACCCTTTGACCTGGACTGGATTTGAAGACCTGGCTGTGCAGCAACAAGAAATGACTGTGTTGGTGAAGTGCACAGGACAGATTCTGTGCCATAGCTCCAGGAGGCCCGCCTAGCACCAACCATACCCAAGAGGCAAAAGGTGGCTTTAAGCCACACTTTTTCCCTCTGCCTAATTCTTGGTTGGCAGGAAGCCTGCTGTAGGCTGAGTGTAAATTAGAGCTGCCACGGGGATACACTAGTATACAAGGGCCTTTAAAGGGCTGCTCTGCAACCAGGGGCAAGAGAAAATGATTCACCTGACAAACCCACTCCCAACGGTGGGCTGCATGGGTGCATGATGGCCTAATGTATCCTGACAGACAGGGCCCCCTACAGAGGCTGCGGTAGAGGGGGATAATCCCTCTCTCAGCTTTTCTTATGCTTTGATCAGTGCTCAGTTTCTCAACAGTACATTCTTCGTGAGAGACCGAGCAATGGAATTTACAACAGAATTGAAAGCAGCAAAGAGTCTTGTGGCACCTTATAGACTAACAGACATTTTGGAGCATGAGCTTTCGTGAGTGAATACCCACTTTGTCGGATGCATGTAGTCCACTACATGCATCCGACGAAGTGAGTATTCACCCACGAAAGCTCATGCTCCAAAAAGTCTGTTAGTCTATAAGGTGCCACAAGACTCTTTGCTGCTTTTACAGATCCAGACTAACACGGCTACCCCTCTGATACTTAACAGAATTGAAGTATTTCCTTGGCACCACTAGTTGGTATGTAGCAAACATTTCATTAGTATGAATCAGGTGCATTGGGGAGAGGAGCTGTTCAGCCGTTGCATTGGGGAGAGGGCTGTTTGCCCCCAATTACTTAACGTAGTCTTCACTTTCAAACACAGCTCTTAGGGGAAGCTTACAAGCACTGAGAGGAAGTCAAGTTTGAGCTCTGTGTGTGGTTAAGCTTGACAAACGTAATTTAATTTTGTCCATTGCTGTTTTCCTCATCAGTTGCAAACTGGCAATTGTAGAATGAGAGGTGAGTTATGGCAGTAGTTTTTTAAAGTTGGGCTTCTTTTGTTTTAAAAACTGGCAAAACTTTTTGTTGGATGTCTTTGCAAGGTTTACATTCAGTTAATAGGAAAGTGTAGTTTAAATATCAGGTGCAACAGTACAGTGAGAGCCATGAATGCAATTGAAAGACTTCTGTGGACAAACTAGCTAGTATCAGAACTGTAGCCATACAGATGTACATACAGCAGCTACTAGCGATGATGTCTGTGGACGGTTCCTAACATACTGCTTTGACATGTCAGCCATACCAACCCTTCTAGTAGAAAGTTTATACTGAATATTTTGAGTACTCTAGTGAACACAGTTGAGTGTTGGAGAACATACTGAATTGGGCAGCATAGGTTACCCTTATTGCACCCATGCAATAGGGGTAGAAGGGGGAACATTTAATGCTTTGTACTTCATGTTCCTTGCGTCATAGCAAGATTGATGTATAAAGTTTTTTTTTAATGTAATGTAATAAAATGTATGGAGAAAGGTAAGAGTGCTTCCATTTAGCTTCCACTGTAAAAGAACCTGTTTGTTTTTTTCCCCCCTCTGCTTTGAGTGTAACTGAACATAGCCAGATAGTGTTCAGCTGCTAGAGGAAAGTTTCTACCACTATGGTTTTTGTTTTTTTTAAATCCCTACACTATTACCTACTCTGATGGGTAGAGAAAATAGTGGTAGATAAAAGCAAAACTAGCCTCACCCCCCACAAATTGATGATAGCTGCTATTTGGAGCAGCTCTGGAGAAGATTTTCCCTAACACTTTTTTTAGTTACATTACTGAACTCTTTCAGAAACTGGAACAGGCTAGTAAGAAATTGTGGGCTGTTTTTTCTAACTGTCTACTTCAGTTTCTCTAATACCAAAACAGATAATCTAAGTTCATTAATAACTTTAATCTTGTGTTAAAAGGCTTGGTTTCTAAGATCTACTATAGTATATTACTAATCTTCAAGAACATGTATGTTTTTCAAAGGGGTAAGTGAAATAGATAATTAGCTTCAGGCTTTTCTTCTTAGTCCCCTTAAATTTAATTAAGAATTCCTGCATAATTCTATAATAAACTGACTCCATTGTTTTCTACATCAGGTCAGTTATGAAACAGTCTATGTATTAATGGAGAGAATCTCTTTTAAAAGAACTTCAGGTAGTTATTTCCCACTTCCTTTTGTGAAAAGTGTAGGTAACTACAGAGTAGCCTGCTTACAAAAATAACCCCTCTAGTCAGTCAATGCAACTTTTTTTTAATAGATTTTATTTTTTGGCAATGAACATGATATAACTGCAATATGCATGATTGTTTGTATTCAATGTGATCTCAAAGCTTCCTACTTCCTTCCTGGTTTTGAGGAAATGTAACAAGCAGAGAAGGTGGTTACAACTTATCTAAGAAGTCGTCCAGAGGTGGAATACCCTCCTTCAAGCCTTTGCGCTTGCGTATTTCAGCCACAATTTGCCAAAGACGAGAAGTTGCATCATGAGGATCTCCAGGCAAAACTTGCCAATGATCAAAGATACATTGCGGGAAAGCTTGACCACCAGTGTTGGACCTCAAGTCAGCAGTGAAACCTGGTTGGCGGGGTGGAGAGAAGCAAAGTCAGCCAGTCATACCTGCTGTGTCTAGGCAGAGTTAGAAGCCCTACTCTAAATTGAATAGTTTTTGCTAGAATGGCAGAGTGAAGTGAGATTCTTGAAGTGCGTGTTTCACTCTGAAGCAGAGCAGCCAGAGAGACACAACATTGTGAACTCCAGTTACTGTATAAGAGAGAACCTCTTCTTTCTAGCTGCGTAAACACCGAGATGCTAAGCTCAACTTGGGCAAGAGCATGGTAAAAAAGGCACTAAATTAAAATAGGCAGTGTTGTAATTCTCTCCCTTCCCCCCCCCCCCCCCATTGTCCACTGTTTAATTCTTAGAACATCAGTGACAATCACACAAAGCACCTGGTTACTTCAGACAGGAGTCAGGCACCTCTAATCCTTCCTTCACACCTACCCCTCCTGCTCCCAATGCAATCTGTTGCTCTGTGCTGGTTTCTTAGTGGAAAGCGAAGCCAGAAAAAAGGTGGTGGGATAGAGTGGAGCAGTCCTATCTTGACCCTTCCTTTCCAACAGTCAGAAAGTATTGTAGGGTACAGTACTGTATGCATATGCTTTCCCAACTGCAACCTTTCAGAAACTGACCAACCTGAGGTCAGGCTGATGCCTGAAGTTTACCATTTTGGTGGGCGGGTTTTTTTGTGTTTTTTCTTTTCCAGGTTTCTAACTGAACACATTGACGTCTAATTTACTTTACAATTAGGTGAAATTACAACTGAACTGCTAGTAACAGTATTGCAATGGTTAACTCATAGGCACCCTGCTTCCTGGTGGAATCTCAGCCTCTACTTAGGCACCCGTATTCATTGTACAATGCACAGGGGAGACCTAAGCCCCGCAGAAGCCAGCAAGCTGAATGGGGAGCTGCCTAAATTAGCCATGAGTGAAATGCCAAGAAGAGTGGGTGGATGGGGGAGAAGAGACCCACTCCATTACAACCAGGGTACTCACCTGGGCTGAGGGCGAGTCAGCTTCAATCCCTGCTGGGGACTTGAACTTTCATCCCTCATGAAAGATGAGTACCCTGACCCCTGGGTTATTGTGCATTCTGGACCCACACACCTGTCTCATGGATGGGGCCCAAACCCACAGGTGTGCTCTGAGAGTGCCTATAGTATCAGGCCCTCGGGGGAGATAGGTGGAAGACCACTAGCATGAAAAACTGCAGGGTTTGAGCAAAAGCTGTGGTCCAGTGTCAGGAGCGCTGCTGGCTTTTGTGCATGCCCATCAGCAGAAACTTAGGTGGCAGCTAAATGGCAGACACACCTAAATGATGGACTTAAGTACCTTTGTGGATCTTACCTTTTCTCCCTAGATGAGCAATTCATATGCATCGGAACTACTTCGGCTGTAAGTATATTTATTAAAGGATGACTGACCTATTTCACCTTTCCCTCTTCACAAAACTACTGCCTCCTTCTCCCCCCCCCGCCCCACCTGCAGCAACTCAGCTATGTAACTAGCTCCTTACTAACTGCGATATCAGTACTCCTGGGAATGCAACGTAGTATGAGCTATAGGAAAATACCAGGTTTTTGAATATCTTCAGTTCATCAGCTGAGAATGACAAGCCTTACCTTCTAGGAAATCTAGGAGCAACTGTTTCAGCAGTTGGGTTTCAACAAGATGCTCTGGTTTAAATTATGACGCAAGGTACAGAATAATGTGCAACCTCCACAATCTATCCTATCATTAGAAAAAGTTCAAACTTCTGAGTGCAAATAGTACCTTCCAAACAGGAAACAAAGAACCCCGTGTAATGTCTGTCTGAATTGCCAGAGAAACAAACAATAGTTCTGATGTGTGAATTGCCTTATTCTTACACTGTTAACTCTGAAACCTAAAGATGATCCTTTAAATACTCATTTCATGCTGATAATTTCAGCAGAACTATCCAGTTAATATGCTGCTCACAACAGCGAGCTGTCTCAGACTATGGCAAAAGCCCATCTATTATCTTGTCCCCCTGCCCCACAGCTGGCAAAGCCTCCAGCTTCACTACTGAACACATCCCACTGCAAAAGAGCAGTTTCAGTTTAAAAAAAAAAACAAAAAACCAAAAACAACTAGCACATTGAACATTGACAAGTTATGGGCAGTGATGGAAAGGGATATAATATCAAGTTAATCAGTAAGGCTATGTAGATTGTATTATTCGTTTAAAACATCAGGCTACCTTCTTGGCTGTGGTACGCTGGTTACACACAAGTTTACTACAGCATAAAAGGGGCCTTAGGTCCTGCTTTTAATAAATAGCTTTAATGACAGAAGCAGCGTCCTGGTTAGCCTGGAATGTTCTCAGCTGGGAAGAGTAAGTTGCATGTGTCCACACAGGGTGCCAAGGAGAAATTAAAGCCTAGCGGAGAAGGCTGCCTATCAGCACAATGAGTCGAAGATATAAAAAACAGCAGGAAGGAAGTCAGATGTAAGAATTCCTATTTCATTAACTCCCAGCCACTTTGTTGGAAGTCCTCCCCCACCATCCAGGCATACTTAAGGAAGGTACAAGGAGTTGGCTAAAGACAATATGGCTTCCTTACCAAAAGACTCATTTACAGGTAGATAAGCCTTGACCACAAACATTGGGGTTCCTGCCACTTGGAATTCGTCAAAGACATGGCCCCGTTTCCTGTTCAACACACCGTAGATGCCACCAACCACTCGTTCGGGGCACTATGAAGAAAAATGTTACTAAGTTACATACAGATAGCAGTGGCTTGGTCATTGAACAAAGCAGCACTAAACTTAGCACCAGCCAATCCCTTTGGATTCTTCTCCCACCCTGGGACCACCTCTCTGGGTGCCTGCCTCCCTCCTCCAAATCTCTCCAAGGTGCTTCCTCACCAACCTCTGCACCAGTCTTAGGTTGTACAAGTCCCAGCATGTCATTTGTGTCTACAACAGATGGGACTGCAGCATGTAAAGAACTTCTGCTCGCTTTTTGCCCCAGAATAATAATTCTCTATGTCTTTTAGTGAAAGGGCAGATCAGTGCTAGGCAGGACTCCCATCATTTGTCTAAAACTAAATGCACACTAAGGTAAACATGAAAATGGAATTATGTAAAAGAGTGCTTGACGCACACTGATAACACTGTTAAAACAATCAAGATACTACTACAGGTGCTAAAAAGAATGGCTTTGCAGCAGTAGCCACAGCAAGCAGATCCAATTTTTCATTGTGATGCCCTCACTTAGCTGGGGAGACTGCGGGAAAGTGAAGTGATTCAAGCAACTCTAAAGATAGAGTGTTTTCTGGCAGGGGATTTTTACCAGTACACATTTCTAAATTATGGCAGGCATTGAACTTAAGGGTTTTTTTTTAAAAAAGGCAAACCAGTACGTGTTTTGCTGTAGAAAGTAATACATACTTTTAGTACAAATAGAAATTTCCTGAGGTCTTGCATTTGCATTTACCAAACAAAGTAATTTGAACCCTTCCTTCCTGTGCGCCCCCACCCCCCCAAAAAAAAAAGTTGAGAGAAGTGAGTGTAAGGCTTGGTCTACACGACAGAGTTAGTTAGGTTGACATAAGGCAGCTTATGGCAACCTATGTCAGTGTCTGCTCTACAGCCTTGCTTTCACCGATGCATATGCCCTACTATGCTGACATAACTCCACCTCCACGAGAGGCTTAGTGCTTAGGGTCGATGTAGACACTGTGTTCCTTACATCAGAGTTGTGAAAGTGATAAGAAAGCTGGCTCCCAGCTGGGCTGCTGCCTGGTCTCGGCTCCAAGCTGGGCTGCCACTCGGCTCCCAGCTTGGGCTGCTGCCTGGGCTCTCAGCCCCCCAACGCTGCCCTTCTTCAGTTGGTGGAAGGGCTCCTGGTGACTGCGGTGGCTATACAGGTTGACTTAAGATCATAGTGTCGACATGCCCTTACAGAGTAGGTCAAAACTCTAGAAAAAACTGCTGTTTAAGTATAGAGAGACATATTTAGGACTAGAGCTGCTTATACTGCCCTCTTTTCTGCTCTGGTTTAGGTCCTCAGGACACTTGCATGGAGAACCTCTTTTCAAGGGTTCAGTTACCCCTGTTTTCTCTTGAATGTCCTTAGTAATAAAGGACAGAAGAGAAAGGCAGAACAATTTCTTAGTTTCCCTTTGTGGCACTGGCAGTTCATGAAGAACATTGTGATTTAACGCAATGCATGTAGCTGTCACTGCTCAAACTTGACCCTGTTCCAGACACACAAAACTCAAACTCTACCATCCTCAGAACACAGGACCAGTTTCTAAAAAAAAAAAAAAAAAAAAAAACACAGCCAGTGCAACATTCTTAGCCCAGAAACAATACTTGTACAATGACATTCCTTTCATGTCTCCACTAGATCACCCTCTTACGTACCTGGATCTCCAGGAGATAGATGGGCTCCATAAGTCTGGGTTGTGCTGTAAGAGCAGAGGCATACAGGACATTCCTGGCAGTGGGAATTATTTGCGCACCACCACGGTGGATTGCATCAGCATGCAGAGTAACATCATGGATATCAAAACGAACACCCCTCATGTTCTCCCCACACAACACACCCTGCAAGAGAGTCAATGGCCTTTTACAAAACTGAAAGGAAAATGTTGAATTTGATACTGTAACTTTTTACTACTTTGAACATTTTTACAGATATGGGAGTTCATTTGGAAATATATTCGACAATGTGCTTATACTGACACCTCGACCTTCAACTTAGAGTCATGAACACTCCTTTTGGTACTGAGCAGATACCCTGAAGGAACAGAAGAACTATTCATTGCAACGTGGAAATGCAAGTTTTAAGAACACAGACGTTTTCACAACAAAGCTGCACTTGGAACCAAAGTTCAGCCACTCGCAGACTGCAAACTATTTTTTTTAAATATTTGGGTGGAGGAATTCCATGCATTCACAATCACTAGAAATCTTCCATCTAAATAGAGTTACAGGGTTTTTTTTTTCTGTTCTTTGCTGAAACTGTTCATAGTTTTGTGTAATTTCCAAACCGTTCTAATAAACAAGTTGTCTTTTCCTAAAGGTTACGTATATATTCTATCAGAAGATAAAAAGTGTTTGGATAATGTGAGAGATATTTAATAATATCCTGCATGTAAACTATTATTCATACTTACCTCCTTTGTTGCCCACTGGAAGCTAGCAACAACACTGTCTTTGATTTCATTTAGGTACTGGACACCCTTGGTCATGTCAACCAAGATATTTGGACCAGTTCCATCAGGTCCAAAGCACCAGATCTTACGAACTTCAGACACATCCCACTCATATTTCTCTGCCAGGTAATGGGCACGCTGCTTCGGTTCTTGACGGGAACTGACTTCTCCTTTGTCTATGTCCTCTGCCAAGCCATCAGGGAAGGGCCGAGCTTTCATATACAGCCTGTTGTGTTTATTGGCAGATTTAGACAAGCACATCTGGCTCGACTCTTCACTGACTGTTTCACGATAAGATACAACTGGGTCTGATTTCTGTGAGGTAGCAAATTCCAATAAAATTGTAATAGTGAACATCCAACGTTTTACACGAAAATTACAAAAGGAACCTACTACGTCCTGTCTTCCCACATTTGTATTGTTTGCCCTTTTTATAACAAAGTTCTAAATCATTTCTTTGCCTTAGGCAGCAGGTTTTATTTTGTACTCCTGGGGGAATTCTATGCCACTGCACATATACAGTAATCATGTCCCGTGCAGATTTCCTCCCCTCTCCCCTACAGAAAATACATTCTGCCCCAGAAGTGCTGCAGTTCTGCCTTTCAACCACCAGAGGCTGCTGTGGTGCCAGAACACCTGGCTGACCCACAGAAACTGTGTTCATCACAGCAGCCTGCCTGTGGAACCAGGTTCAGAGGCAGAGAGGAGCACATGGGGCTGTTGGAGGGGGTGTCACAGACTGAGGTTCAGAAGGGCTAGTGGGGGGGACAGACTGGGGTGCGGGCTCAGGAGCAAATGGGGTGATAGCATTGAGCCAGGGGCTGAATGGGAGGGTGACTCTAGGGCCACATGGTGATAGGGACAGATGTGTATGACTGAATGGGAGATGATCGAGGTCAGCTGGGGTCTTCATGGGGAAGGCTTCCCAACTCTCTAATAATCCCCTTCTCCCCAAAAAGAAACTCTTCCATACTTTTCCCACGCACACCCTGTTACCCAGGGTTCTTGCAACCCAAAGCTCTTGGTAACTTTTACTCTGTGCGAGGAGGTGTCAGGAAATAAATCAGGAGAGACACGGCCGTCGGACCAAGAGATGGCTGGCACAAACAGGACAACACGAGAGTGCTTTCACTTAAAGCTAAACTTTACTAGTCTCAAGCACTTACGGCGGCAAGGAGATTAGTAAAAAAAAACCCCAACCCTTGATAATTACTGAAGCTGAGTGTGGCTCTCGAGTAGCACAGTGGCAGCCCGTCTGCCAGTGGGGAACACAAGATGCATCCAGAGGGAGAGACCAGTCCCGAAGAGTCCCCCCATCTCAGATTTTTCCCCCTTATTTATACATTAGTAATACAATGACATGTCCCTTAAAGAAAACTTGTCAAGCAAACAGTTCCAATGGGCAAGCAAGAGGCTCCTTCTGATTACTGATTAACCAGGTGTGGGTTTTTCCAGAGTCTGCAGCCTTAAGACCCCAATAGACATTCCTGGGGCATAACAGCAACTTCAACACAATTCTTATCAGGAAGGATGTGGGGTCAAGCTGCCCTTTCTGTGGCACCCTAAACCCCCCTCCCCTCCTGCTTTGGTCAAGCTGCATGGCCACTTTACAGCCTGCTGACTAGGTTGCTTTTTAACAATAAGCCATAGTGGTTTTAGGCACTTTACTGGTTTGCCAAAGTCTCCCCATACAACCCAACAGTCCTCCAGGGTTCACTCCCAGGCTCCTTCCCTCTGCCTCAGCTCCTCCATTACCCCTGGCTCCCCCAAGCCTTTGCATTGCTTCTGAGGGGTACAGGAAATATGTTTCTGTATTGTAGTTTAAATGAATTACCCAAAGTTCTGCATTAATATGCCTAGTAAGGAATATTATTTGTCAAAAAAACATTTCCCGAATTTTTTTTTGTCTGTATTGTTACACACATACTTGCTGACAGGTATTTTGAAATAAATGATCAAAATAATTGAAACTGGTGTGATTATATTGTGTTATTTTGACAAATAAAATATGCAGAATTTTAAAATATTGGGCACAGAATTTTTAATGTTTTGGCGCAGAACGCCCCCAGGAGTAGTTTTGTTCAAGGCAGACTTTAAAGCCAATTTCATTCTCTAGTACAAGTGTTCCCTGACACAGACCACAGACTGCTAATTTCACTGACATAATAAAATGCAGCTGAAGAACTGCACTGTATTGACAAGTAGGATTATCATCTTCTGATTCCAAGATTTTCTGTGGAAAAAAAACACAGGACTTGAAAATATCCAGGGAGAAGGAATCCTAGTAACAGAAATATTTTTCCATGGCCAAATACATTTCTTAGAGCAAATGAAGATGTCTGTGAAATTAGCATGGTATTTTCAAAGAAGCCTTAGGAAGTTAGGTGCCCAATTTGCATCAAATATCCTTTGAAAATCCCATCCTTAATGTGTAGTCATATTCTGTACATTGCAGACATAGACACAAAAGAAGCCTTTTATACCTTGATTGGAATGCAAGCATGATCTTCTTCCAGATCTTTAAGGCAAATTTCTAGATGCAGCTCACCAGCTCCAGCAATGATGTGCTCACCCGACTCTTCAATAGTACACTAGAACATGAAATACTAGTTGTGTAAGAGTAAAAAAATGTTTCTTAAATTAATTTAAATCAGAACATTCCACAGGCATTTTATGTTAGATTAATCTGTGACTGATTTTTTCTAAAATTGCTTAGTAATAGCTGTTATTGTGGAGATTAACCAGATATCATGACATTTATGAAGTGCCTTTCATCCCAAGGACTTAACAATGAATCACCTCACCCACCAGTGAAATGTTGCAGGTGGTCTAACATCATACAGCAAAACTACACAGTAGCTTACGCTAGGAAGTGAAGCGCGCTCCATAACACTGGAACTGTATATGGAATTCAGGCAGGCAGGCAGAAACTGCCCACATTAATTTAGCCAGACACTAAGACTAATAACATCCCCACATTCCCACACTTTGGAAAATCTGTAATGACAAGTAGTCAGGATCTCGGTTTTACAATCTCATCTGAAAGATAAGCAACTCCCAACATCATGCTGGGACATTGTTTCAATACTAAATCAAAGGGAAGAGTGCTGCCTAATGAATAACCAATACTACACATTGCAAAACCTGGGTTTTCCTTAGAGACATCCTATCCTTAGCTGTTCTGTTTCAAATGATTACAATGTAAGTGGTATGGCTGCAAATTCTAAACATCAGGTTATGAAAGCTATCATGAATAAGTATCTTTTTGAATAAAGTCCCTCAGGAGTACTTCACTGCAAACCAGCAACACTAAAACTAACACTCACCTGAACACTAACACTCACCTGAACCATGGGATCAGACTTGGCCAGACGCTTTAGACCTTCAACTAGTTTTGGTAGATCAGCAGGGTTTTTAGCTTCAACAGCAACACGTACAACAGGGCTAACACTAAATTTCATCACTCGCATGTTGTGTGCATGTTCAAAGGTGGTAATTGTACCTGTCTTCACCAAAAACTGGTCAACACCAACTAGACCAACAGTGTTGCCACAAGGTACTTCCTCAATGGGCTCAACATAACGACCCATCATCAAAATGGTTCTATAAAGACAGAGGTTGGGTAACAATCCTTAAATATCTGTTGAAACTATCCCTTTTTATACCTAAGGAAGTTTCTATAACTGCCTTTTATTTGCCTGCATTCCTTCTGGTACTCATTTTCTGTTATGTAAGCCAAAAAAAAATCATACGAATTTGGTATTTTAATAGAAAAAAGTAAACAATCCTCCTTTTATTAGGTTCCCAAAAATAGGCTTTGCAAGTTTTTTTTTTTTTTTTTGCATGCATGCATTCTTCTTCAACAGAAGCAAACTATTTCCATCTACCTTTGAATAGATCTTAGGTAGAGATCTTCCTTCTTGCCAGGTGTGTAGTTTGGTCCCATGATTCGAACTTTCTGTCCAGTGGAAACAATACCAGAGAAGACTCTTCCAAAGGCATAGAAACGTCCCTTATCAGATGTGGGGACCATTTTGGAGATGTACATCATCAAAGGGCCCTTGGGATCACAGTTTTTGACACCTACAGTAAAACAATGCATTTCAATGAGGCTTCAAAATCTGTTTAAAACTAGGCCTAATATTTTACTGAGCATTTCCTTCCTCTTCCACTTTATAAGCCTGGTTTTTCATATGGTACCCATTATTGTGAAGGCCAGATCTGACAGGAGGCCACACTATCTTCTTGCCAAATCTAGATGGTCTTTGGATCCATATTTATTTGGGTTTCTAAAAGCAGTGAAATGTCAGGTGGACACTGAAGCTGCAGATTGTCTTTGTGACCTAAGAGAAGAAACCATCAATGAAGGACAATATTATAGAGACTATGAGTTCTGCACAGTGCTTCCTTCTCCCTACCAGCATCATTTCAGACTTACCCAGGTTCAGCCTCAGCCATTTACTGTTTATCCAGTTGCTGATCTCAGCTAAGCCTTTGGATAGCTGAGAGATGGCACCATTTGCCTCTGATGTAATTGTAATGCACAATTTCCCTTAGTGGCTTCATACAGATGTTGAACAAGATGGAGGTGATGATAGTTTAATATAGGACTCCACATAAGGAGTTTGGAAGTGGAGGAGCAGGTGCCCATAATGATTCTCCAGGTATTGTCTGATACAAATAACCAAGACATCTCAGCACGATCTCACTGAGATGGGGTAATCTGCCCCATTATGCATGCTGAGGCCTACAAATCAACCCATCCCCATCACAAGTTGTGGCCTTTTAAGATTTTGGGAGGTCTGATATATACAAGGATCCTAGGGTATATTGGTAGAGAGAAAGTGGTTCTGGGAATTAGTGTTGGGAGGACATACCATTACCGTTTCTTTAAGGGACCAGGAGCTTTGCAGAGTGGGTGGGACAAGGCTCTCCTCTCTCCCAGCCAACTGGAATGATCTTTAGGATGGGAATCAGCATATATACTGCCTTGTTCACAAAAGAAGGCCTGCCTGCTGAACCTGAGGACTAATTGGGTAAGGCCCTACTGCTGGCCTAAGCTACCACCACAGCTCCAAGAGGGGAGCTGGGGAACTCCTGCTTGGGAGAAACCATCTGAAGTACAAACCCAGCTCCAGGAAAGAGCGCCTCCTGAACAGAGGCAAGAAAACCTATCAAGACTCTTATATGGAGCTAGAGTGGGCATGAATTCCAGCAACTAAAGAAGTGATTTAACACATCAGAACTCCACAAAGTGGGTATGTGCTCTGAACTAATCTGGCCTGGGTAACCAACTGGAAGAGTCCAAGCGGGTGCTGTGAACGGCGTACTTGCACAGCTCCCTAACACGTCGTGTCTCAGGGGTGGGACAGCAGGATTCCATATTTGATAATAACCAATGCTGCAGTGATATACTTGCTGTTATGTTGCTTCGTGCTGTACATCCAAGGGTTAGTGCACACCATCCTCCAAACTCATCCCACCCACGTATTCTCAAAGACTGAATTAAAGACCATCCAGCACATAAGGAGGTAAGGTGGATTGTGCAGCAGCATGAAAACACTGAATTATTATTACTGAACAACTGTACTGTGGTAGTACTTAGAGACCTCAACCAGTTTGGAGCCTCACTGTGTTAGGCACCATACAAACACAGAGTAATGGAACAAATGAAATTTTAAAAAGGCCAGCACAATGTAATAACCAACTCTGAGCCAGATTTATGTGGCTTGTCACCTAGTCAGTTTTACTCCACAGGTTGTGTATAACAACCTATTTTTAATCTTTGCTATGGGCATTGTGTAGCTAGCGTTGCAAAGTCAAAGAGCAGCCTCCTTACCCATAGCAGCTTCATCGTCAGGTGGCCCCTCATACAGAAGCTCACAACGATATTTCTGTGCCATTACAGGAGAAGGAAGGTGCATGGTGATCATCTGAAGCAAGGCATCTCCAGCAGGCAGCCAGTGGCGCATCACAGCCTGAGAAACACAAATGTTGCATCCTCACTGAAACTAGATTTGAGATGATAAACGTAACAACTGACCTCAGAAATAACGAATGCCCTTCTACACACTATTCAAAAACAGAGTTGGGGCAAAAACCAGGATAACTAAGCAAAGCTCTCCTGGGACCATTTAAAAGTTCAAAAGACTTTAATCGAACTAAGCAGTTATTCCACTCATTGCCTGTTTGTTTTTTTCTTTTTTAATGAAAACCTTCGCACTTGAATTATTCAAATGGAGCGTTCTGAAAACTCAGTTTTTTCCAAGCTGGTGCACTATATTTCAGGAGGAAGCTATGCTATGGGCCACATTAAACTCTGAAGCTGTGAATGGAAGCAGCAGTTTTAAAGTTTATTGACAAACCATTAGTATAACTGTAAATTTTCTATGTATAGTTTTGCCATCAAATTTAACTAATCAGTTGTGGAAAACTGTAGAAAGGAGACCCAATTACACCATTATTCATGACATTTCTATGAGTTATTTATTCTGTGCTCTACAGTAGTAATTGCAGTTCTTTCTGACGGCTGGCTCTGCACATCCACACCACCCACCTGCCTTTCCCTCTTCCATGGAGTCTTATACCCTTAAAGACCTGGGGTTTAGCAGAAGAACTGAGATAAAGCTTCTTACAGCCTCTGCTCTGAACACTGAGTGCTGCAAAGTGGTACCTGTGAGTTCCCAATAGTCACTGCTTTTCTAGACATTTCCCAAAGCTCATCCCATATGTGGGAACATGCAGACGCAACTTTCAAAAGTTATAGTTCTCAAGGCAACCGATGCAAAATACATATATATGTGTGTTGCATTAGCAGTTTTCTTCAGTTATTTATTTATTGCTTATCTGAATGTGAATCTAAGTTCTCTCCCTCTTAACCAATATGCCTTTGTTTGGTTGTGCAGTATCAGACTCAAGTCCTGTTCTCCTATCTCAAGGGCTCACACTTCCAAATAATTTATTGTCAACTGTGGCACTCTAGATACACAAGGTTGTCTTTGTTTGGCCCCCTATGACTAGTTGATAAACGTTGAGATTTGCAATTGACAAATAAGGTAGGTCCTTCTAAGACTCATAAAGTATTCTAGAAGGCTGTGCTCTGTAGCAAAAATAGAAGTGGACCAGCAGCAAATGTTGCAAAATCTTTTTTAAATACCTTCAGAAGTGGTTTGCCTTCTTTGTCTCGATCTTCACCATCTAGCTTGATGTTAAGTTTCTCTATCAGCTTGGCTGTCTCTTCCTTGTTAAAGTTCATAATAGCATCAAAGATCTACAGAGAAACGTTTGATAAAAGAAGATTTACCATTATGCATCTTAAATCTGTTCCAACATATTGCTGTAAGTAGTGGATCTGTAACACGCAGATTGAAAATGTCCTCACACTGTCTCCAAATTTAGGTTTTTATTTAATAATTCATGATTTCTTGCAAAGATCTGAACGATGATAGTTACACCAAACTTATTTTCTAAACCTCCCAACGAAAGATCATCATTTAGAGCAAAACCTTTGATTTGGATAACACCAAAATAATTTCTTTTGTATATTGGAACAAATTGACTGCACTAACGATTTTTCTTTTTTTAATGGAGAACGACAAGACCTGTACCACATTCCATTCCTCTTTCAGACTTTGTGTTGCCTTCTTTCTCCTTAGTGCCGTTATATGTAGTTTACCGTCCTAGATCATAAGTTCCTGAAGGCAGGGACTGCACACACTGTGTGCGATATACAGATAACCAGCTTTTGGAGCCCACATTTGGTGAGTGAGCCTCTGTCTTTTTCTGGGCTGACTCCTACACTTATACCGCTGAATGAAAATGCCAGAAGTTGGGACAGCTACAGATTAACTTTTTGTTTTACCTTAAAGATGGGATCCAGAACGAGCTGGCAGAATGTCCGTGGCAGTTTTCTTCCATCTGGGCTGGTGGCTGATTTGCTGAATTTTCCGGTTGCTGGATCAAAATATCTAAATAAAAAGTTTAAGGCAGAGGCGAATTAAGATTTATTTGGGCCCTGGGCACAAAGAACATTTGGGCCTCCCACACTCCGGTGGCCTAAGGGCACCAGAACTGGGTTGGCTAGGGTGGCGATGGCCCACCCACTTTTTAACATGGGGGTAGTAGCCTCGGGCAGCGCACCCCAGGGAGCAGGGACATGGGCTGGAGGCTGCTCTCAGGCACTCCAGCCCCTGCCCAGGGCACGTAGAAGGTCTGGGGCTCCCCACAGCGGCCCAGGCTCCCTTGGTGGCTCTTACCACAGCCCAACTCCAGCTTCCGGCCTGGCCAATAGGTGGGGCCCCAGGGGGAAGAGGAGGAACAGGGGTGGAGCTACCGTTCCAGCACCAGTGGGCCCCCTCACACACACTTTTACACAGGTGTGGTTAGATGTTCGGCTGCGTGTGTGTGTGTGTTCTCCCTGTGTGCTGCCCCAGCTCTGCGCAGACAGCCAGCACAGCAGACCTTGAGCAAATCGCTCAATGACCACAAGATCCGTTAAGGTACGAAGGCACCAGGCCAGGTTTACTGTCAACAAAGCACAGTAATAACACCTGGCAAACTCGACGAGAATACTCAGACATATATGCCCGTGACAATGGACACAGCTCAGTGAATAACGGGACTTTCCATTCCCTCCTTGGCTGGACAAAAGTACTCCCTCTGAGATATATCTTTATACCCTAATACAAACAAGTTAGTACTGCCTCTGACATAGTTAGTTACTGCCCCCTGACATGGCTATTTATTACCCATCACCTTGTACGTGTTGGCTCAATTAAAACATCTCTGTTACATACTGTCATCCTAACCTTATCTTTAAGAAGGGGTCAGTGTGTTCCCTGTTATCCTTGGGGAATGTTTTTATACCTTAATACTGAGATGTTCTGGTACCACTTAATATTGGAATATGTTTGCATACGTACTCTGTGCTTAGCACTTCTTAGGAATGTGTATTTCTGCATCATTAGCCCTGTTCCTGCCAAATTTTGTAAGCAGGTCTTGCCTCATACCAGGCCTCTAATACAAGGGCTTATGTCTCAGGCTCTCTTCCTACTACAACAGGTTCCAGTGCCACTCTGGGGGGCCCCAAATTGGCCGGGGCCCCTGGGCACAGGCCCCATGGGCCCATGCATTAATCCGCCACTGGTTTAAGGTGCTTTACTCATCCAGTTTGAACTTTAAAGCAAAAGTATTTAAAGAGATGATAATCATCCATGGTTTGAAAAGTTTTCCAGATTTCTACTGATCAATCACTTTCTGAGAACAAGACTGTGCTTCAGTGTGGAACACCTTGAATTATGTACAGGGCACTAAAATAGTAGGAAAAGGAGAGATTCCTACTTGGAACATTTCAGAGATGTTCCAGTCATAGGGAGAAGAGTTAGTTGCTTTGGATAAAAGAAGTGCAGGGAGCAAGTGTTTTTGTTTTGTAAGAGATACCCATGCACTGGGATTAGATTTCTGTTTTCAATCACCGAAATTGGTCTAGTGGCTTGAGCAAAGAATTGGGTGCCAGGAATTCCTGATTTCTAATCTCAGGTCTACCTAAAATACCTTTCGTTATCTTGGATAAATCACTTCAACTGTATGCAAAATATCCTCATAAACTTGCTTATCTCATGAATAGGGCCCTACCAAATTCACGGTCCATTTTGGTCAATTTCACGGTCATATGATTTTAAAAATTGTAAATTTCATGATTTCAGCTATTTAAATCTGAAATTTCAGGGTGTGTAATTGTAGGGATCCTGACCCAAAAGGGAGTTGTGGGGGGGTCGCAGTACTGATACTCTTACTTCTGTGCTACTACTGGTGGCGGTGCTGCCTTCAGAGCTGGGCAGCTGGAGAGCGGCGGCTGCTGGCCAGGAGCCCAGTTCTTAAGGCAGAGCTGCCACCAGCAGCAGAGCAGAAGTAAGGATGGCCTGGTATGGTATTACCACCCTTATTTCTGCGCTGCTGTGTACAGAGCCGGACTGTGAGTCAGCAGCCACAGCTCTCCAGCTGCCCAGCTCTGAAGGCAGTGCAGAAGTAAGGGTGGCAATACTGCGCCCCACTAAAATACACTTGTGACCCTGCTGCAACTCCCTTTTGGGTCATGACCCCCAATTTGAGAAACCCTGGTCTCCCCTATGAAATCTGTATAGTGTAGGGTAAAAACACAAAAGATCAGATTTCACAGCGGGAGACCAGATTTCATGGTCCATGATGTGTTTTCCATGGCTGCGAATTTGGTATAGCCCTAGTCATGGAGTGATATTAGATTTTATTTAACATCTGTAAAGCACTTCCATAGTGCCTTTCACCTGAAAATTTCTTTCTAAGAATTAATACATCTTCTAATAATTAGCCTGTAACTTCCAAACAATGCAGTTATAATTCATTTGTGCATAATTATTCCTCCTGCTATAAGGCATGATCCAAATGTAACCCCTAACTTGCTGCACATTCATTTTATCCACACGTTGTAATAAAAGCAAACTCCATCCTCAAGTTCTGGCAATAATCCAGTTCCTCTCTCTCCCCTCCCCACCCCCAATGGTTTATGCCATCAGAATCCCCCTCTGGAATATATTTGTATCACATACGTGTAGTATTCCTAATAGTTTTATATATACACACACATGCACACAGACATATTGTTGAGCCATACATGTTAACTATGTCTAGTTCTTCAGGCTGCTCATTAACATTCATTTTTTGTAAAAGCATAAGCTACTTCTCCTCAAACTGTCTGCATTAAATATGTATAATATGGGGTGCCTTGCCCAGGGGCAGGAGAGCCTGGGCCTAACAAGATGAGCCCCACCTGAGAGAAATCAGGGGACTCCTATATAAAGTGCAGCAGGCAACTGCAGGGGATGGTGGATGAGAGAGCAACTGAGACTGCTAGAGGCAGGAAGCCTGATACTAAGCTGAGGAAGTTTAGGAGAAAGCTTTCAAGGCAAGGCGAGATCCTGCCCAAGAAGCAGGGGACAGATAGCAAAGGCCTACCTGGAATGGCCTGCAGAGAAGGACAGACTCCAGGCAGGAGGTAATGGGAAGCAGACAGACCCTCAGGAAGGATGGGGCTGTGTCTAGCTGAAATTGGGATGAAGATGGTGAGAGTCTGTGTTCTGTTTTCAAATACACTGTGGTATTTTTGACTACAGAGAGAGAGAGAGACTGAACTGGAGTTGGGCCTGGAAAGCCAGTGAGTACCCTCTGAACTAAATAAATGGGACCCCTTGTGGGGACTGGTTGAACTACTCTTGAACTATAAGTAGGATTCTACTTAAATCATGGAGTAATCACACATTTTTTTTGCAAGTTGGTCATGGCATAAATAGCAAATTTCATGAATGTGTTCATACCATGCTACCCTTACTTCTGGGCTGCTGCTGGTGGCAGTGCTGCCTTCAGAGCTGGGCACCCAGCCAGCAGCTGCTGCTCTCTGGCCACCCAGCTCTGAAGACAGTACAGAGTAAGGGTGGCAATACCGCAACCCCCTGACAATAGGCTTGTGACCCCCCTCTTGGTCAGGACCCCCAGTTTGAGAAACAACATGTACTTTTGTATACTTTTACAGTATAGGGTGAAAGTACCCAAAAGACCAGATTTCACGGTTCGTGACACATTTTTCATGGCAGTGAATTTGGTAGGGCCCTAATTATGAGTTCTTAAAGAGTCCTAAAGAGGGAGGGAAAACCAAGCCACTGTGCTAAATATATACACTTCATTAAGATATTCCTGAACAGCCTATTGCTGTGGTATCTAAGCATGTGCCTATGTATACATCTGTATTTCACCACTCACTTGTCTCCCCAAAGCTTTTTCATCATATCTTCTACTTTCTTTGAATGTTCGGCTGGAGGGAGTGATGCTTTTTCACCTTTGGCAGCAAATTTGGCCACATACATCTCAGCAAACTGCTTCAAAGTAAATGCCCAGCCATGTAAACCAGAGCCAAACCCAACAGTACCAATAAGGGGATCAATCTAAAAACAGAATGATAGTTTATGCATGTGACAAGACACTTTGCTTTCACAGGGATGTAGCATGTGACTGAGACTCCCAAAATATTCCGCAGTCTTGACAAGACTGGTCTTGTTGGATCTTACTTTGAAGCAAGAGTTCTATTTTGTCCCATTTTGCTAATCCAATTACACCCAAAGAGTTCTGATTATATTTTACAAAGATATCTACAGCAAACGTTTATTTAAAGCCTTCCAAATATTTCCATGAATTTCTGTAAATTTTTGGTATTGAATTACCTCTGGAAGTTGAAACCTAGGTGCCTAAAGTTAGGCAAAGTGGTCTGATTCTTAGTGGCTGGGTATCTGCAGCTCCATTGAACCCCAGTGTGCAAGAGCCTCAGATACAATCCTAGCTAATAAGCCCTTGTTCTAACTACCAGCCCATGACGTAGTAGGTTGCGACAGAGGCCATCTGGTAGTTCAGTACTCTTTGCAGCAGCTCTTGTCAGGCCTGACATACTTACTACACCTAACACACTGTTATCATAATCTGTATCTAAAAGATATTGTGTAAGATATCAGTGCAATACTAATAACTCACTGATCATTAACATTCTTGCATGGTATAGGTACCGGGTGCATAGAAAGTTATGAATATATGCTAGAGTTATGTGCTTGGCAAGCAATGCATAAGCCTAGTCTGCCCTAATGGACCAGTGTATTTGTTTGTCTGACCAGCCTGGCCGTCAGACAGAGCCAATGAAGGTATTTATTCAAAAGGTAAACAAAACCATCAAGCTAACAAGGGGAAGAGGTAATGACTCAATTATCACAAGTTGGGGAGGAATCAGTATGAAATCTTCACCAGACAACATGGCATCTCTTCCTAAAAGGATCTTTATCTGAGAATACATTTCAATGGTTTACTGGACTATAGAGACAGGAAGTCTGAATCCCAAATGATAAGTAATTTAATCAACTGACTATATACAATATTGCTGTATTATAATAAGTGATCAAGAAAGGTCTCTTATTAATCACCAGGGTGTCATTAACTTTCATATCATTGTGAAATGTAAGTATTAACACTACATGGAAGAGTTATGAATACTCATTATGGTTTAAAGTCTGTGACAAAAACAGGTTTTCTCCCAGACAGGAGGGAAGGCAGCTGTCTACCTGTCACTGCTGAAATTAAGCAAGATGTGACCAAATATAATGAAAGCCCCATTTACATACTCCACAGTTAGGGAAGAACAACATGAGGTTATCCTGAGTCTGAGGACAAAACAGTGAATTGGGGAAGCTATAAGGGGAGAAGAAGATGTCATCTTGGCTTCCATCACTGGACAGATACAAAGGGACAGAGCTCTTGCAAGCTCAGAAAAATCCTTCAGCCAAGGGGGTTGAAGACTCTGGGAACTGCATATAGGTGAGAAACCTGCTTAGGCAAAGACCCTTTACTGAGAAAGACAAGGGGAACTAGCACCTTGTACTTCTGTGGAAGGTCTTGACTGAAAGTCAGCTGTGGCTGGAAAGGAAAAAAAGGTAAGTTCTACCTGGAACTAAGGTTGTAGCTTGTTGAATTAAGTCTTAGCCACTAGAAAGCATATTTTACTTTTCTTTGCTTGTAACCATTTTGACTTTATCCCTTATATTTGAACTCAACACCTCCTTTTTAATTAAATAAACTTGTTTTACCTCAGGGTTTCTCAAACAGGGATCGCCGCTTCTGTAGGCGGCGGATCGCTGCTCCGGGCCAATGAGAGCTGCTGGAAACGGCGCGGGCCGACGGACGTACTAGCCGCTGCTTCCAGCAACTCCCATTGGCCCGGAGCAGCGATCCGCGGCCAGTGGGAGACGCAATTGGCTTGACCTGCGGACGGGGCAGGTAACCACACCGGCCCGGCTCGCCAGGGTCTTTCCCTACAGAAGCGGTGACCCCTGTTTGAGAAACCCTGTTTTACCTTTTAGTCTAAAATCTAAATCAACCCCATAGTGTATTTGACTTGAAGTGATTATTAACTCCAGTTACAGCAACAAGCTCCTATGCTTTTGACTCTTTAGAGGAGCAATGGACCTTATTATGCCTCCAAATATTCCAGGAGAGGGCTGGACATTTCAGCACACACACTTTTGGGGAAATGAGGGCCTGAGGGTATGTTGGGGTCACCCTGCAAGTAGTAACCAAGGCTGGTGGAGACCACGGTGGGGCTGTTGTGTTGTAGGCAGGCTGCTGGGGGCAGAGTACTGAACAGGGGCTGCAGAGCACACAGATATTCAGGGAACAGCATGTTTGCTGGCTGTTGGTGTGCACGCTGTGAACTGTAGCAGCAGAGCATTTAAGGCACTTACGGTTACAGGGCAGAAGAAGACACAACCTCTCATTGGTCTAAACCCCAAAATGTGACATAGGTATTGTCAGATTTATCAGTTAGCTGCAAGACAAGTTAGTTCTTTGAGATTACAATTTTCAAGTTGGCTGCTTCTAAAATTAAATATGGATTTAGGAGCTAAACTTTAGGAATCCAGGCTTGAAATGTGTGGCTCTAAAGAACTAGCTTGTCTCACAGCTAATGTATTAAATTGATTACACAGTACTTACTACAGCATGATCTAGTGGTTAGAACACAGGACTAATAGTCAGGATTATATTTTAAGCTCTTCCATATTGACTGTAATCTTGGGCAAGTTGCATCATTTCTCCATGACTTGCTATTCCGAACTGCAAAATGGGAATAATACTCATACATCTATGTCAAGCACCAGATAGCCTAGAATGAAAGCTGTTCTGTGTATAATATATTATTACTGTCAATGGTTTTAGCTCCAAATAGCCTAATTAGGTAGATCAGAGGACAGCAAATCCAGTCTGTGTGCCATAAAAAATGTTATAAACTTCTAATACCAGCTGTCATCTGATGATTTTGAAGGGCTTCACATATAATTGTTAAAGGAGCCTCACAGGGTCCCTGTGAGGTAGTGAAATATTGTTATCCTAGGATGGGGAAACAGAAGCACAGCAAAGGACTTGCACAGCATCATCAATGAGTTAAATAGCAAAATCAACAAAATAATCCAAATCTCCTAACTCCTGGTCCTTGGTGTGAACCTCAAGGCTATGCCTATGTCTTCACCTTATTCTTCTCTCAAAGGCAGAAGAAATGCTGACCCTGAAATGCTTTAAAATTCACAATATTTTAATATCACAACATGCATATAGGAGTATCTACATTTCTCTCCTTTTCTTCAAGCTGTCTTCCCTCCTGTTGCTCCATCTATTCCCCGCTATCTCTCTGACACCCTCCTGCTACCTTTTCTCCCCCTTGAGCTTCTGATTTTTAGTTGCTTCCTTTCTCAACTGGTTGCCCTCTCTCATACATTTCCTGCTCTGCATGAGGATGAAGCAATACAGGCGGCAGGGGGCTGATCGGAGGTATGTTCATGTGCTAGGCCAGAGGATCTTGAGTTCAGGAAACTGCCAGCTTCCACTGTGGAAATATTTTAATTCATTCTCCTATATAAAATCTACAAACACGTTTGCGACGGGATCCTGATAAGGAAGTGTGAACTACCACAGAAGTTTCTGGATACATTAATTCTTGGTATCATTTAAAGCAAAACTTGAGTTTTCTTTACCATAATATTACCCATCGGTCCAGTTTCACCTTCTCCAAAGGTGGAAATGATGACATTGACACTTTCCACAATACGCTGGAAGGTCTGATAAAGTTCCTCTGGTTTTAGCTGTAACTCCAACAGAGCACGATCCATCTTATTCATCATCAGTACTGGCTTGATGCGCTCAGCAACTGCTTGACGCAGAACAGTTTCTGTCTGAACACACACCCCTAAGAGGAAAAAACGTCAATGGTTCAGATTCTTCAGTCTGCTAAGACCACTTTACACTATATAAACTGGCCAGAGAATCCTAGCACAGAATTCCTTGTGTAGCCTCAGTGCTTCGTGCAATTGGCAGGGACAGGCTGAAGCTATTATTCCAGTCTATAAAATGGGATAGCAATTGTAAAAGGCTGGGAGGAGAAATGGGGAGTCTGAGCAGCAGCCTTGCACTCTGATGCTGGGTTGGAGGATGGATTTCACTTCCCCAGCCACTCTGCACTTCACCCACAGAGCCTGAATGGTCAGATTCATCCCTCGTAACGTGAACAGGAGAACATGGTAGGGACTAAGACCCACCATCAATTCACTTTCAGTCTAGTTCCAAACTGAAACAACCTTCAAAGCAAGAAGGCCAGTGCATTAAGTCACCCACCAGGTTTTTTTAACTGATGCAGCAAAATCTTTTAATTAAAGCACACTCACCTGAAACACAGTCAACAACTACAAGGGCACCATCAGTGACACGAAGAGCTGCTGTAACTTCGGAGGAGAAATCTACATGTCCAGGGGAGTCGATTAAATTAATAAGAAAACCCGAACCATCTTTGCACTCTTTGACAAAGGCCAAGTCATTGTCCGAGAGTTCATAGTACAGAGAGATTGCCCTACAAGAGAGAACATTTTATTTCAGTAATTTTAAACCTACATTATGTAGTCTCCTGCAGCTCCTCTTTAAAAAACACGATCATCATGATGTACATAAATTAAAGGAAAATGAAAGAGGAACTACTCAACACTATTTTGGGGCTCATAAAATTCTTGAGATCCAACATTTTGCTCTGGCTGTAAGGAATTTCTGTTTTGATTCATGACCAACATAGCAGAATAGATGTCATGCTATAACACTAGAGTCATGACCCAAATCATCTGCTCTACAAACTTATTTTCAACTGGTTAACACTGCTGCACTGCGTCATATGTCACATGTCGAGATGCTATTCTCAATCATCACAAATGGCCAGATACTACTCACTGACCAGAGGTGGCAGAATCTTAAGCCTGGTCTACACTGTGGGGGGGATCGCTCTAAGTTACACAACTTCAGCTACGTGAATAATGTAGCTGAAGTTGACGTACTTAGATCTACTCACCACAGTGTCTTCACTGCAATGAGTTGACTACTGCCGCTCCCCCGTCCACTCTGCCTGCGCCTCTCATGCCAGTGGAGTACAGGAGTCGACGGGAGAGCGCTCGGGGGTCAATTTATCATGTCTCGACTAGACGCAATAAATCATCCCCTGCCGGATCAATTGCTGCCCGCCGATCTGGCGGGTAGTATCAACATACACTTACTCTACTGCAAGTAATCCTGTTAAGATCAAAGGAACTACTCAGAGTAAGGTACTACTCATTTTGAGTAAAAGTGTCAGAATCTGGCCCAAAACAAGTAGGAGAGACCACTACATGCCGTTTATAAGCTGAACCCTGATATCGTCTATTTTACAGAAGTATTTGTTACAAAAATAACTCTAATATACTTAGCACTACCTACAATAAATAAATAAATAAATAAATATATCTCCATATATTTATTTATCTCATAGAACTGGAAGGGACCCTGAAAGGTCATCGAGTCCAGCCCCTTGCCTTTGCTAGCAGGACCAAGTACTGATTTTGCCCCAGATCCCTAAATGGCCCCCTCAAGGATTGAACTCACAACCCTGGGTTTAGCAGGCCAATGCTCAAACCACTGAGCTATCCCTCTAAAATAATTTTAAAATGTTCATATTAGATTCTTAAAACTAAAAGCCATCACATTATTTCAATTTAAATTCTAAGTGCATGAGTGAAGAAAAATGGCAAAAATTTAATACTTAAAAAGAATGAAATGTCAATTAGTGGATTTCATTTTAAATGTGTGCTGTTTCAAGTAACAAATAGAAAATATTACATTAGAAGGGTGCACCCATAAGACTCCACTTGATGATTTAGCACTTTAAAAATAAAGATCATCACATCTATATGGAGGATATAATATATATTCTCAATTCAAGAAGCATAGCTGCAGGACATATTGGCTCAAAAGAAACAAGTGGAACAGCAAATAATTAACAAAGAAGATATCCCCATCTATCCTGTAAATTAAAGGTCCTGGCATTGATGTAGCAATGCTTTGATAGTTGAATTAATAAAATGAATATAGCACTAACATCTGTATCTTCTGTAGGTAAGGAATTCTGAAAATAATTGCTACTATGCTTTAAGTAAAGTATGGTGATACAGTCATCAGACGGCATGGTCTATTAACATTAATTCTATTAACAATAACATTGATCCCTGTATGAATATTCTCATAAAAATCTGAGTGTGTGTGGGGTTATGACGAGGCAGGTTTACAGTGCTGCATTACAAGATTCAGATAAAGGTTAAAAATAACTTTATGGTACTTACGTAGACTTGATTGTGATACATCTTTCTTGTTCATCTTTCCGCGTGTCTGTGAATCGTGTTTCACCAGCTTTGGCTGAAGCAATGATACCTGCTTTCGATACCAAAGAGTCTGTCAGTGTTGATTTGCCATGATCAACATGAGCAATCACAGACATGTTCCTGATATTGGACTTTTTGTCCATGATCGCTCGGATCTGGTCTATAGTGAAATTCACCTGAGGGGGGGAAAGAACTAGTGCTATAGATGACTTCTTTAGGATAAAAAGATAGTATTTTATACTTCAATGACATCTGAAGCAAATTACTTACACATTTCCCCTCATGAAAATTGCTTATTTTGTATTATTGTTAATTGTGACATTTTAAATCATCATCATTAGGCTTCAGAGTTCAAATACAAGAGAGCTGAATGGAGTAGTTCCTAACTCTCTGAGCTATTGTTACAGACATCACTGCATTGAGAGATACTCAGTTCACATTTTGCAGATAAAACAACGAGGAGTCCTTGTGGCACCTTAGAGACTAACAAATTTATTTGGGCATAAGCTTTCGTGGGCTAAAACCCACTTCATCAGATGCATGAAGTGAAAAATACAGTAAGCAGTATATATATTACAGCACATAAAAAGATGGGAGTTCCCTTACCAAGTGGGGGAATTTTGCAGATAGTTTTTGTAACTATGAAGTCTAGAAACTTCATTTTAAAAATTACTTCGGTTTCACAGCACAAATTGGCAACTTCTAAAAAAAAAAATGTATTAACTTGCTGAGGCAGCATAAGCTGGCCCAATGTGACCCCATCCTGTTTCCCACAAGTCAGGAGATAGGTGGAACACGTGTGGCTATAGATAACTAACAAAACAAGAGTATTATGAGATGTACTCTTACTAATTAAACCCTTTCCTTCTGTATTTGTAGATACCCTTACTCGCATGTCATAGGAATCTAGGCCAGGCCTACACTACGCCATTTTATTAATTTATGTAAATATTGTATCTTTATTTCCTTTAACTTTATCATTGATTTTCTTAAAAACACACCTGGTTTGCTGCTCTCCCCATGCCAATACAATGCTTATATAAGTAGAAAGTTATTTCTACACCTACACATGCAAACAATGTACTGTATATTCCCATTTATCCAAAGGGCCTGGGGGACATCCAAAACTTTTGGCTAACTGGGCATTCAGATAAGCAGAAGTTCTAGTGACTAACGTGGGCATGCACCTGGATTCAGATAACCAGGATTTCCAGACAAAGGGAATTTGGACACCTACCATTATACTATATTTGTTTTGATTATTTATTTTTTGAAATAAGGGTCAGAGTCACATTACCTGTTTAGGCCACGTCTACACTACTTAACTTACAGCAGCACAGCTCTCCTGTTGACATAATAAAACTACCTAAACAAGAGGCAGTAGCTATGTTGGCAGGAGAAGCTCTGTGCACACAAGTGCTTATGCTGGCGAAACTGATGTTGCTTAGGGGGGTGTTTTTTTCACACCCCTGAATGACATAAGTTTTGCCAACATAAGTGGTAGTGTAGACATGGCCTTAAATTTTCTGTATTCTTTGCTTTAACACAGTTGCTTTCCATGCAGCTGTTTAGTTTTTCAATATTAGTTGTCAGTGTGAATAAAAGTATTACAGTTCACACACTTCTTTCGCAGGACTGGATGTTCTCTAAAAGGTGTTAAAGCTGCTCCTATAATTTGAGTTACACTGATATCAGAGAAGATTTGTACATTGCAGATTTGAAATGCCATGTATTTCCAACATCACTATTTATATTACAGTAGCAGCCGAAGGCCCAACCAGGAAGGGGAGGCAGGGGGCTTTGTATTAAGTGTTGTAAAAACATATAGGAAGATACAGTCCCTATCCCACAGAGGTCTGAAAAGACAACAAACAGATGAAGGAGAAGCTCTTCAGGGCAGGGACTGTCTTTGTTATATATTTGTACAATGCTAAGAACAACTGAGCCCCGGTCCCTTACTGGGGCCTCAGATGCTACTGCAATGCAAATAATAATAATTAATAGCGGCACAGGAAAGGCATACAAGCAAAGTGACCCAGTTAATCCCACGCACGTGGAATGTCAGTTCTAAGGGTTTGTCTGCTTTTTCATTTTTAATGTATTATTTATATTACTATTGCTTTTAGGGGAGTGGTTGAAGGGGTAAAGAAGGGGGTACATAAATGGTAGAGGGAAACAGGAGAGTGGTAGAGGGGAAAGGAGATAAACACAACAGCAGAAGAGTGAAGTTAGGCAGGGTCAGGGTGGGATGAACCAATGGAAGTCGGGGGAAAAATTCCAGGGGAGTTGCTAGTGTAGTTCCACTGAAGTCACTGAGTGGAGAAGCAGGCTCCCAGACCTCAAGATTCAGAGTTGAGTGAATATTGGTGTCAGAAGACCTGGGAGGCTCCTCCTGGCTTCTGTTTCCTACGGGGAGGAAGAGACAGGACCGTCCCTAGCCATTTGGGTGCCCTACGCAGCCCCAGACCTCCCCCACCCCAGGTTCTGGGAGGCAGGAGCTGTGGGGAGCCACTTTTGGGGGCCCCACAGGCCCAGAGTGCCCCGGGGGATTGGCGGGGAGCCGGGAGCAGCCCATTCTGCTTCCCTCACCCAGGCCTCAGCTGTGTCGTTCAAGGGAGGGGGATTGGGGGAAGGGATGCCCCACCCACCAGCAGTGGCGGGAAGTGAAGCGGCCTAGTCCCACCCTGCTCTACTCCGCCAGCTCCCAGCCGCGGCACTCTGCTTCCCGCCGCCGGTGAGTGCAGGGGGCCGATCCTTTCCCCAACCCGAGCGACATGGCTGGGGTCAGGGCAAGGGAAGCGGAGTGGGTTGGGGCCGCGTCTCTCCGCTTCCTGCCGCTGGTGAGTGTGTGGGGGGAGGGGGCGATCCTTTCCCCGCACTCACCGGCGGCGGGAAGCAGAGTGCTGCAGCTGGGAGCTGGCGGAGTAGAGCAGGCTGGGGCCAGGTTGCTCCACTTCCCACCGCTGCCAGTGAGCGCGGGGTCGCTGGGGCAAGAGGTGGAATGGGGGCAGGCTGGGGGCGGAGCAGGGGGGAAGGGTAAGAGGCAGGGCAGAGGGAGTTGTCCGGGGCCACACACATCCCTAGGGACAGCCATGCCCCTTGCATGGGGGGCCGGCTGAGGGATAGGGCTGGTTGCTGGGGCTGCCACCTATGCAGCACGCAGCTGCCTAGGGCACCATGAAATTTGGGGCAATTTGGTGCCCCAAGTTTCATGGTGCCCTACGCAGCTGCGTATGCCTACAGACGGCCCTGGGAGGAGAGGCCACTGATCTAATAACCAGGGCAGATCCCTCTGTTTCAAGTGCGCGTGTCCGTAGAAGATGTGGAACGTAAGAGAAGCGGAAAGCCCTGACTTAAACTCGGTGGCCTTGGCTGTGGTTGGTGCTATTTTAGGAAAGGAGCCCCAAGGATCTGGAGATTTCCATAGTTTGTCCATTACGAGCTTTCTCAGTACTGCTCAATATGTGGCGAGAGTAAGAGGGAGGCTGCTGGGCCTGCTTCCCTGGGCGAGGCCCCTCTGAGTCCTTCTAAAACGTGCAGTGAAGACTAGCTTCTCCTACACATAAACATCATAATGTATTCTTCGGCTTATCATTGCAATCTGTGATAGTAATGCATTTATGATAATATAATCACAACCAATTACATTCTCATTTTCTTAAAATTGGCCTAGGAAGGGTTTTAGAAAACAAAGAAATTAAAATTGTGCCTTTTTTGCTTACAATGTATAAAGGTAGCCTGCAGCAGGGTTACACTGGCAAAATCAACAAACTTGGAGTGAATCTGGCCCTAAACTTCAGCTATATAAGTCAAACCAACAAAGTAAGATGTACAGGACAGGAAGAGGGACTTGTAAATCAGCAGCATAAAGTAGAAATTACAAAAGCAAATGAGAATACCCAGGAATAAAGTCTAGAGGGAGAAGAGAAAGGAGCAGAAGACAGAACCACCCTGTAGGGTTCCCATAGAGAGCTTCTGCAGGACAATCTACATCAGGGGTCTCAAAGTCCCAGCCCGCGGGCCATCTGCAGCCCGAGAACACTGCGGCCCACGGAAACTTTTTATAAAAGTTCTTGCATCCAGCCCTCATGGCTGCCGGCCAAAAGAGGAGTGGGAGGGGAGTGGGCGAGAGATTCACATGCCCCTCCCCCAAACATTGCTCCATCCTGCTGCTCCTGGGACCCTCCCAGGGGTTGCACTCAGCAATGTGTCATTCACCTCGGGCAGCTCGGCTCCCCGCAAGTGGTTCCCTATTCCTGCTGTTGCCAGCAGAGCCACGGAGGAGAGACCCATACAGCCACGCTGCCGGCTGTCTGCTGCAGGTGCCGCCCCCACAGCTCCCATTGGCTGGGGGGAGAGGGACAGAGATACAGTAACTCCTCATTTAATGTTGTAGTTATGTTTCTGAAAAATGCGACTTTAAGCAAAACGATGTTAAGTGAATCCAATTTCCTCATAAGAATTAATGTAAATGAGGGGGTTAGGTTCCAGGGAAATTTTTTTCACCAGACAAAAGACCGTATTTTTTATATATATATATACACACACATAGAGTATAAGTTTTAAACAAACAATTTAATACTGGTACACAGTGAGATGATTGTGAACCTTGGTTGAGGTGGAGGAGTCAGAGGGTGGGATATTTCCCTTACTGCTAAATGATGAACTAGCAATTGGCTGAGCCCTCAAGGGTTAACTCTCTCACTCTGCAAGGCAGCAGGAATGGAGGGAGTACGTGTGAGAGAGAGATGCGCATTTCCCCTTTAAGTACACTGCCTTGTTAATTAGATCAGCTTTAGTAGCGCTTTGAAGTGCGAGTGTGGTTGTGGCGCCAGCGCTGGGAGAGAGCTCTCCCAGCGCTGCAGGTACTCCACCTCTACGAGGGGATTAGCTTACAGTACTGGGAGCCACGCTCCCAGCGCCGGGGCACTGTTTACACTGGCGCTTTACAGCACTGTAACTTGCTGCACTCAGGGGTGTGTTTTTTCACACCCCCTGAGCAAGAAAGTTGCAGCGCTGTAAAGTGCCAGTGTAGCCATAGCCTGAGACTGCAGCTGCTGCAAGCTCCCTCCGTCCTGAGCCCTGGTGTGTCCCCCTGCTCTATGGAAGATGGGGTAAGCGGGGTGCAGGAGTAGGGGGGAGGGGGACACCCTGACATTAGCCCCCCTCTTCCTTCCCTTCCCCCCCCCAGCAAGCAGGAGTCTCGGGGAGCAGCTCCAAGGCAGAGGGAAGGAACAGCACATGGCAGTGGGGGGAGGGACAGCTGCAACTGATAGCCTGCTGGGCAGCTGCTGCACAAGGAACTTAGGGGAGCGGGGAGCTGATAGGGGGGCTGCCGGTCCACCCTGGTTCCAAGCCCCCACCAGCTAGCTGCAATGGGCTGCTCTTCCTGCAAGCAGTAGACAAAGCAGGTGACTGCCAAACGATGATAGACAGGAGCATTGCACAACTTTAAACGAGCATGTTCCCTAATTGATCAACAACGAAACAACGTTAACCGGGACAACTTTAAGTGAGGAGTTACTGTACCATCACTAGTCGCCGGGCAGAGTCAGCCATGGAGGCAGCATCTCTAGTCACTGGACAGTCAGCCGGAGTGGCATGAGGCCAAGGGAGTGAGGGAAAAGGGTGGGAAACGGGCTGGGAGGTGGCAGGAATACCATCTTCAGTGATATTATTGGCCCGCTGGGAGGATTTGAGGACTGGCACTGGCCCTAAGGTAAATTGAGCTTGAGACCCCGATCTACATAATGATTTGCAGACAATTTAAACTATGGCATGTCTAGATGGTTTAGGAGTCAAACATTCTTTTCCACTATCTCCAGAGGATCAAAGAATTCTGTAACTAAATGTTTATTTCCAAATATGCCCATCTGTTATAATTACAGCTTTAAAAAGAGACTTAACATACAACTACAAACATCCTGTATTAGCTTCTGTAAATGTTCTGGATATGAGAGAGGCAGAGGCACCAACTTCTCCAGTTCCCGGGGGGGCTCAACCCCCACTCTGTCCCAGGCGCCATCCTCACTCCACCCCTTCCCCCATCTCTGACCCGCCTCTTCCCACCCCACCCCGCTCCAACCACTCCCCCTGCCTCTTCCTGTCTCCGCTCCTCCTGCACGCAGCTGAACAGTTGATTGCAGTGGGCAGGAGGTGCTGATCGGCTGGCCTGCCAGTGGGCAGGAGGGCTGGAGGGGAAAAGAGGAGGAGCTGATCTGCACCCACTATTGTCAGCACCTATGGGCACAGGAACAATAAATGCAGCTGAAGTGAAAGTACCTTTGATCAAATGACTATCAGTAATAATCTGTTTACTTTGTCGATGTTATTTTCAGAACATAAAAAATTGCAACTTCTTCAAGGCATGCTTAAGCAAAATGGATTATAGAAGTCTGAAATATATTAAGTCAACACAGTTACCTTTATTAACCAAGCCTGTAATCTTTCACCAAAAAGCAATATTTTCTATAAAACCATGTTGACTGGCATTAATTATAATACCCTCCTTTAATTCTCTATTGATTTTGTCACAGATCACTCTTTTCATGATATTTTCGTGATATTCAGGACTACGGCCAGGCTAACTGGCCCAGAGTTACCCAGGTTATCCTGTTTATCATTTTGAAATATTGGTACAACATTAGGTTTTTATTTCCAGTTGTCTGGAACTTCCTCAGTGTTCCAATATATGTTGAATATCAGCATTAATGGTTCAGATGGCATTAATATTGGGGAGCGGAGGGGGAACTGGGGTTGATAATGTCCATTTAACATTATCTGTTCAACCTTTGACCTGTATACTTGCCTTAAAAAAGAAGAAAAAATCATTACATCATCTTTTAAAATTAATCCTTGTAACAGTTTTAAACTGCCTTTTTTAGCTAGTTTTGTAATTCATTGTTAAACATGATTGTTTTTGTCCGCATAACAGGTACAATCATGTTTCACAGCACTTTTAACTTGTTTTCTAATACAGTGCATTTTAAGAATATAGACAAGAACTCAGTGAGTTAAGTCTCAGACCTAAAGAGAAAAGAAAATATGGAGATATACCTATCTCCTAGAACTGGAAGGGACCCTGAAAGGTCATTGAGTCCAGCCCCCTGCCTTCAGTAGCAGGACCAAGTACTGATTTTGCCCCAGATCCCTAAGTGGCTCCCTCAAGGATTGAACTCACAAACCATTGAGCTACCCCGCCCCCCCGCCGCTCAGTTTAATGGTTAAGGTTAACTTTTGCATCCCGTCATTTTTAGCACATACATCTAGCTAATGTGTTTATCCCACAATCCTCCCAAACTGCCTCCCAAAAGCCCCATCTAAAACCTTAATCAACTGTAAAAATCTCTCAAACCACCCCTGACAAATTCTATGTTACAGCAGCGTATTCCCCATACAAAAATTGTTGGCATAAAAAGTGTTTAGTCTTTATATTCAATTAATTTAAAGGATTTTGATTTACATTAAAACAAAGCTGCTGCTGAATTTCCAGTATGCTGCAACAGACTGCCGTAGAAAAGAATCCTGCCACAAAACGCAGGTCCAGCTTGCCACAGAGTAGATGGGGCTTAATAGTATGGAGACAGGGCAAGTGGAAAAAGTAATCCAAAAATGTAGAGTATTTTTCTCCCTTCCACAAGTAAAATACAGCAGCTTTTCAACAAAACCCTCAAATTTTACAGCCACAACTGTGAGGAAAACAGAATCACTCCTGGACAATTACATAACATCATCTTGGCAGGGCGTTCTGCGGCAGTGCTTCTCACCAGCTCTCAGCAGCACCAGGACAGGGGAGAATAAACCTCCTTCCCCTCATAACAAGCTTCCCCCCCTTCTCTTGGAAGTGTTTAGATTCCCACTGTAAAAGCAGCAAAGAATCCTGTGGCACCTTATAGACTAACAGACGTTTTGCAGCATGAGCTTTCGTGGGTGAATACCCACTTCTTCGGATGCATCTTGCGTCCAAAGAAGTGGGTATTCACCCACGAAAGCTCATGCTGCAAAACGTCTGTTAAGTCTATAAGGTGCCACAGGATTCTTTGCTGCTTTTACAGATCCAGACTAACACATCTACCCCTCTGATACTAGATTCCCACAACCCAGTTTTAAGTCAGGAACTGACAGTGATATAAAGTAAATATTGTACAAACCCCATCTAAACTTATTGCTGATGGAGACACAAGTAAGGGAGGTACAAGTCAGTAAAAGTTGTACATCTTGTCAGAAACACGCCCCTTCAAAAAGTTGCAGAAATAGAAGGACTAAACTGAGAGATCCTAACAACATTAAAGAAAAGAGCAAAATCGTGATGGCATTTATTTATCACAGAACCAGGCTCCTTACAGACTGATCCCTACAATAAAAATATTCAGCAGCGATGAGATGCATTATTAACAGCCAATGCTATTTAAAGTAACAGGGCTGGCTTGCCAACAAAATAAACACAAATAAATTAAAAAAAAACAAAACAACCCAGCAGTGTCTCCAATCTCCTAGGAAAACCCAGATGATCTGACTTTAGGCACAACAGGTCTGAGCGGGTGTAACACGGGATGTGTATTGACACACACAGACTCCCCTTCAGAGATCGTCTGAAGTGTTGTAGTACCTTTTACCTCCCGCACCCGTCCGTGTTCCTCTCTGTCTGCGCCGGTGTAAGGACACAAACAGCTCCCGCTCCCAGTTCCCTCCGGCCATTGTTTAACTCCAGAACCGCATGGGAACTTGGGGCTCAAGGGAGGATGGGCAACACGAAGTCCTAGCGGGGGGTGGTGTCATGATCTCCAGCCCCCCCCCCAAAAAAACAGAGCCGCCATCTTTACGGGCACAACAGGGATTGTCGGGGGATCAGAAAGAGACCCCGGAAGTGAGGCGGCGCAATGGCACCGTATAAACGGCCCCAAAGCGGAGTCGGGGGCCGCTCGGAGCACTGTGACTCTGGCACGAGCCGCTGTTTGGGAAGGGCCCCGTGGCGCCCACCCCGCCGTGAGGCTCCGGCAGCCCCCGGGCCGGGCTCTCCGGGGGGCTCCTCCCGCTCGGGACCCCGGGCCGCGGCGGACTCAGCGGCCCCTGGCCAGCCCCGCCGCGGGGTCAGGGACCCTGCGGGGAAACGGGCCGCGCCCGGCCCCGGCCGCCCTCTCCTCGCGCCCCGGAGCAGGCGGGGCGCTGCCGCGGCGGAGCGGCCCGGCCCGGGGAGGCGCTGCGGGGCCCTTGCGCCCGGGGGCCACTCACCATGGCGGCCGCTGGCTGCGGATTCTGCCCCCGCCCTCACGCCCGGGCTGCCGCTGCGCTTCACCCGCCTCCGCCCCAGCCCGGACTGAGCCAGGAGGAGCCGGGCCCGGAGCAGGGAGAGTCGGGATGGGACGACACAGCCGCGCTAGGGCGCCCGCCTCCCCCGCGGGTCCGGCTGGGGGCTGCTCGGCGCGGGCCATGCCAGCGGCCCCCGGGACCAGAGGGGCGGGAGCGCCCCTGGCTTGAAGTGGTTTCCATCATAGAGGGGGGTTACTTTGGTTCAGTGGCTTTCAGCCCCCTGTAAATGGTTCCCCTCCCGTGCCAGTTCCCCCCATCCCCTCCCGTGCCAGCTTCCTGCAGTATTCACCTTCCCCCAGATCCCCCATCCACTCCTATGCCAGCTCCCCCCGAAACCCAGCTATTCCACCTTCACCTGCCCCCTCCCATGCCAGCTCCCCCTGGCACCCAGCTATTCCACCTCCCCCTGCCCCCTCCCATGCCAGCTCCCCCTGGTACCCAGCTATTCCACCTTCACCTGCCCCCTCCCATGCCAGCTCCCCCTGGTACCCAGCTATTCCACCTCCCCCTGCCCCCCTCCCCTGCCAGCTCCCCCTGAAACCCAGCTATTCCCCCTCCCCTTGTCCCCTCCCATGCCAGCTCCCCCTGAAACCCAGCTATTACACCTCCCCTGTCCTCCTCCCATGCCAGCTCCCCTGGTACCCAGCTATTCCACCTCCCCTACCCCTCTCATGCCAGCTCCTCCTGGCACCCAGCTATTCCACCCTCCCCTGTCCTCCTCCCATGCCAGCACCCCTGGTACCCAGCTATTCCACCTCCCCTACCCCTCTCATGCCAGCTCCTCCTGGCACGGCTATTCCACCCTCCCCTGTCCTCCTCCCATGCCAGCACCCCTGGTACCCAGCTATTCCAGCTCCCCTGCCCCCTCCCATGCCAGCTCCCCTGGCACCCAGCTATTCCAGCTCCCCTGCCCCTCTCATGCCAGCACCCCTGGTACCCAGCTATTCCCCTCCCCTGCCCCTCCCATGCCAGCTCCCCCAAAACCCAGCTATTCCACCTTCCCTGCCCCCTCCCATGCCATCTCCCCTGGCACCCAGCTATTCCCCCTCCCCTTGTCCCCACCCAAGCCCGCTCCCCCAGAAACCCAGCTATTCCACCTCCCCTGCCCCCTCCCATGCCAGCTCCCCTGGCACCCAGCTATTCCACCTCCCTTGCCCCTCTCATGCCAGCTCCCTGGCACCCAACTATTCCACCCTCCCCTGTCCCCCTCCCCTGCCAGCTCCCCCTGGTACCCAGCTATTCCACCTCCCCCTGCCCCCTCACATGCCAGCTCCCTCTGGTACCCAGCTATTCCCCTCCCCTGCCCCTCCCATGCCAGCTCCCCAAAACCCAGCTATTCCACCTCCCCCTGCCCCCTCTCATGCCAGCGCCCCCTGGGACCCAGCTATTCCACCTCCCCTGCCCCTCTCATGCCAGCTCCCCTGGTACCCAGCTATTCCACCTCCCCTGCCCCTCCCATGCCAGCTCCCCTGGCACCCAACTATTCCACCCTCCTCCTGCCCTCCCATGCCATCTCCCCTGGCACCCAGCTATTCCACCTCACCCTGCCCCTCCCATGCCAGCTCCCCAAAACCCAGCTATTCCACCTCCCCTGCCCCCTCCCATGCCAGCTCCCCCTGGCACCCAGCTATTCCCCCTCCCCCTGCCCCTCTCATGCCAGCTCCCCTGGCACCCAGCTATTCCACCTCCCCCTGCCCCCTCTCATGCCAGCTCCCTCTGGTACCCAGCTATTCCACCTTCCCCTGCCCCCTCCCATGCCAGCTCCCCTGGCACCCAGCTATTCCACCTCCCCTGCCCCCTCCCATGCCAGCTCCCCGAAACCCAGCTATTCCACCTCCCCTGCCCCCTCTCATGCCAGCTCCCCCTGGCACCCAGCTCTTCCACCTCCCCCTGCCCCCGCCCATGCCAGCTCCCCCTGGCACCCAGCTATTCCACCTCCCCCTGCTCCCTCCCATGCCAGCTCCCCTGGCACCCAGCTATTCCGCCTCCCCTGCCCCCTCCCATGCCAGCTCCCCTGGTACCCAGCTATTCCACCTCCCCTTGCCCCCTCTCATGCCAGCTCCCCCTGGTACCCAACTATTCCACCCTCCCCCTGTCCTCCTCCCATGCCAGCATCCCCTGTCCTCCTCCCATGCCAGCTTTGCCTCAGTATCCAGCTATTCCACCTTCTCCCCGTCCCTCTCCCGTGCCAGCTTCCCCCCATTCCCTCCTATGCCAGCTCGCCCCTGGTACCCAGCTATTCCTGGAGGGGAAGGGGGCATGGTTTGCAGTGGTGAAAAGTGGACAGGACAGGCCCTTCCACTTTCGAAAAGTGGGAGGGTCATGGCTCCTTCCCCCCTTCTGGCACTGCTGCCCTACTCCCCCCCTGTATGAGCTTCCTCCCACCCCCTCCATTGCCACCTTACCCCCACCAGCCAGCTCTTCCAGCTTACCCTGTGCCACTGTGACAGAACATACCCCTCTTTAGTCACATCCTACTCACTACTGTAATAATCTTTGTACAAAGTACACTTTGTAAGGTGTCATTTGAAAACTCATCATTTGCTTATCAGTATAATCCTGTTAAAATATGTGTGCCAACATTGTGTGTGAAGTTATAAGACTTCTCTGTATGGTGTTATTAACACATGTTCCAAACTGAGGTTGGCAAACAGGTCTGTTTCAAACAAGGGAATGTGTGTTCTGCTTAATTTGAATGTAAGCAGTAAACAGAATCATCAAGCAGGAAGGGAAACAAAGGAAGCTCAAACGGGTGAGAAAAAAGTAGCAGGGAACATCCTTCCATGTAGACTTTTTGTCTCCAGGTACCCAGAGGGAAATGTTCTTCAGGTGAGGGGACAAACACCCCAAGATACCTTTCCCCCTCATCCATTTGCTGCACCTGGAGGGACAAAGGAAGCAGCCATTGAACTGGGGAAGGGATCCTGACCTAAGAAGTTTGGAGCATGAGAGCATGTGGTGAGGAAACTTTGCTTTGAATTTAACATAATTTGTTAAGTTAGGCACCAGCAGTGTTTTATATTTATTTTTCTTGTAACCATTTCTGACTTTTATGCCTCACTACTTGTACATACTCAAACTCTATCTGTTTGCAGTTAATAAACTTGTTGTATTGTTTTATCTAATCCAGTGTGTTTATACTGAAGTGTCAGGGAAGCTCTATTTGGGGTGGCAAATTGTGTGCATATTATTCCTTGTAAAGAAATAACGGACCTAGTATATCCTGTACTGTCCAGGAGAGGGCTGGGCAATACAGGACATACATTGCTTGGAGGAAAGTCTCAGACTGGGGTGTGTTGAGGTCATCCTGCAGTATGACCCAGGCTGGTGAGAGCCCAGAGCGTGACCCAAGTGTGGCTGACAGGTTGCAGTTACACACAGACACTCAGGGCTTGGCTACACTTGAGAGTTGCAGCGCTGGGAGTTACAGCGCTGGTCGTACAGCTGTGTAGGGCCAGCGCTGGTGTGTGGCCACACTGACAGCTAACAGCGCTGCAGTGTGGCCACACTTGCAGCATTTGCAGCGCTGTATTGAGAGGTGCATTGTGGGCAGCAATCCCACAGAGCACCTCGTCCCATTTTGGCGCCGTGGGTTGTGGGAAGGGGATGGAAGGGTGCGGGTCATTCTGCTTCCTGTCCCAACACCCCGTGGTGCATCGCTTCACATCCCAGCAGTCACAGTTTTTCCGGCCACGTTTGGCGCCATTGTGAGTCTCTTGCTGTGTTTTACTCTCTCTCTGTGAAGCGCGATTTCTGTGGGAAATGGAGCCCGAGCTGCTGAGGACTGTGCTGATGAGTGTCGCCAGCACAACACGTTTGGCAGTTGAGCTATTCCTTCAGCTCCAAAGTGACAGCGAGGAGTCCGACAATGATATCGAGTCACCTGCCGCGTGTGACACTAAATTGCTTGTGGCATTCACGGAAATGCTCAGCGCTGTGGAACACCGCTTTTGGGCTCGGGAAACAAGCACTGAGTGGTGGGATCACATCGTCATGGAAGTGTGGGATGACAAGCAGTGGCTACAGAACTTTTGGATGAGAAAAGCCACTTTCATGGGACTGTGTGCTGAGCTCGCCCCCACCCTGCGGTGCAAGGACATGAGATTAAGAGCTGCCCTGACGGTGGAAAAGCGGGTGGCTATTGCAATCTGGAAGTTGGCAACTCCAGACAGCTACCGGTCAGTCGGGAACCAGTTTGGAGTGGGAAAGTCGACCGTTGGAATCGTGTTGATGCAAGTTTGCAGGGCCATTAATCGCATCCTGCTAAGAAGAACCGTGACTCTGGGGAATGTGCAGGACATTGTGGATGGCTTTGCACAAATGTGTTTCCCTAACTGTGGAGGGGCGATAGATGGGACGCATATTCCTATTCTAGCACCCCCCCCCAACCTAGCATCCGAGTACGTTAATCGGAAGGGGTATTTCTCTATGGTTCTCCAGGTGCTTGTGGATCACCGTGGGCGTTTCATTGACATTTACACAGGCTGGCCTGGAAAGGTGCATGATGCACGCATCTTTCGGAACAGTGGCCTGTTCAGGAAGATGCAGGCAGGGACTTTTTTCCCAGACAGGAAGATCACAGTAGGGGACGTCGAAATGCCCATTTTGATCCTTGGAGACCCCGCTTACCCGTTACTGCCTTGGCTCATGAAACCCTATACAGGGAAGCTTGACAGGAGCAAGGACCGGTTCAACTACAGGCTGAGCCGGTGCCGAATGACTGTGGAGTGTGCTTTTGGCCGTTTAAAAGCTCGCTGGAGATCTCTGTATGGGAAGCTAGACTTGGGGGAAAGCAGCATCCCCGCGGTTATATCTGCGTGCTGTACCCTCCATAATATTTGTGAAGGGAAGGGTGAAACATTCAGTCAGGCATGGACCACCGAGGTTCAAGTCCTGGAGACTGAATTTGCACAGCCAGAGAGCAGGGCTACTAGAGAGGCCCAGCACAGGGCTACAAGGATTAGGGATGCCTTGAGGGAGGAATTTGAGGCTGAAAGCCAACAGTAATGTTTGCTGCCTTGCACGGGAGTGAAGTGCAGTGGTTACACTGTTAGTAGGATTCTGTGTTCCCTAAAATGATTTGCAGTGCCTGTTTCTTTACTGGGCTAAGGTATCTTTCAGATTCTGCAATAATAAAGACTGTTTTCAAAGCCAAGAATTCTTTTATTGAAAAGAAAATAACTTCATTGACAGACACACAACATTTTGGGAACCTAAAAGGGCAGGGGGGTGGGTTGGTGAACTGTACAGTTACAGGTTTGCATATGTCCTGTCTGGAGTGCTGTGCAATGACTGCTGCACTTCAAGGTGCATATACTGCATGGTGATGGGGGTTGAGTGCATAGGTTAAGGGTCGTAGTTCTCAGGGCTGGTTGGTGAATGTACAGGTTTTGGAGGCAGCTGGTGGAGGTAAGAACCTGGATGCTGGGGAAGGGGGTTTGGAGCTGACCTTGGGGCACAGGGGAAAAAGCTTTGGGTCAGGGGGGGGCAGCACGGTAGTGCTCTGCCTGCATGTCTACAAGTGAATGGATAGAGTCTGCTTGGCGCGCCAGGATGCTTAGCAGCTGCTTTGTGCTTTTCCTCCTGGGCACTGCGTTTCTCTGGCGGATCCTGCTTTCCCTTTCTCTCCAGTCCTGCAGGTTTTTACTCTCTCTAGCAGAGTGATCCATAACTGCTTTCAGCATGTCCTCCTTGGTTTTTCGCGGCTTCTTCCTTAGGTTTTGTAGTCTCTGTGCAGTCGAGGAGACGGGCAGTCCAGCAGTCAAGGTCGCTTTTGGAAAGGCAAAAATGGCAACAGTTAACAGGGGTAGCATTGTTCATAATCTCATCCAGACAGTAATTCCCACACACTGAAGGAGTTTACAGTCTTCACTTTAGCATACTTTTCCCATACCAAACAGAGCACACATAACCCAACAGGAGTCATGAAATGGTGAGTAAGGAGGACTGATTGCTTCAGGGCTGTGCAGGGGTTTCTGTGCGTTGGGGACAGCAAACAGCTACAGGGGGCATCTGCACTGAATAGTCTCCCAACATTTTCCACAGGAGTTAATCCTGGAAGATATCTCGCTGCTGCGGGTCACCAGGGAAGAGCGGGAAGGTCTTCTACAGCAATGCGGATTCTGCCCTGGCCCCTATGCAGCTTGCCTGTGTGCAGCAATGGTCCCCCCACCCCTCGCGGCACAGTGGCGCGGACGCGTTAGCCTGGCTGGGACAAGGACCACAATGGCTCTCCCTATAAACTTGCGCAGGCGCATTGCCCACGCTCTGGCTGAAACTTTTGAGGAGATTACCGCAGCCGATTACTGCGACGTGATAGACCACATCAATGGGCTATTCCACATCTAGGCATGCATGCATGCAGCTCTAACCCCCCCTCCTCTCCCGAAACATTTCCACCCTGAAAATAAAAGCCGCTTACCGGTAACCCGCTCCTCTGTTTGTCCTCCAGCAACTGCTGGCTGCTGCGATTGGCTTCCTTCCTCCTGGCTTGAGAAGAGCTCCTGGCTGCATGCCTCCTGGGACTCCGGGGTGTCTCCCCCCACCCTAGTACCGTCACTCTCGGTTTCCTCCCCCCACACCCTCCTCCTCCTGTCCCCTACCCTGCTCAGAAGTGTCCATCGTGGTCGTCGGATTGGCAGTGGGTTCACCCCCAAGTATCGCGTCCATCTCCCTGTAAAAACGGCAGGTCGTGGGGGCAGCGCCGGACCGGCGGTTTCCCTCGCGGGCTTTGTAATAGGCACTCCGCAGCTCCTTCACTTTAACCCTGCACTGCAGTGCGTCCCGGTCATGGCCCCTTTCCAGCATGGCCTTTGATACCTGCCCAAAGGTATCGTAATTCCTATGGCTGGAGCGCAGCTGGGACTGCACAGCTTCCTCCCCCCAAACACTAATGAGGTCCAGCAACTCGCCATTGCTCCATGCTGGGGCTCGTTTGGCGCGTGGAGGCATGGTCACCTGGAAAGATTCACTGATTGCACTCCACACCTGGCTGAGCAAACAGGAAGGGGATTTTTAAAATTCCCAGGGCATTTAAAGGGCGGGTCACCTGAGGCAAGGGCAGTAGAGTGCAAACTGATGAGCAGAGTGGCTGAACAGGAATTCTGGGATATCTCCTAAAACCCTGGAGGCCAATAACAGTGCTGGTGTGTGGCCACACCTGACGAGTAGCGCTGCATCACCAGCGCTGCACTCGCTACACCCCAAGCAGACCAGGTGTACAGCCAGCGCTGCAGCCAGGGAATTGCAGCGCTGGATGTGCCTTGCAGGTGTGGACAGTTACTAAGTTGCAGCGCTGGAAAGCCTCCACCAGCGCTGCAACTCTCAAGTGTAGCCAAGCCCTCAGGATGTGGCTTGCCAGGCTGTTATGCTATTTGTGAGCAGCCCAAGTGGGAACGACTTTAGCAAAGCATTGTAAGGCACCCAAGGTTGCACGGCAGAGGTGACGCAGCTGCTCATTAGTTTGGATTGTACCCAGGTTTGTCACAGCCAGCGTCTTGTGCCAGTTCCCCCCCCAGACCCAGCTATTCCACCCCTCCTCCCCCCAGAACCCAGCTATTCCCCCATGCCACCAATACTGTTTTAAAAGTGTTCTGTGGAGTTATTTATATTATGGTAGCACCTATGTACCTCAGTCAGGAACCAAGACCCCATTGTGATAGGGGCTGTACAAGCAACAGAACCAAAATAGCCCCTTGCCCCCAAAGACCTTGCAGTCTTACGTAGGTTAGAGCCTTGCAGCGTCAGTTGCCCAGAAGGGGAATTTCAGAAACAACATTTATTTTGTATATCAGTAGCATGCCAGCGCAGTTTCAGCTCTTGGAGAAGTATGAGTTGACTGCCATGGCACAACCTGTAGGGAGAGTTTAAAACATTCTTTTGATAGTTTATTGCTTTGATCCTGAAAATATGGTGGCGTAAGGTTTTGTGTAAAATGTTGGTGGCACAGTGGTAGATTTGATTGTTTGCTTGCTTTAAACAGATATTAGACTCTAGCTGTCATAGCCTTTAGTTATGGAACCTACTTTAAAATTATTAACTTAACAGTTTCCCTTTAAATACAAAGAAAACATTCTGTTCCTTTGGAACTTTTTCTTTTCTTAAAGATATTTAAGTAAGAGTTAGCACTGTCACCGTGCCTCCATGGGTCACCACTGAGAATACCAAATTCAGGACACGCTGCTGGGATAAAGGACAGACGCCCCAAAACTGGTGGTTATTCTTCCATGAGATGTACCAAACCAGCAACAAAAGTAAACTTCTGCCTCACCGTACTGGCTAACAAGAAGTCAGAAATGCAGCCCCTTAGGTATTCCAGTCCTGGATTCAACACCCAGACACTAGACTTAATGAGGAGTGGTTATTTAAAACCAATTTCATCTAACAAAAGGGATCTTCTGATCCCAAAGGACCAGCCACATACCCAGGTCAATCTACAACTTGGATCTTATCCAGTAATCAGACTGTTGTCAATCCTTTAGTATCTAAAGGTTTATTTATCAAAAAGAAAGAAAAGTGAGAGTTAAAATTGGTTAAAAGAATCAAATACATACAATAAATGCAAAGTTCTTGGATCATGCTCATAGCAGTGATGGAATAAACTGCTGGCTTGTTAAGTCTCTGGTTGCTTCCAAATCATTGGAAGGACCTCAGGCCCTTGGTTAGAATGTTCCCATTAGTATAAGTCCATCCATAGTCCAGACGTTTGAGCAGGAAAGAGGCAAAATGGAGCTGTTTCCAGGGTCTCTTATAGCTTCTGCCAAGTGAAGGGAAACCCATTGTTCTCTCTGTGGAAAATTACAGGGAACAAGATGGTGTTTGGACTCACATGGGCAAGTCACATATCCATGCATGCTTCGCTTAGTCACAGTAGAAGCCATCACAAGAAAGTCCATTGAGTGATAGGCATCTCCCATGGTCCATTGTGAGTTAAGTGTTCTTTGATGGGCCATTCAACTTGAACAGTTCCTTCACAAGGTGCTGGCTAAATATCTTGTGTGTGTTACCCAGAAGCAAACACATTTGAAATACAGATATAGAGCCAAAACTCACAACTTCAAATACAAAAATAGTACATGCATACCAATAGCATAATTATATTCAGCAAATCATAACTTTTCCATAGACATTTTACATGCCGTGTTTTGTACAAGATTTGTTGCAATTATATAACAGTGGTAGCAACAAAGATCTACGTGGTCATATTTTAATTAGATAACGTCACAGGCACTTTATATTTTTTCATACAGCTTTTCATTCAAGAATATCCTTTATGAATATCAATGATTTAAACTTCAGACCTGGCTGTGAAGTGCAGAAAACATGTGCATAGATCTCTTTACCTAATTCTGAAATGCAGCAGCCTCTGGGTTGGAACATGGCAGCTGTTTCAAAACTACAGAGCAACTTAGATAATTTTTTTACCTCAAGGTTCCCAAGACACAGACAAGGTTTTCATCTCGAGGCCAAAAGACCAAAAACATCAAGGCACTTGATCACGGCCTTGGATAGACCAAGAGACTACTCACCCCATCTGAGCTCAAAGAGCCTACACAAAAATGTAAGACAGGAAATGAATATTTATTTTTATTATTATTAATTATTAACATGCTATCTATATAGCTCCATAGATGTACCTTTACAATCACATAGAAAGAATAGGGCCTTGTCAACAAACATCTTTCAACCTAAAACATTGGGACATTATACATTGGGAGTGAGAACAACAAGATAACAACAGATATAGCCAGAGGGGGACGGTTAGGTGTAAGGAAGAGGGCGGGGACGGATACTAGATCTACAAGTCATACTGGAAGTACTGTGTCCCTACCGAGTTGGGTGAAAAGAGTGAGAGGAGCCCAACAGGAAAAATTAGGATGTTTGTTCACCAATGCAAGAAGCTTAGGTAACAAAATGGAGGAACTGGAGCTCCTGGTCCGAGAATTGAAACCGGATATCGTAGGAATAACCGAAACATGGTGGAACGGTAGCCATGACTGGAGTACAGGTATGGAAGGGTATGTGCTGTTTAGGAAAGACCGATGCAAAGGTAAAGGTGGGGGAGTAGCATTGTATATCAATAATGAGGTGAAATGTAATGAGATAACTAGCAATGCAATGGATAATACAGAGTCTGTCTGGGCAATGGTCACATTGGGGAAAAAAACTACCAGAGCCTCACCCGGGATAGTGATTGGGGTGTGCTATAGACCGCCGGGATCTAGCCTGGATATGGATAGAGAGCTCTTTAATGTTTTTAAGGAGGTAAATACTAATAGGAACTGCTTGATCATGGGGGACTTTAACTTCCCGGATATAGATTGGGAAACAAATGCTAGTAATAATAATAGGGCTCAGCTTTTCCTAGACGTGATAGCTAATGAATTCCTTCATCAAGTGGTTGCTGAACCGACGAGGGGGGATGCCATTTTAGATTTGATTTTGGTGAGTAACGAGGACCTTGTTGAGGAAATTGTTGTAGGGGACAACCTTGGCTCGAGTGATCATGAGCTAATTCGTTTCAAAATAAATGGGAGGATAATCAATAGTGCATCTGAGACTAGGGTTTACGATTTCAAAAGGGCTAACTTTACTAAATTAAGGCGACTAGTTAGGGAAGTGGACTGGACTAACATATTTAGGGATCTAAAGGCAGATGACGCCTGGGGTTACTTCAGGTTGAAGTTGCAGGAGTTGTCAGAGGCATGTATCCCGAGAAGGGTAAACGGCTCGTAGGGTAGCAGTTTTAGACCGAGCTGGATGAGCAAGCGTCTTAGAGGGTCATTAAGAAAAACAGAAAGCGTACCAGGAGTGGAAAATGGGAGGGATCAGCAAAGAAACCTACCTTATTGAGGTCAGAGGGTGTAGGGAAGCAGTGAGAAAGGCAAAGCGACGGGTGGAGATGGACCTAGCGAAGGGGATTAAAACCAATAGCAAACGGTTTTTAGCCATATAAATAGGAAGAAAACCAAGAAAGAAGAAGTGGGACCGCTTAAAACTTTAAACGGAGTGGAGATTAGGGATAATCTTGGAATGGCACAATATCTGAATGAATATTTTGCCTCGGTCTTTAATGAGGCTAATGAAGGGCTAAGGAATAGTGATAGAGGGACCGATGGGAATGAAGATATGGGGGTAGACATTACGGTATCTGAGGTAGAAGCCAAACTTGAACAACTTAACGGAAGTAAATCGGGGGGCCCGGATAATCTTCATCCTAGAATATTAAGGGAATTGGCGAGTGATATTGCTAGCCCGTTAGCGATAATTTTTAATAAGTCTCTAAATTCGGTGGTTGTACCGTTTGACTGGAGATTAGCTAATGTAGTTCCTATATTCAAGAAGGGGAAAAAAAGTGACCCGGGTAACTACAGGCCTGTTAGTTTAACATCTGTAGTATGCAAAGTCATGGAAAAAATCTTAAAAGAGAGAATGGTTCCGGAGCATGAGGCCGATGCCTGGGATAGATTACAGCATGGATTTACGAAAGGTAGATCGTGCCAAACCAACCTGATCTCCTTCTTTGAGAAAGTAACAGATTTTTTAGACAAGGGAAATGCGGTGGATCTAATATATCTGGATTTCAGTAAGGCGTTTGATACGGTACCGCATGAAGAATTACTGGTTAAATTGGAAAAGATGGGGATCGAAATGAAAATCCAGAGGTGGATAAGGAGCTGGTTAAAGGGGAGACTTCAGAGGGTAGTATTGAAGGGGGAACTGTCAGGTTGGAGGGGGGTTACCAGTGGAGTTCCTCAAGGTTCGGTTTTGGGTCCGATTTTATTTAATCTATTTATTGCTGACCTGGGAACCAAGAGTAGGAATGGGCTGATAAAGTTTGCAGATGACACCAAGTTGGGAGGTATTGCCAATTCGGAAAAGGATCGGGATATCCTCCAGGGAGATTTGGATGACCTTATAAACTGGAGTATTAGTAACAGGATGAAATTCAATAGTGAGAAGTGTAAGGTTATGCATTTAGGGATGACTAACAAGAATTTTAGTTATAAGCTGGGGACGCACCAGTTGGAAGTAACGGAGGAGGAGAAGGACCTAGGAGTCCTGGTTGATCGTAGGATGACTATGAGTAGGCAATGTGATGTGGCCGTTAAAAAGGTAATGCGGTCTTGGGATGCATTAGGCAAGGTATTTCTAGTAGGGATAAGGAGGTGCTAGTCCCGTTATATAAGGCATTGGTGAGACCTCATTTGGAGTATTGTGTGCAGTTTTGGTCTCCCATGTTTAAGAAGGATGAATTCAAACTGGAACGGGTACAAAGAAGGGCCACTAGAATGATCCGAGGAATGGAAGGCCTGTCGTATGAAAGGAGACTTGAGGAGCTCGGTTTGTTTTCCTTAACCAAAAGAAGGATAAGAGGAGATATGATTGCACTCTTTAAATATATCAGAGGATAAATACCAGGAAGGAGAGGAATTATTTCAGCTCAGTGCTAATGTGGACACGAGGACAAACGGATATAAATTGTCAGTCAGGAAATTCAGGCTTGAAATTAGACGAAGGTTTCTAACCATCAGGGGAGTGCAATACTGGAACAGCCTACCGAGGGAAACAGTGGGGGCGAAGGACCTCCATGACTTTAAGATTAAGCTAGATAAGTTTATGGAGGAGATGGTATGATAGGATAACGGGCTTAGTCAATAGGTCAATTAAGTGCAACACTGGTAAATAGTACAATGGGTCAATGATATGATATAACCTTTTTCCAGAGAGTATGGCTGGAGAGTCTTGCCCGCATGCTTGGGGTTCAGCTGACCGCCATATTTGGGGTCGGGAAGGAATTTTCCTCCAGGGAAGATTGGCAGTGGCCCTGGAGGTTTTTCGCCTTCCTCCGAAGCATGGGGCAGGGGTCGCTTGCTAAAGGAGTGGGTGGATCAGCTTATGTGGCCTGCATCTAGCAGGAGGTCAGACTAGATGATCATAATGGTCCCTTCTGATCTTGAATTCTATGATTCTATGAAAACCTTGACCATGTGAGCTGTCTGCATGCGGAACTACCATTGAGTTTCCCAGAATATCTGCCCATGAAGGGCTTGTAGGATCATGCCCCAAATTAGACACATGCAACAAAAGCAAATACGTTGCAGAAGCCAGAGGAGCAACAGAAAGCCCCAAGAAGAGATCAGTTTTGGATGTGCAAGGGTGTTTAGAAAAGCAGAATGTAGGAATATAGCTAGCACACCAGGATTAGCACCCTGTGACCCAGGGAATCCCTCAGTGCCAACTGACAGTGGGCATACCATACTATCACTCACATCAGCCCTGGCACACTCATTTCCCCAACTTCTGCCACAGTCTGTATCTAAAAGGTGTCTTGGGAGGTATAGTATGCAAATTGGTAGAATGCTGGTTATTATTATTGTGTGATGTATGTATGGAGGTATGTATAAAGAATCGTAGATGTATGTGTGACATTGCACTCTGTCTGATTTTATGAAAATATGCTGATGAGTGTGAATATAATGTAACTAAAATATGCTTCATGCAAAAGGTCTCTTGTAAGGTATCATTATAATCTTATAATCTACTGAGTGTGGTCACCCTATTTGTATAAATGTATTACTCTTATACCTGAAACTAGAAATATGAAATATAACTCTGAGGGCCTATTGTAATTATGCAAAGTGGGGGCTATTAATGGTGGTTTGGAATCTTGATGGCTCCCATCAACCAGGACAATTGACTGTGGATGGCTCTGTTTGCAGGCAGGCCTGCCTGTGAGTCAAGTTGGGAGGAATGAAGGCTTGGGGGGTCTTACAGTGACATGTGATCATGTCACCTGAACTGGAATCCATCTTTAACCTGGTGTTTTTCCATTGAGAAGGAGAGGTGGGAACCCAGAGAGACAAAGGATTCCCGCCTTATGCAAAAGATATATAAGTGGGTGGAAGAGAACAAAAAAGGGGACAGCCATCATGAGAAATCCCCTAGCTACCACCTGAGCTGGAACAAGGGCTGTACCAGGAGAAAGGATTGTGCCCAGACTAGGAACGCGTCCAGTCTGTGAAAGAAACTTATTGAAACATCTCTAAGGGTGAGATTTTATCTGTATTCAGTTTTATTACTGCACTAGACTGAGACTTGCATGTTTTATTTTATTCTGCTTGGTAATTCACTTTGTTCTGTTGGTTACTGCTTGGAACCACTTAAATCCTACTTTCTGTATTTAATAAAATCACTTTTTACTTATTAATTAACCCAGAGTATGTATCAATACCTGGGGGTGGGTGCAACCTGCTGTGCATATCTTCCTATCAGTGTTACAGAGGGCGGACATTTTACCCCGTGTGAGCTTTATATAGGGTAAAATGGATTTATTTGGGGTTTGGACCCCATTGGGAGTTGCACATCTGAGTGTTAAAGACAGGAACACGTCTGTCAGCTGCTTTCAGTCAAGCCTACAGCTGTTAGGGGACTTGGTTCAGACCCTGGGTCTGGGTTTGCAGCAGGCTAGCGAGTCTGGCTCAAACCAGGCAAGGCACTGAAGTCCTAAGCGGCAGGGCGGGAAAGCAGGGGCAGAAGTAGTCTTGGCACATCAGGTGGCAGCCCCAGGGGGTTTCTGTGATCCAACCCATCACAGTATGCTGGAAATATGTTCTTAAAAGGTGTTTTGCAAGCAGTGCATAAGCCGAGCCTTCCCTAGACGAAGGTATGTTGTTTTTCTTGTTTCCCCATGTTTCTGATGTAAACTGAACCAGGTAATGCCTCCAAGAACAATGAAAAGTACATATACTTATAAAGTTAAAAAAAACCCATCAAGCTAAAACAAGAGGGAGGAAATACCATTTAACAATTACGGTGAGTGATGGAGCCTGTACTTCCCAGGAAAGCTTCCTGTCTCTTGAACAGACACAGTAGACCAAGGGTGGCCAAATAGTGGCTCGCAAGTTGCATATGGCTCTCTTACAGGTAAAGCACGGGGGAGTCCTCCCTCCCCTCCCCCCATTACCAACCTACCAGACTGAGGTGGGGGGACCTCAGGGTTTCTGCCCCATGGTAGGCACCTGCCAGGGCTCAGAGCTTCAACAGGAGTGCTGGCTCTCGAACTTCTGACGATTATTGTATGCAGCTCAGAGGGTCAGTAAGTTTGGCCACCCCTGTAATAGACTTTGGGAAATATAAGCAGAAGCAGAAAGCCATTTTGGTATCCATTATCTAGGGGACAAAGAGGGAGCAGTGCCCTATGAGCTCATGAAAAGTGTATCCTCTTGGCCTGAAATCCACGAGTAGCTGGAACTGACTATACACGAGAAACCTGTTTAGACAAAGATTGTAACATGCAAAAGTTACAGTCACTTGTAAGCATGTTTTGTTTAGTTTTACTTGTAACCATATCTGCGTCTTCTATTGTCGCATATCAATCATGTAACTGTCTGTTCTTTGTTAATAAATGTATTCTTGGTTTATTACAAAACTATCCCAGGGTGGGTTGTTGATGCCACCTGGCAAGGAGTAACTGGGTGGTGGAAGCTCAGGGTGAGACCATTGGGCTGTGAGCATGCTGTTGGTGTCGGGGCTCTGAACCAAAGCTGCGCAGCACAAAGGCACCCAGGGTTACAGGTCAGGCAGTGACAGAACCTTCTGGTGGTCTGGGTGAAGCCCCATAGCGTCATCCTGCTGTAGTCAAACAGGATTTGCACACAGCCTGCTATTTGATGAGGTTTTAAGTTTTTAAATTGATTCTCAGGTGAGAAGGCTGGGAACAGTCCAAGAAAGGTTACAGTGTTATTTTCTGTTTGTTTATTTTAGGCGAGGAAATAGAACAAAAGAAAGTGTAAAATGAGTAGATAGACAAAAGTAACAAAAGAAACAGTGGTCAAAGAGACAGCCCTCAGTGAGGCAGCCATGCAATTCAAACTGGCTGAGACAGAGGTACAGAAGTTGGAGGTAGCAAAGCGGACCAGCAATTTGGAGATGGCTAAAATGGAGAAGGACCAAGAGCACTAGAGGTGGGAAGCTGAGCTGAGAGCCAAGAAGAGGGAGGCAGCAAAGCATCAGCAGGAGGAGGCACACCAATGGCCCATGGAACTCAACAAAAAGGAAGCCCAAGAAAGGGAGAGAGAATGGCTGTTATAACCTGGACATGATGCAGATGCATGAACAGATCCCGCAGCCCAGAGGTACTCTCTCTTCCCAAGAAACACCCAGCTGGGACAAGCCATGCCCTGCATACAAAGAATCAGATTGTACTGAGGAATATCTTACTACTTTGAAAGACTGAGTTCCATAAAGTCCCAGCAGACAAGAAAATTCCCAAGCTCTCAAGTAAAGCATTACATGTATTTAAAGAAATGCCAGTTTGAACAGGCTTTGAAATGTGATGAATGTAGAAAGGCTGTATTGCAAAAGCTGTATTGCAAAAGCTGAATTGCAAAATTGTAGTATGCCGAGGGAGATTTAGAAATGTCAAAAAGGGGGTTAATGAGTCATACAGAATGTGTACTTTGATGAGGGAAAGGAATTAGAGAATTATGACCAATTACTTGACTTTGTTGCACAAGAGCATTTTGTGAGTGTATGTTTTTTGAAGAAATCAGAGCTGCTATGTGGGAGAAATCCCTAAAGTCTGCACATGTGGCTGCCAGTTTGGCTGATTCCTATATACAGGCCCATTTTACACCTGTAAAGAAAGGGGAAGGGTGGGAGCCCAGGCATTCACCTCCCCAGAACTGCTCCCCTCCTTGAAATCACATTCACAGATCCCTCCCGCAGGAGAACTACCCCAGAGGGTGTTTCACATGTAATTCCACTGAACACATGAGGGACAGTTGCCCTAAGCCAGTGGTTCCCAACATAGTGCCTGCAGGCACCATGTCACCCGCCGGGGCATTTATGTGCGCCCACCTAGTGCCCAGCAGAGGAGAGAAGCCGCAGCCCTGCACCTACCGGGGACAGAGAATGCCAGGGCTGCAGGCTGCGGGTGCCAGTGTTCTCAGTCCCTGGCAGGCTCGGGGCCGCGGCTTAAGCCGGAGAGAAACTGCAGCCCTGCGCCTGCCGGGGACAGAGAACTCAGGGACTGCAAACTTCAGTCTATGTTAAAGTAAGAATAATAAATATATTTGGACCAGGAGTTCAACAATGTTTAACTTTTAAAAAATAAATAAGATGAAAACTGTTTATGATATTTATTTTGTAAAAACTCCTTAATTTTTCTTACAGGTAGATAAAAAAGAGCGAATTCACATGGTACAGTGAAAGAGTAATTGCCGAATAATTTAATTAATATCTTTTACATGTAAAATTACCCTTTTTATCTTATGGATTCATATATTATGTATATTAAATATGATGTTTTTCTTATTATTTAATGTACAAATACAAAATAAGCCTGGAAAAATTGTTGGCACCCACCACACTCTTCTGAAAACATGAATGTGCTACTGGCCACAAAAAGGTTGGGGACCACTGCCCTAAGCAAAGGGAATCTAAGACCACACCCCATCCAGCCCCAGCCCAGATTAACGCGGCTATTGTAAACACCGGACCCACAGAGGTGCCTGAAGGGTTTGGTTGAGAGGTTCAATGGGACACTAAAATCCGTGCTGGGAATGTATGCAAATAAAAGGGCCCAGGACTGGGACGAAACGTTCCCCTATCTGTTATTTGCTTAGACGGAAGTGTCTCAAGTCTGCAGGGTATGCCTCTTTTGATCTCTTGTACAGGAGTAAGATAAGGGAACCCCTAGATCTGCTCAGGGACTGCTGGGAAGGAGGCACTGAACCAGAAGGGGAACCAGTGATTGAATATGTACAAAGGTTCAGAAAGGAGTTGAAAGACACGATTGAAATGGTTCAAACTACCCTCACTGATAGCCTGACCGCACAAAAGGCACGAGATGATAAAAATGCTTGTGAGAGCTCTTTTGAGGTTGGGGATTTAATATCAGGGCCGGTTCCTGTGAAAAGACACAAAATGCAAAACTCATGACAGGGACCTTGTGAGGTTGTAGAAAAAGAGAATGAAGTTGCATATGGGGTGAAAAGACCCCACAGTAATGTTGCTCCACAGACAGTACATGTTAATAGGCTTAAAGCCTATCACAGTAAAGAAGCAGTTTCAAATATGGTGTGTTGTGAAGAAGGGGGTCTCAGGCATTACACCTTATGATGAAGCAGAGGAATGCCAACCAGCACACTAGGGGTTAAAGAAAGTCTTTGGGCTCAGCTAGCCCCTCCCTGCTATACCTGCAGCCAATGCCAGACCTGGAGGGGGGATAAAAGAAGGGAGCCTGGTTTGGTTCAGGGCTGACTGGTGAAGAGGCAGGAGCTAGGTGCCTCCCTGTCTGAAAGGATGGAGCACTGGCCTGCCTGCCTGCCAGCCAGCCAGGGAAGCAAGCACTGGTTTCCCAGCCAAGGGAGACCGGGGAGACACCGCCAGCAGGGGAAGTAAGTGACTGAGCAAACCCCAGAGACACTGAGGGACTTGCCTTCACCAGCTTGTGGCTGCCCTGTCCAAAGGAGCCTGGGACCGCAGCAAGGTGTTGTCTGAACGTCACAGGGAATCCTGTGGGAAGCAAGCTGGCTGGTAGATTGGACTAGAGAGGCTGCACCCCAAACTGAATGGACTGGTAGGAAGTAGCCCAGGTCAGTGGATTCTGACTCCCTGCTGGGAGTTGGGGTTGACATGCACAGGGCCCTGGGCTAGGACCCAGTGGAAAGCGAAGGCCTGTATCCCCCCCACCCTCCCCAGCCTTAAAGGTTGTGGCCACTCAGCCAGTAGGGGGCTGAGAGCCATGAGATCCAACCATTAGGCTGCCTGGTCACCAAGTCCCTGTTACACACGTCATTGATCCGGTGGCTGAATGCTAGGGTGTTCAAAGTACAATGACAGATTCATAAAGAAATACAAATCTCTCCGGATCCCTTCTATATAGAAGCTATAGCTAACTGACCTGTACCCCAACCAAAAAGCAGGTCCAGGTGTGGTCAACTATTACTGCTAATTAGTGGACAGATTTAGTGATATTGTATCTGCAAACACATACTTGTGCAAAAAGATAAAACTAAACAACTTTGTATGGTCAAAGGCATGTCTAGAGGGTTTTGATAAGATGAAAATCCTGTCTGAAAAGTCTGTTCTGCCCAGTCCAGACTCTGAGAAAATGCTTGAGCTGGGTACAGATGCTCCAGACCTTGGTTTAGGGGCTGTACTGGTGCAATCAGGGGAAAATAACAAAAACAAAAAACCACCCCCTTAAACAAGAAACTGACAGCTATTGAACAAAAGTTTTCTGTGCTAGTAAAAGAATGTTATGCCATAGTGAAGGCCTGAGTGGCTTTATTGCCTAATCTCATTACCAGGAAATTCAAGGTCCTGACTCATGATTCTCCTCCATTAATCTGGTTACTCAGGACCAGGGGTGCAAATGCCAAGCTCTTGCACCACCACAAGACATGTGCTGTGAGCATGTTGCTGCTATCAGGGCTTTGAGCCAAAGCTGTGCAGCACAGAAGCACCCAGGGTTACACAGCAGATGGTGACAGAACTCCTTATTGGTCTGGGTAAACCCCCATAGCATGTCACACCTTCCCTCTTCCAGTACTGCAGGAGGTCATCTATAGGCAGTGGGTCAGAGCCCCCTTTCCTGGACTGGGCAGTTGCCACTATATTTTCTTTCCTCTTAATAGCCACAATTTCCATATAAAATTCTCCACCTTTTGACTTGTACACCATTTACAGAACTCTCTTTAAAGGCTGCTAGTCCTCTTCCTCTTCCTGCTTTTTACGGTACATCCACTGACATTTTTATATTTCTCAGGATGCTGCTGTCCTTATTCTCTCCTTCACTGCATAAACTTCCAGACTCTGCTGGGTCAGACTGTCTGCTGCTAGAATACGCTTTGCTGAATTCACTCCAGGTGTAACTCCACTGAGACAAGGTGATGGAGTTGAAATTAACAGAGTTATGCTTGGAGAATAAAATTCATCCATATGTACACTGAGCCAGGAACTGTCCCCAAAAGGTGCAATTTCTCATCAGCAGCTTCCCCTGCCCCCAGGCAGTACTGCTCCAGCAATGCTAGCTGCCTTTGGTTTAATGCAATGGCATCCCCCAACATGCAGGCCTGAATTGATTTTGATTTTTGTTCACATTTGAAAGGGAGGGAATCCCCTCCAACAGGGACTAAAACCTCTTTTTAAAGTGGAAATACGGTTTGATATTATAAATGCTGCTGAAAGAATCTCAAAGGGACACTGGACATTGCTGCATTATCAGTGGCGCATCAGGAGCCAAGCAGAGGTTTCACTCAAGAAACAAGCTGCTGTGCTAGCAAAAACAGCTGCTGTTGTCACATAAAGGAGAAGGAAAGCTCCTGAAGAAATAGGCCAGATATTGCAGATCCAGTCGAAAAGGGGGGCTGAAAGGGAGTAAAGTATTAGCAGCTCATGAACAGCATGAGCCTGATCCTACAGCTAATAGAGCCATGAAACTCCCATTGACTTCTACGGGAGCAGGCCCCCATGATTCCACTGTATATCCCCTGCTGACCTCCTAGGCAGGATTTCAGTGCGGGAGGGCACTCCAGCTACTGATACAATTGCCCAGGCAAGGGGAGTGTTTTGTGGGCGGACTGAAATTTGACATCAGGGGGAAGCTGGAACAGTGCATTGGTTACAAATATCCGTGATGCAGAGGCAGAGGGTGGATCTGGCTCCACACGTATAGGAGGTGGTGAGGGGTGGGGAGACCTGGTGGTTTGAAGAGCTTAAGAAACATGAGATTGACAGTGGAGGAGAAGCAGAAAGAGAAGGGAGCTGGGATGATAGAAAAGCTGCCACACTCACTGAAGGTAAATGAGAAATCAGTCTGCCAGTCTGTTTGGCAAAAGTCTGATTGCTGCTTAAACTGTTCTGTCTGGAGCTCTTGCAGCTGGTAACATGTGATGTTCCCCGGGGCACGTTCTGATCCATTAATTCAAACCTTTACACAAAATTTAGATCCCTGGTGATCTGCTTAAGCCTCCTGGATTTTAAAAATGCAAATCCACTCCACACAGTTTACAACAAGGAGTCCGGTGGCACGGATTTCATTTTCAAAATGGAATGCCTGTATTCTAAAGTGAGATGTTTTGTGTATAAAAATGAGAGAGTTCAGAGGAAGGTGCAGTACAAATGAGATGTCAGATGCATGCAGATAAATGCATAGTGCCAAGAGGGAAAGATTTTCAAAGGCACAAAAGTGAATCGGAGTTAGGCATGAACTCTCTTTTGTGCCTTTGAAAATCCCTCCCTAAAGAATTTGGTAAAGGGATTTGTTAGGTGTAATAACTATGCTGGACTTGTCACCTGAAGGTCTCAAAGTGCTTTACTAGCCAGTGATAGTTCACGGTAATAATGGAAATGTGTAGAATGCTAACAGAAGTAGGAAATAAATAGGTGTCATAATGAAAGATGACTGTTTAATGAGGAATAAACAAATGAGAAGTCAAATTTATTGATATGACATATGACCCAGAAACTGGCTTGATTGAACTTGACTTCTTAGGGTCGTTTATTTTTTTTCAGCTGATAGATAGATGATCTTTAACTGCTGTGAAGATGCTATCAAGTTAATCACAGCTGAATATTCCTCACAGATGTCCCTTGAGGAGACCTATCCCAGATCTTACTTCCTGTTTCTGAGTGATGCTCTGAACTTGGATCCAATATAAGCTACTCAAAAATGTTGGGCCAGTTACAATAATGAATCTTTCAGTCACATGCATGGGAGGTTGCTAGTAGCATTGCACCTTTCTGAAATTACATGCTCCAGTTACTCTGACTTTCTTTAGGATTGCTGAAACACAAAAATAGAGGAACAAGATGAGACATAAAAAACATCAGATCCCTAATGATATTGGAATCAGTATATTCCAGACCAGCCCCAGTAGGTATGATGCTGCTTAACACTTTTGGCCTTGTCACTCACTATGAAGAATACATAATGTAAGTTTTCCTGGGAGACTGTAGAAAACAAAAAGAACAGGAGTACTTGTGGGTTCTTTTTGTGGATACAGACTAACATGGCTGCTACTCTGAAACCTGTAGAAAACAAGCAGATATCTGTAATCCCGCTAATGGGTGGTGTTCACAGCTGTGTAGTATCAGGCCCTGCATTTCTATAACTTGCTACCTTTTTTTTTTTTAAAGGCATCATTTTTGGGGGGAAGGATACTGATACCTGAGCTACAATATTACTCACAATTAATAAAGCATGGTTCAATTTCTTAATGTTCATGTACAGTGTATTAAGAATTTTCTTTAATTATAGTGTATAAGAAAAGAATCTTGGAGCTATAAAGCTCCTCATTCCACTTGTGGCTCTCTAATTGACTCCCTGTGAAACCAATCAGTCTGGTTGGTAGAATATGAATGGTATAAAATATCACGACGAAAGGACCAAGCCCTGGAGCTTGGTTTCAGAGAAGAACATCTTCATATTTCAGGACTATTCAGATCTGGAGTTTTTGTTGTGCTCAGAATAGAGACAGAGTTCAGGAACATAGTTTGGTTTTCTACCCAAACATTTTGGGTCAAGCCCATCTCTGCACTAGGACTGTTCACAAAGCCTCACACACACTTAAAAGTGAGAGGTGTTTATGAGAACCCTTACAGCATATGAATATTTTATAGTCTTACAATATAGCAGAGCTGAAGGCTGTGTCCATCTTCGAAGCATCATGAAGTCATCAAATGATCTTAAGTATTGCTAGATCTATGGTGGAGTAAGGATCCAAGTGTTAGGCCTGGTCCACACTAAAAAGGGGGTTCGAATTAGGGTACGCAAATTCAGCTACGAGAATAGCGTAGCTGAATTCGAAGTACCCTAATTCGAACTACTCACCCGTCCAGACGCGGCGGGGTCGAACTCCGCGGCCCCCCCGTCGACTCCACCACCGCCGTTTGCAGTGGTGGAGTACCGGAGTCGACCGCGGTGCTTCCGGAGTTCGAACTATCGCGTCTAGATCAGACGCGATAGTTCGAACTCCGTGAAGTCGAACTCACCGCGTCGACCCGCGCGGTGAGTATGGACCTGCCCTTAGTTTTTGTCTTGTTGCCTGAAAGCATGCACTAGAATTAAAGGCCGCAGCGTGAAGTAATTTTAGGGGTGTCACAAATGGTGGATTCAGGCAAAACAGTATTTTAAGATACTGTAATCCTCACCTACTTTGATCTGAAAGCCTAGCTAGAGACTAATAGAGACTACTTCTCACATGGATTGAAGCTGTCTATTCGCTCTTCATTTAGTCAAATTCTTCTGTCAAGCATGCAACTGACCTCCACCCAGCTGTCAGTAGCTGTCAGTACACAAGAATGAAGACTCCATACATGATCCTGATCCTCCTCTCACTGTAGTTCATAGCAAAATTACTTTACTGAGAAGATAGAATTGTTACAACCTGGCTCAGTCCCACTCAGGATGGTCACCATTTGTTGCAAGTGGATCCAAGTGTTGGGCCCCATATTCTTCCAAGTCAACTAGGTCTACGCTGAGTCTAGTCACTGTTTCTAGCTCTGGGTCTCTAGGGACACTCCCAGGCTCAGACCTATTGTTGGGTCCTTCCTTGGGATTTGGGATTCCATAGTCCAACCACCCCAGACCCTGGACCCAGAGTCTCAGACTTCCTGAGCCCCTCAATTGTTTACATGCATTCCTCCAGAATTCCATCTTGCTGTGGGCTCTCTGACTTCTAATTTAATTACTTTGGGGACAACATGGCAGGAAAGCAAGAACAGAGACTTAGCAAAAGAACTTCTTAATCACAGGAGCTTTATTCTTAAAAAAGCACTAGAAAGTTAGAGATCTTTGCAAAATGACAAGTCCTGAGATGCACCCCCTGCTCTTAATCTAATCTCACCCTTTCTATGAGTCTGAGATCTCCTCAGTGGTTCAGACAAGGTGGAGTCCCTCCCGCCTTCTCTCTCTCTCCAGCCCTCTCTTCTTGAATATGGTGATGGATGCTCCCCTCTGCTCAGAGAAACATCCTCACCTTAAATCTAGTCTCCCTCTTTGGCTATGGGGCCTGGGTGAGATGCTGCAGATCTACCAGCCAGGCTGGTGCCCCGTGTAGAAAATCCATTGTTCCATGGGGTTGGGCCATCAGCTGAGAGACAATCAAAGTAGGTAGCTCTAGATTGTTCTGTGATGGCTTCTCAGTCATAGTCATTCATTTAGCTTTTAAGTGCCTTTCCTGGGCAGGTTGGCTGTCTGGACTACATTATAATAATCTTAGGTTAGACATAAGGTAAGCACACAACACAAAATGGATCTCCTAATCCAAAATGGAGATTACAACACAAAATGGAGCTCACAATTAGACCCAGTCATATCCCACATGGATCACATGGTCCTGATCCAGAGACTGGACTGAAACTCCAGTTGACTTCTGCCCCTATGTGTGTAAGTGAAGTAGTGATGAATAAAGTCCCTAGCTACTGGTGGAGCTTGAGCACTAGAAAGTAACATGATTAGCCCCCGAATTATTATGAATAGCGACCTTCATGCCATTGCTAGTGATTAAGTCAGCATACTTTCCCCTGTAGAGCTGGTTTACTGGGTTGGGGCTGGTGAGTCTGGCTTTCCCCTTGTACAGAAAAGACCTGATGCAATGGGCCGCACTAAATTAGGCAAATGTTGCCCTTATAGAGGAGCTTTCTGATATGCACTGGCTCTCCTGTGGAGCTTCCCATTGGCACCAGTGATGAGTCTTCATGTTGAAGAAATGCAGCATAGGCAATAGAGATCCGCAGTGCAGATAAGAGCTTTGCGGTGGGGCTCCAAGAGGAGACGTTTGCCTTAAAGGTTATCTTTGATGTAGGTTTCCCTTTGCAGAGCTGAACTACTCCTCTGCTTCCACTAGATGGCATTTGATTTCCTTAACAAAGCTCCTCGCTTGTTTTCCAACAATTTCTCTCTCTATTATTATGGTCATATCAATGTTAGACTATTTTTAATATTTTTAACATCTCATTATTTTGTCTATTTTTAATCCCCTGAAGCCCTCAGTTCCTTTTTCCCCCATTTGGCCCAGGCTTGAGTGCATTGCCTGAATCTCAGACTGGAAAATATAGGCAAGTTTGTATCCTTCAAGGTGACCTTAAATGGCATTAATAGAAGGAAAGAAATCTGATGCCATTAACAGCACTCTCCTGGATTAATGGCTGGTACAAACAAGGCTCCTTGGTTAAGGTGCCCAGAGCCTTCCTGCATCACTGTTATTTTGGGCCCTAGGATTTGTAATTGTGTTACCCAGCAAAGCTTAGCTAAGCCACAGTACCAGGTTCTTAGTGCCCTTGGATTTTTCCCCCACATTCCCAGCAGGGTTGACACATCAACACAGCCAGCAGCACCGAGCCTGAGTCGACAGACACGTGCTACAAACAGCTGTGTAAACAGCACTTTTAAGTTGCGGCTCGGGCTCTGAAGCCCACTCCCCTCCCTAGACTTCCAAGTCAGAGCTCCGGTGTCTACACAGCTATTTTTAGCACGGTAGCCCAAGCCCCACAACCCCAAGTGTGTTGACCCAGGATGAGAGGCTCACTGCTGTGGGCTGTGCAGACATACACAGAGAAGTCAAGTGCCTTGGCCAAGGTCACACAGTGAATCAGTGGCTCTGCTGCATTTAGAATCCAACGTCTGTCTTGCTCTCAGTCCTTTTGATTGAATCACCTCTCACAAGGCTGTCCCTTTAAGGGAGTCAGATGCCCAGCCTACCAGTGACAGGGTTCCGTGAAGGGCATGAACCAACCCAGGTCCAAACCTGGAAGCACAGTGTTTATAGGATGAGTCACACTCCAACCCACAGAGAGCTGGTAGCCTGCTGATACTTGCTTTCCTGGGACCCAGCCCCAGTTTGAGGCTCTGCCCCTGCAGTCTTATTGGTGGAGTCCCGGAGCAGCTGATTGGCCTGCTGGCCCTACTTAAGCCATCAACAGGAGCAGGAAGCTGTTTGAACAACTGGGCTCCACTCTGTTCTGGACTGTGTGCTTCCTGCTCCTATCAGGGGTGGCTCTAGCTTTTTTGCCGCCCCAAGCATGGTAGTCAGGCAGTCTTTGGTCTCGCGGATTTGGTGGCTTGCCTGCGGGAGGTCTGCCGGTCCCGCAGCTTTGGCGTACCTGCTGCTGAATTGCCGCCGAGTCCACGGGACCAGCGGACCTCCCGTAGGCAGGGTCGGCTCGAGACACCAGCTTAGCAAGCAGGTGCTTGGGGCGGCTACTCCGGAGAGGGGCGGCACGTCCAGCTATTCGGCGGCAATTCGGCGGAGGGTCCCTTGCTCCCGCTCCGAGCGAAGGACCTCCCGCTGAATTGCCGCAGATCGCGATCGCGGCTTTTTGGGGGTGGGGGTGGGGGGCTGCTTGGGGCGGCAAAACCCCTGGAGCCGGCCCTGCCCGCAGGCAAGCCGCGGAAGGCTGCCTGACTGCTGCCCTCGCAGGGACCGGCAGGGCGCCCCCCCGTGGCTTGCCACCCCAGGCATGTGATCGGAGCGATGGTGCCTGGAGCCGCTGCTGGCTCCTATTCCTCTGGCTTGATTTCCTTGTATCTGATTCGAGGTTCTGGCCAGCTTCTAATCTCTTGGTATACTGACCCAGCTGACTCCTGTATTGTGACTGCAGACTCTGGATCTGACTACTAGGTCTGGCCACTCATGACCCGGATGCGACACCTGGGTCTAATCAAAGGCTTAGGACAAAACAGTTAAATGAAGCTCCTGAGGAGGGGAGCCTCCCAGAGAGTCTGAACTAGGCAAAAGCTTTCTAGGTAGGGAGGCCTCAGAGAGACCCAGATAAAGTAGAGGAAAGACTGCAGAACTTTCCAGACAGGGTGGCCTGGGAGAGACCCCGTGTCAGGCTCTCTAGAGTAGCTCATGGGTATGAGTGCTAACCTCAAGGCAGACTGTCAAGGAACAGGGCACAAACCTCAAACTGGTTGTATGTTCTACAATTAGACTTCACCAACCAAATAACAAATGTGAACTCATCAAGCACTAGAACAGCCTTAACAGAGACCAGAATGCCCCTGGGGACTGTCTGTGACTCTGTCTTGCCACCCAGGCAAGCCTGCCTTTCTGATCGATGGTCCCTTACACCAAAAATCACAATAGTCAGGTTACTACCAGTCCCAAAGGACCAGTCACTTACCCCAGGTCGATTGTACTTCAGACCTCAAACCAAAGACATTGCTTGTAGCCAATCCTATACTACTAACAAAGGAAAAGAAATGAGTTATTTACAAAGTCAAAGCAGGTAAACAAACACACACATGTACACGTGAGAAACAGTCTTAGGTTCCAAAAGGTAATAGAAGCTGCTATAGCAGGGGTCGGCAGCCTTTCAGAAGTGGTGTGCCAAGGCTTCATTTATTCACGCTAATTTAAGGTTCCGTGTGCCAGTAATACATTTTAACGTTTTTAGAAGGTCTCTTTCTATAAGTCTATAATACATAACTAAACTATTGTTGTATGTAAAGTAAATAAGGATTTTAAAATGTTTAAGAAGCTTCATTTAAAATTAATTAAAATGCAGAGCCCCCCCGGACCAGTGGCCAGGACCCAGGCACTGTGAGTGCCACTGAAAACCAGCCTTTGGCACCCGTGCCATAGGTTGCCTACCCCTGTGCTATAGTATTCAAGCTCTATATGTCCTTTAGGGGTAACCCAAAGCAGGCAGCTTGGGGATCCCTGCTTATGCTTAGAAATGTTGCCCTCTGAATTCCAAGCATCACAGTGACAATTCCTCTTTGACAGGGATTTTTATTCCCTTCCCTTAGTGTTCAGACGGTGATGAGATGAGTGTTTGTGCATGCCCACCCTTCATAAGGGGACATGGGGGAGGAAACATGTCCAATCATGTTCCACAATGGCTTGTCTGAGATCTATAGGCCTTCTTTTGTTGGGCCAGACAGGACACCTCTTGTGGTGAACTAGTGTTCACATTTGGTTATGCTTTTCTCCTGACTGTGTGGGTTTCCAGTCACACTTTTTTATAGTTACAGAGCAAACACTTATATCTGTATCCTATGTTATAGGGTAGTATTTAAGAGAGATTAATGCATGCAGCAGTTTACAAGCATTTCATAAAGTCTAAACACATTGTTATAATCGTAATATCTATTTTAACAATGCCAACACTCGGGTGAGTCAGACTTGCTTCCAGCTATGCTTTTGTCAGTGTTCAGTGAGGCCTGGGGGCCTTGGCGTGAGCTGGCACCTGGTCTGCCAGTGTCATGCACTGACTGAGCAGGAGAGAGACTGCAGAGCTCTCCAGGCAGTGGAGAAGCCTGAGGCCTTACAGCAGAAGGAACCGCTGCTGGAACCCAGAGACTTTTGTTTGGGACTTTTAAGTTGTATCTGGGCTCTGAGGTAAGAGCCTTTAAACTTATGTAGGAGTGTTCCTTGCAGAAGGGAGATATATATATACTGCTGTAAAGCAGAATGTTTGGCTTCTCCTTGACCGGGCCTCTTACATGACCTCATTGTGACCTTATTGAGATGGGGAAACTGAGGCAGGCCGCGGCAGCACCACATTCAGCCATAAAGGGGGTGCTCAGGAGGCAACGATGCCACCTGTCCACTGCTAGACGACCTATTCTTTTTATCATCTTTCGTTGAACAGACTGGCTGCTGGAAAATCAGCTCAAGTTTTGTAAATGTACGTGTGCACAAATACATATAATGGGTGATGTTGTCTAACTGGTTCACCAGCAGTTGTTGGGAATAGTTGCCTTTCTCATGAGTGATAAGGCCACAAGTCACTTATTCAGGACACCCCAAACATGAACCAATAAAACCTTTATGCCTCACTACACCACTTGCAAGAAATCCACCGTCTTTTTGCTCCCTCCCAAAACGTTTTGTCTGAAAGCCACAAACATTTCTCTCAAGAAGTTGTCCAGAAAAAAAACCTAGCAATGTTACGAACTTTTGTTGTAAATAATATATACATCAAGTGTGTTTACTGCAAAGCAGCATTCCCAGAAAAAGCTGCCAGGGCCAGTTTTGTTGCTGCTGAAGTCAATGGAAGCGTGGTCATTGAGTTCACTAGGAGCAGGATCAACTCTTACTTCTATTTCAAGGACCGTTTGCTGCAAATCCAGCGGTTTCTAATAATTCCCACACCTACACAGAGGCAGCTGCAGGGGAAAGTCCTTTCCACTCTGGGGGAGCTGGCTTTTGTAATAGCTTCCCCTCCCCCATCCAGATGGGCTGAGGCAGCTGCAGGCAAAGTCCTGGGGGAAATATTACAGAACTAATTAAAACAATCATTCAATGCTTTTATCTGTGCTGAAAAAAAAAATGAAATGCTCTTTCTGGATATAGATCCTGGAAGATGCTGAGTGCATTCTGGACACTGCTCAGAGCCTTCAGCTCTTGTAGACTTTACTGGAGGATAAAGGTGCTCAGTACTTTGCTGGCCTGAGGTTCTATGTTCCTGCTTCTACACCACTGATGTCAATGGGAGTTTCACCGGAAGCAGGGTAAGGCCTTCAGTGGCCGTTTTATGTACTAAGCTTGCACGTGCTGGTCAGAATGCAGAAACCCAATTAGGTTCCTGAATCGACATAACATAATGATCCAGATTGCGCTACCTCTAGCCATCCCCCATGAAAATCAATAGACAGGCTCCCATTGATTTAAATTGGAATTGATTTGGGCCCTAAGTCAGTGGAGGCACGGAATCTGGCCCAATTATTCAATTTTATATGAGATGTGTGCGTCAAACTCTTTGGGCCAGATTCGTCCCTGGCATAACTCCACTGAAATTTGGCATCTGCTCACTCATTAAGTGTTTATTGTTAGAGCATCGGTTTCTATTAAAACCTCCAAACTGTACAGAGAGTGAAGTTTCCATTTGTTGGCAGCTGGCCTTTTAATTTCTCTTCCTGAAGTATTCACAACAAGCAGAGCTGAGTACTAGGAAGCATAGTCTGGGTGTACAGATGTTAGCAACCCACAAAGCAAGAATGGTGTTTAAATTTTAAACTCCGGGAGCATGACATCACCAGTGTGGTTTAGGTATGGCTTTCAAAAGGAGGGGTTCTTTCAGAGTGAGTTTGAATCTCCGCAAGTCTGGCAAAGCAGGGAATTGAGCCCAGGCCTCCGGCTAGCACCCAAAGCACTGGACTGTCTGTTCTGTTAGTGGTCGGTAGGTGATAGTTAGGGCTTTTGTCCCCTCGGAGAGGTGCTGAAAGAGGGGTAAGGTAAGGGTGATTGGTACTCTCAGACCCCTGGGAAATGTGGGAGACAATTCGGTGGTTTGGAATAAGCACGTGCGTTGGACATTTTTGCTAAAATAATCAGCTCTGAAATAGTCAGCGTTGACATTTGAATTGCCTCTTTTGGTTTTAGTGTTAACAACCTAGTTCACACTTTCTGTGGCTGATGTTTGCTTCAAACTCAGGCCTGGCCTACACTTAAAAGTTTGGTTGACATAGCTATGGCACTCATAGGTGTGAAAAATCCATACCCCGGAGCACCATAGCTATGCTGACCTAACCCCTGACGTAGATGCAGTTAGGTTGATGGAAGAAAACCCCTTTTGTCAGTGTAGGAAGCGTCTGCACTACAGCATGGCCTCAGGCGGCTTTCACTGAATCGGTTCATACTCGCTGCATGTTTTCAAGTTTGTCTTCACTGTGAGGGCTAGAAACATAGTATTGAGTTGTTTTTTTTAAAAATGAAAGCTTAGATTCTGCAGCTCAATTCTGCGGCAAGGGGGGGATTCCATGACTGTAGAAATGTGAAATGCAAAGGCCATGGCTAAAGGCAAGCCGTGCATAATAATTAGGGAATGATGAAGTGAGGATTCTAGGCTGCAGCTCCAGTGAACACAAGTGTTTTTTGGAACTGAGAGCTTTGCCTGTGTGTCACTCAGAGCAGAATTTGGCCCTCCAAGTGTTTGTTCTGATAAAGTCAGTGACCATCTAAACAAATTCACTGCCTGTTCATGTGTCACAGAACTATGGTTATAATGAAACTATGGTGAGGCAGGCTGGACAGTGATTGTTTCAGTGCTTCGTCAGCTGGAAGGGATGCTAATGAGAGAAGAGATGTGCTCTTCCTTTGCCCAGGGACTAGGCAGGCTGCCACCACGAGGCTGAGGCTGGCGGATCGCTTGAGCTCAGGAGTTCTGGGCTGCAGTGGGCTATGCCGATCAGGTATCCGCACTAAGTTCGGCATCAATTTGATGATCCCTGGGAAGCTTGGGGTCACCAGGTTGCCTAAGGAGGGGTGAACCGGCCCAGGTCAGAAATGGAGCAGGTCAACAACTAAAGTTTCCTTTACAGTCTCTGAGCCCCATTCAGAGGCTATATATAAGGTGGTGTAAATTACATGTAAATGGGTATCTGGGAGCCTAAGTTGGTGTCATTTACATGCTGAATGGTCCTGATTCTGCTGTGTCTTGCATCTTGTGTAATCAATTAACCTGTGCAAAGTGAGTGTGACATGCTATTGGTGGTGAGTGGAGAATTCTGATCGAATAGCATTTTTTATCCATTTTCCATGGGTGTAAATGACTCCATGTGGTGCAGAGCAGCAGGTTAAGGACTAGAAAAAACATGCAAGTTAAAATAGTGGGAAGTACTCTACCTTGCACCAACTTGGGCCTTCCTGATAGTTTCTTTTCCTGCTGCACCTCTCTCTTGTAGCTTCTCAGCGAGAAAGTTACATCAGGTTAAACTCTGTTACCAATGTAACTTGCATCGCCTCTGCTCTAGATCTTGCCGGCCTACAGCCATGAAAATGGAGCATTTCCCTATCAATCTTGTCTTTTTCTTTCTATTGGGCAAATATTTTCACTGTATTTTTGAAGGGAGATGAGCTCACCGTAATGTTTTTGTTTGCCATCCGTTTTTGAGTAGACAGTTTGGTACTTTGGGAACATAGCCTGGTGTACCAGCCTCACCAATGAAGAAGTGCATGGCTCTGCCAACGTTAGTTGTTAGTTTGCTCCTAGAATGAGCTGGGGGAACATATAACATTTTTGTAGGACCCATAAAAATACTAGCTATTGCTTTTTTAAATATCTCACCAATGAATGCTTATTTATTAGTAGCTATTAACACTTCATGGAGCTTTATCGGGTAGTCAAATTTTGGACCTATAAACCTTGAGTTTCCCTTTCAGATTGACGCTGGCATTATAATTCATTTACTGAGTGCATGTATTACAAAGAGATGCTGATTTTGCTTATCAGGCACCAGCCAAAAGCCTGGGTTTGAAACGGCCTGAATATTGAAAAATTATAGATTTCAAATCCAGATCCAACAGATTTAACAAGTTGCATGCTGACCACCAAATACTGTCTTTGGATATGCCCAGACAACTCTCATTGACTTCAATCAGGATTGCAAGTGTGTACTGGAGACTAGCATGCGGCCCTAAATTCTAGGCAGAATCTTTAGCTGTGTTGGGCACTTCCTCTGAACTATGATAGACCTTTAGTTACTATAAAGGATTCTATCTTCATCAAACGGTGCACAGGTGTAACACATAGGGCTTTAGCTATGTGGCTCCTGTGGACTTAATTTGGAGAGGCCATGTGCTTAGGATGTTAGGGCCAGATTGCCAAAGGTAGAGGCAGAAAGGTGCCTAGTGGGATTTTCAAAAGCACCTAACCAGGTTAAGTGCTTAATTCCCATTGGAAAAAAGGGAGTTAGGCACTTTTGAAAACCCCACTAGGTGCCTAGCTGCACCTTTAGGCACCTAAATACCTTTGTAAATCTGGCACAGTGACCAGCCTACACAAACGTGACTGCCCCAATAATAACAAATACACCAGGCCTTAGCACACTAATCCTCCTATCCCAAATATCCGTGCAAATAAGCTCTTTATTCTGCCCTCCAACTAGGAAACAGTTGGAAAGGGGGAGAGTGCCCCTTCACAGAGAGTAATAGAACTGATACCCCCATGCATCATTCTGAAAATAATTAGATGCCATAAACTGTAGTAACTGAACTCTGACATTTGTTATTAAACTACTGGGAAATATCTACCTGTGTGGGCTCGGACCCAGATCCTGCCCTCCCTTACTTAGTATCATGATTTTTAAACCGGAGACATTTTATTAAAGAAAAGAACTGAACTCATAGATCCAAACAACCAGACTTCCACGCTGCTTCAGCCCCTGCTTTGTCTTCCTTGTTTACCAAGGGCCATGGCCTGTCTGGAATTCTATGCCAGGGGTTCTCAACCTTTCTGAGGCACCCCGGAACATACTATAAAAACACCACGGCCCAGCAGGGGGCCTCAGGGCTCCCGGCTTCAGCCACCAGATGCGTGTGTGGGGTCTCTGGGGCTTTAGCCCTGTGGGACTTGGGGGGGGCATTCAGGGCTCCGGACTTCAGCCACCAGGCGTGAGGGGTATAGGGGTGCTGGGACTTCAGCTGTGGGCTGGGTGGGGGTTTGGGGCTTCAGCCCTGCAGCTCTGTTCCTGGTTTCAGCTCTGCGGGGGTGCCAGGGCTCAGGGCCGAGTGCTTCAGTTGCAGGGATCCGCAGCCCCTGGTTGAGAACTGCTGCTCTATACCGCATAGAGAGACATCTACTGACCGAATAATATAGAGCAATTCAACACATCATTTCATCACACTTAGGGCCAAAATGGCAATAGATGTAGTTCCACTCTGCAGAGATGGGGGGAGGAGCGGGAGAGGGAGCCCAAGGACAGTTTATGCAGGCGGGATCTGTACTCCCCTGGTGCAGGGGCTCAATCTGCAGAAACACCGAGGGTGGTTTGGGATTTAGGGTCGGGTGAAAGTGTGGTCAGACAATCTACCCTCAAACCACTCCTTTGGTGAGAGGGAGGGCAGCAAACCCAGGGTGGTTCTGCTAGTGTTCTGTAACCGGGGGTGAAGTGACAAGGATTCCGGTCCTCTGCTGCCCTTTGCATTGTGCCCCTCCTCTTACTGCCTTTCAGGCTTCGATTTCCTGCAGGTTATCTGTGTGGGTGTTTGTTTTTCTGCTGGTTTCGTTGATTGTCATTTAACAGCAAGAAAAAAAAAATACAGTCCACAAAATGCCCTAGCAAGTTTCATTAGTTACCAGCAAGCCCTTTCTAGCAACAGCTTGACAAAGCATCAGAAAGTGCCAAGAGAACTTTTTTTTTAACTTGCTTCCCTGATGCTAAAATAAGGCTTAATTGATTGGAAACTGCTCTCAGGCTGACTTTTTAGTGTTTTTTTTTTTAATTATGAAGTTTCAATTTAAAGTGACTGAATTTAGGTCCCCCATATACCTTCCCACCCACTCTGCAGTGAAAAACACCCACAGACCTTTTAACTCCAGAGGAGTGACTGCATGCAGCTCGAATAGAATGTCTAGGGTTGATTGAAAGCAACATTTAAATACTAGTACTACTACTAATGATGATCATGCAGAAGCTTAAAGGCAGGAGAACGTTCTGTGAAAACTCATGGCTAAATGACACACATTGCTTCCCTCTGCTCAAACTGCAGCTCTCCTGGGGATGCTTGTCCTTGTCAAAGACTTTTCTGCAAGCCTGCTTATGCAGCGCTGCATCCCGTAGGCCAAATGCTGTCTCAGCTTCAGGGCTGACGAGAGAGGGGCGGGAAGCCGGTACAAATTACCGGGGCCCAGCAGTCTGGAAGGGGGCCCGAGGCCCAGCTTCCCCGGCCCTATTTAGCCGGTCCGCCCTTGCTGGGGGGTCCGAAAACATTTTTTCACCGGGGCCCGAACCAGCTCTCAGTGGCCCTGCCCAGCTTCCTTGCATCTTGGATTAATAATGGGTTGTGGTTATTATCGTTCTTACGACCATGCCGTCTTCTCCCTTTGTCATGCTTAAAGGAAAAACAAACAAACCCACAATCAAAAACAGTCGTCTCAATTATTTAAACAAATGGCATGTTGCAGCCTCCCCTGCTGCTTAAACAGCAAAAGGGTAAAGCCATTGCAAGGTTGTTACCACACATTGCTAAATGCAGAAAGCATTTGACCTGAATTACAGTGACTATGATAGCAATGCTGTGCTGGCTGTGTACTGTTGGGAAGAAGTAAACTGCTGGGTTCTATGGGATAAAGCAAAACTCAAGAAAGCTCACTGAGGGGAGGGATTATGTCTCCTTGGCAGCACACCCCAGAGGTTTCAGGTCTGATCAGAACTGCTTTAATGAAGAGGCCCAGATCCTCAAAGGTGGCTCCTGACTTCCACTGACTTCAGTAGAGGGCACTGCAGCCTAGGGCTTGACAGGATCAGGCCCCATACTGGAACAGGAAATCTAAGACCTCAACCTGAGAAGACTTCATTACAGGGCCAGCCCACAACATTTTGGCACCTGAGACGGGGAGCTCAAATGACACCCCCTCGCTTGGGCCAAAACTTTGAAAAGTCTCAATTCTGCCTTCTTCCTGTTCTACTCCTCTCATGGTTCTGCTCTGCTACCTACCCCAATAAAGGAGAACTAACAACTTAAAATGCCTTGTTCAAAAATTTTAAGTAACACTTAACTTTCAAATGCCTGAACAGCAAATGTAACTTTTCTTGTCTGCATGGTAAAGACTGGCGTTTTTATCTGTTTGAATAATCAAAGTGGTGCTTTCCGTGCCTTCTTGGTTGCAAAGATTTGAACTGCTGCCTGCTGAAGGTCCACAGTCTGGGCCAGCTCATGCTCTATTGAGATGGTTGTGAGGCCGACCAGCCTCTCCTGTGTCATTGTGGAGCGTAGACGTGTTTTTATTAACTTCAGCTTGGAGAAGCTGCGTTCTCCACTGACAGCTGTTACAGGAAGAGTTAGAAGTATGTGCAGAGCAACAAAAGCGTTTGGAAAGAGGGTGGCCATCGTATTTGTGCACATGTATTCCAGAACAGCCTTTGGAGTTGATCCTGCTGAAATGTATCTTGAAAGGGCTTTCAGTTCATCACCTAAATCACTCGCATCAATATTGTGCATGTGTCAACACTGTCTCTAGTGCCCTGCATTGCTGGTGTAGGTCTTCAAGTATAGTGAGGAGTTTTGGAATATCATACAACACCCCAAATATACTGCTGTGTTCCTTGATCTGCATGAAATGTTCTTCAACTGACTGTATTGCACAATCTAGCACCTGGTTAAAGAATTCAACTTTGAATTGTTGTTTGGGGTCTCTTATGGGATTATCCTGTGCCTTGTAATCAAAATATCTTCTTCTTCAGTGACTCTTGTATTTTTGAATGGGTGGGAAAATAGCTTCAGTGTGAAGTTCCTCTGCCAACTTCTGTGCACTCTTCAGAACGTTTTGAAATCCCTCATCTGACCAGTAAGACTGTAGGTATGACTTTGCTTTGTCCAGTTGTTCCATTGCGCCAGATATATCAAGGTCAACACCTTGGAGTCTCTTGCTTACAACATTCATTTCAAACAGTATGTCATGCCACAACACAGCCACACAGAAATTTGAAGTTGTGTATGTTTCTGGTGATTCCGTTTCCTTCTGCCTCTGTTCTCCCACTAACAGTTCCTGTCATAGCATTATCCTCCCTAATGGCAACTATGGCATCATCTATCTTCCCAATTTGGTGTTTGATAGGCTTTATTGCCTCCACTTGACTTTCCCATCATGTGGCACTCAGTGGTTTCAGTGTCAGAGAGGATGTTCCCAGATGTTGCTTCAAAATTTGCCATCGATGAGTTGATGCAGAGAAAAATACATAGATGCTTTGAATTACATTAAAAAATTCAGCAGCCTCACTAGAAGCTGATGTTGCATCACTGACCACCAAGTTCAATGAATGAGAACTGCATGGGACAAAAAAAGCTCGAGGGTTTAACTCTTGGATCCGTGTCTGCACTCCTCTGTTCTTTCCTCTCATGTTGGCACCATTATCGTAGCTCTGACCTCTCATGTCAGCTATCACAATTCCTGTATCTTCCAGCTTTTTAAGAAGCACATTTGTCATACCAGCTCCTGTAATATCATCAATGTCAATAAATTCTAGAAAATGCTCTCTGACAGTCACCACTGCAGGGATATTTTCACTAGGTTCCGTTGTTGTTACAAAATGCACCATTAAAGTCATTTGTTCCATATGGCTGATGTCAGGTGTGCAGTCCAGAATAACAGAGTAATATCTTGCTGACTTCAGATCTGCCACAATCTTCTGTTTGACTTTTGTTGCCAGTAACTGTATGATCTCATTTTGAATTGTTTTTCCAAGGTAGTGGTGTGTGTACATTTCTTGGGTGGTGACTCTTCTTAGATGTTCCTGGAGTACAGCATCAAACTCAGCCATCAGCTCCACAATTTTAAGGACGTTTCCATTGTTTGGCACATACAGCTGATCTGAAGTGCCATGCAGTGCTAGGTTTTGGGTAGCAAGCATTCTCACAACGGCAATGAGCCTTTTCAGAACATTTTGCCAGTAAAGAGACTCTGATGCAATCTTCTCTTGTGGCTGATCATCTATGATGGCCTTTAACTTTAGTCTCATCTCAAGCTCTTTCCACTTATGGAATGCTCTCTGGTGATTTGCTGCCTTCTCATGGCATGCCAGATTTCTAGCCAGATTTTTCCAGTCCTTTGTTCCTGTAGACCCAAATGTGGCTGGAACGTTAGACTGGAAGAGTTTGCAACAAAAACAGTATGAAACATTCTGGTTTTTTGAGTACATAAGCCATGGCTTCTCTACTATGTCACCATTGGGGATTTCACACCAGTAATGTGTTGGATGGAAACTTCCATTTTCATTATCTTTGGGGAACATGAAGTTTTTCACTTGCTGTGGCCCATGCAGTACAAGGAAGTTCCTCAGGCTACTGCTCAAGTGGGTCACCAGTCCTGGATCATCTAGACTTAAGGAACTAAACTCAGCAGCAGCTGTTTCTTGTGCCTCCACCACACTCTTCTCTGATCTACACTTTTCTTCAGGAATGTGCATGATTACATCCATTTGAGATGGAGACATGGATGCTGTGGTAGCTGCCAGGTCACCTGCACTCTGACTAACTGGAAGATCAGGCATCTCCTCACCACTCACATCCTCACTGGGGCTGGAATACTCACTGTGCACATTTGTGTCTATGTATCTCAGGAGAGCTCCTTCCTGCTTAGATAGAAAAGCTTCCTTTGCTTGCTTTCTTTTTCTAAATGCTGCCCCAGAGGGGTGTTTTCTTCTTTCACTCATGACTGCTGTTCTGTGCCAGCTACAGTGGCTCTCAACACTCAATTGAAGGGGACAAATAAGAAGGCTGGTAGCAAAGCCTGAGTGAGGGAAGATATCAGTGTCTTACGGGCCTAACTGGTTCCTACTACTTCAGTTGACTGCCTGTTCTCCTCAAGTGGGTTCAGGGAAGCAGCAGGAAACAGGAAGCTCCCTGAGAAGCTGGTGTTAATCAGCCCAGGCTCCTGAGTGTGCTAGAGAGGTACACAAGAGGCTTCTCCTCCTCTCTTTCCCTGCAGCTCCTGCTGCTTTCTGTTATTTCCTCTCACCTTTTCTCCTACCTGCCTGCTATGTCTCTTGTGCCCTCCTTCCTCCAGCACAGCACTCCACCATCTCTGTGCGTCTAGAGCAGAGACAATACATATGCACCAGCAGCAGACACAATTTTCTACACTCTGGGTCCTAGTGGTGTCGTCCCCCCCTCCGCACCACACAGTCTGGCACCTGAGGCGGCTGCCTCAGTTCACTTCATGGTAAGGCCAGCCCTGCTTCATTAGCTTGTTTAATGTTTTCAGTTTTGTTCCTAAATTGGACTCTGGAGATATTTTATCAGGGTGACTTCGTGGGTAGTTGCAATTTGCTGGAATATCGTAGTGTGTAGAAACGAACCTGAAATAATCCCCCAGTTCCAAACATCCCCAAACTTTGGATGTGGTTGAAATCTCAGCATGTAATTTTGGGCAAGTCACTCAATCTCTCTGTCCCTCATCTGTCAGATGGGGCTAATAGTACTTCCTTTCTCCCACCTTTTCTCTGTGATGTCTATTTAGATCATAAAATTGTCAAGGCAGGGATTACTTCTTACTATGCACATATACCAGGGGGTCTCAAACTTCATTGTACCACGACCCCCTTCTGACAACAAAAATTACTACACAACCCCGGGAGGGGAGGACCGAAGCCTGAGCCCCACTGCCCTGGGATTAGAGGATCACACAGTGGATTTTGACCCTGAGCCAAAGGCCCAGTAGAATGGCATTGCAGGGGGCTCTAGGTTTGCTTGAACCAGCAGTCACTGTAACTGGGCATGCAAGTTAGGCCTGACATTGTGTGGGCACAATTTATGAATTAGACCCTGTGATGGGGCAGAGCAGCCCCGCACCGGTACAGCAGGGGTTAACCCTTCTCTCCTGGCAGAGGAAGCCACGCCCCAGAAGCTCTGCTGGGCATGCTCCAACTGGAGATCAGATATATAAGCCTGCAGATCAGCTCAGTCTGGGCTGACTGCTGGAGGAGAAGGATGCACGCCACTAGCTCCTGCAGAGGGAGGGCCTGTGAGCCAGGATCTGGGAGGCAGCCAAGCCGAGGCACTACCTGAGGAACAGGCCGGAGGACCCCCTGCCGCAGAGGAACTAGTATTCACAGTAGGAAGTGACCCAGGGGAACAATAGAGATAAACGGCGTTAAAGCTGTATTGACGCTCGGTGTGTTGAGGGTGGATCCCCGCCGAGCGAGTGGCAAGGAAAGCTTGCTGCTACAGGGCCCTGGGTCGGGGCTCAGTGGAAAGGGTGGGCTCGAGTCCCCCTACCCCCTCACCCCCAAACCATGAGAGTTTATCTGGACTCTGGCCGCTAGGCCACGCTACCCTGCTTGAAAGGGGGTTTATGTGGACTCTGGACGCTAGGTCGTGTTACCCCGCTCAAAAGGGGGTTTATATGGACTCTGGCCACTAGGCTGTGCTACTGCTCCAGGCAGGGGGACAGTAGAGAAGAAGGCCGAGAGGCCGTAACAGGCTGCCCGCAGAGGGGCGGCCACAAGGACGGGAGAGTGGTGAGGCATGGACACCCCATCCTCTCCCTGCCACAAGGGGGAGCTGCAGTGACAGGCCTGCCACAGACCCACAATATCAACATAAGAGGAAAACCAAGAAACCCTGAACATGTATATCTAGGGTTAGCAGTGTTATCTGGGTAGAGGCTTCCTTCTTTTGGAACAGTCAGTAGAAACTTTGATAAGCTTCCATGATGCAGAAAGCCACAAGCCCAGGAAAAATTTTTTTTTTGAAGGGGTGAGCTGTTTGACGTCAATGAAAGCCAGAGGGAGATTTTTTTTTTTTAATTAAATTTGTGCCTTAGACTGAAATAATTTAGGGAGTGAGACTGAGTCATTAAAATAACAATATTCAGGCTTTTAAAAATATATCGGCTTAGTCTGGAAAATTAACTAGTATGAACATCTGGTCAAAGATCAATCCTTGCTGTTTTCAGTATCTGATTCATAATGAATGATATAAGAGAGTGTCCTTCAGAAGAGATTTTTATTAAATGAATAGTAGCCAAAGCTGAATTACAGTGGGACAGCTGTGGAAATCCATGTAACAAGGAGCTAATGAATATGTTCGTTTTGATTACCCTGTTCTTACAAACGCAAAATTAATTCAGAACGATGAAACATTTAGGGCAATGGTGACTTTCCCATCATTTCTGAATTCTGATCTCTTCCCATCCATCGCTCATAACTGTACAATGTCAAATTATCAAATCTATGTGCCAAGACCAGATCTTAGTCGTCCTTCTCAATTAAACCTATCCTTCTGATTGAAATACATCAATATGGACCTTTGGTCTGACCCAGTACAGCCATTCTTATGTTCTTAAAGTCTATCCCACACTCTGCAATAAGCTGCCACTAACAATAAAAAAAAAGTGACTATATCCTATGGACCATGATCGATGCTGTGCTGGAGCTTCTTGCCCAATGAGGCAGGATCCCATTCACTGACCCATGCAGAGATCCCTTGTGCAATGTGGAAAAGATGGGTGTTGCAATCTCTTGTGTGTGCATCTCCCTTTTTAAATAAGTTGCATTTGTGCATGGACTGTAATATAAATGGAGCTGCTTTCATATTAGCTCATGTGAGTCAATATATAATCTAATAGGCATTCAATATGCAAACCATATTCTGCTTCTGTGAGGTCTCATCCCACCTAGACAGTTCCTTTTGGCTTCTATTCATGGCCTCAAAAGACCATGGACACTTTCAGCTTTGCTGCACTCACATTTAATATCTGGATCTCAGACTTAACTGAATCACTCAGGGATTTATGGCACCCACGAGGGACCAGACATTGTGTTGGGTAATAGATTATGCTAATACATCTGTGTTGGCTTTTATCTGCAACAGATTTAATATTGATTTGCTCTATTTTAATATTTAACAATGTGCTTCATTTAGGCAGTAATTCCACAAAGCACTTACATACAAATGCAAAGCACTTCACTTAGGAAGGAACAATCAGTTGCACGCATATAAAAGGGAAATGACTGCCTAGGAAGGAGTACTGCAGAAAGGGAGCTGGGGGTCATAGTGGATCACAAGCTAAATATGAGTCAATAGTGTAACACTTGCAAAAAAACTCGAATATCATTCTGGGATGTATTAGCAGAAGTGATGGAAGCAAGACATGAGAAGTAATTCTTCCACTCTACTCCGTGCTGATTAGGCCTCAGTTGGAGTATTGTGTCCAGTTCTGGGCACCACATTTCAGGAAAGATGTAAACAAATTGGAGAAGAGCAACAAAAATGATTAAAGGTCTAGACAACATGACCTGTGAGGGAAGATTGAAAAAACTGGATTTCTTTAGTCTGGAGAAGAAAACTGTTATCATGTCCCCTCTCAGTCTTCTCAAGTACATAAAAGGTTATTACACGGAGGAGGGAGAAAATTTGTTCTCCTTAACCTCTGAGGATAGGACAAGAAGCAATGGGCTTAAATTGCAGCAAGAGTGGTTTAAGCTGGACATTAGGAAAAACTTCCTAACTATCAAGGTAATTAAGCACTGGAATAAATTGCCTAGGGAGATTGTGGAATCTCCATCACTGGAGGTTCTTAAGAGCAGGTTAGACAAACACCTGTCACAGATGGTCTGATACAGGGGTTCTCACATTTCATTGCATCGCAACCCCCTTCTGACAACAAAAATTACTACAGGACCCCAGGAGGGGGGACCAAATCCTGAACCTGCTTGAGCCCCACTGCCCTAGGTGTGGGGGCTGAAGCCCGAGCTCTACCACCTGGGCGGGGGGGGGGGGGGGCAAAACTGAAGCCCAAGGGCTTCAGCCCCAGGCAGTGGGGGTCAGGCTTCAGCTTTGGCCCCAGAAAGTCTAAGCCAACCCTGATGACCCCATTAAAACAAGCTGTGACCCACTTTGAGGTCCTGACCCCCAGTTTGATAGGGTGACCAGACAGCAAATGTGAAAAATTGGGACAGGGGGTGGAGGGTAATAGGAGCCTATATAAGGAAAAGACCCAAAAATCGGGACTGTCCCTATAAAATTGGGACATCTGGTCACCCTACAGTTTGAGAACCACTGATTTAGTACTTAGCTCTGCCTTGAGTGCAGGGGACTGGACTAGATGACCTCTTGAGGTCCCTTCCAGTCCTATGATTCTAAATACATATTTAATTTTAAAAATTCTGTATTTAGCAAAGCACTTAAGCATGTTAAGCCTGTGATTTGCTGAATCAGGGCCCCAGTAATTAGCACAAGCATAAAGTAAGTTAAAAATAGTCTTAATTCAACCAAAATCTCTTGCAATACGTGTTGCTCAGATATACTGGATGTAGGTTCTTTACCATATGTAGCAGCCACAAACAGGCTGAATATGACGTGTGAGGGGCAGGGGTGGAGTGAAGAGAGGGTTGAAAGAAATTCCATTTATGAGTTGTGAGCTTATTTTGCTTAATTTTGAAGCGACATAGTATGTCTGTCTGAAATTTTGACTCAAATTTAATAGGCAATTTATAACAGTTATTTCAATTTAAAGAAACTTAAAAAGCCCCTGACCCCCAAATAATAACTATCTACGGCTTTAGATATCTCTGCCATCAAATAAAACTACAACCCATCATCAGTAAAAGAGTTAAGCAAGGATTTGGTGGAAGGAACGATATGAAAATCCTCAATCAGATCTGCAAATATAGACCCACTGAAATAAAAAAGCAGAATAAAATGTGCATCCCTCTGTCCCATTTGCTCACATTGTTTACAAGATGAGGCCCTTATGATGTCTATGGAAAAAGAGAAAATCGGGTGCACCTCTGCACATGAGAAGTGCAGTAGGATTCTTACCAGATTCTGTCCTTTTTACAAATCTCACTGCGTGGAGCTGGCTTGCAGACGTCAGATGCACAGAATCAGCTTTCAGTGAAGATCTCCCCCAGTATTTGGGATTAGATATCAGTATTTTTTTGTTAATTCAATTTTGCTTCATTCTGGCTTCTGAGCAAACAATGGGCTCTCTATATCATTGTCTGAAGCACATTCATGTTTGTGCTAAGGCACCCGGAGTCTCACCATGTAATCTGAAAGAATTTTTCACAATGGATTATCTCTGACAGTATTTAGCAAACATGTCACATACCACAATATGGGCCAGCAGTATGTGAGAGAGAGGCTGCCTCTTGCAGCCTCATAGTATAGGCATCAGAGTGTTGTGTACCTGGAGCTACAAGAGGAGTGACTTTGCCACAATAGTAGTAGTTTTAATGTCAGATAATTAAGGTGCTTCACAGAATTCGATAGCCCAGCAATTTAATGGGAGGGAGGAAACGTTAGAGTACTGGATTGAGTGTCAGAACTCCTGGGCTCTTTGCCAAGCTCTGCCACTGACTCACTGTGCGACCTTGTGCAAGTCACTTAACCTCTCTGTGTCTCAGCTTCACCTATTGTTCATAAGAATGGCCATACTGGGTCAGACCAAAGGTCCATCTAGCCCAGTATCTGTCTACCGACAGTGGCCAATGCCAGGTGCTTCAGAGGGAATGAACAGAACAGGTAATCGTCAAGTGATCCATCCCCTGTTGCCCATTCCCAGCTTCAGGCAAACAGAGGTTAAGGACACCATTCCTGCCCATCCTGGCTAATAGACATTGATGGACCTATCCTCCATAACCTTATCTAGTTCTTTTTTGAACCCTGTTATAGTCTTGGCCTTCACAACATCCTCTGGCAAAGGATGACTGGTTGACTGTGCTTTGTGTGAAGAAATACCTCCTTTTGTTTGTTTTAAACCTGCTGCCTATTAGTTTCATTTGGTGATCCCTAGTTCTTGTGTTATGAGGAGTAAATAACACTTCCTTATTTACTTTTGCCATACCCATCATGATTTTATAGACCTCTATCATATCCCCCCCTTAATCATCTCTTTTCCAAGCTGAAAAGTCCCAGTTTTATTAATCTCTTCTCATATGGAAGCTGTTCCATAATCCTAATCATTTTTGTTGCTCATTTTTTGTACCTTTTCCAATTCCAATATATCTTTTTTGAGATGGGGTGAGCAGATCTGCACGCAGTATTGAAGATGTGGGTGTACCATGGATTTATATAGAGGCAATACGATATTTTCTGTCTTATCTATTCCTTTCCTAATGATTTCCAACATTCTGTTCACTTTTTTGACTGCTGCTGCACATTGAGTAGATGTTTTCAGAGAACTGTCCACAATGTCTCCAAGATCTTTCTTGAGTGGTAACAGCTAATTTAGACTCCATCATTTTATATGTATAGTTGGGATTATGTTTTCCTATGTGCATTACTTTGCATTTATCAACACTGAATTTCATCTGCCATTTTGTAGCCCAGTCACCCAGTTATCTGAGATCCCTTTAACTCTTTGCAGTCTGCTTTGGACTTAACTATCTTGAGTCGTTTTGTATCATCTGCAAATTTTGCCACCTTGCTGTTTACCCCTTTTTTTTAGATCATTTATGAATATGTTGAATAGCACTGGTCCCAGTACAGATCCTGGGGGACACCACTATTTACCTCTCTCCATTCTGAAAACCGACCATTTATTCCTACCCTTTGTTTCCTAGCTTTTAACCAGTTACCTATCCATGAGAGGACCTTCCCTCTTATCCTCTGACAGTTTACCGTAAAATGGAAATAAAATGCATACCAATCACATAGGGGTATTTTGAGGTTTTATTAGTTTGTGTTAGTAAAGCACTAGGAGATTGTCAGATGAAAGATGATATAGACATTCAAAATTTTATTATTATTATACCAGACTCTTACACATTCCAATATTGTGCCGACTAGGCTGTAGTATTGTGTTGCATGTGTTATCCATATCAGTGACATGAGAGAGGCTTCCTGCATGCTTGGTTTTTGGCTGGGAAACATTATCTACGCCAGGGGTCGGCAACGTCTGGCACGCGGCTCGCCAGGGTAAGCACCCTGGCAGGCCGGGCCAGTTTGTTTCTCTGGCGCGTTGGCAGGTTCGGCCGATCACGGCTCCCACTGGCTGCGGTTCGCCGGCCCAGGCCAAGGAGGGTGGCAGGAAGCTGCGGCCAGCACATCCCTCGGCCCGTGGCACTTCCCGCTGCCCCGTGGGCCTGGGACAGCGAACCACGGCCAGTGGGAGCCGCGATCGGCCGAACCTGCCGACGCGGCAGGTAAACAAACTGGTCCGGCCTGCCAGGGTGCTTACCCTGCCGAGCCACGTGCCAAAGTTTGCTGACCCCTGATCTAGGCTATCCCATGCTACTGGTAGCTCATGGTATGGCATAATACAGAGGTCACACCATAGCTCAAAAAACACTGTTGCATGCAACCTGGCTTTTTGTTCCAGTGATATGCATGATGCAAAGTACTGCAACCCCATTTTGCATTCCTGATAGCCAGTTTCTGTGCCAGGTGCTTGCTCAAACCTGGTGTAAAATTTTTAAAAAAATCTATCTCATTTGACTCATCCCAGGAGTAGGAAGCTTTAAAAGATGGTCACAAATGAAAAGCCAGATTTTCAAAGGGACACTGAAACAAGTGCGCAAATGGGCAATTGTACAATAGTTAACAATTTTGCATGCACATGTGAGTGCAAAAATATCACACATGGATGCTCCAGCAAATATTGCTGTATTGAAAATTTGAGTATCGGTATCACATTTCTCAGTTCTTGCAGAGAGATGTTTCTTCAGGGATGGTGTCCCTAGGGTTACCATATTTGGCCGTTACTTTAGGGTATGCTCATTTATTCATGTTACTCTTCTCGGGGAGGGGAGCGGGTTCTGTAATTCTGTCAATGTACTGCTTGCGTCACTTGTGTTTTCATATGGAGCTCTACTTCTCCCTTCCCCAAGTTCCCTCCCCCTGGAGCTATTCTGCAGGACCTCGATTCCCCAGGGCTGGGTTCTTCCAGCCCCAGAATCAGATGAACACACACACACATACATTAACAGAGCAAGTCTGAGCGGACCGGGTCAATCAGCACTGTCAAGCTGACCCCTTGTATGTCTCTGGTCTCACTAGGCTGGATGAAGCAGCACTTTCAAGCTGCCTCTCCTTATATGGCCCTGGGCTCCAGGGACTGGGTAAAGCAGCACTTTCAAGCTGTTACCCTTATGCGTCCCAGATTCAGCACGGCCCTATCCCCACTCTCACAACACAATTGTACTGGCGGTAACCTACTTGATGAGCAAACCCCACAGTATTTTGGGTGCTGCAGGGATTTTTAACCTTAGGTAAAAGACGCGTTGCTGTAGAGAGAATGGGGGAAGCTAAAAACACAAAAGAGTAAAGTTCAGCAAGAGAGAGAGAAGCAACCAGCTTAACCATAAGTTATTTATTGAATAATAGTGATAACTACACAGGGAGGCTAAACCAGCATAACATACATTATTAAAGGTTAATACCTAAGGTAGAAAGGAAAACAGAGAGAGAAAGAGAAGGGGATCTCACTGCTCCCTGAAGCTTGAACTGGTCGGGGTTCCCAGGTGATGAGGGTAGGAGACAGGCAGAGTCCCCAGCACGATCAGTCAGGAGAAGATGGAGTCCCAGTGGAACTGATGCATAGTTTGGATCTAAGCATCAGAACCTTGACTAGAGGGTGAGTAGGGATTGTTGTAGAGAAAATACAATGGTTCAAGGGAGAACACTAGATCTGTTTGTGAGTAAACTGATGACTCAAGGGTTTTCTTTAGGCTAGACAATAGGAGCTGATCACTCTTGGCTATGGGTGGCATTTTCTTCCAGGGAGCTCACAATGCAACTAGGCTGCTTCAGTATTTTGGATATCAATCAAGGATTCATTACTAGAATTGGTCTGATAATTGCTGAACTAGGTGTGGGCAGGTGTAGATTCATTAGCATCTGGAGCAGAGATTCCCATGATGCAGTGCTTCCCTGCTTTTTCTGGTCCCAGAGTTCAGTGCGGTTCTTTGTTCTCCATTCTGTATGCAAATTGAGATGTCTCCCTGTCCCATCTTTTATGCAGATGAGGCTAGGGGAGTTGTCTCTGTTCTTCATTCTGTATGCTAAGGGAGATGTCTTAATCTTGTCATTCTTGTCAGGAGGGGTCTAGGTGTGTCTCCCAATGCCCTTCACTGCTCTCTGCAAGTTTTTTCCTCTGAGTTTTGGTTTAAGCAGAGGCTGGGGGGTGTCTTTCATGAGTCAGGCTGGGAACTGCACCCTGGTTCCCCAAGAACACAGAGCTGACTTATCACTAGCCTCTGTTTGAAAGAAGCTGGGAATGGGTGACTGGGGATGGATCACTTGATGATTACCTGTTCATTCCCTCTGGGGCACTTGGCATTGGCCACATTCAGAAGACCAGATACTGGGCTAGATGGATCTTTGTCTGACCCAGTATGGCCATTCTTATGTTTTCTTTTGATAAGTTGTAGTGCTGGTTTGAAGGCAATGAGTATAAATTTCCTTTTACTGGGGACAGTATTTGTACAAGATTATATTTGTCACAGGAAACTTCTCAGTTTCTTAGATATTTTCTCATACTCTGTTCATTGCTTCAAGGACTCAAAATTCTCCTGGGAATGTCCAAAATTCAGTGTCCTCAAGGACCATGTTTTCCAGTTAGCTCTGATTTAGCAGATGAAGGTGAAAAACACAGGTAGCTAGACTACTCCTGAATGATTGCACACATGTTGATGCTGAGGAGAGAGAGAGTTGTTGCAGATAATACTGGCACGTAGGCCAGGATCAGAAATAAATAATGGATATTCTGGTTTGAGGCAGTACAATATATTAGTGTGATTTCCCCCTCTCCCTCCCCCAATGCTACTCCTTCTAAGATCTGGAGGATCACAGGGCATCACACTGCTGGTTGGTGCTGAGATTACTACTTGCCCTTGAAATATGTAAATGGCCAAATTCTGCTCTCTGGTACGTTTGGTGCAGTCAGTAGTCTTACTCCAGATTTGCAGCAGTGTAACAGAGCAGCATTTGCTCCAAAGAGAACCAAGTTTTTAGGGCAAGATTTTCAAAGGTACTAAGAGCAATTAGGCACTCAACTCCCTTTCAAAGTCAATGGGAGATGAGCACCGAGCCCCCTTTTATGCCTTTCAAAATCTCTCCTCTAATCTCCACAGGAGATCTGTCCATATCACATGTGTTCTCAGCCTGGGACTCATGACTGCTTCCCTTCCATTACTGCTGAAAGGCAACAGGGTGCTGGCTAGATCCCAGCTAGACAGGAGGGAACTCCCAGGGGATCCTGGTATAAAACTACTGTCATATTATATGTGTTTAAGTGCATACATTTTTAGAAGGACTGTATTTGGTTCTGTGGGTGGAGACTTTGACAGATGGGATCCTGTTGTGGCTGTGGCTTCATTATACAGCTGTCAATGTGTCTGTTCCTCTTAGTGTGATGTGAATGAATAAATTCTTGTCATTTATTTTTCTGAACAAAGTAAATGGCTAATTTGTTTTTAAAGGGCTAAAATGAACTGAGGAAAATAGGTCCACCCATGTGAGTTCATAATCAAATCTGCTTAGTTTATTAATATTATTTATTTGTATTATGATAGTGTTAGGTGCCATGGTCAGGACCTAATTGTGGTAGGTGTATCAATTCAGAGTAAAGATGGTTTTTGCCCCAGAGTTTACACCCTAATTGTTGTACTCACCAAATTCGGTTTTGACTTCATTTTGCTGCCACTGGTCTTTCAGTACAGCTGTGGGAGAGTGTACTAGATCTAACAGCGCCTTGTGCATCATTAAAGGATTGTAAACTAAGGAGACTGGGCCTTGTGTTCTGAATGCAGAATCTTTGGTGGTGGTGATGTGTGAGCTGTCAAGAACAGATCTGGACTCAGATCCCATGCTGAATTTGCTGGCTGGTAGTTAAAAAGATGGTGTTTTTCTGTTTGCAAACGGACCACATTTAGGTAGAGTCCGTGAGAGATATTGAATATGGACCCCACTGTCCCATTTCCATGGAAACCCACTTGTCAGTATAGAACTATACTTCAGATAAGACCTAAATTGTAATAACTTCACTAGGGATCCCACATGGGAGCTTTGAATGGGACTAGAGATAATATAATTGTATCTGTGTCTTGCCCTGAAACGGCTCTCTGATCCCACAGAATAGCCCAGAGGCAGATAGCTTTTCTGCCACCTGTGCAGCTCCCCAGTATTATCTTTGCCCCACTCTCCTGCATATTGCCAGCTCAGACCCTGTCCAGTATAGGCCCTGGCATGTTGGTTTGAACAGCTGGGATAATGGCACGCTGGACATTGATTGATTTAGTTGTTTGGAGGTTTATTCATATTAAAATCTTGTTGTTTTACAAAGGACTTTCCAATTTTTTTCCAAAAGAGATTTTACCTCCATAACACATGAAAAAACTAACCTCCTAGCTGAGCCACTTTATAGTGGTTAAAGCTTTCATAGGTCGCTGCTTTCAGAAATAAACATTCAGGACCTGCTCCTGCTCCCACTGAAATCCAGGACAAAACTCCCATTGATTCAAATGAGAGCAGAATCGAGCCCCTATCAGCAACTGGAAAGCTTAATAACAGTTCTGATGGCTGGGGGCAAGGTCTCGCTATTTCACCCCATAACAAGAGAACTGTTCATGGCTGAGGAACAATCAGAATATTTGTCTCTTTAGATGAATAGTTCTTTAAGATTGCATTGAAAGTCAATATTCCCATCTGCGGCTGTGAGGCTATCCGAAGCCTGCAATAAATCAGCATGCAGGAACTGAGAGCTCTGTCCTTGAAGAGATGCACAGTGACCTTGCTTATGCTTACTCCGGAGGAATAACCAGGAAAAACATAGAAACCCAAACAGAGAGCAGCGATGACGAAAGGCACTGCATGCTGTACGCAAATGTTACAGTATCAAAGGCATTATCTGAACCTCACCTTTTTAAATAAAATGCAGCTTTTCATGATAGCCTAACCAAATTGCTGCTGCTGTTTTTGCAGGGGGCTGAATGAAATCCTCATGATCATTACATACTTGTTCGATAATAGTATACTCCGGTCACGTCTCCTTGCAAGTGCATTTCGCTGGAATCACTGAGCAGAAGCAAAGAAGAGCTGATGACTATGTGCTGCCGAAGCAGGTTGCGGGAGCCCTGTATTTTCCACTGGCTGCAGTTTTATGTTTTAGTTGCAGCTTCTCCCATCTGGAATATCAAAGTGGGATTGAAGTAGATAATTGTTAGCAGCGGGTTTATGAGAGAGACTGCGAGGAACAGAATGCCTCTCACACAGCACAAACTGCTCCGTCTGAAAGAGCTGTGAATAGATGATTTTTAGATGTTACCCACATCTAATGCTCCTGGAAACTTTGCAGTGGAAATGAGCCATTGCGCCCAGTTCTTTAGTTAACAACCAAAAGGGGCAAGAAGGGGGCAGCAGGGCTGAACAATGGGACACCTTGTCCTTGGATTTCTCACAGAAAAGCTAGCAAATGTTTCCCTCTGCCTTCCAGTGAAAAGAGCGTGAACGCTACAATGAACTGAATTCTACCCAACGGAGCTCAAGTAAGCTTTTTCCACAAGGATGGGATACAGTGACCCCTCGTCAAGCAGGGATTTGCTGGGGAACAGAACTTTGTTCTTCATCTTCATCTGTGCTTTTGCCGTGGTCACTTTGCTGCAGCAGATCCTGTATGGGAGAAACTATCTCAAGAGGTAAGAGGCTAGCAGAAAAAGTTCTATTTGATCAGACAGATTTGTGACAGAGATCCTGGTGCAAAGGGGAATCCAATCATGCACGAATAGCATGAACCTCCTGGCAAGAGTGTGGGAGAATGTGACTGGCAGCTGTAGCATTTGTCAGGATTATTAAAGCAAAATGCTAGGTAAGATATTAATTGTATGTATTTTAAGTCCCAGTTGGTGTAAATCACTAGTTCTGCTGACATCATTGGACCTATGCAGACTTATACTAGCTGAAGATCTGGCCCAATGTGCCCAATTTTGCCCTGATTTATACCCTGTGTCCCCTGCCACATGGCTCCGTGTCATCCTGTGTATGTCAGGGCAAAACTGGCCAGAAAGAATGAAGTGAGATAATGGTAGAAGTTTAATGCTTTTGTAAAATAAATGCAAATGTATTTCCAGGAATTGATATGATTGTAGCAATATCAGAGGTCAGAATAACAAATGGCTCACGTTATTGTTCCATGGCAGTATTTGTATTAATTTGGGAGAAGGATGGTGTATCTGAATCGGCGGTGTCGCCTAAAGATCACATCAGTCATCAGCCTGAAAATGGTGAATTTGATGTTTCCTGCTCAGGTCACAACAAAATACCAGCTGGGAACGTCAAGTGTTTACCTGAGCCTTAAAGGATCTATTTAAAAAATATTGTGGATGGTTTGATTTATAAAGTGAAATATTCCTATTAAACCTTTTAGGCACCTGGGCTTCAATAACACGGGACTGCTGTGGAAGTTTTTATGTTTTAATTTTAAGAGTAACTGGCAAAAAGAGATTTATGGTTTGATTCTCCCCTGCCTTGCATCTTCAGTAGTCATTTGTGTATGCAAAATGCATTTTAAATACTACCAAATGAGAAATTTCCTCACCATGGGAGCGTTTCACAACCACTGTGCACTGACTTTACACAGAGGCAATTGATAACAGAAGGGGCAGAGCAGTGGAAAAATCAAGCCCTAAATGTGAGTGAATAACGTAGAAAAATAACCACATTAAAACAAACTCAGTTCTGGGGAGAAGATGCAGTTAAAATTCTTCTACTGGGCCAAACTCTGTCCTGATTTATATCCTGTGTTTCTCCATTGACTTCAGTGGGGTTGCAGAGGGTGCAAGAAAGGGGAAAAGTTGACTCCCAAGCTCTAACTTGCTAAGAAAAGCTGGTCCTGTTTTAGTCATACTGCGGACCTGTGGGGTGGGCCGTTGCTACACACGGCTCATGAGATGCCTAATGGTCTCGGACACTATTCGGTGGTCCAGAGACATTTACACAGAGCACGTCACCAGCCACCGTCAATACCAAGAGTAAGCCGGCGTGACTTCGTGCACCCACAAGGGGGAAGAGACCTGTAAACTTCCCCTGTTGGACTTTATCCCCTGAGCCCTGAACCAACCAAACTGAACTCTGCCCTGTGAGGGTCATCCTGTCATCATTACCCAGTCCGCTCATTTATTCATGCCCATGACTATCCATTACCTGTTTGTATGAGTGATGTACCCTCACTGCTTGCTGGCTGTACCCTGAACTCACCCACCGTATACCCCGCATTGGGGACATGACAGACTGTGTATATGTATATGCCGTCCAATACCAAAACGCTAACATCCCCCTACAACCTGTATGTTACCTCCAATGACACAATAACTGACGCCTCAAACACTTTATATCGTTTATTTTTAAATATTCTCTAATAAACTTTAAATCTGTCCTGCTCTGGTGGTTGCTATCACAAAAGCTGAAGCAAGAAGATGTCACAAGTTTTGTAAGTGTAGGTTAACACACACTCATGTTAAGCTTAGCTATGACTTTTAGTGGTTTGTGTCTTTGGTTTTTAATGAGTGTATCAGTCCCCCCCAATGCCACTCGACACATTTTCTTCCAGTGTTTCGGAGAAGGTACTTAGGACACCATCCTGAGGTGGGATGAAGTCAATGGAGGTTGAAGAAACTCAGTACCTGGTGGGATCAGGACTTTAGGTATTAAAGAGGGGAGGGTAGTTGCTGTATGTAAAGTCACTATAATTTGTCACTATAATTCCCCACTGTTCTCATTCTCTAGCTGTTCTGCAATGGGTTATGGTTGTGGTCTGACAGTTCTTTACATCATTTGGGTAAATGCACCACATTTTTAAAAACAGAACTTTTTGGAAGCTGCCTTCTTCTGGACTCAGCCAGCAGCATGTAAATACAATTACAGTTCTTCAAGGGTTTGCTCACTGGTCCACTTGCTAATGAGATTGCACGTATCCTTCAATTAGTAGCTCATTATCGTCCTCTTGGACCAGGCCCTCCATTAAAATGTTACACAGGCTGCAAAGTTGGTCAGACCCCCCCCTTAAGAGCCTTTATTTGTTGCACCTCTTGAGCTGGGGGAGGGGGGACTGCATTAAGAACGTCTTTATAGGGAGGAAGTGGGATATTTATAGTTGCAGCACTGCCTGCCAAGCTGGTGCTTGAGGACACTGGCTGAACATGAGGCCAAGTTTCTCACTATGATTCAATGTGCTTCGGGCTTGACTATCGCCTGTGCTAGGACTCACTGTGTGCGGCACTAATAGGCCTCTTGTACTTTTCCCAAGGCAGCAGAGAGAAATCCATAGCCAGAAAGCATAGCCAGGCTCCCAAGGCCCCTTCCCTGTGGAACAGCAGTGGATGGACTTAGTGAGGTGAGAAACCACACAACACAGGAGGAACTCCGTGGCAGGTCACCTCCGCTCACTGAGATGCAAGGGATGGTCCTGTTTTACGCCAGGAACCCTCCCTTCTCTCCTCCCCCTCCCGCAGATGCTGAAATTCTAGCAAGGTAAACAGGAGGGGGGGTGGGGGGAAGAAAACAGGTGCATGGATTAAAATCAAGCTGCCAGATCTGGCAGTCCTTACTTGGGCTGAACTCCTGTTTGCACATGGTGGAAGTTTTTGCCTGAACAGGAACTGCGGGTTTTGGCTCAGGGACTGTGACTGGAAGGAATAGGACTCTGGGAGACTGTCAAGACGAAGAAGAATAGCATGTGATGGGCGCTTTTAAGCCTGATTCATTGATATCTATGGAAAAATTCCTGTGGACTTCAGTGGGCTTTGGATCAGACCCAGGAAACAGACACACACATCATGAAATGGCCCCTTCTTGCCTTCCACCCCACCCCCATTTTTATAATGCTACTAAAATATGTGAAGACCAAATCCTGCTCACCGTAGTCCCCGAGAAGTTCCACTAAAGGCAATGGATCTACTTGCACCACTCAGGCAAGCAAGGTTCAGCTGCGTATCTTACACAAACCTGTTAAAGTCTGACCAAATGTTGAAAGATTTCTAGAGAGGGGATCTGACAGCAGGAAAGGGTGGGCTTAGTGGCTATAACAAATGGTAATAAAGTGAGACATAATTAGGCTTCTTTAATACTGATCTCCGGGGTAATTATTTTTATTGCAGGGTTTGTGATATGATTAAAAATGTCCTCTCCATTGACCTGCTGAAGTAGGTTAAATCTTGGGGATTCTTATATATATCCAGAACCACAGCGTGCTCCAGTGTGTGCTGTTGTTTCAATATTGTGCATCTGTATTTTTTTTTTTTTATATTTTGAGTCAGATTCTCAGCTGAGATCTGGCCCCTCTGTGGGGTCCAGGTGGCACAGAGAGGTTGGATTCTGCTCAATAAGTGGACAGAAGAGCATTCTCCTGGTGTGTGGGAGCTCCCCACTCCTGTAAAGATGTAGAAGTGGCTTCTGCACCAACTGCTGCCATCCCTCAGCCCATGGCATAGGGGCATGTCAGGGGAAGGAGGGGACCTATCACATACCAGGAAAATGTAGCTGACTTGTGCTCTGCTACATTTATCTTCTGCTGGCATAGAATTCATTAGATGCCAGCCCTCTACTGCCCTGACTCTCTCACGGACTGGGGCTCAAATGCAGGAGAGAACTTGGCCCTCTGAATTACATGCAGGTAACCAGAATAATGTTTAAAGTTTATTAAAGAACTTAAGTGACGTTTTCCACTGAGGCTGTCACTAGAAACATATATAACAACTCTCAAACAACCATATGGTGAGCAAGAAACAGTAAATCTTCGCATTTGGAGTGTATGCACTAAAGTATTTAAAGGCTTTCTGCATTCTAAGTTAGCATAAAATCTCAGCTACAGGTATATACTGGCACCTAGTTCTTAAAAAACAAAAAAATCTCACTCTTAAAATGAAAGATTACACTAACATTGGCACGTCCCTAGCATCTTGCATCCAAGCACTGCAACGCAGACATCAGTTACCTACTCCTCACAACACCCACACGAGGGAGTTATCAGCATCTGTGCAGGCTGGGAAAGTGAATGGATTGATTTGCCTGAGGTCACTGAATGTGTCAGCTCTCCTGACTCTCAGTCCTGTGCTCTGTCCACTAGAGAACTTTCCCACCCAGAAGGGAAATATTTCCTTGGTGAAATGAAATACCCATAGCTAAGATCCTACATCACTGACTCAGGACAAATTACCTATCGGAACGTGAAACAAAGTTTTGCTGTTGGTCTGGGTTTTCTTAGGAGCAGAAGGACATTGGAGATTACAGGAGACACAAAGCCTCAAACCCTGGTCAGTTTCTCACTTTATGTTAAGCAGTTCTGTCCCACAGTATATTGCTTAAGGACAAGTCTACCTTAAAAAGTTAAGTTGACCCAGCTGTGTCACTCAGGGGTGTGAAAAATCCACACACCTGAGTGCAGTAGTTAAGTCAACTTAACCCTTGGTGTAGACAGAGATATGTTGATGGAAGAATTCTTCCAGCGACCCACGCTCCGCCTCTCTGAGACAAGAACCTCTCCCGTCACTGTAGTGAGTGTCTACACTGAAATGCTAGAGCAGTGCAGCTGCAGCTGTGCTGTTGTATGTCCACACTTTCACCATGACATAAGAATGGCCATATTGGGTTAGACCAAAGGTCCATGTAGTCCAGTGTCCTGTCTTCCGACAGTAGTCAATGCCAGGTGCCCCAGAGGGAATGAACAGAACAGGTAATCATCAAGTGATCCATCCCGTCGCCCATTCCCAGCTTCTGGCAAACAGAGGCAAGGGACACCATCCCTGCCCATCCTGGCTAATAGCCATTGATGGACCTATCCTCCATGAATTTTTTGAACCCTGTTATAGTCTTGGCCTTTACAACATTCTTTGGCAAAGAGTTCCACAAGTTTACTATGAAGAAATACTTCCTTTTGTTTGTTTCAAACCTGCTGCCTATTTCATTGGGTGACCCCTAGCTCTTGTGTTATGAGGAGTAAACAACTCTTCCTTATTTACTTTCTCCACACCAGTCTTGATTTTATAGACCTCTATCATATCCCCTCTCAGAAGTTCATACAAGTGGTAACATGAAAAGTTTACAGAGCTTGCAATGGTTACAAAACTTAAAAGGCTATGCTAACAATAACTGAAGGTACAAAGTCTGCAAAAAGGTGGCAGAACTTAATGATACAAGTTACAGATCTTACAATCGCATTGGAGCGGAGGCTTTACGTAACAGCCCATTGTCCTAAAATGGCTCACCGTTGCAGCTCCACCAGTGATAACAGTAAGAGCAGCCAAGACACTAGCAGCCAAACATTGTCATACTGAATGCCAGCAGCTGCTCTTCACTAACGCCACTGCTAGCATAGGTGATAACAGTGGGAAATTCTAGGAAAATGAGTCCCAAGTAGACACTCTTTAGTGTTCAGTCCTCCTTTTGCTTACACAGATGAAATTGTCCACCAGTTGAGGAAGGTGATTCTTATGGGAAGCTGATGTTGAGTGCTTATAGTGAATAAAAGGTCCAAACTCTTTAGACGTTACACAAACTTGCTCTGTGACATTTGTAAAGCTTTTCTTCCCCCTCGGCCATCTGTCTGTCCTATCGATCATTGTGAATTTTTCACAGCTGTGAACATTCTGAGCTTGTGCCTGTGTGCGCCCTTCCAAAGTTAAGGGGCCAGATCAATAACTAGTGTAAACTATCAGAGGGGTAGCCGTGTTAGTCTGGATCTGTAAAAAGCAACAGATTGCTTATAGACTAACAGATGTATTGGAGCATAAGCTTTCGTGGGTGAATACTCACTTCGTCAGACGCATGTAATGGAAATTTCCAGAGGCAGGTATATATATGCAAGCAAGAATCAGTCTAGAGATAACGAGGTTAGTTCAATCAGGGAGGATGAGACCCTCTTCTAGCAGTAGAGGTGTGAACACCAAGGGAGGAGAAACTGGTTCTGTAGTTGGCAAGCCATTCACAGTCTTTGTTTAATCCTGAGCTGATGGTGTCAAATTTGCAAATGAACTGAAGCTCAGCAGTTTCTCTTTGAAGTCTGGTCCTGAAGTTTTTTTGCTGTAGGATAGCTACCTTAAAATCTGCCATTGTGTGGCCAGGAAGGTTGAAGTGTTCTCCTACAGGTTTTTGTATATTGCCATTCCTAATATCTGACTTGTGTCCATTTATCCTTTTACGTAGGGACTGTCGAGTTTGGCCGATGTACATAGCAGAGGGGCATTGCTGGCACATGATGGCATATATTACATTGGTGGACGTGCAGGTGAATGAACCAGTGATGTTGTAGCTGATCTGGTTAGGTCCTGTGATGGTGTTGCTGGTGTAGATATGTGGACAGAGTTGGCATCGAGGTTTGTTGCATGGATTGGTTCCTGAGTTAGAGTTGCTATGGTGCAGTGTGTGGTTGCTGGGGAGAATATGCTTTAGGTTGGTGGGTTGTCTGTGGGCGAGGACTGGTCTGCCTCCCAAGATCTGTGAAAATGAGGGATCATTGTCCAGGATGGGTTGTAGATCACTGATGATGCGTTGGAGAGGTTTAAGCTGAGGACTGTAGGTGATGGCCAATGGAGTCCTGTTTGTTTCTTTCTTGGCCCAAGTATAAACTAGGGTACCACCATTAACTTCAAAGAAACTACAGCAATTTACACTAGCTGGTGATCGGCCACTGGAGCTACACTGATTTACGCTGCTGATAACATAATTCAAGGAAGTGGCGATGCAATGTATGCTCAATATTCTGTCTTTAAACAGCCATCATTTTCATTATTTCAATCCCCAGATCGTCAGTGATGTCAGAAGCACTTATCCTCATTCACCGCTCCATGAAAAGTGTGAAGTGCTTTAGTTTGTAATGAATTAAGTAATGTCTATAAAGTGCTTTGTAGATGGAATGCACTGAGGAGGGGTTAAGTATCGAGTTTTTGTTAAAGCAAAGCTGTTTGATTTATCAGAGCTTAAAGCAAATATCTGAACAATGTCTGACAGATGGAAAACTTAATTTTTGATTATTAAATAATGCAGTAACTTGGAGACCTTTAATACTTGACTGAGCAAAGAACTGGAGAAAATATAGTAAGTGGGAGCTAATCTTGTGCTTTCAAGGGATCTAATTTAGGTGAATAACAGCCTAATAGATTGTTATGCAACTTGAAAAACAAACTCTTTTGGGCAGAGAACAAACATAGGAAACTCTAGCACATTTGTGCTGAAAGTTGAGGAATAATGTGTGCTTATGAAAGTTGTGGGATAATACTTAACCACTCTTCTAAATTGCTCTGAGAACCTTGGGTGAAAGTTGCTATATAAGTAAAAGGTATTATCGAAAAGAGTTATTCTTCTTTTATGAACATCCTGTAGTAAATGATTGTGTATGATTGGTTACTAAAAATGGCACCTTTCCTTTGGAAAGTTGTAATAGTTGTAAATAGGGGTGTAGAATATAAGTGATAACACAGTTTTAATGAGCTGCAGCAGTACTGTACTCTCTGCCAGTGGGATGTTAGTTACTTGATTATTTTAAAATAGTTTATGAACTCCAATTGGTTACAAACAGCGGACAGTCCTATAACTGTGTTCTAAGCACTCAAATACCGCAGTGAAGAGCACAGTGTAAGAAGCAAAGTCGAACAGGATAGAATATGGTAGGTGGGCTGTGGAACTGCCGCAAAACTTCCTGGGGGCATTCCTCATACCTTTTTTCATAGGTGCTTCTTCTTCATGAACCAAATAAAGGGATAGACATCACAAGTTCTTGAGTCATGCCTTAAAACTCTGCAGAAATTTGCAAATATTCACAGCTCCTTTGTTGGCTGCAACTTTATTTTTACCGTGAAAATGTCACAGAGCAAAAATCCTAACCCTGCTAACTAGTGGCTGGGTACAGTGCGAGAATCATTTCTTCTGACTCATCAGTTCCAGTTTGCTTTTAAAAAGGCGATAAAAGCAGAATGACAACAGTGTTTTTCAGAGCTGTGTCTGTCTTTAGGATGCAATCCTGCTCCCATTGAAGTCAATAGCAAAATTTTCACTGGCTATACTGGGATGAGGGTTAGTCATCAGATCCTTCTTCTGTTCAGTGTACTGTAGTGGTTGGCTGTTGACTTACTTTATTCATAGCCTTATAATCATAAACAGCTCATTGCTGAACTGAATAACCACACACAGTACCTACCCATGACCCTTACAGTAATTTCAGTTTTGGGTCTCATTCTGTGCACTGGCGACTCCAGCATTGTTACACCAGCACATTTTGATACCCTGATGCATGCTCATGCCCTCAGCATATTAAGTAATATAGTGAACAAATTAAAACCAAATTCTGTTCCTTTATGATACTCCAGTAGTGCCCTGCTTTCTGCGTTAAATGCTTCTGCTGTTGGGTCAAGGCAAATCCTTTGTCCACTCAAATAGCTCCTCTTCAATACTTTCCTTAAAAATATGCCAGGCGCTTCATTTTTGTAAATTTCTAGGGAATTTATCAGTGTTTATTTTAAAAATTAAAAAAGACAACTGAAAATTGGTGCAAAAAATTAAGTACACCTTTTTCTAGGTAGATGTCAGGGTTAAATTGGGGGACATCAGGACAGAAACAATGTGATAGATAGAGAAAAGAAAGAGTATTGAAAGTAAAATCAGTTTAATGCTGTGGTTTATTTTATGAACTGTACATAATGGTATGTACATATATACACACGCGTCTGTATCTTCCACTACATTGCCTTACTTTAACAGACAGACTTACTTTTACCCTTGACCCTGGTCTATGCTACAGAGTTAGGTTGACACAAGGCAGCTTATGTTGCCCTAGCTTTGTAAGTGTCTATACTAATACTTCGCTCCCGCTGATGTAACTCGCCCGCTATACCGACTTAACTCCACCTCCGGAAGCAGTGTAGAGTCAATGTTGATGTAGTTAGGTTGACGCAGTGTCAATGTAGACACTGTGTTGCTTACATTGACTGTTGCTGGCTTTCAGAAGCCATCCCACAATGCCCCACACTGACAATTCTATTGGTGCAAGTGCTCCTGGTGAAAATGTATACTGCCGACACAAGGAACAAAGCATAGACACGCACAAGTGATGGAATTACTGAGGGGGTCAACTTAGGCCTGGTCTACACTACGCGTTTAAACCGAATTTAGCAGCGTTATATCGATATAAAGGGCTCTTTAAACCGGTTTCTGTACTCCTCCCCAACGAGAGGAGTAGCGCTGAAATTGGTATTGCCATGTCGGATTAGGGTTAGTGTGGCCGCAAATCGACGGTATTGGCCTCCGGGTGGTATCCCACAGTGCACCATTGTGACCGCTCTGGAAAGCCATCTGAACTCGGATGCACTGGCCAGGTAGACAGGAAAAGCCCCGCAAACTTTTGAATTTCATTTCCTGTTTGCCCAGCGTGGAGCTCTGATCAGCATGGGTGGCGATGCAGTCCCAAATCCAAAAAGAGCTCCAGCATGGACCGTATGGGAGATACTGGATCTGATCGCTGTATGGGGAGACAAATCTGTTCTATCAGAGCTCCGTTACAGAAGACGAAATGACAAAGCATTTGAAAAAAATCTCCAGGCTATGATAGACAGAGGCCACAGCAGGGACTCAGCACAGTGCTGCGCGAGAAGCGTAACGGAAAGCCAAAGAATCAAATGGACACTCATGGAGGGAGGGAGGGGGGACTGAGGACTCCAGCTATCCCACAGTCCCCGCAGTCTCTGAAAAGCATTTGCATTCTTGGCTGGGCTCCAAGTGCCTGAAGGGTCAAAAACATTTTCCTGGGTGTTTCAGGGTGTATGTCGTCAATTTACACCCTTCCCCCCCCCGAAAGAAAAGGGAAAAAAATAGTTTCTCACCTATTTTTAATGTCACCCTATATCTACTGCCTTACCAATCCTTGCTTTGATGTCTGCGTCTGTGCCACCCTGCCGGTCGATGATGCTGCCTAGGTAGGTGAAGGACTGCACTTCTTCCAGGGGGCTTCCATTCAGTGTGACTGGGTCGTTGCTGATGGAGTTGATCTTGAGGATCTTGGTCTTGTCCTTGTGGATGTTGAGGCCAACCTGTGATGACGTGGCTGCCACTATGTTGATCTTCTCTTGCATCTGCTGTTTGCTGTGTGAAAGGAGTGCAAGGTCGTCGGCAAAGTCCAGGTCATCAAGCTGGGTCCACAACGCCCACTGAATTCCGTTCCTGCGCTCATAAGTGGATGTCTTCATAATCCAATCAATAACGAGGAGAAAGAGAAATGGAGACAACAAGCATCCTTGTCTGACTGCGGTTCGCACCTGGAAGCTGTTTGTGAGCTGCCCTCCATGGATCACTCCACAGTGTATGCTGTCGTATGAGTTCTTGATCAAATTAACCACCTTTGCTGGGATGCCATAGTGGCGAAGGAGCTTCCAGAAGGTCTCTCGATCCACGCTATCGAGCACTTTCTCATAGTCAACAAAGTTGATATACAACGAGGAGTTCCACTCAAAAGAGGCCGTCCAAGAAACACCTGGCGACGCGACCTTCAGGCTGATAGCACAAAAATGGGCTATACCTGGAACCAGCTAGAGCAAATGGCCGAGGATAGAGGACTCTGGAGATCTGTTGTTGGCGGCCCATACCCCGATTAGGGTGACGGGCATGAATGAATCAATGAATGATGTCTACTGCATGCTGCTGGTAGACAGGGTGTTGGAGCGCTAAACAGCAGCATCCTCTCCCCTCCCCTCCCCGGTGGCAGACGGTACAGTACAGAAGGACTGGTATCTGTTCTCGTCATCAGCCCGTGAGTGCTCCTGGCTGGCCTCAGTGAGGTCGGCCGGGGGCGCCTGGGTAAAAATAGGAATGACTCCTGGTCATTCCCAGCAGATGGTACAGAACGGCTGGTAACCATCCTCATCATAGCAACTGGGGGCTGAGCTCCATCAGCCCCCCCCCCACATCATGTCTAAAGAAAAGATTCTGTCCTGCCTGGACTATCATAGCAGCTGGAGGCTTTCTCCCCCTCATTTTATCTCACTAAAAAGTCAGTGTTTCTTATTCCTGCATTCTTTATTACTTCATCACAAAAATGGGGGGACACTGCCACGGTAGCCCAGGAAGGTTGGGGGAGGATGGAAGCAATGGGTGGGGTTGTTGCAGGGGCACCCCCTAGAATGGCATGCAGCTCATCATTTCTGCGGGATCTCTGGGGCTCTGACATGGAGCAGCTGTGCTCTCTGGTTCTCTAGTAGACTTGCCCCATATTCTAGGCAGGACTGACTCTATTTTTAGACAAAACATAGGAAGGGAATGACCCAGGGAGTCATTCCCATTTTTGCCTATGCGCCCCCGGCCGGCCTCAGCGAGGCCAGCCAGGAGCACCCATGATAGCAGCAGACAGTACAGAACGACTGATAACCGTCATCTCATCGCCAATTTACAATGGCATGGCAGATGGTGCAATATGACTGGTAACCGTCTCTGCTATCTTGCAAAGGCAAATGAATGCTGCTGTGTAGCAGTGCAGTACCGTGTCTGTCAGCAGCATCCAGTACACATATGGTGACAGTGACAAAAGGCAAAACGGGCTCCATGATTGCCATGCTATGGCGTCTGCCAGGGCAATCCAGGGAAAAAGGGCGCAAAATGATTGCCGTTGCTTTCCCAGAGGAAGGATTGAGTGACGACATTTACCCAGAATCACCCGCGACACTGTTTTTGCATTGGGATCTCAACCCAGAATTCCAATGGGCAGGGGAGACTGCGGGAACTATGGGATAGCTACGGGATAGCTACCCACAGTGCAACACTCCGGAAATCGACGCTAGCCTCGGTACATGGACGCACACCGCTGAATTAATATGCTTAGTGTGGCCGCGTGCACTCGACTTTATACAATCTGTTTTACAAAACCGGTTTATGTAAAATCGGAATAATCCCGTAGTGTAGACATACCCTTAGTTTTGTAGTGTAGACATGCTATAGACTTAACTTCCTGTTTCCCCAGAATCTCCTTGCCCTCTGTTGCTTTAAACCATTCCCATTCATTCAGCCTTTTCCCTCACCCCTCTGTAATGTTCTGCCCTGACATTCACTGTCCCTACACTGTCTCCTTTTAAGTTTCACTTTAGTCCTAATTATTCGTTGCGGATGAAACTGTGAAAGTCAAGCCTTGTCTACTCCGCTTGGACACTGCAGGTCTTGTAGCACTTTTCATAAGAACACACGCAATCATGGCCAGTGTTTCTCAGGATCCAGCTGAAAACCTTGGGCAACTAAGTGTTTGGTTTGTCCTTCTGGTGGTAGGGACAGTGTATCAGGTTGGGTCACAGAAATCCCCTTGGAACTGCCACCTGATGTTCAGAGACTACCTCTGAGCCCATTTTCCCTGCCAGCTTGGGACTTCAGAACCCTGTCTTGTTGAGCCAGACATGCTAGCCTGCTGTGAAGACAGACCCATGTCTGATCCACACCCCACAAAGCTGCAGGCTTTAACAGAAAACCACTTAGCAGGTATTCCTGTCTCCAGCACCCAGATACCCAGTTCTCAGTGGGGTTCAAACCCCAAATAAATCCGTTTTACTCTGTATCAAGCTTAGACAGGGTCAACTCATAAATTGTCCGTCCTCTATAACACTGATAGAGAGAGATGCACAGCTGTTTGCTCTCCCAGGTATTAGTCACTAACTCTCAGTTCAATAATAAGTAAAAGTGATTTTATTAAATATAAAAAGTAGGATTTAAGTGGTTCCAAGTACAGTCCTTGTTAGCTCCCACTCAGGTGGTAACGAGGCAATTTCTCATGAGTGGAACCCACTTAGAATCATAGAATTCTAAGAATCCTAGAATCTGAGGGTTGGAAGGGACCTAGGGGTCTAGTCCCACCCCCTGCTCAAAGCAGGACCAATTCCCAACTAATCATCCCAGCCAGGGCTTTCTCAAGCCTGACCTTAAAAACCTCTAAGGAAGGAGATTCCACCAGCTCCCTAGGTAACCCATTCCAGTGCTTCACCACCTTCCTAGTGAAAAAGTTTTTCCTAATATCCAACCTGAACCGCCCCCACTTGTTCGGTTCCACCCCCTTTTATAGCTTTGGTACAAGGCAGGAATCCTTTGTGTCTCTCTGGGTTCCCACCCCGCCTTCTAAATGGGAAAACACCAGGTTAAACATAGATTCCAGTATCATGTGACATGTTCACATGTCCTGTGAGACCCCAAGCCTTTATTCTTCCTGAACTGACTCATAGGAAGGCTTGCAAGTAAACAGAGCCATTTACAACCAGTTGTCCTAGTTGATGAGAGCCATCAAGATTCCAAACCACCATTAATGGCCCACACTTTGCATAACTACAGCAGGACCGCAGAGTTATATTTCATATTTCTAGTTTCAGATACAAGAATGATACATTTATACAAATTGGATGACCAGACTCAGTAGATTATAAGCTTTGTAATGATACCTTACAAGAGACCTTTTGCATGAAGCATGTTCCAATTGCATTATATTCACACTCATTAGCATATTTTCATAAAATCATATGGAGTGCAATGTCACAGACAGATCATGCCCTCTGCTTTTAAGCCTAGGGGAGGGGTGGGGGAAATAGCCTAATAGTATAGCCCAAATTGTGTAGCAGTAGGGGGTTAGGCTGAACCTAAATGGTACCATACTCATCCTTTTGAGCAAGTGGAAACCTCTATATGAGATCTCCGTTCACCTGAGGCTGTGTGAATACACTGAAACATGGGATTTCCCTGTGGGTCGCAGTACAGCTGTGGCTTGGGAGGGCATCCTGTATGGGAAGTTCTAAACCTGCCTCCCGTGGGATGAAACTGACACCGTTACCTTGTCTTCCTAGGGTTTTGTTGTGGGATACCAAGATTTATCCCCTAATTATTAACCCTAAGACTAACTCCTGATTAGACATCAGTCCAAGATCTCCCTTCCCCAGCTCTGGTGACTCTCTGGATGGAAGCTAAAGATTCCCATGGAGCATCTTGAAATGAGTTCTGAGGTGCCTCTGGTGTCCTGGCCAACATCCCTGTTGCCAGTGTCCAAGGCCGTACTATTGTTGAGTCTATTGTGTATGCAAAATCAGGGCAATTCGTGGGCAGTGATTATGGATGCAGCATTAATGGAAGCCGCATATGCTCATCTGAGAGCAGAATTTAGCCCTATGTATGAAAGGTGCTACATAAACCTAAATCCTGTTTGGGATTATAGTCACTGTTATATAGTGGCTTCCCACCTTTGTGTCTTCAATCTTGCTTATGTGCTACTCAAAATAGACTCCAGCACTGCTCTGTGGCTACCAATTCCTACTTTAATCTATCGGGCCAAGTTTATCCCTATTGTAACTCCATTTGGTCCAGTCTTACACCAAGTCCACAAACACAGGGCCCATCCTGCACTTCCTGGGGACCTAGATTGTTGGATTTAGCCCTTTTGTTTAGTATGCAGCACACCTGTTATCTACCATGATCACAAACCCTTTTCAAATCCTTTTTCTCTCCATCTCCTCCTGATCAGATGGCTTATCATCAACAACCCTAGGCTAATTGTTCTCCCATCTTATGGCTAAAATGTGGTTTAAAAAAATCCACGTATTCAGGGTTGGCCTGGAGCACAAGCCATGTGCTTGGGGCCCCAGTGCAGTCACCCAGGCTGGCTTGATCTCTCTCTGTGACAGGTGGACCAGAGTTGGAAATAACGCACAGACCAATCTTTCCTCCATCTGCAGCATTTTGGGACCCTGCAAATCATAAGGCCAGCCATGCACCTATCATAAAGTTACAAATCAGTGTTACAGACCAACCATTCATTGGACTGATTGTATTAGTGTGGAGGAGAGGAATATCCATGTGCATGTACCCAAACTAAAACTGGGCTAGGCTCACGTTAATGGAGAGACGAGGAAGCTTTTAAACTAGACCTATCAGGCCCAGATTGACTCCCACCGAACCCAAATGTGAGTTTTGCCCATGACTTCAACAGCAATAGGAGCAGGTCAGTCAGTGACATCAGTGAAACATGGAGTCATCTGACATAGTTCCTCCTGTTGTGTAAGGTGGGATTGTGTTGCCCCTAGATTCTGAACACAAGGGCCACATTCATCCCTGGCGTTACAGCAGCAATCTCCATGGAGTTACACCAGGGATGTTAAATCTGGCCCTGGATTGTTAGAGGCACGCGCATCCTTGCATCTCCCTCCCTTGTCTATCTTATTATTTTTCTATGCGGCTGAGCCTTGAGAGTCGATTTAGTGATGGTTCCAAGCATAAGAACTGATACTAAGAAGCTATTAAAGTAATCCTGTAATGTGCCTTTCACTTGTCACATAATATTATCATCTAGGTAATTTAGAGATACTGAATCTCACCCTCCTGTAGGGGGAGTTTTTGCACCCAGTGGATGCCTAGACCAGCGTTTCTCAAATTTGGCCACCATGGCTGCATGCAGCCACCAGGAGCTTTTCTTGTGGCCACAGCCTCCTGGCCTGTGATTAGGGTAGGGGAAGCAGTGGCCCCTCTTCCAGGGCCACCAGTGGGGGTTGGGACCCCACCCTCCTCTGGAGACACAAACGCGGGAGGTACAGGCAGCTGGTCAATTCCCCACTTTCCCTGGGATGAGGGGCAGGCTTCGGCCATAGGGCCTTAGGCTCCATCCATGCGATAGCAGGCTCTTGTTCCAGGCTCTGGTTCACCACGCCATTGTCCCAGGGACCCGTGGCCTCCCTGCCCACCTCCCCATCCAGGGCTTAATTTGTCCCAGAGCTCACGGGGGCTGAGTAAGTCTGCTGTGAAAAGTGATATTAACAAACATCTAAATATCTCTGTTCACAGCAGCAGACTTACTATCTAGCAAGTTTTTTTTCAAAAAGCAACCGAAAAGATCTGCACACCGCAAGCTCATAAAAATTCACCCTCTCCCTCAGTGTGGAGAGATGCACAGTTTTCCTCCCCACCCCCATATATAAATTGCACAAACTGGGTTTTGAAATAACCAAGAAGTAAGTTTATTAACTGCAAAAGGTAAATGTTAAGTGATTATAAGGGATAGCAAACAGAACAAAGCAGATTACGGAGTAAACAAAATATTCAAACTACGCAAGTAAGTAATTTCTCACCCTAAATGCTGTTTTAGGCAGGTTGCAGAGTTTCTGTGGCTTAGAGTTCCAGTTATTTCTCTTTAGAGACTGGATCCCTGTCTCAGCCTGGACTCAGCCCCAGCCTTTCCCTTCAGGTGTTTTTAGCAATCTTCCTTCTTGGATGGGGAGACAATGGAGAAGAGTCTTGTTTGCCTTACTCCCCAGCCTTAAATAGAATTTACATAAGACGAGAACCCTTTGTTTCCAGTGGAAAAATACCAGCAGTGTCCAGCAGGCAGTACTCCATACCAGGTGACATCCTTAGATGACCCTGCAGTGTCAAAGCAACATCCCAGGAAGCTCCTCAGGATTGTGGGAGATTAGTATCTCCAAAGTTCTATTGTCCTTCTTAAATGGCTCATTCAGGCTGATTACCTACTATGGGTGGGCATTCCCCCAAATACACACACAAAGTTGTAATTGTTACAAAGTCAATATTCCTAACTTCAGATACAGAAATGATACATGAATACAAATTTGATAAACACATTCAGTAGATCATTACCTTTTCAATGATACCTCACATGACCCATCTTGCATAAAACATATTAGTTATACCATATTCATATCATAACAATATTTCTATGACGAATATGAGGTGAATATTATGAACATTAATTAATGAATCTTCAACCCGCCTCCTGGCAGGGTAGGTTTTATGATTCCAATTTTAGGTTTGGGGAAACTGAGGCACAGAGAGATTAAGTGACTTTCCTAAGGCTACAAAGTGAGTCTGTGGCACAGCTGGTGTTAGAAAGGCAGAGCTCTTTGGTTTCCACTCCCACTGTCTGACTACTAGATAATTCTGCCTCAAGTAAGGACTTGAGATAGAAGATAAGTATGTAGAAGATAAGCAAGGAATTAGAGTAAGAGAATGGAGAGAGAGAGAGAGAGAGAAAGATTAAAGACAGTGAAGAGAGAAAGAGAGGGGAAGACATTGGGAGAAGTGTGAAACACACTGATTTCTCCTCCTGTCAGGGATAAAGTGCCCCTTACTGGTGGGTGGTGGGAAGGGATTGTCTTCTAACTTCAGTTCCCTTGGCCATATGTAGGATCAGCAGACTTAGTCAGGTTTTAGGTTTGCTTACAGGCATTAAATTATATTGGGTTCAGTCCACTGATGCTTGCCTTTGAGTTTATTCACCCTCTCTAGGGTAACTGGAGATAACAGGATTGTCAGCCTGACATGTCATTGTAAATATCCCTCATCCTGAGGAGAAACAAGTGAGCAGGACATTTCCTGGGACAGGTTGACATTAGAGGTGTATGGGATCTGCTAGCCTCTCCCTGACTAGTTTGCATGGAGCCTTCATTGCTATTCAGACCTCCTTGGAAATGAATGCTGAGCTTTCAGACAGTTAATCAGGTCATTTGTTTGTCCTGATCTGCCCTATGACACTTCAGTGACAGAGGTAATTATTTAGACTGTGATCAGTAGTGGGCAGATCCTTCTGCAGGAGTTGCATGAATGATCAGGACCATCCTTCTGTTTAGGGCAGAAATGGGGCCATCAGGGACCGAGCGAAGTCCTTTAGAATCTTCTCTCTTGTTTGAGCTGAACTTTAACCAGATATCTTGCATCCATACTGTACCTTCAGAGCTGCCCTGAGATAGAACCTCTGTAATCTGATGAGGTGATAATATGGATCCTAAACTCCATATCTTAGTTCATTCACTTGCTTGGTCTTGCTTATGTAATATTTCAGAAATCCATGATTTGACCTCCCCCACTACTAAAACCTCAGTTCAGGCTGCAGTGGTTTCTTGTTTGGATTTTTGCCAGGGGCTTTTTGCTAGGCTCCCTGCTGCTTTCTGACACCACCCTTAATAGGCTCTCCAGAATTATGCAGCCTGGTTAATTTTCTGTTTTCCCATTATTTTCACATTACTTCAGAGTTCATTCAACCACACACTGGCTCAATCCTTGTAGCTACTGATTAAGGCCAAAACGTTGCTACTGACATTTACTGGTCTGAAAACTTAAAGTCCTCTTTGTTTAAGGGAACTGACTTGTGAGTACTTTCTAGGGCAAATCTGTAAAACTCAGTCTGTGGAGAGGGTTAAACGTCATGGTTAATTATTGCCTGTGAGTTGGCCTCTAAATTAGGATCATGTACTCCCTTCCATCCACAGTAGAACTCCCTCTGATATCAAGGAGTGATTTTTCACAAAGATCAAGGGCAAAATATGGCATTTATGTGGTAACTAAGGTCTTAATTATCAGAGGATAGCCGCGTTAGTCTGTGTCTACAAAAACAACAAGGAGTCCGGTGACACCTTAAAGACTAACAGACTAATTTGGGCATAAGCTTTTGTGGGTAAAAAACCTCACGGGCTTATGCCCAAATAAATCTGTTAGTCTTTAAGGTGCCTGTTGTTTTTAAGGTCTTAATTATCATTGTTATTTGTTCGAGATTTTTATTGTCATGTTCAGCATCCAGCAATGGGAAAATATGCTAATTTAAGGGGGAGATGATATTTTATGATCATAAATCCATCCTTTGCAGCCACAAAAAAGTACGGACATATTTTGGGAGGCTGTTTTTGAATATTTGAATCTCTGTCCCAATTACATATTAGGCCACTATTTCTGCCTCCACTTTCTTTCCCTCCCCATCCTCTTTTCTTGTTTCTTTTCTTCTTCTTGTTTTTTTCATCCTTCTTCCATCCCCACCCCATTGCATTTTTTCCTTCTTGCAACTTTCAGTTCCAGAGGCTTATCTTACCTTTTCCCCATTCCAGCCACTAAGACGATAAGCAACAAAATAGTTAATACTGACTTTTTAAGTGGTGCTGTTAGGCTTTCGAATTAATACCCCAATGAGATTGGTGGGGTGGTTCACACTTCTCAGAGCCATTGTTTCAAGCTATGTGCAGATTCAGGCAGAAAGCACTGCATCAATTTACACTTTGGTCTTGTCTATATGGACAGTTAGTGTGCAGCAAGCCAGGGTATAAATCTACAGTGCAATAGCTTTCCATGAGCTAACAAGTGATGCGGACCTTGCTATCTCACACTAAAAGTTATGTCGTACACTTTGATCTATTCCCATTTCAAACAGCAGTGGATCAAAGTGCACTATGGAACTTTTAGTGCATGGTAGCACGGTCCACACCACCAATTAGTGCATGGTAAGCTAGTGAACTGTAGATTTACATCCCAGTTTGCTGCATGCTAATTCTCCATCTAGACAAACCCTTAGTTCATGTTTTCAAGGTTTTCTTCGCAACCACAAGGAACTTAGAATCATAGAATATCAGGGTTGGAAGGGACCTCAGGAGGTCATCTAGTCCAACCCTCTGCTCACAGCAGGACCAATCAGGGGCAGCATTTTGCCGCCCCAAGCATGGCAGGCAGGCTGCTTTCGGCGGCATACCTGCGGAGGGTCTGCTGGTCCTGCGGCTTCGGCGAACCTCCCGCAGGCGAAGGCACGGGACCAGCGGACCCTCTGCAGGCAAGCCGCCGAAGGCAGCCTGCCTGCCGCCCTCATGGCGACTGGCAGAGCGCCCCCAGTGCTTGCCGCCCCAAGCACGTGCTTGGCGTGCTGGTGCCTGGAGCCGCCCCTGGGACCAATCCCCAACTTTTAAAAACTTTTTAAAAACAAAAGCTGAGATTCTGAAGCATTGGCCTCACTCTGCTCTTTTTGAAGTCTATGGTAAAACCGCCACTGATTTCGATAGGAGCAGAGTTAGGCCAAGGCAGAGAGCTTTTGAAAAATCTCACTCTTAGTTTTCCTTGCAATTCATTGTTTGTGCAAGTTGACTTACTCGTAAGAATAGTTCTATTATGAAATATAGTTATAATAGAACTCCAGAAAATACATTACAAAGGCATGGACCCGGTCCTGCATACCCGTATTCCTCCTTGTGAGTAGTCCTTGGATTGCTGTAATGTGTCTTCTTGAGTTGTAGTATAGCTCTATATGTTGTTAAATTCTTGAATGGTTCCATGTGTCACTCTCTCCTTAGTGAGGGATCCTGACACCTAACTTGACACTTTTTCTCTCCTTAAACTCAGCTCACCACCTTGTGGCTTGTCCTTACCATGAAGAAAGGACAGATTCATAACCAGAGCCTTAATTGCCTTCCTATGTTTTTATCTTAATTTGATCTCTTCTCTGCCATTTCAGGCTAAGCATGTGAAGCCTTTCCTCATAAGACATACATACCTTCCGTTCCCTTGCTGATCTCCTCTTGGGTCTTTTCCAAAATGTGAATGCCGTGCTTTAAACTTGATGCTTCAATTGCTGCACAGAGTATTCCAAATGAGGCCTGAGAAGAGGGTATTATAGCATGGAATGATCATTTCCTTTATGAACAGAATTTCCTGTCTGAGCATTTGAGCGTTTCTTCTGCTTTTCTCCCAGAAGTTATGTGCTGTGTAGAGATGCACCAGGGGGCAGAATTTTGCTTCACATTTTTAAAGTGTTTTTCAATTATCTGAAATCCATCTGTCTGAATTTTAGCTATGCCATAGGAAGGGTCATTTATAAGGGACACACTGATACAAATTATACATCTAGATGAGCGACCTTCTACTTCAGTTTGCAAATGTTTATGTGAGTCCGAACTTGCCAAATGTAGCCTAAATCCAAATTTCAACTCAGCTCTTTGAAAGCACCGTGACTATTTCTCTCACTATCACCTCATCTTATTGTTCACTACTGCCTTCATTAATTCAAACTTATTGTTAGAGGATGTACGATCAGACACATTTGACACTGGTTTAAATTTAAATCAAAACTCTTTAAAGCTATAAAGTGCAGTCACCAATCTGCTAGACTGAGGAACCTGGAAGAGAATAACAAGTATTTATTCCAACAGACACAAAATCTAAAGTAGTCAGCAGGAGTGAAAGCTTTCTCATGCCTGCTTTACACTAACATGCCACACAGAAATATGCACACTGGGCCAGACCCTCTGCTAGTAGAAATCATCATAGTGCCCTTGAAGGTAATGGGCTGGCATAAATCAGAGGAGCTCCAAGACTGCCCTCTGTCTCTGTGTTCCCAGGGCTGGCTCCAGGCACCAGCCAACCAGGCACGTGCTTGGGGCGGCACCTTGCAAGGGGCGGCCAATCTTCGGGTGGCGGGGTGGCACTCGGGTTTTTTTTCTTTCTTTTTTTGGTTCAGTGGGGCGGCATTTGAGGGGTTGTTTTTGTTTGTTTCAGCCGGGCGGCGCTCGGGGGCTGTTTGTTTCGGCGGGGCAGGGCGGCGCTCGGGGTGGGGGAGGGGGTTGTTACAGCGGGGCGGGGCAGTGCTCCGGGGGGTGTTACAGCGGGGCGGCGCTCAGGGGGGTTGTTACGGCAGCGTGGCGCTCTGGGGGTTTGTTTTGGCGGGGCGGCGCTTTTTTTTTTTTTTTCCTTGGGGCGGCAAAAAAGTTAGAGCCGGCCCTGTGTGTTCCCACAGTATTTATAAAAAGGACATTTCGCAGCATTGCCTTTCTCAGAAGTAAAATGCAGATAGTTCTGTTTGCAGAATGGACACCAGATGGGAGATGGCCCAAGCTCCTGAGCACGTAATCTGGTAGTGGGCTTTTACACCTGGGCAGATTTCCCATTGACTTCCATGATTCTCCACTTGGGAATAAAGGGATACGTTAATGGATCTTGTTGCAGGAGTGGGGCCCAAGGAAGCAACTTTTTTTTTTTTTTCATTGGATCTTCTGTCTTTTAATGTGTTACATGGAGGAATTAGAATGACCACTTTTGATGCCAGGGTGTTTTGGTGGAGAGAGAGCAGAATGTATGGATCACATTTTATATACTGGTTTTCCCCTCCCATGCAACTCTCTAAACTGGCCACTATAACAGTGCCATCCAAAATGAAGGCAAACTCTAAATTTGCTCTGCAACCTGGTCTCACTTCATGATAATTCAGCATACGCTTTTGCACTGGCTAAATATTTCTGTTTATCTTTGGAAAGTCCATGGGATACATTCAGTTACTTATAGGCTGTTGGTTTTTATTCCAAGATGTATGTAGACAGAGTTATTGTTACAGTGGAAATGACACATTGTCATTTCATAAAGGATTTTGTAATTACATTTCGGCTGTGATTGCCATTACCTGCACTGCCAACTAGTCTAGGAAAAGCTTGGTGTCTAGCCCCTGGGGATCTGATCTTGACTGGTGCCTTTGGACTGTAGTGCCAAGCAAATTAATAATAATCATTGCAATGAGCAGTATGTTAGCTGCATGATGGATACTCAAATTTATCCATAGTATAATATGAGTATATGAAATAATTAGCAGCATGCTGGCAACAGACCCTTTAAATACTATATCAGACTGTCTTGGTATAGTAGTTTCCAACTCGAGCTGTGTGGAAAGCCAAAGCTAGTCACATGATTCCCAGCAGCCCAAGTTCCACTGAGGGCTATTGCATCATTCATTCATTCATGCCCGTCACCCCAACTAGGGTATGGGCCGCCAACAACAGATCTCCATAGTCTTCTATCCTGGGCCATTCGCTCTAGCTGGTTCCAGGTATAGCCCATTTTTTTGCTATCAACCTGAAGGTCGCGTCGCCAGGTATTTCTTGGGCGGCCTCTTTTCCGCTTGCCTTGGGGGTTCCACTGCAGTGCCTGTCTGGTGATGTTGGTTGGCTGCTTGCGTAGTGTATGTCCTATCCAGCCCCACCTTCTCCTTCTAATTTCTTCCTCTGCTGGGAGTTGATGGGTCCTCTCCAAGAGGTGGATGTTACTGATGGTGTCTGGCCAGCGGATCTGGAGAATCCTTCTGAGGCAGCTATTAATGAAGGTCTGGATCTTCCTGGTGGTTGTTTTGGTTGTCCTCCAGGTTTCAGCTCCATACAGTAAGACTGATTTCACGTTGGAGTTGAACAGTCGAATCTTTATTGCCAAAGACAGCTCTCTGGAGCTCCAGATGTTCTTGAGCTGTAAGAAGGCTGCTCTTGCCTTACCAATCCTTACTTTGATGTCTGCGTCTGTGCCACCCTGCTGGTCGATGATGCTACCTAGGTAGGTGAAGGACTGCACTTCTTCCAGGGGGCTTCCATTCAGTGTGACTGGGTCGTTGCTGATGGAATTGATCCTAAGGATCTTGGTCTTGTCCTTGTGGATGTTGAGGCCAACCTGTGATGACGTGGCTGCCACTACGTTGGTCTTCTCTTGCATCTGCTGTTTACTGTGCGAAAGGAGTGCAAGGTCGTCGGCAAAGTCCAGGTCATCAAGCTGGGTCCACAATGACCATTGGATTCCATTCCTACGCTTGTAAGTGGATGTCTTCATAATCCAATCGATGACGAAGAAAGAGAAGTGGTGACAACAAGCATCCTTGTCTGACTCGGTTCGCACCTGGAAGCTGTTTGTGAGCTGCCCTCCATGGATCACTCTACAGTGTATGCCGTCGTATGAATTCTTGATCAGGTTGACCACCTTTGCTGGGATGCCATAGTGCCGAAGGAGCTTCCAGAGGGTCTCTCGATCCACGCTATCGAATGTTTTCTCATAGTCAACAAAGTTGATGTACAACGAGGAGTTCCACTCCATAGACTGCTCGACTATGATGCGGAGCGTTGCTATCTGGTCCGTGCATGATCTGTTCTGCCGTAAACCTGCCTGTTAATCTCGTAGCTGTGGATCGACGGCATCCTTCATTCTCTCTAAGAGGACTCGGTTGAAGACCTTCCTGGCACCGACAGGAGTGTGATTCCTCTATAGTTGGCACAGTTGCTGAGGTCTCCTTTCTTGGGGATTTTGATGAGATATCCCTCTTTCCAGTCAGCCGGAATCACTTCTTCTTCCCATATTTTCTCAAAGAGGGGTACAGCATTTCCACTGAGGCATCCAGGTCTGCTTTCAGGGCCTCTGCTGGGATATCGTCAGGTCCAGCCGCCTTCCTGTTCTTCATCATGGTGATGGCTTTTCTGATCTCGTCTCTGGTTGGTTTATCGCAATTGATTGGGAGGTCCTCGTTGGCTGGGTCGATGTCTGGTGGATTTGGTGGTGCTGGTCTGTTCAGGAGTTCCTCAAAGTGCTCCGCCCATCTGTTCATCTGTAGTTCTATTCCTGTTATAGACTTTCCTGCTTGTCTTTAACGGGACGTTCTGGCTTGCTGAACTTTCCAGACAGTCGCTTGGTAGTATCGTACAGCTGTTTCATGTTACCGCTGTATGCTGCCTGCTCTGCTTCTGCTGCCAGTCCATCCACATAATCTCTCTTGTCCTTCCTAATATTCCTCTTCACTGCTCTGTGGGCTTCAGCATACTCTTTTTGAGCTTTGGCCTTTGCTGCTCTAGTCCTGCTGTTGTTGACTGCTGCCTTCTTCTTCTTTCTGTCTTCTATCTTTGTCAAGGACTCTGCTGTGATCCACTCTTTCTGCTGGTGTTTCTTAATTCCAAGCACTTCCTGGCATGCTGACCTAAGTGTGTCTCTCACTTTCTGCCATCTGTTGAGTACACTGTCTTCCTCTTCCTCAGACTGATCCTGTAGTACTGAAAACTTATTCTTCAGCGTCAATCCAAAATCTTCCTTGGTCTTATGGTCCTTCAGAAGGTTGACGTTGTACTTCGCTCTTCTGTCTGACGCGTCTATCCAGTTCTTCTTCAGCTTCAGCTTCAATCTGGCCACCACTAAGTGATGGTCGGACGCCACGTCTGCTCCTCTTCTAACTCTAACGTCCTGCAAGGATCTTCTGAACTTCTTGCTAATGCAGACATGGTCGATCTGGTTTTCTGTCATGCCTGCTGGCGATACCCAGGTACTCTTGTGGATCCGCTTGTGAGGAAAGATGCTGCCTCCTATGACCAGATTGTTAAGTGCACACAGATCCACAAATCTCTCTCCATTCTCACTCATCTCTCCCAGAGCATGGGTCCCCATGACTTGTTCGTATCCTGTGTTATCAGGTCCAATTTTGGCATTAAAGTCTCCCATAAGGATGGTAATGTCTTTGTCTGGGAGAGTCTCTAATATTTTCTGGAGTCTGTTGTAAAAGTAGTCTTTGTCCTCCTCTTCACTGTCATTGGTTGGGCGTAGCACTTAACAACAATCATCTTAATCCTCTTCATTTTAGTTCTGAAGGATGCTGTGATGATCCTGGGACCATGTGCCTCCCAACCAATCAGTGCTCTCTGTGCCTGCTTGGACAACATGAAGCCTACTCCTGTGTGTGTGGTGTGCGTCGCTCTCTTCATGTCCTGAATACAGCAACAGCTCTCCTGTCAACAGTCGTCTCTGTCCAGCTTGCGTCCATCTTGTCTCGCTAATGCCTAGTAGGGTCAGGTTGTTGCTCCTCATCTCTGCTGCAACCTGCGCCGTCTTTCCTGACTCGTACATGGTCCTCACGTTCCATGTGCCGATGGTAATCCTCCTGGCTGCAAGAAGGGTGATCGGCTTAGTGGCTTCCTCGCGGCTTTCACCACCCAGCGTCATGCATCTTCGAGTTGAAGACCCTTCTTTTTCCAGGCTAAAAGTCTCTGTTAACTCTATTGTTGGCGTTTCTGTAGCAAGCTGATTTTTACAGGGTGGAGTTGCTAGCCCCACGCCCAACCCTCCTCCTTTACCCTGACTTGGGACAGGCAGATGGCCCCAAAGGACCTCTCTGGTGGAGTTAGGGCTATTGCACACAGTAGATATATTGGAGGTGGAGTGTGGCCATGCAGCTGTGCCCTGCGAGAGGCTCATAATCAAGGTAGGTGGGAGGAGGCTAGTTTGCCATACTAGCCTGCACTAACACAAGTAGGAACCACTGAAACAACACCTGCTGGTAGGTCATGTTGCAGATAAAGAGAGGCAACGATGGAGCTAACCACATGCTGCAAAAACAAGCTTGTGAACATTCGTTTGAACTCCATCTGGCCATTTGGTTTGACCATGTTTGTTTCCCTCCTTATTTGCTATTTGCACAAATGGGTTTACACAGATGTTTGCGGGATGGCTGTTCATCTTAGCAACACCCACATTAGCTGGCAAGCAAGGGTATTTGCGGTAGACGAGCACTGGCTACTCGCTGTGTGCTATTCATTCTGTGAAATGCTGCTACTTTGGTGCACTAGCAGAAATTAGTGCCAGAGATCTGACTGGGATTTATTAGTGCCTTCGAACACCTATAACAATATAAAAAGCATGTGCCCACCCACAGATTTTCCCCATCTGGAACAAGTAAACTGCTATCATATAGATTCCTAGGCCAGAAGGGACCATTGTGATCATCTAATCTGACCTCCTGTATCACACAAACCATAGAACTTCCCCAGAATAATTCCTAGGCAAATCTTTTAGAAAAACATATACCTGGTGACAGGCTAGAGAACAACTGGAGTTGTCCTCCCTCTCTGCTTCTGGAAGGAAGAAAACCCTTCATTTACATGTCTCAGGCAGTTCCGCCTTCCTAATTCACTTCCTGTGCAGATAACAGCTGCCAATTACACTGCTAAAAGGACATAGATGGATCACCTCGTCCCTCCATCTAAATGCCTTTAATTTCCTGATAAATCAGCTGACAACCTGTTCCCTCAGCACAGCACAGCTCAGCTTCTAACTATCCAGCCAGCCCATGCTGGTAAGCAACTTTCATTGGGAAAACAGTATTGTCACCCCAAGTGTTCAGAAATCATGAGTGAGGCCCCCCCAAATCATGGATTGGCTTAAAAATCAGAAGTTTTTTTTTATTTAAATCATGGTTCTTTTTCTTGGGCTGCTGGCTTTTGAACCTTTGGGGAGCTCTCGGCTCATGTTCTCAAGCTTTGCTCCAGAACCATGAGGGCTAGAAGCATTTTTTTAAAATGGAAGCTGAGATTCTCACATACATACATGATTACCAGAGCTGGGGCTTTAAGAAAACTGCCTAATGTCATGGTGAATGTTTGCACCACTATGGCTCAACACTTTAGTTCTCCAATCAGGGAATGGAAACAATACCATGTGACTTAGGCAAGCAATCAGATGTCATAAATAATGACAGGGAAGGGATTTTCAAACCTTTTTCCAACATGGCCCACAAATCAGAGACAACATCTAAATTCCATCATTTTTAAACCTGTGGGTCCAAATTGCAAACTGAGCCAAGTTTCAAATCTCTTTGCACATGCAATCAGCTGGTGTCACATGCACCTGTCTCTCTCTCTATGAAATTACCTACTTGGTCCATGTACACTTATTTTGCAAGCACAACCCAGGTGCTTATCTTTGACAATTTGGCCTTTTAATTCCACAGGTTTTGTTTTGTATTTAGCAAAATCAGGCTGAGCAAAGTGAAAGCTCCAACTGTAACTATTAACAATAATAAAACAATGATTCATGGCTCTTGGTATTTTAATTTTTTAATCTAATCCCCTCCTCCCCTTTTGGTGAATGTCTCACATCTGCTGTATCAAGAAACGGACAGCAGAACACATGCTGAAAGAATTAATCAAATGAATGACATGAAATATCAACTGCCTCATTTTCTTATTAGAGGGCTGCAGTTTAGCTGGCAGAGTGGAGAGGAACTGGCAAATTGGACCGGGACCTTTAATTTCACGGATGGTGGAGCAGTGAAGAGTGGCAGTGACACAGGCACCAGGTACAGACACAAGAGAATGACTATGGAGGGGAGAACTCCAATCGATGTAGATCTCTCTTTGTACAAACTGGGAGTATCAGCATATATAACAGGGGCCAGATTCACCAGGCCACTCCACGTGTTTTGCACCAGGACATACTGGTGAACCTAGACCTTGATATTTATATAGTTGTAATTGTAATTCCCTGTAGTAGAATTGTTAGGGTGCCTATTAGAAAAAAATCATTCTGCCAAGATGTTGCTATTCCCTTTATTTACTCTATTTTGAAAACTCTTTTTTCTTAAAACCAATTGAAATCCCAAAAAGAGTTACCGTAGAGGTGTTGTTTTAACTTGTACGGAAGGAATGCCAGTGCCTTAATCTACTCCCATTGTTTATTAACCGTTTGCTAAACACTAATATTTATCTATATATCTATATCTATATCTATATCTATATCTATAGCTGGTGGTTAAATGAAACACAGTTTGTATTATAAGGTGATTTCACCAATTTGGGCCCCAGCTCTGCTGTCAGGTTCACATGGACCAATCCTTGTATCCATGCAGAGCCCCATTGAGGAGGAAAATTATTCACCTGCATAGATCCAGTTGCAGGACTGGGGCCAATACTGAGACTGTCCTCATGAGAATGTGGGTCTGTGTTATTGCCCCCAACCTCAGAGGCTGGTCCATATAAGAGATTCATGAGTCTGTTACTGTTCCCAGCTAGGGGACTTAGTTATTTAGTTCAAGCAATAGAGGTTTATGTATTCAGTGCTATTAGTCTTGAGGTCAAATCATGCTGTTGGCCAGTCAGGGATGGTTACACAAATTGTTACCCAACGTGGGGGTGCCCTCGACTCCTACTGACTTCAAAGGGAATTGTGAGTGCTGACCCTCTGGCAGCATCAGGTACAGTATATAGAAGGGAAGCTCTTAGAAACACAGTTAAGGAAAAAAATGTAATAATAACAAAAAAAGCCAAGCCAGATGGAATTTCTGGGTATAAATACAGCGCTAGAGAGTCTGGATAAATTAAACTCTCTGAGTGAAATATCATCATAGAGTATTTCAGTAACCATACCCCACTACATCTAGGGAACTGACAGCATTTGAAAGGCAAATGGAAGTACAAAGGCTGTCCTGTCAAAATGATACTGTCGCACTCAACTAAAGCAGCTCTCTGCAATTCCTGTTAGGGATCCCTGAGCTGTAATGTGATACCATATCAGTGCTACCAGTCACTCATTCTGTTTAACTAGACAAGGGAGCCTTATGAAAAGGACCAACATAACTGCATTTTTAGCCCCTGGGCTAAAATGGTTGGTTTACATATTTTTAAATTTCATTTGTTGTATTGATCTTTGTTTATATTCTTTGTGTATATATTTACAGTCCACATATGCAAAGTCTTCAGTCTGGGCACTTGGCATATGAGAAAACAGCATGAGACACAAAGAAAGAAATCTTCTTGCTGAAAATTAATAAAGGTAGAGATTTCCTCCCCTAAGCACCCTTGATAGATGCAATTGGACTATGCTTTATAGTGGTGTTGGAGAGTGAGAACTCTTGACTATGTTGTTCCAAGTAGTTATAAGGGATTAAGAGATTAAGAATTTGGATCTGATTTTCAACCTGCTTACTCCCGCAAAAATTAGTGTCTCAGTTCAGATCCAGTCTATTATACAAACAGGCTGTATATGTGAAATTCAGATCTGGATGTCAAACCCCACTGAAGTCCAGTGCCAAATGCATGCACCTTTGACCACCTCATAGTAAATGTGATTTATTGCATAATCTAGTTTATCAGAGAGTATCACCTCCTTGTAAAGTGTGTATGTAAATATTTATAGCAATTTGAATAGATATTATAATTATATAAAACTAACACACCTCTGACCAATGCAGAGCTCTATGATGTATATAAATAATGTGTGTCAGTGTATGCAGCACTGAAGGTCGCAGGGTATGGGGGGGGGTCGTCACTTCTGCACTGCCTTCAGAGCTGGGCTCCCCGCCAGCAGCCACGGAGCTTCCTGTAGCTGGGGGAGGTTCCCGGAGCTGGATCTGACCCTGACCTGGGAGCAGCCCCTGCAGGGGAAGAGGAAGTTCTGGCCCTCCCCAGCCCGTCCAGGACTAGTAGGTGGAGCCCAGCGCGTGGTAGGAGCCCCCATCCCCTGCAATAGCCATGTTCCACAGGGGAGATCAGATTTCACAGTCCGTGAATTTGGCAGTGCCTCACCTTGCTGGACTCAGCTCTTAACAGAGAAGGGGCCAAAATTCTTCATGAGAGAGAACCAGGAAGAGCCCAAGGTATTGCTTGTGATGCTAGAAAGGGAGATGGAAAAAAAACATTTGATGTTATAAGATTTGTCATGTGCTTTGATAGGACCCCCGGGGGGATCATATGGATAACAAGATCAGCTGCTTATTTCAAGCAGACTGATGGGAATGAACTTGATTAAAAGAAGCAAACGGCAGTGTATTCAAAATGAGAGGGTTCTGAAAGGATGGAATTTCCCTGCAGCCTCCCCCATCACGGCATGTCACAAAGGAGCTGATGTGGTCTGGATGCATCACCCTAGAAAGCAAAGAGAGACCAAAGGCTCCCAATTTCCAAAAATTAGATTAAAGACATTATTTCTAAAGCTGTACTGATGTTGACACATTGTGTCCTGGGCATGCCTTCTGAAGAGAATACATGACAGTCCATGTTACTGTTGACATTACCAGCAGTCCCTCTCAGAGCAATCAATAACAACGTAAATGACCCTGAAAGTTTGGAGGCTGTGGTATTCTTATCAGTACTGTTACATAATGTCCTCTGCAGGGAGAGTTTACTCTGGATTAATAGACAAACAATGGGCTACTAGTCTGAACTTTTGATGCTTCCTCAAGGACTGCTTTTTCTTAGTTCCTGCTGATACTCCTACCACTGTTGCAATGTAGGTGTAAGTATCAGTTTGAAGTGACCATGCAGTTGTGGGAGAATATATTGTAAGGAACGATTCTGCAATGGCAGGACTAGGCGTTAGGTCAATTACCATCTCTGTTGTCTGTGATAAGCATATTGAGCAGCTGCGCTAAATAGTGCTAAATCCCAAAGGAGCAATGTGTTATATGTGGGAAGAGGAGGTCAAAATCAGAATTCTACTGAACAGGAGATGAGATCTGTTGCCAGGAGGACACAGACAGGAAGAGCTAGTAGTGGTGAAGAGGGCACCCCTTGGAATGACCATCATAATCTTAACAGTGCAGATGTGTGAATTGTCTGCAGATGTCATGGGGCTTTACATAAGAACATAAGAATGGCCGTACTGGGTCAGACCAAAGGTTCATCCAGCCCAGTACCCTGTCTACTGACAGTGGCCAATGAAGGAGTGAACCTAAAAGGTAATGATCAAGTGATCTCTCTCCTGTCATCCATCCCCACCCTCTGACAAACAGAGGCTAGGGACACCATTCCTTACCCATCCTGGCTAATAGCCATTAATGGACTTAACCTCCATGAATTTATCCAGTTCTCTTTTAAACGCTGTTATAGTCCTAGCCTTCACAACCTTTCTCACATGATTCCAGAATGGAGACATCCCTGAAATCCAACAAGAGGAACCAATGACATCCCTAAGAGCTAGTCTATACTAGAATCGCTACAGTGGTGCAGCTGTACTGATGTAGCTGTGCCACTGTAGTGCAGCCAGTGCTCTCTGCTGGCGGGAGAGAGCTCTCTCATTGGCTTAATAACGCCGCATCCCTGAGCAGCGGTAGCTTTGTCAGCGGGAGAGCATCTCCCGCTAACATAGCGCCGTGCACTCTGGCGCTTAGGCTGGTGTAACTTACGTTGCTCAGGGCAGTAGCTCAGCTTTTCCACACTCCTGAGTGTCTTAAGTTATATCAAAGTAAGTGCTAGTGTGTGCAAACCCTAAGATTCACTCAGGTGGGGATGCATGTGGCTAGGGTCATCATCAGTGCACAGCCTGTGGTGCAGATCAGGAGCTAAAAGCTAGAGGCCCCTCTTAGTGATGAGTGAACATCCACAGTTTGGGAATTCAGGTCCAGTGTGGGGAAGCATCCGAATGTTTGGATGCTTGACTGAACCCCTAGAATTTGGAAAACTGGCCAAAAATCTCATGGGAACAGCTTTCCTATTGGTATCTTGACACTTCTGATGCTGTCTCTAATCTTTAAGTGGAGAAGCTTGTGGAAATGGAAGAAAACTAAGTTAGCCAAACATTTCAGAACCTCATAAAAGGTTTGGTTCTAAAAACTAGTGAAGATTCAGGGGGGTCAGAGAGTCACAGATTTTTAAGGTCAGACGGGACCATTATAATCATATAATATGACCTCCTGTATAACACAGGCCACAGAACCTCACCTAGTAATTTCTGCAATAAGCCTGTAATTTCTGTTTTGAGTGATAGTGTATCTTTTACACAGATAATCAGTCTTGATGTAAAGACTTCAAGTGATGGAAAATTGACCGCATCCCTCAGTAAACTGTTCCAATTGCTAATTACCCTCACTGTTAAAAATTCATAACTTATTTCTAGTCTGAATTTGTCTAGCTTCAGCTTCCAGTCATTGGATCTCATTATGCCTTGTTCTGCTATATTAAAAAGCCATAAACATCAACTCCAGCCAGGGGTGCTTAGCAGCTCTGCGAATCAGCACCTCCCGCACAGCCCGTCTGCCAGTGGGCCTTGGGGATCAGCTCCTCCCCATCCCTCCCAGCGACTCCTACCCTCTGCAATCAGCTGTTCAGTGGCATGCAGGAGGCACTGGGGGAGAAGGGGAAAGGGTGGGATTGGAGTGGGGGTGGGAAGAGGCAGGGTGAGATCTAGGGCAAGAGGTGGAGTGGTGGTGGGGCCTGCAGCAGAGTGGGGTTAGAGCATCCCCTGGGAACCAAGGAAGGCGGCGCCTATGTAAAGAGCCATCTACCATCAAAAATCTCTTCCCCGTGTATGTACGTACATGTCTTCCAGGATGAAATCACCTCTTAACCTTCTCTTGGATAAATGAAATAGACTGAGCTTCTTAAGTCTCACGCTATAAAGTACATCTCCAATCCTTGATTCATTCTTGTTGCGCTTTTCTGAACCCTTTCCAATTTTCCAACTTCCTTTTTGAAAAGTGGACCCCAGACCTGGATAGAGTATTCCAGTAATGGTCTCCCAAAGCCATATATAGAGGTAACACAATCTCCCTACACCAATTGATATTCCTCTGCATGGGTACTGGAACTAAGGGTGCTGGTGGTGCTGCCCCCTCTCCTCCCCCCAGCTGGAAGTGGTTTCCATTATATGCCGGGTTTACAGTTTGGTTCAGTAGCTCTCAGCATCCCCACTATAAAAATTGTTCCAGCGCCCCGGTTTCCCTGTGTATACACTTGAAGATAGTGCTCAGCCTCTTAGTTATAGTATCACCTTGGGAGCTTATGTTAAATTGGCTATCTACCATTACGCCTAAATCCTTTCCAGTGTCATAGTCTGGCAGTGCTCTTCTTTCCAAAACATGTTCACCCATCCCTAGCCCTTACCGTTGCCACTGCTCTTAATTTTTTAGTGCTATTAATATATGCCTGCTTACCATAATGAGAGTAGATGGTACTATCTGCGGCTCATCAAACCCACTGCTTTGTGGGTAGCCCAGGAGGGTGTAAGGCTAAGGGAACGATCCCGGACAGAAAAGTCCCAGTGCCTTGTGGGTGAATTCAGGAGAATGTAAGGCTATGAGAGTAAATTTAGACAGAAAATCCGGAGTGGAGCCCCAAAGGCGCTCAGGTACTAACATTTTAGTATCTGCAGCGGATTGGGTACCAGATATATTGGTTCTTCCTTTCCTATGGATTTTACCGATGATGCTAAAACGGGGGACCTGATGCATGAGCAACTCAGGGCCTCCATATCATTTGCCCAGGCTTGCGCCCTGGAGAGGTACTCCAGCTTTGCCTCGAACATCGACACAACATGGGAGGCAGCAGTCACCGGTTCTAAGCTCTTACTCGATTGGTGTAAAGTTGAGCGCCAGGGGCTGCCTCCGACGGAGGGAGAGATCATCGTATCTCACTGGACAACTATTGCCAGCCATAAAACTGGGCAGTCCCCAGACAATAGAGTGTTGTACCACCACAATCTGCCTGCTTCAGTGGGTGATTAGAGCTTAGAGTTTTTTATAACATGACAAGTGGATTGTAATCAGTGCACCGGGCAAATCAAGTAAAAGAAAGAAAACATCCTTAAAGATAGGGTGCTGGAACGTCCGCACCATGCCAACTGGATTATCTGAGGACCTTCAGCAGATCAAAGATGCACGTAAAACTGCTGTGGTCAATGACAAGCTGAAAGAACTCAATTTGGATATCTTGTCCCTCCAAAAAACACAGCTAGCATCAAGTGGATCTCTCAGAGAAAACGACTACACATTTTTCCGGTAGGGGAAAAGTGCAGAAGAAACGCGAGAGCTTGGAGTGGGGTTTGCCATCAAGAAATCACTTCTGGGGATGATTGAGCCACCTACAGATGGATCAGAGATAATTTTGGTACTATGCTTGTTCACATCTGAGGGCCCAGTCAAACTTGTGAGTGTGTATGCCCCAAGACTCGACTCGTCTTCTGACATCAAGGACCAGTTCTATGGCCAGTTGAACCCTGTAAGATGTGAGTATCCCAGAGCTCAGGCTAGAGTGGTGGAACGTCTGCCCCACACTGGCTCATAAGGGGTTAATAGAGCCCCTGGGAGACTGCCAGGAAGCAGCCAATCAGAGGGGGGCTGGGAGGAGCAGCCAATCAGGGCAGGGCTGGCCCATATAAGAAGGGCTGCAGAGCAGCTTCAGTTACTCCCTGGAGCTTGAGGAGGGAGGAGGACTAGCTGCCTTGCAGGCAGAAGGCAGCAAGCACCCTGGACATAATGGTGCTTCAGGCAGAGACCCAGGGATCTAAAGGTAGCTCCTGGCAGGCTGCAGGGATCTGCAGGCTGAGGCCCTGAGGCAAGGGCAAAGAGGGTGCTGGGGCTGCGGAGAAGTGGCCTAGGGAAATCTACAGATGAGTCAAAGGGGATGCAGCAAGTGGCAGCCATCTGCAGGGTCCCTGGGCTGGGACCCAGAGTAGTGGGCAGGCCCGTATCCCCCTCATCCCCACTTGCCACTGAGGAAGCGGCTGGACTGAGGGACTACGATACTGTCCCCTGGAAGGGGGGAACATGGAGTGTGGCACAGCCGGAGGGCTGTGTCGTGAAGAGGATGCTGTGGTCCTGGGAGTGACATGGGTCCCAGGAGCAGAAGTGATGTTGCCGAGACATCACCAGTAGAGGGCGGACTGACATACAGAGCGAATCCCCAGGGCAGCCAGCAGGAGGCGCCGCAGTGGTGAGTTGCACCCCATCACACACCACAATTGAACAGCTCCTTAACCTGAGCCCCGTAAGCCTGAGTCAGCTGGCACGGGCCAGCCAGAGGTGGCTAATTGCAGTGTAGACATACCCTGTGTAGCTTGAAACTTCTCTCTCACCGACAGAAGTTGGTCTAATAAAGGATATCACCTCACCCTCCTGGTCTCTCTGATGTCCTGGGACCAATATGGCTGCAACAACACTGCTTAAAACACAGGCATGGCACATGGTTTCATGAGCCATGCCAAGACCCGGCAAACACGCATCAGCAGTAGGCTGTGTAGGCAGGGGCGGCTCTAGGTATTTTGCCGCCCCAAGCACGGCAGGCAGGCTGCCTTTAGCGGCTTGCCTGCGGGAGGTCCCCGGTCCCGCGGATTCGGCGGCAGCCTGCAGGAGGTCCGCCGAAGCCGTGGGACCAGCGGACCCTCCGCAGGCATGCCGCCGAAGGCAACCTGCCTGCCGCCCTCGTGGCAACCAGCAGAGCGCCCCCCCCATGGCTTGCCGCCCCAGGCACGCGCTTGGTGTGCTGGTGCCTGGGCCACCCCTGGGCATAGGGCATTGTTTTTCACTGCCTTTCTGGTTACAGGCCTACAGCAGTGTTGCAAAATAGACAGTCTTGGCTTGCTAGACATTTTTGGCCGACAGCTGCTGCTTCTTAATTTTTCCCCACAAGGTTTTCTTTTAAGGACCCCAACAGGGAGTGGTGGGTGGAACAGCCCTTCCTCTTATTCTTTTCCACACACCAATTTTGGTCTATTGATTTTTTCAGTCCCCCACTTTTCTTATTTACCAGGCATGCTGTTAACACAGTCTTTGAATTAAACCGACTAGGCCTTTTTTGTTCAGACTAATTTAGTCTTTCTGTCTCCCTTTCCCACCTTCTCCCCTTAACTATTATTACAGTGTTGTGACATTAAATGGACTTTTACTACCACCTTACACTTGATCTTACAATTAGGATAAGTTTGTAGGCCCAGTTATTACAACACACACCACCCCCACACAAGTCACTCCTTCACTTTAAAGACCCTTCCCAATATCAAGCTACCACTGATAGTTTATCAGACTGCAGAAACAGCATGCAAAGCAATGTGACTTTTTTGTCCCATGCCTCTAGAGGAGTGTAAGTTGATCCACACGCTGTATTGTTCCCACTTCCTTGCCAGTTCTGAGCTGCTATGGAAACAGGAGATTCCATTTGGCAATAGTATGTTCTCAGGTGTTCTCTTTCACAGATACCATATGAAAGGTTATTTCACTTAACATCAGAGGCCAGAGTCTTGCACTCAGTGGTACTGGTGCAATCTCATTCTAGTTAACAGGGCTTCACTGGTGTAGAATGAGAGCAGAGCCAGAACTTCTGGGTTCTCATTCTGGCTCTGCCACGCCAGTTATTTAACCTCTGCATTAGCTTCCTCATCTGTAAAATTGGGAAATTACCTACCTACCTTTCAGGGATATGGTGAGGATTAGTTTCTATTTGGACAGCCGTTGGAAGATGTAAAATGCTAGGGAAGCGTTGCCGTGTGGATAACAAATCTGGGGTCAGAATTTAAAAGGAGATAATACATTTATCAATTTATTTGGGCCAAATCCTGAAATCTCTGTTAATGGCCAAGCCTTGCAAGCCTTATTCTAGTATTCACATTGAACTATTCATGTGAGGAAGGTAAGAGAGACTGGGCCCTCACTCAGATCCTCCTCTGAAGTCAATAGAGCTTTCCCCTTATTTAGAGCTTCATAAAAGCCCGCAGGACCTGGTCCTTGACTTCTCATTTTCTTAGCCACCGGAAGGCGTTTCATTTGGAGAAAAGCTTGTTCTTCCTGCAGTGAGATCATAATCCTGTCCATATGGCATCAGGATCCCTTGCTGTGGAAGTGTGACTTGTAGTCATCACAAACTGAGCGTGCTGACTTAGATATACAAGCCAGTAGGAGAGAAAGCGCTCGTTTAAAGACACACATCTGATAACGACACTTAACGATATTTTTAAAATCTGCACAACATATCTAATGAACCGACGCCCCAAAAGTAGAGTCCCTCTAGGGCAGGACTGAGGTTGCAGACATAATTGATGGAGCATGATCAAGGAGATCTTGAAGGTTCAAGGAGAAGAGGTAACTTAACTGCAGTTGATCAAAGAGCTAAGAGTTACAGTCCTCACAGCTTCTTGTCAAACTGTCTTAAATGGGCTATCTTGATTATCACTACAAACGTTTTTTTCTCTCCTGCTGACAACAGTTCATCTTAATTAATTAGCCTCTTAGAGTTGGTTTTGCAACTCCCACCTTTTCATGTTCTCTGTATGTATACATCTCCTCACTATATGTTCCATTCTATGCGTCCGATGAAGTGGGCTGTAGCCCACGAAAGCTTATGCTCAAATAAATTTGTTAGTCTTTAAGGTGCCACAGGTACTCCTGTTCTTTTTGTGGATACAGACTAACACAGCTGCTACTCTGAAAAAAGTAGCCAATGCATGAGCACGGTGCCAATTCCTCCTATCAGTAGTGAACTCAAAAGCTGCACAGCTGTAAATAAAAGCATGAAGGAGAAATGAAGGTTAGAGAGGAAGAAAGCCTCAGCTCGTAAAAGCTGGAAGACCACAGTGCAAATCACATTTCATTTCACTACTGAGAGTCATACAGAAAGAATCCTCTTCCTGCACTTGCAGCTGTAGGTGTTGTTTTAAGACCTGGGATTTGATGCTAGAGAGAGACGTCAAATATTAGATAACCAAAAGTGACCTGAATGTACCTACAGTAGTTTGTAAACAAAGTGTATAGTGTACCACTGTGAGAAAATCTAACCCAGTGTGTTTGCATCTTTGGGCCTGTTACAGCTCCTGTACGTGTGCTGTATGTTTTGATATAGTTCGATTCATTTTGGACTTAGGTGAAGATTCATGTATTTTTGTGTCAGTGTGTATATTTTTGCATCAGTGTGTATTTTCAGTTAATTGGTGGTCTTGGGGGTGGGGGACAAAAATTACTCAGGTTTCCAGAGATGGGGAAAAAGGTTAAAGTAGAGAGAAGTGACATTCTGGGCATGCATTGTAAAAACTTCTTTGAATTCATGGAAGAACGATCATTGTTCTTGGGAAGGTAGAACATCGAGCCCCACTGGGTAAAAGGGATGGCTGTTGAGTGTCTGTCAGTGAGAACGTGCACCTGGGTAATCAATAGTCTAAAACAAAATAAAATGTACCCCGCTGTCATTTCTTAGCTATCTGTCAAGTTTAGACTAATGAAGAGAACAGAGAGGACAGATTTCTGTCATGTTACCTATTTGTGCTAATTATACTACTTAAAAGCCTAGTGCCTCGTCAGTTGCAAGGAATTGCATAATGTAGAGTGGGAGTTAATAGGCAGAACCTTCACTTATAATATAGTGAGTGGGTGAAGGTACAGTGCCTCTCATGGGAAAGTACCACACACCGCAGTTCTGAGGGCAGAGGCCTACCTGCATTTCAGCAAGCTGCCTCTATTAAAAGCAAATAAATAGAGCAAATGCTACTGGGGAGAAAGAGAGGCAAATAGGATTTTAATATGTGTTTAATAGATACCATTTTAGGGGGCTTTTAAAGCTGTGACAACTGGGGACTGGATAACCTGGTGCTAGAGGACTTTGTCTGTGGGTTCATGGTTCAAATCCAGATTAGGGTGATAGTCTACGTGACAGTTGTTCCATGGCTTACGTGAGATGAGCTGCTTTCAAATCAGTTTCTACTGCTCCAACATCTCAATCACGGTTAATACCCTCTTCTGGCAGTCTCATCATAAAGAGTAATGGTTGGACTGGCATGGAGACTGAGCCACCTTTTACAGGTGGTCCCTCCTGCTGAATAGGGCTGCTAAATTTCTAATCTCACAAAACCAAACATCCTTGCCTCGCCCCTGCCCCGCCCCTTCTCTGGGGTTTTCACTGGGCTGGGGTTGGGGCAGGGGATTGGGATGCAGGAGGGGTGCAGACTCCGAGGTGAGGCCAGAAATTAGGAGTTGAGAGTGTGGGAGAGAGCTCTGGGCTGGGTCAGGGTACGGGAGGGGATGAGGACTCTGGATGGGGGTGCGGGCACTGGGGTGGGGCCAGGAATGAGGGGTTTGGAGTGCAGGAGCGGGCTCAGGGCTGAGACAGGGGATTGGGGTGTGTGAGGGGGTGCAGGCTCCAGGAGGGAGTTTGGGTGTGGGAGGGGGCTCAGGACTAGGGCAGGGGGGTTGCGGTGTGGGAGGGAGTGTGGAATCTGGGGAGGGGTCTCAGGGCTGGAACAGGGGGTTGGGGTGCAGGCTCTGGAAGGGAGTTAGGGTGTGGGACGGGGTTGGGGTGTGCGCTCCAGCTCTCCCGGAAGCAGCCGGCATGTTTGGCTCCTAGGGGGCGGGGCAGCCAGGCGCCTCCATGTTCACAGGCGCCACCCCCTGCAGCTCCCATTAGCCATAGTTCCCGGCCAATGGGAGCTGCGGAGTCAGTGCTCGGGATGGGGGCAGCACGCGGAGCTTTCCTCATTGCCTCTGTGCCTATGGGATGCAGGGATATGCCAGACTCTTCCGGGAGAGCTGCACAGAGCCAGGGCAGGCAGGGAGCCTGCCTTAGCCCTGCTGCACCCCCGACCACACTTTTAATGGCCCAGTCAGCAGTGCTGACCGGAGCCGCCAGGGTCCCTTTTCAACCAGGCGCTCTGGTCGAAAACCAGACCCCTGGCTACTCTATCATCAAGTGATACTGTGGCAGGTGATTAATCTGCGAGCAGCAAGAACAACAGGCTGGAGCAGATAGCTGGGCCCAGCCCTGCAGGCCAGAGCTGCCAGTACGAGGTGAGTGCCGAGCAGGCTCAGCCCCCCAAGAAATATGTTCACCAGCCGCCTGTGTAGCAGACAGTCCGAGGAGCCAGGCTGCGAATCCCTTGTTCTCACAAGATCGTGCTGAAAGCAATGAGGCTGTTTGAGAAGTGAGGTGCTACTCAGGGAGAATAAGGGGATCACAATATGGCCCTCTAATCTTTTCAAATATTAATTAATGGAGTTCCTCTGTTAGAAATGCAGTACTATTACTGGGGTTTCCTTTCATCGTGTAGGCACTGTTCAGTTAGTAGAATCCCTTCCCTCACCCCATTCCCCTTGGTTTATAACACATCCTTTCTCTTCTCACTGTCTGGCTTGGCTGTTTGTGTAAACAGGAAATGACCCCGGGGGATCTCTGGGACTCAGGACATTTCATACATAGCTCATAAGTGCCATCTCCCTCTCTGACGGAAGCCAGCTCCCCCTTTCCCCCTGCAGGATTACCATATGGTAACGTGAGCTGTTTGACATTGGAGCTGGGGTTCTCTAATTTAGGAAACGGACACAGAACAGCATGGAAAGAAGAGTGTTCATCTGGATTTTAACAATTTCTTTCAGTCTCCAGGGACTTACTATATATTCTGTTCATTCGGGGTGATACTCACCCCTGTGCAGAAGGCCAGCACCAGGTCTACACACGCTTTGTGTCCCACATAAGCCCCTACGGATTGAGTGGTGCCTACCTTGTGGTGGGCGTTAGCATGGCGTTGCGTTTCATCCTCTAGCTGTGGAGTGAAATGGGCACATTCAGGGTTGCCCTCTCCTCTCGCTCACAGCAGTCTAAGTAAGGAGTGACTCCAGTGAACTCAGTGGAGCTGCGCTGCTGAAAAATCTAGTGTCAGAGGAGAGTCAGGCCCGCAGTTTATAGTTGCTGTTTTGTACTACAGCAAAATACTGTCATTGATCACTCACCCTGCCTTACTGGGTTACTAGTATTGCTTGGGGAGGGATAGCTCAGTGGCTTGAGCATTGGCCTGCTAAATCCAGGGTTGTGAGTTCAATCCTTGAGGAGGCCACTTAGGGATCAGGGCCAAAAATCAGTACTTGGTCCTGCTAGTGAAGGCAGGGGGCTGGACTCCTTGATCTTTCCAGTTCTAGGAGATAGGTATATCTCTTATTATTGTTGAGAGACTGGAAAGAACAGGTGGCAGAGGCCAATGGGAGAGAGGGGTGGCTCACGTTCATAGCCATTGCAAGGACAGGCTGGACTCTGCGGTATGTACATGAGTACAGTCTGGCTCATTGTCTCCCTCTGGTGCTCAGACCATGTAAAGAGCACCCCACATGCTATAAAAACTCCATGGCCACAATTGTTTTTTTGGGTATAAAAGCCAGGACTTGCATTAGGGAGTAGCAAGCAGGGCAATTGCCTGGGGCCTCATGCCACAGGTGCCCCCATGAAGCTAAGTTGCTCAGGCTTTAGCTTCATTCCCGGGTGGTAGGCTCAGAGCCCTGGGCTTCAACCCCACATGGTGGGGCTTTGGCTTTCAGCCCTGGGCCCCAGCAAGTCTAATGCTGGCCCCGCTTCATGCTCCCCCCGCCAAAACCTACTCATGGCCCCTCCAGGGGGCCTCAGACCCCTGGCTGAGAACCACTGCTTAAGCAGCAGTGAGCCATGCTTTTTAGATCTAGAGGGACTGGGTCCAAATCCCACAGATGACCCAGGTGTCATTAATACTCAGTCCCTGTGCCTGTCTATATGCAGTGGAAGTGCACTGCATTATGCTTCAAAAACAGCAGTAACTGGTGGGGCTTGGTAGTGTTTCCTGACTGCAGCCTCAGCCTGGTAAGAGAAGCTGCATAATAGTTCTGCGACCAAAAAGATGTGATACCAACACTGATTCCTTATAGAGATAAGATAAATTGGCATGAGCCAGATTTAAATCTAAGTGTGTCCACAAAAGATTTGCACTGGTTTAACCAAATCAACTGTTAAATCAATGTATGGTTAGACTGGTGTAACTTTGAATATAGGTGAGGCCCTAGACACCCTTACCTTCTTTTGGAGCTATGAGTGTTCATTACTTCTTCAGATTGGATGTCCCAAGATGGGTTCCCAAAATTTAAGGTGCTTCTGATTGCTTGAACTACCAAGAGAAGTAACTTTTTCCATGAATGTTTCAAAGAAACAGTTATTGGAAACTTACTATTTTGATGCCAATTTACTTAAAAATAATGTTAAAAATGTGTTAGGAACCAACCCACATTCCAGTTGTATTCACAATATATGGCCACAAAGTGGAAAACCCTTGTACTTTTCTTCCTTATGGAAAATACAAAATGCATAGTAAATTAAGTCTGTAGTTATAGATTCATAGCATTTAAGGCCTGAAGACAACATTATAATCATCTAGTCTGACCTCGTGCATAGCACAGGCCATAGTATTTCCCCAATAATTTCTGCATTAAGCCTATAACTTCTGTTTAGGCTAGAGTGAGTCTTCTAAAAGATAAATGATTTTGATTTACTGACTTGCAGTGATGAAATGGTACTTAAAGATTTAGGCAGATAGGGAGCTTGGTTTGAAATCATTATTCTGCCTTTGGTAGTTCCAGTATGTTTTCATTAAATTTCGTAGACAGCATGGGCTCCCTCTGGTGTCTAATTTGAATATCTGAAATTTAATTTAATTTGCCCTTTCATCCCAGCCCAACAGATAGTGTAGGTAGGTTTAACTGAGAAAGCTGTGTTTTCATTTCTGTGTTTTCATCAAAAACTTGATTATCAGTCTACTCTTATTTGTGATGTAGATTAGTAAATCCACTTAAATGATTAAATCCACTTCTTACCATTTAAATCCTTGTTTTCTAAATTAAAAGGATCTCAGATCAAAAACATGTACTAAGGCGGGGGCGGGGAATCCAAAGAAAATGTCAACTGCTTAAAATTGTGATATTGACAAGAAGAACCAAACTCAGAATGCTATTCCTGTCATGTAGAAATTGTAGCTTTCATCCTATGAAAAGACACCGGGGCAGAGCTTAAAAAAGTGCTTTGTGCCCATTCAGGCCTGTAAATGAAGGGGGACAGATTTTCAAAAGTGCTCAGCACCCAGCAGCAACCCACTGCTGTCCTTGTCTTTAGTGGGAGCTGCTGGGTACTGACCACTTGAAAATATGGTGACTTCACCTAGGTGCCTAATCAGGCGCTGAGCAGTTTTGAAAACCTGGCCACTTATTTAAACTGGCTAACTGGAAAGTGGTGGTGGGAGCTCTCTCTTGAAAATCTGACCATTAGCATTTGAGTTTCTAAAGGGACAGGGACGCTTGGCATTTTGCAGTCACAGATGGTACCAGTGTTTTGCTTTTGTGTAATAACTTTGCTCTATCCTGGGGCATAGACCTTGCAGTCCCAAAAGGGACAGGGAACACTGGCATTGGCTTCAGGCGTGCTTCCCTTGATAAACAAAGTTATATTTCAGAATCTAACAATATTTTTTGTAACCTTTATTATTTTTGTCCTTGTTCTTCCTTAGGTACTTTGAGTTTTATGAAGGGCCTTTTGAATACAACTCCACCAAATGCCTGGAATTAAGACAGGATATCATTGAGGTGAAAGTGCTCTCTATGTAAGTATGAGCAGTTGCTTTATAAAATGGTTGCCCTGTCAGGCGGGTTACAAACACATGTATAATGAGGGGGCCAAAGACACATCTCCAAGGAGCAGGGATTTTGAGCTTCCATGTCAAAGTAATGGGGATTAAGAACTTGATCCCCAGTGGAGGCAATGGGGTTCTTTCCATTCATTTCAGTGGGCTTTGGGCCAGGCTCAGTGCCACCGCCTGAATTTGATTAATTTAAGCAGCATATGTTTTCATCTATAATAGTCTGTTCAGGGCCCTCTACTGAGATCATATCGTGTGTTTTTATTTGCCAAGTAATTTAAACAATTCAGTAGCATAGCACGATTCTGTCATTTGATCAATGCAGTATCAGTATTCTGTCTTGTATGGTCCCACAGGGACGTCAGGAAATGTATCAGTTGTCTAAGAGGATTATACATCCCTGAAAAGGGGTTTTAAAACATAATAAAAAGGTAAAATAATAACTGATGTGAGGACAAAATGATCTTCTTCAGTCCACAGTGCATATTCCTTATTTTCACTACAGGCCTCCTTAGTACATGTTCAGCACATACTCCCATTGATATCCATGGGAGTTGTGCTCATGAAACAACTGCACAATAGGTCCACATTTGTCCATGTAGCAGCTGGAAGCGCGCTTCCCAGTGCAGGCAGTCAAGCACTAGTTCTGCTCAAGCTAGTACACTAAAAATAGAAAAGTAGTTGGGTGTAGCCTCTTGAGTACAAACCTGCCTGGACTGCCTAGGTGCATTCTCGGGCAGCTAGCCCAGGCAGCTGCCTGAGCTATCTTTAGCTACACCGCTATGTTTAGTGCACTAGCTCTAATGCAGGGGTCGGCAGCCTTCGGCACGCGGCCCATCCAGGTAATCCGCTGGAAGGCCGCGAGATATTTTGTTTACATTGACCATCTACAGGCACGGCCCCCTGCAGCTCCCAGTGGTCGTGGTTCGCTGTTCCTGGCCAATGGGAGCTGTGGGAAGCAGTGGCTGGTCAACATAAACAAAATGTCTCACAGCCCACCAGTGGATTACCCTGCTGGGCCATGTGCCGAAGGTTGCCGACCCCTGCTCTAATGCATGCCTTTCTACCCACACTGAGAATCACTCTCCAGCTGCAGAGTAGACATACCCTGTGACTGAGTTCTAAGCTATGGAGAAGAGGAGTTTGACCTAGACGAAGTAACTTTAAAGTCTTCTCTACAAAACTGTAACAAATCCTGGAGAGATTCCACATGTAAATGAAAAACAGCCCAGATATTGGTTTAAACAATTATTTATTATTAAAAATAATGTGTCACCTTGAGAACAGTTTCAGAGTGGTAGCCATGTTAGTCTGTATCAGCAAAAACAACGAGGAGTCCTTGTGGCACTTTAGAGACTAGCAAATTTATTTGGGCATAAGCTTTCGTGGGCTAAAACCCACTTCATCAGATGCATGGAGTGAAAAATTCAGTAAGCAGTATATATATATAACAGCACATGAAAAGATGGGAGTTGCCTTACCAAGTTGGGGGTTCGGTGCTAACAAGGCCAATTCAATTAAGGTGGAAGTGGCCTATTCTCAACAGTTGACAAAAAGAGGTGAATATCAAGAGGGAAAATTACTTTTGTAGTGCTAATGAGACCAATGCAATCAAGGTGGACGTCGCCCATTTCTAACAGTTGACAAGAAGATGTGAGTATCAGCAGAGGGGAAATTGCTTTTTGTAGTGACCCAGCCACTCCCAGTCATGGTGTCCAGTACATTGGCCAAACCAGACAATCTCTATGCAAAAAAATAAATGGACACAAATCAGACATCAAGAATTGTAACATTAAAAAAACAGTAGGAGAACACTTCAGTCTCCCTGGACACTCAATAATAGACTTAAAAGTGGCAATTCTTCAATGAAAAAACTTCAAAAACAGACTTCAATGAGAAACTGCAGAACTGGAATTAATTTGCAAACTGGACACCATCAACTCTTTGTGCCTCAGTTTCTCCACCTGTAAAATGCGGATAATGACACTGACCTCCTTTGTAAAGCCCTTTGCGATCTACTGATGAAAATCACTATGAAAGAGCAAGGTATTATTATTGTTAAACGCAGATCAAGACATGTTTCCTGTCCTGGGCCCCAATTCAGCTAAGTAGTTAAGCATGTGCTTAAATTTCATTTACTTCAATGAGACCACTTGTGCACTTAAAATTAAGCATGTGCGCAAGTGCTTTGCTGAATCAGGGCCTTGAAGAGCTTTTGTTCTAAGACAAGACAAAGACAAGATAAAATTCTGGCTGGCAGATCAGATGAGGAAGGGACAGGAAAGGAGGAGGAACCCAACACACGCTACTCTTTGGATATTTCTGGCATGCTTTCAGTAGTGTGATAGGCAGGTCCATGCCAAACTCTGCAGTTTGCATTCTTTATGTAAGGAAATATGTTGGCACTCTTGGTGGTCCTGTGTGGCCCATTGCTACCCTCTTAAGGGGAGTGTCTGTAATGGGCATAGTTATAAGGACAGTTTTTCCCCTACCTTCTATCTTTCATGCTTTCTGACATGTATCACATTTGGCCTTTAACACATGATCCTGGACAAAATGCCTCCATCCATGGGTGGCGTATGAACCGCCCATTCGGGAAGGCTAGCCCCTGACCCCGCCCCTTCTGCCTGAGGCCCTGTCCCCCTCCCCAGCCCCGAGTGCCCCACCACGGCTGGAGGAGTCCCACACCAGCCACCCCGAGTCCTGGCTCACTGGCCGGCCCCAGCCGCCGCCAGCCCTGGGCTGCACCGGCCAGTTCTCCCCAGAGCCCCCAGATGCTAAACAGGCAGCTCGAGCACCCACACCAGCCAAGTCCCGGGCCACCAGCCAGCTGGACTGCTCCTGCTCCTGCCCCTGCCTGCTTCCGGGATGAGAAGCAGCCTGGGCTGGGGCCACGAGGGAAGAGTGGGAAGCAGGAGGGGGCCTCCAGGCAGGGCGTGGGCGGGTTCCCCTGGCCTGTGATACCCACCGCCCATGCCTCCATCCATAGCATATTCCAGCCCCAGGCAGGCATTCAGCTGAGAATCTCAAGCAAAGGATGAGCAGGACCTGCAGACTTGGTTGCTATCTGAACATTCCGTGGGATTTACTGGAGTCAATCTCGCACTTGTCGTGGCTTCAAAGAAAAACCTGCGGCTGGTCCATAAAAGATATATAGATATAGATATATATTTTAGCCATTGCAGCAGTAGGCCTACGTGGGAGGAATTTCCCTACAGCTCAGCCACTCATTTATCAGTTATTTGTCCGAGGGGCCTGGGTTCTCTAGGGGTTAGGGCAGGGTAACTTGGAATTAGGATTCAGGGGCTCTGTTCTCAGATCTGCCACTGACTTAGCGTGTGATCTTGAGCAAGATGTTTAACCCCTCTGCCTCAGGTTGGAAACTGGGGATTGTAGTTACTTATTATTTGGATAGCGCCAGGTGGTAGTTACTTTATAGACAGGCATAAAAGACAAAGTTTCTGCCTCCGGGTGCTTAGAGCCTCAGTGATAACACAGACCTACTCATAGGCCTAATTATTGTTTGTAAAGCGCTTTGAGATTTTCAGATGAAAAGTTGCTCTAGATGTGCAAAGTATTGATGAAAACAGCCATCTAAAGCAATAGCAACAGCACTTTGCTGCTACAGCTCTGCATGAATCTTGGACATACACCTCCCCCACTGTAGAGATAGCAAAGCTGGCTGCTGCCTTTTCCCCTGTAACTGGCACTGGATAAAGGACATAGGCATAGCAACTTTGTCCAGTTTGCTGACTCACAATGCTTAAAAATAAATAGTGAGAATAGGAACATCTTGCCAGGGTGCGTGCTGGAATCGTGTTCTCTTATATTGATTGCGGGGCATAGAGAAAATCACCTCTCTGTAGCTTATCCAGTGGCATTCCAATTTAATGGGATAGAATTAGCCTTGGATGTGCAGTTATAAATTATTTGTATTATGGTGGTACCATAAGCTGTTTAACATAGCAAAGCTCTGTTTGCCACGCTGGGTTCTTCTAATGTGCATGTGGAATATTCTTTTCCCCTTAGTTATCCCTCAGGGATAATGGAAGATTTCCAAATTAGCATGCTCCGATTGGCTACAGAAGGTACAGTATGACCTAGTTCTTTAAGAGTGACTTCCCTACTCTGGAAAGCCCTAAATTACACCAGTGTGAAATATAAAGCTGTTCTTAAAAGACCCTTGTTATTTTATTGAAAACCAGCATAGGGAGCATTCAAACCCCTCAAACCCAAAGAGAATGCACCAAGATCCAGCAGCCTCAAAGAGACCTCAAACTTCATCAAAGTCCAAAAAGGGACATCACATATCCATTCTACCTAGATATTTGTGAATTCCCAGGCACCATGATACACCTCTACCCCGATATAACGCGACCCGATATAACACAAATTCGGATATAACACGGTAAAGCAGTGCTCTGGGGAGGCAGGGCTGCGCACTCCGGTGGATCAAAGCAAGTTCAATATAACGCGGTTTCACCTATAATGCGGTAAGATTTTTTGGCTCCCGAGGACAGCGTTATATCGGAGTAGAGGTGTATCTAGGTGCCAGGTACTAAAGATCACACACACACTCGTCTAGGTAGGTAGGAGCAACTTGTAGAGCTTTAAGGTAGTCCCATGATGCTGACCATTGAAGTCCTCTTCCTTTCCCCAGAAGATATGAAAGACAATCTTCTAATGTCAAATCTACAGACCAGTCTGGCTCAGACTCTTAGCAGAAGGCTATTTTATGTTCTGCTCCATGAAATAACTGAGCAGTAAGAACTTTCCCACTCTTAAGTACATTTTCTCTTGGTTTCCCCGATGAAAGCTCTTTTTCTTTTCCTTATTGAAGTCTGCAGAGTTGCCATAATGGTGAGGCTATGACCTCCACAGCTGCAGGCTAATATGCCACACACAGGATTATGGCTGCGGTGGAGGTACAGGCGGCAGAGAAGCTGGGTTGTGAGGCAGAAAGTATGTGTTACAGTACATCCACAAGCAAAGGAAAATTGAGGCTGGATATCAGAAAAAAAATTCATCCGAATGTTGACTGTGGAATAGCAGCAAAGAGTCCTGTGGCACCTTATAGACTAACAGACGTATTGGAGCATGAGCTTTCGTAGGTGAATACCCACTTTGTTGGATGCATGTCTGGAATAATTTCTCTAAGGGCAGTGGAGAGAGGCCCATCACTGAAGACCAAAACTAGAGTGGACAAAGCACTAGCAAAAAATACAGCTGGGAAAAATCTTTAACTGGAAGAGGTGCACTAGGGGCTTGATCCAACCTCCCTTGATGTCAACGGGGACTTTTCCTATTAACTTCAAGAGTAGTTGTCAGGTCTTAGGCATTGCCTGCACTGAGGATATGCTCTGGTTACAGCCATCAGTGGCCAGCCACCAGTGTAGCTATCCCAGTGCATTGCTGCGGGTACATCTACATTTGAGCGGGGAGGTGTGATTCCCAGCTCGCGTAGACTTACCCATGCTAGCTGTGCTTGAGCTAGTGTCTAAGAGTAGGAGTGTGTCTGTGGTGGCACAGGCAGCTCCTCAGGCTAGCTGCCCCAAGTACAGTCCTACCTGGCCCCGTGTACGTACTTGAGCGGCTAACCCAAACCATCGCCCATGCAGTCACGTGCACAGTGCTGTTTTTAGGTTCTAGGTCAAGTACAACCAGTGCGGATCTGTCTACGCAAGCTGGGAATCACAGCTTCCAGCTCCAGTGTAGACCTAGTCTTAGCATAGATAAGCAAGACATCTATCAGTTTTATTTAGCATCAGGATAGCTTACTTAGGTCTGGTCTACACTGGGGAGGTGGATGTAAGCCCTGGTCTACACACAGCCCCTAATTCGAACTAGGGTACGCGAATTCAGCTACGTGAATAACGTAGCTGAATTCGAACTACCCTAGTTCGAATAACTTACCCATCAGACGCCGAAGCGAACTCCGCGGCTCCAAGGTCGACTCCGGCAACTCCTCCTGCCGCGGTGGAGTACCGGAGTTCGAACTAGCGCTTCCGGGGTTCGAACTATCGCGTCTAGATCAGACGCGATAGTTCGAACTCCGAGAAGTCGAACTCGCCGCGTCGACCCGGACGGTAAGTATAGACGTGGCCTAAGATACGCAACTTCAGCTACAGGAATAGCGTAGCTGGGGTTGACGTATCTTATTTAGACTTACCTCCCGTCCTCACGGCGCGGGATCAATGGTTGTGGCTCCTCCTGTCGACTCCGCTTCTGCTGCTCGCCCTGGTGGAGTTCTGGCGTCTACGGGAGTGCGTTCGGGGATCGATATATCGCGTCTAGACGAGATGCAATATATCGTTCCCCGATAGATTGATCACTACTCACTGATCCTGGCAGGTAGTCTGGACGTACCCTTAGACTGAAGCTGTTTGGGACAGGGGTCCTCTTTGTGCTCTGTGTTTGTACAATGCCTAGCTCAAAGCGTCCTGCTTTATGACTGGCCTCCTAGATGCTACAGCAAGATAAACAATCAATAATTTGTTCTCCCAGTTTCAAGCAGGGTTACATTGCAGGGGTAGAAATCACAGTTTATAGTGGCTTTACATGTACACTAGGGGTTTGCAGAGGTGCAGCTACGCCGATGGCTGAAATTCCTAGTGTGGACAAGGCCTTAGAGGAGAACTTGAGGCTTTATACTTTGAGAATGGGATTTTCAAAGGGGCCTAAAGAAACTGGGCACCAAATTCCCTTAGGCCCATTGAAGTTCCCAGCCCAAATCTTTTCCAGATCTAATCTCTGTGGGTCCATAAATTAGCCGTCATTACCAAATGGAATCCAGAAAGATCACACACAAGAGATCACCTTGTTTTTTAAACGTTCAGGTTTCTTTCAGAATCGAAGGAAGAGAATCTGAAAGTATAAGTGTGATTAAAAGAGAAACAGGCATAAATAGGATGTGTGTCATTAACTGCGACATTAACTGCCACTACTTAATCAGACTTCAGGGTCTGTCTTTAATGTCAGTGTATAACATTTGTGGTCTAGTGGACAGGACACTGGACTTGGACAGTTCTGGACTGTACCTGTCTGTGTTACTGACTTCTGCATGACCTTATGCAAGTCACTTCACTTCTTTGTGCCTCTCTTTCCTCTCTTGCTCTTTGCCTGCCTTATCTATTCAGATTGTAAGTTCTTTGGGGCAGGGAATGTGTTTGTACAGCACCTAGCACAACGGAGCCCAAATCCTGGCTGGGGCCCTGTAGGCACTACTGTAGTAGAAATAATAACAGTAAGCGTCCCATTCCAGGGTGCAACCCAGACCAGCGAGGGGGGTTGTGCCTCACCATGCTTTGCTGTTGTAGCTCCCACCTTGGGTCACTCACAAGCAGCCTGCCAGCAAGCAGGTCACACTCTGAGTGTCTGTGTGTAACAGTAGCCCTGGTCTAACACCTCTGATCCCAGCAGCCTGTCAGCAACATTAGAGTTGCATTCTGGCTTCCAGCAACCTTGGTTACTACTTGCAGGGTGACCCCAACATACTCCCAGTCCCTAATTTCCTCCAAAATGTGTGTGTTCTGCACTGCTCAGCCCTCTCCTGGGCAGTTCAGATATTAAAGGTCCTTTGCCCTGTAAAGGGTCAATAGTCAACAGTTTTCTACTCTTAACTGGTGTTACCAAACAGTTCAGTTTACACACAACACTGGATTTTTTTAGATTAAAAATGAAACAAGTTCATTTAAAGAGAGATTTTAAGTGAGTCCAAGTATCAGCCATTAACGCAGAAATGGTTACAAGAGAAATAAAGATAAAGTGCTTCCTAGCAGCCAAAACTTGACAAAGTAGACTTGGTTCAAGGTAAAATCTTTACCACGTGTTCCCAGCAACATGGCTGACCAAATTCTCAGGTCAGACCTCCCCTCAAAGTCAAAGAGCTGGTTTCTTTGTCTTGTTAAGTGAAAGAGTAATAACCTGGGGTGGTTTTGCCCCTCACTTTGATAGTCAGGGCTGGCTCCAGGCACCAGCGAAGGAAGCAGGTGCCTGGGGTGGCCAATAGAAAGGGGCGGCAGTCCATCCGTTATTGGGGCGGCACTTCGGTGGCAGCTTAAGCGCTCTGCTTCAGTCTTCGGCGGCAATTCGGTGGTGGGTCCTTCACACCGTCTCTTCCTCTTTGGCGGCAGCTCAATTGGGTTTTTCTTTTTTTTTTCTTTGCTGCTTGGGGTGGCAAAAAAGCTGGAGCCGACCCTGTTTATAGTCCAGTCACCCTTTGCAAAGCATTTTCCTGAGGGTTACCCCTAGATAAAGTTCATTCCAGCTAAAAGGAAGGAGACATGGAGTCTTGTGGTGAAGAAGGTTCTATGTTGTTTGCCAAAATGCAGATCGCTTTTTTCTTCCTGCCCCGCTTTGTTGGCAAAGAATGGCCACTTGACACATAATTGCCAGTCAACTTTGACACCTGGCTAGCATCATCAGCTTGTCTTTTGTCTTTGAGAAACTGGTTTACCCACTCCCCAGACTTGCCTGATAAACACGTTGTAGTCCTAATTTCAGTTTCTGTTCAGAACTCTTAGTATGCATTTTGTACATACATTACAAAAGAATACTGACAATTCATGTGGTGTTAGTTTTTAAATGATACCTCATGGTATATTTTGCACAAAGATTATTACAAAAATGTTTATGGTGTGAATACAGGGGTGCTTTTAGTCATACATAAGGATTTTGGTTTTACACAGAGAGCATTCATGTGGGCCAACTGTCTCTTCCTACCAAATAACCATTACAGGCCCTCATCAGTGCAGTGTTATGAATGGAGAAAAGTTCATTTCATAAAAGTGCACTCAAAAGTCTTTGGTTTTGTCTTTAGGGTGAAGCAAACTGAATTGTTTGACAGGTGGAAGAGCCTACAGATGTGCAAATGGGAGATGAATGTGACAGAAGCCAACATATTCAAGTAAGACGGGTTTCTGTTAATGAGATTATAGCTACCAGTAACTAACAGGGGTGAGTTTCAATGTAATCGATTGTAAAGGAGTGATGTAATCACATATCAATGGTTATTAAAGAATCATAGAATCATAGAAAGAGCAAGTAAAACATCAAAAGAGGCTGTTACTTTTTACCATTCATTATGATCGGGGAGACCAATGCATTTAAGTAGGTTTTGGCTATTGTTAATTTTAAAAAGGTCAGGTAGCAGGATGGTGTGAGGGTGGAAGAATGCTATAGAAGCACCTAAGACTCACCCCCCTCTAGGGTGACCAGATGTCCTGAGTTTATAGGTACAGTCCTGATATTTGGGGCTTTTTCTTATATAGGTGCCTATTACCGCCCCACCCCGTGCTGATTTTTCACTCTTGCTATCTGGTCACCCTACCTATGAAGGAGGGGAAATCTGTGCTGAGGATCCCCCCAGCATGTTTCAGGGAGAAGAGAGATGGAGGCACAATCTGGGCCCTGGAGAGATTATGGAAGATCACCGTGAGTCAATGACCAACCATAGAACAGAACACTGGAGTCCTGCCTCCTAGTGCTGTGCTCCAGTCATAAACCAAGAGTTCATCAGGATGCTCCTTGCGTCAAGGGTGCTGACCAAATTCTCAGCTGGTGTAAATGATTGCAGCTACACTATCTTCAGTAGTAACACTGCTTTACACCAGCCGAGAATCTTCAGAAACATCAGAATGAAAATCTTGATAGTTAGTTCTGTATTCCATTGATTATCTTTCCTTATTACCCTTCTCAATTGCCATTCTCTGGCCTCCTCAGCTGCTGTTCTGGTATCCAGAGGCCTCTGTCATTTGTCCCTAGAACACTCTATCTTATCTTATATCCTTGCTGAAGTTCATCTACAGTGATTTCAGAACCCAGCTTTGGAATGCTGTCCTGTAGGGCCAATATCTGAATGATGCCACAGCATTGTTTTAGCTTTGTGCACATATATTTATCACTGTGGATGCACAGGCATCAGAGACATGGGCAATGGCTCAGAAACAAATGTGCTCTGGAATAAGAGTGGGAGTAATTCAAGGATTTCTGTTGCAAAGACAAAAGTAGAAAAGGCATTAAATGAAAGATGTGAACTAAGAAATTGGCTCCATTTTGGAACACAGCACTCACTCCTCTGTATATTTAAGCTTAATATGAAATCTATGGTTATAGTAGCACATTAATCATAACATCATTGGGACAGCAGTTTCTATCCGTTTCAATTCTCATTGTAACTCTTAGCTTTACTCCATGCTATTGCTTCATGTAAACTTCTTCACCTATTGTTCATTTGACAGGTCAACGTTGTCAAGATGTTGCAATGCCCCTGCTTTTCTGTTCACCACACAGAAAAATACTCCCCTGGGAACTAAATTGAAATATGAAGTGGATACTAGTGGAATCTTCCATATCAATCAGGAAATCTTCAGAATGTTTCCAAAGGTGTGTTACATGTCTGCATCCATTTGCTAAAACCTCACACTGTAGCTGCTGCATTGGACAAAGTCTTATATAGTAGTCAAGCTTTAGCCAACATTTTGAAATTTTTGCAAGCATCCTTGATCCTGCATCTTCATTTTCCATATGATATTCCATTTGTTTTTTCCTCTGTCTAGTTGTCATCTGCTCCAGCTGGCAGGCAATGTGTATACTTTTGACTGCAGAATTTACTGACCACATGTTAACTGGCTAGTGAAATGGCTTTAGAAATCAGCATATAATGAAGCTCAGTGACCAAAACTCAACAAGGACATGAGAATTTGAGAACTCGGTGATTTTTACCTTCTTTCTGTTTGCAGGTTGTGAACATGTTGCAGAATTCTCAAATGTATTTATTAGAATTTATACACAAATTTCTTCAGCAAATAATCCTTGACCTGAAGAACATTACAACCCAACGTACAATTCTCAGTGCACACTGAAATTTAAGAGCAGAAACTAATTTATGTGATGGTGACTGTGAATTATGTAACAAACCCACACATCTCGAATTTCAAGCTGTATGTTTGTGGAAATATCTGAAACTCATCCCTTTGCAGAGGACCAGCACGATATTAATCTTAAGTTCTTATATGGCTGCCATTATCATCGTATCCAAGTACCACACAATCTTTAATGTATTTATCTTCTCGACACCTCTGTGAGGTAAAGCAGTGCTATTATCCCCATTTAACAGATAGGCTCTGAAACACAGTTCCTCAAAATATTTGGATGCCTAACTTCCATTGAAATCAATAATTTTGATGGGTGTTAGGCATGTAAATACCTTTGAGGATCTGGGCCTAAGAGACTTGCCTGAGATCTTATAGGAAGTCTGTGGTGGGTGGAGCAAAGAATTGAATCCAGGTCTCCTGAGTCCCAAATCCAGGCTATTCCCTCATAGCCACCAGACCACTTTTACTCTCCAATGCTTATTCCCTCCCCAGGTTATAAGAACATAAGAATAGCCACACTGGTGTCAGAGCAGCGGCCCATCTAGTGTAGAATCCATTCTTCCAACAGTGGTTGCTACCGGATGCTTTGGTGGGAAGGAATAGAACAGGACAATTATCTAGTGATCTATCTGCAGTTGTCCAGTTCCAGCTTCTGGCAGTCAGAGGTTTAGGGTCACCCACACCATGAAGTTGTGTCCCTGACTATCTTGGCTTATAGCCATTGATGGACCTATCCTCCAGGAACTTATCTAGTTCTTTTTTGAACCCTGTTATAATCTTGGCCTTCACAACATCCCCTGGCAACAAGTTCCACAGGTTGACTGTGTGTTGAATGAAGAAGTATTTCCTTTTGTTTCTTTTAAACGTACTGCCCATTAATTTAATTAGATGATCCTTGGTTCTTGTGCGATGTAAAGGAGTAAACAACACTTCCTTATTCACTTTCTCCACACTTTCATGATTTTATAGACCCCTTAGTTATCTCTTTTCTAAGCTGAACAGTCCCAGTCTTTTTAATCTCTCCTCATATGGAAGCTATTCCATACCTCTAATTGTTTTTGTTGCCCAACTCTGTACCTTTTCCAATTCTAATATATCTTTTCTGTCATATTATCTATCCCTTTCATAACATTCTGTTAACTCCTTTGACTGCTGCTGCACATTCAGCAGATGCGTTCAGAGAACTATCCATGATGACTCTAAGGTCTTTCTTGAATGGTAACAGCTAATTTAGACCCCCATCATTTTATATGTACAGCTGGGATTATGTTTTTCAAGAGGCTTACTTTGCACTTATCAGCAGCTCCCATTTTAATATAGAGATATGCCTATTTCATAGAAGTGGAAGGGACCTTGAAAGGTCAAGTCCAGCCCCCTGCCTTCACTAGCAGGGCCAAGTATTAATTTTTGCTCTAGATTCCTAAGTGGCCCCCTCAAGGATTGAGCTCACGACCCTGGATTTAGCAGGCCAATGCTCAAACCACTGAGCTATCCCTCCTTGTAGGTCACGTATCCCAGGCCCCTAATCATTTTTGTTGCCCTCCGCTGGACTCTTTCCAATTTTTCCACATCCTTTTTGTAGTGTGGGGCCCAAAACTGGACACAGTACTCCAGTTGTCCAGTCTCTCAGTTTTGTGAGATCCTTTTGTAACTCTGCGCCACTCGGCTTTGGACTTAACTATCTTGAGTAATTTTGTATTGCCTGCATACTTTGCCACCTCACTGTGTACTCCCTTTTCCAGATCATTTATGACTATGTTGAACAGCACAACAGGTCCCAATACAGATTTTTTGGGGACCCTGCTATTTACCTCTCTCCACTGTGAAAACTCACCATTTATTCCAACCTTGTATTTCCTATCTTTTAACCAGTTACTGATCCATGAGAGGACCTTCCCTCTTATCCCATGTCTGCTTACTTTGCTTAAGAGTCTTTGGTGTGGGACCTTGTCAAAGGTTTTCTGAAAGTCCATGTGCCAACTGAACCACCCTTGTCCATGTACTTGCTGACTCCCTCAGAGAATTCTAATGGATTGGTGAGGAGTTTTCAAAAGCCATGTTGACTCTTCTCCAACATATTGTGTTCATCTTTGTGTCTAATAATTCTATTCTTTACAATAGTTTCAACGAATTTGCCTGGTACTGAAGTTAGGCTTATTGGCTTGTAATTGCCAGGATTGCCTCTGGAGCCTTTTTTTTTTTTTTTTTTAAATTGAGGTTACATCAGCTGTCCTCCAATCATCTGGTACAGAGGCTTAAGCAATAGGTTACATACCACAGTTAGTAGTTCTGCAATTTCATATTTGAGTTCCTTCAGAACTCTTGGGTGAATATCATCTCATCCTGGTGATGTATTTATCACCAGGTTTGTTTCACAGCCTCTTCTATTGACGCCTCAATCTTGGACAGTTCCTCAGATTTGTCACCTAAAAAAAATGGCTCAGGTGTTGGGATCTCCCTCACATCCTCTGCAGTGAAGACCAATGCAAAGAATTTATTTAGCTTCTCTGCAACAGCCCTGTCTTTCTTGAGTGCTCCTTTTGCACCTTGGTTGTCCAGTGGCCCAGTGGTTGTTTGGCAGGCTTACTGCTTCTGATGTATTTTAAAAATAATTGCTATTAGTTTTTGTGTCTTTTTGCTACTTGCCTTTCAAATTCTTTTTTTGGTCTGCCTAATTATACTTTTTTGACTTGCTAGGGTCGGGGCGGCTCTAGACATTTTGCCGCCCCAAGCAGGGTGGCATGCCGCAGGGGGCGCTCTGCTGGTCGCCGGGAGGGCGGCAGGCGGCTCCGGTGGACTGCAGAGGGTCTGCTGGTCCGGTGGCTTTGGTGGACCACCGGAGCCGCGGGACCAGCGGACCCTCTGCAGGCACGCCTGCGGGAGGTCCACCGGAGCCGCCTGCTGCCCTCCCGATGACCGGCAGAGCACCCCCCGCAGCATGCCGCCCCAAGCACATGCTTGGCGTGCTGGGGCCTGGAGCCGCCCCTGGCTAGGGTTCATGCTTCTCTCACTGCCTCTGTTATTCCATTGTTTAGCCGTGTTGGTATTTTTTTGGTTGTCTTACAGTTTTTTTTTCTTATTTGGGGTATATATTTAGTTTGAGCCTCTATTATGGTGTTTTAAAATAGTTTCCATGCAGTTTATAGGCATTTCACTTGTGTGACTATTCCTTTGAATTTCCTTTTAACTAGCTTCCTCATTTTTGTCTAGTTCAACTTTTTGCAGTTAAATGCTACTGTAGTGGGTTTCTTTGATATCTTCCCCCCCCATAAGGATGTTAAATTTAATTACATTATGGTCACTTTTCCTGAGCATTTCAGCTATATTCTCCTCTTGTACCAGATCCTGTGTGCCACTTAGAACTAAATCAAGAATTGCCTCCCTTTGTGTGGATTTCAGGACTAGCAGCTCCATTGAATCAGTCATTAATGGTGTCTAGACATATTAACTCTGCATCTTTTCCTGAGGTGACATGTACCCAGTCAATATGGGGATAATTGAAATCCCCCATTATTATTGGGTTTTGTGTTTTTATAGCCTCTGTAATCTCCCTGAGGATTTCACAATCAGTGTCACCATCCTGGACAGGTGGTCAGTAGTATATTCCTGTTGCTATACACTTGTTATTCAAGCATGTAATTTCTGTCCATAGAGATTCTATGGTACAATTTGATTCATTTAAGATTTTTACTATATTTGTCTCTATGCTTTCTTTCAGATATAGTGCCACTGCCACCAGCATGACCTACTCTCATTCCTATGTATTTTGTACCCTGTATTACCATGTACCATTGGTTATCATCGTTCCACCAAGTATCTGATGCCTACTATATCAATATCCTCATTTAATACTAGATACTCAAGTTTACCCATCTTCGTATTTAGACTTCTTGCATTTGTATACAAGCACTTATACAATTTGTCAGTATTTAGTTTGTCTGCCTTCATGTGATGTAATTGAATGGGATTCCTCTTTGTTTGACTGTTTCTGTTCAGTTGCTGCCCTTTCTTTATCAACTTCTATCCTCTCTTCTTTGCTGGGATGTTAAGTATCCCCTTCAATAAATCCTTCCCAAGGGCATGTCTCTGTCCAAACCATGTGCTCTTCTGCTCCTGTCGGCTTTTCCCGAGAACCTTAGTTAAAAAGCCCTCTATGACCTTTTTAATTTTGCATGTCTGAAATCTGGTTCTGTTTAAACACTGTTTAAGTTCCAAGTATGCCCTCAGAACAGTCTTTACATGAGACTTCTGTCGTGCGTAAGTGCGGTGCGGGACCTCTGCATAAGGAAGGATTCACTTTTACCCAGTATGGCTCCATTTTAGCCAAGCACTTAAACACATGCTTAAAGTTAGGCACATGAGTAATCCATTCGCTGTTGCTCTGAGCATGTCAGAACATGTTTAATTCTAAACATGGTTAAATCCATTAAATCAAGAGGATGAAGCATATGCTTAAATTTAAGCATGTGTTTAAGTGCTCTGCTGAATCAGGGCCTCTGTTGGTTTGTTATATCTCTTATTATTATTGGGTTACTATCTCCTAGAGCTAGAGGGGACCTTGAAAGGTCATTGAGTCCAGCCCCCTACCTTCACCAGCAGGACCAAGTATTGATTTTTGCCCTAGATCCCTAAGTGGCCCTCTCAAGGATTGAACTCATAACCATGGGTTTAGCAGGCCAATGCTCAAACCACTGAGCTATCTCTCCCCACCACCTCTGGGATTAGCAATAATACCAGGTGAGTTATGTAACTAACCAGCACAGTACAAATTGTGAATTGCACATTTTACAATCTAAGGGACAATTTGTGGTCATCTTTCAGTGAATACTGAGCTGAAAAATTTCTATTTATTTTGAGAGTAATCAGTAGGGCTTGTAGATGTGCAGAAAGTGAAAACAGTCAAATCAAATTTACTTTGGAATTTGGATAAATGTTAACCAAAACCCTTTCCCATTATTCACTAATTTCTAGGAAATTCTGTTGTATAAGAGTAACAAGACAGCCCAGCAGCACACATCTATGGGGTTGTTATTGCTTTTCTGAGATGGACAGTTGTGTTGTATGTCCTTCAGCCTCATGCCTTATGTGCAACATGTGTAGTGCACTATAAATAATCACCTAGACATTCATTTTATATCACTATTCCATCTGGATGTATTTCTCATTATGAAATTACTTATAAAATATGTATGTGCTAATAGAAGCAGTCTCATGCTTATATAAGCACATCTCTACATATTCATAAGGTGTCAGCTCCCCTGAGCTTTGCCTCACACTTCTCACATCCTAAGGGCCTAATTCTGTCCTTGGATATGTAATTATAACTCTCATTAACTTCAGTGGCTGCTCCATACATTCATCTGAGAGCAGAATTTTATCCTTTAGGATATAGAAGAGATGCTTGATGCTTAGACATCAAGCCTGCAAAGGCTTTTAGCCTGCAAAGGCTTATGCATGTGCATATCTTTATGCATTGTGAATAGTTGTGTTGACTCCAGTGGGATGACTCATAGGCCCATATCCTCAAAGGTACTTAGGCTCCTTGCTTCCATTGATTTCAATTGGCCATAGTGTTTAAGCTGAAGCAGATGCATAAGTCTTTGCAGGATCGGGGCCTTAAATTGTAAGCCATCTTTGTGTTATGACAGTAGAGGTCTTAGCACAATGGGGCCCAGTCCCTGATTAGGGCCTCTGGGCACTGCCTCAGTACAAGTACAGTAGAACCTCGGGAATGGAGATTGTTTGTCACTCTGAAATGGTCGTAACTCTGAACAAAACGTTATTGTTCTTTCAAAAGTTTACAACTGAACATTGACTTAATACAGCTTTGAAACTTTACTATGCAGAAGAAAAATGCTGCTTTTAGCCATCTTAATTTATGTGACACAAGCACAGAAACAGTTTCCTTCTCTTGTCATATCTTTTTTTTTAAACTTTCCCTTTTTTTTAGTAGTTTATGTTTAACACAGTACTGTACCGTATTTGCCTTTTATTTTGTGTGTGTGTGTGTGTGTGTGTGTGTGTGTGTGTGTGTGTGTGTGTGTGTGTGTGTGTGTGTGTGTGTGTGTGTGTGTGTGCTGCTGCTGCTGCTGCTGCTGCTGCTGCTGCTGCTGCTGCTGCCTGATTGTGTACTTCCAGTTCCAAATAAGGTGTGCGGTTGACTGGTCAGTTTATTACTCTGGTGTTCGTAACCCTGAGGTTCTATTCTAGTAAATAATAATTACGATGCTGTTATTACAGGAAGAGATATCCAGAATCCAGGTTCAGTTCTGATAAAGATCCCAAATGTTTTCCCTTTCTATGAACTATCCAGACCTCTTGAATCTTCTAGTTTCCAGATGGGGACCAAAATCAGAGATTCATTCTATCATAGGCATTATATTATAAATTGCCTAAAAAACACTGCTCTTATGATATTTCTGTCCTGATTTTACATGCCAAAATATCCGATCCCATGAGATACCTGGTCTAGTTTAGAAGTGTAAGAACATTTCTAACATTATGGAAACTTACACATTCAGTTCTAGATATTGGCTAAAGGTTCAGGTGTTCTTACTTTTTTTTTTTCTGAACCAGTTTCTCACAGCATCTCTCTAACTACCATGAGAATGGTCATGTCAGTTCATATAAACATGTATCATGGGATTATTGGACCCCAGGGAGGGTCCAGTGGTAGTTTCCTATTATTATTCCATCCATCTGATTTTCATTCCAGATACAGTTGCAGAACAGGGAACTGCTGCCACGTGCATGTCACAGGAAAGTAACCGGTTTGTTCTCGTTTTGCTGTAGGATATGCCGTACTATCGCTCCCAATTTAAGAAATGTGCTGTGGTTGGGAATGGAGGGATTCTCAAGAACAGCAGATGTGGACGGGAAATTGACAGTGCAGATTTCGTATTTCGGTAATCATCCTATAGTACAGTTCTTTTAGCATTGTACAGTACTAAATAAAAGCTCACACATCTATTCTTTCTTATGTTGGAATATAGGAATCGCCAAAATGGAACAAATGGTCCGGCTAACGAACTATCCTGTTTCTGGCAATGGCCAGATCGTTTAGGAGAAAAACCTACCTAATAGACAATTATGAAATTACATGTCTGGGGGGGTAACTGGTTTATGTCCTGAAGAAGGATATCCCTATACATTTACATCCTCCTTATTGTAACTCAGGAGGTTATTTTTATTATTCATATTGGTGTCTTTAGTATTGTAACTATGTTGGTCTCAAGATGACAAAGTGAGTGAGATGATGTGTTTTATTAGACCATCTTCTTCTGGGGGAAGAGCCAGAGACAAGCTTTCGAGCTACACGGCACTCTTCTGAGAGCTCTCTCTGTCTCTTCCCCCAGCAAAAGTTAGTCCAGGAGAACATTTTATCTCACCCACCTTGTCTCTCTCTGATCAATGTCTTTGAATCCTATTAAACTCTTTGTCTGGCTTATATTTTGTGTCAGTGAGTTCCACAGATTTTTTATTGTGTTGCATAAAAATATTTCTTTTTACATTTTTACCTTTATTGGACCAGATTCTGACCTTAGTTACATTAAAGTCAGTGAGTTACCCTGATTTGCACTGGTGAAAATGAGATCAGATTCTGGCTGATTGCCTTTTAATTTCATTGGGTGTCAAGGGATAATTAGGAACAACCTATGAGTCTTCTTTTCACTGTTCATTACTAAATACACCTTTGTCATATCACCTTTTGTATCCTCACTAAACTAAACAGTTGTGATCTTTTTAATCCTTTCCTTTGTGCTTCTAGTAATTTTCTTTGGCTTTTCAGGCTAGTTTCTATTTTTTCTGGAGACAAGGTAACCCAAACTGAATTTATACAGAGTCCCACCTATTTGTATTGGTCAAGACTGTTCCTGTCACTTTGATTGAAATAAGCAGTGGATCTTGTTATGAATTTAGATTGCCAACCATGAGTAGGTGAATGGCAGCATGTATAGCAGAAGTCATAGCATTAGTGTCTGCATAATGCAACTTTTAGTTGTAATAATCTTTTTTGGACTCTTTTTTTCCTGTGATCTCATTCAGAATGTTGACATTTCTGTTACACAGTGACTTTCCATAGCCTGTAATTGACCTGTACCAGCCCAGAGAGATGGAAGTGGATCAAGATAAAAAGTGGAAGTTGTTTATTTTGATACTATGATTAGGTTCCTGAGAGTTTGATCAAATCAAAAGAAAGAGCATGTCAAAAAATTTGACTGAATTTCAGTGGAAACAACTGTAATATTAGGATTCTCATACAAAGAAAGTGGTTTGATGTCTAGAAGGAAGATAGGCCCTGATTAAGAAATGCAAATGCTCAAATCCAGAAGTCTGTTCAGAACAGCATTTCACATGTGCTTAACTTTAAGCACATATTTAAGTTCTGTTGATGTCAACTTTGAAGTAAAGCATGTTCTTAAGTGCAGTCCCGAAGAGGCAAATTTTCCTGAACTGATGGCATATTGCTTCACTGTGGGATGATAATCATCTCATTTTGCCATAAAAACTGCTCAAAAATACATTGCAGGAAGTCCAAAGAATGCTGCTGAAGTCAGTGGTAATGATGTTGCTGCCTGTTTTAACACTGATAGGGACGTTTATGTTTAGAAGGGTTTGAAACCATTTTTTCTCCTCTAGAAAACAAATATAGACCACAATGGATTTTATTTTAGATTATATATGGAATTTCATTTATCACCAGTTGCTGTTGCCTAGCTCCACCTACTGACCAAATAGGAAAACTACATGGAAACACATCAGGCACATTTGGAGTAGATCCCTGGCAGGATCTTGCACAACATTTTATGATTTTATGATTCTTGCACCAAAAATATTGTTGGTTTAAGCTGATTTCATTATTTTTATAAGATGTTTTTTAATTCAACAAATAGAATTTGCTCTAATGTATTTCTGTATTGCACTGATACTTGCTACTAGTTGGGTAATTAAGAAAATTAAAAATTGAGGCCGAATATCTGGGGAATCTTCCTAAAAGTGAGTTCTAATAGGCTATGGACTTAGCTGCCAAGGGAATTAGTAGAACCCAACTTACTAGAGAAATTTAAAACTAGACTGGACATGCTAGCAGAAGAAATATCGTAGGGAGCAATCCTACCATGGCTGAAGGATAGACAATGATGTCAGTCTCCGAAATGATATGGACACTAGTATGAATGTATGAACAATTGTCTTCAAATACATTCCCTCCAAAGGGTCATTACTGCCGTCTTGTTAAACAACTTCAGATCTTATTGAAACGACATGAGACGTCTAATTGCAGAATCCTCAATTTTAGAAGATTGTGCCTTGAAATGGAGGACTTGGAACTGCTGAGCCCAGTTCCCTGCTCCACACAGTCTTCCTGTGTGATCTTGAGCAGGGCACTTAGGGCCAGATTTGTAAAGGTGCTTAGGTGCCTAATGAGGTAGATGGAGTCCTGGTGAGGTTTTCAAAAGCACCTATCTGCCTCTTTACGTTCCTCAATACTGTTAAAAAAAATCTGCCTCTTAGGGTATGTCTACACTACAATGTAAGCCCAGGGTTAGTGGGACGTAAGTCAGCTGACCCTGGGTTAGAGAACCCAGGGCATGAGTGTCTACACTGATTGTTAACGGTAGGTTAAGAATTTTCTAATACAGGCTTGAACCTGGGGCTCTGGCGTCCACACTGCAGCAACTAGGCTGGAGTCAAACCAACCAAATCCCAGATGCTCTAGCTAGCCCTTTGACCATGTTGCACTATGGGAAAACTTGACGATCCACCATGCACATTACAGGAAGTTTGAACCACCCGCCAACACATCTTGCCAAGCAGTCATTTTGGTCAGTGGGCTTCCAGCTACCCGAGCCAGCAACATGGAGGAGACACTTTGTGAAGAGCTTCTCTTGCTTGCGTTTTCACGCCTGTGTCAGGGAACGGGCAGCACTCCCATGAGATGCTGATGCCCATTTCGGTGGCATCTTCTGACCCATAAAGGGAGCAGGAAGAGGAGGAGGCAGAGGAGGCAGAGCACCAAGCATGGCAGACTCGAATTGACTGACTGCTTCTCAGTACACGCTGTACAGCCTCTAGTGCCCCCTCTGTAGCCTGGAGCTTCTGGAGCAGGGCCACAAGCACAGGCTGGTGGGATCACATTGTCATGCAGACCTGGGATGACCAGCCATGGGTCCAGAACTTTGACATGAAGAAAGCTGCATTTCCGGAGCTTTGCAAGCCCCTTGTCCGATCTTCCAGGATAAAGACACGTGCATAAGGCCACCCCTGCTGGTCCAGAAGCTGGTTGCTATTGCCATTTAGAAGCTGGCTACCCCAGACTGCTACAGGTCTGTTGCAAACCAGTTTGGTGTTGGAAAGTCAACTGTGGGTAAAGTGGCCATCGAGGTTTCTGAGGCAATCAGGCATGTGGGTTACCCCAAAGTGGCAGTCCTGAAGTAACTGCTGGCTTTGAGAGAATGGGGTTTCCAAACTGCACTGGGACCATTGATGGGATTCATGTGCTCGTAGTTTGAGCACACGAGTACATAAACCACAAAGGGTATTACTCCATCGTTATGCAGGATCTTGTGGACCCCAGAGGGTGATTTATGAACGTCAGCATGGGTTGTACTAGAAAAACTCAAGATGCTGGGGTTTTCCAGCAATCAGGAGTCTACATTCATGGACAGGCTGTTCCCACCAAATGACACTATCCTCACCAAATGACATTATCATCAATGGAGTTTCTGTCCTCCTCATTATTCTGGTGGACCCTGCAATACCTCCTTTTGCCTTGGCTTATGAAACTGTACCCTGAATTGAGAGGCCCTGGCAAAAGATAGGTTAATTACACTCTCAGCAGGTGTAGAATGGCGGCTGAATGTGCTTTTGGCAGATTGAAATCCTGTTCGAGATGTCTACAGACCCATTTGGATGCCAGTGTCATCAATGCTGTCTGCTTCACTGTGGCTTGCTGTGCTCTTCACAATCTCTGTGAAGCCAGAGGTGAGCCATTTCCCCCTGAATGGGCCTATGGCAGCGACGGGCCGCTGAATTGGTACCCACAGCCAGAAAGTGCATCAACTACAGCTGGAGCTGGATACACCCAGACAACAGCAGTCAGGGATGCTTTGTGCTCCCACGTTATGGATTTGCATGGTTCAATGGAAACGGGGGAAATAATACCTTTATGAATGTGCTTGTGGGGTCTGGTGGGGGGTATGAGGCTTATTGATTGTGAGGAGAGGTGGGGTGCTTGGAGAGAAGGGTGGAATTATGAATGACAATACCACTTATGAAATAGGGGGAAGAGGGTTATTCAAGAATGGATTGATGTAAGGAAGTGATTGAAGTATGAATGGCTATAGATAACTGGGCTGAGGGATAGTCTTTGCATACAAATTCCTAATTGTCCTGATCATGTGTTTACCTTTATTATTTTGAATATGCATCGCACCATGTGAAGCAATGATAGAAATAAACTTATTTGATGAAATAAAAAAGCTTTAATTATAAACATGTTTTAGAAAAGTACAACATCCGCCCATTCCCAGCTGCCATCACCACACCAAAACACCAGTCACAACAGAAGCTTGCAGAAACAAGTCCTCCATCCCGCAAAGTGCATGAAAAAGTGCAAACAGTGAAACCACGTACATAACAGGAACCCCTCCCCCCAATCATGGCATTTTCCCTGACCCTCTGTTCTCTTTTCCCTTCTTTCCATGTTGGCCGTGCACTTGGTGCTGTGGGAGGGAGGTGGAGGCATACACGAGGAGGGGGTCAACATGGAGGGCTCCAGGGCACAACATTTCCCTGCCCAGCCACACCACGCATGGGTTCCGATTGCCTGGGCCACCCAGCCATGGAGTCTTTCAAGCTGCTTCTGGACTGCAGCACAGGCAGTGCGCAGAGGACTCAGGCCAGGCATAGACGATATAGCAGGAGCTGTTACCCTTGCAGTCAATAAGATGGGCCACTCAAACCGTTCTTTCTGCTGAGCTCTGTCCTCCTCCCTTAGCCACCTTTTCTATTCCAGGAATTGTGAAGCAAGTGCCTACTCCCATGCTAAAACCCTGTCCTCAAGCTGTGCAGCCAGCCTGAGCCTTTCGCCTGGCAGCATGCCCTTCCTCTAGCCACAGGTCCCTTCGCCTTTGGCATGGGAACTACTTGTGGCCCTCTCCAGAACTTCAACCATAAGTTCGTCACGGAAACGCTTCCTCATGGAATGGGCTCTGAAGGAACATTGGCCCAGGCGTGTGCTGCAGTGCGGGTGAGCAGTGGAGGTGCTGCAGCCGTTAGAGTTCAATTGACCTGGAACAGGGCAAGGCGTAGAGGGTTATTGTCTCAAATAGCTCCCTGCAGGAACACAGGAAAGATCTTTGTGGAATTTCAAGGACATAAAATGATACTTTTACAAACGGAACTTTAGTATATTGTGAGAAGGATGCTTCGGCCCGCAGAAGCTCCTGGACACAGCTTGGTTAATTGTGCAGCAAAAGAATTGCAGGCACAATGGTAAGTTAAAGATGCAAAGCTGCATTTTTTTATTGTAGAAAATTGCAAAACTACTTGGGTTTGGGGGCAGGTGGTGAGGGGCTTTTTCTATTATTTCAGGCCTTTCACATTTTGGAGGCCATAACAGTTCTTGTGGTGCCTGACTGGCAAAGGGAGATGTTATTCCAGTCTGCTGATAGGAAGCCTGCAGTGTATGCAGCAGAAGTATTCAGACATAAAGTGAATGAAGAGCACAGCTATGAGTGGTCTGGGCTGGTGGCCCTGGAACATACGCCCTTCCCCGAAATGTGACAACCTATCTGGAATTCCTGCTTCAGGAAAAGTTTGTAGCTATCAGCACCCAGGATTGGGTCAGGAATCAACAGGATGCTGCGTTAGCTTGCACATGGCTTAGCCTGCCATGACTGCATGGAAACACGCAGAACTCCACAGCCTTCCTCCTCCCAGCACATTTCTGGAGAAAATTTCGAACCACAGTCATATTTGGAACAAATGGTTTTGTCACCTATAGATTGCATGGATTACCTCCAACGGAACTGGACTAAATTTGTGAATGGAACACATTTCCCCAAATACACACACGCACGCACGCACGGAGTGTTCACTATTGCCAGGCGGCTTGATAGACCATAAAATGGTTATAGAGAGGCATACTTACAGGCATGGCAATATAAGGTTACTATTTTTAAGTGACAAGAATGGCCCTAGCAAAAATCTGTGCCTTTCCAGTGAAGATACACTTCAAATGTGTTCTTCAATGTTTGCATGTCCCAGTTGCCTTTTTGAACTCCATGTGGTGGGGGGAGCCACATCTCTGGCATACAGTCCACCATTAGCAGATACATGCTGCTAGCTGGGGCTTCTCATAACTTCAGCATTGGTTGATAGAATGGAAATCCCTCCCATTACTGTATTAATAAACATTAAAATGGAGCCGGAAACTTACCAGGCTTAGGGGCAGCTTCTGTCCTGTCTGTGTCTGCTGCAGGCTCTTCCTCAGGGGCTGCATCAACAGCTCTTCTGAGTATAGACCCAGAGTGTGCAGCTGCTCCAGAGCCTGCTCTGGAACTGGTTTCAGCAACAGAGTGACTTCTTTGTCTCCATTCGGTGCTTGGTGCTGGGCATCAATCCCCATGATAGATTCTGGGCATGGGTGGCAGATGAACCTCTCCTTCAGGGAGGCTAGCCCGCTGGCCCCGCCCTTTCTGCCTGAAGCCCATCCCACACAACCGGAGGATAGGGTTGCAACCCTCCAGGATTGTCTTGGAGTCTCCAGGAATTAAAGATTAATCTTTAATTAAAAATTCTGTCATGTGATGAAATCTCCAAGAATTTGTACAACCAAAGTTGGCAACCCTACCAGAGGAGCCCCGAGGTGCCCCTGCCCCCACTGCTGGAGAAGCTCCGGCCTCCCTGCCCCCGCGCCGCCCTGGGCCAGCCCCAGCACTGCCCTGGGCCACTGTCCCATCCCGTCGTCCTGGGCCGACCAAGCTCCAAGCCATCAGCTGGAGCTGAGCCCCTGCCAGCTTCAGGGGAGTTCGGGGCCGGGAGCGGCGGGAGGGAGGGCAGGGCCTTGGAGCGGAACAGGGTGGGGCCATGTGTTAGGGTTGGGGAGGCTTAGCCTCCCCTGGCCTTTGATACCCACCGCCCATGATTCTGGGGCCACTTGGGCACCATTCCAGCTGACCAGGTCATCATGCACAACAGTTGGCACCATTCTGGGCGTAGGGCCCGACACCTGGCCAAACTCTTCATAAAATGGGCATGATTTTGACAAGCTCCCCCAGGTGCAGTTCTGGTCCCTGGTTTTCCGGTACTCACTCTTGAGCCGCTTAACCCACTCCCAGCACTAGTCACCGGTTCGGTATATTTGCAAAGCCGCCAGCCTCTTCGCTATTTGCTACTGTGCAGGGTCATTCCTGGTCCTCTTACTGAAGGCCACAGTTCTGCTGGCCTTGCACCAGAGAGTTTCCAAAACCGGGCTATGCTCCTGTGACCATGAAGCAGCGCGCTTTGCAAAAGGCTTGTTCTGTTCTATCTTCATTGCAAACACAGAAGGCTCTCTGATGGTGTGTAGGCAGCTCAGTGATCAGAAGACAATGGATGGGTTAACGCTGACTTACGGAGCTGCTGACGTACACCGAGAGTGGTTGCTGCTGTTTTCTATAGAGTAGATTGAAGATTTTAGATAGAGAAGACAAAGGAAGATAGCAAGGACAAAGGAAATTGGTCTATAGGATTGTGGGATACTTTTTGGAGGACTCCCAGGACCTGAGTCAAGCGGGGCAGCATGTACACTGCAAAGCAATAGGGCTTGAACCCTGGGTCAAGGTCCTGGTACCCTGTGTCTGAGCCCTGAGGCTGAGCCTGGGCTCACATTTCAGTGGTAGACGTACCCTTAGTGCCTCTGTTTCTCATCTGTACAATGGGGATAACAGTACTATCCTACCTCAGGAGGTGCCATGAGCATAAAAACAAATAAGATTTTGAGTTGCTCCAATAGTATGGTAACAGAAGGCATATAAGTGTGTAAATGCCAGTGTTATCTAATTTTATATTTTAGCTTTTGGATAAAACGTTTTAAGTATCCACAATATAGAGGGGGATATTTGAGGAACCCTGGGAGTTTAGAGATTAGTTTTTCTTGGAGTCTCATCCAGATATTTCTGGCCATAAATATAATCAGAATCAAAGCCAATGAACTGACAAGAGGGAAATGTTATTAACAGGCAATGGACATTTCTACAGGGCGCATGTGTGTGCTAACATTCGCATGAGCAGGGAGCAGTAAATATTTTTCTTCTTACAGCCACTGACATTAACAATTTGTGACCTGCAGTGTGCAGTTTAACCATCAACTCGTTTTAGAATCAGAGAATTGTAGGGCTGGGAGGGACCTCAAGAAGTCCTCTAGTCCACCCTCGCCCCTGTGCTGAGGCAGGACCAAGTATACCACAGTCCATCAGATTACGTATACCACGATCAGATTCTTAATCACAGTCTGCTTCTAATTTTGCTGTTTATAACACATGTTTAAACACAGTTCTATATTCTCATCCCAAACAGCTGCAAGGCATTCTCGAACTTACTTTTTACTTCTTTCCTTTAGATGCAATTTACCTCCTATATCTGAGAAATATATCGGGGACGTTGGTGTAAAGACAGACGTTGTGACAGTCAATCCCAGCATTATTACTGAGAGGTCAATTCATTTTTTTTTTAACCCCTTTAGACTTTCCTCCTGTCTTCGCAAAACAGACAAACAAAAGAAAATCTGGCTGCAGTTAGACAAGACCTAAAGCAGCGGTTGGCAAGCTCTGGCACGCGGCTTGCCAGGGTAAGCACCCTGGAGGGCCAGGCCAGTTTGTTTACCTGCCGCGTCGGCAGGTTCAGCCCATCGCGGCTCCCACTGGCCGCGGTTCGCCGTCCCAGGCCAATGAGGGTGGCGGGAAGCCGCAGCCAGCACATCCCTCGCCTGCACTGCTTCCCGCCATCCCCATTGGCCTGGGATGGTGAACCGCGGCCAGGGGGAGCCACGGTCCGCCGAACCAGCCAACGCGGCAGGTAAACAAACTGGCCTGGCCGGCCTGGGTGCTTACCTGGCGAGCCACGTGCCAGAGGTTGCCGACCCCTGACCTAGAGGATCGATCGTGTAATATGCTGAGCATTCTGGCCCCAATCCATCAAAGCACATGCTTACGTCCCACTGAAGTCAACAGCATGTGCTTAAAGTTAAGGAGGGCTTTGTGTGATCCCATTGAATCAACAGGACCACTCACATGCATAATGTTAATTGCATGCTTCAGTGCTTGCAGGACTGAGGCCTTAGCGCTACCTCCTGCTTGCCTCACTCAAGAAGTCCATTCATCGTGCCTCCTTGCACGAGTAACATGAATGGGAGTTGGCCCCAACAGATACAAGCTTCTTTCAAACATTACATTTTAGATGTTTCACTACAATTTCAGCTCTGAGGTGACATTAATTCTTGTATAATCCCCGACACTGATAGGTGTTAGTATGTATCAAATACAGTTAGTAAAAACATTTCAAAATTTAAAGTTTTCCACCTAAATTTTGATGGAAAAAATAAGGGATGAAATTTTTGTGGCAATTTTGACTCATTTTTTGACCACTAGTCAAAGGATTTACTGGTTGGGAAAGGTGAAATATATTCATGATTTTCTCTCTCCCCCCTCTCTTTTTTTATTACCAAAACTTTTTAATGAAAAATTTCCTATCAGCCACAGAGCTAAATACATTTTCCGTTTGTCACTGAAAGATCATTTCAAATTTTTTTTGCAAGCAGCTCTATTTATTAAGATCGGGGTGTTTCATTGTGTCAGGGAGTCTTTATGGAAAGCTTCTTGTTTGTTAGTTTAATTTATATTGAACCTCACAGCCTGATAATCGCTTGTATCCTTTTATCTTTAGATTCCATAAACTGGAGAAATGGAGGAAACCTTTTTATGATGTGCTACAGGTTTATGAAAATGCATCAGTGCTGCTGCCTGCTTTCTACAACACCCGCAACACGGATGTCTCTATCCGGGTCAAATACGTCCTGGACGATTTTGCATCTCAGCAAGCTGTCTACTATTTCCACCCTCAGTATCTCATCAACGTCTCGCGCTACTGGCTTGGTCAAGGGGTGCGTGCCAAGCGGATTAGCACGGGATTGATTCTGGTGACTGCTGCCCTGGAGCTCTGTGAAGAGGTCCACCTTTTTGGCTTTTGGGCTTTCCCCATGAACCCCTCAGGGATTTTTATAACTCACCATTACTACGACAATGTCAAACCTCGCCCTGGCTTCCACGCAATGCCCTCAGAAATCTTCAACTTCCTCCACATGCACAGCAAGGGGATCCTGCAGGTTCATACTGGGACTTGCAGCTGCTGTTGATGATGATGATGATTTTTCCCCCGATGTAAAAGCGCAACAGGAACTCAGTGTCTATGTTCAGTGTGGAAGAGTTTTATTACATCCTGAGATTATGCAATAATTGTTCAATATCGATTTCTCAAAGTATTGCATCCCACAGAAGCTGGAATTCCAGCATCCTTCCTGCTAGATGGGGTAGGGTTATGTGATTTGGGTAAAGTGAAACTCATCCATCATAGGATATGCACTGCCCTGGAAATCAGATCAAGAAGCACATTTTCAATAGGTTTTAGGGATATACAAAGCACATTAGTGTAGCTGTCATTTCACTTTCAGGAAAAGCACCAAATGGAACCCATTAGGTAAAGCGAATTTTAGCATATACTGCAGGGCATTAGAAAGGTGTTTTGACTCATAGACAACTGCGGGTATTGTCAATTTTTATTGAAACTGCTATTCTCTTGCATTAGGGTTTTAAAAACAAATTATTTAAGCATTATTGTAGTTGTAAGGGGAGAGGTATAAGCTGTGGTCTTTATTGTGTAATGACTCATAGCATCGATGAAACATGTCTGTGTAATATCTCATGGTGGGGTTAGATCATTTGTGAGAAGCCAGGCAGGACAGAACAGGTGGTTAAACTGCAATTCCCAGCAAAATGTAACTGCATCAATCTTATCCAATCACAGTTGCCTCTTCTTTGTTTTCCCACGTTCCTCCTTGTGTCTTACACGCCTCCCTCCATTCCCCAAACATGTTTTCTTCCTGCAGTCACCAGCTCTGGACTTCTGACTATTTCTTAGCAAAGTAATATGTTGGTCCCCAAGAATTCTACCAGGGCCTGGGAGTAGTTCTCTTGAAGCCTATGAGACTATTCTACATGAGGTTTGCAGAACTGATTTTTGGGTTCATATGGCACCGACCCTAGGAGACGACAAGGCTCTTGCAGATTATTTTTTCCAGATGCTTTTGATGACGCACCAGAATGATGAGGAGCTTCTCCCAGTGGGAAAGCTTTCTAGTTGCTCAATATTTACAGCAGCTGTTGGAAAGTAAATGCTGATGGCTAGAGGGCTGGGAGGAGATAGAAATGAAGTTAAACAATAGAGACACTTCTCATCGTTTTCTGTGTGTTTAAATTAAAGTTATACATTTAGAGACCTTAAGTGTATTCATTAGACATTGTCTTCTGTTGGGGACACTGCTGTGAGTGTTATCCCATCTTAGCACTAACCTACACCTAAAAGTTTTACTATCATAACTATGTCAGTGATGTCAGAGGGATTTTTTTGCTCACATAGTTATGCTGGTAAAAGCCTTAGGGTAGCTGCAGTTTTATAAAAGGTGCTTTATACTGGTATAGCTTATTTCAGTTCCTGTACAAGAATCAGCTATCCTGGTATAAGCACTTTCATACTGTTACAGGTGTGTCCAACCTAGGGGCTTTTTCTGTTTAAACTATGCTGCCATAATTAAAGTGGCAAATCTTTGAAGTACAGACAAGCCTTTAATTGAAATGTTTAGCAGCCTCCTACATAGTATCAGTAATTTGATAAACATGTACAATCTAACCTGGCTCAGTGTTTTCTAGGTCTAAATAATATGGAGGGTGGACCCTGGAACCTGGCCTTCTCCCCTAGATTATCAAGATTTGTAAAATGAGTAGTTTAATATTTCCATAGGTATCTTATATTTGCAATATTTGTCTTCATATTAAACTAGCCACATCTCTTCAGGCCTATATGGGAGATGCCATTTTGGCAGCAGATTAGAAAGCACTTAACCACTGAAAAACAAAGGTGTAATTAAAGAGAGGTTAAAAGGCATAGCAGAGAGAGAACCCTTCCGTTTCTTGTTACTAGTTCTGCTGAGGTCTAATTCTTGATCTGTTGATGTCAATGTTGATGCCAAGTTAGTTTCATACATTGAACTTCATGGAATTTGTCTAGTTTGGGGGACAGATTAATTTAGTTCCCATGACTTACTTTAATGGCCTGTAGTAGAGAGCTAATACTGCACATCCAGAGTTCTTAATGACTTCAGGATATTCTGATTCCTCATCCCTATTAGGGGTTAGGGTGATCAAATAGCAAATGTGAAAAATCGGGATGGGGTGGGAGGGGGGTAATAGGCGCCTATATAAGACAAAGCCCCAAATATCGGGACTGTCCCTATAAAATTGGCACATCTGGTCACCCTATTAGGGGTAGGCCAAAGATGTGGAAGTTGGATCCAGACAAGAATTATGTTGCCATCTTTTTTCAGAAACCAAATTTGCCAAATCTGACAAGCTCTCTCCCCTCCCTGCCCTATTCCAACACTATTTCCTTCCCTTCTTCCTTCCCTTCCTCTTTCTGACCCTGAGATCTTTCTTCTGCTGTTTGGCTTTAATCCATCAAACCTCTCTCTCTAGCTGTTTATAATATTTCTATCAATTTAGCATCTAACCCTTCTTACCTCCTTTCATTCCGGTTTCCCTTTCTAAAGGCCCATTTGAAGTCAAACACAAACTTATTGATTCTAGTAGTAGCAGTCCGAATTCTCTATCTCCATTGACAACTGCACTCTCCTTCCTATTTTCCAGGCCCACAACCTTGGTGTTATCTTAGACTCTTCTCTCTCTATGTATCCAGTCTCTCACCAAATTGTCTAAATTCAGCTTGCTGAATATCAATAATATCTGCTCTCTTTCTCCAGCCCCACCATTAAAAACTTACTTGCTGGTTCTCTCTCACTTTTATGACTGGAACTTGCTCCCATCTTGTCTCCCTGCTTCTCACCTCTCCTTTCCAGTCTTCTTTCTGTTTCCCCGTTCTGTCACCTCAGTCCTCTCCTTAAGACCCTCCATAGTTCCCTGTCTCTTACTATGTCCCCTACACAGCCCTGCGTGATCTCGCCCCACCTTTATCTCACATCGCTTCTTTCATTTCTCCCCCTCCCCCACCCTCTGCCTAGGGCCGGCTTTAGGCCAATTCCACCAATTCCCCCGAATCGGGCCCCGTACCTAAGAGGGCCCCGCACCCAGTGGCAGGGCCGCCAGGGGAGGCAAGTGGCCAAGAAGCCCTTCCCTGGCTGGAGGCTCCTTTTAAATTTTTACTCACCTGGCAGCGCTCCAGGTCTTGGGCAGCAGTTCGGCGGCGGGTCCTTCATTCGCTCCAGGTCTTCGGCAGCACTTCAGCGGCAGGTCCTTCAGTGTCGTCGAACACCCGGAGTGAGTGAAGGACCCACCTCCAAAGACTAGGAGTGCCGCTGGGTGAGTACAAGCTCCATGTGTTTTTTTATGTTTTTTTTCAGTCATCCCTGCTGGGGCCCCATTGAAACTGTTCGAATCGGGCCCCGAACTTGCTAAAGCCAGCCCTGCCTCTGCCCATGCACTTCCCAAACTTTTCCCATGGCTTCCTACATCTTTATGACTCTCTCACCTTCATGCCCCATTCACCTGAGACACTCTTGCTGTCCTCTCTCTCTTCCTTCAACCTCACCTCTTCAAACAATACACTTTCTCATTTTCCTCACCTGAATTGTGGTCCACTGTCGTCTTATTTAGATTTGAAGCCCTACGTCAGGAAACACGCCTTAATTGGCATGTAAAGAGCTGTGTACCTTAATGGGGCTACAGGAGGATCTGATATAAGGTTTTGGCTAGGTTTTGAGTCCGAATCAGGGGCCTAGGGTTTTTAGTTTACAAAGTAGAGATCTCAGAAGCTGTTCTTGCAAGAATTGGACTCTCTCCTTTGAAATTTGGTTTCAGAGCTCCTTCCCATCCCTACGTCTATCAAAATTGCTTCCATTATAAACAAAACATAAAGAAAACAAATCTAAAAGGAAGAGATGTACAGTTGTCTTCATTCAAAAGTCAGAGTTTCCCAGCAGTGACCAGGATGGTGTTTGGAGATGCTCCCATACCTCCCTTTCCTTAGAACAGGAATTCCTTAGAATACTGTGATATTTAAGATTTTTGCAGCCTGTTGACTATGTAACATCCATCACTGTAATTGATTATAGCATTTCAGAGCTCCTAGGGGGAAGATCACAGGGGAAAATACCAAGTGAAACAGAAGAGATGCCCATGCTCCATGCTCCAGGGTCCTGTAGTTTTGTTGTCATGCTGTAGGCACTGAAGGTATATTACATTTGAGCAAGCATTGATTTATATTTAACAGACATAAAATACTAAGCACACAGTATGTGAGCTGATGAATGCCTGAGTGCGTGGAATGTTTTTCCTTGATTTAATATGCAAAAGAGGGCTGCATCTTTGATGTGTCAATTAAACTAATGTATGTATAGGGCCTTGATGGTAAAAGTGCTATATACAGAGCAATGTGGACTAGTGGCTAGGGCATTTGAGTGAGATTAGGAGGTTTGAGTTCTATTCCCACTGCTGACTTGCTGAGTGACCTTAGACAAGTCATTTTAACTTCTGGGCCTCAGTTTCTCCATCTGTGAAATAGGGATAATAGTGGTCACCTACTGTTCACAGCATACCCTGAGCACCTCGGATGAATAATGTGATGTAAGAGTCAATCTTGCTGTTAGAGTGTGCATAACATTTTTCATTCTTAAAGTGTTCCACAAACACCAACTAGCTTATCCCCACAACTCCCTGGTGAGGTAGCTAAGGGTTAACGTCCCCATTTTATGCTTGAAGAAACTGGGGCAGAGGTAAATTAGGTGAATTATCACAAGGTGAGTCAGTGTCAAAGTTGGGATTAGAACTGGTGCACAGTGCCTTGCCTAGCTCTCTAGACAACATTGCCTTTTGTTGTGTGTTAAGCTTGATAATAATAAGAGTGATCCTGAATCCCTGACTCAGCTTTGACTGGTTCTGCCTGACTATGGATTGAGTAATGATGTCAGCATTTGGCTCAATATTGCTTTGCTGCTCTTTTTGCTATGGTTACTTCCTTTGCTGAGGAAATTTCCTTGCTTTATTGGTTGACGTGAACAACAGTGACTGAAAGGAGTCTGATGTATTGTGACAGATACTTATAACAAGGGAAGACTTGGAAAAGCATCTGTAAGTGAGGAGAAAATGGTGCAAATCTGCCTTTTCATTATAAGAAAGTGTGTCAATTTTTAGGATGGGAAAGAGGATAATAGAAAACACAACTACAGGGTAACAGGCCTTTCCTTTTCTTTGTTTGCTTTACATAACTCATTGACGTACCTCGACCGGGGTTACACTGTAATAGGTGCAGTTTTACTGTCTTTAGAATTTGATTATGATTCTATAATTACTCTATTTTTTTAACAATTTAAAAATGTATATGCAAGATACTTACACATCTGCACCAAAGGCCCAGTCCTGCAATGTTAATCCAGATGAAATTCCCATGGAAGTAAATGGGAGTTTTGTTTGTGTAGGGACTGCAGAAACGGGCCTCAAACATGTGGAGGAAGCTTTTCATTATAGTGTACATAGCTGTATAAAATTAGATCTATACAGTCATACACAAACTATGTAGATCTAGAAAAACCCATATCGTATATGATTAGCCTATGAAATAACATGTATGCTGTTTCCTGGAGAGTTTGTTTACCTGCCTGGTATGTTTTGCAGAGTGTTGCTCAAAAGTTGACTTGTGAAAAGTGAATGGAGGTTTGAAAATGCCCCAAGTAGAAACTTTAGCCCAGTTCTCATCTTGGGCCCCGATTCTGCATGAGGCTCCATAAAGTCAGATGCCTGCGTCCCCACAATGACTTCAGTGGGGCTCTGTGCAGTTGCAGGGGTCTAGCTTCATGGAGCAGCTTTCAGGATGGGATGGGGGTGGGGTGAGACCACGGAATGCTGTTCCACTCTTTCCAGGATGCAAATAAATATAACGGAGGGAAACAACACCCCTCAGATGCACAGTGGACATTACCTATAAAATGTTATTGTAGAATGAGTTGCACAGTGGTCAGTGCCAGAGTTTATGGCATAGGCACCCTGCCTGATGCGGCAGCTTAATCAAAAGGAGGAAAAGAAGGATTTTAGGGAAAGCCTCACCATCCTTTTTTAATACCATCATTTCTTATCCTGTTCAAGTACTCTTAAGCTTAAGAAAATACCTTCTTGAAATCAGGAAGCTCATTGAATTTGATGGTATTTTGCTTCCCTTCCCCCTCATTCAAACACTGAATGGTAAATGACTACCTACGAAGGAGTACAGTGGTGGCAGATGACAGAACAAGAAGCAATGGTCTTGGGTTGCAGTGGGGGAGGTCTAGGTTGGATATTAGGAAACACTATTTCACTAGGAGGGTGGTGAAGCATTGGAATGGGTTACCTAGGGAGGTGGTGGAGTTTAGAGGTTTTTAAGGCCCAGCTTGACAAAGCCCTGGCTGGGATGATTTAGTTGGTTTTGGTCCTGCTTTGAGCAGGGGATTGGACTAGATGACTTCCTGAGGTCTCTTTCAACCCTGACATTCTATGAAAGGGATCTGGGTGTCATAGTGGACCACAAGCTAAATATGAGTCAACAGTGTAACACTGTTGCAAAAAAAGCGAACATCATTCTGGGATGTATTAGCAGGAGTGTTGTAAGCAAGACATAAGAAGTATTTTTTCCGCTCTACTCTGCACTGATTAGGCCTCAACTGGAGCATTGTGTCCAGTTCTGGGTGCCACATTTCAGGAAAGATGTGGTCAAATTGGAGAAAGTCCAGAGAAGAGCAACAAAAATGATTAAACGCCTAGAGAACATGACCTATGAGGGAAGATTGAAAAAATTGGCTTTGTTTAGTCTGGAGAAGAGAAGACTGAGGGGGGACATGATAACAGTTTTCAAGTTCATAAAAGGTTGTTACAAGGAGGAGAGAGAAGAATTGTTGATAGGACAAGAAGCAATGGGCTTAAATTGCAGCACGGCGGTTTAGGTTGGACATTAGGAAAAACTTCCTAACTGTCAAGGTGGTTAAGCACTGGAACAAATTGCCTAGGGAGGTTGTGGAATCTCTGTCATAGGAGATTTTTAAGAGCAGGTTAGACAAACACCTGTCAGGAATGATCTAGATAATACTTAGTCCTGCCATGAGTGCAGGGGACTGGACTAGATGACCTCCCGAGGTCCCTTCTAGTTCTATGATTCTATGAATATCCAGTGCTAACGCAGCTCCTTTTTAAAAGGCCTTTTAAAAAAGGGTACATCTGGGTGCTAATCAGGGCCGCCCAGAGGATTCCGGGGGCCCGGGGTCTTCGGGGGCGGGGGGCCCTTCCGTTCCGGGACCCGCCGAAGTGCCCGAAGACCAGCGGCGAGCCCCGCCACCGAATTACCGCCGAAGACCAGGCTGCGCTTCGGCGGGTCCCGCCGGTGGTAATTCGGTGGCGGGGGCTCCGCCGCGAGCCTTCGCACGCCGGCGCGGGTCCCGGAACAGAAGGGGCCCCGCCGCCAAGACCGGGCTGCGCCGATGGCGGCGGGTCCCGCTTCTCCCCCGCCCATCCCGGCCCCGCTTCTCCTGTCCCGGCGCCGCTTCTCCCCGGCCCGGCCGGCTTCTCCCCGGCCCCGGCCTCTTACCGAGCGCGTCGCTGGCAGGGCCTGAGCTCCGTCCCGCTCAGAGCCGCGTGGTGAGGGGGCGGGGCTGTGAGCTCACGCCGAGCGGAGGCAGCTGCCCCGCCCCCTCCCCACGGCGCTCGGGGCGGGGCTCGGGGGCTCGGCCGGAGTCTCGGCGCTTGATGCGCCGAGGCTCCCGGAGAGGGGCGGAGGCAGGAGCCTCCGCTCTTCTCTTGGGGGCCCCTGCGGAGCCCAGGGCCCGGGGCAAATTGCCCCCTTTGCCCCCCCCTCTGGGCGGCCCTGGTGCTAATAAGTGTCCATCAATGCTCCTTTAAGGAAACAAGGGAATGGTTTGCTGCTCACAAATACGCCAGCCAAATGAGGAGTTGACAAGGCTCCTGTTCCATTTCCAAATGCTGAGATTTCAGACAGGAAAGGCTGCAGGCCTTTGGCACCAAATCGCTGATCTGCCAAAGCAGGGACTTGTTCAGCTCTTCAGCGTCACTTTTGGAGGTTAAAATTTAATTTCTGCCATATTGCTGCGAACGTGAAAAGTTGAGATAGGGATGGGAGGTGGATAATATTAGGAGTTAATCCCCAGATACTGATATTATCCTCAGGAGACTAAGAGAGAAGCTGTATTAAATGCACCTCAAAACATGATATGAAGTGATAGGAGTATCTGGAGAATGGAGGCTCACATCGGATAGCAATGTATACCATGTAGGGAGGGGAGAGGGGATGGGACTGCTCCGTGTTTATTGGCTGGTGCATGAAGAGGTTTATGAATCTGCTACTGCTTCCAGCTAAGGGAGTTAGTCTTTTAGCATAAATAGTACAGCCTCTTGCTTTTAGCTCTACCCCTGGTGTTGGTCCAAGCAGGATGAGTGGTATTAGGTCAATTACATATTACAGCACAATTGTTGTGGTTCTACTGGGGTAGGGAGAAGTCAGGTCACAGGCTTTGCAGGGAGACACTAAGGCTATGTCCACACAGTCCGTGGCAATGTGCCTCCCAGCCTGGATTCAACAGACGTGGGTTAGTGGGGCTCACGCTAGCTGTGTAGAAGTAGACAGCAATTTGAAGGGTGGCTGAGGCTGGAGCTATGGCTCTGAAGCCCACCCGCCTCCCTGGGCTCCAGAGCCTGAGTCCAGCTTGAGCCACAATGTCTACATTGCTATTCTTAGCGTGGGAGGCTCACTGCCACGGGCTGTGTAGACACACCCTAACCTCCCTGTGTGTCACAGAAAAGTGCTCCCTAGAGGGTCCCCAGGACAGTCCATAGGAGCAGTCTGGTCATGCCAAGTACGTCTATGACATCCCCCAACCAATTGGCTATCAAAGCGACATAGGGGAAGAGTGTAATAGCCAGTAGCTACAACTATGCTGCGGAGGCTGTGGAATTACATCTTGGAGACTGTAGTAATAGCTACATAGTTGCTGCACATTTTTTTGTTGCGGGGTGGGGGTAGGAGTCATTTCCCCACAGCCTCCTATAGCTTGCCCACAGTGAGGCTCGGTGGAAGAGACGAGTGATTCACCCGAGGTGACTAGATGCAGCGAGAGGGCCACAGAAATCAACATTGTTCCATGAATAATTTACACTGACTGGATGGTTCATTAAATCAGTAGGGACATTGACACGAGAGTGATCAGGCTTGTTAATGATACAAGTGCTATCGCTGACACAGCAATATTGCAAGCGTTGGATTTTTATACCATAATGTAGCCGTCTCTGCTAGAATGGTTTCTTTGCATAAGGAGGAGGGGGTCCTTAATGAGAGGTGCTGGGACAAGTGGCTGGAGGCTTTCCTTCTCCTGTGAGCCTTATGAGGCTCTGATATTTGCCCTCAGACCCCTATCTTTACAAAAAGGGGAGCTGCTTTTCTGAATAGCTAGATCTGGATGTAATTTTTTGACTGAAACTTTTTCCATAAAAAATTGCAGGGTCAGCGATGCTGAAACCTTTCATGAATTCATGTCAATTTCACCAAATTGTTTCCATCAGAAACAAGCCTAAAAAAAATCTGAAAATATCAAAATATTTAATTCTGACATTCTGATGTTTTGGTTCAAAACAATGTTTTGTTTCAAAATTTCCTTCAATTTTCTTTAAGAAAAATCCCAAAACATTTAAAAATGATCCAAGCCAAAACATTTGGATTTTGATCCAAAACTAATATTTTTTCTGATTTTTTTTTTTGAATTGCTACTGAACCGAACAATCTGTTATTCACCCAGGTCTATTGTGAACCCTGCAGAAGTCCCTTCTCTATCTGGTTTACATCTCAGGGTGCAGAGAACTCTTTACTTTTAAACTAGTGAGCAAAAATCCCACTGTTGCAAAATCCTGCAGTCTCTTTACCCAGGCAAAGAGGCATATTGAAGTATTCTCCTTGGAATTTTGGAGTCAAGGGGGTGGTGGTGTCTGATTTACTCCTCAGCAGGTGTTCAGCATGCTGAGGACCTGATCCAGAGCCAATTGACGCTATTAGAAATATTTTCATTGACTTCAGTGTGCTTTGGATCAAACCCCAAAGGTTCAGAGGATTGGGCCCTGAGTGGGAACTTCAGGATCAGCCGTTTGTTTATCAGTGATTTGTTTTAATAGAAAATGAGATTTTTTATAAATTGTAGATACTGTGCAGTAGCAATATTGTGTTTTAAATTGTGTATGTGTGTAAACAAGAACAAAATCCTGTCTGGGGGCAAAAATGTTGTGTCTCTCCCTGCTCCCCCACTCCCCACTGATATCTGCACTTTCATGGTTATATCTGAGAAGTGTTACATTTTAAATCATCTATGCAAAGCATTTAACTGAAGCAACGTAAATTGCCATACCAAATCACAGGAGCTTCAGTTATTAATGAGACTTTCATGCACAACTGTGTATGTACATTAACCACATGCCTTTAGAAAAGGGATAGTTCTGTGCTGTCTTTAAATAGCTGTGTGGCGTTCCTTGGTGATTTTAACTATTCAGGATGAGAACCCAATCCTGCTCCGTTTGAGGGCATTATGAGTTTTGCCATTGGCTTCAGTGGGAGGACAGGGCCCAAGGCTTGTAAATCAACTGGTATCACTGGGAAAAAACCCTATCACACTGTGGTCCTTTTAATATAGGTGAAGCCATGGGGTATTAGTATGTCATTTGCATGGTATTAAAAAATCAACAGTAACTGTTCTTAGGAAAGTGCTTTTCAGTAACCCTGGAAGAAATCCAAATGTCCACTCACGTTAATGTTTAGGGGCCAGATACCGCAAGCCTTGTGAACCTCAAACTGAGTGTTTGGGGTACAAAAGAATGCAGGAATATGTCTTACCGGGAGACTAGAGGAAGAACAAAACTGGCTTGAAAGCATACAGGGTTGGAAGTTTGTAAATAAATAATCATGCTATTGACATGTCTGAGTTTCCCTTTAGAAAGCCATAAATGTTCTCAATGTTTGTTCTTTAGGTGAGTTGATGTGCGTTATTCTTAATAACACCAGTCACTGTAATAGGTGTCAGCATGCAGAATGGTTACAAATTAGTATTAGTGTTACTAATTTGTGCAAGGAAAGCAGACAATGTGTTGGATATATCTTGATACTTGTATCCTGTTGAACTGCACTAAGATGGACAAGGAACTGAAGTGTCTCCACTAGTCGATACAACTTGTATGTACCATGGTTAATGCTAACATTAATGGTTAGAAGCAAGCAGGACTGAAGTCATCCCTGTCTGTTACACCATCCTGTGTTATAAGGTGTGATACACATTTATCTACATGTGACTACAGGGCCTATTACTTCAGTGATGAAGAAATCCGCTTGCTACTATACCTAGAACAGAAGATAGTGATTTTTGTTGCTTCTTTCCTGGGTCCCCCTTATTGTAAACCACAAGGTCTCTTACCAGACATCAGTGTTCAGCAAATGTAAATTGTACTGTATTCAAAAGAGGCCTTCACAAAGGAGAAAAAGAGAGGGAAAATGCTGGTTAAATGTCCTCCATTTTCATCTGATGGAAACAAATGCTCCAATGCACTGGCACAAACGTCTGTGTCTTCATGCTGATGGAAGTTGGGCTATTACTAAAATAAACGTCCTTGTGTTTTTTGTCAGTTTTAAGTGCGGGGAAAAATCCAGATGGAGTCTCCTTAGTTTCATGATCTCATGTTCAGTGACTCATGGTTAACTGAAATCTTCCACCTTGTAATTTTTGCTTATTGTTTTTGTAGCTATGGGTGTGATAGAAAACCTATCAATTGATGTAAGCCATAACTAAAAGAGTAATCAGGGTATTTTCTTTTGTCGGTGTCACTGTGTTTGAAAGACAATTTAACTATCAAATAAACCAGTCTAACAGTTTCATTTGAAAAGCAAACTTTGCTCCACTTCTTTTTCTGCTTCCATACTAATTTGTGTCTCTTACAGTTCCTTGTTTCTGAACACAGAGGGCCAGAACCCCAGCTGGCATAAACCAGCTTCTAAATGAAGAGTAAAGTCAATGCAGCTATGTTAATTTGCACCATCTGAGGATCCAATTCCATAATGATTGTACTTGGAAGGTTAAATCCTGCAGTATTAAACAGCAGTCTTATAATGCTGTGATCTGCAATCCACTCCTATCTATGCATCTCTGATGAATTTGTCTCCATGTATCTAGGCTCCTTCCACCAAATTATGAGTAATATCATTTCTGCCTGCAAAAGGACCAGACTCTCAACTGCTCTCTTGCTTTAGACGATTTCCAAGGTGCAATTCATTCTTGGTGGCTGCTCTGTTGTAAGAGAAACTTTCTCAGGATGTTCTGCAGCTGCTGTTAATGAGGGTAACTTTGCAAAGATAAAATAAATGTGTTAGTCTCTAAGGTGCCACAAGGACTCCTCACTGTTTTTGCTGGTACAGACTAACATGGCTACCACTCTAAAACCTTTGCAAAGAGGAATCTTGCATCATGCTGCAAAAGTAGCAAAACTTGGTGTACAGATACTATAGTGGTGCACCTATATAGTGAATCTATATCGTCAGAAGGCTTGGCCTCATTCTGATCCTTTGAAGGTGGGAATCATTAACCAAGGCCTTTCACCTGAGAGCGCCCACCCCTGTGGTCACTAAGGGCTTGTCTACACTACCCACCAGATCGGTGGGCAGCGATTGATCCAACAGGGGTTGATTTATTGCATCTAGTATAGACACGATAAATCGACCGCTGAGCACTCTCCCGTCGACTCCAGTACTCCACCAGAATGAGAAGCGCAAGCGGGAGTTGACAGGAGAGCGCCCACTGTTGACTTACTGCAGGGAAGACACCGCAGTAAGTAGATCTAAGTACGTCGACTTCAGCTATGCTATTCACGTAGCTAAAGTTGCGTATCTTAGTTCAACCCCGCGTGATAGTGTAGACAAGCCCTAATAGTTCTAGCTGGAAACGGTCAGTCTCAGGCTTTCTCTTTCTTTCTCTCTGCACTGGTAATACTCCCATCACTGCTGTTTCTAGGCACTATCTTGTTCAAGCCAGTTTGTTTATGTTAAGCCAAACAACTCCAGCAGGTTCTATTTCTGATATCTGTACTGAAAAGTCTAAAAGTCCCATCACACTTAGGAGTTAAGTGACATTGAGCAACCAATGTTGCAGCCCACCAGTTCATTCCAAGTGCTGCTTCAAATGAGAGACCAAACAAAATGATTCCAATTGAGTGGGGAGAGCTGTGTAAGGCATATTAAGTAGGTGAGCATTTTAGTTGGCAACTTCTGATACAGTGATCAGCAGTGAAATGATTAACAATGGTTGGTTTGTTTAAAACTATTCTAATCAGGCTGAAAAGAGATGACCCTAAAGCGATGAACAGGGGAAACTTAGGCATCTCTAGATGGTACTGATTCATTCTGTCTGGCTGCAGATTTACAAGCCACAGTGCATCAGTTTACATGATCTTTTCAGAACCAAAAGAATTAAAACACCAGTTTTCAAGAATTTGTGAGAATACAGAAAAACATAACAGGAAGCCCCTAATTTTTCTGGAAGTCAAAGATTTTCCATGCCGATGGGTTACTATTGCTCCAGGTTACAAGCAGCTGAAACTAGGGACTGGTAATAGAAATGCTGCCCTCTCAGTGTTTAACTGCTTCATTATGAAGAAGATTGAAATTGCTTTGGAGACATAGCATTAAGATGAATACTGGAGGGAATCAGTGCTCATTCTTGCTGACATTAAAACTGATGGGTGTGCTTCCTTCCTACAGCTGCTTGTGATTACTGTTAGTGATTAGTCAATCAAGAAGAGGAAACATGCGGAGAGGGCAAGAACGAGTAGACAAACTTACTCTGTATGATATAATTGCAATCTATCAAGTTGCAGATTGCTCAACTAAGCAAGCAATCAAGAAATGGTTCATTTCCTTAACGTTGCAGGAGCTGCAGAGTGTCATCCTCCATAGCATTGCATGCAATCCTTCGTCTCCATCAACGGGCAGTGAAATTATTGTCTCAACCAATGGATTCAGGTCAGAATCTTCTCCCACCAGCATGGACCAGGTGATTCTGCCCACCACCCATGTTAATTTAAAGAGCCCTGGGCCCTTTTAAATCCCCAGCCCCAGGGCAACTACTCCCTCCCACCCCGCACCTGTCAGCGGCTGCAGGGGGGCAAAAGGAGCAAGGACATTAAAGCACTACAGGGTCCTTTGCCGCGGCAGCGCTTTAAGGTTGCTACCCCTTCCGCCCCCTGTAGGGACCCTACCAGCCAGGCCGCCGACAGGGGAGGCAAAAAGGGCAGGGACATTAAAGCGCTGCCGCCGCAGCCGGTGCAGGTTCTTACCAGTACGCCGGCCGTACCGGCTCACTTTCACCCCTGCTCAGTGATTATGAGGACTGGTGCGACACAGGCTTTCATTAGAGACCTGACCTGACCTTCTTTAGCAAACTAATATGTAGATACCATACCTAGGGGATCCCTGTAACTCTTACGCACCCTTATGCCTACTACCAGCTGGATGGTTGTTCGCAACTTATTTTCACATGATGGAAGTGTCCAATGTATTTTCTACGCCATTCATTTTCTTTTCCCTGGTCACTTGTTTCCTCAACACCATTTTAAACAGCGCCTGCCCTTCTAAAATAGAAGTAGACAAAATTATGAATGGGACAGAGAATGTCAAAGTTCTTGACCAACATTAATGGATGCAGTCTCACAACAGCTGTGTGAGGCTAGTAAGCATTATGGTTTATGACCAATGTAATAAGCAGCTTTGACTGCTGCTTATTACGTTAATCATAACTTTCACTCTTACCTTGTGCTCCCTCAGTTGTTTGTCTGTTTTAGGGCTTCTCAACATGGGGACACTCAGAAAAGTTAATCCAAATTAACTAAAGGTGGGAATTTAAAGTGGATCACTTAAACTGCACTAAAGCCCCTTGCAGAGCCTGTAAGTCAGAATTAATTCAGTTCAGCTTGATTTAGGCCTGGTCTACACAGTGCAGCAATGGGTCATGTGGGGTTGTGACTTCTAAAGTGCACTAACGTGTTGTGCACTAATTGGTCCATGTAGACCTTGCTGGTACACCCTAAAAGTTCCCTAGTGCACTTTAATGTAATAGTCCCATTTCAAAGAGTATGTTAAAGTGCATGACGTAACTTTTAGTATGCACCAGCAGGATCTATATGAACCAATTAATGTTTACCTGTGAATTTTCCCTCAAGGACTTTCCATATCAGACAGTCTGACCCTTTCTCAGTGGCCCGCATTAGGACCAGGATTGGTTTCTGCTATTGCATGCTTGTTAAGTAGCTTGAAAGGGAAGAAGGTCTTCCTCCAGGAAATCCCTAAATTAAATGTCAAGGCTCAGCTGCAAATGGTTTGATCTTTAAACTTGTATATAGTTTGTATTTTTTCACTTTGGAAGCTGTCGTTCTGCAGAGTTCTTCCCGAGGGGTGGTTCTAAACCCACACTCAAAGGTCTGGTCTGCCTCCAGTTGCAATGAAGGCCGGGAATGCGACATCGTGAAGACTTTCTGCCAGGGGAGGCGCCTAGAATGAAAATCCACAGGTAAGACAAGAATTTTCCCTGTTTCTACTACACCTGATTCCAGTAAGAAATAGCTTTGCTCTTTTTAGAATAGCCACTGATGGAAAGCATTGATGATGACACTGCTCTTGCTGTGAACTTGCATTACAAACCATACGGGGTTCACTGAAGTGTCCAACAACTTGACAAAGATTTGTACTGGGCCTCGGAGCCGGTAACCAATTCATAAAACCATGAGGCTGTTGTCAGTGCCTTGGCATGTCTTAAGGGAAAACAACATGCTCTAGTCTGAAGGACACTGCATGGTACTAAGGCAAGGCCTTTAGAGCAGCTTGACCCTAGCCCACGATTTCATCAAATGGGAGGCAGGCACACAGTGAAATAAAAACATTCATTTGAAGCTGCAGGCAGATGCTTTTTGGTTTGAAGCTGGCTCACTTATCCCAGTCAGAGGCTCTGTGAAAAGGAGGCAAGACTTTTTCATACTTCCGTGAATCACACTGCAACTCCAGCAGGGGATGCAGAAACTGCAAGCGTTCTTTTCTCCAAGAAGCTATTGCATTTCAACAAAAAGGGAATGGAAACAAGATAGATACACTTTCCAGTTTATATTCTTCCACGAAATACATGTAAAGGTGATCTGCAAAGGGGGAAAAAAAGGATTTGGACATTGTTTTGCTTTTTAGAGATGTATAAAGAAGGCCAGAAAGGGTTTATTTTTTAAGATTTTCTTCTTCTTGCTATCAGTATCCGAAAGATCAAGTCTGACTCAGCAGCAAATTTTGGGTCTGGATTATGGGCATAATTATTATGCATTTGTATTACAGTGAGTAGAGCACAGAGGCCTCATGAAATGAGTAAAGCCCCCTTTGTGCTAGGCACTGTACACACATGGGAAAAAAAGATGTCCCCAGCCCCGCAGAGTTCACAATGTAACTATACGGGCTTGTCATGACGGGGGCTGTTAGGTGTTAGTATTTCTTGTATTTGCATTACCCTATCTTGCGTCACAGCTGTGGCACAACTTTTGTACGTGGGTAACATGGCACAGCCATCACCTTAGTGGAATGGATCCCCACGCTGGGAAAATACTGAGCGGCGGATCTGGGCACGCTGTGGAGGCTCCTGGTTTATTCTTGCAATGAAGATGGGATCAAACCGGGTGTTAACCAGGAGTTTCCAGGCTCCCCCAGGGCCTGATTGCAACGCGGGTGCCTGGGCTCCACCCTGCCTCGCTGAGGCCGGGGTTACGGGAGAGGGGAGGGGAGCGGAGCGGCTCCCCCAGGGCGGCGCTCGGGGGCTGCCAGGCCGGGCTGAGGAAGCCGGTAGCCGCCCGCGGGCCAGCGCTGAGGGAGGTTTGTGCCAGGAGCGCCGGGCTCCGGCCTGGCCCGTCTGGGACCCGCCCCCGGCTCCGCCCTTCAGCCCGGCTCCGGCTCCGCCCTTCAGCCCGGCCCCGGCTGCGGCTCCGGCTCCGCCCAGCAGCGTCCTTAGCAACTTCCCCAGCCGCCGCCGCCGCCCAGCGGCCAAGTGAGCCCGGACCGGGGCAGCCTCCCGCGCCCCGCAGCGCCCCGCGACAGGTGTGTCTGTACCTCCCCCCCGTACAGGGGTGTGACCCCCCCCCGAGACGGGTGTGTCTGTACCTCCCCCCCGGACAGGGGTGTGATCCCCCCCCCCGACGGGTGTGTCTGTACCTCCCCCCGGACAGGGGTGTGATCCCCCCCCCCCGACGGGTGTGTCTGTACCTCCCCCCGGACAGGGGTGTGACCCCCCCCGAGACGGGTGTGTCTGTACCTCCCCCCCGGACAGGGGTGTGACCCCCCCCCCGAGACGGGTGTGTCTGTACCTCCCCCCCGGACAGGGGTGTGACCCCCCCGAGACGGGTGTGTCTGTACCTCCCCCCCGGACAGGGGTGTGACCCTCCCCTGCGACGGGTGTGTCTGTACCCTCCCGGACAGGTGTGACCCCCGACTGCCTCCCGATCAGTGGTGTGACCCCCGAGACGGGTGTGTCTGTACCGCCCCCCCGGACAGGGGTGTGACCCCCCCGAGACGGGTGTGTCTGTACCTCCCCCGATCAGGGTGTGACCCCGAGACGGGTGTGTCTGTACCCTCCCCGCCGGACAGGGGTGTGACCCCCCCCTCGAGACAGGTGTGTCTGTACCTCCCCCCGATCAGAGGTGTGACCCCTTCCCCGAGACGGGTGTGTCTGTACCTCCCCCCCGGACAGGGGTGTGGACCCCCCCCCCGAGACGGGTGTGTCTGTACCTCCCCCCCGGACAGGGGTGTGGACCCCCCCCCGAGACGGGTGTGTCTGTACCTCCCGGACAGGTGTGACCCCGAGACGGGTGTGTCTGTACCTCCCCCGGACAGGGGTGTGACCCCCCCCGAGACGGGTGTGTCTGTACCCCTCCCCCCCAGACAGGGGTGTGACCCCCCTCCTGAGACAGGTGTGTCTGTACCTCCCCGGACAGGGTGTGACCCCGAGACGGGTGTGTCTGTACCCTCCCCCCGGACAGGGGTGTGACCCCCCCCCGAGACGGGTGTGTCTGTACCTCCGGTCCTGTGTCTGGGGACAGGCTGTGACTGAGAGACAGTGTGTCCCCCCCCCGTCCACGACCCCCGTGTGACTTCAGACAGGTGTGTGTGTCCCCCCCCCAGACAGGTGTGTCTGTACCCTCCCCCCGACAGGGCGTGTCACCCTCCTCCCCAACAGGCGTGTCTGTACCCCTCCCCGACAGGCGTGTCACCCTCCTCCCCGACAGGTGTGTCTGTACCCCTCCTCCGACAGGCGTGTCACCCTCCCCGCGACAGGTGTGTCTGTACCCTCCCCGACAGGCGTGTCACCCTCTGTTGTGTCTGTACCCTCCCTGGACAGGGGTGTGACACCCCCCCGCGACAGGTGTGTCTGTACCCCTCCCCCCGACATGCGTGTCACCCCCCCGCGACAGGTGTGTCTATCACCCTCCCCCCGGACAGGCATGTGACACCCCCCAGACAGGTGTGTCTGTACCTCCCCGTGACAGGTGTGTCTGTACCCCTCCCCCCGGACAGGCGTGTGACCCCCTCCTAAGAGAGGTGTGTCTGTACCCTTCCCCCGACAGGTGTGTGACCACCCCCCTGTGACAGGTGTGTCTGCACCCCCTTCCCCCTGAGACAGGTGTGTCTGCACCCCATTCTCCTCTTCCTCTCCCACCCAAGACAGATGTGTCTACACCCCCTCTCCCGACAACTGTTTCTGTACCCCTTCCTCCTCCCTTCTCCCCCAAAGCAGGTGTGTCTGTACCCCCCACTCCTCCCCTTCCCTGCCTAAGACAGGTACTGTCTGCACCCCATCACCATCCCCCTCAAGACAGGTAGGTCCCCCGCATCCCCAGATAGGTCTATCTGCACTCCTCCTTCCGCCTCCCCAGCAGGTGTGTCTTTACCCCTAAAGGTGCCAAGTGGGTCTGCATCCCTTCGCCCACCCCAGTAATGGTTCCAGGTTGCATCACCTCCACTCAGTAATGGGGCCATCCGTGTCTCTAACCCCCACATGGTGTAATGTGTACTTCTGCAACTCCCTGCCTCCAAATAATGGTGCCTGGTTTGGGCAACTCTCCCTTCTGCCATCATGGTGCTAGGTGTGTCTAAACCCTTTCCGCCCAAAATGCGGTGCTAGATGTATCTGCAACACACGCAACACGTGCACCCGAATGGTGTGGGGTGCATCTATAACTCCTTGCCTTGGTGGCTGTATATTGTTTTTCTTTTACAGCAGGAGTGGGCAAACCTTTTGGCCTGAAGGCCACATTGGGGTTCCAAAACTGTATGGAGGGCCAGGTAGGGAAGGCTGTGCCTCCCCAAACAGCCTGGCCCCTGCCCCCTATCCGCCCCCTCCCACTTTCCACCCCCTGACTCCCCCACTCAGAACCACCAACCGATCCAAACCTCCCTGCTTCTTGTCCCCTGACTGCCCCCTCGTGGGACCCCCCGCCCCTAACTTCCCCCTGGAACCCCACCCCTATCCAACCCCTCGCTCCCTGTCCCATAACTGCCCTGACCCCTATCCACACTCCCACCCCTGACAGGCCCCCGGGACTCCCACACCCATCCAGCCCCCTCCCCATTCTCTGACACACACCCCCAGAACCTCCGCCCCATCCAACCACCCCTTGTCCCCTGACTGCCCCCAGGACTCCATGCCCCTTATCCAACCCCCCTGCTCCTTGCCCCCTTACCATGCCACTCAGAGCACCAGGACTGGCAGCCGCACCACCCGGCCAGAGCCAGCCACGCTGCTACGCTGCCTGGCAGGAGCTTGCAGCCCCACCGCCCAGAGTGCTGGCGGCATGGTGAGCTGAGGCTGCTGGGGAGGGAAGACAGCAGGGGCTAGCCTCCCTGGCCGGGAGCTGAAGGGCCGGGCAGGAGGGTCCTGTGGGCTGGATGTGGCCCACGGGCTGCAGTTTGCCCACCTCTGTTTTACAAATACCTTCAAAACAAATATCTTTGTGAATACTTGGTTTGAATGTTGTTCTTGCCATTTCACTAATGCAGGAGAGGTACTGAACCTTCAGGAATTTAATAAGACCCAGCCCCAGTCAAGATTTGTCACCTGTGATCAACTGGACACTGACTGAAAATGCCAACCCAAATGCAGTATTATAACTCCTCTCCTTCAGTGACAGGGATTCTGCATCCCCAGACTGCACAGTGTGCCTTTGAGAAGATGAGACCCAGAGACCCCTATCCCAGTCATACTGCACCACGGATACAACCCTCCACGGGTAAGGGTGTGTGATGGAATCGATCTGGTAACTGCTACATGCTCTCATTGCATCTCTTTGGTTTATTCTGTGGCTGGGGAAACACAATTTGCAACTGGTAAAGTCTTAAAGTTGTGTTCTTCCATCAGTGCACATTTGAAACTTCTGAAGTGTACACACACAACAACAAGAAAAGCAGATCCCTTATACTGTAAACATCCTTCTATAATCGAAACATCATAATATGTAGGTTAAAAATAAAGTAGAACTACCGCTAACTCTTTTTAATAGACACTGAGTAGTGCATTCATTTAGCACGAATGCATGCTCAAATTGTGATTGTGCAGGTGCAGATGACCAGTTAGATGCATACATGGCCATTTAAGGATGTAAAAATACTTGATCTGTGTATATAGTCATGGTGTTTATGTACAATTACACACACCTATGTGCACATTTTGAAAATCAAGCCTTATGTGACTTTCTCAAGGGCACACAATATATTAGTGGCAGAGCTGGAAAGGGTACTCAGGAGCAACGTTCCCTGTAAACTGTCTGCATGTGTGGCCATGCAGTGATCTTGTGTCTACTGCACATGTCAGACCTGAGTAGTGAGCAGAGTGGGGAAGGCAGGGGTTCCTGGTAGGGGGTGGGTGTAGGAGTTCACAGGGGGAAAGGGAGGTGCTCCTGTGCATTTAATGACCTGGCAAGAAGGAAGGGCTGTGGCCCCAGCTGTGGGGGAAGAGGCCTTGGTCTGTAGAGTAGCTATAGCAAGCACACAGCCTTCGCTACCTGGCTTACCCTTGTTGCCGCTTAAGGAGTTGCGCACCCCCACAACTGCATTGTAGGTCTGTGAACCCCTGTGAGTCTCCCCCACCCAGCCTGGAGAGAGACAATTAATAGATAATACAGGGACGTGTGAGTTTGATCATCACTAGTCCTAGCAGTTCTCTCTTATGTCTTGCTGTTTCCTTATTATGAGATTAGGCTTTAATTCTTTTGGGAAACTCGCAACTATATAAACCACTGTTTCTGTTAGGATCTCACCACAAGATCTATTTCTCTGCCACTTGCAAGTTTCTATTGAGATGAATGATCATTTTATTTTGCCTTAATCTTACTGTATCTATCATGCTGTCATATAAATCAGTGGTGTGCCCTTGCTTGGAATACTGTGTTCAGTTCTGGCTCAAAAAAGTTATAACCGAAGTAGGAGTTTAGAAATAGGAGATGGAAAATGTCTGGAGGAGTGGAGAGACTTCTGTATGAGGTGACATGAAAAGATTGGATCTGTTTAGTTGAGAGAGGAGAGGAGTCGGAGGAGATATAATAGTGGTGTGCAAAATAATGAAGAGTATACATCCATACAGTGGATGCTCCTATTTATCTTTTTCAGTAATACGAGAACAAGAGGACCTTTAAACTAAAAGATGATACATTAAGAATTTTGTTTTAGTTTGGTCATCTTTATAGTTTTAGTGTGCTGTTGTATAAATACTTTCCTTCTGAGTGCATATATGTAGTTAGATCAGTGTAAGAAGTCTTAAAAAAATAAACCTGTAAGCTTGCCTGAGGACAAAAATGTGCTGCCCATTGGAGTTTGTATCCCGCTCATTACAAAGAAAATTTAGAGGCAATGTTGCCCAGGAGTCCTGACTCCCATTCCCCTTCCTTGATGCTCAAACCTTTTTCCTAAAGTAGTCAAGGATGAAAATAACAAGCCTATTTAACAGTAAAAAACCAGCAGTTTGAACTAAGTAGGCACTTAGCTCGCCTGCATTGCCGAGGGTAGGGTCAAGCCCCAAATATAATTAAGTTTACTAGGTTTTTAAAGTTGAAATGTACCACAAGGAAGCAATTTGTGGTGAGCATGTCTAGGTGCTGTAGTGATACTGGGAGGTCTGTCGTGTTGTCATTATGTGGAGGAAGTGTGATTGTGCTGCAATGAGACTTATTCATGAGGAGCGATACAAGGTTTAGGAAACCAGACATATGAGGAAAGGTTAAAAAAAACTGGGCATGTTTAGTCTTGAGAAAAGAAGACTGTGTGGGGAGGGGGCTGATAACAGACTTCAAATATGTTAAAGGTTGTTATAAAGAGGGCAGTCATCAGTTGTTCTCCATATCCATGGAAAGTAGGAGACAAAGTAACCAGTTTAATCGGCAGCAAGAGAGATTTTTGTTGGCTATTAGGAAACATTTTCTAACTGTAACTCTTCTGCCTGTCAGAGCTGGTAGCAACAAGGGCTGGGTTCAGTATCTTCTAGGGGTTCCTTTTCAACAATACAACACAAAACCAGCTTGAGCCCCCACCCAGTGACCTGGGACAATTATACACCACCCCCTGGGTGCCTCTAAGAGGCAATAATTGCAGGCACAGAGTCTGAGTGTAGCAAAAAACTTTTAATAAAAGGAGGGAAATAATGTGGCATTGATTTGGGGAAACACTGCAAACAAGGTTTATAAACATAAACCCCGAGCAAAAGACCCACCACCAAGTAAGTTGAGCAGTGTCCTTTTCCCCTGAGATTATTAAGTCCAGCAACACAAAAGTCCCTTTAACGTGCCCAACCCTTCTCTGCACCCCACTCACAGTTGCTGTCCTTGGACAGTGCAGACCCAGAGTTCAGAGGTGCATCTGCAGAGTTCACCTCCCACCTTGGGTGGATGCTGGGGGAGGGGAGGGAGGTAAGGAGGCATCTTACTCACTCTGCTGCTCAGGCACTCACTTGCTGCCTCTCTCTGTGTGGCTCTGCTGTGGCACTCTCTGCCCACCACCCACCATGCCTCTCTACCAACCACCCTGCTGGCCATGCCAAGATGTCTTCAGCCCCCCTCCCCACTTAACACAGCTCTCAGTGATTTCAGTTGTTAGTGGGGGAGCCTCACTGCTGCTGCACAGTAGGCAGTCTCTTGCATCAGACACACTGTCCCAAAGCAGGTCTGAAACTTACACTTAAGGTTTCAGAGATATCAGCTCTGAAGTGTGTAATGAGACTCTCAATTGAATCTAAATTAGCTGTTTTATTACACAATGGAGAGCAGAAGGGTCAAATTGTGTCTATCACATTAGACAATACTCACACCACCAGGTACAAGTACTTATCACTACCATTGTTCAACTCACTGGGTTTTGGAACCCATGTCCCCTGCCTACCGAGTGCCGTTTAGGTGAGGGTGAGTCCCTCAATCGGGCAATGCCAAGTACAGTTCTGCTGCCCTTGATTCACACAACAAGGATAACAACCGTTTATTACTCCTGCCCTAATAACAAGGAGACTGGGGATTCCACACCAGCCAACGATGATAATTTGGGCAAGAAATCCCATCATGCTGAGCAGTTAGGCAGGGTGGGTGTGCCCATGCAAATGAGATCAGCTCCTGAAGTCCTTTTCCACAGCTCACCACTAGATGTCAGGGGAGAGCTCATTCAGATTCTGCTTACATAACTATAAGGGTAGTTAAGTATATTTCAGAAAGTTTGTACAGATGCACCCCAATCTAGTACAAGATAAGATGGTTTGACAGAACAATGAATAGGGATGTTTTGTCCAAGAGATCAGGAACAAGGGAGGTAACAAACAGATGTCTTGAAACACGTAAGGTGGTACGTAAGCTGTGTGTCCCCGTTGTTTGTCTCAGTCTACAAACGTCCAGGTACCTCGCCTCAATCCTTTGTGTAGCCTAGCAGAGACTCTTGCTGCTGACTGAGACACTCCTTGCCACTGGGCTCCCATGTGTTAATTGTACCTGTAACCATGGAGTCAGGGCGCTAGGACTGTGCCTTCAGGGCAATGAACTAGGCCGAGTGCATTTGTCACTGAACCGTGACTCTGGTAGTTCTTTATGAGTTACACCGAGGTCTGCTGAATTAGCATGATCAGCTAGTCCACGGAATAGAAGCACTGAGAAGCCTGACCAGTATTACTGAGGCAGTGACTTTCCAGCCTTCAGCACTTAACAACACCTGGGTCCTCTGAATCTAAAAATCTGAGCTTCTACTGCCTGCGCTAAGAGGCCTAGATCTGTTAGCATAAAGGCTGTCATGCACTGGTCACTCCAGGGGAAGAGAGAGCCACGCTGTGTAAGGCTGGGTTACACATGGCCCAGTTTGTGTTGGCCAAGATAGCAGCTAGTGTATCAGGGACTGAACTGGGGAACCCTCAGAGCTGAACATGCGAGTCTTGACAGCGTTAGCTGAAGAGCTGGGCCCTGTAGCTGGGGGCTCTGTCAGACTCACATCTTATGTGGATTGGGCACAGAGGGGGACATGTAACCCACACTGACGTGTGCGTTACACACACAATACCCTCCAGTCCTAGCTCATCAAGGCATATCCTCTCTACATACACGTCTTGCAGAAGGACTCACCTCTTTCACAAAGCCCGCAATATTTTTTCGATTATAAACTCTTTGTCATCTGTCACTTTTAGAAGTTGTGACACAACATTACTGATGACTATTTGATTCTGATTAGGATTCCAGTTCCGAGATGTTTCACCTCTGCGGGACAAACCTATTTGGAATGACCCACGCAACAAATCAGATGCTTGGACTAAGTCTCTCCGGAGATATAGGGTAACCTTGAATCACAGGCCTGTTGAATCTGTGCTGAGCAGAAAAGCACCTTTTGCAGGTAAGTAAATATTTCTGTTTCAGTTGACACAGTAAGAACATGTAATGATCTGGTGATTCCCTGGCTGGGATAATTTGAACGAGGTGTTAAGATTAAATCTACTGAAAATCTTTGTAAAAGGAGCAGATTTTGACTGTGGGTTTCAACGTGCCTGTTATTAAATATAATAAATCCTACTGACATCACTGTCTGTGACATGTACCTGACTAAGAGAAATGTGTACAGAAGGATTTCAGAAGACTTTGTACCAAATGGCCACATTTCTGAAGCAGTACAGTAGGTCATGGGTTCTCAGACGTTTTAATACTGTGCACACTTTCAGTCAGTTGCAATTGCTTTGCCTTCAGTGTGCCCCAGAATCCTGTGTGTCATATTTTCATGGCATTTTTGTGGAGTTGCTCTAGAAAATGGTGCAACGATAATGGAGTAAGTCCTTAGAAGACTAGAGACTTGCAACAGGAGGTGGTTCATGAGCTGCACTTATTTTATTCTACCCAGGTTTTTGTACTGTGCCTATCACTTTAATACCATAGAAGCCTTATGCAAATGATTGTGTCCCACTGTGAGTAGTGATAGGAAGGTGGATCCCTGCCTATAAGCCGAGAACTTCTGAAGTAGATCAAAAATTACTATTCACTCCAGACTGTAAAGCCAGTTTACCAGTTAATCCTTTTGCATTATTTAGAAATTCCTTTAGCAATGAATTCTCAAACATGGTGTTAGCTAGTTCTGAGCTGTTGTTGCAAAAAGCAGGCTGACTGAGACATGTACATATATTCTCCCCTGACTTTGCTATTTCTTTTGATTTCTATGATTTTTGCTTTTTAAAACATTTATCAAACATCTTTAAAGTCTTTATCATGTATATGGTTAGAGTTCAGTCTTGAGAAGTGCTAAATACATTCAGTTCCCATTGGGGAACCAGGCCCTTTGCAGTTTGTATATATTTAGTATATATAGTGCAAATTTTCATTGAGATTGCTATTGAGCTTTGGCATCCGAAATTAATTAGTTCTATGAATAGGAAGCTTCATCTTTATCATGAGGAGAAGAATTAATTTCTGAGGAAAAGTGAACATATTCATTCTCACGTTAAATGTCTGGAAGAATTTTTGTATGAAGTGTTGTTGTAGCCATGTCAGTCCCAAGATATTGGAGAGACAAGGCAGGTGAGGTAATATATTTTATTGGACAAACTTCTGTTGGTGAGAGAGACAAACTTTTGAGCCACATGGAATTCTTTAGCTGAGGAGGAGCTGTGTGTGGCTGGAAATCTTGTCTCATCAACAGAAGTTGGTCTAGTAAAAGATATTACTTCACCCACATTGTCTCTGGAAGACTTGTTTACCTTTTTAGACCTTTACACTTGTTTCTATTGTCATCAAATGCTGTACCTGCATCCGAGGAAGTGAGCTGTAGCTCACGAAAGCTCATGCTGAAATAAATTTGTTAGTCTCTAAGGTGCCACAAGTACTCCTGTTCTTTTTGCAGATACAGACTAACACGGCTGCTACTATGAAACCTACAGAATCCAGTTTCTTCTACAAGAAAGAGGATATTATAGCTAGAAAGACAAAATAGGGTGTGATAATTCCTTATCATTACAATTACTCTTCAATATTTCTTAATTTCCATTACCTAGCCATTTTCTTGATGCGGTAATAATACCAACAATTGAAAAAGAATAGCAGAAGAGAGTTTAAGGAAACTATGGGATTTGTCCTCGTAATCCTTTAAAAAAATCCCTTTTACTATCATTATGTAATCCAGATACAAAAAATATCATCAAATGTAAAGATGCTGCTATATTATCCTAAACTTGTAACCTATATAATAACACGAAGACATGGTTTTATATACTTACTATAAAATGCCTTTTATTTATTCTGTTTTTGTAGCTCGAACCTTAAGTGCTGGCTTGAGTGGTCATAGGTATAGAAATGGTTGTGTTGATGTGTTGCCACAATATAGTTCAATGAATGATCCCCACTTGTTTGACTACTATGCCAGGAAGTTTGGACTGCGGGGGACTACCAGGTGTCTTCCAGTTGTACGTACTGTTTTATTTCAGTTTTTGTCTATTCCACATTAGTAGGAATAATATTATGTTTTTATCTAACCCTTCAGCCTGAAGAATTCCAAAGCTCTTAACAGCCATGTGTGTATATAATATATACAAATATAACATTCACTTCATGCCTTGCTGAAATGCAGCCACTTCTGGGGTGAAATGTTTAATGCAGGCAATAACATTGCACAACTCTGGAAGATGCATAGTAAAATAATGCCGTGTCCAAGCTTTAGGAGGATTTTAAGCAAACTGGAATTTGATCAAAACACAGAATAACACGCTGTTGCAAAAATGTGCTGTGAAATCTTTAATAGTCACAAAAGTAGTCAGTATGTCGTACAACCCATTTGGACTTCAGCACCATTCTCTTTCAGGTGATTTTGTAAAATAATAATAGGGCTATGTCATCCTATTTAACATTAGAATTTGTACTTTCAAAGTAGTGTATCACCTTATTTATTAGAAAATTGAGAGAGACAGTAGCAATTATATTTATGCCAAGGATTCCAAATGTTTGAAAAAACAGCACAAACCCCACTTGCTTTACTTCTATACACAAAGCAAACTCCCCTCTCCCCCACACTCCAAAACAAAACAAGAAAAAAACAAAACCCTATACAAAAAAACCTATAAGGTTTCTCAGCGACAATTTTTTTTCTTCTGTTTTTAAACTTTTTAAGTCTGATCAAGTGAAGAGACGTCACCAAAGTGCACCCCAATACAGGTACAAGAGTGCTGGTACCGGATCCAGTTCTGCAGTGCACAGCAAAGTGTTATACAAAGTCACTGTGAAGACTGGAGATAAGAGAGGTTCAGGAACTGATGCCAGGGTAAGAACATTTTAGGATCTTTTCTCTTTATATTTAGCAATACTGGAAAAATAATCCTCAAACATAAATTTGATTTACATCTGCTATAAAACTTCAGCCATTTAAAAATCAATTACTGGTGCGTTTCAAAATACAAATTGTCATTTTCTGTATGTGCTCTTTAATACTAACGTGGTAGTAAGTCATACGTGTTTCTAAAGTGGGTCTTTCAGAAGCCATTAAAACAAGGGTTACTGATACCCACTAATCTGAACCAATATTAGTTCTGTCACTCTGGCTGGGGGACCCATTAATCAGTGTTTATCATTTTCAACTGTCTGATTTCTTAAATAACCATAACAACAGTGTAAACACAAAAGGATTACAGGTTCTGTTCGCTGTGAAGGAGACCAGATATTTGATTAAAGGATCCCAGTTACCCATCTGTAACTTATATAAAATAAGCCTGAGTCAGTTGGGTTCCTAAAGATTCCTTATTACCTCTTTTTAAGCCCAGTATACCAGGCATAAACTCTGCATAAGAAGGCTGAACAAGATTCCCCTCAGAACTCATCAGTTCATTAGCTTTGAGCAACTTTGAGCTCTCTGCTAATTGACAGATGGATTTCCTTCATGCTGAGTTTAATGGCTTGCTCATTGACAGTGCAGAGAGCTACCACAACCTAAATGAGCCCCATTACTTGAGTAGTCTAGCACTTGTATGTTGCCTTTCTGTTCAGTGATCTCAAACAGCTTTACAACATTAATGAACTTAGTCTTACAACACACCTGTGAGGTAGTTATTGATAAGGCTACAAAGGTCACAAAAGTCACAGATTCTGTGACATCCGGTGACCTCCATTAACTTCAGCCTGGAGCCGTGGCGCACAAACCCTCGCAGCTCCCAGCTGTGGGCGGTGGGGGACCCCGGAGCTCCTAGCCGTGGTGAAGCTGTCCCACTGCAGGTGGTGTGGGGACCTGCAGATCCCCATTTTGTCACACATATTTTTAGTAAAAGTCACGAACAGATCACAGCTTCCGTGAATTTTTCTTTAATTAATTAATCTTAGCCTTAGTTATTAATATATTCAGTTTATACTTTTTTGGGGGGGGGGGGAGAAGGGATGGCTGGGGGCAGAGAGAGGTTTAAGGGCTTGATTTTTTCCCCCCAGTGGCACTGAGCACCCACAAATCCACTAAAGATCAATGGGAGTTGATCGGTCCCTATCCCTTATGAAAATCAGGCCACTTATTTAGGTGTCTAAATATTGATTTGGGAGCCTAACTTTTAGACCAAAATTTTTAAAAATTAGTGCTTAGAGACTTCCCTGGGGTCACACAGGAAGTCTTTGATGGATTATGACTAGATCTTGGGCCTGTGTCTTAAAGAGAAAACTGCCTCTTCTCTCCGGCGACAGTAATTTTAAGAGTGGGATTTATTAGGCTATGTTTTGTTTACTGTGGAAAATTACATTGAATTTAAAATCCTTTAACGGGATGAGAGTAAAAGAGTGTCTTGTGTTCACTCTCTGGATCACACAGGCATGAATTGAGTTCGTACCAGCAGTCCTTGGCTAAAAGAATGTGTCTGCTTCTCACTGACCCCACCTGAGAATCCTGCTATAGTCTTAAAAGATTAAAAATTAAATCAAGGGCCTAATTTTGAAAAGTACACGAGCATATTACTTGAATATTGAACATGAAAAATGCATATGGAAGCATGTGTAAGTTGCACATGCGTTTTTGCACTTACAATATCAAATTGGATCTCAGCAACTGTTTGGGTGCACTAAAGATAAAATTCCCCAAAGTGCCCAAATCTGACTTCCAAAAGAAACTTGGGTACTTAGGCATGGCCTACCCTAGAAATTTAGGTCAGCATAGCTACATCACTCGAGGGTGTGAAAAATCCATACTCCTGAGCCATGTATTTAAGTTAACTGAAGTCCCTGTGTAAACAATGCTAAGTCAATGGAAGCGTAGACCTTCTTTCATCAACCTAGCTACTACCTCTCAGGGAGGTAAATTACCTATGCCGACAGGAGGAGTTCTTCTGTCAGCTTAGGTAGTGTCTATGTTGAAGTGCTAGAGTGGCACAGCTGTTACAGTTTCAAATGTAGACAAGCCCTTAGTACCCTAAGTCCTATTAAAAATTAATACCCTACTAGTCAATTTGCATGCATGGTGGTAGTAATTACATCTGCAAATTAAGCACACATTTTTAACATGCAATTAAAATGCACATTTTTGAAATCCAGGTCTTTAATCTGCACATTTTTGAAATCCAGGTCTTTAATCTGTTGCACATTTATCACTGCTTATGTTTTTACTAATAAATTGTATATTTAACTCTTAATAACTCCTTTAATCTTAATGAACATGTCATTGGGATTTTTAACATTTTTCTCACTACTATCTTTCCTGTTATTTTTCCTCTCTCCCTGCCTCAGAATGATATTTGTAGACTTCAGAATAGAAGTCTTTGATATTCTTGGCACGCTTATGCATTTAAATTATATAATTGACTGGATGATTGTGATTACACCAGGGTAACACAGTCAATACAGTTTCTGAAATATTTTTTCCTGAAGCAGAAAAAGACACGTGTGTGAGGACTGAAAGCAGAAATTAGTTTAATCTTAGGCTATAATCCTGCAAACATTTAACCACTGGTTTAACTCTGGTCATGTGAGGATTCACACTGGCTGTAGTGGCACTACTTCTGTGTCCAGAGTTAAGTGGATTCACTCATACTGCTGTTTACGCAATCAGACCCTTAGTAGAATGTCTCTTGTTTTCTAGCTGAATAACTGTTGATTTGGAGACTAAGAGGCAATGGCTGATTTTAACAGTTTTTTAAAAAGATATAATGATTATGCGACAATAAAAAATTCCTAGCACTTTGCAGTTACATAACACCTTTCACTTGAGCCTTTCAAAGAGCTTTTCAGACCTAAACTAGTGAAGCCACAACACTGTGAGGGAGGGATGTATTATTGTCTCAATTTTACAAATGAGTAAACTGAGACATAGATGTGCAGGGACTTGCCCAAGGTCAGTCAAGAGTCAGTGGCAGACGGGAAGTAGCGATGAGTTGTGACTTAGGCCAAGTCTACACTAGAAAATTAGGTTGGTATGACTACATTGCTCAGGGATGTGACAGATCACCACCCATCAGCGATGCAGTTAAACTGACCTTACCCCTGGTGTAGACTGCGCTAGGTTGACAGGAGAATTTTGCTGTCAACATAGCTACCGTCTCTCAGGAAGATGGAGTATCTACGCTGATAGGAGGAGCCCTCCTGTTGGTGTAGGTAGTGTCTTCACTGAAGTCCTATATTGGCATAGCTGCATGCTGCTGCAGAGTTTTAAGTGTAGACCTGCCCTAAGTTTCCTGCTTTAAATTGTGCTACTATTATTATTTATTAAAAAGCTACCTTTATAATTAGATTTAATAGCAACATTTTAACCACATTTTTAGCTTTCAGTTAATTAGAATGTGGGAGACAATTTTAAACAAACAGTTGACTTGACAGTATTTAACATACTGGAGCAAAGTTTATAACAGCAATGTTCTTGCTAGGATATGGGTACCAGTCCCTTTTGGTGGTTTTATAGTAGGAGCAGCTGTGACTATTTATAGTTTGAAGCTTCCATTCTTCCCCTTCCCTTTCACTTGCTTTTCAGTTATTCATAACTTTCTCAAACAAATTCATTCTAGGCTGGAATTTTCCATGGTTGGCCTTGGGTCAAATACAGTTTTTTTCTTTTGAAAGTTCAGCAATATGTTCTTAAAGGAATCAATTACAAATATATGTTCTGATGTGCTCAGAAGCCTGGACAATGGCTGCCTATTTTCATAGCTACAGAAATAAGATCTAGTTGACATGTAACATAAGAGTAAAAGTAAACACAAAGGACCTGACTGATCCAAATAGGCCAGACTTGTAGGGAAGTGGGTGATTTCATGATACAAGTTGAAACATTGTGACTTGTGGGGAGGCATAGCTCAGTGGTTTGAGCATTGGCCTGCTAAATCCAGGGTTGTGAGTTCAATTCTTGAGGGGGCCATTTAGGGAAGTGGTATAAAATCTATCTGGGGATTGGTCCTGCTTTGAGCAGGGGGTTGGACTAGATGACCTCCTGATGTCCCTTCTAACCTCAATATGCTATGACTTAATTCCCTTTATAATATGTGTACAAACTGTTTATATTCTGCTCCATTTGAAGTCAGTGGCTAAACTGCTATTGACTCCAGACCTGGTGTTAGAATGCATTTATTTGAGAGATTTCAGGCCAGATTCTAATCTAACATACACTAATGTAAATCCATAACAACCCCAATCAAATCTATAGTTACACTGCTGTGAAACCAGTATAAGTGAGATGCAAATCAGGGTCTTACAAAAGTGGATCATTTACCTGCTTACCATATCTTCCTAGACAATGAAATCATAAATGTTTTTAAGGTAGCAGAGTTATTAATACAGGGATATTTATGATATATTTCTTAGGTATTTCTTAAGATGAAGGGCTCTAAAGGAAAACTCAGCAAGACATGTTTATATAAGAAAACTGGATCTAATGTATCTCAACAAACAGCTGTGTTTAAAGTCTCCAAAGGGTCAATTAATACCTTTAAAATTCATGGTCCAGAAATTGGAGAAATCCAAAACATCACCCTGGAGGTAACCATTTTTTGTGACTTGAAATTAGTGTAATTTGCTACGAGGGGGAAATGTATATAGTTTTATAGATCTGAATGGGTCACTTGTTTACAGTATTTTAAATTGAGGCTCACATAATTAACTAAAAAGTGGAGTGCAATCACAGCTCGATAGACCAGAGGTGAGTTGAAGGAAAAATAAGTTGTGACTCTCAGTTTCTACCCATGCTATGCAAAAGCATGATAAAGATAATAAAGCTGTTTGAGTGTGCAATAATATTAACTTTGGAGGCTATAGATTTAAGAAGAAGTCATGCATGGGAACAGCAAATCAATCTTCCCAATTAGGTGACAAGGTATAGCAGTGAGAGAAACCCTGTGATAGAGACAAATTGCGAAATTCTGACCCAGATATCAATTTTAAGAAGTTCTTCTCCTCCAGCAAGAGAAGGAAAACAAAACTAAAAAACCTTTCAGGGTTTTTTTTGGGTCAACCAATAGGAGCTAGTTAGGACATTGAGAATTGAATTCAGATCTACACCTCCTCCCCTCCCCCAACATTTTGAGGTGTTCGGATCTGGTGTGTTTTGGATTAAGGCCTAGAAATAATTCAACAATTATTATTTTTTCTTTGTCAGCTTGAATTGACGACTTGGGGTTGAGGCCGGAGAAGGGTTTGAGGGGGAGAATATTAAAAAAGGAAAAGAAAGAAAAATAAAAATTCTCATCACAGAGTAGCTCCAATGTCCCAGAGTCCTGAATCCTTTCTCTGATAAATACTAGTAACTATCCCTCTCAAACCTCTTGGAGCTAATATCATGATGGAGGGAAGCTTTCTTCCTAATACATGAAGATTGCTGACCATTGACTTTTTGTGTAGCTAGTGTTTCTGTAGAGTCTTACTCCTACAAATGACCAGTCCCATTTTTTTTTTAAATTTAAGGAGTTGATTTTGTTGCTCTTTGTTACATAGCTTTCTTTCTGTTGGAACCACAGTGAAGCTGGATAATACATATAGTAATAAGAGCTCTATGCGATGTTGGTTTTATTACATAAAAAATTCTTTAAAGAATGTTACGGTCTGTCTGCTGGCTTCTCTGCCTTTCACTCACGCAGACCCACTCACAGCTGCGCCACTCAAACCCCTTGCTCCAGCATTTTCAACCATCTCAGGGAAACCTCTCAGACCACATGGCTTCACTCTGCTCAGTCTTTACCATGTGACCGATTGCTTTGCCTGGTAGTTTCTGTTGTCTCAGGCTATCTCATTCCTTCCATTTAGTCTAAAAGAATGGTAGGTAGCACACCCATCAGCTTTAATAAGGTCTTTGATAGTCTGTAGATCCAAGTTCTGCTTGATGGCAGCCATTAACATCCAGTGTAACACTAATTTAAAAAAAGTAAACAGCAAACCAGAGATTTCATTATGTGAAATATTGACATCCATGCGGGTCCTTAATAGGGTTTGGATATTTTAGACCCATAGCACAAACCACTGTCACTTGAGCTAATGGAGTTACTAGTAGCAGTAGAAAAGGGATCGACAACCTTTGACACACGGCTTACCAGGGTAAGTACCCTGGCGGGCCGGGCTGGTTTGTTTACCTGCTCCATCTGCAGGTTCGGCCGATTGCAGCTCCCACTGGCCGTGGTTCACCGCTCCAGGCCAATGGGGGCTGTGGGAAGTGGCGCGGGCCGAGGGATCTGCTGGCTGCTGCTTCCTGCAGCCCCTGTTGGCCTGGAGTGGGGAACAGCAGCCAGTGGGAGCCGCGATCGGCCGAACCTGCGGACGCAGCAGGTAAACAAACCGGACTGGCGGGCACCCTGGTAAGCACCCTGGCGGGCTGCGTGCCAAAGGTTGCCAATCCCTGCAGTAGAAGGTTGTTATATTCTGTGTGGACCAGCAACTAGAGGGGGAAGAAACACACATTTTGTAAGTGTTTATTCACAAGTATTTGCTAGACTAGGAAGGAATGTAGAGAATCAAGAACCCTGGATTTAATTCCAGGTGAGTTTTAGTGGCTATAGACCCTTGTGCACCTGTCCTCCTAGCTGTCCTTGCCCTCCTTCTGCTCCTCCCTCAACTCCTCCCTTGTACTTGACCCCACCTCTGCTCCTGTCCACCGTCATGTCTGCCTCTGTTCTTGTCTGACCCTGTCCTCCTTTCGTCTCTTCTCACTACTCTGCTTTTGAGCAAGTCACTCAACTTCCTCCTTGTCTTCCATGGTAAGGAGACATCAGCATGCAGAGGAGGAGGGTCATTGAGAGCACAGGAAAGACTAGACTTGAGAGCAAGGAGAATGTGCCACAGCTGCCTTTAGCAGCTGGGAGGAGCATGATATTTGTTTGAAGTTGTTAGTGACAAGATGAGCAGCAGAATTTGCAGATTCATAAGAGTCTGACAGGGGCTGCAATGTAAATGCTTCTGCTATGCCCCAGGCAAGGCAAGACTGAGGTTATGGAATGAAAGACTACATAGATCTGAAACCCCAGAGAGGCTGACACAGACTGGTCAATGTGGCAATGCCTGAACCACCTGCACATGCAAACTGGCAGGTCAAAAACTAATATGCTCAAATGCGGCTATTCTAATGACACAAATATATGTGAGTGTGCTGAGGTGCTGACCGTGGAGCATCTGCTCATTTCATGACTCTTTGAGGAAACCTGTACAAAGGTGGCTTTTGCTGCAGCAATGGAAAGAGCCATCACTTGTTCACAGTTCTGGAAAAACATCTAGTTTGTGACAAGGACATGAGAAGAAGAAGCAGCAGCAATTTCAGGAAAAGTCTTGCTCTGCTCTTGTAGCACTGAGTTGGAGCATGGTCATTTGCTGTGTGGGGATGGCGCATGTGAAGTCTGAACAACCCATAGGAGCTCTTTGAGGATGGAGGATAGCCTGTGCTGCCAGCCTTTAACAAAATTCATATGTGAATTGCACCTTTCAGGGGCTTACGACTTGGACAAATTTGGATGTTTTTCACAACAATGGCAAAAGACACATTCCTGACTCTAGGCTGACCTTGTGCCAAATTTCAAGCCCTTACAGATCACCACCAGTCTGTTAGGACAATATCTACATGAAAAGTCTTGTGGCATGTCCCATAGGTGTTAAGATTTGTGTGTGTCTGTGTATGCATGGGTAGTATATGGATGTTGTGGCACGTAGATATATGCATACATGTAACACATGCAGTGTGTGTGTATTGAAGTTTCACTAGACCTCACATCCCTGTAATCTCACTTTTTAAAGCTTTGCATGTTTCTGTTTAAGCATGATGGTCTAGAGAAGCAGCAAGCCTGGTATGTGGAGGAGATAACTGTGACCAATACAAGCCACGAGAAGACCTGGCACTTCCTATGTCGACAATGGCTATCATTGTATCACACTGACTGCCAGCTCAGCCGCACCTTTATGCCCACTGGCAAAGGCAGACTTGCTGTTGCGGATGGAAAACCTGACTACACAGGTAAGCACAGGGCTGCACTTTCTGGAAGCTGCAAGGAGGATTTCTTTCATGGTAAATGCCTGCCTGCCCCTTGTACACCCCAATGTGCAATGTTCAGTTTCTTGGTGGTAATGTTTCATGCAAGCACATAGCAGGGGGGGGATACATTCTTTTTATTAACATACTACCGGTTATCTGTATCTAACTGTACGTGTTGTAATGTGAAATGTAAAGACAGATAATACAATTCCCTTTCACATTAGACTGAAATTTGTTGCTCTGTGCAGCAGATGTCGGCTTGTATACTCATCGTGAATTTTTATTGCCTGCTTTAGTGTCATGCTTGTATCTGGGAATCTAAGCATAGGTCACCACACTATTATTTAATTCCAGATTGTGAATGAGAGGCAGGAAAACCGCCGAGTTCATGCACGTTTTTCTTGTTGTGAACTGACACAGGGATATTCCTGGGCTGTGCGTATCCATCTGGGTTGCTGTAGAATCTGTGTGCCAAAACAAAGGGATGTGGAGGTAACCAGACTGAAATAGTATAAATGTTGTTCCCGACTGAAAATATTGGCTTCAGGATTCCATCAGAGTGTTTCTTCTTAAAAACACATAACAGTAGTAGGAGATTTACTAACTGAAAAAAAAATGACAACAATAATAAACAAATAATACAAAGCCAGGCTGGCTTGCGCTCTACCTAAAATAGGGTATGGGAGGGTAGCAGAAGAGGTAAGCAATAATTACTGGTTGGAAACAGGCAGAATTTGTAAGGAATGAACTCTATTCTCAAGCTTGTAAGAGAGCAATACAGTTTAAATACAATGACTTCCCTGAGGGAACTGATGGGCAGGATCCCCTGGGAGAATAACATGAGGGGGAAAGGAGTCCAGGAGAGCTGGCTGTATTTTAATGAATCCTTATTGAGGTTGCAGGAACAAACCAGCCCGATGTGTAGAAAGAATAGTAAATATGGCAGGCGACCAGCTTGGCTTAACAGTGAAATCCTTGCTTATCTTAAACGCAAAAAAGAAGCTTACAAGAAGTGGAAGATTGGACAAATGACCAGGGAGGAGTATAAAAAAATTGCTCAGGCATGCAGGAGTGAAATCAGGAAGGCCAAATCACACTTGGAGTTGCAGTTAGCAAGAGATGTTAAGAGTAACAAGAAGGGTTTCTACAGGTATGTTAGCAACAAGAAGAAAGTCAAGGAAAGTGTGGGCCCCTTGCTGAATGAGGGAGGCAACCTAGTGAAAGAGGATGTGGAAAAAGCTAATGTACTCAGTGATTTTTTTTGCCTCTTTCTTCACGAACAAGGTCAGCTCCCAGACTGTTACACTGGGTAGCACAGCATGGGGAGGAGGTGACCAGCCCTCTGTGGAGAAAGAAGTGGTTCAGGACTATTTAGAAAAGCTGGATGAGCACAAATCCATGGGGCCGGATGCGCTGCATCCGAGGGTGCTAAAGGAGTTGGCGGATGTGATTGTGGAGCCATTGGCCATTATTTTTGAAACTCATGGTGATTGGGGGAGGTCCCAGATGACTGGAAAAAGGCTAATGTAGTGCCCATCTTTAAAAAAGGGAAGGAGGAAGATCCAGAGAACTACAGGCCAGTCAGTCTCACCTCAGTCCCTGGAAAAATCATGGAGCAGGTCCTCAAGGAATCAATTCTGAAATACTTAGAGAAGAGGAAAGTGATCAGGAACAGTCAGCATGGATTCACCAAGGGCAAGTCATGCTCGACTAACCTAATTGCCTTCTATGAGGACATAACTGGCTCTGTGGATGAGGGGAAAGCAGTGGATGTGTTAGTCCTTGACTTTAGCAAAGCTTTTCACATGATCTCCCACAGTATTCTTGCCAGCAAGTTAAAGGAGTCTGGACTGCACTCTCAGCGAGTTTGCAGATGACACTAAACTGGAGGGAGGGATAGCTCAGTGGTTTGAGCATTAGCCTACTAAACCCAGTGTTGTGAGTTCAATACTTGAGGGGGCCACTTAGGGATCTCAGGCAAAAAATGATCCTGCTAGTAAAGGCAGGGGGCTGGATTCAATGACCTTTCAAGGTCCCTTCCAGTTCTAGGAGATTGGTATATCTCCAATTATTACCTTATAAATTTTTTTTATTACCTTATGCGCTTGAGGGTAGGGATAGGATACAGAGGAAGCTAGACAAATTAGAGGATTGGGCCAAAAGAAACCTGATGAGGTTCAACAAGGACAAGTGCAGAGTCCTGCATTTAGGACAGAAGAATCCCATTCACTGCTACAGACTAGGGACCAAATGGCTGGGCAGCAGTTCTGCAGAAAAGAACCTAGGGGTTACAGCGGACGAAAGGCTGGATATGAGTCAACAGGGTGCCCTTGTTGCCAAGAAGGCTAATGGCATTTTGGGCTGTATAAGTAAGGGCATTGCTAGCACATCAAGGGACGTGATCATTCCCCTCTATTTGACATTGGTGAAGCCTCATCTGGATTACTGTGTCCAGTTTTGGGCCCCACATTACAAGAAGGATGTGGAAAAATTGGAAAGAGTCCAGCGGAGGGCAACAAAAATTATTAGGGGGCTGGAGCACATGACTTATGAGGAGAGGCTGAGGGAACTGGGATTGTTTAGTTTGCAGAAGAGAAGAATGAGGGGGGATTTGATAGCTACTTTCAACTACCTGAAAAGGGGGTTCCAAAGAGGATAGATCTAGACTGTTCTCAGTGGTAGCAGATGACAGAATAAGGAGTAATGGTCTCAAGTTGCAGTGGGGGAGGTTTAGGTTGGAAAGTAGGAAAACCTTTTTCACTAGGAGGGTGGTGAAGCACTGGAATGGGTTGCCTAGGGAGGTGGTGGAATCTCCTTCCTTAGAGGTTTTTAAGCTCAGGCTTGACAAAGTCCTGGCTGGGATGATTTAGTTGGGAATTGGTCCTGCTTTGAGCAGGGGGTTGGACTAGATGACCTCCTGAGGTCCCTTCCAACCGTGATATTCTATGATTCTATGAAATAACAAACCTTAAGAATAAGTGAGTATGTAGATGGTGTCCTTTAAACCACATTTCTGCCCTATCGAGCCTTGACTTTTCAGGACATAATTTTGTGATGCTTGCCTAGTTTTGTGGTAAAATAAATTAATGATCTGCAGACAACAGGAACAACTACTGCATATAAATCATACACACGAACAAATTGGCAGCTGGGACTAGAAACCTGGTCTGTCAGCTCAGAAGTCAAGCAGTGACACCCTGTAGTTTAAGAGCAAACTCCTCAGCTTCCACAAGTCACAGCTCCCTTTAGTGGCCCACCTTCACAACTGGGTGACAGAATTAAGGCATACATTCAGTATTCTCTTCCCTAACGTGGTTTTGTGGGTTAAAACCGCACTATGAACTTCCTAGGGTTTTGTTCTGTTTGATTTGCACACACACTCCCAATGCCCACACATAGTAACCATAACAATCTCCAGGGTGATCTGTACAAACTCATCACCACCACTAGCAGCAAATGAAACAACCGTTAAGAAAATGAATGTATGCAGTGTAGTTGTAGCCATGTTGGATATTAGAGAGACAAGGTGGTTGAGGTAATATCTTTTATTGGACCAACTTCTCTTGGTGAGGGAGACAAGCTTTCAAACTTTATAAAAGCTTGAGCTCTTTTTTCAGGACTTGAGAGCTCCGTGTAAGATCGAAAGCTTCTCTCTCTCACCAAAAGAAGTTGGTCCAATACAAGGTATTACCTCATCCACCAGCTCTCAAGAAAATGAATGGGCATTCTATTATCAGCTCTGCCACAGATTCCTGTATGATCTTGGGCAACTCACTTAGGCCAAAGTCATGAAACTTGAATGCCTAAGGTTAAGCACTTAAATAAGTGCCAGCCTTTCAGAGGTGTTGAGCCCCTGCGTCTTCCTTTTCTCCTGGGACTCCGGTAAATCAAGAGGAGTTGTATAGGCAGAACACCTCTGGTAATCAACCCACTTATTTAGTGCCACCTATTGAATCACTAACACCATTTTCTGCAGTGCCTCGCTGTTCCTTGGAGGTCTCTCATGTTTATATACTGAGTCAGATGTTCCCACATATGCACCCAACCTAGCTCTGCTTAGCCTGGGAAGTCTGATGAGATTGGTATTGAAGGTGGCACAGTTGCAATTTATTTTGATGCTGCTGTTAGTGCTTGAATAACATCTTTGTTAAAGGTCAGACGCCAGCCTTGACTCACGGCATTTTGCCTTGTTTTTTATTCACAGGGAAGAGAGTAAAGAGAAAAAAGTCAGTTTAACTTTACCTTTCCTGGGTTTGTCACATCTTATTTTTCCTGCAATATTAACATTGACATGTGGTGGGGCAGATTCACGCTAGGTCTGTCTGCAATGGAAAGGCTGCCAGGGCGGGTATTGAGGCAGCCAGTGCAGGTGCAAATATTGGGCAGATGCATACTAGAGATATTCAGGTGTTGGGAATTAGGACCTGCAGCAGAGCCAGTCTCCCGGCTACCGAATGCACACAGCTGGCCTGTAGTAGGCTGCGTAATTGGCTGTGCCACCTGAGCGGACGGGTCAGCAGATTGACTCTTAAGCCCAGCAGCAGCAGTTGCGGTTTAGCAGCTGCTCAAAGCATTTTCCCATGGCTGTGACAGCGCCTGTGCCTGATTGTTCCCAGCCTTGGCCCTTGCCTTGCCTTGCTCCAGGTAGCCGGGTTCTGACCCTCAGTGCTGATTCCTGACCTTTGACTCTGACCTTGGGCACTGGTTCCTGGCTACCGATGCCTGCTCTAACCACTAGGCATGCTCCAGCCACTAGCTATGACCACCCACATCCCAGTCGCTGAGAGCAGAACCACTGTCCATACCCCTTGATTTGAAGTAATAATAGCAGCCGAATGCCTGGCTTAATCACATACAGGGTTTACAGTTTTGTGCGATGGCTTTCAGCACCCGCAATGTGAACATTGTTCCAGCGCCCTTGAAGATGTCCAGGGCATGTGCTGATTTGACACATAAAGTCAGTAGTCTCTGGTGGCAGGAGACTATGGAGACCTCTGCAGAACCCCAAGCTGCCCAGCATGGTTGAACTTTTAGGGGAGGGTAGTGTTAAAAATGTTGCCAGTGTTCCCCAGAGGTGAATTCCCCTGCAAACGGCATTGACCAGGCTGGCATGGGAAGTTGTAATTTGCACCTCCTTCTGCCAGCACAAGTGAATCCTGACTAGTTTCTTTTTACATTTTAATAAAGAAAAATCAGAAAGGTTCAGGGTCAGGTTTCCCTTTGTGAACAAAGCTTGTTATTGTGAACCTTAATTGGCAGTTAGGTCACCACCAGTGCACTGCCTAAAAATAGGCATCTCCTTGCTTTATTTATTAATTAGGGTAAGTATTTAAAGGTTAATGTCCAGGGCTGCAAGCACTGTTATACCAGACGTCGGCTGTGCTATAGAAATGTCCAGCTTCTGTTGTAATAGAAGGGCAGAGGTCCACATTTTCAATAGTGGCCTTTAATTTTGGGAAGCTGCAGAGTGCTCAGCACTTTCGAAACTGGGGGGAATAGTCTGTTGCCAGTTAAGTACTTGAGCCTTTAAATATGCATAACGAAAGCGCAACGGTGTACATACAATAGGTCTCTGTGGTCATAATCATGCGTATTGTACAGTAGATGTAAAATGATTGGGATCTGATTTTTATAAAACATTGCGTCCTTCAGCAGCACCTTCTAGGGACAAACTGAACACAGGCCTATAGCGTGCTGCAAGCCAGTGAGCACTAAACTGGGGCTCCCTAATGGAGTTGACAGGGGGCATCATTCTGCTGTACAGTAATATTTCCTGGCAGTTGTTGAGCATAAAATAAGAACATAAGAATGGCCATACTGGGTTAGGCCCGTGGTCCATCTGGCCCAGTATCCTTTCTTCCAACAATCGCCAGTGCCAGATACTTCAGAGGGAATGACCAGAAGAAGGCAATTATTCTATGATCAATAACGTCCAGTTGTCCAATCCCAGCTACTGGCAGTCAGAGGTTTACGGACACCCAGAGCATGGGATTGAATCCCTAACCATCTTGGCTAATAGCCATTGATGGACCTATCCTCCATGAACTTATCTAATTCTTTTTTGAACCCAGTTATAATTTTGGCCTTCACAACATCCCATAGCAACCAGTTCCATAGATTGACTGTGCTTTGTGTGAAGAAGCACTTCCTTCTGTTTGTTTTAAGCCTGCTGCCTATTAATTTCATTGGGTGACCCCTGATTGTTGTGAAGGGGTAAATAACACTTCCCTGTTCACATTCTCCACACTGTTCATGGTTTTATAGATGTCTATCATGGCCCCACTTGGTTGTCTCTTTTCTAAAATGAGAGCCCATTATGGTAAAGTGTCCCTGGAATAGTTGTCTTTTTTTTTGAAGGAACAATAACACCTCTTCAAAATATTTCTTGATTTTAATGGTACAGCAGCTCTACTGTAGTTAAGCTTATGCCATGTCTTCTGTTTCAAGGGCAACTTTCTAAGATCTCTATAATCAACATGTCAGATTCCTTTGAAATTTGGAGTGCCGCAGGAGAGTGCATGGTAGGGTTAGACCCAAATTTGGGGTCATTTGAACTAGGGGTTGCAGAGAGATAAACCCAGAAAAGAATAACCATTTTTCAAAATATTTCTAGGTGGGTTTTTTTGTTCAGAGATAGAGGTCACATTATTGATGTGATGCAGGTCAAAATGATCTCAGTCTGTTGAGTTTTACCGAAGGCAGTGCGTGGCACCCACTAAATCTGCAGGGGACGCAAATTGAGAGAGGTATTTAAGAAAATGTGCACTTTTACAGTGCTCATGCACCAATACAGAAAAACAGCTAGAGGGTTCCATTCCCACTATTTTATATGCTTTAAAGTGCAACCCTTTCAAGTACTCTAAAATCTGACCTGTTAATTTGGATTGCTTTGAAATTTGTGGCTCATGGGGGCTTGGGGTAGCCGTTATTGATCAAAATTTGGGGTCATTTAACCGAGGGGGTTGAGTTTCATCCCCCCCATCCTTCCAAAAAATGTTTTTTCTCCTGCTTCGTACTGTTAAACTGAGAGGTCCTAATGACTGGATGGCTCAGAGACCTCATTGAGGCTGACGGCTGTGAACTCATCCTTCAGCTGACATAACTAAGTCTAAGTTAATCACAAAAAGGGGGTTTTGAACTATAACTGGAGGTTGCTACAATCTTTGAGTCGTGGGTGGCAATGTTATTTTCTGGGGAATGTAATAAAAGTCTTTTTTGGGGAAAATTAGACCTGGGAATGCTTCCTGGGAGGGGAGAGGTATGAGGGGGTGGAAGAGTGGAAGAGATGCCAGGGCTCAAGCAATTAGGTGCAGGGGCTCAAGCAATTTTTTTACTTTCATAACTGATGTGGTAAGCCTAGAGGTGCTGGGGCTATTAACTGTCAAGCCAAAAGGCAAGCCCTGGCACAAAGTAAGCACTGCTCTTGGCATTATAAGATTCAGGAGGTTCCAGATCCTGGTGTGCACTCACACACTTAGTCAACTCCCCAGAAAGAAGACCACACATGTAAACTTAAGAACCATTTCTCAGCCTTTTACAACTCTCTTACACATACTCACAGGAGACCATTTTAATCTATACTTCACTTAACCATCATTAAAGCATTGGAATCCTCTCATACTCCACCTCACTGCTGATAATATCCTTGGTAATAAAAGCCGTCTGCCCTGCTACTGACAACCTACATAATTTTGCAAAGAAATGATGGATACTGCATCCTGAAGGTACACATGCACCTCTTCCCTTTGCTCTCACATACTAGAGGGTGGAAAACATAGATCTTCTCATATCACAATCACAGCTTGGTCACACACCTCAAAGAAATCCACAGATCTCACATATGCATCTCTGCCAAACAGAGCTAACTAATCCCTCTACCATCAGTACAGCTACAGCTGACACCGACCACACTCACTTTACCTGGAGTGCATTCAGATAATAAATGCTTAGACTGCTCTCATATCCCAGCTCACTATTGACATTTGTAATAAAACCCTGTGCCCTGCTAATTGTATGACATACACAATTCTGCATTGAAATGATGCATACTGGATCCTGATGGTACTCCTGCAGTTCTTCCCTTGCTTACACACATTGGAAGGTGCAAAACATACATCTTCTTATGTCATAATTACAATTCTGTCACACACCTCAAAGTAACTCACACGTGTCCTAAGATCACAAATGCATCTTTACCAGGCAGGCTCAGCTACTGCCTCCACCACTTAATGCAGGTACACATAACACACTGCCTGCTTCTAGAGTGTATGCAAATAATTGCCACTGGCTACTGCCTGCTCCAGGAGGAAATAGAAAAGAGCACAATCCTTTTTTCTTCCCCATTTTGTCCTTTAATAGTGTTAGATGGAGTCCTGGAGATGAGAGTGAATGGGTTATAAAAGAGCTTGTACATTTCAGTAACTGTGGGGTTAGCAGAGTAAAGGTATATGTGTTCATGAGGTGTTTTGGGGCATGCTGAAAGAGGGCAGAGTTAAGGTTGCATGAGCAACTTTAACTGTGCATTTCCTGGTTTTCAGAAGTTTGAATGTTCTTCGAAGTTCTGCAAGTGGAAGACATGCCACCAAGCAACCGTAACTCTGTGTAAATGTAGTTTTTTGCCACTGAATATTTCTTCCAAATCAGAAGTAGGTCCTCCCATGCCAGCTGCAGATGCAAATAACAATCTCTTCTCCTGTAGCACTTACAAAGATAAGGTATATTATAATATTATCCTCTGTGCAGATTTTAGAAACTTTCCTATGGAAACAGCAATAACTAAATAGCATGTAACGTGCATAGCTCTGGTAGCAAATACTAAACTTCACAGAGGCATAGATCTTTCTCCTCAGTGTCTTAAATGAAGAAACCTCTTGAAGAAACTTTAACCCCAACCCTGCTGTGACACTCTGTACCTTGGGGGAACACCCTGCACCCTCATGTTCATCCTTATAATATGATTGTGTGGTATCCAATGCAAAGTTTGTCATGTTGGGTGTCTTCGGAAGGCTCATGATGCACTGAGCATTGTTGTTATAGTAATGTTATAGGTTGTAATTTCAAGTATCTAGTTATGAGGCTGAAAATGTGTCCTCATGGGTTAAAACAAGCCTGGGCAAAATTCTCCAGGAGCAGAGGGGCAGTTCACACCTCATCAGGACATGTATGGGACAAACCCAGCTCAGCCTCACAGGAACAAAGTATCTGTTGGACTCTCAAGTGAGTCACCCCCATACCCTTGGTCAGTTTGGGACTAGGATGAAGTAATGCTTACCTGACTCTGAAGTGGGGGAAGCAAAGCCAAGAGGGAAGAAAGAACATGATAAAAGGGAGAGACATTTGCCATGCTCTCTCTCTTCCACCTCCATCTACAGACACCACCACCAAGTGACTGAAGTGCTGATCAAAGGGGAGAGCCGGGCTGAAGGGCAACCAGACAGCCTGTGGTGAGAAGCATCTAAATTTGTAAGGGCACTGAAAGTGTTAAGATCAGCTTAGAATGCATTTTGCTTTTATTTCATTTGATCAAATCTGACTTGTTGTGCTTTGACTTATAATCACTTAAAATCTATCTTTTGTAGTTAATAAATATGTTTGTTTATTCTACCTGAAGCAGTGTGTTTGGTTTGAAGCATGTCAGAGACTCCCCTTGAGATAACAAGCCTGGTACATATCAATTTCTTTGTTAAATTGACAAACTCGTATCAGCTTTTAGCGTCCAGCGGGAATAACTGGACACTGCAAGATGGAGGTTTCTAGAGTTGTGTCTGGGACCGGAGATATTGGCTAGTGTCATTCGGTTGCACAATCCAAGCAGCGACTGGCCAAAAGTGCTCAGTCACATAGCTGGGAGCAGCTTATATGCTAGAGGCTGTGTGGGAACAGTCCAGGAGTGGGGGTTCTCACAGCAGAGCAGGGTAAGGCTGGCTCCCAGAGCCGAAGATTGGAGTGACCTAGCAGATCACTGGTCCAGAGAACACCAGGGGAACGTCAGAGTGGCGTGGATTTCCCCCAGCTATAAAATGAGGATAGTAAAACTGATCTCACAGGAATGTTGTGCAGTTTAATTCATTAATGTACCTAGATACTGTGATTGGTGCTCTCTAAAATTTTTAAAAGATTTGTGAATTACATTTAAGATTCTTGGATGAAGCACTAAGTATTATGGCTGCTTTAAACATCCTTGGCATAGGGTTGAAAAATCAGAGACTTATACAGATGATATCAAATGGTTTTAAGCCCAAAATGTAGTTCTTCAGAGATTTATATATATATATATATATATATATATATATATATATATATATATATATATATATATATAAAGAAAACCTAATGGTCCCAATTCATTTCTAGTGTAACTCCACTGGTTTATAGTGGTGTTATGCCAATGTTGAAGTTGGTTTAATGGAAATAATGCTTTTCATGCTTTTTTTAATGTCAGTGAAAACACTTTTTAAATGTAAGCACCACCTTCCTTGGCTGGGGAGTGGAACTAGACAGAACAGCATTGTATCACAAGTGGAGTCCTTGGATTCTGAATTGTCCATAATTCTTATTTCACCAAAGATTCTGGGTGAGATTTTTCTAAGGTCTTCAGCACTCACCTAACTTTGCTCCAATTGGAATCAGTGGTACACTGCCCATTGACTCCAATGGGAACAAAGTTAAGCCAATGTGGAGCGCTTTTCTGAAAATCCATCTTTGTTCTGTTGCCCAAGTAGGAGGTGCTTGGGAAGGGGAGGTGAGCATATGAGATGGTCTTTTTCTGTGTGGTCTACAGAATGACAGAATGACAGAACCATGTAACCAGGAAGCATTCCCAGGTCTAACAACTCAAAGATTGTAGCAACCTCCAGTTATAGTTCCTGCTTACATTCAAAAGTAGAAATGATAGTTCAGTGCCCAGACGGAGGGAAATGTGCAAGACCATACAGGCTGAATAGCAAAACAGCTTCTTACAGCTCTCTCCATTTTAAAAATCTAGATGTTCTTAACGATATAAGTAAGGCTTTTTCAAACAAATCTTTGATTTTTATTTTGATAGAATCCTTTTGCCTCTCTGTAGTGACATTAAAAGCCTGAATTTCCCCTTGTTATAAAAACTCCAGCCATGCAGCCGCCCCCCCCCCCGCTGTATATTAATGATACTGAAGTTCCCCTTTAGTGAACTTTTACAAAGCAGCTAATTATTAGAGGGGTAGCCATGTTAGTCTGGATCTGTAAAAAGCAACAAAGAGTCGGCACCTTATAGACTAACCGAAGTATTGGAGCATAAGCTTTTGTGGGTGAATGCGTCTGATGAAGTGGGTATTCACCCATGAAAGCTCATGCTCCAATACTTCTGTTAGTCTATAAGGTGCCACAGGATTCTTTGTCGCTTAAAGCAGCTAATGTAAAGCATAGATGAAGAAGAAGAAGGTAGGGGGAAAGGGCAGAATCTCTGTACATAATGCCATTAGTGATTCCTCTTAGTTTTCACTTTTATCATCTTCCCTCCATCTAGCAGAGGTCGATAGGTCCTTGCCGGCTTCATATTTATTTAAAGCAGTCATTAAGTCTGAAAGGGATCTCAGTTGGCTGACGCTTGCACTTAAATACCAGAAGTGATAGCTGGTACATCTTGACTTCTGTCGTGGCTGGATCATTCAAGCTCCTTTGCTGACAAAGCCACACCTGAGATAACAGGAAGAGAGCGTCCCTTCTTAAGTGGTTTAGTTAAACAATCTGCTCAGCACCCAAGTCCTGAATTAAGGGAGTGGACAAGACCTGCGTCAGATAAATTGCAATGTGGTGGCGAAAGAGACTTCAGTCTTCTAGTGCACGTACTGGTAGGATAACATTTTGTCTTTTGTGTTGAATGTTTCTTAAACCGTAGCCACCTGCAAACAGTTTGGAGTATTCCTGGAGTATTCCTGTAGATTATAATGTGGTTTTGTTTCAGAATCTAATGTTCCACAAAAAATTTCCCAGATGAAGATATCCTTTTATCTCTGTCAAAAGAAAGTAGTTACTATATGTGAACAAAGCTCTTACCTAGAGGTTGGAAGCATGCAAAAAAAAATGCCTTAAATTGCTTCCATTCACCTCCAGTCTAATATCAACATTTGCAATCAGACAAACACAACCAAAAGTAAACCTGAATTTGTGGGGTGATCTTCTTTATCTTTTGAATCCCAACAAATTACTGCCTGGGGAAAGAAATATCGGATGAGATAAAAATGCTGTTACTCTTTAACCTAGATAGGGCATAGCTTTTGGAATAGGCATATGTTAGTATAAAATATTTCACTGTAGCAGAGCCAAGTTGACATTCCCCTTTACTGCTGACCTTTAAAGGAAGCATATTAATAAGGTTAATGCAGGTTAATAATAATAGGTTAGTAATTCAGGATTAAAAAGACAGACTATGTCATGGTAGTACCTGATATTTTTAAATTATCATAAATTCATATGGCTGTAGGCTGCTAAGTATAGGCTAGGCTACTCAAGTATAAAATAAGCAGGTTTGTACTTTGCTTTTTCAAATGAAATGGTGAAGAACATTGCTGGGAGTGAGTGGTGTTGAAAATCTGACCCCAGTTGTGATTATTGATCCTCGCTGAAAGTTCTGGCTGGAGTCAATAAATAAGGGTTGAAGGTGCCTTGTTGTTTTTGTTTCATTTTATTTGTAAGCAAAAAGGTGCATTAAGCATTTTAAAACAGTGACTATTGAACCAGTGTAGTTATTTTATTTTAATTGTTCCATTCTGTAGAGTCTCATGATACGATGTGAGGTGGTATGTCAAAAAGCAGCATGATTTATCTACTTCTTTCCCAACTAAGTATTGATTTTTGGACAATATTTATTATAATTTTTTTCTATACTCATTGCAGGAGCCTTGCTCCCTTCCCTACCCCGTGCTGTTATCTAAAAAAGCACTCTATTCCTAATATTACTAACGGTCAGTCAAGAGCTTGACCAAACATATATGTCTTAAAGATTGTCCACATTGGAGATTTTAGCGTTGATGTGACTGGTTTGAAACTGTGGTGAGTTTGCACAAGTGCAAATTCCATTTTACACCAGTGCAGTGAGTGTGTGCAAGGGGTGGTACCAGTTCAGCCACATCAGTGTAGCTACACCAGTACAAAGATCTCTCAAGTAGACCTGTGCTCTTGATGTGTTCTAAATCCCACCAAGCTGGTCAGAGCAGGCTCAAGAGGTGTGTTCTCCCCTCTGAGGATGACGTGCTGCCAGATATGGTGGGTCTACGTTCAGGAAACAAACCATGATGGAGGCCCAGCCAAGCACAATGCCTGCCATAAGAGAGAGGTGGTAACTGGGTCTGAGTTCATTTAGTTATTTATAGATAGTAACCAAAGCCTTGGAAATGACTGTAGGGGAGGTAGTGTACATCAGCTCTCCCTCCAGTGACTTCATCAGGATGACGTAGCAGCTATGATCAGCCCATGTCTGACAGAAGGAAACCATCAACAAAGGCAGGAGCGGAGAGATCCCAGCAAAACATTTCTGGAAAAGTTTCCTGTTTTGAAATATTTACACAAAGGTAAATAGTTAACATCTTAGACATGTTCTAAAATCCCTTAAGTGGCTCTGTATTAGACAATTGTTTGCACTTTCATGAGGGGGCTTCGCAAAGTATTACATGTCACAAAACCATGGGAGGTAGGTAAGTATTATTATCCCAATTTCATGTATAGAAACAAAGACTCTGATCCAGCAAAGCACTTTAGCATATGCTTAACTTTAAGCGCGTTGGCTTTGGTGAGAATACTCACATGCTTAAAGTTAAGCATGTGGTTAAGTGTTTTGCTGGATCAGGGTTTAAGAACCTGGAGGTTGTTTTTGTTTTTTTTAAATCAAACTTGAGAGTCTAAAGGTAGGCACCTAAACATAATTGTCCTGATTTCTGGAGATGCTGAATGCCTGCAGTGGCTATTGAATTCAATGGAGACTGCAGATTCTCAGCCCCTGTGAAACTCAGGTGACTTACTTAGCTCAAGTGACCTGACTAATGTCACAGAAGTAGTCGGTTGCAGAGCTGAAAATAGAATCGAGGAATGTTGACTCCTTATTCTTTACCCCAAGGCTTGATTCTTCAAGGGGCTGAGCACTCTGGCCTGATCCAGCAAAGCGCTTAAGCATGTGTAAGGTTCTGTTGAAGTCAACGGGTGAAATTCTGGCCCCATTGAATTAAATGGGAGTTATGCTCTTGATTTCAGTGAGGCCAGGATGTCGCCCTATGGGTCTATTTATATGCTGAGAATGGATCACATGCTGAAGTGCTTAGCTTGATCCAGTCAGAGTGCTCAGCACCTTCCAGAATTGAGCCCTTACCCACTAGAATACGCTATGATATAAATTGCTTTAGTCTGCCTCCTAAGTGCAATCATGATATGTGACAGAGAAGAGAATCCAGCATAGCCTATGACTTAGTATCTTCCTGTCTGCCTGCTGGAAAGGATGGTATTAGCACTTCCATTTGATCTTGCCTTCATAAAGATGCCCTCTAAATTTCCCATAGCAAATTACTTAAGCTGTTTGATATTGCACCTCTGCCATGTTATTGCATGTTACTCCTTTCTATTCTGGATTCAGCTCCAAGCCTTTGCAAAGAAAGTGCTGCTAGGATTGAGTTCCTTCTTACCTTTTTTTTCTTTCAAGTATTTGTGCATGTGCTTAGATGCTCTTGTGTCTGTGACATTAGAAGCCCCGCTTGCCATTGTCACACTGTCCTTTTCTCCTGGCTAATGGCAAATACAAGTAACTATATCGCTCTGCTCTTATTTCTGGAGTTCAGCTACTTAGTAGCATAATGTTTATTCATAATCTTGCGAAATCCTCAGTTAGATGATATTGTGGATTAAGCTTTAAACAGCATTTCCAGGCACCCAACTGTCTGGTGCTAACAGTGTGAAAAATCACCAGTTGTTTGCTTCTTGACAGCTGTTCACTGAGCCCTGTAATATGGAACAGTTTGGGAATTGCACTCAAAATATTTCTGAATGCAAAGTAAACTAGTACTGGAACAAAAGTTCAATGGGAAATTCAGTAGTCTACATTCCAGGGCAGGTTTTTAGTGAGGTGCCCTGGGATCTAGATCCAGAGCTTGTGGGCTGAAAATGTACCTTTTATTGCATAGAAACTGGCTCATTTGCATTCAGCTATCTGGCTAGTGTAACAAATCTGTAATTATGCACAGACCAGGGTTGCCAGCTAAACAGCACATAGGGTGCATGAAGAATAGGACTTGGGGACTTTTTGGTTCAGAATAAAGATCTCTAGTACTGAAGATAGAGAAGTCAGTAAATGGAGGTTTTATATTTTCTGGATGCCATCCACTAGACCAGGGGTTCTCAAACTAGGGGTCGGGACCCTTCAGGGGGTCACGAGGTTATTTCATGGGGGGTCATGAGCTGTCAGCCTCCACCCCAAATCCCGCTTTGCCTCCAGCATTTATAATGGTGTTAAATATGTAAAAATGTGTTTTTAATTTATAAGGGGGGGTCGCACTCATAGGCCTGCTATGTGAAAGGGGTCATTAGCACAAAAGTTTGAGAACCGCTGCACTAGACTAGAGGGCATCACAACAACTAGCGTTCTGATTCTATTCAGCAGAAGGCAGCGGTACCCATATACCTGTATGTTGTATTCACTCTGAAGCAGCTGCCTTGCTTCTTCGTGACCTATGGGACCCTTGAAATAAGTAATGGCAACGGATGTCCTTCTCTCTAGCTCATGTGGTTCAGGAAGTGATGTGCTTGGTCTGTGATTTGCAGGAGGAAAAGGAGATGGGAATTGGATCTTACTGCCCTTCAGCAATCCGAGCTGGCCAAACGAGAGCAGAGCAGAATTAATGATGATTCTTCGGCCAGGGGAGAAATCAGATGCAGCAGCAATTAGCAGCAGGGTAGGATGAATGGGGCAGGGCCGCCCGGGGAGGGGGGTAAGTGGGGCAATTTGCCCCAGGCCCTGCAGGGGCCCCCACGAGAATATAGTATTCTATAGTATTGCAACTTTTTTTTATGGAAGGGGCTCCCAAAATTGCTTTGTCCCAGGCCCCCTGAATCCTCTGGGCGGCCCTGGGATGGGGGAATTAATATGGTTTAGTAATAAAGGCTGGACTGGACCAGGCAACTAACTTGTTCATGGCATGTGAGGAGACTCAGGTTTTTGCTTGCTGTATGGGGCTTGGAGCATTTTTAGTGGCAGCACATTTATTGCCATGTTCATTGACATGCTGCTGAGGCATATCAGCACTTTATTAAACTGGGGAGTAATTTCATGTGAGAGAGTTCCCTGTGTTCTGGGAAGCAATTTACATGCTTACAACTACTTACATCCATATTCAGAAAAGGTATACCAGGTGGCAGCTACTGCAGGAAATAACTAGATCAAATATGAGAACCTTAAAGTAAATCCATTGCACAGACAGATAAGAGGTATTAATATTTCTTGAGTTTGAATCCATGTAATCCTGAGAGCTTCTTCATTTTATGTAAGCCTAATGGAAATTTTCCTATTTATTTTCCTTGATCCAGACAAGTACAGCTGCAATTATTTTACTTTTATCCTTTCCAAGTTAACTTTGTTTGTCCTTCTGGGTTTTTTTTTTGGCAACTTTTAAAAATGTCTCTAATTCCCTCTCCATGTGGCAGAAGTTTTCTAAAAAACCCAGTTCTGTTAATATGATTGTCACTTGCCTTGATTTTCCTCTGACCTAGAGGTTAAGATTATATGAGTGAAGAAACCTGCAAGGTTCCCTGAATTTCACTCCCAATCCACCCTGGTTTGCTGGCCTGTGCTGAGAAATAAAACTACCTTCTGGATGGCAGAGAAAACTGCCAGTGCAAAGGTCAGCCAGCTAACCAGAGGCAGAATATCTAGCTTTTGCACAGAGACAGGACGCGTTTCTCAGACAGTTAGACCAGTCCTGGCCAAGGAGTCTCCCAAAGCAGCGTTATTAGTCCCTGAAGAGAGGGCACATCATGCATTTCTCTAGAGCAACCTTCCTTTGATTCTCAGTGACATTGATGGGGTTTCAGAGTAGCAGCTGTGTTAGTCTGTATCCACAAAAAGAACAGGAGTACTTGTGGCACCTTAAAGACTAACAAATTTATTTTAGCATGAGCTTTCGTGAGCTACAGCTCACTTCTTCGGATGCATAGAATGGAACACACAGACAGGAGATATTTATACATACAGAGAACATGAAAAGGTGTTGTTACAGGACTGCTGTATCTGCACTATCTGTAAATAGTTCATAGATAAGGTGCCAGCAGATGGCATTCAAGAATAGGTAGAATAGTTCCTGAATTTCGGAGGACCAATAAAACTTCTTGTGCACTGCAAACGGTTTCCCCTGGCTGTTTTCTACATCAGCTCTAACGGGTCACATTCAGCTCTCATCTGGAAGAAGGGTCACTGCTGGGATTGGTTGGGACCCAAAAAAAAGGGTAAACAATGGGGCGATATTAGCAGGCCCACCCAAAAGTATATATTTTGTCTTGAAAAATATGGCTTTGTTGGGCAAATTGTCCGCTTTACTGTTGATCAATAGCTAATCTAGTGTGCTAACAACTGAAGCTGTAGGAAAGCATGTTCCATTTTCAACGTACTGTGCAAACAGACAATTACTTAACAGAGGAGATAGCATAGCCCATTGGAATAGGAGTTGGGACTCCTGACGGCTACTCCTGGCTCTGCCACAGGCTTGGTATATGACCGTGGGCAAGTCCCTTAACCCCTCTGTGCCCTTGTCTGTGAAATTGTGGATAATAATGCTTTACCATTGTAAAATGTTTGAGATCAATGGATGGAAAACACTACATAGGAATGTAACCGCTGTCCTGTTACCTGGCACTAGCCAATGTGTAGAAGGCAGCTGGGTTGTTAGGATGGGCTGACGTTGAGCTACTTTGTGGAATTATCTGTTTAATGGCAACTGTATCTGATATAATCAATTAGTGCTGTGGCTGTACGGTGTCTCCAGGATGTACAAAGTGGCCTATGAGAACAATTTCAATACGCACCATTCTCTAAGGAAACAAGGAGCCAGTCAGGATGTGAAAATAACAACCCTTAGGGCCTGGGTACTACAGGGAAGGAGTGTGTGGTGGGAAAGGTAATACTTTATAAAGCAAACGAAAAATCAAACTATTCACCCATTAATACCTTCTGCATCCCTGGTCAGCCAATCCGTCAGATCCCTGAATCCTTAGAAAGACACCCTAGTTCATGCATGGATAATTCTCAGACTTCTACTGTCCTTAAGGCCCAGTGCAGACAAGTGTGTGTCTGGATGGTGCAGTCAGGAGTTGGGGAGTGGTCTCCTGTTAAGCAGTTCATAGCTGTGAAACAGGGTGGTAGAATCTAGGTGTCTGCATGGGGTTAGAGGGCTATTCTGCTGAGTTATCTCTGTGTCAGGTGTCCAGCACTGCATAGCGAGGCAGAGGTGTGTGTTTGTGTAGTGACTGAGGTAAGGTGAGGTGTGTCCAATTAGCTTCAGTCTAGGGGCCCAACTCTCATGTAAGCTATCCAGGTGGGACTCAAGTGTAAGTTTGTTGAAGTCAGTGGAGTTATGCTGGTGTAAGGATCTCAGAATCAGGCCCTAGGAATATTAGAGGGGTTGGAGTGTCACTGAGGCAGAGGCAATTAGATACAGTGACTGGGGGTAGCGGGCGGAGAAACACTGAGAATAACCAAGGTTGAATCTTATATGGTAGTGATGTATAAATCAACAGTAATGCCAAACCTAAGGAAGAGGGTATGTTTGAACCTTCTCTTGAGTATATATGCTTTGCGAGGAGCAGGGTGGTGATGCTACCTGCTTAGAAAGTACTGGGTAGTATAACTTATAAGTTCAGATGGCTGAATGCAGTGTCCTCCACAATTAGGTTGGAAAAGACAGCAAATTTGCAATTTTGGTGCAATTTGGTGTTGGGGCTAGCAGATAGAACCATAGGACTCAGAGTCAGGAGATCTGGGTTTTATTCCCATCTCTCCCACTGACCTGCTGTGTGACCGTTGGTTTGCCACTCACACATCTCTGAGCCACTGGTTCTCTTGCCCCCCGCCACCTTGTTGGCCTTGTTTATTTAGATTGTAAATTTTTCTTGCTGTGTGTTTGCACAGGCCTTGGCACAATGGGGCCCCTGTTTCAGCTGGGCAATCTAGGGGCTACAGTAATAAATATAAATAATAAATAAGAATAACAAGCTTTTTCATTATCTAGGTATAAATATGCAGAGGTTTGTCTGATGCTGATTACATGGCATCCTTGAAGATAAAATGTTGCTGCAGAGCAGAGGCAAGTCTTTGGATGCTCCAAAGTGATAAAGCCAGATTGACTGATTCAGCCATTTTTGCTAAGAAATTTCAGAGAACCGTCAGCCCACAGCGTGCCTTGTCAGAAGTGCTGTTTCCTATAACTGTTCTTGACCTCTTACTCAAAGGCTTGGCAGATGGGGGAGGAGGGGACTGCAATCAGAGGCAGGAGGATGGTGATGCTCAATACCATTTTGCAATGTGGTGGCATCCAGAAAAGGAAATTGATTAATACTGCAAAGCTAACTTTGCAGCCTTTGGAGAATGGATGGTTTTCTCTCTTCTGTTCGGATTGACTGATAGATGAGAAAAGGAGTGAGGTTATCCCAGGTTTTCACTGCCTTGTGGAGCAGTGAAGACATTGCTTATTCTGCCTTATTTCAGTGCTGTGCTGGAAAGAGCAACCGGTGTAGTGAGAAAAATACACACACATTTCAAGTTTCAGAGTGGTAGCTGTGTTAGTCTGTATCAGCACAAAGAATGAGGAGTCCTTGTGGCACCTTAGAGACTAACACATTTATTTGGGTATAAGCATTTGTGGGCTAAAACCCACTTCATCAGATGCATGCGGTGGAAAATACAGTAGGAAGACATATATACCTAGAGAACATGAAAAAATGGGTGTTACCATACCAGCTCTAATGAGACTAATCAATTAACGTGGGCTATTATCAGCAGGAGAAAAAAAAGGTAAACATACAGCTTTCCTCTGTTGTGTTAAACTCCCCAGTTTCACATTGTTTTTAAAGGGGAAAGGAAAACCAGCAAGCTAAACAGGCACGTGCACTGTGAAAATCCCCAAACTGCCACTCTAGACAAGTCATAGCCTATAGGCCTGAGCCACTGACTGCTAGGGAACTGATTCTGACCTCACATATCCTGGCATAACTCCATTGACTTCAGTGGAGTTACTCCTAATTTACACCAATGTGAGAGGAAGGTCCTGGGCTATGGGTATGTCTGCACTTCGAGCTGGGGGTGTGATTTCCAGCTCGAGGAGATGTATTGGCGCTACCTCTCAATGAACTAGTGTGCTAAAAATAGAGTATAGCCACAGCAGCATGAGCTAGCCGCAAGTACCCACCCATCCGAGATTCTAGCCACATACTCGGGGTAGCTAGCTCGTCCTGTGTGCACGTGGAATCACCCCAGCTCTAAGCATAGACATATCTTATATATTTAATTATCACGCTAACAGTTATGGGCCTGATTCTGCAAACATTCCTGGGTGCAGTGTTACCATTGTAAGTGGTCCCATTGGCTTCAATCATAGTAGTAAGCACTACACCTGGTAGTAAATATTGGAAGGAATGGTCCCTTAAGTACCATGTGCTTTGTGTTACATGTATCCATTTTTGTAGTTTGGTAGTTTGTGTGACTAAGTTATCTAAATCCAAAGTCTCAATAAAATAAGTTATTTTAACAAACAAAACTTTGGAAATGGCGGTTCGTTTTTATTTTAATTTGCCATATAATAGTTATGGTCAGACTAAGCAATGCTGAGAGATTTGGGAGTAATTTTGAATTTGTCAGGCAATTAACAGCCTGATCCACTGAAGTTAATAATGGTTTTACATTCAAAATCAGACCATATGTTATGGAATTTTAAAAGGCTGAATTTCTATTCTGTGTTCATTAAATCTTGATGCTGTTTTGGGTACAGGTAACTTTTCTTCCTTGGAAATTTGTATACAGTAAGTCTTAGTGCTAATGACCAAAAAAATTAAACTTGGTTTTGGTTAGAAGGGTTGATTTCTGATTTAACGAATGGGTGTGATGTGCTCAACAGTAATTTAAATTTATTCTGAATTTAAAAGGCTACATTTTCCTTATTTGCTGCTCTTTTGTCTTGTGGTTGTGGTACATTCTCATGTGAGTTTGGAGAATTTTAAAGACCCACTGTCAGGTAAACAATATTAAAACAAACAAAACACTCCTACCCCACAACCAATATTTAATTTACAGATAAAACTACAGATTATTAAAATTGACAGTTTTTAAAATGTAACTTTTGCTGATCGTGCTATTTAAAATTTTTTTTGTTTTCACTCTCCAAGTAAAAGATTCCCAAAGCAGCTCATACACACCTCCTGCCCATAAGGCCTCTCTCTAAGATGAGACCCTGCCTTGTTAAAGTGTGCCACACACTGTAGTAGTTTTAGGACACAGACAAGTGTTCTCCTCTCTTCAAGCAAGATGCCCTAAGGCTGCTTTCCCTTGGCTTCTAGAAATGAGAATGCAGTAACTCACAATGCAGTCTTAACCCCAGTAAATATATAATATATACTTAACCCCAGTAAATATATAATCCTTGTGCAGGGGAAACAAATACAGAAGGCAGAAGTAGGGAACTAGGGGTCAGGACACTTTTTCTCTTGACTCTACCACTGATTTGCTAAGTAATCTGGGGCAGGCACTTACATTGCTCCATGCCTCAGTTTTCCCATCTGTAAAATGGAAGTAACCTTTTCCTTCTTGGCAGGGTATTGGAAAGGTTATTTAATGTTTGTAAACTGCTCTGAGATATTCGGAAGAAAAATATAGAGGTGTAAAATAGCGTTATGAAGACTTCATGTTTGTCACGGCTATGCCTTTTGTGACATTAAGCTGACACAATAGGGTATTTCATTTTTTTAAAGTCATAAGGTCTGATTTTTAATTGGTTTAAATTGGTGTAGCCTCGTTTAAGAAAATGGAGCTATGCTGACTTGCACCAGTTGATGATTTGACCTATAGTCTCTGTCAGTAACCTGCTACTGATCCAGATTCCTGCATATTTACCTCTGTCTATGTCCTGTGTAGCAGAGTGTAGGATTTTTCTATTGTAACTCTTAATTTAAATAATCATTTAATGGTTTTTTTTGTAAAATTATTTGACTTTCCTTATATCTTCCAAAGGCAAACCGCCGTTAAAATGTTCTGTGGTATAATTTTTTCTTTAATAAAAAAGCCTAAAATGATAAAACTGCGGTTTTTCATGCACATCCTCTGTACAGCGTTTAGCCCAGTGGAACCATAAACTTTGAAATATCACACTGGCTCAAAGCATTGCTTGTTAACCATATGAGCATTCCCATATTTCTTGGGTAGTGGCTTTCAGCAATAAAGATAATGGAATTACCTAGATAACTTACTCCTTATCTGGTATATCTAGTTTCCTTCATTGTGCTTTGACATTCATGCTTGACTTCTCCACCTCTCTTATAATAAATGAAATAGGTTTCACCTTGTTGACAACACCAGCTTTTGGCCCGTTATCTCCTCTACATCGAGTGCTCCAGTAATTAAATTACTGCAGGTTCCTGGCCAGCTAACCTAATGAATGCCATTAATGAATATGTTTTGAGGAGGAGAGTCTTTATTGTTAACTTACAGGAGAATCGCTTTCATGAACTGCAGTGCAAGAATGGTATTTGGATGCTTTTGAAAGGATTAGTTGCGCTTTGTTCAGTGGTACTAGATGATTTCATTTCTGGAGCTCTCTGAAGGCTTTTGTATGCTTTCCATTTTCCTCTGAAGAAGGTACATTTAGAGAGGTAGGCAGATTAACTGTGTTCCCAGTGCCTTGAAGGAAAAGCTGAAATATTACCTTCATCATTATTATTTGATGTGCCTATAGGATGTGCTACCTGATTACCCGTCCTCCCACTTCTCAGCACCCTTTACCCTGTCTGCTATTAACAAATTGCTCACTAGTGAGGACAGTGAAAGGCTGGCATATCTGGCCTCTTGACCTTCTGTTATCCTATATCCTTGTGAAATGACAATGAAAGCCCATTTTTGTGTGCCTTATATTGGCAATGCGCTCTTTCTACTAGCTGAAGATCAATCTCCCTATGCATATGCTTGCAACTCTGTCCACTTGAAATTCCTTGTCTCTGCAGTAGCTGTCCCTCTCTCTTCACAGACAACTGCAGAAGAGTCAACTCCTCACACTGAAGCCTGGTCTACACTTAAATTTAGGTCAACATAACTACGTTGCTGAGGGTTGTGAAAAATCCACACTGTTGAGCACTGTAGCTCTGCCAACCTAACCCCCAGTGAAGATGTAGCTAGGTCAATGAAAGAATGCTTCTGTCAACCTTGCTACCATTGCTCAGGGAGGCGGTGTTCCCGTAGTGAGAGAAAACCCCCTTTTTGTCACTGTAGGCTGCCTCTACGCTATGGGGTATATGTGATGTAGCTATGTTACTGTTGTGCCTGTAGTATCCTCACCTACTCTGAAAAGTAAAGATCTCTTAAAAGGGAAGATTCTGATTGCATTATCCCCTGAGTCACATTGTACTGTTTATTTGGAACCTTATGTCTGCACTGGTTTTTGTTACACTGGGAATTGGCTCTATATGCAAGAGCATGCATTACTCCTGTAGAAATAAGAATAGCTTAGCTCCTTGAACCCCACTGAGTGTGCGTGGGAACACATGTACTGATGACTTTGTAAGGACACATGATAAGCCATAATCACTGTTCAATCTATTTTTAATTGTTGCTAATTGCTTCTCTCAGCCTCGTTTAAATCTTGTGAATTAAACAGATAAAACTTAAACAGAAGAGAGCCTGTGTTTTCACCAACATTACAAGTTTGTTCTCATAAAGGAATTTTGTTTAATGCTCTCAGCTTGATGATATTCTTCTTGCCTAGGATTGTGTCTTTTCAAATAGTGTCTGTGGATAGTTATTAATTAGCAGTTGTGTGCACAGTAACCCTTGTACCTCTCAAGATGCAGCCGTGCTGCAGACGCTAGAGTCATGCTCCTCCTCAGCCTAGGAATTTGGTAGTTACGCACAGACCCATGTGAGGAGCCAATGACAATAGAGGGGAAAGTGTAGTATAGGAGTTAGATTGCGGATCCAGATTCTTGTGATCTGTTCCCAGCTTTGCCAACGTCTCACTGTCACCTAGGGCAAACTGACTCAATCTCTCAGTGCCTCAGCAAAACAGGTGCAATACTTACCTCAGAAGGCATTTTTTAGGCTTCAGGAATGGGTGCAAAGCACATTGAGGTCCTATGATAAGAGGCTATGTGCTAGATAGTGTTATACCATTGCTCTCTGCTGGATGGACTCAGGCCTGTCCATGTATGTAGCCATTTGTGCCAATAGAAAATGTCCTTCAGCTCACTTGGTAAATAAAGACCTGTGGCTAATATTTTCAAAAACAGGTGCCTAAAGTTAGGCTCCTAAGTCTGTGTTTAGAAATCTGAGTAAGTGGTGTGTTTGCAAATGTGCATAGCCACTGACTCTGTGGGTGCTCCGGGGCTGGAGCACCCGCAGAAAAAAAAATAATGGGTGCTCAGCACCCACTGGCAGCCCCACAGATCAGCCCCTCCCCCTCGCCCCCAGTGCCTCCCATCTGCTGGCGACTGCGCCAATCAGCACCTCTCCCTCCCAGTGCCTTCCGCCCACTGCAATCAGCTGTTCAGCAGCATGCAGGAGATGCTGTGGGGGTGGAGGCTTGGGGGAAGGGATGGCGTGGGGGTGGGGTGGGAGCAGAGTCGGGGTGGTGCACCCCCCCCTTGAACTGAGTAAGTTGCTGCCTTTGGTGCTGAATACCCAGTAGCCAATGAAAGCTGCTGGTAGGTCAGCACTTCTGAAAATCAGGCCACAAACCATATGTCTGGAGTGCAGTGTGCGTGTGTGTGTGTGTGTGTGTGTGTGTGTGTGTGAGATTGCAGCAGGAGCAGACATACCCAAGCAAGCTTTAATCTAGCTAGCTCAGATACCAATAGCAGTGAAGCAAGCTCAGGACTGGAGCATTTTACTCAAGTGACTAGCCCATGCTGAAGTCCATGCTGATGCAGCTTCACTGCTATTGGTACCTGAGCTAGCTGGATTAAAGCGGTCTTGGCTCAATCTACATATGCTGTAATTGCACCTCCAATTGCAGTGTGGACATGACATACCCTTATTTACATCCCTAAACATGGCCTTAGGAACCTAACTTTGGGCTGTTTTTGAAAATCTTGGTCTAAATCTGTAAGCGTAGTGTTGGTTCCTTCTAAGGTTTCTGACTTTGAACAGTGCATTTAGTCTATGTGTCTGTGTTCATGCAGCTAGCACAGGGGATTGGGACTCAGGACCACTGGTTTCTATTCCTATCTCTACCACTGACTCCTTCTCTGATCTTGGGCAAATCACTTAATCTTCCTGTGCTTCAGTTTCCCCACTTGTAAAGTGGGTCTAATAACAGTTACCTCGCAGAGACATATGTGCCGGGACTAGGAGTGCTGCTGCACTCCCTGGTTTGAAGTAGTAATAACAAGCCAAATACAGTAAAAGCTGTTTTATCCGGCATGTTGGGGGAATAGGGGGTGTGGCTAAGTGAAAAATGCTGGTTAACAAAGAGGGAGGGAGTTTGGGTGCAGGAGGGGCTCGGGGTAGGGGGTTGGGGCGTGGGAGGGGTTTCGGGTTGCTGGATCCATGGGGCACTTACTGTACATGGTTTCCACCTTCAGTACCCCCACCATAAACATTGCGCCAGATTTTTTAGACAAGGGAAATGCGGTGGATCTAATATATCTTGATTTCAGTAAGGCGTTTGATACAGTACCGCATGAGGAATTACTGGTTAAATTGGAAAAGATGGGGATCGAAATGAAAATCCAGAGGTGGATAAGGAGCTGGTTAAAGGGGAGACTGCAGAGGGTCGTATTGAAGGGTGATCTGTCGGGTTGGAGGGGGGTTACCAGTGGAGTTCCTCAAGGTTCGGTTTTGGGTCCGATTTTATTTAATCTATTTATCGCTGACCTCGGAACCAAAAGTAGGAGTGGGCTGATAAAGTTTGCAGATGACACCAAGTTGGGAGGTATTGCCAATTCAGAAAAGGATCGGGATATCCTCCAGGGAGATTTGGATGACCTTGTAAACTGGAGTATTAGTAACAGGATGAAATTCAATAATGAGAAGTGTAAGGTTATGCATTTAGGGATGACTAACAAGAATTTTAGTTATAAGCTGGGGACGCACCAGTTGGAAGTAACGGAGGAGGAGAAGGACCTAGGAGTCCTGGTTGATCGTAGGATGACTATGAGTAGGCAATGATGTGGCCGTTAAAAAAGCTAATGCGGTCTTGGGATGCATTAGGCGAGGTATTTCTAGTAGAGATAAGGAGGTGCTAGTCCCGTTATATAAGGCGTTGGTGAGACCTCATTTGGAGTATTGTGTGCAGTTTTGGTCTCCCATGTTTAAGAAGGATGAATTCAAACAGGAACGGGTACAAAGAAGGGCCACTAGAATGATCTGAGGAATGGAAAGCCTGTCGTATGAAAGGAGACTTGAGGAGCTCGGTTTGTTTTCCTTAACCAAAAGAAGGATAAGAGGAGATATGATTGCACTCTTTAAATATATCAGAGGGATAAATACCAGGGAAGGAGAGGAATTATTTCAGCTCAGTGCTAATGTGGACACGAGGACAAACGGATATAAATTGTCAGTCAGGAAATTTAGGCTTGAAATTAGACGAAGGTTTCTAACCATCAGAGGAGTGCAATTCTGGAACAGCCTACCGAGGGAAACAGTGGGGGCGAAGGACCTCCATGACTTTAAGATTAAGCTGGATAAGTTTATGGAGGGGATGGTATGATAGGATAACGGGTTTAGTCAATAGGTCAATAACGTGCCACACTGGTAATTAGTACAAAGGGTCAATGTTGGGATATTGTTAGCCTTTTCCAGAGGGTATGGCTGGAGAGTCTTGCCCACATGCTCGGGGTTCAGCTGATCGCCATATTTGGGGTCGGGAAGGAATTTTCCTCCAGGGTAGATTGGCAGTGGCCCTGGAGGTTTTTCGCCTTCCTCCGAAGCATGGGGCAGGGGTCGCTGGCTGGTGGATTATCTGCTACTTGAAGTCTTTAAATCATGATTTGGAGCATTCAACAGCAGAGTCAAGGGAGAGAATTAGTTCAGGAGTGGGTGGATCGGCTTATGTGGCCTGCATCTTGCAGGAGGTCAGACTAGATGATCATAATGGTCCCTTCTGATCTTGAATTCTATGATTCTATGATTCTATGAAGCAAAAGGCAGTGACCAGCAGCTGTAGCTAACTAGCAGCTGTGAATGCAGTGAGATCTGGGGAACACTGTCTATCCTACCACTAATAGGAAAGAGGCCACACTGTCCCATTAAACAAAGTTCTGACATCTAAAAGTCTCACTCAGTTAAATCACATTTTACCAGCAGGGGACGTTGTATCCATAGATGTGAAAACAGAGAGCTAAGGAGAAAGACCACTCAAAGATTAAACCTTTTTAAAATGCATCTTTTCCTGAGGCACCTCAGTGACATGCGGTGTTTGACAAACTAGGCCCAAACCTTGAACATCCAGAACTGCTCATGGGGTAGAGATGGAGGATATATATATATAGATTTTTTTTCTTCTTCCCACAAAAGTATTTTTTTCTCTCAAAAACATGAGCAGCTGGTGTGAGACTGAGAGGAAATAAAAGCTCCCAGTAGATTTCATAAGCTGTTCTTAAATGTACAGTACATCAAGCCAATGTGGTACAATCAATATTTTGATGAACACCTCACACAAAAGTCACCCCAACAGCCTGTTAATCCCATGTCCCAGGAGCGCATGCAGAGGGGAGGGGGGTAAAGGACTAGAGAGAGTTGTTTTTTTCCCTCCCTCCACTGAAACAAAGACATTTATCATATCTCTAACCTGGGCATACCGACATGCTGGCCAGCAAGAAGTATTTACCAGAGATTTTTCAGTTGATAGGGAAAATCCTACCCTAGCCCCATCTGTGTGGAAAAGATCCATAGCATTTGTGAACCACTATAGTTTTGTGGCATGTTGCAGGGGGAAGCTGCAGAGTAACGCTCTGTATGTGTGAGTGGAGAGAGGGCGGGGGGAGGGAGGTTATGTGTGTGCACATGGAGGTAGCCATTGGGTGTGAAAACTGTGTAAGATCCACTGGCCAGTGCCCTATGTTAAGAGATCACAGAGAGGGCTGTGAGTGACGCTAGTCTCCAGGAAGGTGATGAGGTGGTAGCATTATCTATGGGATCAATGGGAGCAATCCACTCAACATGTGTATCTTAAAGCATTCACTTGGCACGGTGTGCAAATGTAGCCCCAAGTAAGAAATGAACAACAATCGTATCCATCAGTTAAAAGATCTCAAAACCTGTGAAACCATCGTAGTATAAATTCATAGAGCCATAGAGTTTAAGGCCAGAAGGAACCATTAGATCACCTACTCTGACCTCCTGTGTATCACAGGCAGGTAAATTTCTCCCAGTTACTCCTTACCGAGCCCATTCTTAAGGCCAGCTCCTCAGTGGGGACCAAGAGGAATACAGCACAGCTGCGGGTGGGAACAAACCACCTTTGCATTCCCCCAATCATAGAATCATAGACTTTAAGGTCAGAAGGGTCCATAATCCACTGCTCAGTGTAAATTGGAGCATCCTAAGGACTGTTGTAGCAGCTGTGGATCTCCAGAGGTTAGGGGTGCCCTGCCCACACCCTCCTTTTCTCTGGAATTCTCCCTAAACTGGGAATTGGGGATGGTGTAATAGAGGCTACATCAGGGGTCGGCAACCTTTCAGAAGTGGTGTGCCGAGTCTTCATTTATTCACTGTCATTTAAGGTTTTGCGTGCCAGTAATACATTTTAATATTTTTAGAAGGCCTCTTTCTATGTCTATAATATAAAATTAAACTATTGTTGTATGTAAAGTAAATGAGGTTTTTAAAATGTATAAGAAGTGTCATTTAAAATTAAATTAAAATGCAGAGCCCCCCGTACTGATGGCCAGGACCCAGGCAGTGTGAGTGCCACTGAAAAGCAGCTCGTGTGCTGCCTTTGGCACCCGTGCCATAGGTTGCCTACCCCTGGGCTAGAGAGACAGTTAAACCAGCTTTTTCAGCTGCTTTGCGATCCAGAGTGCACCCAAGGATCAGGTCCTTAATCTAGGTCCATGCCCAAGAAAATCATTTAGGAGCATGTACGCACATCATTCTCTACAAACACTAAGACATTGTCTTCACTGCCTATACTTCATCACGTATGACCCCACGACTACCGCCAAGATGGCCCTGTACCTGGATGAGATCAGCTCAAGGATGAAGAACAGCTGGCTGAAACTGAACCCAAGCAGGAGACAGGTGATGTTGGTGGGCAGGAGAAAGCATTTTTGAAGTTTCACAGTCATGGGACAGTTGGCTTTGGTTGCGGATACACGCCCACAACTGGTGACTTCAGGCTGTAGTCTAGGAGTCATCTTGGATTCCTCCGACATTGAGCTCTCACATAGCAGCATCCACAAATAACTTTTTCTGTCATCTCCAGTTGACTACGAAACTCTCATATCCTGGAGAACGATGACCTGGCCTTAATTATTCATGCCTTTGTCACCTCTTGGCTTGACTACAGCAATGTGATATATCTGGTCGTGAAGCCTTCAGTATTTAGGAAACTCCAACTGGTACAAAACGCTGCAGTGCATCTCCTCAGCAACACAAGTTACTGTGAGCACATCACACCTGTCATCCATTCGGTACACTGGCTTCTCATAGACTATCAAATCAAATTCAAAGTCTCAATTCTTATTTTCAGGGTGCTCCATGGCCTGGACCTAGACTGTCTGAAGCAGTGGTTCTCAACCTTTTCAGACGACTGTCCCCCTTTCAGGAGTCTGATTTGTCTTGCATGCCCCAACTTTCATCTCGCTTAAAAACTACTTCCTTACAAAATCAGACATAAAAATATAAAAGTGCCACAGCACATTATTACTGACAAATTGCTGACTTTCTCATTTTTACCATATAGTTATAAAAATAAATCGATTGGAATATATTGTACTTACATTTCAGTGTGATACTTGAGCCTGTTTTTCACTTGTGAGCCTTTTCTGGGGCCCTGGGCAATTTCCAGGCTTGCTACCCCCTAATGCCAGACCTGCACTTGTAACTCCCCTACACCTGTCCCATGACCCCCACACCCCAGGGTCGCAGCCTCCAAGTTGAGAAACACTGATATAGATGATCTGAGAACCCCTGGAAGACCTCTGTGTACCCCAGAGGTACACGTACCCCTGGCTGAGTGATCTAAAGGACTGCCTAAAGCTCCAAAATAATGACTATGATCAACCACTTCACCTCTCTGGCACAATGGAACTCAAACAAGAGACAAAACTTTCTTGGACGTTGATCCGAGAATGCGGAATGAACTCTCACAGGAACTAAGGACCATCACAAACCGGAACACCTTCTGTTTCGAGTATTAGGTGCCCTTTGACCTTGCCTTCTCAGATCAATGTGTATATTAACCAACCAACCAACAAAAAACCCCAACCAAAACAAGACATCGCTGCACATGCTTATTCTCTGGGGAGAGGATGAGAGAACAAACAGGTGAGAGATGTTAGTTGTGTCACTTAATGCATGTGATGGGATGGCCTGCCATTAAGGGCAGTAGTGTCTAGTGGTCAGCCCTCTCCACCAGCCCGCATAGCCCTTTAATGATTTTGAAAGGCCCAGTAAAGATATACAAGGACCTAAGGAGGGATAGGGATAGAGAGAAAGCCATCCCATTAATAAGTAGAGGTTGGGAGAAAGACAGATATTGTTTCTTTAAAGGCCTGGGATCAGGAATCTTTTAGAGTGGATAGGGCAAGGCTCCTCTCTTTCCCAACCAATCAGGGGATGAAGTGGGAGAAAGGAGCCAACATACAGGCTGCCTCCTCCCTCACATCAGGCAGACACTGACAGGAGGAGGCTGACCTGCTTAACCCTTCAGAGTGGAAGGCTAATGGGAGAGGGTGTTCAGCTGAACGGCGCTGGCAAAAGCCTTGCAGCTGACCATTCCGAGGCATCAGGGCTGAGAAGAGGGCCTCCTGCTTGAAGAAGGGAAGCACAGGCTGTCCTAAGGCAAGAGGCCTGAGAGACGAATCCCAGCTCAGGAAGAGGGCTAAGGGGAAACTCATGTCTGAAAGAGGGAGATGTTACCTGCTCTAAAGATGACAGGCAGAGGGACTGGAGAAGCAAGGCTGGGAGTGGTCTTTGAGAAAGCACCTTCATCACTGGCTAAGGAGAAGCTATGAGAAATCCAGGTGGGGATAGCAAAGTCCAGAGACCTGGCAAAGATATTGACAAGCAGGGTGAAGGTAGGAGCAGGCCAGGGAAGTGGTGGAAGGATTGAAGGAACAGTCTTTATCTGCCTAAACCAAGGTCTCTGGGCTGGAACACAGATGAGGGGACAGGCCTGGGTTCCCGTACCTCTCCCCCAGACCAAGAGGAGGAGCATGGATGTTTAAAAGAGTAAAAGAGGCCACGAATGGCAAGTTCCAAATAGATGTCGGGAGAGGGACTTTAAGGCTGTTAGATTGTGACTTTTCCATTTTTGGACTTTTCTGTTTGCCCTGGAAGGGGAATGGACTGGGTAGTGCCCTGGCCAGAAGGCCGGGCAATGGAAAACAACAGATCCTTGTGGAACGAGAATTACTAAAGGGGGCGCTAAACTGGAAAGACCCTTTGAACACCACCCCTGAACATATGGAGATGCTGTGGAAGTGAGAGGCTTCAAATCTCAAGTAATTAAATCACAAAAGAAATGAGCTTTTATTATTCAGCTGTCCTGTAGTTTTGAGGGGTTTCTTTTTCGTTTCGAGACACCACAAACACAATGTCCATTTTAAACTGAGAGGTTTATGCCTGCAAACCATACTGTGGGCTGGTGTCAGTTTATGTCAGGGAATAAATATGAGTAGACACTCCATTATCATTTAGATAACACACATACTGCATATGCAAAACAAGTGCTCATCAGTGAAAATGTGTTTGATCCCCAGTCCCTTCAGGGGTCCAGAATTGCCTTCTAGTGTCCAGGTGTTCAGCTTGAGTTGATTAGCACAGCGCCTTTGCCATCAGTGAAGCAAAATGATTTACAACAACCGAGGATCTACCCCCCTTCTTGTTCAAGGTGACCTGCAAAGGGGAGGGAAGGGGGAATGGCCTTGTGACTGTTTTTTCTTCTTGATGAGGACGAAAGAAGGCCTGAAATATCTAGTGAGATGGTAGACATCCCAAAAGCTCAGCAAGTGAAAGCTGACCTTTTATGGGGGAAAGAGACTGTTAGTCAGATTGTTTAAACCTTTGAAACCCATTACACTCAGTTTTGTTTGTACTCTATATATTAAAGGACATTATTCAGTGATAGCTCCCAGCTAGGCTATGATATTTAATAGTAATGCATTCTTTCGTTAATAGACCCATTAAAGAGTCCAGTGCATTTTCCAGTAACTCTAAGTTGACGGAGATGGTATACTTCATAGACACCTGGTAAATGGCATACTGGTGTAATTGGGCCAATTGCCTGGGAACAGATTTATCCCACTTGCACCAGTATCCTTGTGTCTTCTCCTTCCCTTCTAAATTCAGGATCCCTCCTCTCTCTTCTTCCCCTTCTGCTGTCCCCTGGCAGTATTTCCCCCCCTATTTGTGAAAAGTCCATTTAAATGGTTTACCTGTTGTCTGCTAAACTACTGCAGTTGGTATGAACTGGTGTTTTCTAAACCAGACTTCCTCCCATATGACTCTTTGTTCAATTCATGCCAGTTTCCTGTTCTAGTTTGGCTAATAAAAAGCAGGGCTTTGGAGTGGAGCCCGGAGCTGGAGCGCGGAGAAGCTCCGGAGCAGTGGAGTTGCAGGTTTTTGCCTGGAGCTGGAGCGAAGCCGGAGCACAGCTCCAAAGTCCTGATAAAAAGTCCAATTTACCATAGGTGAGTTTTTTTTTTTAAAAAAAAGATTTAACATTGCACAGTGCTTATTTTTTAAAGTAATTTCTGCAATAAAAGCAACTCTGTCAAAGCACCATGCCAGAGTTCAGAGCTGCTGTCAGGATGAGTGTATAATTCAACTGACATATGCTTCCGTTTCCACTTGGATTTGCCTTGGTCACTGTGGTGCACCAATTATAGGAGTTGCATTTTTAAAAGCCCCCAAATATTTGTTTACATGACATGCTGTAACAATCACAGGGCAGGTAGTGAGGATCATTTTACAGATAAGAGACATCTCAGTCATTCTGGAGGTGGCTGGGGCTCTGGACCAGATCAGATTTCATGACAAAGAAAAAACACATCTCCATCTCACTCCACTGGGAGCTGTCTTTGGAAGCATAAACCATTGCTTGTTGTGTAAATAATCTGCATGGTGTACCAAAGTAACCCTCAGTGCAACTCTGTGGAAATAAATTCACCAAAGCTGAATCTGGCTGTATATCTGTTTGCATTTCATTGTTTTATTTATTAACACTGAAAATAAAAATGATTTACCAAGCATTAGTTAATATTGTATCATGAATTTCTGTGGTTGTGTATCTGCAGCTAACTCACATTTAACTCATAATTTGATAAGCCACCTATGCTGCAGAAATTCAGTGTGTTCTATCTTAACTGTAGCAGATGGTAGTGGGTGACTCCTTATTATGATCCTATCATGCTACCGTCCTACCTGTCATAAATTTAGCTCCTGCTCCTTTCATTAATATGATTTAGGGCCCATATAACTAGCAAGCTAGGTTACATACAGCTACAGCTATACCATAGAAATTGATTATAGTTTTCCATATAATAATTTTAAAATTAAATTGCAAACTTTCTATGACAAATCCAATAAAAGCATATTTATAAAAGACCAGATCAGATTTTTTTTCTTTCTTTTTACATCTGCAGCCAGACCTTAAATCATCCACTCTTGACTGTGACTCATATTCACGCAGACTGATGTTATTTGTTGTCTTCTTATATACTGTATTAGGGAATGGATTTTAAAATAGCCTTGCTGTCTGAAATGACAGCATGATTTGCACTGTTGTAAGCAGGCGTGGGATGATCAAACTTTTATGTCAGCAAACGTCAATTTCACCTTACTCACAGAAACTGACCCAAAAATTGTAATTGATAATCATCAAAATTTACAGATAAGCAAAGTAAGAAAAGTGCTGCTTGAGAATTTAGAGTAAAAAATACAGTGATATAGACTTTTGAATTAGCCTTGTTACAAATGGACTTGTGAATGAATAGCAAAAAGAGCTATGATTTGTTGATTTAATGATATTTACTTTGTATATTTTGTCATGTGACGTTCATCGGTTTATAAAGCTTTAACTTTTTGAATATCAGGGTGTCTACTGTCATTAAATAGTTTTCTGATCCCCCATAATTTCCTGCAACTATGAACATTTAAATTGATAGAAATCTAAAAAATGCTTGAAAATAAACATTGATATCCATTGAAATTATAAAAGAAATCAAATTCTGCCAAGCCTAGTTATAAGGTACAGACTATGGAGAATTAAACTTTCTTAGCATACAACAAAAAGGCACTCCTCAATACTGTCTTAGCATAAAACAAACAAGACTGGGCACAGTCTATGTTGCACCATCCTGCCTAGCTTGAGGTTATGCCGTTATTTGTTCTTTTTTCCCTTGAACCCACTGTAGCAGCATTTGTCCATGATGGCAATCAGAGTGGCAGGTGCCCATGTCCGGTGCTAAACCAATCCATTTTTTTCCTTTGGGCTTGGCCAAGTTAGGTCATTACAAGGGCACCGTAGAGTGAACAAAGCATTTTCATTTGCCTACTCTATTTAATTTAGCTGAGTATTAATGTTAATTCAATTGGAAACATGTCATTGTAATCTAGGGAACAGAGTAATGGGATCCTGGAGTGGTTTGTGATGCTGCGTAGGACTCCATGTGGAGGGCATCTGTGCTGCATTTCCTGGTCACTATTGTCATAATATCTGGACTGGTCAAAAAAAAATCCATGTAAAATTGAGACCTCTCTTATCTGTAAATTGATCCTGACACCATGAATAATGGAGAGGAAATGCAGACCAGTAAGGTAAGGTAACTGGATGGGTCTCCTTTTTCACCTATCTGTCTGTCTTGTGGTCACATGACCTTAGTATCAGTAAGTAATTTTTCATGAGGTTCCTGAAACTGCTTCAGGCAGTGAAGGGATAAAAGCATACGTTTTTTCCCTTCTAAGCTTGCATGCATGCTAAGGGCAAGCAAGAGTTTGACCATGTGGCCCTGCCTGACCTATTTTCCAAAGAACCATTTCCTTGATTGGCTAGTTCTGATACCATAAACCCAGATTGTTATGTGATTCTCATCTAGAGCCGAAGGGCTCTAAAAACAGAAAGTTCTCAACATGGACCAATGAATAAGTAATGTCACCGAAAAAGAAGAAAACCCCAAGGCAAGAAGAGACAGAAGAGGATGAAGAGGAAGGTGCATGGGTCAAAGAGGTGGAGGAGAGGCAGGAGACGTTAGCGGAGGAGGGAAGACCAATTGCTAATGAGATCAGTGGTTCAGGAAAGAAAAGCAAGCTTTCAACATACCAAAGTTTAGCTGGCAAGGAGGAAAGGGATGCAGATGCTGAGGAGTTAGAGGATCCCAGTCATAGATATAGGAGGAAAAAGAAACAAGGCATTAGGGAAATAAATCAAAAAGGAACAAATTGGAAGGTAAAGGATCAAGAGAAGAGTGGCAGAGCTCCAGGAGAGGCGACAGTAGCGTGTGATATTAAATGCAGTAAGGAGGAGAACAATAATGACATGAAAGAGAAGATTAAGAAGAATAAAGCAACAGAGGAGGAGGAGGAAGATGAGGAAGAGGAAATCCATGACAAAAAGAAGAAAAAATCCTCCTCCACTGAGGCCTCTGAAAAGAAGAAATCAAAGTCCAAGGAGGCATTGGAAAACAGTGAGGTGAAGAAGAAGAAGAAGAAAGACAAGGGATATGAAAATGCCAGCGAAGATGAGGATGGGGATGCAAAAAAACAGAAGAAAAAGGCTAAAAAAGGCAAGGAAGAGGAGAAATTGGACAAGAAGAAGGGGAAAGGTGATAAGTCCAAGAAAGGAAAGAAAGAGTTGAGCTTCGCAGAGCTATATGAACAGGAGCTGCGGGACTATCACACGGATTCCACCAATGAAACAGAAGATGAGTACAACAAGAAAAAAGGTGAACGCAGTCCTCGCTAATCTTTCTCTTTGAGCTGGCTCTTGATGCTGCTTAGTTAACAGCTTGGGTGGTTTTCTTTAGCTCTATGAATTCCTCTCTGGGCATCTTTCCTAACAGATGGAGTGCTTGTCGTTCCTGCATGGGGAATTCTTAATTTTAAAAATGTAATATGGATTATTCACATGGAAGAGTCAATAAGCTAATGGTACAATGGTGTGTGTGTGTGTGTTGGGTCTTCAGTTTATGGCCATTTCCTATATAATTCAAGGCTCCATGAAAAATTTATTCTCCTAAATATAAAAATGTATTATTTGTATTATGACAGAGGCTTCAGGTGGGTATTGTGCTAGATGGTGTATATACTTATAACAAAAAGATAATCCCTACCCCCAAAGAACTTCCAATCGAAGTATGTGGTGAGAGACAACAGGTGATTTCACCAAACAGGTGAGGGGGGAGCACAAAGTGACTGTGAGATTATTATGATTAGTGTAATGAGCAGCACTCACAGCTGTCCAGCCCTTGTAAGTAACCGAAAAGTCTAGAGAAAGATTTGCTGAACCTTTTAAAACATAATGTTCATATGATAAAATATCCCTTGGTTTTATATAGCACTTGTCAGACATGACAAAACACTGCATTGGATACTGACGTTGCAGGTAATATACAATGGGTCAGTTCTTAAGTGCTCATCCATAGCTCCAGTCCACCTCGGATGCTAGAACCTGTTTTATTTGAACGGGAAATTGTTGGCCTGGATGCTGGGGGTAGTCTCAAGCTCTTTTGGAAAGGAGCAATGGGATCTTTAACTTCCTCCTACATGGTTTCCAGAAAAGACCTCAGTTTAGTGTTTCATCTGAAGGGTGGAGTCTCTTCAATCCCCCTAACACTGTGCTGAAGTGTTAATGTTGGATTTAAGCCCAATTCAATGAGTGGGATGTGAAACCACAAGCTTATGGCCGACAGGGAAGAGTGCTGCAAAGTGAGCAGTAATGACTCATGACACACCTCCAGCACCTTAAATGTTTCAGCAAGCAACTCTCAGTAAATTAGAGGGTGCTCACAGCTAGGGCGACCAGACCGCAAGGGTGAAAAATCGGGACGGGGGTGTCAGGTAATAGGAGCCTAGATAAGAAAAAGACCCAAAAATTGGGACTGTCCCTAAAAAATCGGGACATCTGGTCACCCTACTCACAACTAAAGCAAGGTTATATATAGAGAGCGAAGAAATGGGAAAGGAACAGATAATGGACAACTGGGAGATGACACTTATCTATCCCAGCACCTGTGCAACTGATTGTCCTGGATATCGTATGCAAGTCACTGAACCTCTCTGCACTTCACTTTCTCCATTTGTTAATTAGGGATGCTCATACTTACTCCCTACACTTGGAGATCCTCAGAACTGCATAAATTCAAAGTATCAATTATTATTTGAACCACATAGTGAGATGGGAATGGTGGCTCATGGAACAGTGTTTTATGGCACTATTTGAAACAGAAAAGTGACTCTAGTTCTGATTCCGAGAAAAGTAAGTTTTTATATCCTGCGTTAGGAAATACACACTATTTATTTTGCATATACATCCTCCTTCAAATCACTGGTTTTTTAATGTAACAGAGTAACAATAATTGTTATACTTTTCATATTTAGAGATTCAAAGATTTTTTTTATGGCTCAAAATACCCTGGAGATCGTCTAGTCTGACCTCCTGCATAATGCAAGTAAAAAAAAAACCCCACCCTGTCATTCCTGCATCAAGCCCACTGGTTTGTGGCTGAAATAGACTGAAGATCCAGTCCTGAGACTCTTCCTTTCACAAGTGCTCTCAATGAGTTCAGTGGGGCTACTCATGTGAGTAAGAGTTCCAAGACTGAGCCCTTAATTAGTTCACTCAGGCAACTGGATTTAGTGAAATGTTAAATCCATAACATAGTAAAACTGCTGGTGGTTCTGTATCATCACTGGAGGGTTGCCCTGGGAAAGGGACAGAAACAATAGAAAATACTGCATAAGTGAATATGTGAGCTCCATTTTGGTGAAGTCTTCCTTGAAGCACCTTTTAATAGTTCAGATTTGGCTTTATGATACCATCAGACCCTTGGTTTTACTTGGTTTGTGTTTAAGGGATCACAGAGGCCTTTCTGGCTGATCAAGGGTCTTCTGGGAAGTTTCCACTCTCCAAAAAGGCTGCTTCCCAGGTCTCTATCGAAATGTGTGTGTGAGAGAGACAGGGAAAAAGTGGGGGAAAACATGGAACACATCTCCATTCTCTATTACTCCACGAGAGAAGGGTGGTTCCAGAGAAATTTGGCTTAATGTTCGCTTTAAAAGTGAATAATTTGTGCTCTTTAGCATCAACAGCATAAACAATAGGGAGCTGGCTGGCAGATACTAACTGCAGCTACATCCTCTAACCTACTTGAAACAATGATGAAATCCTATAATCCCTTTGATGCTTGATTTATGAAGAGTTTCATCCCTTTTTAGTGTCTCATGTGCTCTTGCTGCTACATTGCCTTTTTGTTCTAAGCGGGCAAGTTTCTTTTTCACATGACTTAGTGAAATCTTCATTGCTGCTTTTTGATGCCATTAGCATTGACTGAAACGTGTGGTGTCCCCTTTGAGGGATTTCTAAGATTTGTTCAAACCCTCCTGTAGGGCTGGATTAACTCTCCTGTGGCCCGGGGCCATTAGATTTTGTGAGGCCCCTGTATACAAGTCTTTTTCCTAATTTAAAACAAACGGATCACAATTATGGCATCGAGGCTACTAATTAAACTTGCCTTTTAATTAACATAAATCCATTCTGTGCTTACGTTTCAGTCTTAAAACATGTAGAATATAGTTCATTTAATTCCAAATACCCTACTTCTTATTTTAGAACAGCTGTTAGATTAGTTTCTTTCTGGGAGGGAGTTTGGGTGGAGGAGAGGGCTCCAGGCTGCAGCAGAGTGTTTGGGTGCAGGAGGGGTCAGGGGTCCAAGTTCTAGGAGGGAGTCTGGTACAGGAGGGGATTCTCACCTGGAGCAGGGGGTTGGGGTGTGGGAGAGGGTGTGAGGTGCAGGCTCCGACCAGGAAGCACTTACCACAGGCGGCTCCCAGCTGGGGGCGTGGCAGGGCCCAGAAGCGGCCAGCTGCTGGCACGTCTATGCGCACCCCTGGGGGGAGGGGGACAGCGTGTCTCTGTGCGCTGCCCGTGCCCGCAAGTGCCACCTCCGCAGCTCCCATTGGTCCGGCCAATGGGAGCTGTGGGGATGGGGATGGGGATGGTGCAGCACACAAAGCTGCCCCCCGCCACCAGGGGCCTCAGAGATGCTCCAGCAGCCAGACGCTTCCAGGTGTGGCATGGGGCCATGACATGCAGGCAGCCGGCCTGAGCCCTGCTGCGCCAGGGCCCCCCTTAGCCTGGGGCCCTGGGCTGCAGCCCCTAAAGCTCCACGTTAATCCGGCCCTGCCCTCCTGTCCCTCCAGACTGCTGGGATGCTGGCTACCTTTGATGCTAGTGAACAGACAACGGTGCTGGATCTTAATTCATAGTGTGCAGGTTGCCTTCTTGTAAAAAGGAAGGGAGGTAGTGTAAATGTTTTATAAGCTGTGGATTGGTAGTGTCGCATCTGGTGACTTCTTGATCTTTATTAGTAAGGGATTCTATCCCTTTGTTACATTTGACTGATGACTGAAGAACAAGAGGAATCCAATTCCAAGGGACAGGGAAACAAAAGGCATAAAGTGGCAGGGTGATGCTGTGCAGGAAGTTATAGCTGAAATCACTGCCATTTTTAACTGAATTGTGGCTATTGTCTCTTCCTGCAACCCCAATGTTAACTAAGTTTTTTACTTATTTATTAGCTACATTTTGCGAAGTTCTTTGTACAGAATATCTCTGATTGCCATTAATCCTGCATATGTGATGGGATTGCACAGGTGCCCATTGGAAGGCTTTACAGTAAATTGGGATAAATACATGGCAATACCATCACACATAATTTAAATTGATCAGTAGTGTGAAATTTTGAGAGCCCCTCTAAATATCCTGGAGTGAGCAGTGGTAGAAGGAAGGTGCTTTAAAATTAGTTGGCCGAATTCTGCTCAGTTACACACACAGGCATCCTCTCTGACTTCTGTAGAGTCCAGCCCAGGGAGTCAGACCTGGGCATCCAGGTCCTGTAGCTATTGCAACCTGGACTGCCATGAGAGTCAGCTGGTTCTATGGAAACCGAGCAGTGTCCTAGAAGAGCCCAGCAGCTGCTGCAGAGCAGGAGGTGGCAACGAAGCTTTCTCTGAAGGTCAGTTGGGTACATAAAACCCAACCCTCTAAGGCAATTCCCTTCCTCCTCCACACCCTTCCCTAAGTACCCATACAGACTTACCTGCTATTGTCTGTTCTGGGGATGAGAGGCAGTGGCTTGACCATGCACCCTTAATGCTCACTCCTGGGTTCAGTTAGCTCCTTCAAAGGGCTCTGTGGGTGCTGCTGCCTGGCTGATCCCACCAGCTTCAGGGAGGCCACCAGCAAAGGACTATTGTCACCAAAGCTATACATAGCTCTGGGTTGGCAGGGAGTAACAGGATTACCTGCTTCCTCTCCTGTCCCTTTCCCCCTAGTGTGCACACAGGACAGCAAACTAAACATACCCTCTGCAGCCAGCTGCTAGACTGAAAGAGACTGCAGCCCCAATGCCTCTCAGAACAGCAGGGGATCATGGGGAATCTGAAAGAGTGCATGCTTGCTGGAGAAACCTCCAGTGTTCCCTCACCTCTGCAGCAGGGAGTATAGGGTGCTATCCGCCTCTGTGGGCACAGCAGCAGAGTGGCTGGTAGAGGCCAATGGCTTCTGCCTGTGTCTGTGAACGTTCATGGGCCTGGCTTGATGGTTTGTGGGTAGGGCTGGAACTTGATCCCACCTTCATTTCAGGCAGTTCAGGGTCAAATACTTCATGCAGGCTACTTTGCTCTCCTTGCTGTGTTGCCTACAGTTCTGTTAACTCCCTCACGAGTGTGCACTAATATCCACTGGATCCTTTCACCATCCTGCCCAGCATGTAATGGCACAAGGGTGAGCTTGGAGCCTGCTGGTTTCCTTTAGTCTACTGGATTTTCTAATTCAGTGCATGTTCAACAGCTGCCCAACCTGTTCTTCTTCTTTTTGCAGAGAAACGCATCATGAGCCTCCTGTTCTGTGGGTGGATTTCTGATGAAACTTCATTGATATTTTTGACAGCTATTGCATCTCATTGGCATGCTTAACAGCATTCATGATTTTTCTCTCTAAGGAGCTGCCTGTAACTCATATTAAACATCCCCGTGATGTACATCTCATTTCAACAGAAAGGGCATTATGTAAATCTCCCTTGTATCCTAATGATAAGCCTCTTCTGTATCGATTGTGGTGTATAGGAATTGGGTCGTATCCCTTTAAATAATTTGTGAGCCTTCTAATGGCACTCACTATCTTCTGTGTTTCAGAAGCCCCCAGAACCCTGTATACAGTTGGCACCTCAGGCCACTCCCCCAACCCCATCAACAAAAAGAGTTGACATGTATTAGCTATGTATTACTAAAATGTTTTAGAGAAGCATTTTAGAAATGTTTCCTGGAGATCTTTAGTTGGAAGCTGCTGTAGAAATTCACATAATTATTAGGGCCCTGGATTTGGCATGATGAGTTCTTGGTGTAATGGTCTTGTAAGAAGGCATGGCTAAATTGATCTGAAATGAACTCTTTTAAACAGTGGTCCCTTTACAGTCTGCAGAGCTGGCCAGTTACTGTGTACGCTTTGCTCTAGGGGAATGCAAATTCTTCAACAGGACAGCCAAGAGCGAAATTCATTGAGAAATCTTATCCAGCCATCTGGAGAAGGGACTCTCAAAAACTTTTCCTTGGTATGGACCAGAGCTTAACAGAGAGATTTGCTTATAAGCACCTCACCTCACATTTGTGTGATCAGGTATCTTTCCTTTATCAACTACAGAAATTCCATACATGGAAAAAAACATTAGCAAAGTGATCAGTGTATTTTTAGCCTTCTTCTTAAGGTAATTTAGCAGCTGGAATCAGAGGACAGCAAGTAACATGTAACCAACTAGCTCTCCAAGTACCATATAAATGTCAGATACCTGTGTGACAGACATGTGATGAGCTGCTTTGATGATGCACCGTTAGCCTCCTCACCTGCTTTCTGTCCACTGATCTAAACAAAATGCAGTTAGTGAGTCACCTTAGTAAAAAGTTTGGGAACCTCTTGAAGGTCCTGAGATCAGGGCCGGCGCTTCCACTAGGCACCCTAGGCGGTCGCCTAGGGCGGCAGGATTTGCAGGGCAGCATTTTGCCGCCCTCTGCGGAAATTCGGCGGCGGGGGGTCCTTCCGCTCCTTGTCTTTGGCGGAAATTCAGCGGCGGGTCCTGGAGCAAGTGAAGGACCCACTGCCGAAGTGCCCTGAAGACGCAGAGCGGAAGGACCCCCCGCCACTGAATGCTCAGAAGAGGAGCGCTGTCACCTAGGGCGGCAAAAACCCTGGAGCCGCTTCTGCCTGAGATACAATCATGACATTATTACATATGAGAAGACTGTTTTTACATATAATTTTAGGGTTTCACTAAGTAGACACACTTATCTAGGAACGGTGTTAAGGCGCAACAGTAGTCAGTTATGTACCAGTCCAGCACAGCACGTTAAGCACAAGTAGTTCAGCATGTGCTCAAGTGATATGATGAATCACGGCCCTATATCGTAGGGAAGAAAAATTCCCTACACCCCAGAAATTAACAGGTGAAATTTTGTGGTCTGTGTTATGTAGGAGGTCAGACTAGATGATCACAATTGTCCCTTTTGACCTTAACATCTATGAATTTATAACAGCATTACCATTAGTGTAGTATTGATTTGTAGTATAGGAAATGATAATCTTAGTAAGGACAAGTACAATTAACTAAAACTTATAGAACAAACATTTCTGAGGTTAGCCAGTTTGAGAGTTTAGAACCTGATCCTGCAAAGATTTACTCAGGAGCTTAATTTTCCATACTCTGAATATTCCCACTGATTTCAGTGGGACTACTCACAGTGAGTACGGTGTATAACTGTTTGCAGGACCATGACCTTAAGCATTTTTTTAATCCACAAAAATATCCAAATCCAATATTCAGAAAAAAATATTTTAAAAGTGTACTCATGACACATTCATGCCCCATTTAAACTGGCCTTACCCAGATGGCAGACACAAAATACACAGCGGTAGTAGCAAGGCTGCCATACAAATTCTATAGCTGTCCTGCCGGGGAATTCTGGCTGACATCTGGGTAAAACTAAATGAAGAAGACAGGCCAGATTTTTAAAATGTCACCTCCCTTCTCAAACCTGAAATATTTGGTCACAAATAATTGCAGGTACAGTTTTTTTGTCCACCATTGTGGGTGCATTAGGATGTTGCCAAAAATAATTGGGAGAGCAAAGGGAGAAGTCCAGCAAGACTGAATTGAAAATCAGGTGTTAAATGTACAGTTTAGTGTATGTTCACATTTCTCTTTTCCAGAAGAGAGTGTCTCTTTGGCTGTAATTCAGTGTCATTCAATGGAATTCACCTTGGATATCCCCTGGAGGGAAGGAGACATTTAAAGGGGTCAGGACTAGAGATAGATTACACAATCATAACCATTTTTTTAATTCATTGAAATTTGGTCCGGTTGTTGTTTTTTTTAAGTTCATGAAACATCAATGTAACTTCTGCATTTTCAGAAAATTTAAAAGATTTCCAATGAAATTTCACTGGGATTATTTTTTACTATCTCATTTTTCACAATGTGATGAGTAGCCGCTTTTGCTCAAACATACATTATAAGCTATTTGGGGCCAGGACTGTCTTCTTTTTTTTTGTACAGCACCTAGCACAATGAGGTGTTGGTCCAGGGCTGGAGCTCCTAGACACTTTGATAATACAAACAATACATAAAATCCAACAGTTCCACTAAAGCAACATAGACCTGATGTGTTAAGAACTACTCTGGAAGACAGGCGGGCATGAGTTCCATTCCCATCTCCGCTACTTACTAATATTTTGCAAATCTTCTCTCTAGCTTTCTATAAGGTTGTCCATCACTGTAGTCTCTGAGCACCTTCATTGTGAATATTATTCAGTTAAGATGTAAGTAATAGTAATTGCTCCCATTTAGTGGATAGAAAATCTGGACTGTAGCCTAGTAGAATAAGCACAGAGATGGACAAACTGGGTTTTTATTCTAGTTCTGATGTGGATTCTTGTGCAGCCTTGGAGAGGGCTATTAATTTCTCCTAGCCCCAGGAAAAGCAGAGATTCACAGTGGAGTTGGTGTGATTCAAATGTGTAACAGCATAAACAACATTGCTCTAATTTATGATTTAGCTTCATCTGTCAAGCATTATGGGTGCGATTGGGACACAGGTTCCAGATACATTCACAACATGTCTTCCGTCCAATTAGGTTTTTGTCTTTGTGGCATTATTGCTGCTGTTAGCAACGTTTGTTTATTGTTGTCAGCCTTCAGGTGAAGTCTTTCTCCAGGCGTTGTTGGTCTGAGGGCCTTATGCCGTCAGTTTCTTTTCCCTTCAGAATGAGAGAGGCTGGACTCTGGCAGGTGGTGCATTCCATTTCTGCTGGAGGGTGCAGTTCCATTCAGCCCTGGCAGTGCTGACAGGAAATGTCAAGCAGATTAGTCCTTGCTAACATGGTTCCAGGGCCTTCTACTGCTGTGCCTGCTGGCATGTCCAAAGAGATTTTGCAGCATGAGATTGATTGACACCACTATCATAATCACCTGTAAGGTGATATTTATATAAAAACAGGTTGCATACAAATAATTATAGAAAAAAGGAGGTTACTTTGCTAATTAATTCACTTGCATGGTGTGACTTCATGGGCAGATATTACAGGCCAGTGACTCAACATTTCTGTCATCTTTTGTGTGATAATCAGATTCCGTCAAGTCTTTCACATGCTTCACTCTTCTCCACTCTTTCAAATTCAGATCCAAATGTATTTTGCAGTATTACTTTGGCATGATCACTTCATTTTGTAGACGTTTATATCATGATATTACTTACCTAGCTACCCTACCTTTCTCTTGCTGCTGCGAGGATTAATTAGATGATGTTTAGAAAGACTGAGGAAAGGTTAGGGATCACACTTTACATTGTTTCCATTTATAAATCGATTATAAAAGGGTTAATTAGTGATTAGTAGCTGTTTTTAATAAATGGTTAATCGATTGCTAAAGATTGTTATAGAGTCAGATTGCTTATCATCATGTCTTATAATCATCTAGAATATCTTCTAGTTATGTGTTTATAATATATAAAAAACTCATTTCTAACATTCTTATGACATCTATCAATCATTTATTAACCTGTTATAAACCATTTATACATGAAACATTAATTTAAAGTGTGACTAGATAGGGAATCAATTCATCTTTGCAAAAAATACCAAGGTGCAATAAAGTACTGTTACTGTCGTATTTTTAATCTTTATTATAGGTTGCACAGGTAGTGAAGCCTATTGTTAGGTTTCCTGACAGGTTCCATTATAAGACCCTGTTTTCAGAGGCTTATAACTTTGCTAAACTTTATCTGTTTGGACAGAAATATTCTTGCCACTCAGATTCAGACTGAATATTTTTGAAAACTGTCAGAAAAAATAATTCAGCTGTTTCTCAGAAAAGGGATAGGGGAATATATATTGTTTTGCCCATGTTAAAAATCTTTACAACTTTTTCATGGAGAAGCTCTAGCACCCCCCTGGTTTGGAAAAGAAGAAATTTGGCTGGGAGTTTGGGGGGGCATAGGCGCCAACTCTGCTTCAGGGCTGGAGCACCCACGGGGAAAAAAATAGTGGGTGCTGAGCACTCACCGGCAGCCCCCTATCAGCTTCCCCGCAACCCCCAGTGCATCCCGCCTGCCGGCGGGCCCCACAAATCAGTGCCTCCCCATCCCTCCCCACGCCTCCTGCCCAATCAGCTGTTTCCTCTTCTGAAAATGCCTTAGCTCTTCCTCACTTAAGGGGTCAGTATGCCTGTTCTGTGGCATGGTTCCCTGTTCTAGGAGAATGGAGAATGAAGATCCTAGACTGACTACCCTGACTTTCAGAAGCAGCAGAACTTCTGGTAGGAGTGGAATTTAGAAGGTGTGCAGAGGAGAGTCAGCCAAATAAAATTGACTGGCTGGCCCAAAGGCTTGAAGCTGAACACTCAAACAGCCAAATGTTGGGTGCCTCACACATGCTTGGAAGAAGCTGCTTGCAGATGGATTGTTGTGGGGCACGGCGTTGTACTGGCACAGGTTTTGGCGGCTCACTGTTGCTGATAAAAGTCAACATCACACTTTATACAGACTGCGTTGCAGAGCTGATTGCACCTTTCCCACTGGACAGCCATTTCTAAAGCTGCGGTCTGGACACATGATACACATACAGCCCCACGCCCTGTCAGGCACTTTGCTGTACTTGGCAGATATTGAAAGAAGTGGACCAGTTTTCTCCTGCAGCAGGCCAAGCCAAATGCCTTTGCCCCAAGGCATGGCATTTTCCTGCAGTGGATTTTCAACTCAAATAATAAATATGTCAGTTTCTAAGCTAATTCAACTTTGTTGTTTCAACAAAACACCGAGATGTTTGTGTTCTGGCTGTGCTAAGGCGATGGCACTTTTTACTCAAAGTGAGAGTACCAGATGAATCAATATTGGCCTCTTGCAGTGCAGCATAAAGAAACTTTGACTTTGCAATGGCTGATCAAGCAAACAAACTCCAAACTATAACTGTCCTTGCCTGCAGGAAGATACAGGATTCTACTTTGGGTTCGTTTTTCAGTAGTATACAATGTTTCAGGGCTCAGGACAATGGTATCTGTACTGGTGCTAAATGGGACGCAGAATAAAACAATCCTGCCTAGTCTGTGTCGGGATGTCTCACAGACTCCATTGAGACATTATTAATTTTGAATTTCTTTATATGGTGCTTGAACAGAACAAATGGATAGCAGAGTGCAATTGGTCCAGAGACTCATGAAGAAAAAACTCCCTCTAGCTTTGAATAATTAATTTGGAACCCACAACAGGATTCAAATGCTGCTTTTGCTAGTTCCTATAAAGAACCCGCAATCTTTTATGAATACATAGGTAAAATCTGTTCTCCGTAACACCAAAGTGAATCCACTGAAGTCAAAGATTGACACCAGAGTAAATGAGTAAATGATTTGGCTCATTTTGCATATGGCACTGATATTTCTGCTCAAGATTAAGGCACCAGTGACATGATGAAAACCCCAATGATTTCTGAGGGCCTAATCTATAGCCCATAAGATAGATGTGGATGATGGAATCCTGGTGAAATGCTGTGTTTTGTGAATCTTCAACTAATATGTGCAGTTCTCTTTAGTGTACAGTGCTGGCTCCATAATTTGTTGCCAATGCTTTTAGGTACATTTAGGGGCAGCTCCAGGCCCCAGCACGCCAAGCGCGTGTTTGGGGCGGCATGCCGCGGGGGGTGCTCTGCCGGTCGCCGGGAGGGCGGCAGGCAGGCTGCCTTTGGTGGCATGCCTGCAGAGGGTCCACTGGTCCCGGTGGAGCCGCGGGACCCGCGGACCCTCCGCAGGCACGCCTGCGGGAGGTCCACTGGAGCTGCAGGACTGGCGACTGGCAGAGCGCGGCACGCCGCCGTGCTTGGGGCGGTGAAATGTCTAGAGCCGCCCCTGGGTACATTTCTGAGACTCTTCTCATGTGCTGAAAGTTAAGCACATGGTTAAATGCTTTGCTAGAATGGGGTCAGAATTATCAGCACCTTCCAGGAGTCAGCCCTAAGTGAATATTTACAATATTCAAGGAATTCTCTATTTGAAATATAGGAAAGTGTAAGAGACTTCAGCTACTGACATAAACCTATTCATCTTTGATAAAACTGGCAAGTTTTACTGCAGGGGTGTGAATAGGCGTGTGCACCAAAGTGCTGCACTGTAACTGTCCTGTGTGGACGCTGTGGGCATGTAAACTAGGAACCTTTTATTTCATTAGTGTAATCCCGATTGAAGAGGACTATATTAATGTCAACTAGGAACCTTTTAGTTTGCGTCTGCAGAGTCCACGCCGGGTGGTCACAGCACAGCACTCTGGTGCACACTGCTGTTCACATCCCTGAAGTCCAAACTGTGGGGCAGTGTAGACATACCCTTAGGCTGTGTTTATACAGCAAAGAAAAACCCACGTCTGGCCCATGCCAGTTGACTTGGGCTCACGGGGCTTGGATTGTGGGGCTGTTTCACTGCTGTGTAGACTTCTGGATTCGGGCTGCAGCCCGAGCTCTGGGACCCTCGCACCCTGCAGAGTCCTAGATCCCAGTCTCTAGCCTGCGCCTGGAAGTCTACACAGCAATGAAACAGCCCTGCAGCCCAAGACCTGCAAACGTGAGTTGGCTGTCACTGACCAGCCATGGGTTTTTCTTTGCTGTGTAGAAATACCCTAAGCATTTGTGCAAATAAGCCTCTAGAGTTAGGGCTAGGGTCCGCAGGCCTCTCAGAAGAAGACTGTTATGGGGAGGGATTTGAAGGAGGAGATGGTGGGTACGTTCATGACAGACCAGATCAGATTAGGGAGAAGCATCAATGAGAAGGAGCATGCATGCCATGATATTTGTTCATTTTCCCTTCTGGTGAAGTATAGAATTGGCGTCACCCACAGCTACCTCCTGAGCACATGTATGCTATGCTTTTGCAGATCAGGTTAGTTCTTTTGTATAGTTTCTTTTCCTGGCTGGCTGTCCATGCTCATCCAGGTAGGTTAACTGCTTATTTCAGCCACTCATCTCTAGGCAAAACTAGCTCTGGTCAGTAGTGACCAAAACCATCCAATGGCTGTTCATTAACCTATGGGACATAAATTGGTTGTTTTAGTTCAATCTGAGTCCTAAAACCACCCTCACACTTGATGCTAACTGGTACCAGTGTTGGCAATGTCAGCGGAGACTGGAGACATGAACTGACTATGCAGTCACCCTGGAGATGTTCCCTCCAGGCTAGTGCTGTGGAAGCTCTACCTGCTGTTGGCTAGAGGACTTCAGTCTCCAGCAGTCTCAAGCTGGCATCTTTCAGAAACATTACGATTGTTTCACCAACAGCTCTGGAAATAGGTGTTTCCTCCTGTCTGATGCCTGAAAATGGCTGAGTTAATAATAACCACCCTCTTCGTGCAGGATTAGTAACAGGGTGCAAGTTGTATCAGTAACACCACAGTGTATCTGTATAAATTGATCTTGAACTTTCTACATCCCACTCCTAAAATGAATCCGTTTTGGATGCTAATCTTTGGCAAAGTAGTATGTGTATATTGTTTCCCTTAATTGTATACTGTCCTTCACATCAGAGACTGTGCATGATCATAAGAAGCCATAGCATGTCTGCAGTATATTGCAAAACAGTGGGATTCATTCCCCTTCGCCTATGTTATACCCATTAATATTTTGTATGCCTTGAAGACTGGCCATCCAGTTCTGTCAATAAGAGATGAAGTATCTGTGTTAAGACTTTCATCAGCATTTCTTAAGATATATCAATAGTCAGCTTAATCATGGTCTCAGCTGGGGATTCAATATCTACCAGATGAGACAGTTTGAACCAGGCTTCACTTGCTATTATTAAAGCACTCAGTAATTGATGTGATAATTGGAACAGGATAGTCTGCACTAGTGACTGCTGTGCAAGCCTGTTGGGGAGATGGACATTGCCTTTATCTGACTCTCATTGAGAGAAACATGAGATCCGAGCACAAGACTGGGAGCCAGGTATTCTTGAGTTTAATAATGGCTATGATGCTGACTCCCTGACAAGTTACATAGGGCATGGTTTTACTATTCTACGGTCAGCTGCAAAATTTTCAGTGCCCCCTGCCCCCTCTGTGCCTCATCTTGCTCACTAGTAAAATTCTGTACCAAATGGAGCATTGTTGGTATTAATTTGTAAGAGTTTGAAAAGTTCTTTAAAGACAAAAAGCATGAACTCCATGTAGGAGGGAATTAGAGGAATAGGTATTAAATTCAAGTATTTAACCTGAGTCTTTTTTCTAGGACCTAATCTACCTCTTCAGAGCTGTAGTCCTGATGTAGCAAAATTGAGATCTCTAAACCAAATTCCACCTTTGGATGTAAGTGTGGCTTCTGCAGAATTCTGATTTCAAGGTTTTCAGCTAATTCAACTGTATTGCCTCAGGTAGTAAAGTACAGGATGTTTACCTTTGGATTCACGAGGGCTAGGTACGTTCTCTCAAAGCCGGAATAGCCAATTTACTCAAGAGCAGACTTATGCCACATGTAGCCATGTATATCTGTGGAGAGTGAGTGCAAAGTGGGTGTAAAAGGCTAGCCCATGAGAATTGTAGCCCTTTCCACCCACTTCCTCATTTGCCACAGTTCTACACATGATACAAGGCAGTGGCGAATCAGGCCTATTGATTTTTGCAATGGTTCAAATATATAAAAAAATTATAAGGACAAGGTCTGAACCAAACCTGGACCCAAAGATCTCTGAACTTTGAGGCAGTTTAGCTCCAGATCCAAGTTTTACAGAAATGGAACTATCCTCTTCTTGAGCACAATGGATTCTGCTCTGACTCTGTGTCCAAGGGAGTCAGATAGCATTAGACTCTAGTCTCAAGAGAAGCAATGTGTCTCTGTTTTCATGATGATGTCTTCATGATGTGGAAGCCTTGTAACATTGTTTACTTAGGCAGCTGAGTGTACTGGCTGTAGTGCAAGAGCTGGGGATGGCAATAGTCTCTCACTTCCTGCAGTACATTGTGGAATGTCTAAGCATCTTATTAAATGACCTTCTGATGTTGCAAATTCTGCCTGGCTCCCATTTCCCTCTGTCACCATTTTGTCCCTCTGTGGAATGTTAATTTTAATTGGTACTTAACAGTATTTTTAATAATAGCACATGTTCCCCCAGCAGAGTTCATTGCATCTGTTTGTGTCCTCCATGCTTAAATTCTTTCCCTTCATAACTGTGGATATGTGCACTGCCAAGAAACCAACCCTGCTCTACTATGTGAATAAATTGTGTTCTTTGTCTTGTGTATGTAACACACATCCATACGTATTCACAAAGTTGTGCTTCCATGCACCGGCACGACTCTCATTGCAGGAGGTATAGAAGTATAGAAGTCACACTTTTTTTTGCTAGTTTGTTCTTTTATTTTTCTTTGATGTCTTATGGTCTAGTATCTAGGAAGTCTTGGAAGTGAAGGGAAATCAACCTAGACTATCTATTCCACAGCGGTCGCCCTCCGCCATTGTGTAGTATGATGTCCATAAGTGGAGCTAAAATACACAGCAATCCCATTCAGGGACACAAAAGACGTGGGTGCTTAATGAGGGAGACGTAGACAAGTATAACTTATATTGTCTGCAACATACAATTTGTAACAACTCCTAATACTTCACTAGTCATGAAATAACTCACTAAAGAACTGCTGAAATTTTGACAGAATATATGCTTGTTCTTGATGTAGCACTGGTAGCTTAAGGGTGTAATTTGTTGCTGCCGCTGATTTAAAAGCTATTCATTGTCCTTCCATAGGCCTATTTCTCAAATAACTGGGGAAGTGACTTTTCATCAGTACACTCACATGGCCACCTCGAATGAAAAAGAAGGATGGACACAAATGTTAATGCCATCACCTTTGAAAAAGCGAGAGACCAGATGTTGCCTGGTTTCTGCACGGGAAGGGGAGTCTTCAGGCAGGGGACCTTTACAATCCCTTGTCTGAACCCTCACACCGTGCATGTCAGCTGGCTACAATGACAGGGTCAGCTCCTGGGCTGCAAGCCATGCCAAAGGGAGTGAGGAAGGACAGAGACTGAGGCTATGTCTACACTGCAGATCTTAGAGCAGCACAGCTGCAGCTGCACCGCTGTACAGTCTCCCGTGTAGCTGCTCTGTGCCGACTAAACCACCCCCAATGAGTGGCGGTAGCTATGTCAGCACTGTCCACACCGGCACTTCTGTCAGTGTAACTTTTATGTCGGTCTGGGGTTGTTTGTTTCACACACCCCTGACTGACAAAATTTTACCCTTAGGCACCGACTCCGTGGGTGCTCCAGGGCTCCCTCCTGCCAGTGGTCCTGATCAGCGCCTCCTCCTCCCTCCCAAGGTTTCCCACCTGCCGCGGATTAGCTGTGCTGTGGCGTGCAGGAGGTGCTGGGGGAGGAAGGTGTGAGGGTGGGGTGCACTCAGGGGAAGGGGTGGAATGGGGCAGGAAGGGGCGGGGCAGAGTGGGGGCAGGAACAGGCAGGGTGGAGGTGGGGCCTTTGGGGAAGTGATGGAGTGGAGGCTGGGACTGGGGCAGAGCTGGGGGGAGCCCCCCCGGCACATTAGAAAGTCAGCATCTACGTTTTACTGATAAAAGTGTTAGCGTAGACATGACCTGACTTTCCCTCTGCACCAGCCCGCATGCTGTCTAGGCAGACAGAGGGGAACATGCTATGCCGTCCTTGGGGAGCATGCCCTAGGATTGCTCATATCGCACACCTGGGAGCACCAGCAGAATAATCCCTCCTGCAGCTCCCACTGGACTGATGTGGCTCAGAACTACCCCAAAATTGGATTTATGGCTAAAAGCCACAATGAAGCCCCAGCTGAGTTTTGTATTGGATCCAACGGCCTTTATGTTTGGCTACAGCTGAGAACAAGGTGGTGAAGCTTGGGGGAGGTGGGGTGCACACTTTTTTCAGAGGTGACTTTAAACTGCCCATGTATATTCCCGCCCCCCCCCCCATCCAATCCTGAGCTCCCAACACCACCAGAAGCCAGCGTGAGCCTATTCTGCCTGGCCGAGCTGGCTGTAAGGCCGCTTGGCTCCAGTGCAGTGGCACCAAGCGGCGCATAGAGTAGCAGAGGCAATATCATTAATTTCCCTTCTTTTAACAGTTTTTCTGCAATCTGAGTGGCAGTTGGCGCGGTTGCTATGTGGTACATGCCCACGTAGTATCCTGTACAGGCTGAAATATCATTGTCTGCCCCAACAAATATGCACTTTTCTGCCTCCAAACAACTCTCTGGATTAGAAGGTCATGCTCCTTTTGAAAAAAAAAAACAACCCAAATCAAAATGTCCCTCTATAGAAATAAAATATCAGGCAGTAAATGGCCCTCTATATAATATGAGAACTCTGATTAAAGCTGCTAAAAGGTAACCATGATTTCTGATGATTCAAACAGATTTTTAATTATGAGGCAGAAGGTATGTCTACACTAGAGACTTATGTCAAAACTTAACTTACTCCTGCCATGAAATTGACAAGACAGCTAACAGCTGATGTAAGTAAGGCAGTGTCTATACTGACCGCCTCGCCCTAACTACACCGACATAAGCCCTACACCTCTCGTGGAGGTCGAGTTATGATGTTGGTGTAGTAGGGCACTTACATCAGACGTAAGCTGCCTTACCTCGACCTAACTGTGTAGTGTAGACCAGACCTCACTTGGGAGAGTTCTAGTTTGATTGTTGGCCTCACGGCCTGTGCCCCAGCATGTGGAGTGCTGCTGTTGGCTCACATTGTTAAACCTCTCAGCAAGGGTCTGCTTGCAGCTTTTATCACTGTAGAACAGGGAGCGGTGGTTAGCAGTTAGAATGGGCACTAGGAACCAGGACTCTGGGTTATGCTTACAGCTAGTTCACTGACTCCACATGGGACTGAGGCAAAGCTCATACCAGGGGTTCTCAAACTGGGGGTCGGGACCCCTCAGGTGGTCACAAGGTTATTAAATGGGGGGTCATGAACTGTCAGCCTCCACCCCAAACCCTGCTTTGCCTCCAGCATTTATAATGGTGTTAATTAAAAATACTTTTTTATATATTTTATATGAGGGGGGTCGCACTCAGAGGGTTGCTATGTGAAAGGGGTCACCAGTACAGAAGTTTGAGAACCACTGGCTTATACATTCTAGGCTTCCATTTACCACTTTATGAAATGGGGATGATAGCACTCAACCAGTCTGAAAAGGGTGTTGTGAGACATAATTAATTCATCTTTGTAATTAGCTAATGTTTATAAAGCATTTGGAAGATCTTAAATACTACTGAATGTAAGTGCTAAATATTTAAAGTGCTTTGAGATTGTTGGAGGAAAGGACCTATGCATTATTATAAGTTATTTTCTGAGGGAATTTTGTTTTTTCTAAAATAGAGCTAATACAAAATTGAGAACCATAAAATAGTCAGTGGTGAATTACCAGGGGAAGGAGAAGGGAATTTATAAGTTTAAGGAGAGGAACCTAGGGAGAAGGAGAGAGAGACCAAAGGGGAGAGGAGGGGTGAGGGGAAGGAGAGGGGGGGAGGAGGAGGGAGGAGAAGAGGAAAGGGGAGAGGGGAGGGCAGGAGGGGAGGGAGAAGAAGGAGGGAAGCAGGAATGAGAGAGTTATAGACAAAGAAGGAAAGAGAGAAGAACAACAAGAAGGGAACAACAAAAAGATGGAGAAGAAGAGGCAGAGACAGAAAAGGAATTACAAATGATTGGATATATAAGAGACCTGGATGGAAATATGACTGGAGTGATGGATAGCAGGGGGGTAATGGGGAGATGCAGGACAGGCAGGGCAGTTGCATAGGGGGAAAGAGAGAGCAGTATGACTGAGAGTGATGAATGAGATGGCAGAAAAAATGAGGAGAGAAATGAAACAGCAGAAAAAGTGAAAGTGGATGAATAATGGGTGAGGGAGGAGGACCAATGTGGAGGGCGAGGTAGCCAGGCCAGGGGATGAGGTCTGAGAGCCTCTGGGAGGGACCAACAACAGGCTACAGAGCACATGAGTGGTTCTAGGCTGAATCAAATTAATCAATCACCATCTTCTGAAGTGCACATCACACAGACAATCATCTGGGAAAGTCCAAAGGCTAGGGGACAATTTAGAGGTTCTGCTGGGCTGGAGGAAAGGGGAGGAAAGCAAGCTCTAGTGGAACCTGGGGAAGAAAGGAATAGTGGAAGGAGAGGAGACAGAGAGTGAGGGGGAGAGGGTGGGCAGGATGAGGAAAGGGACAAGGAGAAGGAGACCTGACAAGAAGAAAAAAAAAAAAGACAGAGAACAGAGAGAAGGAGGAGAGAAGAAAGAAGGAAGACAGAAAAGGGAAGAAACTGGGGGGACCCTGGGAGAAGAAGCAGAAGGGAGGAAAACAGGACGGGAAAGGAAAGAAAGGAAAAAAAGGAGGAAAAGGAAGAAAATATTGCGATGTGTAGGAAGAAAAAAGAAAAAAAGCAAAGTTAAAGCTTAAACACAGCAAAACACTCATCTTGCAAACACAAGAAAACAAAACAAGAAAAAAACAAAAAAAACAAACACAAAAAGGAGAGAGGAAGAAAAAGGAGAAGACAGTGCACAGAAAGGGCAGGTAAAAATCAGGAAGGCCAAATAAATCTTTAGGAGATGTTAAGACAGGAAGAAAAAGAAGAGAAGAAATGTTAAGAAAGGAAAAGAAAGGAGGGAAATGAACAAAAGGAAAGGAAAGGAAAGAGGGAAAAGTGACAGAGAGGAGAGGAGGAGAGTAGATGTGGAGAGCTTTAGTGGCTCTGCTGCACAGACTTTTTTTTCAGACAGCACACAGCTGCACTCTCTGCCATGGGGGCTCTGCACTCTGCAGCAAGGTATGGAGGAAGGTAGCCAGGGGCTATTTAGGAAAGCTGGTTGAGCGAGGTCAAGGGGGCGAGGGCCGGCTGCATCCGAGGGGTGCAAAGGGCTGAGTTGAGATGATGAGTTGGCAGAGCCATTGGGAGAGAAATGGCCATTATCTCTGAAAAGATGGCATGAATGGGAAAAAGGAAAAAAAAAAAAAAAAAAAAGAAGGAAGAAAAAGGAAGAAAAAGGAAGAAGGAAGAAGGTCAGTCCAGTCACAGAAAAAGTCATGGAACAGTCCCTCAAGGAAAATCTCTGATCAATCCAAGAAAGAAGAAAGGAGGGAAACAAAGGAGGGGGAAGATCAGGGGGCATCAGCATGGACTCACTAACCAAATTGCCTTCCTGCCTGCTATGATAACTTAACTGGATGGGGAGGATGACTGGGTGGATGGGATTCTGGACTTTGGCAATTTTTGGACTACAGTCTTGCTTTTTTTACAGTCTCCCAGTTTTTTTTGCCAGCAAGATGATGAAAATGTGGGTGGGATGGATAGGGGTAAGGTGGAACTAAATGATGCTAGATGGTTGCTGGTAGTGATCAATGATTCCATGTTCAGTGTCTAGTTGAAGGCCAGTGGAGTGCGGGGCCGGCTGGGTTTATTTTATTATCTGTTTTATTCTTCATTCTGGAGGGATGTGTGGACTGCACCCTTAGCAAGTTTGCAGATGGACACTGACTGGGAGGAGGGGTTGAGGGGCTGGAGGAGGGGGGAGGAGGTAGGATTAGAGGAGAGGGATAGACAAGGGAAAGGGAGGAGGAAATCATCAAGGACATCAGCCAGCACAAGCAGAGGAAGAATCCCATGCACTGCTGCAGACTAGGCACCAACTGAGACTGCTGCAGACTCTGGCCAGGCAGCAGTTCTGGCAGCAAGGGAAAAGAAAGGGAATATTGGGAAACAGTGTGCCAACAGTGCAGAAAGCTTGCCTTGCTGAAGGCTAATGGCATTTGGGGTTTTGTTTGGGGGCAGGCCAGCAGGCAGAGGGAGTGATCGATTGATCTCTCCAGCACTGGTGAGGCCTGAGTACTGTGGAGTACTGTGTCCAGTTTTGTACCACACCCTAAGGAAAGGGTGGGAGAATTGGGAGAGAGAGTCCAAAAAGGGCAAAAAATGGTTAGGGGGTGCTGGAGCATGGGAACTGGGATGGTGGATTTGCAGAAGAGAAGAAAGAGAAGAGAAGGGGGGGGGATTTGCTGCTGCTTTGGGGCTACCTGAGGGGGGGGGAAAGAGGATGGATCTAGACTGTAGTCAGTGAAGATGACAGAACAGACAAGGAGTAATGAGGAGGGGGAGGGGGAGCTGGATATTGGGAAAAAAATTTTTTTCACTTTTAGGGGTAGGGAGTGGTGAAGAACTGAAGGGAGAGGTAGGGAGGTCCCTCCCTCCTTAGAGGTTTTTTTCAGGGGCTTGACAAAAGCCCTGGCTGGGATGATTTAGTTGGTTGGGGTCCTTTTTGAGCAGGGGGTTGGACTAGATGACCTCCCGAGGTCCCTTCCAACCCTGAGATTCTATGATTCTATGATTCTATGATTTTCCATTGGTTGGAAATGTGACTAAAGGTTCTGACCATTAGCAACATACCAATCTTTCACAGCTTGTATCCTTGACCCATAAGGACCTACAAGCTGGCGGAAGCTGAAAGTGAAACATTGCTTTGTGGAGGCAAAAAATTGGTTTACATGCTGTGGGTTTCCTATTCATGCTATGTGGTTAATATAAAACCTTGTTTTCCTTTGAGCACATGCATAAGGCACCTCACCCAAGGAATTCTCAAACTTTAGTAGAGCACTAACCAGGTTTTAATAGACTGTCATGTGGCCCACTCCCTGTCCTATTTATGGACATGCCAGATCACTGTGGTGGCTATAGCAATTGCTTTCATTGAAAGATGATACTAGGAAAGTATTTGGGTATTTCTAGCTGATTTTGAAATCAATGGAGCAGCTGTAAATAAGGAAGGGAAGCCAGCACCATGTGACCAGCCAGTCTCCAGTAAAGTCCTTGTAGACCGCAGTTTGGGAACATCTGATCTAGACCATTTCAGTGTTGTCTGTATTGCAGAGTTTGCTGGCCATCAGGACTTGGTGTAAACTAGCTCAGTTTTCTTTCCAGACAAATATTTTCTAGACTTTTAGGCTAAAACTCTGAATGAGTTTCTTCCCTGCTGGTGTTTTGAGATGGGTGATAGTGGATGACTGTTATTACTGCTCAGTGTCAACAGTATTGGTGAATGCTTTGTTTCTTTTTTATGTGTGTATGTCTGCAGCCACAGAAATGTGCGATAATAGAATATGTAATAATTATTATATATCCAGACAAAATTGACATTCTCACATTGTTAAGATGGGACTGCTGAGTTTAAAGGTCGAAAGTTAGGCCTTAACTCCACCACTTTGTGCCTAGAAATATAGTTGATATCAAAGATATCTAATATTCATAGACCTGAAGGCCAGAAAGGACCATTAAATCACCTAGTCTGCCATGTATAACAGAGGCCTCGTCTACACTAAAAAGCTAGGTTGAAGAAAGCCACCTTAAGCTGACCTGTTAATGTATGTGTCTATGCTACCGGGTTCTTTACGCTGACCTAAGTCACCTCTAATGTCGACGTCTGTAATCCACCTCTGTGATAGGTATAGCGCTTAGTTCAATTTTCATGGGTCGACTGCGAGGTAGTGCAGATGCAGCGTTGTGTAATTTGACTTAATTGGTCTCCAGGTGGTGTCCCACAATGCTCATCTTTGACCCCTCTGGAGATCATTCTCAACTCTGCTGCACTGCAGCCAGGTACACAGGAAACAGCTCCTCCCCTGCTAAAGCCCTGGGAACTTTTGATTTCCCATTTCCTGTTTGATCAGCATTGGAAGCATGCCAGCTTGAGCACAGCTGATTATGGAGACTACACACCCCAAACACGCGCCAGCTTGGTCTGCACAGAAGGTGGTGGATGTGATGTTGCACTCCATGTGATTTTATGAAAATATGCTAATGAGCATGAATGTAATGTAACTGGAATATGCATCATGCAAAAGGTCTCTTGTAAGGTATCATTACAAAGCTTATAATCTACTGAGTGTGTTCATCCTATTTGTATGAATGTATCATTCTTGTATCTGAAACTAGGGCTATAAAATATAACTCCAAGGTCCTATTGTAGTTATGCAAAGCTGGGCCATTAATGGTGGTTTAGAATCTTGATGACTCCCATCAACAAGGACAATTGACTGTAGATGGCTCTGTTTACTTGCAAGCCTTCCTGTAAGTCAGGTCAGGAAGAATGAAGGTTGGGGGTGTCGCAGGACATGTGACCATGTCACCTGGTACTGGAATCCATCTTAAACCTGGGGATTTTCCATTTAGAAGGACGAGTGGAGACCTAAAGAGACAAAAGATTCCCGCCTTGTGCCAAAACTATATAAGGAAATGGAACAGAACAAAACGGGCTGCACCCATGAGAAATCCACTAGCTACAACCTGAGCTGGAGCTAACAAGAACTGTACCAGGGAAAGGATTGGGCCCAGATTAGGAAGGAGTCTAGTTGGTGAAAGAAGTTTATTGGAGCATCTCTGAGAGTGAGATTTACCTACATTCAGTTTCCTACTGTATTAGGCTTAGACTTGCGTATTTTTGTTTTATTTTGCTTGGTAACTTATTTTGTTCTGTCTGCTATTACTTGGAACCACTTAAATCTACTTTTTATATTTAATAAAATCACTTTTACTTACTAATTAACCCAGAGTAAGTAAGTAATTCCTGGGGGAGCAAATAGTTGTGCATATCTCTCTGTGTTAAAGAGGACGAACAATTTATGAGTTTGCTCTGTATACGCTTTATATGGAGTAAAATGGATTTATTTGGGGTATGGATCCCATTGGGAACTGGGTATCTAGGTGCTAGAGATAGGAACACTTTCTAAGCCGTAGTCAGTTAAGTCTGCAGCTTTTGGGGGACGTGGTTCAGACCTGGGTTGGTGTTTGCAGCAGGCTAGCATGTCTGACTCAACAAGACAGGGTTCTGAAGTCCCAAGCTGGCAGGGAAAACAGGCTCAGAGGTAGTCTCAGCACATCAGGTGGCCAATGGGGTCTCTGTGACCCACCCGTCCCAATGGATCTCATCACTGTGTGGGGAGAAGAGTCCGATCCAGCAGAAGAAATGCTGACATCTATGCAAAGATCGCTCGTGGAATGGGGGAGAAGGTCTACACGAGGGACACACAGCAGTGCCGTGTGAAAATAAAAGAACTTCGCCAAGCGTACCAGAAGCCAAGGGAGGCGAACAATTGTTCTGGTGCTGAACCCCACACATGTCGGTTCTACAATGAGCTGCATGCAATTATCGGGGGTTATCCTACCTGCACCCTCACAAGCAACATGGACACCTCACAGGTGTGTGAGTCTAGGGACAACAAGGAGGACGATATGGTGGATGAGGAAGAGGAGATGGAGGAGAATGGGAAATAGGTGAGCGGTGGATCCATTCTCCCAGAGAGCCAGGAAATATTTTTAACCCTGAAGCCCGGGGGGGGGGGTCACAGGACATCACGGTGGCCAACTGTGATGCCGGGGAAGGCACCTCTGGTGAGTATACAGTTACAATCAAAGTCCAGTTAAACTTTAGCGGGCACACACATTTGGTGGTATTGCATGTTTACTGTGAAGAAAAAGCGAGGTGCTGTGATTCTCTGCTTACATTTTGTAGTGTAGACAAGCCCAGAGGCCATAGAATTTCATCTAGTTACCCCTGCATTGAGCCCACTAACTATTGTTTTACTAAAGCATCTCTTTCAGAAAGGCATCCAGTCTTGATCTGAAATCTGCTAGAGATGAAGAATCCAGTTCCAATGGTTAATCATCCTCACTGTTAAAAATTTGTCTTATTGAACTTGTTTGGCTTGAACTTCCATCTGTTAGTTCTTGTTATGCATTTCTCTGCTTGGTTAAATAGCCTTTTAATACACCCTTCATTTTCTCCCCATGATGGTACTTATACACCATAATCAAGTTCTCTTTATCTTCTTTTCGATAAACTAAACAGATTGAGTTCCTTAAGTCTCTCACTATAAGGCTTTTTTTCCCTGCCTTCAGATCATTTTTGTGGCTCTTCTCTGCACCTTCTCCAATTTGTTAACATTGTTTTTAAAATGTGGATACAAAAACTGGACGCAGCATTCCAGTATCAGTCTCAGCAATGCTGTAAAGAGGTAAAATCACCTCTATTCCTGCTCACTACTCCCCTGTTTACACATACAAGCATCACACTAGCCCTTTTGGTCACAGCAGTGCTCTGGGAACTCCTGAATTGTATGTCCTCTATAACCGCTAAGCACTTTTCAGAGTTGCTGATTTCCAGGATACAGTCCTTTTTTCCCCTGTAGGTATGAGCTGCATTTTTTGTTACTAGATGCATTTGCTTGTATTTAAACTCATTTTCTTTGAATGGGTCCAGCTTACCAAATGACCCAGATCATTCTGTATGGCCACCCTGTCTTCACCATTCTTTAACATTTACACTTCAGTGAGATCTACAAAACAAGTCAAATTTGAACTTTCTAGCTTTATTCGTTTCTCAGTTAGCCTTATGCAAATATCTCATTGGAACAAATAAGGAAGAGGCCATTGCTTTGACACATGCATAAATCAAAAATAGTTCAACCAATTTTGCTCAAACATTAATTACAAATTTACCTTTGGGCTTAGACCAAGTATGGAACACTTCAGCCATGAAAGAGTTTGTCTGAGGATGTTACGAGCAGTTGGAAAAGTGGCAGTAGAAGGAATTTATAACTCAACCTAGTGGGTGCTTTTTTTTAACTTGACATGATATATAATATGGCAAAGGTTTTCAAACATGGCTACTTAAGATTAGGCTCCTACATCCAAGGATCTAAGGGTGGAATTTGTAAAGCACCTTAGTGACTTAGAAGTATACCTCTACCTCGATATAACGCTGTCCTCGGGAGCCAAAAAATCTTACCACATTATAGGTGAAACCACTTTATGTCGAACTTGCTTTGATTCGCCCGAGCACGCAGCTCCCCCCCACCATGGAGCACTGTTTTACCACATTATATCCGAATTTGTGTGTTATCAGGTGGCGTTATATTGAGGTAGAGGTGTATAAGTCCCTTCACTTAGGTATTTTTGAAAATCCGAGGAGTCTAATTTTAGGTACCTATTTTTTTAAAAAAAAACATGTTATATAAATAACATACATTAAAAATATGTACATGCATGCATGAATATGCACACAGAGGCTTATTTTGTTTGAATTAACTCTGTCCTGCCCAATTCCAATCTGAGTAAATTTCATCTGTCTACATAAATATCCACAACAATTTTAGTTGGGTAAATTCTAACCTGTAGTGTTAAGCAGTGATGTGGTCCACCCCACAGATTGATACATTTCAGTAGTGGGTGAAGTGATCTGTGAGTAATTTTTCTTTTCTTCTCCAACAGTTTATGAGGTGGTGACTGTGACAGGAGATGTACGAGGAGCAGGAACTGACGCCAATGTCTTTGTTACTCTCTTTGGAGAATTTGGGATCACACCGAAGACTCATCTTACCAGCAAGTGAGTATTAGAGAGAATTGTATAATCCTAAGGGCCACTCTGCATTCAATAATTTGTATTGCTTTTGTTGAAACATAATAGTATTTTGCTGATAGATGCAGATGGAACATAGCCTAAATATATGCAGATTTTGTAAGGAAAATGCAGATTCATACTATTGGATATTTCTCACTCCAATACCCTACAAACCCTCATGTGTAAGGATGTTCTGCAGACCATACTTTGTAAGGTCCAACCCTGCAATTTGCTGAACACTCTCATTTCCCAGGAAGTTAGATTGGAGTGAAGAGCACTCATTGCCTTGCAGGTCTGGGCCCTGTATGCCTTGAGTGCCTACATCTCTTTCACGGACAGTTCTGTACATCTGCCATGGTAACACCTGTAGGGTTCTTGGTACATCCTGACTTCTTCATCACAGTATTGAAATGAAACGGCAATATTTTCTCACCTGGGTGCCTAAAGTTAGGCTCTTGACTCCATATATAGTCACTTGTGTATGTAGCCTGTTTTTCATAACTGTTGACCACCCACAACTTCCAGAGAAATCATCGGAAGCTGCATGTGCTCAGCAACCCAGGGCAGAAAACGTTGACCTGTGCTGTTGAAAGTTATGGTCCTGAACATTTGTATGGGGCATGGAATGTAAAGGGTTAATGCCCTGGCCTACAGATAAAGGCCAGCTGTCTGGAACCAGCAAATAAGAGTTAGTGGATGAGGAAAGTATGGGCCAGACATTCCTCTAGTGTAAATCCATTGATTTTGATGGAGCTGTGCCAGTGGCCACCAGCTGAATGTGTAGATCTGCACATAAAGGAGATGTTTCAGAACACTGTGAATTTTTAAAAAAACAACCTGTTTCTGCTTTATGGGGCCTGACACTAGGCTGTGGAAGGCTGGAACTCATTTTTGGAAAGAGCTAAGAACAGTCAGGGAAACCACTGCAGGGGTCTTCACCGACATTATTAACTTGCAGTTAAAAAACAGCATGTAGTTTTCCTTATGGCACAGCAGACTTGTGAGACTAGAGTTTTATTTGAAATATGGCTGTTCCATATTTCTGGGTCCTGTTCATAATATCCATTTTTTGCCCACTGGCTCTCTTTCACAGAGGAGAGAGCAATCCAATGTAACGGGCACTTCACTGATAACTCATAGGCTCCTGAGAAAGCTCTTTGACTAATTTGGGTTTTATTACATAAGCATCTGAGGGCAGGGTTTGAAATTTGTGTCACTAATGTAGACATGTACAGTTCTGTGCATATGGTTGCATGTGCAAAATTGCTCCCACTGACGGAGAGTCTATTTTTTGAAAAACTATTCTACAAATTCTTCTTATTAGTAGCAGTATTTATTATTTGTATTACTCAGTCTCTCAAACTAAGAATGAGAGTTCTTTGTGTGAGGCTTTGTACAAGTGTGATGGCTGCCATCTTGGCCAGCACAAGGGGCTGAACCAGGAATATCCAAGGTAATAGCATAAGCTGCTACAGTTTGAGCTAAGGACTCAGAGCCCTCTAACTTATCCAGTAACAGACTCATATCATTCGTGGATTGACTCAGACAAGAATCTGTAACACTCTCACCAGTGGGTTACACAAGTGCAGTGACAGTCCTTGCCCCAGAGAGCTTACACGCTGAACAGATAACACAAATAGTAGGGGAAATCGAGGCACGGGCCGTTGAAGTGACTTACCCAAGGTCACACAGTGGCTGAGCTGCAAATAGAACCCAGAATTCCTGCCTTCCAATCTAGTGCCTTATTCACCAGATCATATTTTTTTAAAGCCAACTATAGAGGGGAGGGATAGCTCAGTGGTTTGAGCATTAACTTGCTAAATGTAGGGTTGTGAGTTCAATCCTTGAGGAGGCCATTTAAGGAAGTTAGGTAAAACTCTGGCTGGGGATGGGACTTGCTGAGGTCCCTTGTGAGTCTGTAATAATTTTGATTTTAAAACCCAAGAGAAACCATGCTGTTTGCCCCTTTTGAAAATTATTGACTCTGAAGAGAGAAAATATTTTTGATTTTTTGAGCGTTTCACTTGATTTGGAGTTCACAGTGCTCCAGCTGAGATTCCACTCAGTCCGATTGCTTGACAGGGCTATGCTTTACCTGGATCTAATCAGACTAACATGTGCCGATAACAAAATTGTCTGCAATATTAAAATATTATTGCTCAATAGTTTCTAACTTCCCCTTTGGCAGAACAATGTTTTAATAGAAAAAATATTCATTTGCCTTACCTGTAGGATCTAAAGGGGATTATTGGTTTTATCTTTCATTATGCTTGCTAGTTTAGTTTTGTTGCAAATGTATTTCAGAAAATACTAACCCTCTGTTAATGTCATACGGTAACTTCACATTTTCTCCGTTTCTACAGCACCGACAAGAGGTACCTGAAGCTATTTTAAATTTTATCCTCAAAAGAGCTTCTCTTCCCAGTGAAGCAACTCAAACATGAGACTCTGTAAAGAAAAATGATATGGGAATGGTAATGAAAATACATGAAATTTCAGACCTGTTTGCCATATTTTATATTCTGAAATCACTACTCACAGAGGTGTTTTGTTTTGACTATTCCAGCCATCATTAGCAACAGCAGTGAGAACTTGCTGTGTATATATTTATCTGAGCCCCCTAATGCATCATATCTCTTATCCATAGATCTCAAAGCACTTTACAAGGTAGGTATCATTTCCCCCATTTTACAAGTGGGGAAACTGAGGCTACAAGGTGACTTGCCCAAGCTCGCAGAGCTGGTGAGTGGCAGAAGTGGGAACAGAGCCCAGTTCTCCTGACTCCCCCTCTGCTGCTCTACCCATTGAACGCTGCTGCTCTCCCATTACAGCACTCCTATCTGTCTTATGGTAATTGGTAAGGCCATTAAAGGCACCTGTTTTACCGTGAGTTTTCTCCTGGTCAGCTTTTAGGTGAGAATGGGTATGTCTGCAGAGCAGTTAAAGACCCGTGGTGGCTGGCCCATGTCAGCTCACTCGGGCTTGCGCTGTGCGGCTGTAAAATAGCTGTGTAGATGTTTGGGTTTGGGCTGGATCCTAAGATCTGGGATCCCAAGAGGGGAGGGTCACAGAGCCCAAGCTCCAGCCCAAGCCTGAATGTTTACATTTCAATTTTACAGCCCTGCAGCCCAACCTCTGGGAGCCTGAGTCAGCTGACTTGGGCCAGCCAAGGGTCCTTAATTACTGTGTAGACATACCCTTCGTTGCACTGAAATGTTGTTCTGCTGGTGGCCTTGGAAAGAATCCAAAACACACTTTAAAAAAAATACTGCATGCCCTTTAAAGAGGAAGCGAAGATATCCCAATAAAAATGCTGGCTATTTTTAAACCCATGGTGACCTTAAATGAGTTACAAGTTGTGTAAGTCTTCGCTGACACTCTAGTTAATGATTTTTCCTTCCAGAAGCATTAGTTGTATTTCTCTGAATGAAAGAAAGAAGAGATGGTGGTGGTTTTACTGTACGATTGGCATAAGTATGACTCTGTTCAAAAACACTGTGATGGTGTCTAGCATTATCAACTTCATCCTTGTTATAGAGGAAAGCAGAGGGCTAAGATGGCTGGAAATGAGAGTCATAGCAAACAAGCCTTTTGCATTCTGAGGTTCTTAAAATGTAGTCCCCTGGGAGATAACCATTTCTACCCTGACTACAGTTTTCCACTCATGGTTTCCTAAATGCTAGCTAAAATTTCCAGCACCTATAAGCAAATGCTTACAGAATTGTGGTGGTTTATCAGGCAAAAACAAGAGGAAATTATTCCAGATATAGGTTGCTGTCCTACTGTTTAATCGATTAATCTTTTCTCCCAGATATGAAGTGAGCAATGGAGTAGCCAGACTGCCCCTAAATGTTTTACTCAACTTTGTGAATATGGCAAAAGGATGGAATCTCATGCATCTTCCAACTAGGAGTTTATATAGAGTTCACTGATGAAATGACTGCAAATGCATGACATTTTATACATATTTATTTTATGGCATAGATGATATGATAAAAAGATAAAATACCATGCATTTCCTGATGAAGGTACTACCATTTCAGCTTCTGGTTTAGCACAGGGGTGGTTTTTTTTGTGATTGTGTGCTGGTAGTGAAATACATGACATTTCAGACCTTTTTGTCATGCACACATGCCTGCAAAGTAAAATTATGACAAGACATGACAAGGTGATGAAATATCATGTGTTTTTAACATTTTGTCCAACAATAAGTTAATTGTAAAAACCTACATGAATTATCATACTGACTTGTCATAAAAACCATGAATTCTGGAAATGGAAGCTTCCAGAATCTTTCCAGTATAATGAAAGAGAAGTTTTTTCATCCCATTAAATAGGGTTAAGTCGTGTCTAGGATCTTCACTATACTGGGCCAAATTCTTTTTTCTCCTACAGCTCTTTTGCACGTCTTTTCCAGCACAAAGCAGATGTAAAGCTGGTGGATCTGGTATAAGGAAAATTTGCAGGTGGCAAGGAGTGAGTGTCATGGCTTTGTGCTGCTGGCATCAGAGCCCCACCCTAGTAGGTCATGGCTAGGGTCATGGCCATAACACTGATGTGCTCTGGCTGCTGTGGGCAGCTGGGAGAAGGCTGGAGTAACCTTGAGGATGGGTTGTTCGCACAGCCCCCAACCATGCCCAGAACCAAAGAGCATCTTCCCAAGGCAGGTCCTGCACTCAGCGCAGCTCAGTCAGACCCAAGCACAAGGTAGGGTGACCAGATGTCCCGATTTTATAGGGACAGTCCCAATATCAGGGCTTTTTCAGATATAGGCACCTATTAACCCTCACACCCTGTCCTAATTTTTCACACTTGCTATCTGGTCACCCTAGCACAAGGCCACTGTAAAAAGTTTGTCTTTTCATGGGTTTCACGGTGTGTTTGCACACTGACTCTGACTAGCCCCAGATTCAGAGTCAGCAGTCCCCTGCCTTGCCTCACAGAATTATGGCAATTCTCCTGCCTTCGTCACCTCCCATAGCTGTTCTGCAGGTGTTCCCTGTTCCCAGGGGCGTCCTCTGCAGCAGCGGTAGAATTCTGAAGATCCTCCACTAATTTTTCCTGTCCTTAGCCACCTTTGCCCAAGATTCGGTGCACTGTGGCCTCTACAGCTCTTGGGCTGAGGATGATGGGATGGGATAGACTAAATAAATCACATCACTAGGGTAGCAATGCTGCTACCACTAAATGTTTTACACCCCAGTGTTTAGCTAGCTATGTTATTTTTGTTCATTAAATTACAATCTCACAGTTACCCAGTCCTATTTATGACAAGTGGAATATATATTCATGTATTTTTTTCTAAATTTTTTAAATGGTTTAGCAATTACTGAAGCAACTTGAAGCAAAGGTGAAAGAACTGTTCCTGGCTAGGAGCAGATTGGTAAGTGATAGCTGGGTTGTTGTAATATTAATGAGATTGAAGGTACTGTGGATTGATTTAGTTTTTTCAAATATGCTGCAGTTTTTGAATTGGCAAACTCTTCTACCTGGTCTTGAATTACCTTCACACAAGGCTTTTCTGATTCACAGTCCAGTCAAATAAAGATGAATTCAGGAATATCTACACATTGGGCCAGATCCTCAGTTGATGTAAATCTCTATAGCTCTACTGAAGTCAATGGGGCTACACTGAATTAAATCAGCAGAAGATCTGGGGTGAAACCTTACTCCCATTGAAGTCAGTGGAAATGTGGCCATTAACGTCAGTTGGGCCAGGATTTTACTCTTGGTTTTTATTTAATAACTATAAAATAAATCAATACATGTAAGGAAGGGAAGACAGTTAACTTCAGTAAATACATTAACCTAGAAAGTGTTATCCACGGTTTTTCTTAAAATAAGAAAAATCAGCCTATTTTGCATGGCCCATGAAAAGCACAGCTAGAACAATTCTCCAGTCTCCAGCAGGCTTAGAAACACTTGTGCAAGAAAAGGGACTTGACTGACACATTTTTCTTTTAATAGCTCAAATTGTGCTGTCATTCACACTAGTGCAATTCCATTGCATTCAGTAGAGTTGATGAGGTGCTGCAGATTAATACTGATGTAAATGTCAACACAGTCTGGAGTTATATATTTCATATTTTTTTTCAAAAGGGCATTCTTGCTCTTTCACCCACAACTTTTTGCTAATCAATAGTCATTGTTGTACGCCAAAAACTACATGAAAAAAATGTTAAGGTTGTGAAGTCTAGTACTCAAAAATTAGGAAATGCCAGATTTCAAGTTACCTATGCAACCTTAAGTTGATCCCTCTAATGCATATGCATTATGATGATGTCTTCAATTCAGTAAACAACACCTGGGAGCTGCAATTGCAGGGAAGGTCTTGCTCAGGCCATGAATCCTTGGGCACATTCTCAGTACAGATAGAATCTTTGAAGAATTCAGCAGCTAAATTCTAAGAAGTTTCTACTGAGCATGTGCAAACAGACTTTTTCAAAGGTTTATAGATGTGGCCAAAGTAGTGTGTGTTCTCATGGAAATAACATTATACATATCACTGATGTAAAGGGGAACACTCTACCAAATTTCAATTCTCTACTCCAAAGCATGGAAGTGGTAGAGCTTCTTAATAAAACATTTGCAAGACTATTTTCAACTTGGCATTTTTCAGAAATTACTGAAGCATGCTGAAACATTCAAAAAACAATTCAGCCTGAAGCTAATAGCTGTCTTAGGAAATTTTGGCTCAACTGATGAAAGTATGGCAAAGTTGTAAGAACTGAAAACAGGGTCTTATAATGGGTAGTGTTGAGCAACCTTGAGTATAGGTCCTAAATTTCTAAAGCAAATAACCGATATACAAAATACATAACAAGAACATCACCATTAACCCCTCATTGGTCTTAAAAGTAAAAAATCATGACTTATAGAATGTCTTCTATATTTGTACAGTTTATTCATTCGTTTCACAACAATATCAGCCTAAAAAGTCACATTACACATTACAATAACAACCTTAACTCTGACCCACAAGACATACATTGAAAGAGCTCATAAGCTTGTGTTGTGGGTCAAAGTTAAGGTTATTGGAACATGTAATGTGAACTTTCAATCACTGGGTTTTCACACATCACTACTGTTAAATGAAGGTATGGGCTGCAAGGGTGATAGAATGTTTATTTGTTACCTTAAGTCATCATTTCCATGTTTTTTAGGTTTAGATGTAAATCAATCACATTTTTTGTGTAGCAGTTAACACCAGCAGTCAATTACAACACTTGACTTGCTGGCACTCTCGCTTTGGCCTTTAGCCTCTGCCAATTACTTTCAGCACCTGTGCCAACTGCTGCAGCCATGTATAGAACATATTTGGCAGCTGAGACTTAAGGGCTGAATTCTTGCATTAGCTTTTCTAGCATAGGCAGCTAAGGCATTGAATTGGCTTCTTAAATGGATTGTTGGCAAGTCCTCTGTTGGCTGTAAAACAATTTCTGAGCTATCATAGATTTAGCCTAATGCTGGGCTGTCATGTCCTACTGGACACCATCTCCTCTGTGTTCTCGCACACTTTGATTGCACAGAATTACATCCTTGTAAGTGTGACAATTACATCATTGTGCAGAAGCCAGGCAGCAGGGTTTTCATGCTTTGTTTAAACAATTTGCTTGGCCCCTGCCATCTGATGACAGATTATTCCTAGCAAACAGGAAATAATGTCCTTGTCATGTGGATGCTTGTCAGGAGCGAGGGAAGCTCCCTAAAAGAGGGGTGGCCACTGGCGCCCCAACCGTGGCCCTATCTCCGCACCGCCCCTTTTCCCCTAGCCCCCATCCTCGCGCCTTCCCTTTCCCTGAGGAACGGCCCTCCTGTTTGCATCACAAACTAAATATGAGTCAACAATGTAATATTGTTGCAAAAGAAGTGAACATCATTCTGGGATGCGATAGCAGGAGTGTTGGAAGCTTGTCTCTCTCACCAACAAAAGATATTACCTCACTCACCTTGTCTCTCTAAAAGCTTTGATGACAGATTTGAAGGCCAAAACATCTGGATTATTCATCCCTCATGGAAGGACAATAGTTACCTTGCTTTAGGGTGCATCCACACTAGGAGAAAAGGTGCTCTCTTACCACATCTTAGCTAACAAATGTAAAATCCTGCTGTGGACAAGGCAGTTTGTAGTTTTCACATGGAAGTCGAAGAAAACAATAGGATAGAGCCTATGGCTTATCCCCACCAGCTAGCTCATGTAAGAACTGTACTGTATTGTGCCTTGTCCACAGTAGGTTTTTACCACATTAGCTAACACATGTTATAAAAACACCTTTTTTTTTTCATAGAAAAGGGCTGAGAGTTGATCTGTATCACCTACAGTACCTTCTAGAGTCATTTCTACTAGAGGTTCTTCTAAAACATCAATAGCAGCTATAACAAATAAATGACAATCAGAGTTAACAAGAGTAACAGAGTTACTGCTAAGATACTAAGAAGATCTCTGTGCTAATTCAGCAGAGCAACTCTTTAATTTATCCCAAATTTATATCTTTAATAATAAGAATACTACGGACTTCGATTCAACCTTTCCTCTATGATCTCAGAGTGCTTTTACAGATTATTCTATGAAGGTGTGCAAGATGAGGGGGAGAAGGGAGGGTTCATGATGTATGCAAAATACATTGTCAGGTAAAATGTGCATCAGAAATATAGTTTAATTTATCATTAATCCACTGATTTTTGCCTTTCTTTCAAAGCTAACATCATTCAGTCTACTACATTAACAGTAAAGACTTTTGGTCCTATTCCTATACCTACCTACTTTAGCAATAGGTAGTAATTTCTGTATGTTCCTAGAGGCTAAGCTTTGCAAAGGATTGTTATTAGCTGATTAAATAGGGAAAACAATTTCCCATAAATGTCCAAAATTTCAATTTCTTATGTGAATTTTGATTAGGTAATAATCTCAGTTGTTTCATCTTTGCATCCCACACACATTAAAACACTTGAGATATGTACTAGTTCTGAAGGTGAATTTTGAATTGTATATTTGACTGTAAAATTTGCAATTTTCACTATGTTAATTAGTAGCAGATCACAGAGTATTGGTTCTGTGTCCTAACTGGGTAGTTTATATAATTAATCCTGTCAAGGTTCCTTCCTCACTCTGAACTATAGGGTACAGATGTGGGGACCTGCATGAGAACCTCTAAGCTTAACTACCAGCTTAACTACCACCCCCAGACTATTTACTGGGTTGTGACAGGCCATAAACATTTACAAATGGGTCCTGAGCCCAAAAGGTTGAGAACCACTGCTCTAGTCTGACCTTCTATGTGAGAGAGGCCACTGGACTTCTCTGAATGAATTCCTGTTTGGTTGCTTTGGATAACAAATGTATTTGAGAATTTCATACTCTACTCAGTGAAATTAGTTGCATACACTATCAATTGTGAATTATTCACTCAGCTTTAGTTTTTATATGATTACCCACTGCGTTACAGTCTCAGAAATCTGGAGCTGCATTTTCAAGTCAAGTTTTCCTCTGCTTCAGTTATCACTAGAGAGCTTGGTAATTACAGTCCCCCGTGACTACATTATCTTATAGTCTCAAACTCCTTAGTGATAATAGGTCCAGGAATTTTCTGCTGTCACTTACAGTCTTGATGGGTCTGTAGCAGAGGCCCACAATAATTTCTCCTTTACTTTTTATTTTTTGTAACTTTATGCAAACTAGTTCACTAGTTGGAATTTCCCCCGCACTGTATTTAAGCAACTCTAATAAGTACAACATTATTTGTTTTTTCCTAAGCATTCAATTTCAGTTCTTTGATGCTATGCAATCAGTTCAAGGGCCGGGAGACTTTAAATGCTCATTGAATTCCACCCACAGTTTAACAATTACATTTCCAGCAGTTTGTCTCCCGTGCCACAGACAGTTCCAAATCCCTTCACAAGCACCTTCAAGACAAGTGATGCATACACTCTGAAACCACTTGAGGCAGTGAGCACAGACACATGCTCTTTGCTGTTTAAACACCGAGTTTGCGTTCTGCATCTTGAAACTGCCGTATCGCGCTTGTGTCACAAACATAATGAAGTCACATGTAAACTTGATACCAGCAGTATTCAGACATTTAGTGTAGGGTGACCAGATGACCCGATTTTATAGGGACAGTCCCGATTTTTGGGTCTTTTTTCTTATATAGGCTCCTATTACTCCCCACCCCATCCCGATTTTTCACATTTGCTGTCTGGCCACCCTAAGTTAGTGTTGTCACGTGAATGCTGTAAATCAGCAGCAATTCAAATTAGTCTGCTAAAAGCTTTTGGACAATTAACTGCAGTTGATACTTTTACATCATTGCTGGAGTACGTTGGGAATCTGCCGTACCATACTGATCTCCAGGGCATGAGCAGGAAGATGCTGCTGTCATTACAATGTTCACTCACCCCTGGCAAACTAATTGCCTTGCACTTGCTGACTGTTTTCAGTTTGACAGCCAAGCTGCGGTTGAGGGAAGCTCTGCTGGGTTTAATTGTCTCTTGCCGTAGTGTTCTGGCAAGGTTAACTCTTTTAGCCTCTTTATGTAGCAACAATGGGCTAGCACAATATGCTCAGTATCGGTATTGGGGGTGACAGCTACACATGTATTTGCAGAATACAAAACAGACAACCTTTAAACACTGGCACGCAGACACCCTAAAGTGGCGAGGGAAAAGATCTGAGCAAAACTGGATGCTATTGCTCAGATTATTCGTATTCGTTGGCTTTCTGAGGACAAGTTGCTTGTCACTGCAGCATTGCTATGGTGATGTGCTGTAGTTTTTTGTCTTCAAATAGGATGACTGCTTTTTGTTGTATATGTTCATTAGTATTACAGTGGAACCTAGAGTCCCAAATCTCGACTGGGGCTGCATTGTGTTAGGCGTTGCAGAAACCGAGGAAGAGCCAGTGCCTGAAGCCAGACAAAGTGTGCATGGAGAATACAGAGACACCGAAGGATGAATTGACTTGTTCAAGCCACATCAAGGTCACTGGGAGAGTGGGGAATGGAACCTGGATACCCTGATGCTCAGTGATCTAGCCACTGGACCATGCTGCCCTTAACCTTCTGTCACAATTTCAGGGCACCTGAATTTCCCCTCCGTGGCCACCAAGGGCACCCACTTTCAGCTTCCATCTCCCAGCCGTCACCGCTGTTGGGTGAGAACCGCATCTCACTCACTCCTGACTGGGGTTCTTGGTTCCACTTGACTCTTGCCTACTCTGTGATATTCGCAACAAGCCAGACTGCTGAAACAGGCCAGGGCCTGCACTTTACTTTCTCTGCAAGGGCTATCAACAGTGTATTGCTTGAAGTTATAAGTTACCACACAGCACATTTACTCTCAAGCAGTGGTGGATTAGCCACTGGGCCCACAGGTCCCATGCCCGGGGCCCCAGCCAACTGGGGGGCCCTGGAAAAAATCTGCCACCCGGTGGTGGAAGCCTGGAGCCCCAATCATAGTGCAGGGGAAGCCCCCCCAGTGGTCCCCAACCCTGTACCTGGCAGCAGCAGTCGCGGGACCAGGAACTCCCCCCCCAGCGGCTCCAAACCCCATGCACAGCAGTAGCTGTGGGACAGGGAAAGCCCCCTGCAGCGGCTCCAAAACCCATCCCCAGCAGTAGCTGTGGGACAGGGAAAGCGCCCCCCACAGTGGCTCCTGACCCTGTCCCCAGCAGAAGCTCCTGGGTGGGGGATGCTCCAGCGTCCCTAACCATCCCCAGCAGAAGCCGCAAGGTGGCAGGGGAAGCCCCCATGCCTGACCCCTGTGCTCCGGCAGAAACTCCAGGCGGGCAGGGTGGGAGAAGCCCCAGCACCCCGACCCTGGTCCTCCACAGAAGTGAGGGGGTTGGCGGGGGAAGCCCAAGCTCCTGGGCCCCGCTGTGGCTCTGGGACTGGAGGAGCTCTCACTCCCCGCTGCACCCCGGGGCCAGAGCTTCTCTGGTCTTGGGGCTGCAGCGGGGGGGTGGGGGTTGGGCAGAAATGAGCACAAGGGGTTGTGGGGCTGCAGTGTGGGGAGGAGGCAGAATACAATGAAGCCTATCAAGCCTATTGCAGGAAATTGCCTTATCTGTCACACATACCTCTGTCAAATGCTTAGCACTTTACAAATAAAGAAGAAGAAATAGTTCCTGTCCCACACACATTGCAATCTAGTTCTGGGGAGCTGGTACAGGAACTGAACAGTGGTCATTTTTTTTATGGTCTTGGTATGTCAGAAGAAGCAGGGGGAAAGAAATCTATGACCCAGCCGCGCCGTCTTTTATCTGTGCTTGAGCTCCAGAATTGAACTGCCAGCCACGGAGCAGCGCTCCAGGCCATGGAGCCCCTTTAAAACACAACCCTTGTTCTGTTGCTGAAGAACACACTCCTCTTGTGGTGATGTAGGGATGTGCTGAGAAAGCAGAAGGAAACCTTTGGAAGAGGGAGCAGCCTCTGCAGGTATGGAGCAGAGAAATGAGCTGAGCTTCTGTAAGCCAACAGACAGGAAGGTCCAAAGTGCCTGTTTCACTGATGCTGTCTAACTTGTGTAGTCATCCAGGCCAAAACAAATTCTGTGACAAAGTCTACCATTCTGAATTTGCACTTCACACTGGTCTGAATGAAAGCACAAGGTGCAAGGTGACAGAAAACCATGCCCTAAGCCTTTGCCCAGAGATTCTGTAGTTTAGTACCTATCCAGGTAGTTTTAGATGAATTCAAGAACAGGAGAAGAGATATTGTAAAAAAAATATTTAAAAATAGCCTGGAATTTTAAAGATGAATGGCTCAATGTAAACATGTCCTCATTGAAAATTGTTTTCTGTTACCTCTGAAAGCCATCAGCAGAGTAGCAAACCACTCATTACTGCAGCTCTTTTCTATACTGGTGATTGTTTAATAGGCGAAAGATTTTTTTTTTAGCTGATATAGAATATGACCCAAGGTTTGCATCCATTTGGGCCAGCATTGCATTTCTTCCCAAGTTGGTGTGTTGGAGTCTGAGAGGGTGCCTACAGACCTGTCAAGATATTAGCATGGAAAAGTTATTAAAAAAAATCCCAGTACATTCAGACCTTTTCACAGGAATGAGGATATTGAAAAGTAGGTTTGTCCAATAACAGAAATGAGGATCCTTCATTCTTAAACTCTGATCCTTGATGGGTCTGTGATGATGTATTTGCTGACATAGCAACGACTTTCATAATGTGTTTTTTGGTATATATCTATTACAGGAGTAGAACTGCCTTTGAGAGAAGTAAAACAGATGTGTTCCGAATAAAAACCAACAATGTTGGACAAATAAAGAAGATAAGGTATCGTGTAATATTGTCACTGCTATATACAGGACATCAAGATGCCGGAGGTCAAGCTCTCAGCCTCGGCTGGGATTGCAGCGGAGCTCTCAGCCCTGGCTGGAGCTCTGAGCCTGGAGCCCCTCCCCTGTTCTGCCCAAGGCCCTGCCCCTGGCCCCACCCCATTCCGTCCCTTCCCCCTTGCCTCTGCCCCTGTTCCACCCCTTCCCCCACGGCCCCCACTCTGCCTCTTCCCTCCAAGGCCCCGTCCACTGCTCGCTCCTCTCCCCCACCCCGCTGCAGCCCTGAGACCGGAAAAGCTTTGTGCTCCAGAGCCATGGCGGGGAGCGAGAGCCCCTCCAGCCCCGGGGCCATGGCGGCGGGAGATTTTTCAGGGCCCTCTAAATCTGCCATTGCCTCCTGCCGGTGCAATGTTTGGGGAGGCTTAGCCTTCCCTAGCCTCCATTATGTGCTGCCCCTGAATACTGTATCCAATAAGTTGATTCAATCACTTGAGGTTCAGCCCCCTGCTTTATAGACCAGTAAACCCAACAGAGTATGAGCTCGTGTCATCAGGAGTTCTTGGCAGACTCCACAGTGCTCTGCCGTATAGGAGCAGTCACCTCTCCGTCAGATTTGAAGTGGCATTGTGACCGTGCAGACACAGCAATGCTCTGGACCACTCTGGCAGCAGCTATACTGATTTAGTATGGGACTGCTGCTTAAAAGTGACCAGGCCATGGTTCCTTCTTGGCCCTGTGGCCTGTGGAACTTTGAACAAGTGCAAAAACCTACAGGGGGGCATTTGCCACCCCCATCCTCCCCAATCGGTGCCCCTGCTCTTACCTTGCCTAATATAAAATGTGCCACTGAAACAATGTGCTAGTTGCTGTCAAAAATCACACCAACCAATCCAAACTCTTGGGTATATTTTGTTCCTTCTTTGTGCTGTAGAATTGAGCATGACAACACAGGAATGAACGCAAGCTGGTTCTTGGACCGGGTGGTAGTAACTGACATGAACAGGCCTCACCTCCGTTTTTACTTTTCTTGCAACAACTGGCTGAGCAAGGATGAGGGCGATGGACTTTATGTCAGAGATCTGATTGGCAGCCTAAACCCCATGGATGTGCCCAAAGGTGAGTTTTTTTAGAGAAGCTGGATGATGTGGTTCATTGTCCGTAGAAGAGCAAGTGTAGCCCAATCTAATTACACATCATTGGAAGAAAGATGGTCACAATTCTGACCATGAATATGAAGTGTTCCCAAATTCTGGTAGCATTGTACAAGCAGCCTTTCTACAGACTCCAACCTCTTCTCTGTAACTCTGCACCAGTTCTCGGATGCCTGGAGCAGAATGTGGATGATATTATTTAATTGGTGCCTATTTTTCAGAGAGTTTTAAGTTAATGATGTTGAAATGAGGCCAGCACAGCTTGCAAACCTGACAGGTACGGCCAAGCTGACATCAGGGTGTATGCCGGGGGGTGACATACAGTGTACGTAACATGAGTAGGGATCTGACCTGGGACCAGGATATGAAAGTTGAACCTGTGGACTAACCTGCAGGTTGTGTGTGTCAGTAGCTCACCTCCAACTGCTAATGGGCATACTCAGGTTGAACGTCCCCTGCCCACCCTGTGAGTATGCCAGTACAGTCTAGATTTGGGCAAGGAGATTGAGCTAGCCTCTCCTCCTTAGTCTGGTTTTGAGGGAAGGGCAAAGGCACATTGGTTGGGCTGTGGGTGGGGGAAGCTTGTGCTTCTGTTACATACCAAACATCTTCAGCGGATAAGTAATGGACTTCTTGCTCCAAAGCTGTCAGTCGGGCCTTTGTGCCTCAGTTTCCACATATGTAAAATTGAGATAATACTCCATCTTCATAAAGTGCTTTGAGATCCTCCAGTGATAGCTGCTTGGCAGGGGGTATGTGAACCCCACACCGACGAGGAAGGGTTAATGCGCTGCTGCGGGCTCAGTCAGCCTCACTCCTTCACCTGTCAGGCTTGGAGTGGGTCGTTGAAAGGAGAGAGCCTGGGGATGGACGGGGTGCGGGCGAGAGCAGGCTGACAGCTCCCAAGCCATGTGAGCAGCCTGCCTGGGGAGCTGATTAGCAGACTTCAGACAGCCACAGCCTCCCTGTGGGAGGGTAGGTCTGACACCAGCTGTTAGTCTGAGGTTTACCAGGTGGTGGGTGTTGAGGCAAGCTGCTGCAGCTGGGGTCTGCCTGAAAGGAAGGGGGCTGAAAACTGAGCCCAGCAGGGCTGAAGGTTCTTTTGGTTTGGGGGTACGTTGAACCTTGCCTTGGGACATGTCTACACTGCAGCTGGGCACCTCCCAGCCTGGGTAGGCAGACTCAAGCTAGCACATTAAGATGTTGGGGCTCTGGCACAGACCTGGGCTGGCCACCTGAGCTCAAACCCAGGGGTCAGGTGGGTTCAACAGCCTGAGCTGCTGCCTGAGCCGCAATGACCACACTGGTATTTTTAGCACACTAGCTCGAGCCCCACTAGCGTGACTCCGGCCACCTGGGCTGAGTCGCTCGGTCCCAGGTGCAGTGTTGAAGTCTCTGAGTGACTGGGCAGGAGGGCTAAGCAGATCCATAACTGATGTGCGCTGAAGAGTCCATTGGGGAAACTGAGGCAGGGCTTCTGCAGTGCCACACCATGCCTTGAGGGGCATGCAGGGATGGCACCTCCCACATAGTGCTGTTTAAGTGCAAATTATTATTGTTCTTACGGTGGCTAGGGTTCCATCAGAAGTGACCTGATGGAGATAATCTGTTCTTCCTATTACTAATGCCATGACACAGATTGTTCTTGCACTGTGTTCTTAAAGAGTTTTGTCATTCTAATGAGTTGTGTCCTTCTAAGGGAGGTTTTCATGCATGAAAGAAATATGAAATATCCTTTAATACTCATAAATGAGTAAAAATGCATGTGGGAGCCATTTATAAGAGCAGGACCCTGCAGGATCTGAATGAGACAATGTCTGGAGGCACTCAGCCAAAAATCCACCCAGTGACTACATACCTCCCGTTGTGACTGTGTGCTCTGATATGTTTTGCTGCTTCTATATGCCATTTAGTCTGTGAACTAGAAGAGTTCCTGATACTTTAGAGCAGGGGTAGGCAACCTATGGCACGTGTGCCGAAGGTGGCACGCGAGCTGATTTTCAGTGGCACTCACACTGCCCGGGTCCTGGCCACCGGTCCGGGGGGCTCTGCATTTTAATTTAATTTTAAATGAAGCTTCTTAAACATTTTAAAAACCTTATTTACTTTACATACAACAATAGTTTAGTTATATATTATAGACTTATAGAAAGAGACCTTCTAAAAACGTTCAAATGTATTACTGGCACATGAAACCTTAAATTAGAGTGAATAAATGAAGACTCGGCACAGCACTTCTGAAAGGTTGCCGACCTCTGCTTTAGCGGGATGGGGAGAGGTAGCATACCATTCAAAGCAGTGCTCAATCAAAAAGAGATCCCGCAAGGGCAAGCAAACAGCCCAAACTATTTCTCAGTGGATCCTTTACACGACACAACTGTTTCTTTGAATCCAGTATTGTTCCTTTTTTGGGGTGGCTGATTCAAATTTCAGTGTGTGATTTCCTGCGCCCTCTTCAAAGGCCCGTCTCTCTGCTTAGGGGGATGTACACAATCACGAGGGATGGAAAAGGCTCACGGACCAGACCCTCAGCTAGTGTAACTCAACATTGCGCCACTGATTTCAGTGGAGCTATCTTGATTTTCACCATATGATGATGTAGTCCCATGTGCTTATCAGTCTAATGAAGTGGTTTCATATTCTGTACTGGCTGATGACACTGTGCTTGGCACTGTGCATACAGAATGGATGTAAAGAACATGATTGCTGTCCCAAGGAACTCGCACAGGTACAAGGAGAGGCAGTAGAAATTTCTACAGAAACGTTTGCCATCATGTCATCTATTTAGCTTATTTTATCTGCTAGAAAATCCTCCTTTGAAATTCTGCCACCTGTAAACAACACAATTGTCCAGATGAACCTGGGGAGTTGGTTCTAGTCCAGAGATGAGAGTGAAATGAGGGAAGGATTGGATGCCTTCCAGGCACTAGCTATGAATTTGTAACAGAAGAGGACTAGCTCAGCCGTCTTAGGTTGCAGTTCCCCTTGAACCATAATTAATGAAAGAGAAGCATTCACAGGCTGCTGAGGTGAACTGTCAACCAGTCAAACATTAATGTAAATTTATCTGAATTCATTTAGCTCCATCTGAACCACGAAGGTCTGAAATGAGATTGTGGTATGATTTTTCTTGTACACACAAGCTGTTTGCCCTAAGAGTCTTTTTTTTTTAATCTTAAAAGGATGAAACAGAGACATTTAATCCTGACTCACTGGTATTGTCCTGACTACTAGGCAAATGAATAATTATGTGCACAGGTGATTGTGTGTGTGTAGCTAAAGATTAGTTATTCCCGACGAAAGCCATGTTCTGATTGGCAGAGTACAAGACAGGAATTCTTGTCTCTGATGCATTTCCCAGTCCTTCTGTTCTTGTTTCTTGTATCATTTTTTTCCCTCTTGGGAACCTTCAGTCCTTCTTTGTGAACATTCTAGGCACAGATGCTGGTGACAGGTTTTTCTTACTCTTCTCTCCACCTACAACTGCAGTAGTGACCTGATAAATTCTCCTGTGGCATATAGACTCTCATCCTCCCTTTTTCTCCACCCCCTTTCACACACCATATTCAACTGGCTCTCTCCTATGATCTTTCTCTGGAGGTTTCCCTCACCTTTCACTATTGATGGTTTATTTTTCAGACCTGAAACACACAGGTGACTGCTAAGAAGTGCAGGTTTTCTGTCACTTGTCTAAGATCTGAACTGTAGGAAACAATGGGGAGACTTTCGTGATTTTTGCAGAATTTCAGTGTTTTTCTGTAGAGCATTCACCTTTCAACAGCCTCTCTACTCTGTATATGGTGTGGTTGCTACAGCCTTACTATAAACACACTGGTTTTCACTTGCAGAGGTATTCATTCTGGATTGACTTCACCCCTGTGCATCATCCTGTTAAGTCACACCTAACCCCTCAGAACAGGGATTTAAGTAGAGCCACAGGCCTTCTGCACGGGGCTGTGGGAGGGGAATTTCACCCTCTCTCTTATGAAATCAGAATTCCAGCCAGAGTGCAATGGGATCTACAGAGCTGCCATTTCCTTGATTCTGTGCTGAGCAGCTGCAACTCCCAGATTCATAAGTGCCAACATCCACTTTCTTTTGTTTGTATCGATTTAAGCATTGTTAGATTTTTAAAATCTTTCTTTCAAAGTAAGTCCTTACCTGTGTTACTAACAGACTCAGAAAAGCCAAAGGATTGTAACAAATCAAATGTTTATGCTCTGTGTTTATTTGCTGTGTTCCACTCAGCTTGAACAATGAAGAGATGAGTCAGCTTCTAGTTAGTTTTTGACTTCTGGTTCTCATTGTTAGGCCTGAATAAAGATGTAGCACAAAACCAGTTATGCCAACCTGACTGAAGTCAGGCTAACAGAGGTTTCTGGGTAATCCCAGAGTGGAAAAATACTGAGAAGCAGCATTGTCTCACAAAGCCCTGGGAAAGAGTGAGATAAGTGAGGGGCTGGTACCAGCTGTGTTGTGTTAGGAACAGTGTTTGAAGAACTGATAAGAAACACAAGCATCCCACAGTTCTGACTCTAACTCCCTGGTTTAGTGTTCGGTGTGTTTTTAACTCCCTTACATTCCTAACTTTTGGCGCTTGTTAAAATATTAACAATTTAATGCTGTAGAGACTAGGCATGCGTATATATTAAAAGGTGTCTAATTTCTAGTTGTTAGACAAAGTGGGGTGGGTTGCTCAAGTGAATGATCTATGACGTAATAAAACTGTCTATATAGGCTAATACTAAGCTGTAAAGGGGGGGCTGGTTCTCTCTGGAGCCGAGCTGCTCTCTATTGATGCGTGCACTTGTCAATAAAGAGCTTTTGATCGGACCTTGCTGGTGTTGCCTGTCTCTCTGCGGTCAGACAACGAACTTCGCTGTCGGGGGTTAGAGTCCCTGACATCATGCACTAGCAAATTCTGCCGGGTTCCGGTTATAAATCCCTAAACGCACCAGTATAAGAACCTGGATAGACAGATTGAAATGACTGTTATGATGGAAATGAGGGTTTCAAAAAGATTAAACAGTTTCTGTTAGCAGTAGGCTTTTAAAAATGTAAACAAAACAAAACATAAAAACTCCAACGACCTCCCCCTAAACTTTGAGCCAGAACCACCTGATAGAGTCATTTGAAAGTGGGGCAGTTAGAGAATCAGATCAGGCCAGGTAAAATAGTTATTGCAATTCTGCCCCCCCATTTACATAGCCCCTTTTGTTCCTTGTGCTCCCCGCTATCCTCTCACCTCACTCTTCCCTTCATCTCTTTATCTCATTCTTGGCTTAATGCCTTTTGCCTTGTGTAGCGGGCCGGTGTGGCTCCCCTCCTCCCCGGGGAGGGTTGAGCCCCGGACACCGGAAGGGGCGGGGCTACAGAGCGGTGAGCCCACCCCTCAGAGGGTCAGGCGGTGACCTGGAAGTATAAAAGCCAGCCCTTCCAGCTCAGTCGGCGCCCAGCCACCGCGGGGAGCAGACCTGCCTGAGGGAGCTCCTGACAGGGGATCCGTTGGAGTCCAGGGCAGTTGCCCAGACTGGCCGGAGATACCCCTCGCTTGCTACTGGGAAGACCTGCTGGAGCTTCCCCGCACCACCTACGAAAAGGAGCCACCAGGATCTTCCCCGCTGCTGTGCTGTTACCCCGAGGAACCTCCGGAGCAGAATTGGCTGGACTTCCCCGAGGAACTCCCAGACCTACCCCCCCCAGCCCAGGTTGTGAGGAACCCATGCAGTGGGACTTCCCGGGACCGGACGCCGTGGAACAGGTAGGACCAGAGGGGGATATTGGAAGTGGCCCGGGGGCAGCCAACCTCAGTCAGGCTGCTGACCAGACGATACCCATGTCAGTGTGTTGCGGTCAGGATCCCCACTGACCGTCAGCGGTAACGACCACTGCCTAGGGCCCCGGGCCGGGACACAGTGGAGTGGGTGGGCCTGTGTCCCCCCTGCCACCCCACTTATGGGTGGCAGTTATCCCCCTCACCTTACTGCTCAGCCCTGCTGCAAGAGGACTGAGCTCCCCTGTACTGTTTCCTGCTCCGCCTTGCAGCCAAAGGCCGGAGCCCCAGTAGACTCTAACTCTGTTGTCTAGCCTTAAAGGGACAGGGCAGAGCCTACGTGAGACCAGCGGGCCGGTGTGGCTCTCCTCCTCCCCTCAGAGGGTTGAGCCCTGGACGCACCCCTTTACAAGTGGCACCTGACCAGGGACATGATCCCTTGCCCCTGTGAGAAGGGGCCGGTAAGAGGGTGGCAGTTCACCCCCTCTTAGCTAAAAAAATGGATATGGACCAGCTGTTCCAGCTGCTGGTGGAAAGCCAGGAGCGGCAACAGGCAGCTCAGCTCCTGCAGCAGCAGCAGCAGCATGCCGCCCAGCTGGAACAGCAGCAGCAGCGAGATGCGGCCCAGCTCCAGCAGCAGCAGCAGGCAGCTCAGCTGGAGCAGCAACAGCAGCTCATACAGCAGTTGGGGAACCAGCTGCAGCACCTCCTGGGGCCCGCACCCCACCCTGCCGACTGGCCAGCGGGGGAGGGCGCTGGGGGGGGCCCACGTTCAGTGGCCCCCCTGCGCCTGACCAAGATGGGCCCAGATGACGACCCCGAGGCCTTCTTGGTCACTTTTGAACTGGTGGCCCTCGTCGCAGGGTGGGCGAGAGACCAATGGGCCACTCTGTTGGCCCCCTATTTGACCGGGACGGCCCAAGCAGCCTACTGCGGTCTGGCGACCGAAGAGGCCAGAGATTATGACCGAGTGAAAGCGGCAGTCCTGGACACTTTGGATGTCAGCCCAGAGATGTTTAGACAGCGATTCAGGCGGCACACCTACCCTGCGGGCGCCCGTCCCCGGATGGTGGCCCAGACCTTGAAGGAGGCCTGCCGCCAGTGGCTGCAGCCAGAGGTCAGGATGGTGGAGGAGGTCACCGAACAGGTGGTCTTAGAGCAATTCGTTCATACCCTGCCGGCCAGGGGAAGGGCCTGGGTACTCCGCCACCAGCCGACGACCTTATCTGACGCCGTCGCGCAGATGGAGGGCTTCCTGGCCGCTGAAGCCTCCATAGGGCCCACCTTCCGGCCACCTGTCTCAGGGCCCGAACGGCCCCGTGATGAGAGGAAGACGTCAAACCTGCCCAGCCCACAAGGCCCGGGCCCCGGGCCAGACTCCCGACCAGGATCCCAGACTCCGCGCTTGGAGGCAGCTCCCCGGTTGACTACCCCGGCTTTCCACCAGGGAGCTCCAAGGGCCCGTCGAAGTCCCCCCCGAAGTCCCAGAGCAAGCCTCCCTCGGAGTGGGCGCCCCGAGCTCGGTCCCTGCTTTAGATGCGGGAAAGCGGGACATATACAACGAGACTGTCCCGAAATGGACTGCAGTTTCAGGCAGGTCTACGCAGGGGATGGCCGGGCCCGACGGCCAGAGGCACCCAAGCTCACAATCCCAGTGATGGTTGAGAACCAAGCCACACGGGCCCTGATTGACTCTGGGTGCGGCCAGACACTGGTTCGCCAGACTTTGGGACCCCCGGCCGACCCCCATCTGAAGCCGATCCATTTGCAGTGCATCCATGGAGACGTCCGACCCTACCCGAGCGCTTGGGCCCGGCTAACGGTGGATGGCATCACCCGGCAGGTAGTAGTCGGCTTGGCGCCCTGCCTGGCGTATCCTGTGATCCTGGGACGAGATTGGCCCACCTTCGAGGAGGTCCTCCGGTCGATGCCGGGTTTGGCAGCCGAACCCCAGGCACCTCCGCCAGAGGCGGAGCAGGCTGGTGAGGAGGACGAAGGAGGCGACCAAGAAGCCAGTGGGTCGCCGGGAAAAACCCTCGCCGCGCCCCGCTTCGACTCCGACTTTTGCAACGACCAGTGCGCGGACCCTACGCTTAGCCGGGCCTACGAACAACTCGCGGCTGTCGACGGGTCCGTGGTGGATCCTCACCGGGCCACTCAATGGCCCCATTTTGAACTACGCCGGGATCGGCTCTACCGGGTCGACCGAGACCCTCGCACTCGAGACCCACAAACCCAGTTGCTGGTACCCCGCTGCCATCGAAGGGCAGTGATGCAGTTGGCCCACAATGTGCCCGCCGCTGGGCATCTAGGGCATGAAAAGACCCTCGCCCGAATTCTGGGGCGGTTCTTTTGGCCCGGCATCCACCAAGATGTGAAGCGGTACTGCAACTCCTGCCCGGAGTATCAACTGGCCACTCCACCTCGGGTACCCAAGGCGCCCTTGATCCCTATGCCGGTGGTCGAAACCCCCTTCGAACAGGTCGCCATGGACCTGATAGGCCCACTCCCCAGGAGCGCGACCGGCTTCCAATATGTCCTCGTCCTCATGGACTACGCCTCCCGCTTCCCAGAGGCTATTCCCTTGCGGAGCATCACCGCCCGGACAATTGCGGGGGAACTGGTAAAGATTTTTGCCCGAGTAGGGTTGCCCAAGGAAATCCTAACGGACCAGGGCACTAATTTTACGTCCCGGCTGCTCCAACAGGTCTGCAAGCTCCTGGGGGTGAAACAGCTCCAGACATCCGTGTATCATCCGCAAACCGATGGATTGGTGGAGCGGTTTAACCGCACCCTTAAGGACATGCTAAAGAAGTACCCCCCGGGTGAACTGCGGCACTGGGACCAATTCCTACCACCCCTGTTGCTGGCCATCCGGGAGGTTCCCCAGGCATCAACCAAGTTCTCCCCATTCAAATTATTGTATGGGCGGAGACCCCGCGGCCTTCTGGACTTAATGTGGGAAACATGGGAAGAGTCGGCCTCCCCAACCCAGGGCCTCCTCCAGTACGTCCTCCAGCTACGGGAGTACCTAACTCAAGCCGGGACCCTGGCCCGGGAGAATCTGAGGGCGGCTCAGGCGAGGCAGGGACGAAACTATAACCGAGAGGCGCAGGCCCGGGAATTTGCTCCCGGGGACCGGGTCCTACTGCTCCTACCTTCCAGCGAGTCAAAGCTGTTGGCCCGCTGGCAGGGGCCTTATGAGGTAGCTTGGAAAGTGGGGCCAGTTACCTATGAGATTCACCAGCCCGACCGACGGAAAAAGACCCAGTTATACCATGTCAACCTGCTAAAGCCCTGGCGCGACCGGGAGGGCCTGCTAATCGACCCTTGCCCGCCTGAGCCAGAACTGGGCCCGGATGCGACCCAGACGGAGGGCTTGGAAGAACCCCCGTTGGGCAACTCGCTCACGGAAGAGCAGCGTAAGCAGGCCAGGTGTCTCCTGCAGGCCTTCCGGAAAACCTTCATGGCGGTACCGGGGTACACGACCCTGGCCTGTCACACGATCCAAACCGAGCCAGGGAAGACGATATGAGAGACCACCCGGCCCTTACCATACCAGATGCGTCAGGAGGTAGAAGAAGAGGTCCGAGCCATGTTGGCCTTGGGGGTCATCGAGCCGTCCCGCAGCGAATGGCGCAGTCTGGTGGTTCTGGTACCCAAACCGGATGGCACCCGCCGATTTTGTATAGACTTCCAGCGGGTAAACGCCATCTCTCGTTTTGATGCCTATCCGATGCCCAGGATGGACGAACTCCTGGGACGCCTTGGAGAAGCGCAATTTATCACCACCCTGGATCTTAGCAAAGGATATTGGCAGATCCCGCTCAACGAGGAGTCCAAAAAGAAAACCGCCTTTGCCACCCCATCGGGGCTTTATCAATTTAACAGGATGCCATTCGGCCTCCATGGGGCTCCAGCGACCTTCCAGCGGCTGATGGACCACCTCCTGCGGCCGCACCAGGAGTATGCGGCCGCCTACCTGGACGACGTGGTGATTTATAGCCGCTGCTGGGAGGATCACCTCAACCGGGTCGCCACGGTCCTACGAACCTTGCAGGAGGCAGGGTTGACCGCCAACCCTAAGAAATGCAGGATAGCCTGGCAGGAGACCACTTATCTCGGTTACACCGTGGGAGGAGGGCGAATAAAACCCCTTGTGGGCAAGGTGCAAGCCCTCGCGGGCTGTCCCACGCCAACGACGAAACGCCAAGTGCGGCAATTCCTGGGTCTCGCAGGGTATTACTGGCGGTTTATCCCGCAGTTCGCATCGATCCCAGCACCCCTAACTGAGCTGCTCACCAAAAATAGCCCCCGACAAGTGAGGTGGACGGCCGAGTGCGAAGCTGCCTTCAGGACACTTAAGGACCGCCTGTGCCAAGAATCGGTCTTATATAGCCCGGATTTCAACAAGCTGTTTATCCTCCAAACGGACGCATCGGAGACAGGCATGGGGCGGTCCTGTCCCAAGAAGTAGACGGGGGGGGGACCACCCGGTAATATACCTAAGCCGGAAACTATTCCCCCGCGAGCGGAATTATGCCGTAATCGAGAAGGAAGCCCTAGCGGTGAAGTGGGCCTGTGACGCCCTTCGTTTTTTTCTCCTGGGCGCCCTGTTCACCCTCGTTACGGACCATGCGCCCCTCCAATGGCTAATGCGGATGAAGGGTAATAACCCCCGTATCATGCATTGGTACCTAGCCTTGCAACCTTATGCCTTTGCCATCCAGCATTGGGCAGGTAAGGACCACGCAAATGCCGACTTTCTGTCCCGCCTTGGGGAAATGGAAGGGTCTGGCCCCAAGGAGTGGGGGCCAGACTTGAGAGGGGGGGAGTGTAGTGGGCCGGTGTGGCTCCCCTCCTCCCCGGGGAGGGTTGAGCCCCGGACACCGGAAGGGACGGGGCTACAGAGCGGTGAGCCCGCCCCTCAGAGGGTCAGGTGGCGACCCGGAAGTATAAAAGCCGGCCCTTCCAGCTCAGTCGGCGCCCAGCCACCGCGGGGAGCAGACCTGCCTGAGGGAGCTCCTGACAGGGGATCCGTTGGAGTCCAGGGCAGTTGCCCGGACTGGCCGGAGATACCCCTTGCTCGCTACTGGGAAGACCTGCCGGAGCTTCCCCGCACCACATACGAAGAGGAGCCACCAGGATCTTCCCCGCTGCCGTGCTGTTACCCCGAGGAACCTCCGGAGCAGAATTGGCCGGACTTCCCCGAGGAACTACCGGACCTACCCCCCAGCCCGGGTTGTGAGGAACCCATGCAGTGGGACTTCCCGGGACCGGACGCCGTGGAACAGGTAGGCCCCGAGGGGGATATTGGAAGTGGCCCGGGGGCAGCCGACCTCAGTCAGGCTGCTGACCAGACGATACCCATGTCAGTGTGTTGCGGTCAGGATCCCCACTGACCGTCAGCGGTAATGACCGCTGCCTAGGGCCCCGGGCCGGGACACAGTGGAGTGGGTGGGCCTGTGTCCCCCCTGCCACCCCACTTACGGGTGGCAGTTATCCCCCTCACCTTACTGCTCAGCCCTGCTCCAAGAGGCCTGAGCTCCCCTTGTACTGTTTCCTGCTCAGCCCTGCTACAAGAGGCCTGAGCTCCCCCCTTGTACTGTTTACTGCTCAGCCCTGCTACAAGAGGCCTGAGCTCCCCTGTACTGTTTACTGCTCAGCCTGCTACCAGAGGCCTGAGCTCCCCTGTACTGTTTACTGCTCAGCCCTGCTACAAGAGGCCTGAGCTCCCTTGTACTGTTTACTGCTCCGCCTTGCAGCCAAAGGCCGGAGCCCCAGTAGACTCTAACTCTGTTGTCTAGCCTTAAAGGGACAGGGCAGAGCCTACGTGAGACCAGCGGGCCAGTGTGGCTCCCCTCCTCCCCTCAGAGGGTTGAGCCCCGGACGCACCCCGTTACACCTTGTCACCCCAATGCTTCCATCAGTTTCCCAAGTGTGACGGGTTCCCCCAGGGGTGTCACCTGGAACTGGGGTACCATTGAGACCCCCAACCCACCAGTGGGGTACCACTGAGATGGGTTCCCCCTGGGGTGCCACCTGGAATTGAGGCACCACTGAGAACTGGGCTCCCTTTCACAGTATACTGCTGTGACAAGCTGCAAAGCCCTCCAGCCTGCACTTTCACCAGCATACATACAGGTAGGGACATACCCAGCTGCAGTTACATGCAGGCTGTCTGACCAGCCCCTGCATAGAAAGGCTACAGCTAGGGTAGCTCCTCGCTCCTCAGGCACGCACCCCCTCTGGAGTGTAAACTCACAATTATATCGTCTTGTGCTACACAGGGAACTGTACAGAGTAAGCTTATAAAATTTGCCCCCTCCCTCAATGTGGAGAGGAATATTCAACAGTCTTTTGCTCCCCACACACTTCACTCCAACTTACTGGTTTAGATAAAGCAAAAACAAGTTTATTAACTACAAAAGATAGATTTTACGTGATTGTAAGTGATAGCAAACAGATCAAAGCAGATTACCTAGCAAATAAACAAAAAATGCAAACTAATCTTAATATACTAAATAGATTGGAAATGAATAGCAGATTCTCACCCAGAGATGATACAAACAGTCTGCAGATTCTTAAGGGGTAATCTGCACTTGCTTTACAGCTTGGAATTCCCAGGAGTTTCATTCACAGGCTAGAAATCCCTTTAGCCTGGGTCCAGCACTTCCCCCCAGTTCAGTCTTTGTTCCTCCGGTGTTTCCAGGAGTCTTCCTGTGTGGGGAGTAAAGAACACCGGATGATGTCACTCCATGCCTTATATAGCTTTTGCATATGGTGGGAACCCTTTGTTCTCAAAGCTTGGTTCCCAGACCAGTCTGTGGAAAAACACTGACATCCCAAGATAGAGTCTAGAGACATGTGGTCTCATCACATGTCCTTGTAGAGTCAAGACTTGGAGGAAGGCTCACCAGGTGGGAGATAAGCTTCTCCTAAGGCCTATTGTTTTTAACTAATGGACCATTGCCCGGAATAGGCCCTTCCCCACCCACTATCTGGACTGTTGCCGGCACAAAGGCCTGAGATGACAGCAACACAGTGGTTGGTTGCCGGTGTGTGTGCCAATAAACACACACACACAAGCAAGCAAGCAAAGGTTTTTTTGAGATCTCAAAAACGACAGACAAAGACAGGACAGACAGTCTCAAATCAAAGCAAACAAGCTCTCTTCTCTTCTCTCATGATTTGATTTCAGCATCTCATCTCCCCTGCCCCCCCCCCCCCCCCCCCCTTCCTCCCTCCCCTTAGTTTTCCATATCATATATCATATATAAGCAGCAATTATAAGCAGCAAGTTTTTTATTATTGGCAGCAAACAAATTATCTCGTTAGTAACTTTTTTTTTCTTTTTATTTTTTTTTGTACTCTCTCTCTTATCCAGGGTGCAAGCAGGAATTGAATTGTTCTCTATCAGTGCTGCTGATAACATATATTCCATTCTTGGTTACTGACTTGTAAAGGTCGATCGAGTTTTTAACATGGGCGCACGCAAAGCAAGCAAGGCAAACTTTTTTTTTTTTATTTAGGGAGGGAGGCTTTTTTTATTGCGTGTGTTTTCCACACTTCTGTTAATACTGGGCCATGCCTGGTGCCACCAACAGGACTGAAAGCATCTTGTCTAGTGGGCGTTACCCAGGTGTTGGGCACACGGGAAATACAGATACATAGTCAATATTCATAACTTCAGATACAAACATGATACATTCATACAAATAGGATAATCATATTCAGCAAACCATAACTTTTCCAATGACACCTCACATGGCATAAAATTAGCTTGCATAAAATACATCATAATTATGCTATAATCATATCATAATAATATCACTATGAAAAATATGGGGTGCTGTGTCACACCAAACACCATCTCTCTTTCCCCAAATCCTTCCTTAAGACCCATTTCTTTCACAAAAATGTTCCAGAACTGGAAAATCTGATCTCCAGGATTGGGGCATTCATGTGCCAGAAGGCTAAGTGACCTTGGGTGAAATCCTGGCCTCACTGGAGCCAATGGGAGTTTTGCCACTCACTTCAATTTGGCCAATTTACACCTTGTCTTTATGGCCTGACCAAAAACCTACTAAGGTCAAGGGAGTCTTTCCATTGATGTCAGTAGTCTTTGATCAGAGCCTTTGTGTGTGTGTTTATAGCACTGCAAGGCCTTGCTGTGTTTTCTCTATGGCAGTAGGTTGAATTGTGGGGGGGATTGGATTGAGAGAGAGTTGGTGAGTTTGGAAGGGTTGTTGGCTCAGTCATCAAGCCAGTTGGAGGCTAGTGTATATTTTAAAAACTGATCTGTAGAAGCACTTCAAGCTTTGGAGGGGCCCATTTAAAAAACAATCTAACTAAATAAAAATGAACAATAAAGATGATTAAAAATGCGACCAAAATCCATATTTTTACTCCATGAACATTTTATTGAAAAACATGGGCAAAGTTTCAAAAAAGCAATGATCAGTTTAAATAATAAAAAATAGAGATTCTCAAAAGGTGTTAGTAGTGACTGTGCTAGCTCAGTGACTGTATTTATTGGTCTGATGATGAGGGATCGTCTGAAGTTCCCTGCTGAATGACCTGAGTTCCTGAGGTCTTGTCTACACTACAGAGTTAGGTCGACACAAGGCAGCTTACATTGGCCTAACTATGGAAGTGTCTACACTTTTCCGCTCTCGCCAACATAACTGCCCCACTATGCCGACTGACCTCCACCTCCATGAGTGGAGTAAAGTCGAGGTAAATGTAGTTAGGTCAACACTGTGTCAGTGTAGACACCGTGTTGCTTATGTCAGCTGTTACTAGCTTTCAGGAGCTTTCCTACAATGCTCCCACACTGAAAGTACAATCAATACAAGCGCTCCTGCTGACGATGCACACCACCAACAAAAGAAGCAAAGTGTAGACAGACACAAGTGATGTAATTACTGTGCCGGCTGTATGCCGATGTAAGTTAGGTCGACTTAATTTTGTAGTGTAGACATGGCCTCGAGGAGAATATGTCACATGAAATGTGCCTGTAGGAAGAACTTCTTTATCCTCTCCCAGCTTCCTGATCCATAAACACAGTGCCATATGCCCATGGTCCTTTGACATTTATGTTGCTACAGATTCTTATTTACCCAAACGCTGCTGTTGGTGGCCCGGATTAATTTACAGCATAGATATTAATTGCAAGGACGGGATCTTGTTCAACCTTATGTTGTTTCCCTTCCCTTCATGAATTCTTAGAGTTGTGTGACTGCAACTGAACCTTTGCACAAAGGACCTTATCTAAACTGAAGTCAATGGGAGGCTTTCCATTGGTGTCAATGGCTTTGGACCAAGCCCCCATTAGGAAATGAAATTGCTGCCAACTTTCTGTGGACTGAGAATAGTAACATTAGGACATAATACATGGCTCCTGGTGTACTGCTAAAGCACCGGTGTTTGGAACTCTTTGGGGTTGAGGATAAGCATTGCCAAACAAAACATGGGAGCACCTTCACTGCCCAGCCTGCATTCGAGGTGGCAGGAGCCTCTCACCTTGCTTTGGAACTATTCCCATGGCTGATGTTCTCTTCCCTGTTTAGGTGAAGCTCAAAGCACCACTGGCAGGCTCTGAAAAAAGCTGTGTCCAGACCTCCTCAGCTGGATGGAGGAGCCATTTGGTTCCTCGTGTGTCCACATCAAAAAAATCAGCACCAACATTGAAACCAGTTGTTTCCTTGTTGGCAATCTGAACAGAAAGCCAAGGTCTGAATTGTCACAGATATTGAACTGCCTTGCCATACCTCGGAGAGGTCCATCTTGGGCAGTACTGAGAAATATTGGTAGGGAGTGAGAAAAAATGTGTACTGTCATTGTCTGTGATGTACCTATTCTGTGGTTTAATGGTCTTCGTGCTCCAGTGTTGTCAATCCAAAACCTTTTGCCTTTTCACTGTGGTTTTGTCTAGATTAAGAAGAGTGGCTGGGATTTGCTAACATGCTAGCTAAACATGGCCTGATCATGACCTTTCCCCTTGTGAAGCCACAGGTTAATCATTTTGACTTCAATTTAGCTTGGCAAGGTCTTCCCTAGGCTTTTCATCACATAACCTCTAGCCTACCTGCACACTAGTGATAAGGTTGTGGTTAGGCCAGGGTTATCTAGTGCATGTTAGCAGACCATGACCTAACCCAGACCTCTTTTTCTAATCTAGATAAATCCTGTCAAACCATTCTTTTACAAAGAGAAAATGAGGAAACTAATTTTCAAAAGGGCATTTTACTTTTCTAAGCTGTAAAACCAATAAAGAAGCATAAGCACCCGGAAATAACCTTAGACTTTGCATAGTTTCAGTTAATGCTGAATTATAGGTCATAACATTTGCATGAAATCCTGCCAACTTGGCTATTCCAAACGGGTTCAGAACTAAAGACTGGTCTCCAACTGGCTCCTAGGCCATTAAAACGCCAACGTTGCTAAAGATCAAACACAATCGACATTAAATGTTGCAGATAACAGTTTATGCAACCCCTGACAAGGCTGCATATTTAGAATAGGACAAAACTATTACTGTACCCTGTGTGTGAGCTAAAATGATCTAACTGTTCCATTTGCTTAATTAGTGATAACTCTTTCTTTGGAAAAAGTTTAATCTTATCCAGCTTATTAATAATAAATTTGATTACAATGGAGCTGTATTATGCCTCAGAAATCTAAAAGGGCTATTGAACAAACGTGTCATTCTTTTTGCTAGGAAGCAGATGTAATGCATTGTTCATCAGAAACTTGAGGGAGGAAGCAGCCAGCGTAATTTAGTGTATATATTATCCTCGAAGTTAAAAGGACCAGGAGTTGCTCACTGATTTATATTATTATTTTTATTATTTGGCAAAAATTGAATATTATAAATAAAGATTAGCCATATCTGTGACTACATCTAAGTTATACAGCTGCCTAAGTTGCTTCCGTAAAAGTTCCCATCCATAACGATTTAATTTCTTGTTGCCAGATGTGTTCTAACGACGAATCCACCAAGTGAGTTTCTGTATGTGAGCACTCTGCTTGCATTTTTTTTGCCAGTATTCCTGTAATAGTAAATTATTGAAGTTCAGCTGACCAAACTGAATATTGACATGGGTCTGTTACTTCTTCACGTGCTTTCATAGCCACTTGTTGGTACGTTCTTGTGTAGAGTGAAGGTAGTGAGATCAACCGGGAAGATTGGGACTGAGTCCCTCAACAATCAGAGGGAAAGGAAGACCATGATCAGTAAGGACCATAGAATACATTTTCTTCAAATTTTATTATGGTTGGAATTTATCTCCAAAAAGAGACCAAACCACCCAGAACTTGTTTGTCTGGGATGTGTATCAGTATATGCAAGATTAAAATGTGTTAGCTAATCGGTGAGTGTTTGAGTCGAGTCTAGCCACAATCTGCACTATTCAGAGACTAAGAATGAGGTTTGCTTGTTTGTTTGGTTTTTGCTCAGAGGAAGCAAAGTTAAGACTTCACAGCTCCCTTTTGTTATGTTTTAATATTAGCCAATGTGAAGAATTACAAGTTCTTGACGCAGTTAGGGCCTGAAAAGGCCCTCAGTTCAGCAAAGCACTTAAGCATGTACTTAAATCCATCCTGATTCAAAGCAAAGCACATACTCAAATGCTTTGCTGAATAGAACTTAAATATCTTAAATTGTGGCCAGTATTTCTTAATAATAGGCACAGTGCTACAAGCAATGGTATAGCAAAGCTCTTTGGACTTGGACTTGAGATACAATTTAGTGTGATCCTGCTAGATTTTTGGCTTGATTTTGCAAACTCTCTTTATGCAGAATTCCCATTGAGTTTAATAGGAGTTTTGCACATACTAGGGTTGCTGGATTGGGACTTTAAGTGAGGATGAACCAATGAAAAACTATGAGAATCTTTGAAAGCTGTGAGAGTTAAGTAAAATTAAAGGAACTAACCCAATACACCAGTGCTTCATCTGTATATTGCTTCTGATGAACTATTTCGCAGGAATGTCCCTATTGGGTTCCATATACGGTCAGCATTTTGATGGAGATGAAGTGGGTGAGGTAATATCTTTTATTGAACCAATTTCTGTGGACCAACATAAGTTGATTCAATAAAAGATATTACCTCACCTGGGGCCAACATGGGACCAACAACAGCACTGCAAAAAACATTTTGATGCCCGTTTTAATTCCATACTGAGGCCATACCTGTTGGGGCTTGATCTTGTGATCTCTGGGTTGCACAATGCTGAAATGAACAGCTGAATTAAACACAAGAGGGATTGGGCAAAAGGAGAATAATCATAATACTCAATGGAGGAAACAATCATTTTCCTTTTACTGTTGGGTTTTGTTGCATTATAGCAATCATCTCGATTGCTCTGGAGCATACTCAAAGCAAAAAAACTTTTGAGACTAATTAGCTTTGTTTCAGGGTTGCTTCAGACTCAGCAGCTGTTTCTAAATGTATGTGCTGCAAAATAATAGAAATACTCTCTGGAGTTTCTTCCCTACTAATACTGCATTTTGATAGGGTGATAGTCTCCACTTGTGGTCAAATTCAGTTAAGAGGAAAGCATCATTGAACTCTTCATAAACATCCCCTGTCCTCCAAATGCTCTTGTACCTCCAGCGAATACACAAGCAGTCTGAATTCCCTATTCAAATTTTCAGTTGAAGCTATTGACAGACTATGAAAGCTGCCATTCATTACCAAGGATAGTCATCAATTACTCTTGACAGGAGTTAATTTTTGGAGGCACAGAAACGACCTGCTGATCTAATGACTTCCACCTTTTTCTTGCGGGGACAGGGGAAAAGATCTTTTATTGGACAGTGTGCAATGTTTTTATGCAGCAAAAAGCCAAACCTTTCCAAAGATGCTGGAACAATTTGTATAGTGGGGGTGCTGAGAGCCACTGACTGTAAACCCTGTATATGATGGAATCTCCTTCCAGCCAGGGGGTGCAGCAGCACCCCTAATTCCATCTCTGTCTGGGAGACTGAGCCGACTCCTCTTGAGCTTAAGGGGACTTTTTCCACTGACTTTAATGGCAGTTGTTCTGGGTTCTTGTTGTCTCTCTCACTCTGCCTGTTGTATGGCCCCTATTATTTGTAGTCAGCAGGGAACAATTCTCTCCCTCCTTTCACAGTGAATTATTGAGGCACAGAGGGTGGGATTCACAAAGGTGCTTAGTCACCTAAGCCCCCAGACTTAGGCACTTTTGGGTGCCACTGCGATACATAAACCCCCTGCTCGGATGCCACCAAACCCTGTGGGCGCGTAAACTTGCTTGGCACCTACTTTTTGTGGTAAAAATTCCCTAGGTTCCTACGTTTCTGCCTCCGAGTATGTGTACTTCAGCCTTTCTCAGGCTTTCTGGGCACCTATCTCCCGCCTAAGTCCCAGAGCGAATCATGAACCAGGGGAAGGTCGGTGTGACAGGTTCTGCCGGGGTGCCACCTGGAACTGGGGTACCACTGAGCCCTGTGACCCACCAGCCTGGGATCCCTTTCACAGTATACTGCTGTGACAAGCTGCAAAGCCCTCCAGCCTGCACTTTCACCAGAATTCACACAGGTAGCGACACACCCGGCTGCAGTTACATGCAGGCTCTCTAACCACCAGCTTCCTAGCCTAGCACCTCATTTGTCCTGCCCTAGTCAAATCTGGCCAGTATATGGGTTTAATACCCAGTCCACCTCTGCTTCAATGTGAAAAGGAGAATGGGGGATGCAAACATCCCAGCTGAGTGCCCTAACCACTGCGCTAGGGGTGAAAAAGGAGGTCTTCCTCCTTCTCCTCTCCTTCCTCATCCCCCCACCTCCCCTAGCTGTTTTGTGTAGATCTAGGCAGTCTCTGAGCGCATCTGCTGCCATAGGCGCTGACTTTATTTTGTTTTACCCCAGGGGTGCTCCATCCCCGCTCAGCCTGAGGCCCTGCCACTACTTCACCCCTCCCTCTGATGCCTCGCTCTTGCTCTGCCTCTTCCTGCCCCCACTCCGCCCCCTCCCCCATGGTCCCATCCTTGCTCCACCCCCTTCCTGAGGCCCCCACCTCTGGCTGCTCTCTGCTCTCTGCCAAACCCCTCCCCCAGCTGCCAAACAGCTGATCAGTGGAACCCTACCGAACAGCTGATTGGGGGTGGGCTGCCAAACAGCTGATAACAGGGCCCTGCAGAACAGCTGTGGCTGGTGGGTGCTGAGCATCCACTATTTTTTTTCCCTGTGTGCTCCAGCCCCAGAGCACTCACGGTGTCAGCACCGATGCCTGTTGTATTAGGCCCCCCCCACACGTGAGGTGGCCAAATGTCTATCTTCACCCAGCTTGTTACTTGCTAGCAGAAAGAGGCACCTCCGTGAAGCCAGGACTTAGGCACCTATCTCTGAGAGCAGGTTGGAGCTTAGCACATACCTCTCTCATTGGCATCTCCCATTAGCTAGCTTAGGCAGTTTCCTGCTTAGCATGTGCTGGCTTTTGTGAATCGAATTCTAAGGCATCTGCCTGTCTCCATTCATTGTATAGGGAGCCTAGGTGCCTAACTCAGGCTTTGTGAATCGTGGTGTGTTCCTGTGATTTTTCTCAGCACCTAAAAGCTGTTGCAATGCTCAGTGCCAAATTGCCTAAGTCCCTTTGTGACCAGAGAGAGAAATTGACTTTTGGAAGGTCACATAAAGAATCTATGACAAAGCTAGGAATTGAACTCCCATCACCTGAGTCACAGCCCAGTGCCTTGCCCATGCTTCCTTCTTCCTCTAGGGTGAATTATTCTGCTTTTCAGATTAGTTATGATTCAATTTCTAGGGCTGCCATAAAGCTGGAGTGTCAGCAAATCACAGGCAACAGGGCTGGCTCGTTTCTGCACGCTCCACTGCGTCGTTATGGTTCCCAAACACGCAGTGGAGTAACAGTCACAGTGTTCGTCAACATGGGGATGCATTTTAACAGGCTACTCCCATGGCTGTGTTTGTAAAATGGAATTAAAATGATTAGAACTCATCTAGCCAGGTAATCACAACGCTGCCCAGAGTTAGGTCTCTGGCTTTTACCCAGCGGGTTATATATCAGACAGCTGTGCCATTGCTTGATTGTTTGACGCCCTGCTGGTAACCTGCCACATTGCAGGTCATGCACAAGGAAGCTAGTCAGAAATGTATAATAGAGAGATTCACCCGAGCACAGTGGGAGATGATAGCTTTAAGTAACGAAGCATGATCCTCCCTGCTTATTGCAATAGATGAGTTTGGCAGCTCATGCTTGAGGGTGCCATCTAGTGGCTGAAAGAAGATTAGCTAAAACTGTTAGCTGCCCCTTCCTCCCCCAGCACTTTTTGTTTTTAGAAAAAAGTATTGCTGAGATTCCCTCTTACGGAATTTCAGGAGACAGACTTCATACTTCTAATGAGTAACTGACAGCTAAATGAACTGCACGGTTAGTGGAATAGTGTGGCATGGCAGAAAGGGCATCTGGTCAATATCAATTTGCAAGTGGAAGGAGGGACTGAGTTTAAGCTGAAAGGAAAATAAGGAAGTGGTTTTCAAATTTCTGAACGGACTGGAATGGATCCATAAGTTGTCTGTGGCTCCGGGTGCCTGGAAGTAAGAGTATTTTAGAACAAGTAGGGATGCGATGGAGTGACTCAATGGCATCTGTGAAATGCATTATTTATTTGTATTACAGGGGTGCCGAAAAGCCCCAGCCAAGATCAAGGCTCCATTGCATTTAGTGCTAGATGTATTCCATAGTAAGGGATGGTTCCTGCTCCAAAGAGTACAATTTAACTAGACAAGAGGGGAGAAAGGGGGGATTTACACATGGAGAACTGATACCCAGAGAGAGAGAGAGAGATTACTTGCCCAGAGTTTATAGGATGTCCATGAAACAGCTGGGAATTGAGCTGAATCCCAGGCTGGTGCCAACAGTCACACGACTCTCCCACTTCCCAACAAAACAAACCCTGAGCCCTTTAATGCTAGAAAACTCAATCTAGCGCCAGGTGGAATTGCCAGTCAATTCACTTGGCTGTTGACAGCTGCACCCGAGTTTGTTAGGAGCATACAAGACAATAAAGCACTTGACTACCACACCTCCCACTTCTTCAGTACACCCAGAGCCATGTCAGTTAGTGTCACCCCATTACTTTCCAGAGATAGCATCCGTGTAACATCTCTCAGAATCCTTCCTGGGGACTGCTTTCTGAGTGCCACTTTCCTAGATGAGTTGTGTCAGTGGAAGCAGGAATGCCTGTAAGTGCACAGCATACATGATTGCCTGGAAAAAGAAAAGGACAGCAGACATTATACACACACAGGATATACCCTTGCAGGTTACACAGGTTGTGCACTAGTTACCGTGAAGATGTAGGGACATCAGGAAATAGTTGAAAGCTCTAATTTCAGAAACGCTGAAATATGATGTTCCTGAAACACACTGTGAAATTGATGTTTGTCAGCTATTCACTGAATGGCAGCCATGAAACTGACAAGAATGTCAATTTCCTTAGCAGAGCTGCCGCAGGGAGCCAGCGGGACCTGTGATGGGTCCCCAGGGCTGCTAGGCTTTCTTCTCCTGCTGGGGGTCTGGAGTCTGGCAAGTATCCTGCCATGGAGTGGGGATCTTAGCAGCCCCAAAAGACCTGGCTTTAGCCAAGGCTGCTGCCGCAGAGCAGGGACCTATCCTGGCTCTCTCATTTTGTTGTGAAAAACTTTGAAAGGTCTAATCTTCATTCTGATGTGTAACAAAAACAAATATTGAAATAGCTTTTTTTTTTTTGTGAAATGGAATTTGTGTTGTCTGAAAGTTAACCACATGCACAAGTGTTTGCAAGATCAGGGCTATTTCACTTTAGTTTTGAAAGTTCTTTTCTTCCTTCTCTGGCTGTGCAACACGACACTTGGTCCCGTCAGCTCTTCCAGCTCGATGGTTGATCCATGAAGTCATTGCCTCAAATTTGCATCCTAGGGATGTCAATGAAATCTTCAAGGTATCTAATCTGGCAAGCTCTTGTACAATCATATCTCTCACTGACCGGTCCTGCTCCGGGGAAGTTAGTGTATTAGCTGCTGTTTGCAAAAATGGGTCAGCTCTGGGTGTGGCTTGAAGAAGTGCTCTCTGCTGTCTTCTTTGGACACTTATACCCTGATCCTGATCCCGTAAACTGCTCTATGCGGGATGCAACATGGACCAGTGAGAGGTTGTGTCACTGCTTGTCCTGAAACCTAAGTGCCTTAAAATGCTCTGCTGCTATAGCTCCCTGTCTGGATGCTCCCAGCCAGCAGACAACTATGCACTGAGTGTCTATGTGATGAATAGCCCTGGTTCAGCAACTCTGACTCCAGCAGCCTGCTTGTTACACCACATCCTCACTCTGCTCTTCACCAGACTTGGTTACTACTAGTCAAATGACCTCAACATACCCCACATCCTGAATGTCCCCAAAACCGTATGCCCTGAAACGTCCAGCCTCTATTGGAACATTTGGTAATAAGGTCCGTTGCTCCTTTAAAGAGACAAAAACACAATAGTTTGTTGTGTTAACTGGAGTTAAACAGTCCCTTTGATTCGAACACAGCACTGGGTTAGTTTAGATTGGACGTAAAGGAAGTTTATTAACAAAAAGAGAAGATTGGAAGTGAGTTCAAGTGTAAAGGAGAAAGGCAGAAATAGTTACCAGCAAATAAAAGTGCGAAAGTGAAATCCCTTGTGGCTCTTTGCCCCTCTCTTTTTTTTTATAATTCAGTGAACCTTTGAAATCTGCCCTTCTCAAAGTCCAGTGCCCCTGCAGTGAGGAGAGGTACCATGGAGTCTGATGGAGAAGGTTCCATGCTGGTTTCTTCCCCACTGGTGCTTTCTACCATGCACGTTGATCTCACCCTGCAGCCTCTGACGTGCCAATGAATGGCTGCTTGACTGTGGTTGCCAATTGTCTGTGATTGCACCTGGATGGAGGCATCAGCCTTTTTGTCTGGAAAAAACCTGTTTACCTGCCCTCCAAACTTACTGATTCAAGCACATTTTAGTCCCATATTTCTTTCACATTTGTACAGTCCTTTGGGTGTTTACTGTACATACAACATGAAAGAATATTAATGATCAGTGTGTTACCGGTTTTTCCAATGATGCCTTACACAACACCTGTTAGATACAGATTATGATGTACACCGAATCGGGGTACACTGAACTGGTCAGGCCAGCTGAAACTCTCTGTACCGGAGCCCCTTGTTCTCTGGCACTGGGATGCTCTTACGGTCACAGCACGTTTCTTCCGTCACAAGATTGGGGGCTTAAGGCCTAATAATGCTGTTAGTAGCATGTGAGAACAGAAGTCCACCAGCAAGATCAAAGCTTTAAACTGTACCCACTCTGTCTTTGGCTGTTAGAAGTGAGAACTCTCTGGGGTTAGCATCTCCTCTTGTTGCACTAGCTGTACTGGCAAAAGTCTTCAGGTTCTGCCCCTCTACTTCTTATTTATTATTAAGAGCATTTTAACTCATATTATTTTATTGTGTGGTGATGCATTTTGTGACAACCTGATTTTTAGTATTTAAAAAATTAGCTCTGACATGTACTATATTTGCACCGCAGCCCCCTGGCCAGATTTGTAGTTCTGCAGTTGCATTTCCTACATATTGAATGAAAACTCATCAACACATCTCAGAATAGGAATATTAAAGACTTGTAGCAAACTACCCAGGAACAGTCTCTAGACAAGGAAATATTTGGCAAATAACATAAAATAATAAAAATGTACAAGTAATTTGTAGGCTCTTCATGGAGAGAACCATCGCTGAGTACATTATTTGCTGCATGTTGTTCACTCAGGTCTAAATATCAGTGGAGCTTGCCACCTGGTATAAAGAAAGATGAGTACTGCAACAGTACAATCAATCGGCTAAACTAAGGTGGGATTTTTAAAATGGCTGAACATTGTCCTAAATTTCCTCCCATTGAAGTCAATGGGTATTTTGCCATTGATATCAATGGGAGTGGGGTTAGGCTAACCTTGATCATATCTGAAAAATCCCATCCCTAGTTTTGAAGAGTCTGGGCAATGGAAATATCTGTGCTTCTGATTGACGTAAGTGTTTTTCGGGCTCCTTAGTGCCACATATGAATGCAGTTTGGCATTGCAACGTCAAAGGTACAGTGCTTGATACCTTCACTCGCTTATGACTTTTTTTATATTCTAGAAGGCAATAACATTTTAAAACTGGATGGGGTAGCGGGATGGGACCTTTCCAAGTCTTTGCACTTCTTCAGTTGACTGATCTTTCTTCAAAATATTTGTTATCGCCTGCTCTTGCTGAGTGTCGGCTAAGTTGCAAAGTTAGCTGCAGTGTAGTGTTCAGAATTGGAGGGGTCAGATCTAAACCTGAGCAGTTGTTCGGGTTACTCAGATCATTGATGTTTCAGAAAAACAAGGCTAACACAGACCTTAGTAAAAAGAACAGGAGGACTTGTGGCACCTTAGAGACTAACAAATTTATTTCAGCATAAGCTTTCGTGGGCTACAGCTCACTTCTTCGGATGCATAGAATGGAACACACAGGCAGGAGATATTTATACATACAGAGAACATGAAAAGGTGGAAGTATGCATACCAACAGGAAGAGTCTAATCAATTGAGATGAGCTATCATCAGCAGGAGGAAAAAAAAACTTTTGAAGTGATAATTGAGATGACCTGTAGAAGGTGTGAGGAGTGTGTTTAATGGCCACGTGTCAGCACCACAGTTTGCCCCACTTGTGTCATTTGTTCAAACTTCCAGTGAAAAGGCCAAGAACTGAATGATCTGCTCCTTGTGCCCTGAGAAGGGGACGCCAAAGGTCACTGAGCTCTGACTAGGGAAAAGGTCTTCCTAGAATGGTTTGCACCCCTTCCACAGAGGGAGAGAAGATGATCCAAAGCTTTGGGTGCTAGCCTAGCCTAGCCTGTGGGACGCCTGGGTTCAGTTCCCTCCTGTGCCCCAGGCATTCTGTCTGAGCTTGGATAAGTCATTTAGTCTCTCTGTGCTTCAGTTCCCTATCTGTAAAATGGGAATTATAGCACTGCCCTTCCTCAGAGGGGTGTTATCAGGATAAATACGTTAAAGATTGTGAGGTGCTTGGCTAGTCCAGTGATGGGGAGTTATAAGTACTGTAGATGGAAGAAGCAGGGAATATCAGATGTCTCTGTGGCACAGTTTCTAACCCCACAGAGAGTTCCCTGCAGAATTGGGATGGGGGGGTGTTAATGCAAGGAGGTGTGTGCACAATATCCTCCAGCAGAGACTCCACTTATCTTGTCACTGTTATTAGGAGAGGGATCTGTGTAGGATTAATTTTGGAAAAGTTTTGGGGGAGTATTTTAATTGCCTTGGCTAAGCTTTGGTTTTCCTTCTTTATTGAAATTTTCTTGTATGCGTTGGCACCATGGCTCTCCCTATGGTGGCAGTGTTACAACAGCCAGGAAAGGCTGTGAATGGTGGCCTGCGTAGTACACCAGGATTGTCATACACATGTTGGGTGAAATCCTGACCCCCATAATGACAAAACTCCCACTGACTTCAGTGGGACCAGAATTTCACTCTTTGAGTCTGCTGCAATAGTTACCATAGCATTCTGTGTACTAACCATTATGAACAGTGGCTCCTAGCATCCCATATTGTCCAAGTGCTCCCAAGGCATATTGCACCACCGTGGCAGGTCTGGTGTGTATCAGAACGCTTTATGTTGATCCATGGCTTGTATTGTTAATATGCTGGGCATTTCTCCTTCTGTCTTTGCAGTTAACAAGTATGTGGTCAGAGTGTTTACCGGAGACATTAGCGGCAGTGGAACAGATGCGGATGTCTTCATTAATATCTTTGGCGAGAATGGAGACACAGGTATTCAAATGCAAATCATTTCCTAAAATACTTTTTCCTGCTCTGCCCTAGGCAAGCCTGGTATCTGAACAACAAACAGCACAATCTGGAAAATGCAAAATGATTTGGCTCCCTGAAAGGACAACAAATGGCCCATCTAGTTTAGGATTTTTTAGACCCATAATTTTCAGCAGGTGCAACAGCAGAACAGCTGGAATATGAACCAGGGTCAGGCTTTTCTACCACTGTGTCATCTAACACAAAAATTCCTGGTATAGACACACGGGCATAGACCAGTTCAACAGGGAAACAATCCACTAAAATATCTGATGTTCCCATACATGAACAGAAAACAAAATATTGGCAGTCCCTTTTGGGAAGCTGAGAGAAGAATTTTGTCCACGCATATTCTTTCAAACTTTAATTGTCAACTATGATTGAATATCTATCCATTTAAAGTGTGATCGTGTCACCATTTGTATCATCATTTAATTCAAATCAGCTGATAAGCTGCATTTATTTTGTGAAACAGAGGCTGTAGCAAAATATGATAGTATGCACTTGATTTTAGTAAACATTATGTTTCATCTATAAGTTCAGAATAATAATTAGAGATGGGCCCAAACCAACCCTCGCACCCACCTTACAGAAAAGTCTTCAGTAAAAAAATGAAATCCTTTCTATAGTTTAACTATCCTATAGAATTTAATACAGAAAGATATCACTTCTCTTGCATTACTCAGAGACTCATAGACTTTAAGGTCAGAAGGGACCATTATGATCATCTAGTCTGACCTCCTGCACAATGGAGGCCACAGAATCTTACCCATCCACTCCTGTAACAAACCCCTAACCTATGTCTGAGTTATTGAAGTCCTCAAATCGTGGTTTGAAGACCTCAAGGTGCAGAGAATCCTCCAGCAAGTGACCCATGCCCCACACTGCAGATAAAGGCGAAAAACCTCCAGTGCCTCTGCCAATCTGCCCCGGAGGAAAATTCCTTCCCGACCCCAAATATGGCGATCAGCTAAACCCTGAGCATGTGGGCAAGACTCACCAGCCAGCACCCAGGAAAGAATTCTCTGTAGTAACTCAGATCCCACCCCATCTAACATCCCATCACAGACCGTTGGGCATATTTACCTGCTGATAATCGAAGATGCCAAATTAATTGCCAAAATTAGGCTATCCCATCATACCATCCCCTCCATAAACTTATCAAGCTTAGTCTTGAAGCCAGATATGTCTTTTGCCCCCACTACTCCCCTTGGAAGGCTGTTCCAGAACTTCACTCCTCTAATGGTTAGAAACCTTCGTCTAATTTCAAGTCTAAACTTCCTAGTGTCCAGTTTATATCCATTTGTTCTTGTGTCCACATTGGTACTAAGCTTAAATAATTCCTCTCCCTCCCTGATATTAATCCCTCTGATATATTTATAAAGAGCAATCATATCCCCCCTCAGCCTTCTTTTGGTTAGGCTAAACAAGCCAAGCTCTTTGAGTCTCCTTACATAAGACAGGTTTTCCATTCCTCGGATCATCCTAGTAGCCCATCTCTGAACCTGTTCAAGTTTGAATTCATCCTTCTTAAACATGGGAGACCAGAACTGCACACAGTATTCCAGATGAGGTCTCACCAGTGCCTTGTACAACGGTACTAACACCTCCTTATCTTTACTGGAAATACTCGCCTGATGCATCCCAAAACCACTTTAGCTTTTTTAACGGCCATATCGCATTGGTGTCTCATAGTCATCCTGTGATCAACCAATACTCCGAGGTCCTTCTCCTCCTCTGTTACTTCCAACTGATGTGTCCCTAATTTATAACCAAAATTATTGTAGTTAATCCCTAAATGCATGACCTTGCACTTTTCACTATTAAATTTCATCCTATTACTATTACTCCAGTTTACAAGGTCATCCAGATCTTCCTGTGTGATATCCCGGTCCTTCTCTGTGTTAGCAATACCTCCCAGCTTTGTGTCATCTGCAAACTTTATTAGCACATTCCCACTTTCTGTGGAATGGTTCTTAAACATCTGTTGAAAGGATTTCATTCCCTATTAAATTCTATCGGCTTTTAGAGTAATTAATGTAGAATACTATTGGTTTTATCCCTGTTCAATTCTTCAACACTTTTCCATAAAAGCAAACTCCTTTGAGTTTAGAGGTGTTGAAAATCCAAACTTGCAAATAACTCCTCTCTTTATAGTGGTCTTGAGTAAAATTCAGAATCCAAAAGCCCCTGAACTTTGAGGCATGGTAAATCTGGAATTCTGCAGCTTGTATCTACCCCTAAAAGTATTTTAAATGGTTGGATAGACTTTTAAAAGCAGAACTGTTTGAAATGTTGCAATAGAGAAAATAAAAGAGCCACCCAGTCATCTATCTTTGGAAACTTCTGAGTGATGTAAGTAACTGTCATAGGGCGACCTGGCTTGGAGCACCCTCCTACAGCAAGCCATTCTATGACTGGTGTGCCTGCCTCAGTTTCTCTTTCACGCGCACTTGCTTAAGTAGTACCTCTATTTAGGGCCAGTTAATTACAATAAATAATGCCCCATAAGAGTCCCAAACATAGTTTACTTCTCACATTCACAGTATATAGTCCTTAAAACCCTGTTCTTCCCCATGGGAATCCCTCTAACCTCTCTGCTGGGAGTCCTTCCATACCATACTGCAGTATCTTCTGCCACACCTGGGCTCTTCGTCACACACCTCCTGTCCTTTTACCAGGACAGCCACCACCCCTCAGCCCTTCCAGATGGGGTGCAGCCCCACTCTTCCCAGTGGGAACTCTCCCTGCCGCTCTGCTGGGAGCCCTTCAGCCCTCTGACTCCAGCTCATGCGTGTCTGCCGTTAAGTCTCTCCACTGCTTCCCTCCCATCAGCCCTCTCTGGCCCTTGGCTCCAGCTCTCTGACGTGAAAGCCAGCAGTCAACTCCCTCTGCTGTTCTCCTGCCTTCAGCCCTCCAGCCCTGGCTTGGGGAAATCAGCCAGCAAACCCCACTTGCTGCTCTCCTGCTTTTGTGTGTGCTGAAGGAATGGTGCTACATCATTGGATTATAAAGTTCCCTGTCTTCTACTATCCGCACTGTATAGAAGCAGTGTTTTGGTACTGGTTGATTTAGTCATAACAGTAGCGTTGCTAGACAGAGATTTTTGTAAATGTATAAATATGTACTGAGACCTTCACCAACTTTTTCCCATCTCAATCACCTGTCCCTTTGCCATTGTTTTGCTTAGGGGAGAGGAGACTGGACAATGACAAGGACAACTTTGAAAAGGGAGCAGAGGACAAGTTCACCCTTGATGCTCCAAATTTGGGAAAGTTACGGAAAATTACCATAGGCCACAATAACAAGGGTGGCTCTGCCGGCTGGTTCCTTGACAAGGTTAGTTATTCCTTAGGAGACAGTTAATTAGGGCTGCGCTGAGACCAAAACGTCTAACTTCTCATCTACTCACTGGTTTGATACCAACAGACCCAAATACTCACGGGTAATTTGGTCATTCAAGTTTCTTGTTACTCAGAAAAGTGTGGGTGAAGCATTCAGCATTCAAAGCTAATAACCACACCAAAATCTTCGGAGATAATTGATGTTTAAAACTGCAAATCTGGTGTTGACGATGGTATGTGAAGGGCGAGTGCAGGTGTTATAGCAGAAACTTCTCTTACCTGCCCTGCCAGTGAATTCAGTCATGTCCTGCAACACTCTAGTTTTGAGCCTGCTGTAAATAGTTGGTCCAATAAAAGATATTACCTCACCCACCTTGTCCCTTTAATGTTCTGGGACCGACACAGCTCTAACACTGCATATATTCTAAATAGAGGAGCTCAAGCATGTGACCAAAAAACAGAGGCGCTGAGTTTCTGAATTCCTGGGGGGCGCTTGATCCCTGCTCTAGCCCAGGCCTCGCCCCCACTCCACCCCTTCCCTCAAGCCCCCCCGCCTCTTCCTGCCCCTGCTCCTTCCCCCACCCCCCGTGCCTTCTGCACGCCACTGAACAGCTGATCACCAGTGGGTGGGAGGTGCTGGGGGGGAGGGGAAGGAGCTGATCGGTGGGGCTGTGAGTGGGTGCTGAGCACCCACTGTTTTTTTTCCATGGGTGCTCCAGCCCCAGAGCACTCAGAGTCGGCGTCTATGCCAAAAATGGAGACCAGGTTGTAACTCACCATTTACTTGACCTAAATCAGTGTTTGGGCCCTGGAGTGCAGAGGTGTAAGTACTCTGCACCTTCTAACATCAACCCTTCCCGCTCACTGCTCGCCTCACTCGTTCAATGAAAGGCCTGTTCATGTGACTCACATCTGTGGCAAACACTTATTATTTTACAGGCCAGTGCAAGGTCCAGGCACCACTGAGCTCCCATATAATAATTTAGTGGTACAAGGGCACGCTATAGAAAGTCTACAGTTTACTGTGTCTTGTTTGAGTGAAAACTGTTGCATGATCATTTGCATGGTAAATGGAGGGGGTGGGGGTTAAATGGGCTACTAACTTTTCTCTGTGTCTGCTAATGTGCTCACTGCTTTTACTCCGCATGACTGCAGCTCACCACCTTCTTTGTGCAACCAAAGGACCTCTCATTAACAGTTCTCCTTGGAAGTCCCTGTTTGATTTCTTTCCTCTCCAGCCGCAAACGCTCACTGAAGTTAATGGCAAATCTGTCATTTAGAGCATTTGTGACTAGGGGCATAGCAAATGAGTCAAATTGCTGGACCTCTTACAATATAGAAAACTTACCCGTGCAATAAGTATACCGCATCTGGGCAGATTAACAGAAATCGTCCATGCTATTTCAAAGCGCTTTTAGCTCAAGTGGGTCCAGCTACTATATAGGTATCATTCTAAAAGGTGAGCTGCAGTCAGTGGGAATTGTAGGTTCCCATATCAGAAAATCATGTGGAATGTTTTGCCTGCAGATCCACCCTGATTTATTTTCAGTAATTCCAGGCATAGCTATAATCCTTGTGTAGGAGATCTTCAAGGAAGACCTCTTGTAGGTGCTGCAGGACATGGTGTTGGTGATTCAACAGATGACACATTTCCTGCTGAGTTATTACTGAACCAACTCCCCAAAATGATGTTAGGGAGCTCTGTACTAGATGGTGTCATTGTTCAGATGAGATGCAAAACCATGGTTATAATCTGGTGACTATTATATATATTAAAAAGGGTTCTGATTAACACTGAAATTATGTGGTAATGAATATCATAGTAATTTGTCCTAAGCCAAACTTTATAACCCACACCATTCACCCTTGAAACTTTTTGTATGTTTAGTTCAATTATGCACTCATTCAGTAGTTCATCTACCCAAACATGATCCAGTGATAACAGCACAGGTTACTTAAAGGCTTGTTTAACAACTTGCAAAATAATTACCTTTGATATCTGGGTGATATGAATCATTCCCACATCTTACAGTAATATGCACCATTTTGGAAACATGGACAGACATAAAACACAAAGAAATATAGAGGGAAAAAAATGTTAATAAAATAGCTGTCTTCTTTCAAAGCTTCACCAGTACAACCTTATCTGTTGTTGTTTGCATTGGGATCGTGCCCAGAGTCCCCCAGCTGTGCATACACAGAGACAGCCCCTCCCTTGAAGCGCTAACAATCTAAATAGACTAGACAGCCAAAGAGTGGGGAAGAGGAAGTATTATTATTCCCAAATTTGCAGATTAAGCAATTCGCCCAAGGTCACACAGGAAGCCTATGGAAGAACTGGGACTAGAGCATAGTGTCAATGTGTCAATTCAGTGCCTTGACCTTAAGACCAATTTTGCTGTCTGTCTAACTTTGCCTTTATCTTGGGGCTTTGTTGTACGGTTCACTCCAGTTAGCTGTCTCTCCCCACTGCAAGGGTTGCAAAAAGGCTGCTTTTCCAAACTGGCTTGCCCCAGTTACTAGTATCGTTTTATTTGCTTTGTGCCAGCAGCGTGTTTGCTTCCTGTCAACTTGACAGAGTTAAGAGTCTCAAATCGCAAGGCTCATTCTAATTCAAGATGCAGAAGCTAGGCAGCCCTTTCATCCATTTGTTGCTGGCTCTAGGGATGGTCCAGCAAGGTGCCAAGTTTCTTCATCTCGGGGGTGCTCAGGCTTTGTAGGACTGAGCCCTTGGAGAAGAAAGTTAAAGGATAGAAGATGAAATGAGACAACAGTGGTTCCAGTTCAATCAAGTCATTCCTTAGAACGGCACTGCAGAGTGTTTTATAATAGAAGATAAACACTGATATAACTCACTCAGAGTTCGAACTCCTGGTATTCTCCTATCAGATAATAAAAGGTTAAAGAGTATTTAGATAACGAATATATTGACATCAGCAGGGCCTGATGAATGCACCCTAGAGTGCTGAAGGAATCAGTGTCTGAACCATTGGCAAAAAGGCAATTACTGTACTATATTGGGTTGTATTACTAGGAATGTCACATGTAAAACAAGTCAGATAATTATTCTGCCCTATTTAGTGTGTTTAGGTCTAAAGCATGTGAAAGTTCAAAGGAGAGCAAGAAAGATGATTAAAGATCTGGAAAATAAGAGCTGTGAGTAAAAAGTTAAGTGAACTCAGCAAATTCTCTTTGGAGAAAAGCAGACTGAAGAGAGATGGGGTTAACTGCCTGCAGATGTGTGAATAGATTTTATAAAGGGGACAGCAAGGACAGAATGGGAAACTCCTTATTGTAGGAAAGAGGTAAAATGTAGGTTCGATACCAGAAAATGTAGAGAGAACACGCAGCCACTGGGCCAAGCTCTAAAAGGAGGTTTTGGAATTGTTTTCACTGGAAACACTCGAAGATAGGCTAGACTACACTCCTTCTTTGTGAGAGGCAATTTAGGAGTAACGAATTCTGAATTCAGTTTTACACATTTACAGGGAGCTGGACTAATTGACCCAGTAAAGTTTCTTTTGGACCCTGCTGAAAATTGTTTAAATAGGTCCAGATCCAAAGCCAATGGAATTCAGTAACTTCCTTGTTACTATAGCTGAAAGAGAGTGTGTGAAAGAGTCTGTGACCCAGGAACAACAAAGCAAAGAACTGAAGCATGCACTTGCAATTCCAGCATAAAGACGATTCCAACCGGAGTCCTTCCTACTGTATTGAGTGGAGATCTGAGTCCATCATGTTTAACTCAAGCTCAGCTAAGACTGGAGAGTGTGTTTGTTAAATCTGTGTCAGATGGTGTTTGCTTGAAGAAGTGCATGAAGGGTTGGATGCTCTTGAGGCTAAGCCATGGGACTAGGGGTTGAGGATCTTTGGTTCTATTCCTCACCCTGCCACTGATTCTTTATGAGAATTTGGGTGATTCAATCACATCTCACTCTCCTCATCTTTAAAATAGAGATAATACTTCCCATCCACACAGGTCTATTGGAAAGCTTAGATGAAGGTTTGTAAAAGTGCTGCAAGTTTCTCAGATGGAAGGCTGTACATGGGTTATATGTATATATATGTGTGTGTGTGTATATATATATATTGCACATACAAAAATTGTTAAAAGAGCAATAAGATTGCAAAGTCAAGTACTCAAAAATTAAGAAATGTTAGAATTAAGGTTGTCTGTGCAACCTTAATTCTGCCCTCATGTATTTATGCATTATGATACAGTCTTTAATTAAATGATCACATGCTATTTTTTCCACAAGACCCCATCTCTTTCATTACACAGGATGGACCATGCTCAGTTAATGACCAGCTGTTCAATATTTTGTTTTATCCTCATTGTCACTAGTCAAATGCTGCTCTTTATACAGGGCTACTCTATGACGTTCATCACTACAGTATCTGAGTGCTTCACAAATGTTAATACATTTATCTTCACAACACCCCAGTGTGGCAAGGGAGTGCTATTATCTCCATTTTACCACTGGGCAATCGAGAAGGGAGATTAAGGTCAAAAGTGTCCACTGCTTTTGGGTACCCGATTTTAGATGCCTAGGACCTGATTTTTCAGAGTACTTAACATAATATAGCACTTATATCTTCAAACCAGATTCTAGTTGGGCACCCAGAAAATAAGGAACACACAGTTAGTGGCCATTGGTTAAAATGATTTCCCCAGCATTACCCAGGAACTCTGTGGCAGAGGCAGAGATAAAATCCAATTCTCCAGGGAAGCATTCAACTGCCTTAACCATGAGACCATCCTTTCTCATCCTGCAGTCCTCTGCCTCGTTTACTACAGACCTTCCAACTTCTACAACAATTGGGGCAGGGGTCCTACAGACAACAGCTTCCTTAACTAAGCAACCCCAGCTCATCCCCAGTACTGTGGAGCTGTGGGAACTGAAATTATGCAAAGTCTTATAACTTGGCCAAATTTGGATGTTTTTTCCATGGGCACAGCAAAAGGCACATTCCTGACACAAAGGTCATACACCCCTGCCAAATTGCAACCCCCTCCACCAAAGCATGGTGTCGCTAGAATTCCCCAACAAAATGGTGGTAAGAATGTTTTTTAAATGACAAAATAATGTACTTCTCCTATTCTCTGAAACAGGTGTACCATTTTTTGCTGAAACGTCAAAGAAAAAGAATGAGCCTTTGTCAGACACACAGCATAGAAAATTTCAGGCCAAACAGTTAAAATTTGACAAAGTTATAAACAACTGAAAACATGGTTTTATAATGGCAAGCTTAAGTATAGGCATCACTGCCTCCCCTGCCTATAAAATAAGTAAAGAAATAGAACAGGGGTAGGCAACCTATGGCACGTGTGCCAAAGGCGGCACGTAAGCTGATTTTCAGTGGCACTCACACTGCCCGGGTCTGGCCACCAGTCTGGGGGGCTCTGCATTTTAATTTAATTTTAAATGAAGCTTCTTAAACATTTTAAAAACCTTATTTACTTTACATACAACAATAGTTTAGTTATATATTATAGACTTATAGAAAGAGACCTTCTAAAAATGTTTAAATAAATAGGTATATCTCCATTTATTTATTTATCTCCTAGAACTGGAAGGGACCTTGAAAGGTCGTTGAGTCCAGCCCCCTGCCTTCACTAGCAGGATCAAGTACTGATTTTTGCCCCAGATCCCTAAGTGGCCCCCTCAAGGATTGAACTCACAACCCTGGCATGCAAAACCTTAAATTAGAGTATAGAGAATAAATGAAGACTCGGCCTACCGCTTCTGAAAGGTTGCTGACCCCTGAAATAGAATATAAATTCACCACAACCTCAGCTGGTGTTGTTTTCCTGATTTACACCAGTTGAGGATCTGGCCCAGTTTTTTTGAAGCCTAGGTAACGTGACTGTTGGTACACTAGAAATGTAAGTATTATCTCACTCTTTAGTACCATTACTGGGGTCTAAACCAAAGTTTGCTATTTAAACTGCCGAGTGGGAACAGAGAAAATGGAGACCAGAGCCCTGGGGAATCCCTCCGATAAGTGGGAACAGACCACAGGAAAAGGAGCATCATTAGGATACTATAAATAGTCCCTGCATGACATAGACTTTAGAGCCACTTAGTTTAGGTCAGTGGTGGCACAGACACTGGGGAAGTGACAAGGAGCAGCCAGAAACTAACCCTCCCCTTTACGGCAGTAATCAGTAAGATAGTTGTGAACATAAATAAAGCCATTTCTGAGCTGTGAGCTTGACATGAAATCTAGCTGGAATGTAAGCCACCCCGAGTTTGAAGGTGCAGGGTAAAACATCACAGAATTTGTTTTTCTCCTTGTGCTGTTTTTCCCAAAGTGTTCTATGATCTAGTAAAGGAAGCTTTGTCAGACCCAGACACACACATTAAACATCTCTGGTCGTTCTTCGCACGCTTCCCGAGTTGTGGATGTTGCTGTCTAGTTGTTTATGCTCAGAGTGAGCTTGCCAGCTCTAAATATAAAATTAAATGTGAATAAACAGAAGCATAAGAAAAGTAATAATTTATAAGAGAGGGCTTCTAACCGTTGATACTCCTATCGTGACTGCTGCTGGGCACTGCTATTATAGACACCTCCAGTCCACATGTACCTTAATGGAGCAGTCTTTTTTAGGATCCAGTGCACTGCTGCTGCTTGATTTCCCAGCATTCATTACCACCCAAACTCTGGAGACAAGCTCCCTTCCGGGTTTGACTATATGCCATTAGAACCGGAGGCAGCTGGCACTACCAGCTACAACCAAAGTCTTAGATCAGGGGTCGGCAAACTTTTTGGCCTGAGGGCCACATCGTGGTATGGAAATTGTATGGAGGGCCAGCTGGGGCAGGGGATTGGGGCGCATGGGGGGGAATGAGGGCTCTGGCTGGGGGCGCAGACTCTGGGGTGGGGCTGGGGATGAGGGGTTTGAGGTGCAGGAGGGTGCTCCGGGCTGGGATCAAAGGGTTTAGAGGGCGATCAGGGCTGGGGCAGGGGGTTGGGGCATGGGGTGGCTCAGGGGTGCAGGATCTGGGTGGTGCTTATCTGAAGTGGCTCCTGGAAACAGCAGCCTGGCCCCACTCTGGCTCCCACACAGAGGTGAGACCATGCCACTCTGCATGCTGCCCTGTCTGCAGGCATCACACCAGCAGCTCCCAGCAGCCCTGGTTCCCAGCCAATGGGAGCTGCAGAGCTGGCGCTTGGGGCAGGGGCAGCGTGCGAAGCCCCCTGGCTGCTCCTGCTTCTTGGCATTGTGTGGAGCTGCTGCACGCGCGGAGTGGAGCAAAGCACACCCCGATCCTGCTCCCCGGCTGGGAGCTTGAGGGCCAGATTAAAAGGTCCGATGGGCCGGATGTGGCCTGCGTGCCGTAGTTTGCCTACCCCTGTTTTAGATAAATGATAAGGTTGGGAATCACTGGTGGATTTTGGAATAAATTATTCTCAGACTCTCTTCCTCTGGCCTTGAAGGCTGAGGGAAATACAACAAGAACAGTCTAGCCTGGAGAGCAAATCTTATTCACTGAAGACATTCACCAGCAACATGAGTGAAGTTTCAGATTTTTCATGTCTAGCAGAAAATCTATTATCCTCTGATGGTATAAAACCTTGCAGTAACACTATGGAAATTTACCAATGTTTTGCAACAAAGGACATAGAAATTGTCATATCTGATCAGACTAAGGGTTTGTCTAGTCTAGTATCCTGCCTCTGGTAGTAACAGATGTTTCAGCAGAAGGTCAAGAAATTGCAAAATTGGTAAGAATGGCCTTTCTGGCCACGTAGGTGTGGTGTTTAGATGTGCTTGTAATTATTAGAACTGGGAGCAGTGGCTGTTGGGAGTCTGAAAGGACAGGAAACAGGAAGGATGAGGGAGGAGTTGAGGAGGCCGAGTGAGAGTTACAGAGTGTGCATCAGCAGCTTGGTAAAGAGGTTTCCACTGTAAAAATAAAGTCCTGTTGAAGTTTGTTAGTACCTTGCCTGCTTGATACAACAATAGGGGAAATTCTTTCCTTGGCTCATCAATGTAGAACATATTTAGTGGGCCTGGAAGCCAAGTCCTACCTAACTGATGGAGGATAGGTCCATCAGCGACTGTTAGCCAGGATGGGCAGAGATGCAAAACCATTCTCTGAAGTGTCCCTATCCTCTGTTTGCAAGACGCTGGGAATGAGTGACAGGGGATGGATCACTTGATGATTACCTGTTCTGTTCATTCCCTCTGAAGCACCTGGCACTGGTCACTGTCAGTAGACAGGATACTGGTCTAGATGGACCTCTGGTCTGACACAGTATGGCCTTTTTTATGTTCTAACTAGCAGCTGTTTCTGCTGTAGGTTCACTGCCTCCATTGCAGCGGGAAGGTGCAGAACTGTGAAAGGAGGAAGCTGCTACTTCAGTAACGGAGTCACTGGGTGAAATTTTCTGGCCTGTGTTATGCAGGAGGTCAGATTAGATCTATTGTCCCTTCTGGCCTTAAAATCTGTGAAAAAATCTTTGAAAAGGCGTCATCATGGAGCTACCAGTTTAGCTGCCACCCAGACTAAGGATAGAGAGAACGCAGCCAGCTGACTCTAGAGAGGAGTAAAGCAGGCCAGCCAGATAGTACTGCTGTCAAAGGCAGCTGAGAGCTCCAGTAGGGGGCAGATTCCGACAAAGTTCACTAGGCAAAATAGCCACGTTAAAAGGTGATGTATGTGCTGACTTGCTGCAACTCTCTGTCAGCCACAGTTTTGGAGGGATGGTTTCATCTTGTTCTCTGATAAATGTATTTTAAGTAGGTAAAACAGAATGGGCAACTCAAAAGCTGCACCTCCCCTGCACTCTTTGGTCTCCTCTCTCTGTAATGCCTCCCTTCGCTTTAGCTTCATGTCGGTCACAAACTGTCTCCTTTTTTCCTAGGTGATCATCGAAGACATTGGCAATAAATCTGAGTACGAATTCCCAGTTGGTCGCTGGTTTGCATTGGATGAAGATGATGGGAAAATCCAGCGGGACATTCTTGTGGGAGGAAGTGAGGCCACAGGTAAAGGCAGTAGGCCTGATTCTGGGGCCGGGGGTGAGGAGAACTGGGGAGGGAGCAAAGGTTTAAATAGCACTAAAATGAGATCCAATAAGTGGAGCGTAGGAAGTGAATGTCCACCTCCAACATGGTCATAAGGGGCAGGTCATTCACGTAGCTGGGTTAGGGTTGGAGAGGCAGATATAGAGAGGCAGAGTCCACTCCTTCATAGTTCTTGGACCATAGGGACCTGTGCTGTGTGGAGATCTCTAGCCATGTCCCATTTAGAAGTTAACATGCCATGTTTGTGATTCACCACGGAGACCTGCTGTGGACCAGACATCTGTGACATTCCAGTCCTCCAGTGCCCAGATCACCAAGCATAGCAGATGCATGACATGTCCATTGACATAGGTCAGGAAGCACAAGCATCAGCAGGCTCCAGGCTGATGGCTAATGGAAGAAGGATCCAGTGTATGTGTCATCATGTTGACCATCTGCCTTCAGAATGTGGGTTACCAATGCCAAATGGCTTAATTATTTATCCGAGTAACTGATGAAAAAGCTTCCAATGTGTTGCTCATCAGTCAATTTTATGCTTGATACGATTGCCTGGGAAGCAGAATCTCCTTTTACAATGCATTAGGTTCAATTCCAAACTCTAATATTGACTTTATGATTGTCTAACTTAATTAGAACACAGACAGACAAATGCTTTATCATTGTTTGAGGAAATCTGAGCTCCTAACGTTTGATAAAGATGCTCCACTTGCATAAAACGCGTCAACATACAAATGTTAATGTAACTTTTAAAAAGACATGACTGTTTATAAAACACCAAGTTCTGAAGTTCCTACTTAAGCAAAAATCGCCATTGAAGTTTGAGCTAGTTAACCTGAACAAGGACTGCAAGGCTGGGCCCAAAATATTTATGTGCGCACCTTGGAACATTCTTACGGTAGTAGGAATGTTTCCTTACTTATTAATGGAGGTTAGGTGTGAACATATGTGTGGGAGCCAGGAGTGGCTTCTAGCTTCTAATAATCCCAGCTAGGCCATTGACTCTGTCTGTGACATGGACGTCTCTAAAGTGACATTTTCAGATTTTTTTTTCAATGGACATGGAAATTGCCGTGCTGGATCAGACCAGTGGTTCATCTAGTTCTGTATCCTGGAGCTGATTTTCAGTGGCTCTGAAGATCTACAGGTCCACTTCACTTCACTTAGAACTTCTGGTGCTCAGCTCCTCTGAAAAGCAGGTCTCTCTTACTTAAGTGATTAAATATGGGTCTTGGCACTTAACATTAGGCACCCACATTTGAAAAAGTTGGTATTGACAACTATGCCTCAGTCTCCTAACTCTTAAAGTGGGGTAATCTCTGTGCTTACCTTGTGAAATGTAATGCAGAACACTCTGAAGATGTTACATATGTGTTCAGTATTTTTCATTTAACTTAATTGTTATAGCAAGAATGTCAGAACCACTGAACTTCAGCTCAGAGTTCTTTCTTTCTGGGACCTTGTAGCAGAGAGGCTATCACCGTATGTGTACTCCTGCTGGAATATATGAAGTTATATAAGATTTAGCTGTGTGTATTATCTAAAGACACCATGGCATGAAAAAACATATTTACAGTGCACTGCATGGAGGTTGAAAACAAAATACCCTGCCAGAAATCAATGCAGCAATGAACCACATTCTAAGTCAAGTCAAAAATTGTTACTTTTACCTTTTTTCTTTCTAACTGACTCTCATTTCTTTGTGAACTCCTCAGGTATTGTTTACAATGTTGCTGTAATGACAGGGGATGTCAGAGGGGCTGGCACTAACTCCAAGATCCACATAATCCTGCATGGCTCTAAAGGTTTAAAGAACAGTGGGAAGATTTTCTTGGAAGGAGGTGAATTTGAACGTGCCAGGACAGATCTATTTAACATTGAGATAGCAGCTCTTCTCAGCCCCCTGAGCAGAGTCACAATTGGGCATGATAACTGCGGTGTCAGTTCTGGCTGGTTTTGTGAGAAGGTGAGAACAGGTCAATGTCTTTAGGCAACTGTCAAATTATTTCTCCTTTGCAGTCTGCCCTGGACAACCAAATCAGTTTTAAAATTCTACTTTTATTTAGATTACAATATCTCCAGTGTATTAAGTCAATATTATGCATAATGCATGCTACGAGACTGATTGCCTCTAATATATGTTAGATGCATAAATCAATCCCTCATTAACTGGGTCAATTGCTCGTTTGCTGTCACAAAGATAGAGATTATTTTCTGCTCAGCACAGAAGCACTGTTAGATGTTTGCATAATGCGTATTGCAGAAATGCAATTTTGTGTTGTATTCAGAGCTTCAAAGTTAAGATCCAGAGTCAAACCTGCCCATCGTTTAGGAGCTGTTGTGATCTTGGGTTTTGGGTGGGTACAGAACAGGGAAAGGGGTCAACCACATCAGTTTATTAGGGGTCCAAATCTGGGCTTTTCAGTTCTATGGGTTTGTGTCTAGGCCCATGTGTTCTGCCATGAGATTGTCAGCTCTTAATCCTAGTTTACCAATAAAGGGGCAACTTTCCCTCTAGATGATGGAAGGCCATGCAGTTTCTCTGGGAAGTGATGTAGTTTAGCAGTGGAGACACCTGAATCATTTGCATAACTTGGGTCTCCTGCCAATCACTGAAAAGTGTGGCTGCCCGACCCTCAGTCCACTTGGGCTGTTGAATTGAAAATGAAAGATGCATGCAACAGGCCCCTGTCATTGACTTCAGTGGCTCCTGTTACATCCTGCAACCCCCACTTCCCAAGCCCATGTCTTTGGAGGATGAGCAATTGACCCTTTTCTCCCTCCAGGCTCTACAGTGGTGTTTGGCCTCTGCTTGGTAGGTACATGTCAATGTACCCTAAGAAGGATCTTCTGGTGGAGTAGGAGGGCAGAAACCATTTGTTGCACTCATAATTGGACAAAAAGCAGCCTGTTGTTTTTTTCTGATGACTTCCCAAAGAGCCTAACTTTCCCCAGAGGACTCACAACTCCTTGCTCAGTTGTTGCCTGAGCTGTGGCAGGTTTCAGACATCTCTAATTTGGGCTGCTAGTGAAAGGAAATGGATAACTGGACTTTCTTTTCTGGACTTCTTTTCCTAGGTGGTGGTTTATTGCCCATTCACTGGCATTGAACAAACCTTTCCTTGTGGGAAATGGCTGGATGAAGATGAAGGAGATGGACTGATAGAACGGGAGCTCTATGAAATGGTCTCCCTGCGCCAGAAGAGACTAAAAAGTATGTATAGTGGCAGACAGGGCACAAGCAGATTCCTTCTACCCTCAAATTTGCATGCTACCTATCCTGACACAATATGGGTAGACTCTTCTGCAAGGCCGAGGCCTGGGTAATGCAGTGATCAAAGCTCTCAGGTCTTGCTTTAATTCCAGTTTGAGACATTCAGATGGACGTGGGTTTGGGGGTTTCAAGAAATTAAACTTTTAAAATATTGTAAAGGAATGCACCAGTTTCCTTATGTAGGGGAATTATGGGCTTCTTAGGTTGAGTCACTGGGCATGAAAGGAGTCTCTATAGCACTTTTACACTGTAGGCATGTTAGATCTAGAGTTGTTCTCTCTATAATATTAAAACCTGCTCTGCTAATGAAGCTGAATATCTCCCTCCCCAACCCCACCCCAGTGCATCCTAAAAAAATGGAGAAGAGGAAAAATAAAAGAAGCAACCAACTATGTTATTGTCGATTTTACACAGCTTGCAAACCTTATTTTTCACTTAGGGTGGGTGGGACAGGAGTAAAAAGTCCAATCATATTTTGTCATCTTGACCAACTGCAGAATGTGCCTCTCCAGGTAGCAAAGTTAAGCATTTGCTCCCCCTGCATTAGAGGGAGGCAGGCTGAAATGCATTTGGCTAGGCATGCCATTCCATCTAGCAGAGGGCACTATGATTCAAGACCTGTTTGGTGTCTTTGCAGCAAGAAGGGAGTTCCTGCTATTTCAACTGTATTAGATTGTACATGTAAGTAAAAGGTTTTAATTAGCAAAATAGATGCTATTTAATCAGGATGCCTCTGTGGATTCCAGTTTGTCCTGTTTAAGCAGCAGTTCCATGTAAACTAAGTTTATCTAAATGTTATTTAATGTTATCGTCACATTATGTCTCTCACGCAGTCCATTTAACTAAAGCATTTATGACCTTTAACTGCCATATTATCAACTCTGATTGCTATTGACAGAGTAATTCCCTGGTTGCCATTGTATGCGAGATGGGCAGAGAACATTAGCCTTGAGAAATCTGTGCCCTTTAAATGCCACATTAAAGAATCGTAGAAGCTGGAGATGGGGAAAACCTATTATGTCATCCAGCCCATCAGCTTGCCAGTGCAGAATTGTTCCCTACTGTACATTTATTGGAGTATTGTTCAAACTCATTTTAAATGTCCACAGAGACAAGTCTGCCTGCACTGCCTTTGGAAGAGTATTCCACAGACTAATGGATCTCACTGTTGAGAAGCTTTTCTTGCAAGACAACCAAAATTTTTCCTTCCTTAATTCCATTCTAGAACCCTTTGCACCAAATGATTCCTGTCTCTCTTTGGTGCTTATATCCAGAAGAATCTCTGCTCACCACTCTGCTTATGAGAACCTCCTTGTTAGCCAAACACCCAGTGTCAGTTGATGTGTAGGGAGGTTTAGACAGGAGATGAGTAGGGTAATGGCCTGAAGGCTTCAGATTTATAGAGCCACTAAGATCTGCAAAGATGTGGCAAATGCTTGGAGAACTCCTAATCTCTTCTGACAGCTCCATCCAGACTCTGTGCTTGGTTCCTTCTTCTTTGACTCCTTTACTCCCTTGGCAACCAAATAATCTCTGGGTTTTGCAGTCTGTTACTGTCCAATTTTTAAGTTCTTGGCTAATTTAATTTTACAAATTACACCCGTGCAATGTACAACTACAGTAAGGCATGGATCTATGCCACACCAAGTGTTGTATACTACTGTTATACCAGAGGTAACTCAACCAGTCAACACCCTTACTTTGCAGCTAATTTGTGTGCAACAATTTCATTGGTTGAGGGGACTGCACACATGATGGATTACTTGGCCCATGTACCCAACTGCCACACACACAAATCAGTGCAAATCACCCAGCACAACCAACCTCACCTAGACACATATCAAAACAATCATTCAAACCACAACACAACCAGTATACACATATAACCCCTTACCACAGCACACACCCCTTATTCGCCACCTGCATAAATCCACATAACTCTCCCAGCATACCACAACCCTCATAGAACAACACAACCTTCACACACTATAACCGCAAACTCACCACAGCATACACCCCTCATTTTCTACCCACACAAATCAAAACAACCCAACCAACCACACAACAGCACAACCAGCACACAAAATAACCCCACACATCACTCTGAAGCCTAGATTGTCTGTTAAGTCAGTGTGGAGTGATGGAAACAGACACAAGCATGGCTGGGAGCTCTTTTGGTCTGTTACTGTCCAGTTTTTAAGTTCTCAGCCATTTTGGGCCTTTTGCACACATGACTTTACAAATTACACCAGTGCAACAGCACAGACTTTCAGCTGCTACTTATAGTTTAAAGGGAGTCACATGGTTAAATCTCCATGCAATGCATGGAATGTTATTCCTGTATGACTATAGATACCTGATTATGTATATGCCTAAGAAGATAAAAGGCCTGAATTTTCGTCATATAAATACCCAGCCTTCTCTTGTTCTAGTGAAGTTATAGGAATGTTTTACCAGTGTGTTTTGATATTTTTATTTGCTGTTTTGTTTATAAAATGGTTTGAATCTTCTTTGTAGAAAATCCCTGGTCACTTTGGATCTGGACAAGTGACATTAAGAATGCAGGGACAGATGCCAGCATCTTTCTCCAGATTTACGGAGACAAGGGGAAGTCAGATGAAATGAAACTGGACAACAATTCAGACAACTTCGAATCTGGACAAACTGACAAGTTCACGGTCAGAACTTTGCATTTGTGGCAGAAGGACTTGACTGTGGTTCTCTTAGGGCGAATTTCACCTTTCTGCAGAGGGCCAGCAGCCCAAGTCCTATACACCAATTAAATCCCACTTTAAGCTTTGGACAAATATTCTGCTGATGTAAATAGGTATAATGCCATTGACTTCTGTGGAGACACAAAGATTTACACCAGCTGAGGATCTGGTCCAAGTTCTTATAATAGGTCTTAAGGCTGTTCAGGTGGTGGTAACTTGAAGTAATGATGGTATCGCGTAGTATGTTCCCTCCAGAGCTCTGGGCTATATCCTCAGGCGATGTAAATTGGGACAGCTCCACTGACTCCAGTTCATTTTCTGCACTTTCTGCACCCATTTGTTCCAGTGGAGGAGATGGTCCATTATGCCCGCAGAGGGGAGGAACAAGCACAGTACCTACAGTGGGGCCAACAGCTCTTGTTAGAATCATGGGAAGAGCAGTCTACCCACGTTCCATGCAGTGCTAGCCTCTTTGCGCTTGCACAAGTGTGACTGTCATGGCTATTAGTATGCTTAGGAATCGTTTATATGTACAGTGCCCCAAAGTGCTCTGGGCTCTATAAAGAACAAGTAGCAGATAAGGTTCCTGTCCCAAATAGTTTATAGTCTTAACCTGGCCACGTCTCCAGTCTCCTTGGACATTCTCCTCAAAGAGTGACTGGTGCTGATGTCAATATTGCCTGCAGAGTTGGGGTTAGGTAGAAGCTTCCTGTGCACGCTAGTACCCCCAATTCCTTGACATGCTTGCATTTGACTGGCCCTAAAACTTAGTTATGGGTTGTCCAGAAGAAGGTTAAAAAGCAAAGAGTTCTGATGACCTACCCTGTTATAACAATAATTCCTCTATCTAGCCAAAGCTGTAGCTGTCTCACAGAAAGAAGTGCATATGTTTTGGAGGCTTTGTTTGGGGAACGGCTGTGGAGGATTCCAAAAAGAATAATGCTGTGAGATTAAGGTGCTCCAGATATTATAGCTGACAGCCCTTATTCAGATGACTTATTCAGGGGACAGCAGATTCTCCTCAGTGCCCAACAGTGAACAGCTCAGGCCAGTGGTTGTCCCCACATTGGTTTCTATGCAGTCCTCCTCATCTGGGAAATGTGGCTCTGATGTTGGGGCTCTAGGTGTGCAAAGCAAGGAGAACATGGTGTATGGGTGTGTGTCAGTATCCTATCTAAGGCAGAACTCCAAACTGTGGCAGCAAATTCTACTCCATGCCCGTAACTTCAGTGACTTCATGGGTTGCAGGAGTCTGACCTTACGTTATTTATCACGAAAGTAAACTCATCAAACTGTCTTTTCGGTGTAGGGAATGTTACCTTTCTAACAGAATTCATTCTCAGCCCCTGTTCTTCCTCCTTTCGACCCTCATTGGAAGCTGTGGATTTCAGGAGGTTTTAAGAGCAATGTATGTACCTTGCTGAGTTATGTAATGTGTCATTTTGGGTATGTTTGTGTTTGTTTATATAGATTGAGCTCCCTGATCTGGGCACATTTTATAAGCTCCGGATATGGCATGAGAAAAGGAGCCCTTTTGCTGGCTGGCATCTAGACAAGGTGAGATGATGGAAAGGCAGATTGCATCTGAAAAAGCCAAGTCTGCTTTCAATGGGGAAAGTCATCCTCTCTTGTCACCAAGACAAGAGACATATTACAAACAATATGCTGCGTTAATGAGCTAGCAGTTGCATTCAGTATGCAATGGTCTGATATTAGGAGTCTGAATTGGTATCTTCATTTACAAGAGTGTGTGGTTCTGCTGTGCAACGTGAGGATCCGGATCTGGGGAGTTTGCATGGAAAGTGCACACGCTCTGCATTTTCCAGAGCACAGCTCCACTGGGGGTCTCTGCACACCTTTGTCTAACCCAGCTGTGGGGGATACCAAGGGGAGAAGAGGGAGCATGGCTGGTGGATAGGCTGCTTCAAAGGCCCACTGAATATTGTCCCCGTCTGAGTAGGGGTGCAGGTGCTGCAGGAGATACCATAACCTTTACACTGCAGTAGTAGCTAGAGAGTGACTCCTATTGGTGTTTCATGGGCTTTGGGAGAGGATTCCTTCTCCTCTCAGCTCCATGTCAGTTCCCCCGCCCCCCACAGTATTCAGCCCAGCCATTTGGCTGTCGGGTTGCAGGAAAACTTACCCTCAGAAATGGGAACTGTTTCCAAGTCCTTTGTTTAATCTGAGCTTATTACCGAGGAAGTTTTGGTGCTGTGCTCAGATCCTGACGGTGGGAGGGTAGAAAGGAGTGCCCCTCATTGCCCAGCAGTGAACTGCTCAACCCTCTGATTGTCCCCACACGGAGTCCTATGCAGTCTTCCTCCTCTTGGAGAATATTGGCCCTGATTCTGAGACCCTGGAGTAAGGTGTTTAAAGCAAGGAGAACATTGTGTATGGGTGTGTGTCAGAATCCTAAGGCAATGGATCCTAATTCCCGCCAAGTCAGAGGTCCTGGATTTCACATATAATTCTTCTATCACTAGCCAGTCCGAGAACTAGAAGCTAGCCCAGTCTTTATTGCAGGAGACTAAGATTTCAGGGTGGATTTGGGTCTCCTGATGCTTCATGAAGATGACACGTTGGATAGCAAGTGTGGAAAGGAATGTGCGTAGATCAGCCCACTCTTGTAGCATTTACTGTGAAAAGTAAACCAAGTGTAGCGCCCCCTCTCCACCCGCTTACCTTCTTTAATGCCAGTCTGCTTACAGGTTTCGATGGACAGGGCTGGGTTCTTCTGGATCCCGCCACCCACTCATCAGGGTGTATCTTCTTTATTTTTTCCTATGAATTTATTTGGTGGTGCCTCCACCCACATCGCTCCTTCCTGGCAGGGTCACCAACCAGCGCAACTTGGGAGGAAAACTTTAACCACAGGGTAATTCCCACTTACTTGCCAGATAGCTGGAGACTTCCAAGAAATAACACAAACACATATAATACATTCAACACAATAATTATGTTAAACAGGAGACAAATATAACAGGGTAAAACACTATTTTTAGGGTCACCAATGCCCACTCTGATAAAACCTGCGACTTTACTTTGTTGGGGCCCTTGATGACTTATGACCACAAAATTCTTCTCTGCCGTGGTTTAGCCGTGTGGCTGACGGGGTTCAGTACAGCCCAAAGGACTCACAAGTAGGAGAAGGTGGTAAATCCCTCCACAGGTTTAATATGCAGCAAGTTATAAAATCCCCAAACCCTCACTCCCTGGCTTGAGGACACAGTTCAGGGAGTAGGGGGTCCCCAAAACAAATTCCCTGACTAACTAACGAAAAGATGGTGCTCTCCCAAACTCCATGAGTGATCCTCAGATTCAGAGATGACTCTGGACTCCTCAGTCACTGCAGAGGGGCTGATCTCTGCTGGCAGGAGTCAGGCTGCGTCGGTCCCAGGATTTCCCCTCACCACAAAGGGGTGCAGGGCTAAAGGTGCAGGTTACACAGCTGTACTAAAATCCAAACTGTCGCCTCCTAGCCCAGCGTCCAGACACACACACAGCAGGCAGCGGCCCTGGACTAGCAGCCAGAGCAGAGCTGACCACATGGTGACTGGTCTCACCAGGGAGCCGGAGGGCGAACCCAGCCTGGCTGGGAAAGTTTCCCAGCAAAACTCTACAAACTGGGAGTCAACAGTGGAGAGGGAAAAGCCCAGCGGAGGGATCTTGCTTTCAGGTCGCTAGAGGCCAGTTCTCAGGGGAACCCTGCATGCAGGCCTGGGACTCACCAGCTCCCCACACAGCCAGTCCTGCCCTTGCCCTGGCTGGCTCCAGACTGACTCAAAAAATGGCTTCTCCCCTTTCCCGTTCAGTTCAAGTACAGGTGAATTGCAGTAACCGGGCCTGGAGGTGACATATGCATAGATTGCCATAGTGATGTCCTTGTCTGGGAGGAAGGGGAGGCGTTTTTTAGCAAGCTGGATGTGGGGAAAAAAATATTTTTTGTCACTGATGCTATGTGATCCTCTAGGGTATTGTGATGTGTCAAACAAGACCCCAAGGTCCCAGATCACTTTCTGACGAATGGGGATAAAGGGGTGTATGCCTGCAATGGAAGATGAGGACAATCTCCCAGCATGTTCTTCAAAGTGTTTAGCCCTGCTGACCAGCATCACTTTGGTCTTGCTGGGTTGAGTGTGAGCCTGCTACTTTTTATCCAGGAGATGATCTTTTCCAGGCTTGTGGCATCATAGTAGCAATAGGACTAGTATGCAGATGGTGCCTCCTTCCCCTGTGCCATGTGGCCTGGGGAAAAACTGCAGAGAGCAGCCAACCAGAGATTCCAGCTGGAACGGGCAGAAACAGCCAAAGCAGGGACCTCTGGACCTTAGACATTCAGAGCAGTTTCTATAGTTTTAACTGGACTGTCTCCTCCCTGTGCTGATTGGCTGGTTGTTCCAACCCTCCCCCTCTCTCCCTCGCAGTCCCTTGACCTCAGCTTCAGTCCACATCTGTCCCTCTGACCCTCTTCTCCACCCCATTCCCTTTGCCCCCTTCCTTTCCTTTTCTTTCTGTTTAGCTGATCATTATGTTGATTATTATTATTTATTTATTTATGTGTATTGCCGTGGCACCTACAAGCCCCACTCACGGACCAGGACCCCATTGCGCCAGGCGCTGTACAAACACAGAACACAAAAACAGAGCTTACAGTTTAAGTCTGAATAAAAGAAGTGAGACAATCACCGGGCGGTGCTCCGAGTCTTCGGCGGCACTTCGGCGGTGGGTCCTTCACTCGCCCCAGGTCTTCGGCGGCACTGAAGGACCCGCCACCGAAGTGCCGCCGAAGACCCAGAGCAAGCAAAGGACCCGCCGACGAAGTGCCACCGAAGACCCAAAGTGCCCCCAGGTGAGTAAAAATTAAAAAGGCGCCTCTAGCCAGGGAAGGGATTCTCACTGGGCGCGGGGCCCTCTGAGGCGCGGGGCCCGATTCGGGGGAATTGGTGGAATAGGCCTAAAGCCGGCCCTGCTTCCAAGTGGGGGGAGGGGAGGAAGTTCTGGAGAAGGCACAAAGGTGCTTGTTTGACAATGTAACAAATGGGCGATGGAGGCTGGTGTCATGGGCTCATTGGAGGCAGGAGTCAAACTTTTGATACTGGATGAGAGATGATAGGTAGGGTGGGGCCAGGTCATAAAAGGCACCTAACGTGAAAACAAGTAGCTTATGTTTGGTGATAGAGAAGGGGGAGTCAGTGGAGGGATGCCAAGAGCGGGGTGACAATGTCAAAGTGACGGGCTAGGAAAATGATCTTTGCAGCAACATTCTGAATGGATATGAACATGGCAAGATTACATTTGTCCAGGCCAGAGAAAGGGCTGTTGCAGTAATCATGACACAAGACGATGAGAGATACACCAATCTCCTAGAACTGGAAGGGACCTTGAAAGGTCATTGAGTCCAGCCCCCTGCCTTCACTAGCAGGACCAATTTTTGCCCCAGATCCCTCAGTGGCCCCCTCAAGGATTGAATTCACAACCCTGGGTTTAGCAGGCCAATGCTCAAACCACTGAGCTATCCCTCCCCTCTGTGAGCCTGGACAAGAACTTTAGCTGTTGTGGAAGGACAGGAAAGGCTGTATTTTAGCAATGTTATGCTGAAAGAATCAGCAAGATTTAGACGTAGCCTGGATATGAGGACTTAAGGAGAGGTCCTACTTGAAGATGACACCCAGGTTACAGGCATGAATGGCAGGCAGAATGGTGGAGTTATCTGTGGTGATTGAGAAAGGAGATAGCAAGGAGGGCTTGGGAGGGAAGATGAAGAGTGCGGAGATGATGGGAGCCATGTTTTTGCTATGTTTTCCCGCCATCACATTGTTCACGCTGCTTATGTTTTATATTCTTACCCTCACTCTGTGTCTTCTTGTCTATTGATATTGTAAGATCTTCAGGACAGAGACCGTCTACTACTCTGTGTTTGTACAGCACCTAGCACAATGGGGCCTCGTTCTTGGTTGGCCTTTAGGCACTATGTAATAAACACAATTAAGTCATGTGGGTTGCACATTTGGTAGTGAAACCATGTAGAAAATGCTGAGGACAGCAGGTCACAACATTTCTTATTCCATGAGGCTGCTAGGCTGAGAGGTCTTCACACTGGAAGATGGGCTGGACTAACGGAGGGGGAGAAAAGCTACTCAGGGAAAATGGGATTTTTTTCCTTCTAAATTCAGAGTGTCAGTTGTACTTTTAATAATTACCCTCATTATTTCTTAGTAAAGATGAGCCTAAGCTGCAAAGTTCAGATGGCTTTTTCCATGTTGGCCCTTCAGCACTGGACATCATTTTGATCACCAAGCCACCACCCTCTCTCCATTCATATCTCTCCTACAGACTCACTTCTTCCTGATACACAATCCAACAACATAGTTACATTTAAACAAAAATCCTAGTCATTCCACCCAGGGTATCCTGCCTGTTCTGCGTCTTTCTGTTTTGAACTTGCGGTCTCCTCCGGGCATGGATTATCTGTATGTTATCTCTGTGTTGTCTGTATAGTGCTGGGCATAGTGTGAGCACAAAAGAAATTCTGAATAATAATGAGCTTGATCAAAACTTTTTTCTAAGTTTTTTTGGTGGGAGGGCAGATGTGATTTAATCAACGGCTTTGCCTTCAGGAGGGTGGAGTAAGAAAGGAATGAAAAGGAATCAGATTTGACAGACCTTAGTCTCTTTGTTCAATGTCCTAATTCTGGAAGGTGCTCATATACCCCAGTGATGAGCTTAGTATGTGAACCTGAATGGGTTCTCTAATTATTAATACTAATTCCTTCGTCGCTCTGCCCTTCCTCCCTGGCAGAGCTCATTGGGAGCTTGTCATTTTTGTCTTTAAGCCTGCGAACTCATGTGGTGTTTCGGTTTAATTAAGATAACTCTGCTGAAAACACTGACAAAAGAGAAATATACGTTCAACTGTGGCCGTTGGCTGGATGTAAATGAAGACGACAATGAGATCATCAGGGAGCTCCCTGCAGAGGGACCTCTAGTGACTGAAGTCATGCCAGGTAAGAATCAAGGACTCCTTATAGAGGCTTGTTTAGTGACTGAATAGAAATAAATCCTCTTTGTTTCAGTGATGCACAGATAGACCTGTGTAATTCAATTAGCCTCTTTTTTTGGCACTGATTTTCCTACAGGGTTTTATTTTTGCACCATTAACTGCACTAAGTGTTTGAAATTGTAGGCTCTGTTTTGAGCCGACTTAACAATGGAGATGGGAAAGATCAGGCCAGAACACAGTTGTTCCTTAAAGTGTATTTTCTATCTACTTATGCAATTTCCAGTCCATTTTTAAATGGAAAGTACAAGATTTGAATGTGTGTGTGTATATAAAAATATTTAAATGCTTCACTGAAATGGGGTCTAAAAAGTTTTGTAAAGATATATACACCAAAAGAGTATGCACTATATTTTTATATATACACACACACAAGGAAATGGGCACCTTTCGTTACATGCAAGTGCTCAAATATATGTTTATCACCTGTAGCTTTAATTAAGGAGCTTAACAGGACTCCATTTATTCAAGAAGAATTCCATCCTATTGCTTTTAAAACTGAATCACTGAGTACCACCTCTCAACTGTATTTCATAAGCATTAAACTTACTTAACAGAGACTTTTGGGGTGGGGGCGGGGAGGATACTGCACATCTACTTGCTGTGGGGTTTCCTGCACCTTCTTGCACCTCTGTAGCATCTGGTGCTGGTCAGTGTTGGAGACAGGACACTGGACTAGCTGGACCATTGCATGAGTCTGATCTCGTATGGAAATTCTTGAGAACTCAGTGATCTGTAAGCAGCTGAGTGCTCCTCTAATGATGAAGAATAATTGTAATTGCAAATGTTATTAAAATGTCATGCTGGGTTTTGAAATTTATTTTTAATCAGCTATGAAGAGGAGGCCTGAGTTAAAAAAGCTTATTTGTTAGGGAGCACCTGGTGATGCTGTTTTAGTTCTACTGTTCACCCAAATTTCAGGCTTGAGCATTTAATGTGCCTAAACTTGCATTTAGGTGTCTAAGGGCTAGATTATGGAAGACTGTACTCAGAGTAGTTATCAATGGTTCACTGTCAAACTGGGAGGATGGATCTAGTGGGGTCCTGATAGGACTTAGTCCTGGGTCTGGTACTATACAATATTTTCATTAATGACTTGGATAACAGAGTGACGTGTATGCTTATAATATTGGTGGGTGACACCAAGCTGGGAGGGGTTGCAAGTGCTTTGGAGGATTCAAAATGATCTTGATAAATTGGAGAACTGGTCTGAAATCAATAAGATGAAATGCTGTTAAATGAAAAATACTACACTGAGGAAGGAAAAATCCAATGCGTAAATATAAAATGGTGAATAACTGGCTAGGCAGCGGTACAGCAGATGAGGATCTGGGGTGTTATAGAGGATCACAAATTCAATATGCATCAACAGCATGATGCTGCTGTGGAAAAGGCAAATGTCATTCTGGATTTATTAACAGGAATATCACATATAAGACATGGGAGGTGATTGTTCCACTCTACTCAGCACTGGTGAGGCCTCAGCTGGAGCACTGTGCCCAATTGCGGGCACCACACTTTAAGAAAGATGTGAACAAGCCAGAGAGAGTTGAAAGGAGCGCAACAATAATTGAAAGAGGGTTAGAAAATATGGAAGGTTGAAAGAATCAGGCATATTTAGAGAAGAGAAGGCTGAAGGGAGATTTGATATGATTTTGAATATGTAGAAGATTGTTGTAATTGGGATCGTGATCAATTGTGCTCCATATCCATTGCGGGTAGGACAAGAAGTAATCAGCTCAGTTTGCAGCAAGGGAGATTTAGGTTGGATATTGGGGGGAGGGCTTTTAAACTCTAAGGATAGTTAAGCATTGGAACAAGTCTCTTAGGTTGGGTGCAGAATCCCTGTTATTGGAACAGGATTAGACAAACACTTGTCAGAAATACTTAAACATACTTAATCCTGCCTCACCCCTAGAGGATGGACTGCATGACATCTTGAGGTCCCTTCCAGCCCTACATTTCTCTGTTTCTGTGATAAAATGCTTTGAGGTCCTCAGCTGCAAGACACTACTGGGTGAAAATTATTATTGCTGCTTTTTTAGGGCTTGGGAAGAATGTAGAAGTTATATGTATTAGCGTTAGGAATGTTATACATATATCTGTGGACTTGGTGGTTATTGTATTTGCTGGTTAATGGGTAACAAATTGTTAAATCAACCGTAGTTAGCTTTGCAGGAACCAAAACTCAGTGGCTGGAGACAGCCCCAGTAGCCTGTACCTAGACAATGGAGGTGATAATGCCTTTAAGGTTTACCTCCACTAATGTGAAATCATTATCTGTCTGGTTTCATGGGGAAGGGGCTGGGAGAGATACCAGTTTACGGGGATTTTGGTCAGGAACTCTCAAACAAAGAGCTAGAAAGCGGGTAAAAAGCTGATCCTCTGAGGAGACAGGGAGACATGTGGTCTACAGAAAATCAGGCTGCAACTTGGTTTTCAGGAAAACGGGTGGGGGTTGTGATGATGCGGTTCTGGTGGGACCCAGTTGAGAGTGCCAATTCAGGACAAATCGCTTAAAACAAGGCAGTTACGGCCCAAGGCTGGGGTTTTTCCACCTCTAAGGCAAACCAAACCAGCCAGACAAAGAGGACTTTGGTCTCGCCCCACTGGCTAACCACAAGTCACACAAGCAATTCCCTTAGACACTCCAGTTTCCCAGTATCACCACCAGTCCCACTCGTCCTGGGGATGAATGGTTATGAAAACCAACACCCCAATAAAGGAAAAAGGTTCTCTCAATCCCAAAGAATCAAGCCGCAGACCCAGGTCAATATACAAATCAGATCTTACCCACAAATCACGCTGTTGCCAATCCTTTAGAATCTAAAATCTAAAGGTTTATTTATAAAAGGAAAAAGATAGAGATGAGAGCTAGAATTGGTTAAATGGAATCAATTACATACAGTAATGGCAAAGTTCTTAGTTCAGGCTTGTAGCAGTGATGGAGTAAACTGCAGGTTCAAATCAAGTCTCTGGAGTACATCCACAGCTGGGATGGGTCATTCAGTCCTCTGTTCAGATCTTCAGTTTGTAGCATAGTGCCTCCAGAGGTAAGAAGCAGGATTGAAGACCAGATGGAGATGAGGCATCAGCCTTTTATAGTCTTTTCCAGGTGTAAGAACACCTCTTTGTTCTTACTGTGGAAAATTACAGCAAAATGGAGTCTGCAGTCACATGGGCAAGTCCCTGCATACTTTGCTGAGTTACAAGGCGTATCTGCCTTGGAAAGTGCCGCCCCAAGCACATGCTTGGACACTGGTGCCTAGAGCCGGCCCTGTGCTCTGCTATAGTTATGGTTAAAACCTTCTTTTTGTTTAAAGCTCAACTGTTCTAAGTGCTCTAAAATCCATATGGTTAATCAGATTACTTTGAAATTTGGTGTGCTGTATGGGGGCACAGGGTGTGGTCAGTGAGCTATATTTGGGGCCATTTGACTAAGGGGTTCCTGAGATACAGCCCCCAGAAAAAAACAGCTTGTCTTAAAGTTGACACATTCTGGCAACTTTTTGTTGTTGTTGTTCATAGAGAAGGGTCAAATCAGGGCTCAGCTAATCGTGCCAGGATTTCAGACACAGGAGGGTGACCACAACAGAGTGCATAGCACCAACAGTCTCTTTGGGGGAAATAAAATCAAAATGTTATTTCAAAAGAGTTTACTTCTCCATTTAGGCACGCTAAGGGCAGGGGCGGCTCCAGGCCCCAGCATGCCAAGCGTGTGCTTGGGGCGGCATGCTGCGGGGGGCGCTCTGCCGGTCCCCGGGAGGGCGGCAGGCGGCTCCGGCGGACCTCCCGCAGGCATGCCTGCGGAGGGTCCGCTGGTCCCACGGCTTCGGTGGAGCATCCGCAGGCACGTCTGCGGGAGGTCCACCGGAGCCGCGGGACCGGCGACCGGCAGAGCGCCCCCCGCGGCGTGCCGCCTTGCTTGGGGCAGCGAAATGGCTAGAGCCGCCCCTGTCTAAGGGTATGTCTACACTACCCACCGGATCGGCGGGCAGCGGGGATCGATTTATTGTGTCTAGTCTAGACACGATAAATCGATCCCCGAGTGTTCTCCCATCGACTCCTGTACTCCACCACCATGAGAGGCAAAGGGGGAGTCAACGGGGGAGCGGTAGCAGTCGATTCACCGCGCTGAAGTCACCACGGTAAGTCGATCTAAGGATGTCTAAGGATGTATAACTTAGATAGATTCCCGCCCCCTGATCCCCAGTGTAGACCAGGCCTAGGTCTCATGGGCTTATTCATATGCCTAGTGGATTACACCGAGTTTGTGCAGAGGGAGAGGCTAACTATCTAGAAAGACACATTTACATCACAATACCTGGGTGACTCTGAGAGTATATTGCAGTCATTGAATTTAAGCTGTGCCTTACGTACTCTGAGTTCAAATCCAGCCCAAGGCAGAAATCTGAAGTAAAAGAAACAGCATATTGCTCCAATCAAAAGGGGCATTTGTTTTGGGGACATGTTATCTGAATACAGCAGAATAATCAAATGGTGCTGAAACTATTTTTGGAAAAAGAAAATAAACTAAGCAAGCAAATGCTGGTTTAGAAGGGAAGGTGGTGAGGGGTAGAAAAGTAAGTGGGAATGGGGGAGCTGGGTTAGGGGATCAGGTTGATGGGGGAGGGCATGGGGACTGGGGCAGTGGGAGGAGGCGATGGGACACTGGGAAGGCGGACATGAGGGTGAGTGATAAAGTGAATTGGGCAGAATAGGGACCGGTGTGCTTGTCAGCCCCACATTCCCCTCCCATGTGTGTGCCAGGATCTGGGGCCCCCGAGCCTATCTACACAGGTATAACCCCATTTCTTGCTCCCATCATGTGAGCCATGTTCTAGAGGGGGCTTGTCTATCTAAGGAGTTTGAGTCCCCTCTCCTTATTTCCCCATGTGATCTGGGATATGGGAGTCCCTGTCCCTGGAGGAGTCTGAGCCCCTCACCCGACCCTATATATGTGAGTCAGGATTGGCATTTCCCAGCCAATGGGAGCTGCGAAGCCAGCGCTTGAGGTGGAGGCAGTTATGCATAGAAGCTGGAGGGTGGACATGCAGCTGCTTCTGGAGCCGCGCGGAGCCTCGGCAGGCAGGGACCCTGCCTTAGCCTTGCTGCACCACCAACCATACTTATAACTGTGGTGCTGACTGGAGCTGCCAGGGTCCCTTTTCAACCAGGCGGTCCGGTCAAAAACCAGACACCTGGCAACGCTACATACAGCCCCAGTAAAAACAGAAAAACAAACACCCCTCCCTAGCATTTCATTAAGTTCACAGCCTCTAGCAACTTTGAAGTTTGAAACCCACCCTGGACAGAAATTTGAGAATGATCTGTAAACATCTGGAGAAATCTGCCTCTGTCGAAAGAACAGGAGTACTTGTGGCACCTTAGAGACTAACAGATCATCTCCTGGAAAATGAAATAAATTTCAATTGCAATAAATTGCATTCTGAAGTTGCTTTATTAATTTGTGTCTTCCCAGTGATAAAGTACCGGGTGACCGTTTGCACCGGGTCAGTAAGCGGAAGCGGGACAGATGCCAATGTCTTTGTCAATCTCATTGGGGACCAGGGAGATACGGGGGAACGTATCCTCTTCAACAGCATAAACACCATGAATAAATTTGAGAAAGGCAGTGTAAGTTGGTACCGTGGCCCCTTCAGCCTGTCTGAGCATGCTGCTTAAAACGTGCAATGGTTGACAACTAGCTGAGCTCCTTTGGGAATGGGGTTGGGGGAATGTAGTTCCTAGGACTGTTTAAAACATTGTCGATATCACCTTGAATCACAGGAGCTACATGTTGCACTGAGGCATAGGAGCCGCTGCAACCTCAGGAAATTCAGCTGCAAGCTTGGCACTGATACTCCTTGGGACAATGGGGGTCAGTGAAAATCATGTGCATGGAAGAGGTGTCCTGATAGGTTTTGAGTGGAGAGGGTTAGGTGAGGAGGATGGCGAGACGGAGGAGTGCCCTTCGCTTGACAATGTCTGGATGTGCATTGTCTGGCCACCCCAGGAGAAAGACAGGAGGCAATGGATGTACCTGGTAACCAATTGTACAGTGCAGGTCATCATCCTTTCCTTAATCATTTCCACATGATCCCCAACTAAGTCCCAGCTATCCTGCTGCTGGGACCCCGCTGCCCTCCTCTCATAAGAGGGGTAAAGGCGCTATAAAAGGTGGGTGGGTCCAGCTCCCCACTGTATGAGACACAGGAGCCCCAATCCCCTCTTACTCAGCTCCCTTAAGGGACACTTTCCATCATATTATTTTCGAATCCATTTTATCCAATAACCATGGTCCCTTCCATACTGAGTACCTGCCCTGGACATCCACCACAACTTTTACATACTCAGTGGCGTTAGTTGCATGCCCCTGCTCCACCTCACGTGGTCTTGGACCTGCTGTGGGGAAGGTGAGAAAACCCACCCTGCCTTGGCCAATCTGGCAGTGAGGAAAAAATTCCTTCCCGCCGCCCCAACGAAAAGGGCAACTAGTGTAATGCCCACAGTGGGTCAAGAGACAGACTGGTCCTTTTGCTATGTGAGCCTGATGCAGGTAAAAAAGGGCATCCCCGGAGCTGCATGGGATATAAATACCCCTGGCCTCCACTCTTCTGGTCAGGAGGAAGGGCAGAGCAGTTACCTTCTTCTGACCTGGCCCCAACTGCTTTCTACTCTTCCTGTCCATCCCTGTAACCTTTTCCCTACCTCCTCACCCATTATAGGGGAGTCCTTAAAGGGGCAATGCCCCTTGTCTTTCAGCTAGCTGGACAAAGACCCCGCCATACCCACCCACATGGAAGACTGCAGTGAGCACATTCATAGCATCCTGTAAGGAAGCGACTCTCGTTTTGGTCTCTAGGCTGAACATTGACTGTTGTGATGATTTCCTGGAGAGGAAGAACTCTAGGAAACTCATCAGACCTCCAAGAATGAAAGACAGACTTCCCCCATGATCTGATGTTGGGGAGAGCAGGCTATTTGGGCAGGGGAGGGAAGAGCAGAATGTTGAAGGTAAAAATCAGAAATTCATTATAAGACCAGAAGGGACCATTTGTGAGAATCTAATCTGTCCCCCTGGGTAACACAGGCCATAGAACTTCCCTGAATTAATTACTGTTTGACATAGAGCAGATCTTTTAGAAAAATATCCCATCTTGGTTTAAAAATTGCCCGTGATGGAGAATCCACCACAACTTTTGGTAAGTTGTTCCAATGGTTCATTACCTTTCCTGTTAACATTTGCAGCTTATTTCTTCAATAAAATGTTTCCTCTGTATGTTTTATTCTGATTTCCACCCCACTCACATTGCCACACCAAATTTTCATGTCTTATTCATGCAGTTATTTTCTTGTCAGAATATCATGTGTTTTTCTGTCCTCCCTGGAGGAGCATGAAATGGCCAGGGATGGAGACTGTGCACTGATTCTGTGCAAAGCATGGAATAATAGAAAGACACAAAAGTAGCTAAGGCCAATACATCATTAACTAGCAAATAATGCACTTATCTGTTCCATGGGGTCAACCTACTTAATATGCATTCAATTGTGCCGGACACTTTGGATTTCTGGTTTTCAGTTTAAGCTGTTAAAAGCCAGGCATACATCTCTAAGGGAAGAATTTGAGAATCTGATCAGAGAATCACTCAAATTCACCATTTGTGTGTGGAATTTTTTTAAAAGTCATTTTTAATTAAAATTTTAAGTGGCAAGAAAATGTAAATAGGAAAGATGAGATTTTCAAAATTGGCCATTTAAATTGTGACTGCAAAATATACATTCACAGATGGGACCTGATTTTACATTTCTAGAGCTTCCAAACTCCCACTGAAATTCTTAGATGTCACAGGGCGTTTTGGGGGCTCACCAGATGCAGAAGTGAGCCCTTATTGTGTCTACCAAACCTGTATTTGTGCACACAGTTGGCATTTGCATGGCAGGATGCATAGCTGTGCTTGAAAACTGTGTATGCAATTGCATATTTACTCATGCAAATGTGCATTTTGCAAGTGTAATATATGCACATACATATTTTTTCAGACCCTATTTATAGGCCCAGTTTTGAAAAGTAGGCCCAAAATGTAAGAAGAACTTTAAAAATATGGGATGATTTATTCCAGTCTACAATGTAACAATTTTTTAAACTGGAGGAAAAGTTACCTCTTACCAAATGATAGCAAAGCAAGTCTCATTTTTCTGTTAGTTGGAAGCCTGTTTCTGTGATGTTCCAAAATCATCATCATCTTAGTTCATTTCAGCCAGAAACATATTTTAAACACAGATAATAACTAGTTTCTGACTTATAAAAATGATTTGTATGGCAATTTGCATGAAATAAGCAGTGGATAATAGCAAAAATAAATTTTTGAAATCCTGCTCACGCTGTAATAGCAGCCAGACTATATAAACTAATCTGGGATGTATTAAAGAATAATTGTTCTTTTGGCAGAGTGAACTGAAAGCTGGTGAGTGAAACAGAAATATCTACAGGGCTTAACTCTGACCAAACAGAACTTGTCCATTCAAAAAAATGCACTAGTTTAAATAAATATAATCAATTGATCAATTAAAAATTAAAAATAAATAAAAACAAATAAAAATAAGTAAAAATAAAAGAGTGTAAACCTCTACTCTATATGCATTTAAACCAGTTTAACCCTAGCTTATATTAGTTTAGCTCAAGTGGGTAGTTTACTGATGCAAGCTAAACTGATGTAAGCAAGGGTTAAACCAATTTAGTTCGTATAAATTAGCAGGTTGCACTGGTATAATTTCATTGACTTAATTTATACCAGAATATGGTAAGTGCTCATTTATTTACACCAGTGTATGGTAAGTGAGCTCAGAATCAGGTCCAGTATAGCTAACTTCATTAAGTTAGGTCAAACCTGCTAGGTTTTGCTCAGTGAATAGATATTTGTGAGTCTGATCCTGTGACCCTTTATTATGTACATAATTTTTGCTTACACAAGCACACCCATTATTTTTAACACTTAAAAGTTCAGCAGTATGTTTTTGCTGCCTTTTTTTGAAAGGACAGTTTTGCTGAAATCTTTTAAAACATATTTTGAAAGTAGTGGCTGATATTTTTGTAATAATCTTTCTTGGTTGGGAAAATTTGTCACCCTCCTAACCCTCTATCTGGGCATTAATGAAGACAGGCCACCACCAGCAGCAAATTTGTGCTTTCTATGGACAGAAGAGACAAATGCACCACAGCACTATGTTCCCTCCAATTTTCTCCTGCCTAACAAGGCATTAAAGCAAGGGGCACTTATAATTGCATCAGGAGCATGGTAAACTACAGTGCTCCTCTCTGTGTATATGTCTGTTTAAGGTACTTATATGGCCTCCATCACTGGAGTATCTGAACACCTCACAATCTTTACATATATTTAGCTTCATAGTGCCCCCCCTGGGGTGAGGAGGTACCATCTCAGTTTATAGTTGGAGAACTCAGGCACAGAGAGACTAGGTGATTTACCCTAGTTCCCCCAGGAAGACTGAGGCAGAGCAGAGAACGGAACGTGGGTTTCCCAGGTCCCAAGCCAACACCCTTAGAACTGGACCATCCTTCCTCCCTATTAGGGTGAGGAATGAGACTATGGATAGGAGTAAGCACCCAAAAGCTCTGGCTGCCGTTGCTTTATCAATCCCACCCTATGAGGCTAGCACAGATGCTCTGGTTTATTCTTTGGTAAATTAACTTGAACTTAATCTATTCACCGGCTTCTGAGGGATCTTCTACATCCTGCAGCTCTGGGAGTGGTCTGATCGCAGTAATAAATGCTTGTGTTTCATTTTGTTTCTTAGGAGCCGTATTGCCTAATCTTGTTTCTTTTTTCTCTCTGCCAAAGGCTGATGAGTTCTACATTGAAGCTGTGACTTTGAAGCAGGTGAGGAGGGTGAGGATAGGGCATGATGGCAAAGGAGGAAGCAGTGGCTGGTACCTTGACAAAGTGATAGTGAGGGAAGAAGGGCAGCCAGAAAGTCAGGCTGTGGAATTCCCATGCTACAGGTACTGGAAACAATGCTCTCAAATTATGCCTTTATTTATTGATTTGTCACACTTTCAAGAGCCTAATTACTGTTCAGGGCTGGAATCTTCTGAGCTCATCTAAATCCTGCCAGATAATTTTTTTGCTTGGCCTGAAAGCAAAATGTGTGGATTGGGAGATTAAGTATAATATTGCCCTCTCCTACTAAATAGGCAGCAATCTGAAGAATAAACTTTTCAGTGATTAACTCAATGGTGCTGAGGATTTCCCAGAGACAAAATGCCACCTTCCAATGATGAATCCAATGTTAATTCAACCTTCTGCTGCAGGAATATTCCCATTGCTACTGCAGCCTCCTAGTTTTGTTGCAGATGTGGAGCCTTCTTCTGCCCTGACATGAATGTCCCATGGTCCCAAGAGCTGTGGCATACTAGTCTCTTGTTGGGAGTGTGCAAAATCGATAAGATGCTGTCATGAAAACTCACCACAATGCACCAGGGTGGGTGGGAATCGTAGAGAAAAGGGCCGTGACTCTGCCATCCAGGCAAGTTACAGATGTATTCTTCTCTTTCCTCAAGACAATAAGTGGCCGAAAAGAAGGTGCTGTAGCTGAAGCTTCCCTTGGAGAAGCAATAGCTAGCACTCATTTTCACATCATACACATAACCAGTTTCTGCCTCAACGTGGAGAGTGCAAATAATCAATAGCTAGGTGAAAACACAACAGACACAGCTTTAACATATAGTTCTGGGTCCTTCAAATCCCACTTTTATGTGCAGAGGATTTCACGCTTTGCAGGGTGAATTCCACTAAATAACAATGAATTCCCGTTTTAAAAAAAATAAGGCGCTCTCTTCTCATAGGATTGGTAGAATTTTATATACTAATATGTAAAAAGCGACAAAGAGTCCTGTGGCATCTTATAGACTAACAGAAGTATTGGAGCATGAGCTTTCATGGGTGAATACCCACTTTGTCAGATGAATGTAGTAGAAATTTTCAGAGGCAGGTTTCTCCTCCCTTGGTGTTCACACCTCAACTACTAGAAGAGGGCCTCATCCTCCCTGAGTGAACTAACCTCGTTATCTCTAGACTGATTCTTGCCTGCATATTTATACCTGCCTCTGAAAATTTCCACTACATTCATCTGACGAAGTGGGTATTCACCCACGAAAGCTTATACTCCAATACATCTGTTAATCTATAAGGTGCCACAGGACTCTTTGTTGCTTTTTACAGATCCAGATTAACACGGCTACCCCTCTGATACTAATATGATTATTTTCAAATTGCCACCAAATGTAAAGCCACTGGGTCTGATTCTGATCTCGTCAGTATAACCAGCAATTACTCCTCAGAAGTCAGTGTAAAACAATGTGAGCTCAGAATTAGGCCCACTGAATTACTAAAGCCACATCACATAACAGAGAGCAGAGCCAACTTGCCAGGGATGTAGAATTTGACACGAGATGCGACATCATGTTCATTGGGAAAAGTGGGCAAGTTTCCAAATTATAACCCTCTTAATCACAGAATAAACCCATCATGTTATGATGTTGCCACTTTTTAATACCCGTTTAATAAGTTAACTCACAATATGGTAACCAGACAGGCACTGACTTGGACATGAAATGTCCACATTGAGAACTGTTATGCTGAGTATCTTCAGAGATCCTCACACGTCTAGCTATGTGATACATCTAGCTTACATTAATGGCTACTTCTGAATAGCCTCATGACCGAAGCCACTTAATGACCTTCATCCACCATGGGGTGAAGATCTTGTTCTAGTAAGGTTACAGTAAAGCACTTGACCATCCAGTTGTGATAGAAAAGATTTCATTGACCGTTAAAAACAACAACCATAAACAAGAGGCTGGAAATTAAGACCTGACTGTAGAATATCCAGCTTGCACATTCAGCCTTCGTGCCACGAATCATTAGGATTCTGTTCTTCTTGTATTTTCCATGATCTATTGTCCAAGTGAGACCATTGTCACTCACATGAGTTGTTTTGCTGTCCTTGTGCCACCATTATCCGTTCCTCTCAGAGGGAAATGGTCACATGACCGACAGAGTGGGAGTGAGTGGAGCACTGTTCCTATCACTGCCTCTGGTGCCTGCGTCTTCTGCAGGATCATGAGAAAGTGGAGCAGAATGACAGTCTACAGTTGTTGTGGAGGCTGGAGGTATCTGAAGGCAAAGGTGCTCACCCACTGCATCCTCCATAGGAATGAATAAACTTGTCCATGACCTGCAGCGTTTGGATGCTTCCACTCCTGCTGGCCAGGGATACCTCCAATTCCCTTGCTGCTCTGGATATCATTCAGAGGGGCCTGCTCCTCCAGGATACAGATACTTCTAGAAACTTGGCTAGGAGGAGCAGCCCTTCCTTAGTGAGCCAAGGCAAGCAAGTGGTAGTGTGAAGTTAGAGACTACAGTTCAGAAAGGCCAAGAGAAGCATCTGTCTCGGTCAATCTGTTGCCAGCTGGTGGATATGTTGTTGTACCCATCACCTTTCTCTTCTGTGGCCTGATCACCTTCAATTGTTACTATAGCACATTGACAAAGTCCAGGGGAAATAATTTTCTTTCTGCTGTGTCCCGTTATTTAGGACTGGTCTAAAGACATGCTCTGAGCTCAGCTGCTTCTGCTGTGATCCAGCACAACCAGAGCACAAAATACTTTCTCCCAACAGGAACATACTGGGGCAGAAAATGCTAAACGTTCTCCCACCAATCTGGGTGCACTGAGATATAGGATAGAATTCCATTGTGGGGTGCTGCTTACACAGCTCTCATGATGTCTGATGCCAGAAGGACATCAACATGGATTTTCCCGTCCATGTAACTCACTGAAGTCTGTTTTGTTCTTCTCATTTATATGTGTAAACACATGGCTAAGATTTTTTTTTAATTTCAAAGCTTTTAACAATAAGCATTTATGTAGCAGTGGAGGAGCATCCACTAATTAAATCACACCAGTCCTACAAGGAGTATTAGCAAACTGAGGTGCAGAGAAGCTAAATGGATTAACAGTGAGTTTGTGGCAGAGCCAGGAATAGAATCCCGAAGTAATGTCTCCCAGTCCTGTGCTTTAAACTACCAAAATAGTTGCTGTGAAGAAAATGTAATGGCTCATAGTTATTCTCAGAGTCAGTGTATTAAAAATGCTCCTTTGAAGTACATTTCCAAGAGCTCTGTGTGAGCTCTAAAGCTTGTCTCTCACACCAACAGAAGTTGGTCCAATAAACGATATTACCTCACCCATCTTGTCTCTCTAATATCTGAGTGTTCTTTGCAGAGTGCTAGTTCATCATTCAGATGCCTTGAAATCTTTTATGACTTTCTGACATTAGAATAATTCAGATTTTTTTCAGAGTGAATCACTGAACCATTCAGTGCAATGACTGAAGCCATCTGTATATTATAAGTCCTTTCTAGTTTGGATGCTATAAACATAAATAGTGCTAACAATAACAAGGATAGGTGACAGGGTTGAATAAAATAAGAACCACCTTTCCCACCCAAACCTAGAACCGAACCTATTTTGAGGATCAAAGCTTAGGTTTTTTATTTTTCATTTTCACTTTGGGGCTCAGTGCAAGGCCAGGAACAGAGGAGCTGACAGCCAGTAATATCCCTGGCAGAAATGAAATGGAAATCAAAGACAGCCCAATCTCATGTTAGGCCAGATTCTCAGCTGGTGTAAATCATTATATCACCACTGAAATGATTTTATACCGGCTGGGAATATGGCTTGATATTTCTAGCTCAGCTTTGCAGACCCAAGAAATCTGAATATTTGTGATAAGCTTTGGACCTGACCTGAATAACTCCGAACTTCTTGTGGTTTTCACATCATTGTGCGTTTTGTAAATATTTGTGCAATCTGGGATTACAAGAACACATCATTTTAGTCTGATAGAGTGTGTGCAGCTCAGAGTGGTACCAGAGTGAGGTATGTGTATGTTAGAAATATCTAGACAGATGTATATAAACTACCTAGGGATTATTGATGATTTTACATTGCAAACCAAGTGCTTCTACAAGTACTTTGTACAACAAGTACTTTCGCTGTTAGGTCGAATGAATGCTATTTTAAATGGCCTGATGTGTTTAGAATGTGTTGATCCATTAATGCCATATATATATATATATATAACCTAGTTGACATCATTCTAAACCTCGTTCATTATACATAGAGTTCTTTTGCCCCTCCAAATTTTTGCAAATCTTGCTGCTGAGCATGGGCGGCATCTTGAGCTTGATGTACAAGGAACAAATATATAGATAAAAGTGCTTTATGATGTTCCATTGTGACTTCCGTGGAACAACATTCGAATGGCACATTATGAAGAAAAGGAGAAACAAGAATGTGTTGCAAATCAAAATCACTCATCTGTCATTATTCACAAGTCTTCATCTTACACTGCTTGAAGGGATGGTGTCCTTGCCACAGCCTGCTGTTCTCTTGGCTAACACAAGATTGGGCAATGGTAGCTGCATTAAGTCATTTCTCTTGGTAGTCTATCCCCATCTTACTTTTCACCAGCCTGTAGAAAGCTTTCCACACCTGATTCAAACTCTTCCTTGCCTCTTCATCAGTAGCCTCCAGCAAAGAGCAAAACTTCTCCGGAAAAGTCTTCCTTCATGAATTCCCTTGCAGCGCTCCCTTCTCCACCAAGGAAGCAATTAATATTTGCTCTTCTCCACCCAAAGCTCTGTTTCTTGTGGAAGACATTTTGATTCTCTCACCTTGGCTCAGGAGTGTCCTTGGATTCACTCCATATTGGGTAATTGCACCAGCAACAGCAAAGGGTACAAAAACAACCACATATACACCAGCAATGGAAGAAGCAGCTTCCAAGATGACTGATGCTAGATTAGCACAAAAAGCAACTGGCATAAAGTTGGCCATCTCAGGGGCTTCTCTCGTCCTGAAGTGCATTCTGAATTGAGAGGATTGTGGGGTGGGCAGAAATTAAATTCTGTTTTCTGAGGGTACCCCATTTAAATTCCATGTATGCAGAGGCATCTTGACTTTTGTGATGACTTAATCCCCTAGTTGTTGGATACCTGTCCAAGGATGGGACCCCTGAATCATCAAGGACTACACGACACACAGGTACTAAGGATCAGTTGCAACAGGTAAAAAAAACCCAAACCCATGACTAATACAAAGACTTCCTTCCATAAGACACATGTTCTGAGATGCTCTTCATGTGTCCTCTGTACTCTCCACGCTTGGCTTCAATTCTTTACATCAATCTGTGCTTCTATAACCCAAAAGTCCTTCTCACTCACCACCGAAGGCAAACAATGCACCTGATAACCTACCACAGTGTTAAACTGATATTTCTTCATGCTGATATAATTACCGCTAAACCTCTCCAACACACATGGCCACATCTTTTACAGAGTGAAAGGGAAGAATACTGGGTAGATTACATACCCGACAACCAACAAAAGATTAGCGGGGAGATTGGGGTGGGGGAATGGCATTACATGTGTCTCTTTTCTGCATGTTTCCGAGCACTTGATATTGTTGCAAAATCCCGGTGGCTGTTTCATGTTCCCCTTATGAATTCTGGCCTACAGAATATTCCTGGTGCTCTTGCCAACTCTGAGTTTTGCTTCATGTTTGGTGTTCCTGCATACTGCTGTTTCTTCTGCATAGCACCTGTGCTGATATTATTTCTGTGTGCAGGGATGGGGGGAGGAAGGAAATTCTAACTCTTTTTTTTCAGATGGAGGACATTAGAACCTGAGAAATTAAAAACAACAACAACTAGCGAAACTGGTGGGAAAGGGAGTTGGTGGCTCAGGGGATTGAGCATTGGTTCTGGATCCCTTCACCTCTAGGTCACCATTCAAATCCAGATGGTAGTGACTTTGAAGGTGTTACAGCTTGATGACTCTTTGGCCTATGAGAAATGAGAAGATGGCCTCATGCTAATTGTTAGTTGACATTTGTTCACATTTCTAAACCTCTGCCTCACGGGCTTCCTTGTAATGGCAGTCTCAGCAGCAAGGCTGAAGATTGACTATGATGGAAACTGAACTCCCCTCTCCCTTTGTGTAATGGGTAAGGATGGAGCACGTTGACAGAGGACAGCATGGGGAAACTTGTGCTGCTTCCGAGCTGCACTTGTTCAGTGGCTAAAGAGGACTTAGGCCTCCAGGGCTGTCAATCTGGCACTTCTCAACAGCACTATCGTCCCTTTGAAAAGTGCTTCATGCAAACCAATTAATTTTGTTGTCGTTTCCCTTCCCTTTCTAGTTTTGGAAATCATTATCAAACTCCTTTCTCTGACAGGGTGTTAAATAATCTCGGTGAAATGTCCAAAGTTTCTTACTTATTCTTTGTTCACCACAACTGGTTCAAAACAGTATTTTTAGCTGCAGGATGAAGCAGAGTAGAAAAATTGAGCTGAGTAATTCAGAACATTAGTATAGCTCTTTTGTGAAATCAGCTCTGATTACCTGATGTTAGAAGGTTGAAAAGGCCAGCTTAGACCTGTGTGGGACAAATGACTCTAGAATGATACTTTTAATAACATCTAACACTTTGAAATAATTTGTGCTACAATCTTCTGATCAGGGAAGTGCAAATCTCTGTGAATACCACACCTGTATTGAAATGATTATGGTTTTTTTTTCCTTTTGGCTGTAATTTCTTCCTCCTTGGAGTTCAGGGAAACAGCTCTTCCATTTAAGTTTAAGTTTGAGTCCACGGTTCTATTTGCGACAGATCTCTCTCCTTAATTAGCCTAATAATTTGCTGTTACATGAATTTTGTGATGCAAATATATTCCTCCCTCCCTCCTGTGTTAGCACTCCAGGGTGAAGCATACTAGTTCCACAGCACATTCGGCCCTGGAATCGAGAGGCAAGATCCAATAATATAATTCAGCTCTTGTCTGGTGAAGGAGAAGTGTTTCCTGGTGTTTCCATAGACAGCATAGGATGAAAAGATAAAGGAATCGGCAGGCATGAGAAAAGATGTCAATAGCCTTATCTGATATTATTGTCAGAATAAAAGACAATAAGAATTTCCAGATAATGGGCAAGATTTTCAAAAGGCCCAGCCTCCTGGTTTGCAGGAGTGATTTGTAATGGCTGAATTTACACCTTCTATTTAAATGCAAATGCGAGTCGCAATAGATGCACCTCTACCTGTGTTGCAAATGGAAGATGGACCTTTTGAAAATATTAGCTCTTCGAGAATTTATACTAATGTGTGATTGCTGTAGGGTTAGATCACACTCCGAGAACTAGGTCTCGTCTTCTTCACAGATGAACAGCCACCTAAAAATGTCACTTTATCTATACAGTGTTACTTTTTGTTACATACTATATTTGTCTGGACCTTAAAAACCCTGAAATGTGGTAAATATTAGGAGATAACTTACTTTTATTTGCAAACTAGATGGCTTGACAAAAATGAGGATGATGGTCAGATTGTTCGAGAGTTAGTACCTGCTGGGGAGTCACCGATCCTGAAAAGTGAGTTTGGTCTGGGACAAAGAAGGCTTTGGGTTGGGCTATTTATTTATTTTTAAATCAACAGGAAAACTACAATATTTATACCAATAACATCCAAGAAATGTGTGCTGAGCCATATGGGGGGAAATCTGTGATCTTTAAATCCTAGTTTATGAATGGGATTAATTCACATACAAGAGGATGACCGCCACATTTTTGTGTAATGGAAAGAATTTTAAAATTTTTTTAAGAATGGCTTGTTTTGTATGACTAGAGATTGGATCCTTAAACATCTGCCTTCTGTGCAGGGTGAATGCCATTGAATAACACTAAAGTTTTGTTCAATATCTTCATTAACGATCTGGAGGATGGTGTGGACTGCACCCTTAGCAAGTTTGCAGATGACACTAAACTGGGAGGAGTGGTTGATACGCTGGAGGGTAGGGATAGGATACAGAGGGACCTAGACAAATTAGAGGAGTAGGCCAAAAGAAATATGATGAGGTTCAACAAGGACAAGTGCAGAGTCCTGCACTTAGGACAGAAGAATCCCATGCACTGCTACAGACTAGGGACCGAATGGCTGGGCAGCAGTTCTGCAGAAAAGGACCTAGGGGTTACGGTGGATGAAAAGCTGAATGTGAGTCAACAGTGTGCCCTTGTTGCCAAGAAGACTAATGGCATTTTGGGTTGTATAAGTAGGGGCATTTCCAGCAGATCGAGGGATGTGATCATTCCCCTCTATTCAGCACTGGTGAGGCCTCATTTGGAGTACTGTGTCCAGTTTTGGGCCCCACACTACAAGAAGGATGTGGATAAATTGGAGAGAGTCCAGCGGAAGGCAACAAAAATGATTAGGGGGCTGGAGCACATGACTTATGAGGAGAGGCTGAGGGAACTGGGATTGTTTAGCCTGCAGAAGAGAAGAATGAGGGGGGGTTTGATAGCTGCTTTCAACTACCTGAAAGGGGGTTCCAAAGAGGATGGATCTAGACTGTTCTCAGTGGTAGAAGATGACAGAACAAGGAGTAATGGTCTCAAGTTGCAGACGGGGAGGTTTAGGTTGGACCTTAGGAAAATCTTTTTCACTAGTAGGGTGGTGAAGAACTAGAATGGGTTCCCTAGGGAGGTGGTGGAATCTCCTTCCTTAGAGGTTTTTAAGGTCAGGCTTGACAAAGCCCTGGCTGGGATGATTTAGTTGGGAATTGGTCCTGCATTGAGCAGGGGGTTGGACTAGATGACCTCCTGAGGTCCCTTCCAACCCTGAGATTCTATGATTCTATGATTCTATGACAATCCTCCCTTATAGGGATTTTAAGGCACCAGGAGTATAATTTCCTAAAACATTGCTAAATGAGAACAAGAACATAGCTCTTAATAATTATTTTGCATGCAAAAAACAAAAACAAACAAACAAAAAAGAGCGGCTAAAATCAACCTGTAGGCATAAAAGTAGATAAATCTACTTCAGTTTCTAACAAAGTTGACTTTTTTCATGTTTTGGTAATAATCTAACCTTGTGGGTCTGTCATCAGACATTCTCAGTCCATTTATATATCTGTTAGGGTTTTCACCCTTCCAAACCTGATATTCTATGATTCTACAGCTGGTGAACACATCTCATAGGTTTATGAGCTCCTTCCAGTCTGCTCCTCTGGGCAAGCCTCTGGTGCAAATGTTTCCAAGTCTCTCTGATTCATGCTTGTGCTCTGTTCTAGTTTGCAGCAAGCTTCAGTGATTCAGGATGAACTTTGGCAGTGCATCATGTGTCTGTGTTGTGTACATTAATATCTCTTTAGATGTCAGCTATCACATCAGTGTGAAGACAGGAGATGTTCCTGGAGCCAGCTCAGATTCTAAAGTTTTTATCAAACTATATGGTGAAAAGGGAAACACCAGCAAGGAGCCTCTGTTAGTTTCTGACAATGACCTAGGCAATTACTTTGAACGTGGGCGAGTGGATGAGTTTATTTTAGAGACTCTGGATATTGGAAAGGTAAGACTTAATCACAAGTGGGTCAGTATTTTATGCCAGTGATTTGTGTAATAATCAGCACGGTACTAAGGGAACTGCTGCACTGTAAGAGAATCTGACCTTTGGACAAAATGTTACAAACCACATTTTCAAATAGGCTGCTACAATTGCAACTAGGGGTTTTTCGTAGATACCGGTTTGGACATGTAAGGGAATGTTTCTACATGCAATGTGGCTCTCTGCCCGCCTAACTGTCCAACTTGCATGTTTAAGGGCACATTGTATGTTCACAAGCTGATACATATAGAAAAGGTTTGCATGCACACAGTGAAAGAACAGAACATACCGAGGAAGTACATTTTTATTTTATTAAATAAATGTCTTCCTTGTTCCCCTCGCCCCTTTTTGCTTTTTCTTTTCAAGATCAACCGACTTCTGATTGGACATGATAATGTAGGGCTCCGATCTGGTTGGTTCCTGGCTAGTGTCCAGATCACAGTTCCTGTCCATGGAAGGCAGTACATGTTCCCATGCAACCGATGGCTTGACAAAGACGAAGCTGATGGGAAGGTGGAGGTGGAGCTCTACCCAAGTGAGATTGTGTCCATTGAGAAATGTGAGGGAGCAAAGTGTTTGTTGTTGTTATTAATTATTATTATTATTTATCCGTATTACCGTAGTGCCTAAAAGGCCCAGAGATGAAGCAGGACCCCTCTGTACAAACCCAGAAAAGACAGTCTCTGCCCCGGTGAGCTTACAATCTATGTATAAGACAAGAGAAAACAGATGGATACAGACATAGACAAGGAAACAATGATACAATATTGGTCAGCATGATAGGCAGTGGTAGCAGCACACTGTTTGTGAAAGTAAATGATAAAGCCCCATTGTTGTGGTCATTGACAATTAGATCAGAAAAAAATGAAAAAACACAAGAAAAAAACACTGTAGAGTTTATTCTTGCATTGACGGGGTTATTGCTGAGATGATGTAATAGGTTGCCTCCATCTCTGATTTCTGAGATTCTAGGAAAAACCTAGGCTATGGCCAGGCTCAGTGCAGTCAGACACTGGGTTTCCCTTGCTGCAACATCAAAGCATCTCTTTGCTGACCTGCAGCTCCCATGCTGTTCCAGAGCGGCATCCTCACACGCTACTTCCAGTTCATTACAGTCTTGACTTGCAACAGCATCTGAATTTCCAGTCCCTAGTCTCTTGAGAGAAGTTTTATGATAGATATGGATGAAGATCCATTCTGGTTTTGACTGACATCGGTACATTCATTTTCATTTAGAATCAAGATTAAAAGTTGACCTTGTGTCCCAAGGAAGACAAATGTAGTGCATATCCCCTCAGCTCCATGTAGCTCCCTCCTCACTACTGTATTATGGAGAGGCTAGAGCTTCTCCATAGTTAATGTTGCAGTGAGGTTCCATTTTTAAGGCCCTATTTTAGTAGCCCTCTAACTTTGAGTTGGGAGATTCACTTGACCTGACAAGCCTGTGGTCTGAGGGAGAATATTTTTATCATCCGCTACTGGACTGGGTCAGACTGCTTTTCTTGAGTGAAAGGAAATTCAGGATCTGACTCCTCTTGCATTCTCAACCAAAGTATTCCCCTTCAGGGAAATGTATATAGGTCCATTGTCCAGGTGGGGTAACAGCAACAGTGTTTCTGAATGACTTGCCAAGAGTCTATATGGGAAGTCTGTGGGTGGTAGACGCTGGGGGTGTGTCTATGTTGCAGCTGGGAATAAGCCTCCCAGCCTGGGTAGACAGACTTGCACTAGCTCCATTTGAACTAGTGGGCTAAAAATAGCAATGTGGATGTTGAGGAGTGGGAGCCTGAGTCCAAGGTTGCCTGACCCGATAGGTCTGAGCTCGGGCAGCTGATCCAAGCCACTGCCCAGGATACAACATCCACACTGCTACAGAGCTAGAGTGAATTTTTCTACCTGGGGAGGCATGCACCCAGCTGCAGTGTAGACATGCCTATATTGTATCCACTAGATCGTTCAGACTGATCTCTTTTGGCTACTTGTAAAATTAAAACATTAGACAAATAATAATGTTTAGCTAGTGTTTGGAGTAGATTTTTAAAGCTATATTATTAGACACATTTTTCAAGTGCTTTTACCAAAGCAGAATGTGTCAGAGACATTTCTGGGAGATACCCTAGCCTATTGAGATAGATAGGCACTGGCTATTGCCTATTGAGATAGGCATTGGCTGTGGAGCCATGAATTTTTTTATACATGATAAAAATAGCCTATGTGTATTATAGATAATTAATTTTCATCTCAAAGCAATTCTATGCATTTCACCATTAGCAAACTCACCCCGGAATTAACATAAGGAACTTTGTGTATTAACTCCTCCATTAAATTTATTTTTTCTTTTGGAATAGTGGTAAATTATGAGGTGTCAATAGTTACGGGGGACGTGCGGGCAGCAGGCACCAATGCAAATGTCTTCATGCAGCTTTATGGCGAGACTGGCAAAAGTGAGTTGATCATCTTGAAAAGCAGGTCAAACAACTTTGAGAGGGGAGCAACTGATATTTTTAAGGTACGATCAAGACAGCCTTTACTGTTTATCTGAAGGGAAAGAAATGAGAACCAAAACAATGTACTTTTAACAAAATGGCAACACACATTCACTTTTCAACATTCCTGCTCAATTGGCTTTTGCACTTCATGAAAAATAGACTAGTCTCCCTTTCAGGTTTCCATGCACTAGTATTTAGGATGCAGGCACTGTAGAAGAAAAGAAATATTCATTTTAGCTTTGCAAAACATTTGTAAACCTATATCTTGGCCTTGAGCTAGTGGCATTATCTCTTATGCTTTAATTAAGCTTTTGTATTTAATCGAAAAAGCACGCGTGACATATTGTCATGCTTACTTTAGAATGTGCCATTAATCACACAGGGCACTTGTGATAGAGATACACATTATTGGCTCAACCTTGCCAATCCTTGCTACTGGAATTACTACTCTTTGTTCTGTAGGAAAGAGTACTCAGATTGTGCTAATAGTGTTAGGGATGATGCAGAGCTATGTCATCCCATGAAGCCTGCTGCTTTGAAGGGGTGCATCTCATGCTTTTCTGTACTTTATCTGTTGAAGGTGCTAACAGTACCCTCCTACCATAGTATCTGAGCACCTTATGATGTCTGTACTGTATTCTTCCCTGACCCCCTCCCACCCAGGGTTTGGAAGGGCAGTGCTATTATCCCTATTTGCAGATGGAGAACTGAGGCCCAAAGAGACTAAGTGACTTGCTAAGGCCACACTGTAAGTCTAGTGGAGAAGAGAATTGAACCTGGGCCATCTGAGTACTAGGCAAGTGCCCTAACCACTGGGTCTCAGTCAACCTGGGCCTGGCAACCAAAGAGTTAATGCAGGAACTGCTGGCCAATGCTGATTGGCTGCCTCATAACACCTGGGAGAGTAAAAGATTTGAGGGGTGGGGCAGCTGCCAGAGGAGCAAGGTGGTTATGGAAAGAAGGTCCTGCCAGCAAGCTGGTGAGAAGCCTCCCTTGGGTGGCAACAACCCAAAGAAGGGCAGATCAGAGGCACAGGCTGCAGAAGCCTACAGAACCAAGAGAGGAAGGAAGGAGTTCAGCAGGGGAATTGTTGAGAACTGATTCTGCCTTCCTGGGTTCAGGGCCCTGAACTGGAATCCAGTGGAGTGGGTGGCCTGGGTTCCCCTACCTACCTCTTAACAGAGTTTTAAGAACCAAAGGGGGTTCCAGGCCTCTTGAGGACAAGGACCAGATAACCTTTGCCAAACATGAGGGGAAGGGGGCAGGTACGCTCCAGTGGGACAAAATTAATGTCCTTGCCTCTAGAATAGGTCGATAGAGATTCAGACAAGAAGGGTGGACTGACCACCTCATTGGTCCGAGCAGACTCTGTGCAGTGCCCTGTCTGGCCAAAGGGGGTGCTGACACAGTGGGGCACCGTCCACAGGAGGTGAGAGCAGCTCAGTAGCAGCCCCTGTGCTATTCTGAGCACAAGGCAGCAATTCAGTGCAGTCCTGAAACAGGCCATGCAATGGAGGGCTGACACTTTTTAAAGGAAGTAAATAAGAATACTTAGGAAGTCCTGGGTCTGGCTTGAATGAGATGGATAATTAATGACTTCTTTACGCCTCTCATAAGAGGGAGGCAGCATGGTCCACTGGATAGTGCCAGGAGATCAGTCAGGAATAGGCCGATGTGTGTGCTGTCTCTTTAAGTCTATTGAAGGAAGCCGGGCAGAAGGGAGGGGTAGGTGGGGAAGGGTCTAGGCACAAGTCCTATCCTGAAGCAGAGTGAGGGATAAAATGTTTGCTTTGTTCTAATAAAGTTCCCTGTTAAGTGTTGAGAAACTGACTTGTTCAGTGATTCTTTACCATTGTCACATTATGCCTAGTACTTTTCCTCAGTAGATCTCAGAGCACTTTATAAAGGTTGGTGTCATTATCCCCATGGTACAGATGGGGAGATGTAGGCACAGAGAAGTTAAAGTGATTTCCTTAGGTCACCCAGTGGCAGAGCTGGAAATAAAACCCAGGTGTCCTGGGTCTGAGGCCAGTGCTCTATCCACACTGCCCCCGTAAGATACAGATATGCATTCCTTTCTGGGGTCTGCCACTGCCTTGCTTTGTGCGTTTGCAGGGCTCTGTTAACCTCTCTCGGCCTCCGTTTCTTCATCTGCAAAACAGGGACAACTTCTTTGAGTGTTTGGAGGTCCTTGAATGACCAGCACTTTATAAATACACCTCTACCCTGATATAACGCTGTCCTCGGGAGCCAAAAAATCTTACTGTGTTATAGGTGAAACCGTGTTATATTGAACTCGCTTTGATCCGCCAGAGTGCGCAGCCCCACCCCCCTGGAGCACTGCTTTACTGCGTTATATCCAAATTCGTGTTATATCGGGTCACATTATATTGGGGTAGAGGTGTACTTATTGTTTGTTATAGAAACAAGGGCGATGAGGTAATATCTTTTATAAGACCAACTTCTGCTGGTGAAAGAGACAGGCTTTGGAGCTATACAGAGTTCTTCAGGTTAACATATTTCACGGGTTAACTACTTAAACTAAACATTCTGTCTGTAACATTCTGAGTTTGTTCCCCAGACCTGAAGAAGAACTCTGTGTAAGCTCAAAAGGTTGTCTCTCAGTAGCAGAAGTTGGTCCTATAAAAGATATTACCTCACCCACCTTGTCTCTCTAATATCCTGGGATCAACACAGCTACAACAACACTGCATATATAATTTGTTATAACATTTCAAATACCAGCTGTACATTCATCTGTTTCTAAAGTAAAAGAGCTTCCTCTGACATATTAAATCTTACAGATTTGTATAAATCTTCTATGTAGATCACTCTATTTACATAGCCATGATTGTTTCCTATTAAACGCTTACACAATTTGGAAGCCTTAAGTTTAATGTGTTACCCATTTTCTGCAGTTTTCCAAGTACACAAGGTAGAAGTCTGAAGCATTAGGAGATTAAGGATCTCTATCTTTCCCAATATTAATATTTACAGGAAGATATGGGAAAGAATAAGACTGTATGAGCTACATGTTAATGAGACAATGCTATCAGCTACAGACAGGGAATGCTGGATGCACATGAGCTGGGCAAAGAGAGACACTTTTCTCTGTGACTGTTATGGGGAACTGAGGCACAGGATAGATTAAATTACTTGCCCAAGGTCACACAGGAAATATGTGGTAGAGGTAGGAATTGAACCAAGTCTCTTGAGTGCTAGGTTAGTGTTCTCACCACTAGAACAGTCTTCCACTTTGGTTACCATACTGCATTGCTAACATTGATTTAAGGAGCACCATATGTATATACAGCATTTTACCGATCACCTAACCCTCCCCCCCTCAACCAAAAAAACCCCAAACGGTGCAAGGTCCACACCTCAAGAAGCTTGCAGACTGATAGAGATGAATACAATAGTCAGCCCAATAATTTAACAAAGGCACAGCAACAGTGTTGGTGAGAGCAGGAGAGGCAGGACTGGGACCCAGTAGATCTTAGTTTGAGTGTCTCTGCCACAGGTGTTCTGTATGACCTCGTGCAAGTCACTCAGTCAGTTTAGATGATATTTGATGGAAGTGCACTACACAGTAATTTAGAACAGGAAGTGAAAAAGAACCCTCAATCCAGCTGAAACTGGGGAGTGGGGCAGGGAATGACCTGTCACATCTCACAGTCAAGGTAATAGTGAGGTAATAGCTTTGGGTGTAATGGTCCATGTGGAGTTTTAAGCACTGTCATTGCTTATTTGTGAAGAGAAGACATTTCATGTTCTCTCGGGCCTTAAACTTGTCTTTGGTGGCAGGTAGAGGCTGCAGATGTTGGCAAGATCTACAAGCTCCGAATTGGCCACGATGGGAAGGGCATTGGGGATGGCTGGTTCCTGGAAAGTGTCACACTTAAATGGATGGTAATGAAGGTGAAGGAGACAGATAAGAAGAAAAAGAAGAAGAAGAAGAAGAAATCCAGTGAGGAAGAGGAGGAGGACTCCCAGCCAGAAGAAGTGATGGAAGTCTGTAAGTTCGTGGCTCACCGCTGGTTGGCTACAGATGAAGGGGATAAGGAGCTGGTTGTGGAACTGATACCCGAGGATGGATCTGGACTTGAGGGTAAACTTCAGTAGTAAATATGTGTCCCTAAGCATCTCATAATCAATAAAAAACAGTACATTAAGAGAGCAGTACACAGTTAACACTCAAAAGTCTGGAAATGCCATAAAGTCATATATACCCCCTCACCTCCACCCCCTTGTGCACTCAGGATAGCTCAAAGACTGTGCTTCTGCCAGGCTGCTACATCATCCCCACCCCCAGTGAAATGGAAAAACAGCAAATTTAACAATGAGAAAAACAAATACTTTTCACACAGCATGTACTTCTAGGGGAATTCTGTGCCAAAAATTAAAAATTTTGCACCAAAAAATTAAAAAATTCTGCACACAATATTTTAAAATTCTGCATATTTTATTTGTCAAACTAACACAATATAATCACACCAGTTTCAATTATTTTGGTAATTTATTTCAAAATACCTCTCAGCAAGTATGTCTGTAACAATACAGGCAACAACAAAAAAGATTTAGGAAATGTTTGTTTGACAAATAGATTCCTTACTAGGCATATTCATACAGAACTTTGAGCAATTCATTTAAACCACAATACAGAAATGTATTTCCTGCACCCCTCAGAAGTAGTGCAAAGCCTTTGGAGAGTCAGGGGTAATGAAAGAGCTGAGGGAGAGCGTGGGTGTGGGTGGGAGAAGTATGGAACAGGATTTTTTTGTGTGGGGGAGAGATTGTTAGGGAGCTGGGGAGCCTCCCCCATGCAGACCCTGGCTGACCCCTAGCCACTCCCATTCAGTCGGTCACATCTGCCCCTATCCCCATGTGGCCCTGCAGTCCTCCTCCTGCATCCACATGTGACCCTGCAGCCCCTCTCCCCCAAACTCATGCGGTCCTGCAGCCCCCCTCCCATTCAGTTCATGGCTCAATGCTGTCACCCCACTAGCTCCTGTCTGTCCCTCCCACAAGCCCTTCTGAATCCCAGTCTGCTACCCTCCTGTAGCCCCGGGTGCCCCACTCTGTCCATCCTGTGCCTCCTCACCTGGCTCTACTGTGAGGAACACACCTCTTCCCCAACCTCTCCGCCCTCTGGCTGCCCTCTCTTCTGGTGCCACAGCAGCCCCTGGCCGGTGAAATGCATAATTGCAGCGCCTCTCCAGCAGACTCTATATTCTGCAGAGAAAAAAAATCTGAATGAATTCTGTGCGTGCACAGTGGCGCAGAATTCCCCCAGGAGTAAGCATGTAATTAGCCTGTGAAGCTTACTGCTACAAGATATCATTGAGGCTAAGGGTTTAGGAGGTTTAAAATCCCAGCTTCAGCATTTATATGGCGAACAAGAATGTACGACATTACAATAGATAGGGTAAAAAATAAGATCTAAATCCTCATGCTTCACAGCAGAAGCAAATGTGGGGGTTTGGAAGAAACGTCCTAAATGGCTTGGTTATTCCACAGTGGCCCAGTAGGGGGTTCTTGAAGCTTCCTCTGAAGCATCTAGTGTTGACCACTGTTGGAGACTGAATATTAGACTAGATGAGTGTATATGTAACCCACACACCTGCTAGATGTGGTGCTCTGTCCCATCTAGTGGCACTGAGACCACTTTGAGAGAAAGATTAATGAGTCTGCTCTACAGCCTTAGCTACCAGCCATATGGCTTGTAGTTCATGGAGTAGAGCAGGGGTCGGCAACCTTTCAGAAGTGGTGTGCTGAGTCTTCATTTATTCACTCTAATTTAAGGTATTGTGTGCCAGTAATACATTTTAACGTTTTTAGAAGGTCTCTTTCTATAAGTCTATAATATATAACTAAACTATTGTTGTATGTAAAGTAAATAAGGTTTTTAAAATGTTTAAGAAGCTTCATCTAAAATTAAATTAAAATGCACAGCCCCCTAGACTGGTGGCCAGGACCCAGGCAGTGTGAGTGCCACTGAAAATCAGCTCGCGTGCCGCCTTCGGCACATGTGCGATAGGTTGCCTACCCCTGCAGTAGAGGCTCATGCATTTAGCTTCAGGAGTCCCAGGTTCAATCCTGATGACTGGAGTCTGTCGGCATTACATAAGTTAGTGAGCAAATAACCTGGCTAGGGAAGGTTAAAATAAAGCCCAAGTAAGAGTTCAGTTCAAGACCCTTTCCTCAGAACTGGCTTTATTATCACAAAAGGATTGGAAACAAGAGTAAACAACTCAAAACACTTGGTCCCAGCCAAGCTAAGAGGGCAGAGGACACACCATTCTTCCTTGCTCTCCTGGCCTGCTGATAGTTCCCATGGAGGGAGGGACTTACCTCAACTCTTACTTCCTCTAGAATGATCCAGAAGCATTCCTTTATATAGCATCTGGCAAGCAGTCACATGGCCATCACCTGATCCCTCTCCATCATGTGCCCTGTGTGGACCACAACTCAGAACAAACTTCATCTTAATAGGGCTGGCCATGCCTGTGCTTATAGACCAGCATGTTGTTATAATGGACCACTGGTCTGATCCAGCATGACAGTTCTTACGTTCCTATGTCATCTCTTCTGTGCAACTTCCCTTACAGAGAACACCTATGAGGTCCATGTCATCACTGGGAATGTGTGGGGTGCTGGGACTGATGCTAATGTCTTCTTGAGCATCTATGGCGAAGGAGGAGGAGACACTGGTGAGCGCCAGCTGAAAAGGTCCAACCACCTGAACAAGTTTGAGAAGGGCCAGGTAAGGCATTAATTAGTCACTCAAGCAAGCAAAAGGCAGGTATGATCCTCTGTCCTTGAACACAAGCTGCCGGTCCTTCATTGCTACATCTTCTCAGTAAACCTCAGGCTCTTCTTTGAATTAAAAGTTTGGACATCTGGTTTTCTCTCTGAAACAAATAGAGCTGGGAAATATCTCAATATGTATTTCAGTGAATATTCACTTGAATGAAAAACTGGATTTGCTCCACCTGGGTTTGTGCCTCTTTTGTGGTTGGATTCCTGCAAGTGTTCTGGTGATGTAATTTACTGGCAGAAATGTTTGTAAACTGCAAATTTTAAATGGATATTAGATAATATATGTCAGAATTAATTGTGAATGTCTGAATATTTGCATTGGAAAATTGATCCTAAAAGTTACACTCATCTGGTCAGGGAGCAAAAACAATATCATGTGACCTATCTGTCCAGTTATAATTAAAACAGTGCAGTTTGCAATCAACAGAGCAACTGTTACTAGTAGGAATTATTCAGAGAATAATTTTGAATAATGAAAAAAACTGAGAAAATGGTAAACTGCTTGCAGGCAACTTGCAACAAGCAAAGAGGCTAAATTTGCCACATAATCTGTTTATTATGAATTATTAGCTCAGATCTAATAACATTATAATCTGAGCATCATTATTTAAGTCGGAGGAATTCTAAGAAAGAGACATAACACCTTATGCTTTTGGTAGCAGAAGAAGCCCAAAGTCTATCAACAAGCTAATTGCACTAAGGTTTCTAAATAGCATGACAATAAAGGCTGTATTGTCATATTGTTATTGTTGTTAATGGGGAAACTTTATGGACGCTGCAAATGACAAAGGGAGAAATTCTTCAGTAGCTTCAGCAAAGCATATTGAAGTCCCCAGGAGTCTGTCCATGGACTTAAAGGGCCTTTACATCTGGTTTCAGATGCTTCATTGCAAAGTGGATTCCAACAAGAGATAAGAACTCTGGAAAGACTAAGAGATAGGAGAGACAGATTAAAGCTGCTGATAATATGATTTTAATATCTGAGAAAGCACGAGAGAGTTTTAACTTTTTTTTTTAATGGAAAAAATACCTTGTCCAGGGCACTGACTCCTTGTAAACTTGGGTGTGAAACACCAGTCTGCCTCTGTTTCTGCTTTTGCAGGAAGATATATTCACTATCAAAGCCATTGATCTGGGAGTACTGAAGAAACTGCGGATTCGTCATGACAACTCCAGCGGCAACCCAGCCTGGTTCCTGGACAGAGTGGAGATTGTTGATCTCAAGGACAACACCAGGTGAGCAGATTGCTGCACTCCATTCGTGTGATCAGACGCATGGGATTCATACTTCCGGTCAGATAAATATAAAGCCTTAGAAATACAAAGAACATAATGATTTTGTTACATGTGTCACGAATCCAGACTGGATGAGCCTCTTAAAATGCTAAAATAATGGTGCTTTTGGATGTGGGGATGGCTGTCTCAGGTGTGTGTGTGTGCGAGAGGGTAATAAACCAATGGGCTAAATCCAAAGGTCCTGACCCAGGCAAATTCCCAGTAACTTGAGAGGGAGCAGACTGAATAAAACTTGAGCCCCCGATCCATCGGAATGCTTAAGCATGTGCTCAACTTCAAGCATGTGAATAGATCCATTGACTTTAGTGGGGCTACTCCCATGTTCAAAGTTAAGCATGTTCATAAGTGCTTTGTTGGTTTGGAACCTGAGTGAGGACCTCAAGACTCATTCTGTTATTTGTAAATATAAAGTATATTTTGCTGTGAGACAGTCATTAACCCTTAGGTTATTTATCTGCTTCTGGGCCTCAAAATGAAATGAGCCAGGTGGGACTGATAGCTTGACACTCAGTACCTATCAGAAGGCATCAATTACCAGGCCTGGATAAGTCCACACAAAGGGAACAAAAGACAAGGAAGGAGACACATTTATGCTTATCAGCTTTGAGTGCTGTTACTCTTTGTTAACGAGCCTCTCATCTTTGCTAATTACTGCTGTTCATGTCTGTGAAGTACTCTGAAGATGAAAATTCCTGTGTGAATGTTGTGTGCCACTGTTATTCTTGCAGGTATTATTTCCCATGCCAGCGGTGGTTGGCAGGTGAGGAAGATGATGGTCAGATTGCCAGGGAGCTGGTCCCAGTGGATGAAGCATTTATAAAGAAAGATTCAGACAATGATCATCAATCTCTTGCCTCACTGGGCCTGGAACAGAAAGGTTTACATCAGTCTTGTGTTTCTTTCAATAAGTAAAAGGAAGACAAGTTATTAATAGCTCTGAGACCACTATCAATTAGAGTATTTATTAGGCCACAAGAAAGTCCCCTCCTGGATTGTCAGGGTTCCCTCCCCACTCTGAACTCTGGGGTACAGATGTGGGGACCCACATGAAAGACCCGCTACGCTTATTTCTACCAGCTTAGGTAAAAACTTCCCCAAGGCACGAATCCTTTCCTTGTCTTTGGACGGTATTGCTGCCACCACCAAGTCAGTTAGACAAAGATTCAGGAAAAGGACCACTTGGAGATCCTATTTCCCCAAAATATCCCCCCAAGCCCCTTCACCCCCTTCCCTGTGGAGGCTTGAGAATAATATACCAACCAATAGGTTAACCAAGTAATGTTGACAAGAAGGTGTGAGTATCAACAGAGGGAAAATTATTTTTTGTAGTGACCCAGCCACTCCCAGTCTTTATTGGGGCCTAATTAGTTAGCAATGGGTACAGGTTTGGATATGAAACTGACCAGGTGCCAGTGACTAAAACCAGAGATTTGTTGCTATCAAGGGAAGGAACCTGAAGGTTTATCTTTTTTTCATTCAGCACCCTGCTGTCTTATGATCAGAGGTGGTGCTAGCCCATTGGGGGCCGTCTAAAAAAGCAAATAAGGGGCCCCCTTGAGCAGCTTGGGGACCTATGCAATTGCTTGGTCTGCTTATGCCTAGTGCCAGCTCTGCTTATGTTTATCTTCCTGAAACTACCTTGTATCCAATCTACTTGATTGTCCATGCCAGCAACTGAATAATGATGCAATCATGGGGCCTGATCCTGCAAGGTGATGAGTGTCCTGGACTTCCACTGACTCCAGTGGGAGTTGAGAGCTTTAAGCTAAGCACCTGCACCCATATTTATATAGCTGAATAAGTGGGCTAATTTTCAAAAATGTTGAGCACCCAGCAGCTCCCATTGACTTCAGTTGGAGCTTCTGGCTGCTCAGCACTTCTGAAAATCAGGACACTCGTTTGGGTGCCTAAATATGGATTGATGAGTCTAACTTTAAGCACCCATTTTTGACAATCTTGGCTTATTATTTTGTAGTATTGTGGAGACAACTTCTAGGAATTTCCACAGTTCTGAAGTTTGCCACACTTTTCAGATGATGGTGTTGTGGGAAACTATGCAAATCTTGTACAGTGAAGGGCTGTCTGCATATATAAAATCTGGTGCTGTAAATGGAATGTTATTGTAGATTGCAGCAGGAAAAAAATCTGAGAAGCATGTGAGACTCCCAGGAAAGAAATGGGAAGCAGGGCTGCCCGGGGGTTCAGGGGGCCTGGGGCAAAGCAATTTTGGGAGCCCCTTCCATAAAAAAAAGTTGCAATATTATAGAATACTATATTCTCATGGGGGCCCCTGTGGGGCCCAGGGCCTGGGGCAAATTGCCCCACTTTTCCCCCTGCCCCCACCCCTCTGGGCAGCCCTGATGGAAAGTCTGAACAGCTCTGTCTTCTGTAAAGATGGAGAAAGCCTTACTGAATGAAGAGCGGTCGCGGATCCTGCAGCCCAGCAGTCCTGTTTCACTCTAGCAAATATCAGTACAAGCGACAGGAATTACTGTCAGAGCTTTAGGAATACAATCTGACTGTCCAAAAATAAATAAATAACACGTGCAATGAAACAAGAAGAAACAGAATTAATGGCTGCTCAGTGTTCACACTCTCAAATTAAGAAATGCTTTTTGACAGCTAAATCAACTACTTATACTGTGAAAGTGAAAACAGGGGACAAGAAGAATTCTGGGACAGATGCCAATGTCTTCATCATTCTTTACGGAAATAAAGATGACACGGGTAAGAACCAAGTACAGCCCATGTATGTGTGAGAGAGATGGGGTCCGTGCTGTTCGTATAATTGACTGAAATGGCTGAGGAGTGTGGGGTTGTTATTTTTTTGCTTTCCTCAATACAATATCTGTTCTTAGTTAAGATGATTTCATATTCTTACTGTAAGTCTTTTTCTTATCAGAGTGCATATGGAAGCCAATGTTGTTTAGCATTTTAGTTACTAGGGGATAGAGCCTCAGCTCCTGCAAATCACTGTTGTTTCATGGGCTTCAGTAGAGCTAGGCCAATTTACACCAGCTGTGTAAGCCGAATTGTTGACAGCATAGATTAAAACAAAGAGTAGGAAAACAGAACACTGGGTCTGGGTCAACTCATTTGTATCCCAGCAAGGAATCAGCCCACTCTAGATACCCAGCTCATCTTCAACTGCTGAGATGTTGCAGAAATATTTGATCTGTTGATGAGTAAACCCTGTTGGGACCGACACGATGCATATGTAGTGAATCTTAGTATTTGTGAAAGTGACAGACACTGAAGAGAAGTGTCGGGCAAATTCCCTTACACAACTCGGACCACATCTCTAGCTGGCCCTTCAGCAGCATAGTTGCTGTGGCATTGAAGGGAGACCTCTCAACTCAAGAGAGATCTGATGTGTATTTTAGTGGGTTTTTTATATTCAGTTGAAAATCTAGGGTTCAGTGTGACAAAGGACAGATTGGACACCATGTCTCCAGAGGTGAAAGACCATTTATTACACTGTAGCCACATCCCCTGTTCCTGTTTACAATCCCAAAGTATTGATTTTTATACATTAAACCAGGGATACTCAGACTGCAGCCAACGAGCCGCAAGTGGCTCTTTAATGTGTCTCCTGCAGCTCTTTGAAGCACATGATATTAAAACACTGTGTGATTTAATTATTAACCAATCTAAGTTATTAACCAGTCAGCATAAGTGCTGGAAGTAGGTGTGCTGGGGATCCTGCCACACCCCTTGGCTTGAAGTGGTTTCCATCATACACAGAGTTTACAGTTGGGTTCAATGACTCTCTGCCTCCCGCCCACACACACACTATATAAATTGTTCCAGCATCCCTACCAATCAGGATGCTTTTACTATGTTATTAACCAATTATAGATAATAATATAATAATACACGGTCTGTCATTTTACTGTGAGAATAATTATACACACACACACACACACACACACACACACACACACACATATAGTAAATGAAACAATGAATTCACACTACATTTTTGGGTAATGCTGATTGCTAATTTGGCTCCTGAACCACTGAGATCTGAATGTCATTGCACTAAACAATGTCTGTATGTGCTGCAACAAACAGGGATAATCAATTTAAAGGCCTCCAAAACTAACAAGAACAAATTTGAACGTGGGAAGCTCGATGAGTTTACAGTGGAATCTGTGGACATTGGAGACCTGAAAAAAATAAAGATTGGCCATGACAACAAAGGTAAGATGACCTGGCACAACATAGCTTTCCTTGTTCCACGTTGGGGTGGGAGAGGGTGTTATATTTGGAAATATTCATTTCATGACTTATTTATTAACATGCTGGACATTATTATCATCACAGGCTTGGTGCTTTTCAGACAAATATACAGGCTCTTTCCCCAAGGAGCCTGCAATTTAATTTAGACGTGGTACAGCAGTGGTGGCAAACGAGGTGTGAGGAGTGTTGAAACACAGCAGTTTTTTCATCCTTTTGTAAGCTGTGATATTATAGCAGGAGGAGTATGCACCAGGGTGGAAAGGCTGCCCAGGAGAAATGCACATTGCAAGGGAATTTCTATACAAAACCATTATTCCAGGAAAGGGGTGATGCCAATCCTCTGTCTGGCTTTATAACCACCTTGTGGTATATATTCAGGGCATTCCTACCTGGTTGCTATGCTTTAAAGTGATCTGGATTTCAAAATTGGATCTGCAGATAATAAAACCCAGGTGTTAAATTCACACAAAGGGCCCAGGTTTTCACATGTGACTAGTGGTTCCAGATGCCTCAATTTTTGAATGCCTAACTTCAGACATTTTAAAGGGACCTGATTTTCAGAAAGTGCTGCAAACCCTCCCTCTGATAATGCGGCCCCTTTAGTCTCCCACTGGACAGTCCGACTCTGAGGCACCCCAAACCCCTCGCCACTTTTGAAAAAATTGGCCTCAAGTTCTGACGAAAGAAGCAAGAGTGAGCAAGAGTCTAATGGTGACCAGTGAGCTCCTCCTGTGTTCTGACCCTGGTTTTCACTCCCTCTGGGACTTTGGGCAAGTCACTTAGCAGTAGCCTGTCTACCGCAAGTGACTTGTCTGTAAAACAGGCTGATAACACTTACCTCTGTCACAGGGATCTTGCAGGATGAATTAATTAGTTCATTGTCTGTAAAGCGCTTTGCTGGTGAAAAGTGCTATTCACGCTGAGTATAATCTCCTGCTGCAGGTGGCTCTGCTGGCTGGTTTCTGGAATGGGTGGAAATTGATGCCCCGTCACTTGGGCAATGCCTGAAGTTCCCTTGTGGCCGCTGGCTGGATAAATCAGAGGACGATGGAGCCACGGAGAGAGATCTCTTCCCTGCACAACTGCAGACAAAAGAATATGTTCCATGTATGTAGAGTTTTGCCTCATGGCAGACATTGAATTGCTCATCTCTAAGCCCCCTGCTTTTCCCTTTCCCTATTTCTGTGGGGTGGGAATCCACTGTGCTTCTCATCTCTCACATTCACAACTTTGAGGCTCTCTCTGACTCTTCTCCACACATGCTGGCTGTTGCCACATCTTGTCACTTCTGCATCCATGGCTTTTTTAAAATCTACCCCTTCCCTTTATAAGGAAAGATGGTCCAGTAGTTAAGGTGCTAGCCTGGGACTTGGAAATGGAGGTCTATTCCTTGCCCTGCCACAGACTTCCTGTGTAGCCTTGGCCAAGTCACTTAGCCTGTCTGTGTGCCTCAGTTCTCTTTCTGTAAAACGTGGACAATAGGACTTGCCTTCTTCACAGGACTGTTATCAGGATAACTAACCTTAAAGACTGTGAGGCACTCAGATACTACAGTAATGGGGACCATAGAGCTACCATAGATTTATGGATTCTTTCTTCTCTCCCCTGCCCAAACCCTGGTTCATGCCATTGTTCCTTCTCACCTGGACTATCCTCCTCTCTGGCCACCCTGATCTTTACCGTCCCCTCTTCAAACTATCCAGCAGTCAGAAGCTAAAATAATCTTTTTCTGGTGATGCTCTGACAGTGTCCCCTCATTCACGTCCCTATCTCCGCTGCTGCTCTGACCATGGCACCCCCTGTCTCTCAAGCACATTTGCACTTTCTTTCCACATAAAACATTGGGGGTGGAAGAAGGGGTGCTCCTTGTACCCTTCCCCACCACCCTCCCTGGTGCGTTCAGTCTGCTGTCAGATACAACTGGCCCCAGGTTTGGAATAATAAATATACAGACACATGGGATGAATGTCAACACATCGCAAGGCCTCTGCAAACATAGATCACACCTAGGGATCATCAGTGTCACATTTCAACCCTATGGGACTTAACCAGTGCATAACCCTTGCGCTGGTCCTCTTCAGAGGAATGACTGTCACCAATAGTACCATGGTTTTGCTTCTCACCGTGTTTTTCCTGAGATGTATCACACATGGTAATATGATACATGACTTGAGTGGGTAATTTATTAGGTGTGTTACGTGACATAAGAGTTTCTGGAATGCCAGCTCTTCATGTACAATATGTGCAAAGCTTATTTGTGTCAGCAGCCCTTCTGCAGCGTCTGGAACCAGCAATCAGGGCTATGGAGAAAGAGACTTGCAAGAACCAAGTGTAAAATACACATGTGCGTAAATACACCTGTTGTACTATTCACAGTATTCTAATTTCCCAACCATTAAAATCGTGATTTCAGATGGCCACTAAAATGGTCTGACATGTCTCATGATCGCTCACGCCAAATGATTTCCCTGAGCATAGAGGATGAAAACATGTTCTTGTCGTGCCCGCTAAAACAGTGCCTGTGGGGTACAACCTGCAAACAAAAGGGGATTCTGACAGCTGAGAGCTGTGACCTTGTTACGGTGCTGTGTTGTTGACTCAGTTCTAAGCTGATGTTAATATTCAAATAGAAAAACAAACATGGCAGACTTGAGAAGAGCCGATCATTTTTATTCCATAACACATAGCAGGCGATTTTGGTCTCCCGGATTAGTTCTTTATTTTTACATATTGCAGGAAACTATTTCAGTTTATCTGCAGCACAGGCGAATAGGTTTCATTGGTTCTGGCAAAAAAGAATATTAAGTACCTTCAGGCTGATTGTCTCTAAAATCAAACTTCTTCATCTCTGTTCTCCTGAGAGCTGTGTTTAGAAAGCCTGGATAGTTAATGAATGATTATGCTCTGATATGCATAATCACAGTTACTCCAGCAATAATAGAAGTGGTGCCAGAAATATGCCATCTGTTCTGATCTAGGATGCTGAGTCCTAGAACTCCCAGCAATAAAGTATAACAACGAATATTGCAATGGGTGGAGTGTGGGAGAGCACAGGATTATAAGCAGCTCAGAAGGAGGCATGGAAAAAGGAAGTGAATGGTTGAAGTGGGGTTCGCTATACATAAACAGGCAAACCAAAGAGAGCGGAAGGCCAACCAGAATGACAGAGAAGGCATAGAAGAAATGGAAGCCATGGTAACTATGGGCCAAATTCTGCACAACTCTTATGGAGACCGGTAGCATCCGAAGTGTGAGTCAGCAAAGAGATTATCTCTGTTAGGGTTCAAGAACTGCAAAGAGGCCTTTGATAATTTTAAATAAAATAAATAATATTAATGCTGAGCTCTTGTGAGGCACTTTTCATCCGTATATCTCAAAACACTGAACAAAAGAGAGTAAATATCATTCTCCACATTGGGAAACTGAGACACAGAGAGGGGAAGTGACTTGCTCAAGGTTATGTAACAGGTCAGTGGCAAAGCCAGGAATCTGTCCTGGTCTTGTGGCCCCCCAGGCAAGTCCCCTACATCCTGGGCTAGTCTATTTCTTACATCAGGAAGAATCTGAAAAGGAATAAGAATCAGAAAGAACTGTAGGAAGTATGGAATTAAAGGCAACAATAAATTCTAGAGAGACCAAAGTAGGAACAAGGAAGGATTAAAGGGTCCGATTCATTGTTGCTCTGCACCTTGTGTAGTCACAATTCTAATTTGGTAGCATTTTATGCCGGCTTTGCACTACTGTAGATAACTGGACAAGGTGCAGGGCATGGAGAATCTGGCCTCAAGAGAACACTAGATAAGAGAATGAAATGGAAATTAGGTCTTTAAAGTGAGAGACAGGTTCATATTCCCTCTCACCCCCACCCCGTCTGGTTGATGTTTCCTCCGCAAGCTAATACTTAAAATAGTCCAGAAGTTTGAATGAGGTTTATATAGAATTTTTCATACCAGCTCCAGCTAGTTCAGTTTTGCCAGTTTGCTTAGTTACTCAAAAAGTCTTTTGAAGACTCAGCGTTCTGTGGGAGATGCATGTTTCAATGACTTTGCAGTATAAATATTCAGAGCTCTTTTGACTCCTAGGATTAAATCCAGTGGATCAGATTCCAACCTCAGTAAATCAGTATGAATTCAGAGTAGCTCTGTTGGCTTCACTGGTTTAAATGGAGTTCTCCAGATTTATGCTGGTGTAACTGAGATCGGAATCCAGCCTGACGGCTTGCAACGTAATGTAGCAGTTAATTGTGCATCACTTCTGTGTGTATAATTCCTAATGATGCTTTGTGAATGTTGACATTTCTAATCTAGGTTTGAGTTTGTTGTATTCTAAAATGAATTATAGACTTTCCCAGTTGGAAGCCTTGCTTTTCGCTCACAGCCCGGGGTTTTTTTTTTTGTTTTCCTCCGCTTAACTTAGTTGTCCCGTACGAGATCACAGTTTACACCAGTGACATCTTTGGAGCTGGCACCGATGCAGATGTTTTCATTGTTCTCTATGGAAGTAATGGGGTCTGCAGTCAACAGAAATCCCTGTGCCAGAACAAGAGAGAGCAAAGGATGTGCTTTGAGAGGAACTCGGTGGATCAGTTCATTGTGGAGGTAAAATAAAAAAATATTTGCTCTTTTGCAGGAGCAATGATTGGGTGAGGGGTTTAGGGACACAAAATGGAGAGAAAAGCAGTCGAGATGTGGAAAAAATGGAAAACGGACTCTTCATGACAGCTGGGTGAAAATTTTTGGATGACTAATTCTGGACAAAAGATGCATTTTTGGTTGACCAGAAACTATTTGTGAATTTGACATGAATTGTTTTGGCCATTCACAGGCTGGCCAGAGAAAGAAAAGATGGGGGTGCTGCTGGGCCCTTGTAACCTTTAGCTCATGGTCAGGGAACTCATGTGGAGACCCAGGCTTGAATCTCTGCTCTGAGTTCAAATCCCTCTTCTGGAATAGACCTCAGGCAGACTTTTTCCATTTACCAGTCTGAAAATTTCAGATGTGTTTCAGCCCAAACAGAATTTTTTTTCCAGTTTTTTGGAACTTCCATTGAACCAAAAAATCAATTACTTGCCCAGTGCTGCTCTTTACCTCTCTCCTTACTGGAGACTTGTGCAGGTACTTCCATGGAGGAGAAAGGATGGTCTGGTGGTGCGGGCATTAGCCTAGGACTTGGGAGTCCTGGATTCGTCCCAGTGCTGCTCCAGACTTCCTGTATGATCCCAGGCAAATCACCAAGCCTCCTTGTGTAACCCACACACCTTCTTGGTGTAGTTTTCTGTCCCATCTAGTGGCACTGAGACCCCCTTAGAGAGAGAGTCAAATGAGTCTGCTCTACAGCCTTAGCTAAGAGCCAGTTGGCTTTTAGCTCATGTGGTAGAGGCTCATGCACTAAGTTCCCCAGGTTCGACTCTGTCCACCGACAGACTGGTGTCTGTCGGGGTTACACTTGCACCTCAGGTTCCCATCTGTAAAATGGGGATAATAGCCCTATCTCACTGCATGTTACAAGGAAAAATACACTTAAAGCTCTGTAAGGAGCCCAGATACAGTAATAGGAGCAACATACGATTGATAAGTAGCAACCCCTGCCATTGCTCGCTAAGGACCTCATCTAGAACCTTTAATCAATTATAATTTCTCTTCCTCTTTCTCTGGCACACTTACACATATTCTCGCTTGCTCTCTGTCCCGCCAATAGTTTCAAAAAGGAACCCCTTCTAAGAATCAAAGGTAATGTCTGAAATTGCATGCACAAATGGGGGGGTCTATATGCACTATTTTGTGGGTGCACTTTCAGAAGGCACTTTTGAAAAGTTGCTCCATAATGCCTAATGCTTGTGTAGGAATATATAGAGGATCTGTTACCTTACTGTAGGAGCTATGATTTCTGAATACGTTGGACCAACTTTTCAAAGAGCCTGATGTATTCCTGATGTATTTGCAAACACATACATTAGTGTATGCAAAAGATACATTTGTGCACACCAGGGCCGGCTCCAGGGTTTTTGCCGCCTCAAGCAGCGGGGGGGTGGGGGAGGGAAACCGCGATCGCGAGCCGCTTTCTTCTTCAGCAGCAGATCCTTCCCTCTGAAATACCGCCGAAGAGCCAGACGTGCTGCCCCTTCCCCTTGGCTGCACCAAGCACCTGCTTGCTAAGCTGGTGCCTGGAGCTGGCCCTGGTGCACGCACATCAACCAGTTGTGTAGCTAACTGCCCATTGGCACATGCAATGCTGGATTCAACAGTCCTTGCTCACAGCAAACTCTCACTGAAACCAATGCATACCCAAGATTATGAATTGGCAAATACTGCAAGTTACACAGGTTTTTAAAAATCTGTCCCTATATATTATTTCTTTTTGCTATTTTCATCCACTGGGTACGAGAGAGACTAAGTTCCGCTTAAAACCTTTCTGTGTTTCTTTTTGTTTTGTTGTGGTGATGGTTTTTTAATAATTAAGACCAAACCTTAGAACATTTTTAAACAAATTAAATGTTTTTCACCTCAAATAGTTGTCCTAGGACACAAATCACAATAAACCCTCCTCTTTACGTCTTTCAAAGAACAGAACTTACCTCCATGGAGTTTCGCTGGAGTTATCTGTGATGGAGTCTGCCATTAATCAATCCATGTGTAAAAAATCTTGAACTGCACATTATTTTAATGTTGTAATCCTTAGGATTGATTTGCTCTTTAGAAGAAGCTGAGACATCAGTGCGTTTTAGACTAAGTACATGAAAATGCAGTTTGTTCTGTGGATTTAGAAGGACATATTAACTGGTCCCCAAAATTTATTTTTTTCTTTACCAAACAACAACAAAATAGCAGCAAAATATATTCTTCTTTCACCTATTCGTGAGGAGCCATAATTTGAAGCTCAGTAGACCTTGAAAATAATGCTGGGATTTCAGAAAATACACAGCTGAGAATTGCCTTTTTGTTTTAGTGGTTTTACTGCCGGTGCTGTTTGGTATTCTGCAGAAGGGGCAATAAAAGCATTAAAAAAACCCATTATCAGCTGCAGTTCTGAGTGGTGATTTTCTGGAGATGCCTAAAGCGGTGCAATAAACACATCTTTTTTTAATACTCATCTTTACAGTCACATGCCACTTCACTGCTACGTATAGATTGAATGCCTCATTGAAGGATGGTTATTCAGGCTGTGCAGAGGAAGAATAACATCGTTTCACCTATATTGATGTTTTTGGATGAATTCAGAGAATTTGAATTTTTATGCTAGTAAGAGATTGATAATGCTCTCTGTAGTCAACTCAGGTAGAGTGAATGCAGACCTCAAGCAAGCTTCTCTAACCAGTTCTGTTGCAGCACCAAACCCTGAATTGCAGCAACCAGTCTATTCGAATCCCCTGAAATTAGATGAACTGTGCTTCAGTACATGACAGTCTAGTCATGTTGGGGGCAAGCAGTAGGGGAACTAAATTGATACCCACAAACTTTTAACATTTGCAAGATTGAAAAATAGTTGGTGTACGAATCTCGGCAGGGAAAACGCTAGCTTAGCAGGCCCCTCCCATGTGAAAAGGAGGCATTCAGGCAGTGCTGATCTACACTCAAGTTGGCACCGAAATAAGAAAAGGTGCAAATCCAAACCAACGTCGTTATTTTGGTGCAACTATGTTTATTTTCAGAATATAAGTGGCTAAAGGAGCAACCAGAAAATGAGTGGCATTGACCTATGTGATTTGCTCAAAGTGGCAGATGGAGTCTGTGGCTGAGCAAGAAAGAGAGAGCAGATTTCTGGGTTCTCAATCTTGTGCTTTGATTTCAAGACCCTCCTTCCCCTGTAATAATCATGTATCAATAATCTAACACAGAGCTGTAAAAAACAAAACAAAACAAAAAACCCCCACAGTAAAGTTACAGCTTCTGAGGATTGGTTCAATTCCCATTCCAGCTGAAGAGCTTGAGGAAATGCTCCATACACAGACTTGTACCTATTTAACAGAATCTGTTCCCAAAATGTTGTTGTTTCAGTGCAAGTCAGTGTGAACACACTTATTTCAGAATAACAAGAATGTGGAGCCCCTCATTCCACATGCATATGGATGCTATAGTGAAGCTTATATTTGCGCCTTTGGGAACTTAATATAGACAGTAAATAAGAAAATGGACAGTGAATCAGTGGATCTTGGCTTCAGCTGTAAAGGAACTGAGGCTGCTGCCTATTACTCACTTCATAATCTTTTTTTTTGTTTCCGTAGCTGGAGGATGTTGGCGACACTATTGAGAAGATTCGTATTGGGCACAAAGGTGGAGGGCTTAATTCTGGATGGCATTTAGATCGGGTGGAGATACGGAGACTTTTGCCAAATGGGAAGGTAGGCATTGAATCATTGGACTTTGTAGAAGGCTTCCAGGGGCAGCTGCTTCTCAGCTTCCCAAAGTCGAGCTGCAATACACCAAGAATGATTACGAGTGAAAAATGACTCCCTGGAGAACAATGCTAGCTAATGAAGTAGCAAGAGCTTAGGGACCCTGGGGCAAACATTTATTATGGTGGTTTATTCTTCAAATGTTGATTCTAAAACTCTGCAGCTTAACAAAAAAAAATGCTTAACCTCCTCCCCTCCACCATTCTCAATGCACTTGTTGAGTAGAATAAAGGTATCTGGGCTCACGTTAGAGCAAAATATTTCAAGACTACAGATGGTTAACAACAGATTGATCAGACAACCAGTATGTCAGACGGATGGCCCAGTTATATGACTTTAAAAATTGAGGACCTGTCTGCTTTCGGTAGTTATGATAAAGCTCTCATGGTGGTTTTTGTAAGGGTAGACTTTTCCCCAGTTATCTTGGGGGAAAATACCCCTTCTACCACTGTTATGTAGTGCATGCTGGCTAATGTCCTCCCACCCCAGAGTTGGCTGCATTTCAGTGTTGTGAAATGACTGCTGTATGTGTAGTTTGTAATGAGTTTGGGCAACTTTGGAATGACTGTTCACTGTATAAATGCATATGCCGCTCTGTTGGTCTATAGGGGCCATACCTGAGCTGCAAACGCCAGGTGAGAATTTTCTGTGAGGCAGGAGTAGTTAAGGGAAACCATAATCAGATGTATGCTTCCCCCTTATATGGGGCATGTCAGGAGTGTCAGAAGAAATGTTCCTAGTGCTGAGCACTACAGAAATTGTGGGATGCTCCAGGATGTGGTTCTGCCCCTGGCTGTACTGGGGAGTCTGTTATAAATTTGGCCAGCCCTTGAGGCTCTCTAATTTGTGCCAAGAAGGTGCACCAGCCCTCACTAGCCTGGTATCGTTCTCTCACTACCTCTGGGCTGCTGCTTCTCTGCTGCACCTCCTGTAAGGCACAGAACAGAAACTCTCACAGGATATTTAATGCTCCATTTCTGCGTGGAGAACATTTCAGGTTTGACCCAGCTACCATTTTATTCCTGAGCCAGACAGGAAGCTCTTTATAATAAGGCCTAGGTCCACAAAAGGATTTAGGCACCTAATTGCACTTTAGGCACCCAAGTTTGAACTTCAGATCCTCAGATCCCTCACTTAGTTGCTGCCCAAGGCCCTGAGGTGCCTACGTTTCCACAGATAAAGTCCTTTAGGTACTAAAACTCTGCCAGTGGGAATGAGCACAGCTGCTTCAGTCCTACCACTCTTCACTGGGCCAGGGAAAGAGAGTGACTCCATAGCCTAGTGGTTAGGGCACTCCCCCGGGGTGCGGGAGACCCAGCTTCAATGCCCTGTACCAATGACTAGTTCATTATTTATACAAAGTGGAACAGTTTCAACAGGAGATATGGAGGGAGCCTCCCCTTCCCCTCCTTTGAATACCCCATAGCCCAGTGGTTAGGGCATCCTCCTGAGAGGTATGCGTTCAAATTCCTGCTCCACATTTGCACAAAAGGGCTTAGGCATCTAACTCCAAGAGAGGGTTCCTGGCTGTGAATCCCCAGCAGAGATAGGTGCCTCACTCCTTTTGAGGGGTGGGGTTTAGGCCACACCCCTCTCCATGGCATTTCCCTATTGGCTAGTTTAGGTAGCTCCCAGTTGAATGTGCTGTGTTTTGTGGATCTCCCGTTCTTATGTGCCTCCAGGGAGGTCTACACTACAGATTTACACTGGGCAGTGGCGCCACTGTGGTGCATCTGGTGAAGATGCTCTTAGGCAATGGGAGAGAGCTCTCCTGTTGGTCTAATAACTCCACCTCCGCGAGAGGCGGTAGCTATGTCAGTGGGGGAAGGTCTCCCGTCGACATCGCACTGTATCCAAGAGGTGTTGAGGTCAGTATAACTACATCGCTCTGCAGTGTATGCAAGTAAGTACGTAGTCTAGACCTGACCTAACTCTGCCCATACATTGTGTAGGGAGCTTGGTCACCTAATTGATTAGGCAGTGGGGCACATAAAGTTAGGCTCAGCGTTGCAACACCTAAGTCCTCTTTGTGTATCTAGTGCTAAGTGAACAGTGTTATAGGATGGGGACGGAGGTGTGTGATGTCTACAGAAGAAACATATGGGCGAATGGGGAAAATACCCCCGGGTTGACTGTAAACGGACTAGTTCTCAGACTGGATTTAGATAGGACTCTACTGCTAAGTGGATAATGGAGATGACTGAAGTGCTGTAAATGCAGTTTGGTAATCAAACATGGGTGAACTTGTAGCAATTGACTGTAGCAATCTCCATGGATTGGTAGCACTTATATTTCAGATTGCAAAGCCAAGCAAATATAGCAATGCATCAATACTATTGCTACTGCTGCTATTGCCATTGCTACTACAGTAACTATAATATGGAAACTTTAGTTATAATTAGGTACAATGAGGACACATGCTTATTATTTCTTATTGTTTGCCTTCTTCATCTCTTGAAATCCTAGCTCATCTGTTTGTGGGACCCAAGGGAGAGGCCAGAACCTCATCCAAAGATCTGAATTTTCCTTGACATCCCCTTGAATTTTGGAAGATTTGGATTCAGGTCTGACCTTTACAGACCTAGCCCATCTCTAGTTTCCATGCAGCTGTCCTCATTCATAAAGAATAAGGGAGAGAGTTATAGAAAATGACACTTACATATATCTATGTTTGCTATATGTAATGTTTTTTTACAGTTTTCCATTCAAACTCTGCAAGGGATGTTAGAAAAATGCTCCATTTAGAAATCACTATGTACACAAATTTCAGGCTTTCCAAGACCTTGAGCTGGCTGTTTTGGAAATCTCTGATTTCTAATCCCTGACAGAATTGGGACCAGTCCCCTTGGGAGGAGGCTTTAGAAGCATTTGAAGGGGTCCACAGTCACCTCCAATCTGGAGCCATGCCCCAACTGGCTGGTCAAGGTCAATGCCTTTGGCTATTATTGAAAAGAAATTGTTCAATGTCCATTAGAAAGGACACCAACTGGTGCCTTGAGACACAGCAACAGTCCAGTGTACCCCTACTAACTACCATTTGGCTTCAAACCACTCAATCCTGCATAATGCCATCAAGAAAAGTGGTAATGAACCAATGCCAGCAGTACCTGGCCTCCACTAATATCATAGATCCCTCTCTGTCTGGCTCCAAGGTGGGACATGGTACAGAAACAGCACTGGTGAATGACCTCCCCAGGGCAATGGACAGAGGTGAAAGAGCAACAAGGGATATTAGTCAATCTCTTATCTGCCTTTGGCAGTGTTTGGGCACATCTACACTGAGCTAGGGGTGTGATTCCAAGCTTGCATACACATACTCAATGAGAGTGAACATGAGTATGGCGTATGGGAGGTTATGGTCCCGACGAATGCTCCTGGAAGCCTGCAAAAAATATCCACACCCACCCACCTGCTAATGACTTTCCACAAGAGCCATCTGGGAAAACTGAGCCCACTGACACACAGCGGGCACCCTAAGTAGTAGGGGGGAGCAATGTGAGGGATCGCCAGTCTTGAACGTGGGTCCCCGAATAGTCTTCAGATTGCAGCCACCTCCTAGCAGCTTGCTGGCCCCACTGGGGAGTGTGGTGAAGTGGACCTTAGCTCACCATAGGCACCATCCATCAAGCTCCAAATCGATGGCTATTCTCTTTTCATTCCAGTATGTCCCGAAGCGTTATCACGATGGACAGCTGCTCCTCCTCCCCAAAGGCTCTGACATGCAAATTTCCACAGGGATAAATCCTATCACTGCTCCTGTTTCACATTTCTGTTCAACACAGGTTGCAATGTTGCAATCAGTCTGTGGCATACGGCTCTATGCATCCTGTCCATCCAGCTCAAACGGCCCTGTCTCCCAGAAAACTCAGTGCACAGGGATGCTGGATCCAAGGAAAGCCGATGCGATATTAATTACTAGGGTAATGCTTTGAGGAGGTGGCAAGCACCACCATTTCACCTGGAACCAGTGGTCCTTGGGTATAGCTGAGAACCTGCTTGACACAGGGCATGGCTCCTCTCCTGCCTTCTTCCCCACAGAAACAGCACGGACTCCTGATGCAGTATCCGCTAGGCCCTTCTCCCATCTCCTCCCCTCCCTCTCCTAGATGGTTGGCATTTTTCTTCACTGCTCCTGTAAGGTTCCAAAATTATGCTAGCCCACAGCCTATAGATGGGCAGCCTCTTTTTATATGTCCCTGTCTCCCACACTGGTAACAGGTAATTTCCACCCTCCCCAGAGGGGACTCTCTGTTTTCTTCTCTGTAGACTTCACCCCTAACACTTCTCCAACCCTCTTTCCAGCTCAGGCCTGTTAAACAGACATGCCCCCTTGCAGGGAAAATTTACTTCCTCAAACTCTTCCATGAGTTTCACCACTGCCTCCAGGGTTGTGGTTTGGTGCCTCCTAACCCAAAGACGAATGTTCTCCTGGAGGCCATGTAGAAATTGCTCAAGAATCATGAAGTCCATGATTTTGCCCACAGTCTGAGTGCCTGGCTTTAACGAGTGGGTGGCCCAATCAGTTAAACTTTGGGCGCATGCCCTGGGCTATACATATCTGGCCCATCTAGCAGCCCAAAACTTCTGCTGATATTTTTCTGTAGATAATCCCACATGGTCAAGTATGGCTACCTTAATGGCATCATAGTCCTCAGCCTGTTTGTCGCCCAAGGCCATGTAGGCCACTTGAGCTTCTCCTGCCAAATAGCATACTAACCAGAGAGCCTGTTTTCCCCTGTCCCAGCCAGCTCCCATTGCTACCATCTCAAATATCACTAGAGAAGCATTGGGGTCATTGGCAGGCCCTTTTACACAGGCTGACCCCCTGGCTCCAGTTACTATTCCCCATTTCGGGACCCACCAGTCTTGGAAGCAACTGCTGCTGTATTTGTGCTTAATCCCTGATAAATTCCTGCAAGCTCCTCTGTTTCTCTGCTTGCCAGGCCAGCAAGGATTCTCTCTCCAGTTTGTGTGACTGATGGAAAGATTGCGTGCTCTGCTGCAGCTCCTTCTTCTGGTCCACCAGCCACTGAAGAGTCTGCTCCATCATCCGGGTGCCAAATACTCGCAGAAGCCTCCCCCGTTATGCCTCTCAATTGCCACAATTTGGGGAGTCAAGATCCTGGGCAAGCCCCATGTGTCACAAGGCGTGGCGTCTCTCCTGCCTTCTTCCCCACAGAAACAGCATGGACTCCAGTGGTTGTGCCTTATTCTTTTATTTTAAATTCCCTCCATCACTTCTACAACAATCTGCATGCAACCGTTTATTTACAGTGCCAACAGCTCTTTTGGCCCTCTCCCCAAGACCTGAGAGGAACAGAGGTCTCCCTTCCTTGAGGCTTCCGAGTTACTGAGCTCAACTTGCCCTGGTCCCCTTCCTCTCCTCCCCCTTGGCACTTCTTTCCTACCTCTTTAACGGCCTTGGGCTCCTTAGATCATCCATCTAGCCAGCCTGATTGACTAATTACCCCTGCCAGCTTTCTCCATGGGAACTAATTAATATCTGAGTGCTCAGAGTGCAGGCTCACCTGTTTGCACCCTGCACTCTTGTGCCTTGAACTTTAACCTTTGTCAATAGTTCAATAGGAAATGGAGGCCCAGCAGAGAGAGGAGGTTAGAGCTGCCTACTGTCTCTCAATAGCGACCCTAAAGAAGTTTTTGGATCATTGCCATGGGCAGACTGCCGAGGAATCTGCATCCATTTCTCAGCCATAAGAAAAGTTGCCTCCGTATGAGAGAGTTCACTAAGTAAAGGATATGATAATTTCTTGTTTGGTAACAATGTTGTTTTAAGTGAATCAAAGGGAAAGGATGAAAGGAATAAGGATGTATAGTTTGAAAGATACAGTTGCTGAGCATGAGCAAGGAATTGCTTACAATCAGTCTTATAACTGTAGAAGGATAATTGAAGGTGGCTAGCACCGTTGAGAGATGCAAAACCCCCATCAGTGTAACACAGTGAGTCAAAAATACACAAACACCATACGTTAGTTGGCTGATATTCTTGTGTATGCGAGTGAGCAGCGCTGGAAAAATTCTGCCAAACTCCAAACTAGCAGTCATCTCTATCATGTTTCATACAAGGGAGCTTTTACACAACCATACTTTACAGTGCCAGTTTTCCAAAGCGGGGACACGAGGGTTGTGCCATTAGGCTACCATAGCAAGTCTGGGAGTGTGCAGGAAAGGATCAACCTTTCTGGACTTGAAATATGAGCTACATTCTGGGGCATGCAGGTTCTGTCCTCTGCCTCTTTGTCTGTTCTTTTGTGCTGTGCCCACCTGTAACCTCACCCATTCTTACAGCGTCAACTACCATATCTATGGTGTTGGGTTCAGAAAGCTGCCTCTCCACCTGCAGCTTCTACCCCTCTGCCTCACATTTGGGACTTTCCAACATTTAATCCTGGAAAATCTGCTGCCAATTCAAAGTAAACAAGCATGTTTCTAATGTCTGAGCCTCCCACCTTCTGTTGTCTCTCCCTTGTCCATCACCTTGAAACACTCCACTCTCCCCTCTGGCACCAAGCTCTCGCACACAGTTTCGTTTGATTCCTTTCTACTCTTTGGATTACTCTGTTGGTTTCCTTGAACCTTCTTCATGACATTCAGGGCTCACCCTCCTGTTCAAGCCTCTGCACAATATCCTCTTATTTCTGCCTGCTGCCTATGCTTCTCCCACGCTACCATTCTAAACACGCACTCATTTCCTTCTCTCACTTTCATACTTGCCTCTGCTTCCATGCCACCCATTGTGTAATCAGTTTGCAACTGGCATTTTGCTTAGAACGGCATAAAAGTGCTTTAGCCATAGAACTTATTTCACTTGGGGAACTGCTACAATCAGTGCTATTGAAAGCACTCTTCTGGTGGCCGAACCGGCATCTTCACTAGGAGAGTTTGTTGGTATAGATCTACCAGCAAGGCTTTACTGGTGTAGATTAAGCCTCTGATATTGATTCGGTATTTACTGAAACAGAGGAGTGCCACCTGCTGAACAATCAATATAATTTCCTGAGGCCCACAGGTGTTCCTCAGAGAGCTCCCATCCAAGGATCAACCCAGCCTGCTCCCGTTTAATTTGTGATAACCGATTGGGCTACAGCACACGTGGTGCTGTTGCCAGTTCTAGAGGAGTAAAAGAAATGGGTGTTTGACTCTATGGGGAATTTCAAGAGCACCACGCCCAAGGGAAAATATGCTTCCTGCCTGCTTGCCCCTATCCGGTCCACATGTTTGACTCAGCACTCTGGACAGCTCCACCTGCTCAGTGTCTGTCTGGTTGCCCTCTCTTCCGGCAGGGAGGTGGGTTCTAAACCAAGCAGGCAGGCAACAGTTACACCAGCATTTAAAGGATGTTAAGTCAGAAGACTGAGCAAAAAAAAACCTCACAACCTAAGATAAAGCAGAGAGAGCCACAATTCTGCTGAGCTTTGACTCTGGCATGTGAAAAAGAAGAAAGCAGCTCACTGCATGATGCCACTGTAATCAACCGCAGGATATTATGACCTGCCACAGGATAGCAATATGCTGCCAAAGCTTCTAAAAGCTGTTCTACCTGATTAGACTGTTAAGATGTATCTGTATGTTGCAAAAGAAAAAATGAGGTCAGTAACTTTTAGAGTAAATTGAAAGCTCTTGGGTAGGAAACTAATCTCATTGCATATCAGTAGAGCTCTGCCTGTGCATGTCAATTATATCTAATAATTATATTTCATTTGCTACGACTCAGACGGCTAAAGCACTGAGTTGAGCAGACTGTCATACTGCCTATAGCTCAGAGCCAAAAATCAAACTCTAATGAAACAAATCCCAGTTGTAAGCGCCGTGAGATTTTACAGTCGTTACTATAAAATAATACACTTTGTGTCACTGTAATAATAATACCATCACTAACAAGTCAGCTCCAATGGAAACTGCGGCAATGACATGGAGACAAGTGATTACAATACAGTTAACACTTGCCATGACTACTTTATTTCCATTGTGCAGGCTTTTAAGCTAGAGTCCCCCAAATACCATGTAACCTAATATATAATGTTCACAGCAATGACTCAGGCACATACAACCAACCATGATAATACTATCAGCATTTAGAATCAGTTAAAATTTAAAGCAACCCGTATGCTCCTTCAGTCATGGCTTTAATGGTGAATCACATTAGGAATCTCTGACTGTAACAGGGAATACCAACGCAGAGGCACAACTACAAAATGTCGTCTCTTCCTTCTCATTGCCACTAGATTATAACTGGGGCATACCACATCAACTGGTAGTTCTAATTGTAATGAATGGTTTGGAACGTAGAAAGAAAATACCGGTTACATTTCCTGGACTGCAGTCATTATGTGTAGAGCTGTATAAATCCGTGGATATCTATTTTTGCGGATCGTGGATCGGATGTGGATACAAATGTTGTACCTGCACAGGGCTCTAAATATAGGATCTTGAAGGCTGGGAAGCATCTGTCTGCAGCTCATAGTCTATGAGGCTGCTTCTTTGCCTTCGAGATCCTATATCCCCTCTACCCCCGTATGCAGAGAAAGGGGAGGTGATAGATCAAGAAGCAGATGTCTGCAGCTCATATCCCAAGAGGCTGCTTCCCCACCTTCGAGATCTTATATTTCCTCTCCCTCCATATACAGAGAAAGGGGAGGTGATAGATCAAGACAGGCAGCAAAATCTCCCCCATACTCCTATCGCCGCAATTTTAGCAGCCAAGCAATTTAGGAAACCTCTCCTGACTCCATTGCTGTATCAGGTCACTTGGAGAGGGAGGCAGCTGCTTCTGCACAGTAAGTCGGTAGCTGCAAACAGCTGCCTCCAGATCTATCAAGAGGATTTTGAGTATGGAGATGATACTGCCTTATTTGGAGAAACTACTGATCAACTGCTGCTAACGCTGGAAGAGCTGCGACAGACTGCAGAATCTATAGGACTTAAAATAGGTAGTGATAAAACCAACACTATGCACGCCTCTTGTAAAATGGAAATGAATGACCTGTCGACACTGCATGTCAATGACAGTGGCATTGAATGGGGGAATAGTTTTATCTATCTGGGTAGTCGGTTGAAAGCAAGAGGTTCGGTATCCAAAGTCATAGGTTGGATTGGTCTTGCATCAGTGGCATTTCATCACCTTCGGCAGCCTCTCTTTGGGCAATGGGATGTCTGTGTGACAACTAAACTGTGTGTGTTCAATGCAATAGTGATAGGAACTCTGTTATACGGAGCAGAAACATGACTCTAAATAACAACTGAGGAGAGGAGACTAAACAGTTTTTGGTGTCAACAGTTATGGCGTATTCTTAACATCCATTGCTTTGATTTTTGTCACAAACAAGGAAATGCTTAGATGATTCCAGTAAGTTGCAGTCTTCCATCAGTTGAGAACAAAGTGATTGCAATGGTTGGATTATAGCCAATGTGCAGACGAACCTCTGCTTTTACAGAAGGATCATTGAGATGAGGAAATAGATCACAAAGCTGACCATGAATGAGGTTGGAAAAGAAAGAAGACTTACAAGGGATTGTTCAAGATGGAAGTCTGTTCTATGTGACACTTCCTTCTGCTTCCTAGGTAAAATGGAAATAAGAACTCCTGAAAGTAAAGATTTACAATAATCTAAAGTCTTATTTGATTTGTATATTGTCATTCATACAGGCCATGCTCCAAAATGCTTTAGAGTTAACTTTTGCACGTACAAGGTTACATAACAGCTGTGAGAGGAACAGCGAGAGGAATGACGAGGTATATGCAATAGAGAAATCATTTTTCTGGCTAAGATTTGGAATGAGAGGAAGGTTATTCTAAATGACAGGAGCTGCACAGGAGAAGGCTCCTGCACTAATGATGGGAGTGTCGGGAAGTATAAAGAGGATGATAGCATTACAGCAGAGTGAACAGAGAGGGTAGTGGAGAGAGGTTGACGGGGGAAGCAAGGCTGGCTCTCGACCAGATGACGAACCAGGCGAGGCATGTCTTTGGCCCCCTCCATTTGTTAAACTTTTCAGTACTTTATTTTTTATTGCATTTGTAGCCCATTTCACGACTTCGATGCACAATTTGCATGCATGATTTATCCCTGTCATATTGGATGATAAATTTGCAAGCTGTATTTATTCATGCCATATATAAGCAAATAAAAATTGTTTTCTCTAAGGTTATAGAAACTTTTTTAATTTTAAGAATAACTGAAATGTACTAACATCAAGAAATTGAACTGTGCACCAATATTGGGTGGACTGGTATTAAATCGTGTTACTGTAGGTGACAGACTTAGAATGTTAACCCTAGTCCTTTAGTTCTAAAGGTCACTTTTCTCCCCTTTGTCCTTGTGAACTGAAGCACATCATCAGAGAGATCCAAAGACTGGCCAATGGCATTTTCAAGCAATAAAATAGCAAGCGATGTCAGTGTATCATTGGCCATCATTGATCAAAGATATGTTTTAATGAGCCTGAGCTTCGAAAAGCTGTGCTCACCACTCACGACTGTGACTGGCAGCTTGAGCAGAATCCTCAAAGCTATCCACACATTAGGAAAAGTGTCCTTCAGCTCTGCGCCATGAATGAATTGGAGAACTTGGAGTGGAGAGTGTGATGAATGTTGTCCAATTTGACACAGAGGTCTTTATCATTGATGTCCAAACATTCCCCATGTGTCAGCATCCGGTGAAGGGCCGTATAATTGTTGAAGAGCGTTTTCCTGTCTGCTGGCAACTTACTAAGATCATAGCACCCCAGATCTTTTCATAGTGCTTCATTAGTCCAAACCTTTCTTTGATGAACACTCGAGCAGTGTCAATGAGCGAGCAAAAAACCTCCTTTTTGAATTTTTCTTCTAAGCTTCCTGTCATCTCATCTCTGCCCTCATAACCAAACTTTCTCTTCTTCCAATGAATAGGAGTTTCCTTGAAGACAGGCTCAACTCCTAAGTTTTCTGCCATTTCTTTGGCGCAGCAGTGATGGCATCTTCAAATCCGTTGTCTCTGTAGGCCACAATGAAATCACGGTAGCTTCTCTTTAAAATAGTAGCGGTCATGATGTCCATTGATGAAGTTTGTAATGCCTGGCTTACAGTGTTTGGATGGAACATGATATTGTGCCAAACCACAACTGAGACCAGAAATTTGAAGTCAATGATCTGGTTTGCCAGGCTTTGCACCTCATGTTGGATTCTGGCTTTGGCCTTACTTGACTGTGCCAGTACCATTAGGATTTTATAAACCTCAGTCACTTGATACCTCACTGGCTTTACGCTGTCAATGAGGCTCTCCCAGCGAGTGTCACTTAGCGGCTTCACAATCAGATTTGTAACATTGTCCATGAGGATCTTCTACCTGACAGTTGATGCTGAAAACAGGATGTATATCCTTGGCAGTACTTCAAAGAGAGATACTGAATCTAAAGCAGATGACACTGCACTTGACACAACCAGGTTGAGAGACTGGCAGCCACAAAGCATGAAGAAAACTCTTGGATTCAGCACAAGGATCCTTGCCTGGATCCACTGTTTCTTCCCTTCATGTTTACGCCATTGCAGTAGCCTTGGCCATGGCAGTCCTGAAGCTTTATTTTATTCTCATTCAAAACATTCATAAACAGTTGTGTTAGGCCTTTTCCAGTAGCATCGTTCACAGACCGGAAACCGATAAAATGTTCCTTTACTTGGATACAGCTATCCTCGTCATCAACAAATCTTACAGTAAATGATATCTTTTCAGTGTGATTAATGTCAGGAGTGCAGTCCGTTATTACAGTGCAGTACTTTGCTTTGCCAAGCTGCATCAATATGTTATCAAGCACCGTCCTTGCCATAAGGTCAATCAATTTGTTTCGAATTGTTTTGTAGCAGTAATGATCCATAGCTTCTTTACGAACTACTTGACATAGGTGCTCACACATGACATCATCGTATTTCCCAGGGAGCTCTACCAAACCACGGACATTACTTTTATGTTCGGTGAACAACTTATCTGAGTCCCAGAAAGGTAAATTAGTCTATGCAAGGAAGAGGGTAATTGAGATCAGAGGCTCGAGACTCTGCTATCAGGCATAAGCAAGTTCATTGCGGGTTTCAGAGACAAGGAGCACTAAGCTACACAGGATCTTGAAATGATCAGGAACATCTGTGGAGTCATTTGAATATAGATTTGAGGTGGCCCCATAGAGAGGAAGAGTAGTCCAGTGGTTAAGGCACTAGCTTGCGACTCTGGCAATTTTGGTTCAAGTCCCAGCTATGCCACAATCTTCCTGTGTGATCTCAAGCAAGTCACGTAGTCTCTCTCTGTGCATCAGAATAGCACTGCCCTACCTCAGAGAGGTGTTGTGAGAATAGATACATTAACAATTGCGGGGGACATATAAGTACCGTAGATATAGAATTATAGAATATTAGGGTTGGAAGAGCCCTCAGGAGGTAATCTAGTCCAACCCCCTGCTCAAAGCAGGACCAATCCCCAACTAAATCATCCCAGCCAGGGCTTTGTTAAGCTGGGCCTTAAAAACCTCTAAGGATGGAGATTTCACCACCTCCATAGGTAGCTCATTCCAGTGCTTCACCACCCTCCTAGTGAAATAGTGTTTCCTAATATCCAACCTAGACCTCCCCCACTGCAACTTGAGACCATTACTCCTTGTTCTGTCATCTGCCACCACTGAGAACAGCCAAGCTCCATCCTCTTTGGAACCCCCTTTCAGGTAGTTGAAGGCTGCTATCAAATCCCCCCATCACGCTTCTCTTCTGCAGACTAAATAAGCCCAGTTGCCTCAGCCTCTCCTCGTAAGCAGTGCAATGCAAGATTCTTTCCTGGGTATCTGGCTGGTGAGACCTGCCCACATGCTCAGGGTTTAGCTGATTGTCAAATTTGGGGTCAGGAAGGAATTTTCCTCCAGGGCACATTGGCAGACGCCCTGGGGGGTTTTCGCCTTTCTCTGCAGTGTGGTCACTTGCTGGAAGGTTCTCTGCACCTTGAAGTCTTTAAACCATGATTTGAGGACTTCAGTAACTCAGACATAGGTTAGGGGTTTGTTACAGGAGTGGGTGGGTGAGATTCTGTGGCCTGCGTTGTGCAGGAGGTCAGACTAGGTGATCATAATGGTCCCTTCTGACCTTAAAGCCTTTGAAGTCATGTGCCCCAGACTCCTAATCATTTTTGTTGCCCTCCGCTGGACTCTCTCCAATTTGTTCACATCCCTTCTGTAGTCAGGGGACCAAAAGTGGACGCAATACTCCAGGTGTTGCCTCACCAGTGTTACATGACAGGCAATGGCACATGGCTGTTTGAAAGACAACAGCACGGAGCTACAATAATCAAGGTGAAAAGAACTGAAGCCCTGGATGAGGATCCCATTTCAGTTGGAGTCAAGGCAGTGACACATTCAAAAGCTTTTCCTTCCTTTATGTTGTGTAGTTTGTGCGTGGTCTGGAAGTTAACTTTATTCTGTTCACAATTGTTAAATAACATTTTGAATGCTTTGAAGAAGCCTGTTACTTCTCCTTAGCAAGTGATCTGATATTGATTTTATTTGCTGTTCCACTGTTTTCATGTCTTCCTTAATAGGATAGAAATCATGCTTGTTTCTCCTAAAGTACTCGAAACAAAGCATAAAAACTGATTTCACTTTTTTTCTTAAAGTACTCATGGGAAATGGCTTGAGAGTGCTTGAATTTTAGTATTATTGGGCAAAATCATGAAGTTTGCACTTTAGCAAAATCCTGGAGTATGTACTCAAGCAAAACTATTGACCTCAAGTAGAGTATTACCTGAATAAGGACTGATAAAGGGTTCCAGGATCCTGCAAATCCATATTCACAAATGTCTTTGGTGGGAGGATACTATTGGGAATAAGGGTTTTCAGGATCAGGCACTGAACCCACTGAAATTAGAGAGGGAGAATACCTATTAGATTATATGGTCTAGCCCCTTTTAAGTGGTGGAGTAGTGTACTCTGCATTATCTAGTGCTTTGGTTAGTTTTGTTTGAGCACAGAGTAGCTTTTGATACTGAATAATGGAAAGGATTGTATTATCTAACAGTATACTTTGTTCTGCTTCCTTCAGGGCCGGCACTTCCATTTAGGCGACCTAGGCAGTCGCCTAGGGTGCCAGGATTTGGAGGGGGCGGCATTTTGCCGGGAGGGCGGCAGGTGGCTCCGGTGGACCTCCCGCAGGCATGCCTGTGGAGGGTCCGCTGGTCCCGCAGCTCCAGTGGAGCATCTGCAGGCACGCCTGTGGCAGGTCCACCAGAGCCCCAGGACCGGCGGATCCTCCGCAGGGACGCCTGCAGGAGGTCCACCAGAGCCGCGGGACTGGCAGTGAAATGGGTAGAGCCGGCCCTGCGCCTAGGGCGCTAAAAACCCTGGTGCCGCTCCTGGCTTCAATTGCATACTTGCGTTGTCTAGTTGTTCTACTTAGCACAATTTTTAATCTGTGCATACACACATACTGGAATTCACTGTGCTTGCAAATCAATGGCTGTGTCCAGTGGTTGAGAAGGAACTGACAAGCTCGCCCTCTAAAAAAGAATATGTCTTTGCCAGGGTTCGGAAACAATCACGTTTCCATGTCAAAGGTGGCTTGCAAAATCTGAAGATGATGGCGAGATTGTAAGAGAACTTGTACCATCTGATATCTTTACTGAAAAACTCCTGAAAGATGGGACACTAAAGCAGATAGAACAGGAAGTTGAAGAACCACTGGAAAGTAAGTAAAATTCCACCGCGCCTTGACTTATTATTTTGACCCTTTGGAACAAGCCGTTTGGATATGTAGTTCAGGTAGATGCATGCTCCTAAAGGTTGCTTCTTTGCAATTATGGCCATTGAGTGAAAAATCAATCATTTAAACTGCAATATTTTATGTGAAAAAGCTAGTATCTCCCATCTGGATTACTGTAACTTCCCGTTCTCTGGCCTCCTTGATGCCCAGCACGCTCTCATCCAGTCCTTACAAACACAGCTGCTACAATCATCTTCCCTGGCTGCTGTTCTGACTGTGTCTCACACACATCCTTTGAATTTCTGTACTGGCTCCCCTTTATACACAAGTTTCCAACATCTTGTCTTCCAGGCCGTGTAAACATCTCTAGTTATTTGTCCTCATCTCCTTTTGTATTGTCCTCCACCCTTCTGCTCCACCTAGTAGCCTTGATGCTCCATTTGCAGCTTTTTTCCACAATTGTCTTTGCACTTTCTTTCACACTGCCCCTTAAGCAGGGGTGAGCTGGAGCTGGTTCGCACCGGTTGTTAAATTTAGAAGCCGGTTTAGAACCGGTTGTTAAAGGGGTGGGCAAACTATGTGGCCCGCGGGACCGTCCTGTCCAGCCTGCCAGAGCTCCCAGCTGGGGAGGCTCCCCCGGCCCCTCCCCTGCCTTCCTCTCTCTCACAGAGCTTTGAGCGGCATGGTAAGGGGGTGGGGCTGCACGGCATCCATACACACTGCCCTGAGCAGCATGGTAAGGGGGCCAGGCTGGGGCTGGGAGGAGGGGTTGGATTAGGGGCAGGGAGCAGTTGGAGGGGGCAGAGGTTTTGGGGGGTTGGTCAGGGGACGGGGAATGGGGTGGGTTGGGTAGGCGTGAGAGTTCCGGGGGTCTGTTGGGGTGGTGGTGGATGGGGTTGGGGCAGTCAGGGGACAGGGAGCGGGGTGAGTTGAGTAGGGGGTGGGGTCCTGGGGGGCAGTTAGGGTGGGGAACTTTCAGGAGGGGGTGCTCGGGACAAGGAGCAGGGGTGGGGTTGAGGGGTTGCGGGTACTGAGGAGGGAAGTTGGGGGCAGGACGTGGGGGGGTTCAGATGGGGGGGTCAGGCTGTTTGGGAGGCATGTGGGGCTTGTACTCACCAGGCAGTTCCCTACCAGGTCTTCGGTGGCACTTTGGCGGTGGGTCCTTCACTCGTTCCGGGTCTTTGGTGGCACTGAAGGACCCACCACCGAAGTGCCACTGAAAACCCGGAGTGAGTGAAGACCCCTCGCCACCGAAGTGCCACCCAAGACCCAGTAGAGAACCGGTTATTGGGATTTTGGGAGCTCATCACTGCCCTTAGGTACATAACACCCTCCCAGAACTGGTCTGCAGGGCAGCTACTCAATCCTCATTCAGATCCCTCTGTAAGTAGGTTGAGTTCCTATCCTGCCCTGGACAGAGAATACAAATGCTATGCAACACCTGGATTTACCTCTTCCTGGTATTTGACTTTCTGGTGTAAATAGCAACAACACAATATACATTTCAGCCTAAACTTCTCCCTTGAACTTGGCTGTTGCTAAGGATTTCTCTGCAACACCTCCCTGATCCAACCCTTAGTTACCTCTGCCTTATAGAGAGATTCTGACCCCGCTCATATCCTGATTGGAACTAATTGAATCCAACTGCCAGTATTACTTGCCATCTTCTTTCAGGGTGCAAGTACCTGGCAGCAGGATGGTTCAACCATGGAAATCATCCCATCCAGTATTTCTTATTCTCTTTCACAGCTTGATTTGTATTTACACTATGCTTAGGGCCCTACCAAATTCACAGCCATGAAATATGCATCACTGACTCTGAAATCTGGTCTTTTGTGTGCTTTTACCCTATGCAGATTTCACAGGGGAGACCAGTGTTTCTCAAATTGCGGATCCTGACCCAAAAGGGAGTTGCAGGTGGGGGGGGCCCGCAAGGTTATGTTAGGGGGCTCGCGGTATTGCCACCCTTACTTCTGCGCTGCCTTCGGAGCTGGGGAGCCAGAGAGTGGCGGCTGTTGGCTGGGCGCTCAGCTCTGAAGGCAGCGCAGAAGTAAGGACGGCAGTACCATACCATGCCACCCTTAATTCTGCGCTGCTGCTGGCGGCTGCTCTGCCTTCAGAGCTGGGCTCCTGGCCAGCAGCCACAGCTCTCCAGTTGCCCAGCTCTGAAGGCAGCGCCGCCACCAGCAGCAGCACAGAAGTAAGGGTAGCAGTACCGCAACGCCCCTGAAACACCCCCCCCCCCCACACACACACAACTCCTTTTTGGGTCAGGATCCCTACAAGAACAACACCATGATGTTTCAGATTTAAATTGCTGAAATCCTATGACCGTGAAATTGGCCAAAATGGACCGTGAATTTGGTAGGGCCCTAACTATGCCATTCTGTCAGTGTACATAATTTATGCACACCTTATGAGCTTTTGTAATTATAAGATGAGCTAGCAAGTCAAAGTGAGGACTAAACAGGAGCCTGGGGTTTACCTGGACCTGCTAACTCATATTACAACTTGTCTTCATTAGGATTTTACCTTGTGTTAGTTACCAGATGTTAACTAACACCAGGTAAGAACATGCCTTTTCTAGTGAAGACAAGGCCTTAGACTATTAAGTTCTTTGAGATGGGGACAGTGTCTTCTGTATTGTTTTTAGAGCTGATTTTGGGTATTAGCCCAAAATAAATAATAAAAAATAACAGTTTCCTTTGCTATAGTAGTGCATTCTGCTCCAAAGAGCTCCTGAAATGATATGCAAAGAATCAAATTTAATAAATTGATTATGCAGAACATATGTTGGGACCACTGCACCCATTATTAAAGTGCAGTTATTTCTTGGCTGGAACACCACAGTTTAACTGAGTATAGCAATGCTGCACAACAATTTAGGACATGATGTCAGAAAAGTACTTTATTCGGTTGAAACTGCAGGTGGAATTTAAGTAGATACATTGTAATTAACTATCCAAATTGGAATTTGGCCAGCACGCCAGAGTTAACACCTCTACTCTGATGAAAAATGCCAGAGTATCTTTGATAACCACAAGCCATCAGAACATCTTTTTGTTATGGCACCCACTGCAGCATAATGCGCTCTGTGGCTAATGAAAGAACAAAGCAGAAAAAGTGAAATTGCAGCAAACCAAAAAATATTCTCAGGGCTAAATGAGCCTGATCCATCTCCCACTGCAATCACAGGGAGTCTTTCCACTGATTACAATGGAAGCTGGGGCAGCCCCTGTATTATTCTGAGAGCTAAGTGTGAAAGGACTCTAAAAAAAAAAGCAAAAAACCCCACACCTTATCTGTGAAGCTATTAATGTACAAAGAAGAATCCCACCATCAAACGTGATAAGTCTCCATATCTCAAGTTTTTGTGCCTCCAATAAAAAGTGCAGCTTTTTCTCCTTCTCATTTTTGAATCATGTGGGAGTAGCATGGGAAGCTGCCAGTGAGACTCTCTTTGGGGTTTGCGTGGCACTAATGTGAGTAAAAATCTGTCAGCTGCTATTAGCGTTTGCAGGGAACATTCTTTCAGTCACTGTTTGTTCTCCTCATGTAAATGGGGTGAAGCAGATACCCGGAAATAGCTGCATTTAACACATTAGAAAAGCACATTCCTGAAGATTGTTATGAGATTGTATTGGATCACTGTTGAGTGAGCTCAACAAAGAAGATACTTAAACAGTACAACACCAACGTGTCTTTCATTAAATATTGTCCAAGCAAGAAGATTCTGGAGTCTGCTCTCAGAGTCCCATTAACTCTGGTGGTAATTTCCCATTAAAATCCCTAGAGCTTGTTTGTGGAGGAGAGAGTATTAAGAATCCACAACTCCAGACCACTTATCCCTCTCATATGCAGTGGAGAGCAGATCCTGAATCCGAATCCTGAAAGACGCTGAGTTCACTCAACTCCCATTGACATTAGATGTAGTCAGTAATAATAAGGATACTTAGCATCTTTAATTGCACATTCTGTGTTCAAGGCACTGTAGAGACATTAACTAGATGGGAGTTCATGGGAGCTCAGCACCTCTTACACTGCCCTCGGCGTATAGGATTAGGCCCTGAGAATCCATCTGCTCCCAAATCATATATTTAGATATCTGTTTCTTTATATAGTTCATACATACAAGATAACTGTGTTCACTGGCGATATCTATGGCGCTGGGACAGATGCAAATGTTTTCCTGACTATATATGGAGACCTCGGGGACACCGGGGAGAGAAAACTCAGCAAGTCTGAAACTAACTCCAACAAGTTCGAAAGAGCACAGGTACAGATAAAACTGACTGGTAACATTTTCCATATTGCAGGCCTTAAGCAAAGTGATGAACAAATGTTGTAACTGCCCTTCCCTAGCTGCAAGTACCAGTCTGTAAGGATGGTCAGAACTGATGGATGGCAATCCTGACACAAAGGATCATGTTTATTACCTCTTAAAACCTTACATTTTCAGTTTAATGTTGGTGCTTATGTACTACAATGATAGGCTCTATAGCAATACCTAAGATGGACAAGATCTTTCTTTGCTTGGAGCCAGTGAGATAGGGCCAGTCTGGCCCATATCAAGCCTCCTAGGTTTCAGCTGCAAAATTGGAAGTATCCAGTGTTTAAATTTTGCCAGGGCTAAGCCTGGGCACTTCTTGGCTTGGTGGTTCATCGCCCCGACACCTCTGGGCTTGCTGCATCAGTTATGAAAGTAAAAAAATTGCTTGAGCCCTGGCACCTCTTTCATTACAAATTAAGCAGTGGAAGCACCAATAATTAAGGGCATGGTTACTATCCCTTGTGCTGATTTATATCTCCCAAAAGGGAGGGCAGCTTTGGTGAATCTGACCATAATGTGTATTATAATTAATCTTGGGGCATCATCTTCTGACACATTTTTGTAAGCTCTTAAAGTGTGATTCTACTCTGAGAAATGATGAAAAATGACACTAGGTTGTTCCATGTTTGTCACTCCATGATTTCCAGATCAAATGTGCTCATTTTAAAAGTTACCAACAGCCATCCCTGCAGACTCCATCTTATATCTGAGGGTATGTTTACACTGCAAAGAAAAACCCGCTCACCAAGTCACAGAGCATGGGTCAATCGATTTGGGTTTGTAGGCTAAGGCTGTGGGACTAAAAATAGCAGTAGCTGTTCAGATTTGGGCTGGAGCCTGGGCTCTGAGACTTCCCCCCTCACTGGGTTTTAAAGTCTGGCTCCAACCCAAGTGGGAATGTCTGCACTGCTATCTTTAGCCCCGGCCACAGCCTGAGCCTCGTGAGCCCAAGATAATTGGCCTGTGGTCTAACACTCATTGCCGTGGGGTTTTCTTTGCAGGGTAGGCATACCCTGAGAGTCCAGCAAGTTTCTTTCCTGCTAACTTCACTAGCAATTGTGTATGTATAATAATCAAGTGCAGAATTTGCTCCATTGTCTCCAATGTGTTGCACCAGGTATAAATGATGGCAGAATTTGGAGCTGCAATTGAAATGTAGTTAACAGTTCTGTTGTTGTGTTAACCAGAGGAGAATCCAGCTCACTTTCTCTTAGCTCTGTTGTCCTTGGAGAGCTAACAACAGTAAACAGTAAAATCTTACTTTTGACACTAAAGTCAGCAGATACCAGCTCCAAGTGCTCAACACATCTGTTCCCTTTGAGTAAGAGGGTGACTTTTTACATATTCATGTTCACAGCACAGCCACACTTTAAATCTCTCCCTCTCAGGACAGTTTTAATGGACACAGACTCTTTTACAGACAACTCTGCTGCAGCTTTTAATCAAATACTGTCCGGTAGGGCCGGGTTTACACATGCATTATACTCCATTGTACACATTAGCTATTGTTCATTATGAGAAACTATTGCTATTAAACATCCTGTAGGAGGATAAGTTCACAATACAGGCTGTGGACCTTGGGATTATATACAAGATCAAGATTCATCATGACAACACCATGCTGAATGCTGACTGGTACCTGGAAAAAGTAGAGATTCTGGATGAAACCACAGAAGAATTGTACCTCTTTCTGTGTGAACGCTGGCTTTCTACAAAGAAGGAGGACAAAAGGATAGAGCGGACACTTTATGAACAGGTACAGTAATAACACCTAGCACAAGGATCCTGACCAGGGCTTCTGAGCACTACTACATTGCTGCTAATAAAAATGAGATGCATGGCCTTTCATCTGGTTGCAGTCCAGCACAGTTCATTAGTGACCTAAACGTGTTACCCCCAAAGGTTGTTTTTTGGCCTATGTAAAATGAATTGGTGTTCTCACTCTGGTCCCCCATCACTGACTTCTTTTGTTTGCAGTCTCAGTGGAGAGACCATGGCCTGAATGGTTAGTTGAGACTTACCCTCTTCAGATCAGGATCCAAGTGCACTGGCAGGGCGGTGTAGAGAATGCTGCAGTGTTGCTGCCTGTGCTGTCCCTACCCAGCAGATAAGTAATAGATTTCTTTCCCTGGAGTTCTCAATCCAAAATTCTGGGTTGTATGGCCCCTGCCTCTCCACCCATCAATCCTAATAAATAAGGCAACATCTTTCACCAGTACTAAAAATATGCAGTGAAATGCCCTCTTGCTAGCACCTGGAAAGGCTTTGTATGTATTGTTTAATCAGTCTAATATAGCTAATTAGAATTCAAAATACATGTATTAATTAAAATTAGCAAACTGGATTACGTTAATAGGCGCTTCTTGCCTTTATACAGGAAGGCACAGCACTGCAGCTGATTAACGTCTGTTGTGTTTATGGGGTTTGCTTTACAAAACATAGTTACATTTTAATTGAAAGTTACTACTAAAATTATCATTAACAAATGGGGCCAAACTCATCCCGGGTATAGTGCTAGAGAGGTAAACAGGGTTGCACCAGGGATGATCCTGGTGCTTTGCATCTAATATAATTATAGTTCCCAGCAAAGAGTCCTCTGAGTTCTTGTGGTCACGCCCACCCTGTTGCTCATATTAATTCCCTCTCAAAGAGACAAAATTAATTAGATTTAAAAAATGAAAAGGTTGTGGGGAAGGATTCTCCTGTTACGTGGGGGCTATGACACAAAACCCATCCTCAATAATTGTTCTAAAAATATAATAGCTTTGAAATTTAGGATTATTCAGCTTTGCAGCATTTGTTTAGCCTTTGACTCTTGTGTAGTACGGATCAACCAGTCTAACAGCTACTGTGTATGTCTTGTTAAGCAAATCTATAGCTACTCTACCTGTCTACCTTGCCTGTGGTCATTGCTCTGTCATTGCAGTGTTTAGTTCATTTGATTTTAAATTCATTTATTTTAATCTGCCCCCAGATTTTCAGTGTGCTGCAGATTGTCCTCCTGCAATGCATAGCTGCATTGCAGAAGCTGGCACGCTGCTGATTTTATAGAATCATAGAATCATAGAAGATTAGGGTTGGAAGAGACCTCAGGAGGTCATCTAGTCCCACCCCCTGCTCAAAGCAGGACCAACATCAACTAAATCATCCTAGCCAGGGCTTTGTCAAGCCGGGCCTTAAAAACCTCTAAGGATGGAGATTCCACCCCCTCCCTAGTAACCCATTCCAGTGCTTCACCACCCTCCTAGTGAAACAGTATCAGAGGGGTAGCGGTGTTAGTCTGGATCTGTAAAAGCAGCAAAGAGTCCTATGGCACCTTATAGACTAATAGATGTATTGGAGCATGAGCTTTCATGGGTGAATACCCACTTCGTTGGATGCATGTCCAACGAAGTGGGAATTCACCCACGAAAGCTCATGCTCCAATATGTCACAACACATTTTTGTTATGTACATTAAGCGTATGCCAGTTGCCTTCATTGTATTACTCCTGGAAATGGTGGAGTTAAGGTCATTATAGTAAAGTAAATGGATGAGCTGTAATAAATGGTGAGGAATCATGCTTATGGGAGCTATACTGAGCAAAAACGACATGGAGAGCTAGAGGGATTTCGTGTAATGTTGTTTAAGGCATATAGAAACAGCTGGCAATACTGTGAGCACTGAACCTGGTTATCTTCACGTATGTGTGTTCTAATTAGAGCTATGATGGTGAACGGAACAGCCTGGGTGGCTCGTCTCTCAGCCTGAAGAGCCAAGATAGCAATGCAAATGTGAAGAATAAGAAGAAATTCAGCTTGAACGGGTCTGCACAGGGAGGCTCATGTAAGAGAACTGTGTGTGTGTGTGTGGAGTGGATGTACGTGTGTGTTCTTGATTTGAATTCTTTAGGCGATGTGTTTTTACTGGTGAAGACCAAAGTGGGGCAGAAAGGTAAATTGTTCTGGTCATCCTGCAGCTGTACCACCTGGGGCTGTGATCCTGTGGGATCTCATAAGCTCAGCAGAATCAGGCTGGATCGGTGCTTGGATCTGTTTGTATATTGCTATTTCTATCGTGGTCTTCACCATAGCAACTAAATAATCTACATGGTAAAAGACACTTCCTATACCTCCAGACTTCTTCTTTCCCTCCCACCTAAACCTAGGTTATGTAGTGCTAGATCCCGGGGATTGAGTCCTTCATCTCCCATGAGAATAAATTCTATAAGCAACGTGTTTTGTGTGACATGAGCACATAACTAGGTAGATTCTCCAAGAACACCCTCTCCACAACCACCCCAGGTGAAACCTGCACAGAGGACTTCTAACACAAACCCAGACTTCTTTAGGAAGCAGTATGGCTGGTTCATAGGGGGTACTCTTTTCCTCAAGTCTGTGTTGACTCAATACTTTCTCATGGTGTTGCTGAAGGTGCTGTCTTTTGCATGAGACTCTTGTGGGCATTAAAAATCCCATGACTCTCTTTAAGAGTTGGGGTGTTAACACTGATATCCTGGACAAATTCCAGCTCATGCAACTGCCTTCTGACTCCTTAAAATCCCCCCTGCATTTTAATTTGGAAAAGGGTTCTCACGTCCCCTTTCCCAATCTGCAGTGTAATATTACTGTCAGCTGCTAAACAACTGCCGAGTTTCATGTGTGCGTTCAGTGGTGGGCAAAGTGATCCCTGCATATATTGTTTGTTACCATTTGTTAAGCACTAATTGTGTGATTGGCTTTGTGCAAAACTCAGAGGAAGATTTCATCCCAGCCACATGGAGCCTCCTTCCAGCCAATGTCACCTTGATATCTAAGTATAATGACCTGATCTTGCGTGGGTGATCGGGGCACGGGGAACCTTGCATATTCCACTTAGCACCTACTGGTGCAGGGACCAGTGGCCTCAATACCATTGTGTGCTAGGACAATACAAGGATGAAGGAAAACTGAGGCAGGCACTGGCCCTCCTGAGGTATAATAGCAGGCATGTCAAGATGCATATGGTTTTGAGAAGGTCAACACCTCCACTAGACTCGCAGCCAATCGTCTAGACTCACAGGATTTGAGACAGGCAGCTAGCCCCTCAGATGAACAGGGCTTTTGGGGAAGACAGCCACCTCCCCAGACACTCAGAATCATACACCAGTTCCCTCCTCCACCCTCACCTTCCAGACACCCAGGATTTGAGAGCAGGAGAGTAAAGGCACTTTCTGGAAGGGACAGCTTTGGTGGAAGAAGTTGTACAAGGCGTATATAGCTTGTGCACTGCATCCATTCAAGTATGCAAAGCTCTTTGAGATCCTTTGCTGCGACAGGGGCTATATGTATGTAAGATGTGTTATCACCAAATAACAGCCTCTTCTGTACGGGTTAGAGGATCAATTTCCAGCGCAGGCTTTTACTTGCTGCTTTTATCAGATGCTCTTTCCAGTTCGCTCTCTCTTCTGAGGCCTCATGTCCTATATGGCATATTAGATCTAAATTCAACTCTGTGGGCCCTGAAATTCTATGTCACTGTTTGCCACCTGCTACCCTTAGCCCATTCAGGACCCTTCCCTGCGCGGCACACTCAGTACAGTATGGATGGCAGTGTTTAGTTCATTTGATTTTAAATTCATTTATTTTAATCTGCCCCCAGATTTCCAGTGTGCTGCAGATTTTCCTCCTGCAATGCATAGCTGCATTGCAGAAGCTGACACGCTGCTGATTTTATAGAATCATAGAAGATTAGGGTTGGAAGAGACCTCAGGAGGTCATCTAGTCCAACCCCCTGCTCAAAGCAGGACCAACATCAACTAAATCATCCTAGCCAGGGATTTGTCAAACCGGGCCTTAAAAACCTCTAAAGATGGAGATTCCACCCTCTCCCTAGTAACCCATTCCAGTGCTTCACCACCCTCCTAGTGAAACAGTATCAGAGGGGTAGCGGTGTTAGTCTGGATCTGTAAAAGCAGCAGAGAGTCCTGTGGCACGGCTTGCAAGATGAGATGATGCATCAGCCTTATATAGACTTTTTGGAGTCTGCAGTCACATGGACAAGTCTCTGCATACTTTGTGTGTAGCTGATGGTCGTCTGGGATATTTCTTATAACTTCAACTACAAAATGATACACAGACATACAGACAGCATAATCATAACCAGCAACCCAGAACCTGGTCTTAGACACCTTATAGACCCCTTAACTTAAGATTTGGTGCCACTACAGGACCTTTCATGGGTGAATACCCAGATATTTATATCAATAATGTCACAGGCACCTTATAGACTAATAGATGCATGTCCAACGAAGTGGGAATTCACCCACGAAAGCTCATGCTCCAATACCTCTGTTAGTCTATAAGGTGCCACAGGACTCTTTGCGGCTAGTGAAATAGTGTTTCCTAATATCCAACCTAGACCTTCCCCACTGCAACTTGAGACCATTGCTTCTTGTTCTGTCATCTGCCACCACTGAGAACAGCCGAGTTCAGTTCCTCTTTGGAACCACCCTCCTTCAGGTAGTTGAAAGCTGCTATCAAATCCCCCCCTCATTCTTCTCTTCTGCAGACTAAACAATCCCAGTTCCCTCAGCCTCTACTCATAAGTCATGTGCCCGGCCCCCTAATCATTTTCATTGCCCTCCATGGGACTCTCTCCAATTTTTCCACATCCTTTCTGTAGTGGGTGGACCAAACCTGGATGCAGTACTCCAGGCGTGGCCTCACCAGTGCCGAATAGAGGGGAATAATCACTTCCCCCTGATTGGCTGGCAATGCTCCTACTAATACAGCCCAATATGCCGTTGGCCTTCTTGGCAACAAGGGCACACTGCTGACTCATATCCAGCTTCTCATCCACTGTAATCCCCAGGTCCTTTTCTGCAGAACTGCTGCTTAGCCAGTCGGTCCCCAGCCTGTAGCGGTGCATGGGATTCTTCCTTCCTAAGTGCAGGATTCTGCACTTACCCTTGTTGAACCTCAACCAATTTCTTTTGGCCCAATCCTCGAATTTGTCTAGGTCACTCTGGACCCTATCTACCTTTAAAGGCTCTCTTCCCAATAAGAAAGGCTAGAGACTTAATTTTTTAAGAAAGGGAAAGCACTGATTATGGAGCACAATTATAAAGCAGCTGTGTTTAGAATGGGGTATTTTTGGGGGCCATTTATGCACTTCCATAATCTCGTATGCATGGGCCCTGACAGTATTTTGCTCTGTGTTTATAAAGCCCCTGGTCACCATGGCATCTATGCACACATGCAGCATTTAACAGCCAAAAAACCCCACAGCTGGTGTTACTGGTTATTGTCTCTTGCTTTTCCCATTTTCAGTCTTAGGTTATGAATCTGATTTTATGTTGCCCATCCCACCCAGTAACCTACTTGTCTCAGTGCTACTCAAATCTTCCTATTGTTCTTCACTCATTCTGGGATGAGCAGACCCAGTATTGTGCTTATGAAGGGGGTGTACTCACCACCTGTCACACTCCCTTGTATCCGGGTGCAGTGCTGCAAGGGTCCTCATCTGCAGTGCCTCCTTCTGGCCATCTGCCTCTTGCCAGGTCTTCGGTGGCTCAGCTCTCTGGCCAAGTCACAGGAAGTTCGGTCATATCACTGTCAGCTGGGAGCTAGCTGGTAGGTCATAGGCAAGGCTGAGCCTGGCCTTAAAGGGCCAGCCAGCCTGTGACAGTGCTGCAATGAGAAATAAGTGAGGTCTTTCTGTAATTCTCACCGTCCTTCTGATACTGCTTCCTCAGCAGAGGAATGAATAACTGCCTTACATCCATCATCTGGGCATTCCATGTAACTTCCCAAATCACATGTAAGATCTCAATGTCTTCCATTCAGCGCCATCGCTAATGGAACTATAATGGTTTCCACATTCTTTTGCAGGTGTAGCAACTTTTAGGCCTCTGGTATTTTCAATATCTGGAGAAGTACCACAGTCCCAATAAACGAGAGAGGTTGTCCCAGGCCCCAGAGGGAGACTGAACAAACAAAGACGTTATTTTGTAGTGGTCAGGGCAGAGGATTGCAAGCCAGAACTCCTCTGATTAACTCATTGGATACCCTTGGGCAAGTCACTGAGGCCCAGATTTTTAAAGGTTTTTAAGCACATGCTGTGCTCAGCATTGCAACACCTAACTGGTTTAGGAGCGTAAATCTCATTTTCGAAAAGGATATAGGCCGTTAAGAGACAAAATCCCATGAACAGTCAATGGGACTTAGGCTCCTGGGTGCCTAAATCACATTTAAAAAAGGAAACTTAGGCTTTTATATCAGTTTGGCGTTGCAATGCTGAGCACAGCAATGCTTAAGTACCTTTAAAAATCTCGGCCTTAACATCACTCAGCTTATCCATATGTAAAATGGGGGATGATAATACTTTCCTAGCTCACATGTGTGCTGTCAGATTGAATGCTTGTGAAGTACTTTGAGTTCTGTTTAAGTTCTGTATAGTATTAGCAGTAATTGTGTGAAGAAAGCCATTTTAACCTACCACAGGATGACAGAGTGAAGTGGTCTTCCAGTGGAAGAACTCTCCAAAAGGAATTCAGAATACTCTTTAATGATGGTGGGAGGCTACAGCGTGACACCTCTTGTGGGGTGTGTCAAATGTATGTAACCCACATCGTCATCTTTTCGATGAAGAGGCACCATCATTGCATTGCTTAAACAATTGTATTACAGTGAATTCATTGCACACTCATTACACTGATGTGCACGATTAAGCATAATTGGTACTGTGTAGTGGAGAATAATTCTTGCCTAATGTTTAATTCACTTCTGTGCTGTTACAGTCAATTTCAGAAGCCTGAAATTGGGGTTGTATGAAATTCATTGGTTTCAGCTCACAGGGGAAAGAGTAGATTTAATTTGCATGAATTCATGCCCACGTGTAAGTTTTGCTGGAAGTTTCAAGTTCAAATCAATAGCAAAAACTTCATCAACTCCACTGTCATAGAATCATAGAAATGTAGGGCTGGAAGGGACTCCAAAAGTCATCCAGTCCAGCCCCCTGTATTGTAGCAGGACCAAGAAATCTAGACCATCCGTGAGAGGGGTTTGTCGAACCTGTTTTTAAAAACCTCCAATGATGAGGATTCTACAGCTTTCCTTGGAAGCCTGTTCCAGAGCTTAACTACCCTTTATAGTTAGAAAGCTTTTCCTAATATCTAACCTAAATCTCCCTTGCTGCAGATTAAGCCAGAGGTGGGCAAACTATGGCCCGCAGGCCATATCCGGCCTGCGGGACCATCTTGCCTGGTCCTTGAGCTCCCAGCCAGGGAGGCTAACCCTTGGCCCATCCCCTGTTGTCCCTCCTCCCCCGCAGCCTCAGCTCGCCGTGCCACCAGTGCTCTGGGCAGCAGGGCTGCGAGCTCCTGCCGGGCACTGTGGCGACATGGCTGGCTCCAGCTGGGTGGCGCGGCTGCCAGTCCTGCTGCTCTGAGTGGCATGGTAAGGGGATGGGGAGTGGGGGAGTTCGATAAGAGGAAGAGAGTCCTGGGGGGCAGTCAGGGAACTGGGAGCAGGGGGCAATTGGATGGGGTGGAGGTTTGGGGAGGGATGGTCAGGGGACAGGGAGCAGGGGGCAGTTGGATATGCGTGGGAGTCCCGGGGCCTGTCAGGGGCGGGGTGTGGATAGGGGCGGGGCAGTTGGGACAGGGAGCTGGGGAGGTTGGATAGGTGTCCCAGGGGGGCAGTTAGGAGGGGGGGATCCCGGGAGGGGGTGGTTAAGGGACAAGGAGCAGGGGGGGTTGGATGGGTTGGGGATTCTGAGGGGGCAGTCAGGGGGCAGGAAGTGGGAGGGGTGGATAGAGGGCGGGGGCCAGGCTGTTTGGGGAGGCACAGCCTTCCCTACCTGGCCCTCCATACAATTTCAGAACCCCAATGTGGCCCTCAGGCCAAAAAGTTTGCCCACCCCTGGATTAAGCCCATTACTTCTTGTATTACCATCAGTGGACATGGAGAACAATTGATCACCATCCTCTTTATAAACAGCCTTTAGTATATTTGAAGACTGTTATCAGGTCCCCTCTCAGCCTTCTTTTTTCAAGACAAAACATGCCTAGTCTTTTTTAAAACTTTTCTCATAGGTCAAGATTTCGAAACCTTTTATCATTTTTGTTGCTCTCCACTGGACTCTCTCCAATTTGTCCACATCTTTCCTGAATTTGGACACAATAGTCCAACTGAGGCCTCACAAGTGCCGAATAGAGTGGGACTGTTACCTCCTGTGTCTTACATACGGCACTCCTTTTAATACACCTCAGAATGATATTAGCCTTTTTTGCTGCTGCATCCGCATTGTTGACTCATATTCAACTTGTGATCCACTATAAGCTCCATATCCTTTTCAGCAGTACAACCACCTAGCCAATTTTTCCCCATTTCGTAGTTGTGTATTTGATTTTTTCCTTCCTAAATGAATTACTTTGCACTAGTCTTTATTGGATATCATCTTGTTGAATTCTCCAATTTGTCAAGGTCATTTTGAATTCTAATCCTGTCCTCCAAAGTGCTTTAATCCCTCCCAGTTTAGTATCACCTGCAAATTTTATAAGCATACTCTCCACTCGATTATCCAACTCATTAATGAAAATATGCAAACCTTAAATCAGTCCAGGATCACTTGACCCTAGGCCAAGTGTTACTCAAAAGATTTGTGAGCCTTGCCCCCTGTAACTGTGCCTCGGTGGGTCACAACGGAGGATGCCAACTTCAGGACAAACTGCTGAGAAAGAGGGCAAACACAACCTAAAACTGGTGGTTAATCTTCCATAAGATATACCAAACCAGCAAGAAAAGTAACTTCTGTTTCACCACACTGGCTACCAAAGAGTCATAAAAGCAGTTTCCTTGGGCATTTCAGTTCTTATGTCACCACCAAAAACACTGGATTTAAAGGTGAGTGGTTCTTTACAACCAGTCTCATCAAATAAAAGGTTCTTCTGATCCCAAAAGACCAGCCACACTCCCAGGTCAATATATAACTTAGATCTTACCCAAAAATCACGCTGCTGCCAGTCCTTTAGTAGCTAAAATCTAAAGGCTTAATCATAAAAAGAAAGAAAGAAAGGTGAGAATTAAAACTGGTTAAAGGAATCGAATACATTCAATAACTGCAAGGTTCTTGGATCAGGCTTGTAGCAGTGATGGACTAAATTGCTGGCTTGTTAAGTCTCTGGTTGCTTCCAAATCATTGGGAGGTCCTCAGTCCCTTGGTTAGAATGCTCCCATTAGTATAAGTCCATAGTCCAGAGGTTTGAGGTGTATCCAGGGCCTTTTATAGCTTCTGCCATGTGGAGGGAATCCCACTGTTCTTACTGTGGAAAATTACAGCAACAAGATAGTGTTTGGAATCCCATGGGCAAGTCCCATGTCCATGCATTTCACCTAGTTACAGCAGAAAATTCCATTATCTGTAGATGGGCATCTCCCATGGTTCTTTTGATGAGCCACTCAATTTGAATAGTCCCTCCAAGCTGTGCTGGCTGGCTACCTTGTGGGTGTTACCCCAGGAGCAACCATTTGAAATCCAGTTATAGAGCCAATACTTAAAACTTCAAATACAAAAATGATACATGCATACAGATAGCATACTCATATCCAGCAAATCATATCCTTTCCATAGACATCTTACATGCCACATCTTGTACAAGATTTGTTGCAAAAATATAACTGTGGTTGCAACGATGATCTATATGGTCATATTTTAATGAGATAATGCCACCTCCTCCTGCCACCCCCCAGAAAACCCCTGTTGATTAACTTGGGCCAAGTTTGGAGTTTGTGCTGAGGCACATTTCACAGAATTTTGAGTTTTGTTGTGAATATGTTGTACAGCTTGGCGTGACATGTTCTGAAAAATCATAGGTGTATTCATCATCTTTCTCTTCACCGTCCAACAGACCTGCCCAAATAGGCTCCTGGAAACCACTTGAAAAGCATCCAGGCACTGGAGAAACAGCTCTTCCCTACTAACAGCTGTGCTGCAATGTTTCAAAACCATTATGAAACTACCTAGGGAAGCTCCGAAGCTATGGTCTGAAGCTTCCCCCTAATATATATTATATTATGTATAAATATTATTCAGTGTCTAATCTTTAATATGAGAACATTCCTAGTTTACCTTGATTATATAAAGGGACACTGGAGCCCTGAAAGTGCCACTTGTTTCAAAGTGATCCTTGAATAAAGAACAAGGAGGAACTACAGTGGTACTGAGGACGTTCAGTCAATGATTCTGTTTGGCTTGGATCTAACAGAGTTTTATGTGCCTTTATTATCCTATGAGTGTGTGAACTCTTTGGTCTGCTGGCCTATTGATGATGTAGGGCCTGAGTCTCGTTGACACTAAGGTCCCTTAATGTAAATCAGAATCAGGTCCTTAGTCTACACAGGAAAATTCTGCACTGAAATGCACCTTATGTAACCTTATGGAAGTGAATGGGGCTGCATCTGCATGGGAGGTAAGTCAAGGCAGAATTTGGCCCTGTTTGTGTGTACATGGGAAAATTTCCCAGCACCCATTCATAGCCCAATCCTGCAAGGAGATGTGCACCTCACAAACTGAGATTACTCAACACCTCTCAGGAGGCACTCCGCACCTTTTAGGATCAGACCATTGGTACTTGAGATGTTGGTACCCTTGTGTCTCTGTACATGTTTTCTGATTAATGGAACTTTGTCTATTGCAGTGATTCCGTATCATCTCATCATCACTACTGGCACAGAATATGATTCAAGCACTGACAGCCGAGTTTACATCATCATTATGGGTCCTCAGAAAGTGCAGACAGGCAGGCTGTGGCTAGATCTCCCGAAAGAAAAGAAAGAGTTTGCTGATGGCTCCGTGGAGAAGTTCTCTGTTATGGGATTAGATGTTGGGGAGATCAAAAAATTGGAGGTACTGTGTGAACAAAGAGTGGTCATTGGAGGCTTGAATGAAGCATGTTTCACCTATCTGCAGTATAGTTAGAAAAGGGCAAAAGAGGAGGTGTTTGGATCCAGAATAGAAACTGGGGTTCTCTCAAGTTGTTCTCTCACAAGATTTCAACTACACCCAAGCCAGATTGAGCAAATAAGTCCCTTCTGGTTTTGGATCTGACTTAGAACCAAGACTTTAGAGGGCAGGTTCAAAATCTGCAAAATTTAAATGGCTTTGCAATTGATGTCCCAGTTTTGTCCCATTTCTGATAAAAGGACAGTTTCTCTTCCATAAGATGGTTGTTTTAACATCTTCAGTGTAAATTTGTTTTTTTATCTGGTGCAGTTATAATTTATCCACAGATTCAGTCAAAATTTCCAGGCTCCTATTCTCTATTCACCTTTTCCCCTGTTGATTTTAGCAGTGCTTCCAGTTGGGTTTCATAAACCGCCTCCAGTGAGAAAAGCATCTTGTATAATTTTCTAGCTAAACATGGAAATTGTTTTCACAGCTTGGAGGGCCTCACAAAAGAGAATTAATCATGGCTGATAAGCAATGTGCACAGATCAGAGATCCTAGAGAAGGAACCTTTCTTTTTTTATTGTTATTATGGCTCAGGGAGGCAGAATTTACATAAACTCCCCATCACTGAGTTTAAATGTAGTATGAATCTTCAAAATATACATAATTCTTGTTGCACATGGCAGCTACCACCTCCTGAAAGTCTACCCAAGTCCCACAAGTACTGCAGTCTCTCTGCTAGCTGAAGCCCACCCGGACTGAGGATTTCAATAGGCAGTCCGTTCCAGGCTGTGCCCAGCTGTTGCTGTTAAACTTCCAGATGTGCTGCAAAGCCTTTTTAAAAAAATTTGTCCGGAGGATGAGGAGTGAAATATACAAAGGGAGAGAACTCCTAAACAAATTGAAAATCTCTGAACTTGCATGCCCTGTTGCAGCAGGTAACGTTTAGAGTGAAATGCTTCCATTAACTTTCATTCAAGCAATGCATTCTGACACCTTGAGCTGTGCTCTCTAATAGCTTTTAGTTTATTATCAAGCCAGTTTCTTAATGCACTCTAAGTGCCTAGTTATTAACTTTAGGCCGATTTGTATCCAAGCATTTTTGGTGCAGATTTTCAAAGTTAGGCAGGTATATAACGCCTCTTCCCCCTCCCCCTCCAGTGTATGTTTATATGTAAATGTACCTCTGACCTGGGCAGGTAAGTTGTGGGTGAGCAAGTATTGGCCTCCGCCAAACTGTGAAAAAGGAAAGGTGAGAAAATCAGGAGTCTGGGGAAAGAGGGATAAAGAACTGGGCAGGAATGGTGGGAGGAAGAGAGGGAATGGGGAACCGGAGAAGGAAGTGTGAAGGAGGTAGGGACACTATGAGGAGAGGGACAGGCAGGATGAGAGGAGCATATAATAGAGAGGAAAAGGGAAAGTGGGGGGAGGAAATGATGTGAAGGTGAAATTGAGAGAGAGGAGGAGGAAGAAGAAAAATCGAGAAATAACACACAGCTTTTAAGTTAACCTCTGGCCACTTGGGCTCCCAAAGCCTCAATAGGCCCTATCATTATCCTATCCACCCTCCTATTCATTTGCCCACTTGTCCTTTTTAATGTGCCCTGACTCTGTTTTGATAGTCACCCACTCATGGTTTTGTACCTCTTTTCATACAGTCCCCTGTGCCTGGAAAGTCTCTCCTGGTTAAAATGCATCTCAGCTATGACATCCACATGCCAATCTGCACTGGTGGCCATGGCACGTGTGCTTATTTTCTTGTACAGTATTGTACCCTTTAGGTCCCAGGGAAGAAAATTGCTAGCTATCTACTTGGTGCAGGCGAAGAACACCTGGGTATTTGGAGTTGGCATGTGCTTGCTATTAGCAGAACGTGAGAGGATATAGACATACATTCTTGAGCAGAAATAACATAGTATATTGCAGAAGATGCTGGAATAGTCTCTCTACTCTGTTTGACTGGCATAGTAATATCTGCACTGTGATGCAGTTTGTAATAATGCATTTTTATTCTGCTTTCTCTAAAGATAGAAACAACGAAGATTTGAGTGATATGAGAGGGCCCCTTTGCTGCCTGTTTTGCCTACATCTCTAAAACTTTGTAATGATAAATTTGAATTTACACATTGAAATAAAAATAATGTGGACACCCGGTAGTCACAGGAAACAACAGGCAGGCACTTGGTGAAAACTGAAGAGTGCTTTCTTAAACCCGTGTTCATTTATTTTTCTCCTAATAAAGAAAAAATAGCCCAGCATCTTTGATTTCGACTGCCACAGAGAATCACAATATTATTTAAAATTCCACATTTCCCCCTATGCATGGGGTGTCTTTCCTGAGCTGATATGCCAGGAAACTAGTCCTCTCTTCATTCAAATCCCTCCCCAAGATCCACTTCTGACATGATACCTACAACAAAGAGCTGAGCTCATTTCGTCATTGCAGATTCTGCCCCACTGTGCTGTGCGCTGGCCCTTGCTGAATAAGGACCTGATCTGGAAAGACTCTGAGCATCCTCTGCTCTCATGAGTCCAGGAGAGTCTCAGCACCTCTGAGCGTCAGACCCTAACTCTTTGATGTGACCTTTGTCTCTTCTTTCCCTTTCTGTTGTTTTATTTTACCTTGTTGTTGTGTCACATCTGAAATGTGATTGTAGGCTCTTAAGGGCAGGGTCCCTGCCTTATTATCAGTATTGTGAAGAGCCTAGCAAACTGTAGACTCTGAGAAATAATCACAGTGACTAGGATTTTCAAAGGAGCTGTGGAGTTAGGCACCCAAATCTCTCTGAAATTCTGCTTCGTTAGGATCCTTTCAGCATCCCAGCCAGAAATATCATCAGTCTTCCTAGGTGGTCATTATGGCCCTATGTTCAGAGATTACCCTCTGGTGTGATTATGACTTAAGACCATGCAATGTATTGGTAGGGCTTATTGCACAATTCATTTAGAAAAGGAACGAATATGACAGCTATTTACCATTCCTGCAGGCTCAAAAGTAACCTGCTAAGAAAACGCAAAATTAAATAATCCCAGAGTTATGTTCTGAATGACCCACTGACCATGTTGTAGTGGTTATTCAGCACTGAACCAAGTTTAACTCCGGTCCTCAGAACAATGTTTAAAACCTTAGGGTTGCCAACTTCCTACTCGCACAAAACCGAACACCCTTGCCTCCCGCCTGCCCCGCCCCTCCTCCGAGGCCCCATCCATGCCCCGCCCCTTCTCCGAGACCCTCCCCCCGCTCACTCCATCCCCCCTCCCTCTGTTGCTCGCTCTCCCCACCCTCACTCACTCACTCGTTTTCACTGCACTGGCTCAGGGGGCTGGTGTGTGGCAGGGGGTGAAGGCTCCAGCGGGGGGTGTGGGCTCTGGGGTGGGGCCAGAAAGGAAGAGTTCAGAATGCAGGAGGGGGCTCCAGGCTGAGGCAGTTGGTTGGAATGAGAAAGGGGTGAGGGCTCTGGCTGGGGGTGCAGGCTCTGGGGTGGGGACCAGGATGAGGGGTTTGGAGTATGGGAGGGGGCTCCGGACTGAGGCAGAGGGTTGGGGTGTGGGAGGAGCTACAGGCTCTGGGCTGGGGGGGTGCAGGTTTTGGGGTGGGGCCAGAAATGAGGAGTTCAGGGTGAGGGAGGAGCTTGGGGCGTGTGTAGGGATGAGAGCTCTGGCTGGGGGTGTGGGCTCTGATGTGGGGCTGAGGGATTTGGGATACAGAAGGGGGCTCCAGGATGGGGGGGTTCGGAGTGAGGGAGGGTGCTCCAGGCTGGGACTGAGGGGTTCGGAGGGCGGGAGGGGGATCAGGGCTGGGCAGGGGGGCAGGGCATGGGGCGGGGTCAGGGGTGCAGGCTCTTATCTCAAGCAGTTCCAAGAAGCAGCAGCATGTTCCTCCTCCAGCTCCTATGTGTAGGGGCAGCCAGGCGGCTCTGCGTGCTGCCCCGTCCACAGGCGCCAGCTCCCATTGGCCATGGTTCCCCCTGTTGCCTCTATGCATAGGAGCCAGAGGGGGGACATGCCATCTGCTTCCCAGGAGCTGTGCAGTGCGGAGGCTAGCAGGGAGCCTGCCAGCCTCCCTGCACGGCGCTGCAAACCGGACATTCAATGACCCGATGAGTCTCCAGGATCCCTTTTCAACCGGGTGTTCCAGTCAAAAACCAGACACCTGGTCACCCTAGGGGACCGATGAAAATCTGCTGGTCTTCTGGATTCTCAAAGATAGCCCAGAATGCAAATACTAGTGTCAAGAGGTGTCCCAGAATGATGCCTAGTGGGATATTTGTAATGAACTGAGATGAGAAGCAGACTTTCACAGGAGTCCCAACAGAATTTCCCCTAAAGCTACTCTGTCTCTGCTTGCTAGGCCTTCCCCATCCTCCTCATTCCTGGCATCTCACTACAGATTTAAAGAAACAGTGCACATGTTCTCATAAGGGCCGCTGAGTTGGCAGGGAGGGTGCAGAAAAGCAAATGCTGTATTCCCATTCCCCACACCCCCTCGGAATCCGAGAATTATTGCATCCACTGTAGACTTGAATTTCCCTAGAGGTTAGCTCTAATTTTCTGCAGCTGCACAGACATTATCATTCTAATAATATTCCTAATAGGAGTGATGGTTGAGACTGTTGGATGAAATGATCATTTGGTTTTGGGTGGAGTAAGATACCACGGACCTGTCATCCTCGATAGAGCTGTTTTTCTTAAAAAGTTGTTAGCTATTTAGAATGGTTGAGAAAATAATTTGTAAAAGTTGAGAGCTAAGATTTCCGTATCTCTTAATGATGCATAAGTTTTGCTTTGAAAATAATGAACTGTAGGCAGCTCTTATTTCCAGCCTTTTGTGAACAGATTGTTCATTAGAATGACTGACAGAGAGAAGTTTTCTTTTTGTGATTGGGATACATAATTATGCTGATATGGATGTGCTAAGATGAATCTCCCCAGTTATTTAACAGTGACACACACGTTCTTGGAGAGGAGTTTGAAGGATTAGCAGTTGACTGCAGCTGTCCCATCTCTGGCTGTGATGTTGACAGATCTCATAGGCTAAGGCTGGGAGACCCTTCAAGGAGCTGCAGAATGATGATAACTAAATCTGAGGCATTCTTCACCCTGAGTCAGTACTGAACCAATGCCCAGCCTAGTGCTGGAGTTACCATGTTGTGTCAGGGACCAGCTTTAAGCTGTCTATCTACGGTATGCAGATGGCCCTATCCACCCTAGTAGCTGAGGGTTTGACTCTGGCTGTGGGGCTCTAAAGTCATCGTGTAGATGTCTGGGCTCTCTGAGGGAGGGAGAGAGAGCGTTTTAGAGCCCAGCTCCAAATGTCTACATTGCTATTTTTACCCATGCAGCCCAAGCCCAAGTCAGCTAACCCAGGCACCGAGTGCCATGGATGTTTTAATTGCAGTGTAGACGTACCCTCCGTGCCTCACAATCTTTTATGTATTTATCCTCATCACATCCTGGGGAGCTATGGAAGGACCATTATCCCCATTTTGCAGATGGGGAACTGAGGCACAGAGAGACTAGGTGACTTGACCAAGGTCATACAGAAAGCCTATGGTAGTGTAGGGATTTGAACCTAGGCCTCCTACTTCCTAAACTACTGCCCACTGGACCAGCCTTCCTCAGATCCTGTCAGAGATGCTGGTCAACATTGGGGTCCCACTGAGAGAAGCAGACACAGTCCCTGCCCTGAAGAGCTTATAATTCAAGAAAATGAGCCACATACCAAGGTTAGGGAAGAGGGAAGCAATCCAATATATATTTTTTATATACAGACATACATATGGGAGCGGGGAGGTTGATGTGTGTATGGGAGGGGTTGTATGGTCTTGCAGGGTGTGAACATGAGGAATGGCAGGGAAGAAAATGCAAATTGAGAGGAGCCAACAAGTGGGTGGTCATAACTGTAATTGTTGGAGTGGAAGGGGGTGATGCCATAATAGGTGTGGGACTTTTGGGAACAATAGAATATCACGGTTGGAAGGGACCTCAGGAGGTCATCTAGTCTGACCCCCTGCTCAAAGCAGGACCAATTCCCAGACAGATTTTTGCCCCAGATCCCTAAGCAGCCCCCTTAAGGATTGAGCTCACCCAGGGCTGCCCAGTGGGGGGGGCAAGTGGGGCAATTTGCCCCAGGTCCCGCAGGGGACCCTACGAGCGTTTTTCACTCCGGGGGCCCCAGAAAACTCTTGTGGGCCCCGGGCCCCCAGAGCTGCTTCCGCTCTGGGTCTTCGGCGGCAGGGGGGTCCTTCCGCCCCCGCCGCCGAATTACCGCCCAAGCGGGACCCGCTGCCGAAGTGCCGGGTCTTCAGCGGTAATTCGGCGGCGGGGGCCCCCGCCGTGGGTCTTCGGGGCACTTCGGCGGCTCTAGGAATTTGGCCGCCCCAAGCACACCGGTCCCACGGCTCCGGGGGACCTCTTGCAGACGTGCCTGTGGAGGGTCCGCTGGTCCCGCGGCTCTGGTGGAGCATCTGCAGTCATGCCTGCGGGAGGTCCACTGGAGCTGCGGGACCAGCGGACCTTCCGCAGGCATGACTACGGAAGGTCCGCCGGAGCCGCCTGCCGCGCTGCCGGCAAAATGCCGCCCCAAGCGCACGCTTGGTGCGCTGGGGTCTGGAGCCGGCCCTGGGCAGCGGGTCTCAGAGCGGAAGGATCCCCTGCCACCGCATTACTGCCAAAGTGGGGGCCCCCCGCCGCCGAAGACCCCAGGCCTCCTGAATCCTCTGGGTAGCCCAGAGCTCACCACCCTGAGTTCAGAGGCCAATGCTCAAACCACTGAGTTATCCCTCCCCCTGTTTCAATATGGGCAGTTGCTTTCTGGCTATTTAATATCACGCCCTCCCTCCTCCCCCCCCCCCCAACATATTTACAATTGGGCATGGTATTGTCCTTCACTTCTGTCTAGGTTTTAAAACCATGCCCATCAATATGATATCTGAGCACCTTAACTAATATTACCTGCCGAGGATACTGACATCCTTTCTTTCATGTAGAAATGTCATGCATTGTTTTACAGCTGCTCTGTTCCTCCTGGAGGTGGCTGCATTTCAGCAGTACATGAAATAAACTGGCTTTGGCTGTCATTACCAGTTAAAACATCTGGTCTGATCATTTCCTATTAGGATCCCTGGATATGTCTGTATTTCCTTTAACAGTCAATGTTTTTATCTGTCTGAACGTCATAGCTGGGTCACGATGGTGCCACACCAGAGAGCTCCTGGCTGGTAGAAGAGCTAACACTCATTGTACCCACTAAAGGGGTCATGTATACCTTTGTCTGTAAATGCTGGCTGGCCAGGGACCGCGGGGATGGTCTCACTTCACGTGTCTTCAACATCCTGGATGCAGATTGTGTTACCATTGGCCACAAGGTATGTTCTAAGATCTTTTTACTCTTTAGCAGTTAAATTAAAACCTTCATCTATATAAGTGTTTATGTGCCATATATGGTAACAGATTATAACATAACTACAGTGAATACATTTGTAAACTACTGTACTTTCTACATGAGGTTTGAGTTTCTTGTTTTTAAAAGGTATCTTTATTATTTATTTATGAGTTTTGTTTAGTATCATTACCTGTTCTAAAGCACTGTATATATTTACAATTCTAAAAAAAATTAATTCTAATCTGTTATTTTGTATGCACAGGAGGTCATTTCAAAGTTAACAAAGTAAGATGTGACTTTTTGTGTGTACAAAGTTTGAGGTTTGTTTCTGTACACAGTTTGTGTTTCAAAAAACATTTCTTTTTGTTTTTGCTCAATTAAAAAAAGGCATCTGGAAACCATGAGACTTTTATAGCTTTGCTTATCTCTGAATCAAGTACCAAATGATTTAAATCAAATGTAGCCTAGAAAAATTAAAAAGGAAAGACAAAAACCACTATATATTTATATAAACATTTGAGATGTTATGTGCTATATTTTAAACCAATACAAATTAAAAAAGCCTGAATTATGCAGTCCTTGGAAATAGGATTCATAATGGAAATACTAGCAGACAATAATGTATGACGAGTGAGGCAATAATACAGTGTTGGTCTGAAATCTCTGTTGGTAAATCTATATTCAGACCTAAATCACCCTGCTGGTAAAACAGTAATTTCATACATTGCTCCTGACTTCCAACTAAATGAGATTTACTCATAAAATCTTTTTTGTACCCCAAACAGAAGTATAATAACATTTTTTACTGACAGACACAGCCACTGCACACAGTCTTCAACAGTAGAACCTAGTGCACTCATAAAGAAGACTTTGGGCAGAAAACTGGGGCTAAGATCTACTTTATCTGAAATGTTCCACCAGTTCTTTAACTTCCACCTTGACAGCTTTCAAAGACTCATACCAGAGACCTCCTCTAATGTGACATCCATAAATCAATATTTATGCTAATTAAGGTTTAAGCTTAGTTTTCCATTAAAAGTCCAGTGTTGCCCATCACTTCCTTAAGTCTGCCAAAAGTAATTCCACCCACCTGAACTCTCATATGTGAATTTTGCTGGAAGATTTAGGGAAAATTAGGGACGGTGACACTGAGCTGAGTGTTCAAATACTGAAGTGTAGGTTTCACTTTTCAAACAGTCCATAACATATTTTGTCCCATTTTTCCTTATAAATGGCTTGGATCAGAAACTCCAAATGTGTTGGCATTGGTGAGGACTGGCACCCTTAACTATTTTTGGAAAGTTAATGGTATGATTTTTCTTCACCTCCTGTGCCTCATAATTTAATTTATTTTCCCTCCTATTCTTTTGACACTCTTGAATAATGTGGCATCCATGACTGATGCCTATAAAACCTACATAATATATCCCACCAATAAGGAGTACAGTGTACTGGGACTGTTTCAGCTATCCCTCCACTGATAAACCCAAGTGCCTTAGATATCAGGTAAAACATCTGCAAAAGTGCCTAAGTGACTTAGGTAACTAAGTCCCATTGACTTTCAGAGGGACTTCTAGGTCACTTGAATGCTTTTTGAAAATGTTATCCAAAGTCCCATGGAGCATTGGGACTCAGGGACCTAAATCACTTAGGTGCTTTTGAAATATTTTACCCCATGAGTCCAGCTGTTCACGTTTCAGAGAAAGAGAATAAAGTAAAACTAATATATTGGAAATGACCCCAAGTAGCTTCCTATGCATAAGCTGGCACAACTTTAAAGTGTGATATCTTGGTACCTTCCAGAGCTAGATGCAAGTGCTGTGTATCCCACTGGGAAAGTGGGAATCTCCACTTTGCCATGGCTAAGACACCCAATTTTTACCGAGCAGTGTGGTGAGATACGTATCAGGCTTTAAACCTATCACTGAAGCAGGACTGAAAATTGTCCACTTTGGGCATCAGACCCATAACATTTGGGGAGGTGGGTTGAGGGGATACTGTATTTGAGGGGAAGAAACAAACATTTTCCTAGCAAGTTGATTTTTTAAAGTGGCAGCAGTTTGAAGCTGCTTGGGGGACTGGAATCTCAGAACAGTCTAGAGCAGGGGTAGGCAACCTATGGCATGTGTGCCGAAGGTGGCACGCGAGCTGATTTTCAGTGGCACTCACACTGCCCGGGTCCTGGCCACCGGTCCAGGGGGCTCTGCATTTTAATTTAATTTTAAATGAAGCTTCTTAAACATTTTAAAAACCTTGTTTACTTTACATACAACAGTAGTTTAGTTATATATTATAGACTTATAGGAAGAGCCATTCTAAAAACGTTTAAATGTATTATTGGCACACCAAACCTTAAATTAGAATGAATAAATTAAGACTCGGCACACCACTTCTGAAAGGTTGCCAATCCCTGGTCTAGAGGGAGATGGATTTTTGGGCAGAGTGCAGATGAAATAGACAAAGCTGTATGATCATTGCCATTTATCACCTGCCTCTGCAGTTCATCAGATGCCTATCATTTCCAAAGTGTGTATGTGTGTAGTAATAACAGAGTCTCTCTCACGCACAGACACATTGTGTGGGCTGTCAAAACCCACTAAAAAGGGTTAGGTGATGAAAAAGGAAAATATTTCATAATACGTTTCGGCCAGTAACTTTGCAATAGAAAATATCAGTATAAAGGGAACTGGTCTTAAAGGTATTGTGCTATGATAACTGCACTTAAAGAAGCAGACAAACTGCAGAGCCTGACTGGCTTTTTGCTTAGGCTTTTGTTTGGGTCAAGATCAGCTGTTTGCAGTGAGACGCTTCATGATTGTTTCAATCCTTGCCAGATTCTGTATGAAGTTACAGTTGTGACTGGCGACATCCAACATGCTGGAACGGATACAAATATTTACATGACTCTCTTTGGGTCCAGCGGGAACACTGAGGAGATGCGACTGGAAAAAAATGGGGAGAGGTCAGTGTCTTGTCCTCTTTGTTCCTTAAAAACAGGCAACAACAAAGCTCAGCTTTCAAATTTAAACAAAGCCAGGGCCCTGCTCCTGCTCTCACTGAAATAAATGGCAAAAGGGCCATTGACCATTTCCAAGTTGTGGTATTGGACTTAACAGAGCAGTACGATGAAATAGACTGTGCAACAAATGATATATCCTCCTTTGTCATTTACACAAGTCTTGGAGTTTATCCTGGTTCTCTGCAGTCTTAAAACTAGACAATATAAGGAAAATTGTGAATACTAAAGTCTTGAGTCAGCTACAGTCAGGGTCCTATATATTCCATGGTATCATAGGGGCAGTATCTGATGTGGAATCCACCTTTTCAGGAGAATCTAAGATTTGGGGGTTTTATAAATTTGTCTTTCATAGTTGTGAAGAAAATGTAAAAAACACAGATTGAATGTAAACCGACAGTGTAATTCTGCTGACAGTCTGACAGAGAAAGGTGTGGACTGACCCATCCCTACCAAGGGGAGGGGTACTCTGTAGCCTCAAGATAACCTTTGTAACTATTTCACTAATGATCATTTTCATGGACACAGCTAAAATACTTACCCTATCATCCTAATCTGACTCCATCACCTCCCCAGGTGCTTAATGGTCTGACTGACCCTTACTCAGCTGCCAAAACCTCCAGCATCCCCTCTGATAACTTCTGCCATCCAGCTGTACCTTGTCAAAATGTGAGGACAGCATGGAATGAATATCACAGGGACGACAGCAATGATTATAATATCCCATTTCAATTTTAATTAAATAAACCTCTCAATTTGTAATATTTATACGAAGCTGCTACAGCGTTTCCAGGCTGCTCCACCCGAGTGCTGCAGGATCCAAGGATCTGCCATAGACTTTAGAACCAGTTTGCTGTCCGGGACACCAGACCTTTGACCACAGCCTTATAGCACGTTAACTGACTGAGTTGTGATTCTGTGTATAGTGCACTGACTAGCATTACTGAAAATAAGAGCTCTGTGAGCAGGATGATGAAGAGATGTTATATTTGCAGATGCCAGTAAGGAATAGTTACATGGGCAAGTATGTTCAAATGACCTTGACGCCTTCCTGTGTTTCATTATGTAACGAGAAGGGTTCTGTTGCTTTGTTTTGGAAAGTTAGAACTCCTTTACCCCTGCCTAAAATCTCTGCATCATCTTCAAAGGACCCAACCCAGCAGAGTGGATATGCTCGCTCCTGAGCCATGCAGGCGACAGAATGCCATGATAGTTTTTGGATCCAGATAGAGATATGCAGAAGACAGTTTGTTTCCAGGCATATTCAGGTGCTTTTAACCTAAGAGCACCAGCAGATGAACTTCCCCCACTTGCTGCCCTTTGCAGCTCCCTACACTTGGCTGGTCTGTCTTCCAGTGTGCAACCCTGGGGTGGGGAAGAGGTGGACTCTTGTTTTTCTTGTTTAAGAAACAAAACCAGTCCCATGTCAGCATCAAAATGCCTATGAGGGATGGGAAGAGACTCCCAGACACTGGAGAGGGGTCCTTCATGATAGTTCAAGATATCCCACACTCCCCCGGTTGACTGAATAAGCCGGGAAATAACTTACATTATTGTAACTACTGAGGGAGGCTCACAGAGCTTCTATGACTAATTTTAAAGAGCCTTTCCACAGCATACTACACTGTGTGCCGTGAGTCACCACAGAGGCCTTTCTTCAAGACAGCGCCCCACAAAACATAGTGAAAAGCAACTGAAGCAGCTGGCTGTACATGGGCAGAGAGTGGCTCCTAAGAAATAACAGTTAATGGGTGCAATATATAAAGCAGCTTTGCACACACTGTAGCTCTGCCACAAGATAAGAACATAAGAACATAAGAAAGGCCGTACCGGGTCAGACCAAAGGTCCATCTAGCCTAGTATCTGTCTACCGACAGTGGCCAGTGCCAGGTGCCCCAGAGGGAGTGAACCTAACAGGCAATGATCAAGTGATCTCTCTCCGGCCATCCATCTCCATCCTGAACAGAGGCTAGGGACACCATTCTTACCCATCCTGGCTAATAGCCATTTATGGACTTAGCCACCATGAATTTATCCAGTCCCCTTTTAAACATTGTTATAGTCCTAGCCTTCACAACCTCCTCAGGTAAGGAGTTCCACAAGTTGACTGTGCGCTGCGTGAAGAAGAACTTCCTTTTGTTTGTTTTAAACCTGCTGCTTATTAATTTCATTTGGTGACCCCTAGTTCTTGTATTATGGGAATAAGTAAATAACTTTTCCTTATCCACTTTCTCAACATCACTCATGATTTTATATACCTCTATCATGTCCCCCCTTAGTCTTCTCTTTTCCAAGCTGAAGAGTCTTAGCCTCTTTAATCTTTCCTCGTAGGGGACCCTCTCTAAACCCCTAATCATTTTAGTTGCCCTTTTCTGAACCTTTTCTAGTGCTAGAATATCTTTTTTGAGGTGAGGAGACCACATCTGTACACAGTATTCAAGATGTGGGCGTACCATGGATTTATATAAGGGCAATAATATATTCTCAGTCTTATTCTCTATCCCCTTTTTAATGATTCCTAACATCCTGTTTGCTTTTTTGACCGCCTCTGCACACTGCGTGGACATCTTCAGAGAACTATCCACGATAACTCCAAGATCTTTTTCCTGACTCTTGTAGCTAAATTAGCCCCCATCATGTTGTATGTATAGTTGGGGTTATTTTTTCCAATGTGCATTACTTCACATTTATCCACATTAAATTTCATTTGCCATTTTGTTGCCCAATCACTTAGTTTTGTGAGATCTTTTTGAAGTTCTTCACAATCTGCTTTGGTCTTAACTATCTTGAGTAGTTTAGTATCATCTGCAAACTTTGCCACCTCACTGTTTACCCCTTTCTCCAGATCATTTATGAATAAATTGAATAGGATTGGTCCTAGGACTGACCCTTGAGGAACACCACTAGTTACCCCTCTCCATTCTGATAATTTACCATTAATTCCTACCCTTTGTTCCCTGTCTTTTAACCAGTTCTCAATCCATGAAAGGACCTTCCCTTTTATCCCATGACAGCTTAATTTACGTAAGAGCCTTTGGTGAGGGACCTTGTCAAAGGCTTTCTGGAAATCTAAGTACACTATGTCCACCGGATCCCCCTTGTCCACATGTTTGTTGACCCCTTCAAAGAACTCTAATAGATTAGTAAGACACAATTTCCCTTTACAGAAACCATGTTGACTATTGCTCAAGAGTTTGTTTTTCTATGTGTCTGACAATTTTATTCTTTACTATTGTTTCAACTAATTTGCCCGATACCGACGTTAGACTTACCAGTCTGTAATTGCCGGGATCACCCCTAGAGCCCTTTTTAAATATTGGCGTTACATTAGCTAACTTCCAATCATTGGGTACCAAAGCCGATTTAAAGGACAGGTTACAAACCTTAGTTAATAGTTCCACAACTTCACATTTGAGTTCTTTCAGAACTCTTGGGTGAATGCCATCTGGTCCCGGTGACTTGTTAATGTTGAGTTTATCAATTAATTCCAAAACCTCCTCTAGTGACACTGCAATCTGTGACAGTTCCTCAGATTTGTCACCTACAAAAGCCAGCTCAGGTTTGGGTATCTCCCTAACATCCTCAGCCGTGAAGACTGAAGCAAAGAATCCATTTAGTTTCTTTGCAATGACTTTATCGTCTTTAAGTGCTCCTTTTGTATTTTGATCATCAAGGGGCCCCACTGGTTGTTTAGCAGGCTTCCTGCTTCTGATGTACTTAAAAAACATTTTGTTATTACCTTTGGAGTTTTTGGCTAGCCATTCTTCAAACTCCTCTTTGGCTTTTCTTATTACACTCTTGCACTTAAGTTGGCTGTGTTTGTGCTCCTTTCTATTTGCCTCACTAGGATTTGACTTCCACTTTTTAAAGGAAGTCTTTTTATCTCTCACTGCTTCTTTTACATGGTTGTTAAGCCACGGTGGCTCTTTTTTAGTTCTTTTACTGTGTTTCTTAATTTGGGGTATACATTGAAGTTGGGCCTCTATTATGGTGTCTTTAAAAAGGGCCCATGCAACTTGCAGGGATTTCACTTTAGTCACTGTACCTTGTAACTTTTGTCTAACTAACCCCCTCATTTTTGTATAGTTCCCCCTTTTGAAATTAAATGCCACAGTGTTGGGCAGTTGAGGTGTTCTTCCAACCACAGGGATGTTGAATGCTATTGTATTAAGGTCACTATTTCCAAGCGGTCCTGCTATAGTTACCTCTTGGACCAGTTCCTGCGCTCCACTCAGGATTAAATCTAGAGTTGCCTCTCCCCTTGTGGGTTCCCGTACCAGCTGCTCCATGAAGCAGGCATTTAAAGTATCGAGAAATTTTATCTCTGCATTTCGTCCTGAAGTGAAATGTTCCCAGTCAATATGGGGATAATTGAAATCCCCCACTATTATTGTGTTCTTCATTTTGATAGCCTCTCTAATTTCCCTTAGCATTTCATCATCACTATTACTGTCCTGGGCAGGTGGTCGATAATAGATCCCTAATGTTATATTTTTACTAGAGCATGAAATTTCTATCCATAGAGACTCTATGGAACATGTGGATTCGCTTAAGATTTTTACTTCATTTGAATCTACACTTTCTTTTACATATAGTGCCACTCCTCCCCCTGCACGACCTGTTCTGTCTTTCTGATATATTTTGTACCCCAGAATGATTGTGTCCCATTGATTGCTCTCAGTCCACCAGGTTTCTGTGATGCCTATTATATCTATATCCTCCAGCCACTATCCAGCCTAGTGCTAGAGTCAAGATCCAGGAGCCAGAGCCGAGGGTCAGGAACCAGGAGTCAGAAACCGAGTAGGGCTGGAGTGGACTGGAGCAGGGTAGGAGCAAGGCAGGAACAGGACTGGAGCAAGGGTGAGAACAAGGCAGGTACAGGAGTGATTGACGCTGTGAGCATACACGTTGAGCATCCCCGGCTGAGTGCTACTAGTGGTCTTCAGAACAGTCCTGGCAATGCCACTCAGGCAATAAGACCATCTAGCTGATTAGGGGTGTCAGCTGCTGTTAGCTAGCTGCTCGACGCCCTACTGCAGGCCCTCGTTCCAGAACCAAGAATGATGTAACCTGCCCATTACTTGCATTGTCATGGCTGTCCTTAACACCCTCAGCAAAAGAGAACTTTACACAATGTGCACATTGCCTGTTTACTTGTAATTCCTGTTGTCTCTCAGTCCAGCAATTCACAACACAAACTTCCATTGATTCAAGTCCCATGCGGAAACATCCGTAGTCATCACACAACTGGACGGAGAGAGAGGGAGGAGAAGGCACTGAATACAAAATTGTTAAAAGAGACACTTCATATTTATTGGGGCCATCCAGTACCAGCTCAGTGACAGGAGCTCGCCACCTTACAAAGAAACAACTCTCTAACCTGTCACAGATTTAAGGCGATTTTAGTTACATTATTGTTTATTGCCAAGACCTCAAGGCAATAGAAATATTTATAGGTAGAGGCACGGATAGGAAAGCTTAATGAAATCCTGCAGACAAATGGTTCAGTGTCTGAAGAAGACATTTTGCCAAATACTTTATCTCCTCCAGTATTATCCCCCCAGTTTTTATTCAGATTTACAATCCTTATGTTCGTGCTCATATAAATTAGGGATAGGAATGACCTATTAGGTCCTCCAGTCCATCTCCTTAGGGTGATTGTTTCCATATAGTGTAATGAGTTCTTGTGAATAATGGGTTGGATATGAAACCTACAAATTCCAAACAGGATATTGACTGATGACAGCAGGTTGAAAGAACGGGCTGATGGGAGACTGCTTAGACTAGAGCTATTTAGCCTGCAAAGGACAGAAGTGTGATGGGGCATAAAGCTTTACGAACAATGGTGTCCATAATGAAAAGTGATGGTTTGCTCCTTTTCATTTTGTCTTATAAAGTTAGAAACTGGAGAATCAATCCACTTAAGGCATGAAAGGAAATATTATTTTGCACAATGTATTGTGAGCTTTGGAACTCACTACCACCGAAAGGCACTGAGGCAGAGAACATAGCACACGTTTTCAAAAGAATGAGGGTGAGGTAAATTTAATCATTAATAACTAGAAATGGACCTGAGTCAAAAGCCCACAGCTGTTGCCTCTGTAAATCTAGGGAAGTTAAAGTCTGGATGAAAATTTTGCAGCTCATGCCAAAACTATTGGTAGCATCTGCAGTTATGCAGGCTGAGATGATGGCTCAAGGATAATCAGATTTATTCTATAGGGTGTAATCTGACCAGAGGCTGAAAAGAAATTTCCCCCTCATATCACAGAGTTGCACAGCTGGTAGCAGGTGCAACCCACTGCTAGAAATGGGATCCCATTACTATTTATTATCTAGATTGCAGTAGTGCCCACAGTGTCCAAAGCTGTGTCCAAACACATGAGAAGACACATGCCCTGTGCCCTAAGAAAGCTCACCGTCAGAACTGTTAAACGATGGACAGAGGGGAAGACCGTACAACACATCAGCGGAGGAGCCAGAGTGCTGGCTGATCGTTCCACTGGTGTTTTAGGGGACAGTTTATGCAAATTCTCCTATCTCCAACTGCCATGCTAGCTAGCGATGAGTAGTTGGCTATTTTCTTGTAGGTCTACAGCAATTCTGCCAGCCTGTGTGGGATATTAGAGGGTGGGCCTCCCTGGGGGATGCATTGGCTGTAGATAGCATGCAATAACACATGCTTCGCACTATAGGCGAACAGTGGCCCCTCTGGATTCAAAGGCTAAACTCCTGTTGACTTCCACGGTGCTGGGATTTCTCACTGTAAACATAGATCCTAAGCAGCTGGGGAACTAGACAGACACTTCACCAATGTACTACGTCATTCAAGATGCACCATCCAGCCCATTGGCTGGCCCTTTTTTCCCCTGTTGCTCCTCAGCAGCAAAGGCCAATGTTCCCTATACCCTCTTCTCCCCATAGTGCGACAGCATGACAGAATACAACCGATGGCCTGAGGCCGAGTTTCCCAACGCTAGCCTGCCCCAGGTGTAACAGGAGATGGCCTCAGTCTGCAAACCTCAATTCCAGAGTCAAGCTCTCAGAAAGTTTGGGGATATGTAGGTGGGGTTTGTAGTTTTGTCCCATCTTTACTAGTAACACAATTTGCATGTGTACCATGTAAACGTAGTTATATCTGTGTTACAACCAGGGTAGTGAGCCATGCTGTAGATTAGCTTGGGCAACCTACAGCGGGGTTTATATTGGCTTGATTCTCAGGGAAAAAGAATCCCTGCCCAAACTTGGCAGGAGAAGCTTGCCAGAACCATGCTAGCATGCAATAACCAGAGTGGAACTCAAGTCCAGAACAGTGCACAAAGAACGGGTGGTTGGTTTACAACCATTTTTACTGAGGTTGCTGGCGTGGTTCGAGCTGTAGTGTACACGGAGCGTGATGAATGCATCAGCACAAGAAACCAAGCCAGATAATACAAAACCTGCATGACCTTTTAATTTCTCCAGATTTGAGAGAGGTCAGGAGGACACTTTTATCATGGAGATTGCAGACATTGCACCACTCAGGAAAATGAGGATCCGGACTGATGGAAAGGGGACCCGCCCAGACTGGTTCCTGGAAAAGGTAACGTGGTTACTTCCTGTAGTACACAAATCTGAACTCTGTTGTGCCGAGGCCCAAGCCCTAGTGAGGGGAGAGCAGAAAGCTGTGAGCAGGAGTAGTTGCCTTTCTCAGTCACACCATAACTAACATTCTTGTAGTGTTTCTTTCCTTTCCGATTCTGAATTCTTATCCCGGCAGAATCTGAGACCAAGGAGACTGCGGGATGCGGGAGGGAAACAAATGCAAGGTATAACTTTACCCAAATGGCCTCGCCGCTGTTAAACATCTGTCTGCCTTACTAGGAAAGAATGCTGGCTCAGTACCAGTGCGCCTGCAATATGTTATGGACTGTGTGCTGTAGTGACAGCTTCTAGAAAAACGGAGCTGCTCTGTCTGTATTGAAGAAATTATCATTCACTAGCAAGTTTTGGTAAATAGTACCAGCTGAGTTGGGTGGTACATTATAAAAAGACACTTCTGGGCTACTGTAAATCCTGTAAAACTGGAATGCATCTCCCTTCCCCCATGCAATTTTTTTTCTTTTTTCATATGGCAACTATGGATTATTTTCTCTCTTGTGTTTCCAATGGAACCAATAATCTGGCTGCAACCATTTCCATGCCAAAACAGCATTGCTAATGCATGTGCATGATCTGGGGATCCAGCAGATCTATATGAACTGTGCTAATGTTCGTTCATCAAAATAAGTAAAATAGAGTGTCCTGTTTGTAGGCCCTACAGTAATAGTTACTTTTGCTATATTTTCTCGGTAATGAATCATGGTTTAAACATAAAGGGCGGCTGTAGGAAGCATCTTTCCATTCCTAATACACACACACGGGAATCAGGCGCCAGGCAGGAGCACTGGGAAGAGGGATCAACAAGAAGATGGGGCAGCACTGCAATGGGGTTTCCAGATATGGGATGTAGCAAAGGCCATCACCATATGTATCACTGACAGCAGATGCTTAGGGGGGCACATGCTGCTTCTTCCTAGAGCAGTGTAAGGAGCATTCAAAGGCATGTCCCGTTCAGCATGGACTAAGGGGAGTAGTGGGGGCAAAAGACATATCTGGCTTCAAAACTAAGCTTGATAAGTTTATGGAGAGGATGGTATGATGGGATAGCCTAATTCTGGCAATTAATTGATCTTTGATTATTAGCAGGTAAATATGCCCAATGGCTTGTGATGGGATGTTAGGTGGGGTGGGATCTGAGTTACTACAGGGAATTCTTTCCTGGGTGCTGGCTGGTGAGTCTTGCCCACATGCTCAGGGTTTAGTTGATCGCCATATTTGGGGTCAGGAAGGAATTTTCCTCCAGGGCAGATTGGCAGAGGCCCTGGGGAGTTTTCGCCTTTATCTGCAGCGTGGGGCATGGGTCACTTGCTGGAGGATTCTTCAAACCACAATCTGAGGACTTCAGTAACTCAGACATAGGTTAGGGGTTAATTACAGGAGTGGGTGGGTGAGATTCTGTGGCCTGTGTTGTGCAGGAGGTCAGACTAGATGATCATAATGGTCCCTTCTGACCTTAAAGTCTATGAGTCTATAAGGCATTCTGCTTGCCTCTGCCCTGTGTAGGCTGCAGGTGCTAGAGGTGTGCTACTCAACTGCCATGAATCTACACCCTTATCTTAGCATGTCAGAGACAAGTAAAGCCAAAACTGAGATACTTAGAATCCAGATGATTTTCCCCATGAGATGAATTTGTGACAAGTCACATTTAGGGGTTGCTGTATATCTCTTCAGCAACAGCACTGTTTCTAGGTGTGCCTGGTTTTTGTACTGTTTTCTAGTTCAGCTCTTGAAAGGTCTGTGAGGTCTGGTCGATGTAAGGCAGGTTACGTCGACCTACGTATGTCAGCGTAAACACTGCAGCCTTGTCGCGCCGATGTAAGTGCCCTACGACACCAACATAACAACTCCACCTCCACGAGAGGCACGGGGCTTGTGGCAGTGTAGTCATGGCGACACAGTGCAGTCACTACATTACTTACATAGGATCTTGGCTGTCTTCTCAATTTCAGGGCTCCATGCTAGAGCTGTGAAATTGACAAGAAAGCCTGGCAGCTAGAGCCCAGCTGCCTCTGGCTCCCCACCAGGCTGCGCCCACCCAGCTCCCCGCTCCCAGGGGGCTGTGCCTGCCTAGCTCCCCACTTGGGGAGCCAAGAAGCCCAGGCAGCTGGCCCCGGCTCCCAGTTGGGAATGGGGAGGCAAGAAGCCTGGACTACTGGCCCCCACTCCTTGCAGGGAAGGCGAGAAGCCCAGGCCACTGGCCTCCGCTCCTGGTGGGACACAGGGAGATGAGAGGCCCAGGCCGCTGCCTCCCCACTCCTCTCAGGGAATGGGGAGGCAGGAAGCCTGGGTTACTGGCCCCCACTCCCAGCTGGGAGCAGGGAGCTGTGCATAGCTGAGCGCCCTGGCTCTCAGCCCTTCCTATCCCCCCCACTGCCCCTCTTCAGTCAGGGGAAGCGCTCCTGGTGAGGACACGCACCACCGACAGAAGGAGGGTAGTGTGGACATCAGCCACCACGGTAAGTCAACCTAACATAGGTAGACTTAACCTGTAGTGTGGATGTGCCCTGAGACTCCAGGTAATTTACTATTCTGCTTCTTCTTCTGTCCTAATTTCCTTGTGATGTATTTGTAGCCCAATGGTCATTGGTTCAGGACACAGGAAAGTTGCTCTACATTTGAACCCAAATTCAGGTTGTAACAATTTTTATTGCAGGGTCCTTTCTGTTACTCTGAGTGAGCCTCATTTGTCAGTTGGCAGATTCAGTAAGGGCAGAGTTCTTACCCTCTCTCTATGCTTTCCCTAAAGCATGTCAAGCTCAATTATTCTTTAAGGGGAAGAGAGTGACTGGGTGAAATTTTCAATGAGATTTAGATTTCTAAGGTTACATTTCTAAGAGTCGTAGGTTTCTAAGGGCCAGATTTCCAAAGGTATTTAGGCACCTCAAGATGCAGATAGTTGCCTAATGAGATATTCAAAAGTGCCTAAGCAGGTGAGGTGCCTAACTCCCATTTAAATTAATATTCCTTCATTACTAATGGATTGGAAAGTACTTCATTTTCCTCATGTGATACAAGTATATCAACCTGCTTCTTTCCAAATACAGAACAGAAATATTTATTGAACATTTCTACATCATTATTAACAAATTTTCCATCTCCATTTAGTAATGGGCCTATATTTTTGTTAGGGTTTCTTTTGTTCCCAATATACTTTAAAAAGTCCCCCTTTTTATTTTCCTTTGCCCTACTAGCCATGGATTTTTTCCATGATTACTTTAGCTTCCCTTATCAATTTTCTGCACATAGTAACTTATAATTTATATCAGAGGGGTAGCCATGTTAGTCTGGATCTGTAAAAGTGGCAAAGAGTTCTGTGGCACCTTATAGACTAACAAACATATTGGAGCATGAGCTTTCATGGGTGAATACCCACTTTGTCGGATGCATGCATGATGCTATAATTTACATTGATTGCTATCTACTCCACCCCCAATTTTTTCCATTTGTTATGTATTGGGAATTTTCTTTCTAACTGTTACCTTCACCACTTAATAAGGATGGGCTTTTACCCAAAGTTGTTCTCTTTCTTGACTGTAGAATTGTGGCTTTTTATCTGTCTAATATCCTCCTCTTAAACAACTCCCAATTTTAATTCACATTTTTCTGTCTAAAATTTCCTCCCAATCAATTTTGTTCATCTTCCTCAGTTTGAGGAAAATAACCCTTTTGAAGAACTGCTGCTTGGGGCTGTCTTCTTTTTGCCCACATTAGATGTAATTAGATCATGATCACTGGTCCCTAGGCAACCACCCACTGGGGTGATTAATTCATCTTTACCCACATTAGCAAGGTCCAAAATAGAGTCATCTTATGTTGGTTGCATTTTGTGTTAGAAAATTATCAGCTATAATTTTAGAAACAGTAAGATGTTTTACTTCTGGCTGCATGAGACCTCCAACATATTTTCAAATTGAGGATGTGAAAACATAATTTTTATTTCCGCACACATTACAGAGAGGTGCTTAAGGAGTAATGCATACTGTTCTCTGGTTTGATTTGGTGGTCTGTAACAGATCCCCACCAGTATCCTCTCCTGGGATTGTTAGTTAGAGCATTGATTTTGCATTCAAGATCCAGTGGTTCTGTAGATATCAATAACTATAAAAAAGTTTAATTATCAGAGAGGTAGCCATGTTAGTCTGGATCTGTAAAAGCAGCAAAGAGTCCTGTGGCACCTTATAGACTAACAGACGTATTGGAGCATGAGCTTTCGTGGGTGAATACCCACTTCGTCGGATGTTTGAATACCCACTTCGTCGGATGTATTCACCCATGAAAGCTCATGCTCCAATATGTCTGTTAGTCTATAAGGTGCCACAGGACTTTTTGCTGCTTTTACAAAAAGTTAATGGTATCTTTAATGTTCAGTGCCATCGCTTTCATCCACTCTATCCTTCCTAAACAGGTTGTAACAGTGTAATGATTTTAACATTCTAATAATGTGTCCCACAAGGTTTCAGTAATACCAGTGATGATATATTTCTTCTCAGTGACCATTTCCAATTCTAATTGTTTGTTGCCCAGACTCCTAGCATGAGTATGTAAGCAACTGAAATTTTCCTTCTCATTACACTCTTTGTCACATTGATTCAATTTGTTCATTACAGGCTGAGTTTGTACAACATTCACGTCCTTACCCTCTTCCCCTTGGATTGTTAATTTAACAGTGGCTGCTCCAACTAAGAAGTCCCTTGCTGAATTCTCTGTCCACTCTTCTTAATATGGAGTCACCAATGATGATTGCTTGTCTTCTTAGGACAGTTGAAGAATCTCTCTTGGTAGTTGATTGCTTCAGACCATATCACAAGAACGTCCATTGAGTATGTCTCCTGTAGCATTCTGTTCCATTCTTCTAGAGATAAGTTTGTTGATAGTTGGCTCACTGAGCTGGCTCACTAGCTGGACTGAATGCCACCTGTTTCTCTTTACACCCTCTTGGTCTTAAATTGCCTGTCTCCTTCTTTGGTTTATATTCTCTCCAATGGCAAACCTTCCTCATGTGGAATCTGTGGCAATAATTTCTGAATCTGGTTGTTCAAAAAGACTTTGTTTTCTCAGACACTACACAGTGTTGATACTTGTGCTTCCAAACTCTGTATCTCGTCCTCCAGTATGGCCACAAGCTTGCATTTCATGCACCACAAATCTTTACTGTCTTCCAGCAGAAAGGAAAACATAGCACATCCAAAGCAAAACACAGCAGTTGTTCTCTCGTCATTCATATCCACTACCTGGCATAGAACCACACCTAAAACAGAAGGAACCACACTTTCTATTCCAATTCCCTTCAAAACTCCCCTGGTTACTGCCCTTGTTCGCCTCCTTAAATGTTCACTTGGCAACTGACTTATATACTAAGACTTGTTGCTTAACTTTACCCCATCAGGGACTTCAAACACCAGATCTGATCAAAGAATTCCAGCCACATAGTCCTCATGGAGATGCAACAAATAGACCTCTGGGCTGACCTGTTCACCTGGTAACCCCCGGCCACACAGCCCTCACAGGGTATGTCTTACACAGGCATTAAAAAACCCGCTGCTGGCCCTGGCCAGCTGACTCGGGCTTAGGGTGACCAGACAGCAAGTGTGAAAAATCAGGACAGAGGGTGGAGGGTAATAGAAGCTTATATAAGAAAAAGACCCCAAAATCGGGACTGTCCCTATAAAATGGGGACATCTGGTAACCCTATAGGGCTCATGGAGTTCGGGCTCCAGGGCTGAAAAATCACTGTGTAGACATTTGGACTGGGGCTGGAGCCTGAGCTGTGGGACCCTGCAAGGGTGCAGGGTTCCAGAATTCGGGCTCCCTCCCAAGCCTGAATGTCTACACAGCGATTTTTAGTTCCGCAGCCCGAGCCCTGTGAGCCCGAGTCAGCTGACCTCAGCCAGCCACTGTCATGCCACGGGTATTTTATCCCTGTGTAGTCATACCCACGGAGACAGACAAACAATTAATGCACCAAATTCTTTTGAAAATGGGGTTTAGGGTCCTAAGCCATATGGGCACTTTTGAAAATGTTGCCCTCGTCTCCTTTTAGTACACAAATACAGGAGAGAGGAAAGAAGCTGAGAAAGCTGAACTTCTCTGTTAGCTATAGTGCAATTTTTGGAACATTCTTTATTGATTCTTTTTTCCTGAGGTAAAAGTACAACATGACATTCTTAACAAGTGAACCAGGACAGGAGTGATCCAAAAAATGGGAGGAGGGAGCCATTGTGTGCCCTGATTTGTATTCCGAATTGGAAAATGTATGTAGCTTGGTGTGACATAAAAACTGATCTGAACCATTTCTCTCAGCAATGCATATTAAAACCACATCATGAAATACATGTGGGGATATTGCTAAAATCTCAGACAGATGGTTCACAGTTAGTGCTAACTAGCATGGTGAAATGAGAAGCTAGATTAAGCTATCAACCCCATAATTAACCATTTGTTGCTCTATTTAGCCATAGGACATTCTCAGTTTTCTTGTTCTGTTGAAATAACAATAAACATTCTTTTTAATTCTCTTTGGTCTTTTTGTAAACAGTTCGCTGATCATAATTTATGCTGCTTTTAGTTTACTAGAAATAGAAGTGTATAAACACCAATTAAAATGCATCAAAGATGTACATAGCTAAACCCCTCAATTTACCAGCAGAAAAGATATTTTTCTTCATAATTCTTTTTTTCTATTTGAGATACATTGCAACCCCATTCAGAATCTCAGTGGGGTAAATAACCTGATACTTAAGATCCAAACTGCATTAAAAATGCAAACAGTTGACTTAAAATATTTAAAAATGGATTTTAAATGATGACTTCAAATAGGAATGGGATCAAGATCTTGATGCATAGCATGCTGAGCAGTAGCCATCATTGTTCATTGTTATTTATATATCCCCAGACATTAACAATGCATTTTACAAACTTAGTCCCCAGTTCTGCAAACAGATCCCTGTGTGCACACACAACAGTTTGCAGCACTGGGGCCATACACTAAGGGGTTGAAAGCTCTGAAGAGCTTAGGGAAAAATTCAAAACTTGTCACTGATTTGGGGTGATACAGTTTTGGGTTGTCTACCTTGAGACACTTACGGCCTGATTTTTCAGAATGTTGGGCACTGACGGGAATTGTGGGTGCTCAGCACTTCAGGAGATCAGGCCCTGGGTGGCTGAAGCCAGGAGACCCAATATTCAAAGCACTCAAAAGTAGAGGCCACTTTTTACAACTCTCCTGCTGTTGTCGGGGTTCTGGGCCACATGGCAGCTCCACCTAGTGCCTCAATGGTTGTACGTATCCCCTACTGATGAGTCCCCTCCAAGGATCCTGCTAGCAAAGGTAAAGCATCCCAGTGGCTCTGGGAGGTAAGGTAGAGGGTTGGGAAGTAATGAGAGGAGATGAGGATTTGCTGAGTGGAAAAATGGGAAACTGTCAGGCCTTTAAAATCTGAATATTTTATTCATTGAGGGTTGTACAATCCATGCCCAGTCTGCTATGAAGCTGCCTTAATAAAGCACTCCTTGCATTGCACCCAATACCTGACAAACCATCCTGAATGCAACCATCTGAGCTGACATTGTTCGGTTAGAGTTTTCCTTTATATTATAAAAATTCCATGAGCGTTTGAGACAGTTCATTCAAAGCAGAGCCCGCAAATGTTCTCCCTTTGCAACGAAGAGAAGGTTATTCGCTTTCCTTTTTCAATGTCCTGATGGGAACAATCACAGAATCAGAACCTCGTTATGGATTCTTCAACACATGTGTGCTGGGCACTTTAAAGTATGAGCACAAAGGCAATTACCCCAGCATTGGTTTGTGTACATTGGGGAGTCTGCAGGCCCCCCTGGGGGAAGCTGTTCAGGCTGCACTCTTCTGGGAGATGTGGGTAGAGGTAAATTGAAATGACTGATGTACCAAACCTCTCCATTACAGTACTCACAGCAAAATAAAATTGCTAAATTGCTTGGGTGCAGATTAAGGCTCCTGCCACTGACTGTATTCACTTAACTACACAGCAGACTACTGGGGCTGTATTTAAACACACTATTCCTGAAACACCTTTTTTTTTTTTAAAGTGAAGGATTGTCACAGGTTGTGCCTGCCCTATAACACCCCCTGCTGGCCAATAATGGAATTGCAGGCACTCCCTGCTTTATTGTCTCCTCTGAGGTGGGTCCTCTCAGCCTTCCCCACACAGGCTGAAGTTGGCAGCAGTTCTTTTGCTCCCCTCAGACTCTGCCTTCTGAGCTCCCTTTAAGTCTCTCTGCTCTGGGATAGAGCGTTCCTCAAGGAATCCATTTTGAAGCACTTGGAGGAGAGGAAGGTGATCAGGAACAGTCAACATGGATTCACCAAGGTGAAGTCATGCCTGACCAACCTGATTGCCTTCTATCATGAGATAACTGGCTCTGTGAATATGGGGAAAGCAGTGGATGTGATATACCTTAACTTTAGCAAAGCTTTTGATGCGGTGTCCTACTGTATTCTTGCCAGCAAGTTAAAGAAGTATGGGCTGGATGAATGGACTATAAGGTGGATAGAAAGCTGGCTAGATTGTTGGGTTCAACAGATAGTGATCAATGGCTTGATGTCTAGGTGGCAGCCGGTATCAAGCAGAGTGCCCCAGGGGTTGGTCCTGAGGCCGGTTTTGTTCAACATCTTTATTAATCAGCTGGATGATGGGATCGATTGCATCCTCAACAAGTTTGCAGATGACACTAAGCTGGGGGGAGAGGTAGATACGCTGGAGGGTATGGATAGGGTCCAGAGTGACCTAGACAAATTCGAGGATTGGGCCAAAAGAAATCTGATGAGGTTCAACAAGGACAAGTGGAGAGTCCTGCACTTAGGACAGAAGAATCCCATGCACCACTACAGGCTGGGGACCGACTGGCTAAATGGCAGTTCTGCAGAAAAGTACCTGGGGATTACAGTGGACAAGAAGCTGGATATGAGTCAGCAGTGTGCCCTTGTTGCCAAGAAGGCTAACGGCACATTGGGTTTCATTAAAAGGAGCATTGCCATCAGATCGAGGGAAGTGATTATTCCCCTCTATTTGGCACTGGTGAGGCCACATCTGGAGTATTGTGTCCAGTTTTGGTCCCCCCACTACAAAGGGGATGTGGACAAATTGGAGAGAGTCCAGCGGAGGGCAACAAAAATGATTAGGGGGCTGGGGCACATGACTTATGAGGAGAGGCTGAGGGAACTGAGATTGTTTAGTCTGCAGAAGAGAAGAGTGAGGGGAGATTTGATAGCAGCCTTCAACTACCTGAAGGGGGATTCCAAAGAGGATGGAGCTTGGCTGTTCCCAGTGGTACCAGATGAAAGAACAAGGAGTAATGGTCTCAAGCTGCAGTGGGGGAGGTCTAGGTTGGCTATTAGGAAACACTATTTCACTAGGAGGGTGGTGAAGCACTGGAATGGGTTACCTAGGGAGGTGGTGGAATCTCCTTCCTTAGATGTTTTTAAAGCCCAGTTTGACAAAGCCCTGGCTGGGATGATTTAGTTGGGGATTGGTCCTGCTTTGAGCAGAGGGTTGGACTAGATGACCTCCTGAGGTCTCTTCCAACCCTAATCTTCTATGATTCTATTATTGTCTCTCAAGCTGCTTCCCCTCTCACAAGCTCAGCCCCTCTGGGTTACCTTTCCATATTCCCTGCTCTGGGTAGAGCTCAGGCTCCTAGGCTACTTCCCTGGAGTCCTTTCAGAGCCCTTCTCTGGGGAGGGGAGGGATAGGATAGCTCAGTGGTTTGAGCATTGGCCTGCTAAACCCAGGGTTGTGAATTCAATCCTTGAAGGGGCCATTTGGGGAACTGGGGTAAAAATCTGGGGTTTGGTCCTGCTTTGAGTAGGGGGGTGGACTAGATGGTCTCCTGAGGTCCCTTCCAACTCTGATTCTAGAGCCTAGCTTGGCTGCTTACTGACAGCCTTGTGGCTCCTCCCACAAAATGACTTTCCTGAGTCCCAGGAGCTTCATGCTGGTTCCTGATCACAGTTAGGCAGCTAACTAGGGCATGGGGCCAGGGGCGGGGCTGACTGGCTAGCCCCATGCCTCCTGAACCTTAAAGGAGAAGGCCACCCTCTTATAGAGATACTGAAGTTCCTGTCAGAACCCTAATAGGGTCAACTATCATTTATTAGTATATTGATATGTACAGACATTTAAATGTTCACATCAGAGCCTTAGGGAGCTGCGCTGAAAAATAGTTGCAACACAGTCCGCTGCCCCACTGGCATTAGCAAGCCAGCAGCCAATGCTCTCAACAAAAAGAACAGAGAACAAACCAAAAGAGCCCCACCTCAGTGCTAGGATCCTAACCCTTCTGATCCAAATGCAACGAAAATAACATTGGGCTCAACCCATGGGTACCGAGTTACTTAAAGGTACTTATCCTCCTAACTGCCATTGAAATGAATGGAAGCTTCAAGAGGAGAAATTGAGGGAGCCCCCCCACATCAGACTAGCCTACAGGGTGGGTAGAGCATGCTCCTGTGAGGTGGGAGACTCCTGTTCAAATCCATTCTCCCCCTCAGGCAGAGGGTCGCATTGAACTGCAGGTTCACCCCAGGTGAGTCTTCTAACCATTGTGCAAAAAATCATTAGGCGGGTTACACTACCACCTCCTTCTCTGCACATCTTATGTGGAGGGAGGCAGGCGCCTAAATCATGCTCACAAGGAATGACTTTAGCAGCTATACTCCAGCGATCGGTGACTCCTTCCAGTATGGATTTAGGTGCCTATTTCCATGAGAGGTCTGGGGCTTCAGAACGACCCCTCTCATCAGCATTCCCCATTCATTAACTTAGGCAGCTCTCTGCCTACCATGCTGGCTTTTGTGGATTGCAGTCTAAAGTGCTTACCTCTCCCCAGTCATTGTATAGGGGATCCTAGACACCTAACTCAGGCTTCAGGGATTGCAGTATTGTGCTGTGATTTTTCTAGGTGCCCAAAAGTTAGGCATTGCAATGCTTTGCATCACAATGCCGGAGTCCCTTTGTGAATCCAGGCCTGGCTGCTCCTGCACCAGGTATTTTCCTGTAAGCTTTTGTCAGAATATGATGCTACTCACAATGGTGCCAGAATGCATGTGTGGGGCACAGGATCACGAGTACTGGGAACAGGGTTTGGTTGCGTTTTACATTGAAGATAAATTATTGCATGAGTTTCTTTTTCAATTGACATTTGATTTTTTTTTAAATCTCTCTAGTTTGGCAACACTGCCATATGCCGATCAGGCAGCACCATGCCAATCTCCTCTGACTCACAGCTCCGGGCCCATCCCCACATAGCCTCTTGCGGGGGCTCGTGCAGCCGCACAGCACTTCCTGATGTGCTGCTTCACTTCTGTGTACTTTCTACTTCTGCCAATTAGTCATATAAACTGTTATTTGCCTTGCCCCCTCCAAAGTAAGCCATAGATTTTTGTTGGTGTGCTCTGGAATACCTCTCCAATTTTTCCATTGCCTTTCCATCATATGAAGGTCCAGCATTGTGGAGAGGATTAGCCACAAGGGGTTACTCAAGAACAGCACACAGTACTTCTCCCATCCCACTGGAACCATCATGATACCAGTAAACGTTGCTCAGAAAGAGCTGGTGACCTGAATACATGTGTGTTGTACTCTGTGCTGGTTTGTGGCCAGAATTATAGCAAATATTCTATCCACTCTCAACTGCACAGTGCTACTTCTAAGCCTTATCTCTGCCCTTATTTTAACCATGGCTGAAATTCCTTTGTTTCCCCAGATCGTCATGAAGAACCTGTCGAATCAAGAAGTGACCACGTTTACATACAGCGAATGGCTGTCCAAGCTCAGAAATGCTAAGGGAGCTCTTGTGTGCGAGATGCCTGCAGTGATAAATGAAGAGCAGATGATGGAGAATACCACATACACTGTTCAGGTTAAAACCAGTGATATTGGAGGTAGGGTCATTTTGGCTATTTCTGGTTTTCTGGCACCAGGCTCAAATTTTACCTACAGATACAATCTCATATTTCAGTGGAATTTATGCTATTTCTGAGGGCAGAATTTAGTCCTACAGTCCTGGAACCTTGAAATTCCTGGAGGGTAAGAGTGTCTTTATTACAGAAGCTCGACATTATTCGGTGGAGAACAGGAAATCTGCTACAGAGCAAATATAACCCCAACCCACTGCCCTGAGCCCCCTGCTGCACCCCTCCTGCACCCTGATTCCCTGCCCTGACCCCCTGCTGCACCCCTCATCCCTCCTGCACCCCCTGGGGGCAGGGAGGGGATGGAGTTGGGTTGGGGATTTTGGGGAAGGGGTTGGAATGGGGGCAGGGAAGGGGTGGGAAGAGACGGGGCAGGGGCTTCATGGAAGGGGTGGAGTGGGGGCGGGGCCAAGGGCGATTGTGGGGAGGTGTCAGTCATGCGGCCCTTGGGCCAATGTACTAGTCCTCATGTGACCCTCGTGGTCATTTGAGTTTGAGACCCCTGTGCTAGACATATTGCTACTGTCACTGGTCCTTTCTTGATCAGGTCCTGCTGTTGTGTACAGAAGAAGGTTGTTCTTGTGGTTAAGGCTCAGGGATCTGGGTTCAATTCCTTGGCCTGCTACAGGTTTCCTGTGTGATTTGGGTAATTCCCTTAATTGCGTGGTGCCGTGGTGTATTTCTCTGTGAAATGGGGCTGACAGTATTCACTCTCCTTTGTAACATGCTTTGAGACCCTTGGAGGGATGGTCTAGGTATACCTAGTTCTGCCTCAGTGCAGGGGGCTGGACTAGAGGACCTCTTGAGGTCCCTTCCAGCCCTACAATTCTCGGATTCTATGAAAGTGCACAGTATTTAAAGAGCATGAAAAGCCAGCCCAAGGGTAAGACCCAGACTGTGGAACTTTGGAAAAGTTCAGTTAATGACAGAAGAAAGTTGCAGAACTTCAAATATCTCAATAAAATGGGCTTGCAATGCCGTTTGTTGGGATCACTGCCTATTTCCATGGGACCCTCTCTCCAACTCCTCTGTGAATCTTACCCTCATTTTACACCAAATCAGTGCAAGATACACTTTACCACATACACACACTTTCTGACTGGCTTATCCCGTCTCTGGATCTTCCAACATTGTTCAGTCTTCAGCTCTCTTTTATGTCCCCCTTTTTAGCATTGAATTTACACCATGTGAGGGATTTGTGCTTAGAATATAAAGATCACAACTGACAAGTGACATTGCACCATTTTGCTGCCTTGCTGCCCACTGCATGCCTTTAAAACGTGTAGAGAGACAAGGTGGGTGAGGTATATCTTTTATAAAGAGGATCTCTGGGTATCTTGAAAAATGTGTCTCTGTCCAACAGAAGTTGGTTCAGTAAAAGATATTTACCTCATCCACCTCGTCTCTCTAATATCCTGGGACCAATAGGGCTGCAAAACATTACAAACATGTTGTGGAGTACTAAAAACAAGAGAGAGTGTGAGGCTGTGTTTGTGTGCCTGACTTTCCATCCGGGGTCAACAGTATGATCATAGTGTGAACTTTTTCGCAATTCAGCCCTGGCTTACAAAAGCAAGGGGCATAGAAATGAGAGCAGAATGGGAGGGGACAGCAGCAGCAGACTTACCTCCTCTTCATGTTGAATGAAGGGTGATGGGTATGAATGATGAAACATTTTCTTTCATTATGATCCACGGCAGCTGGTGGGAGAGAACAGATGACAATGAGGATGAGTTTGGATCAAATTATACACTTGGCTGCATGATGCTGTGCTTTAGCCAACATATCTGGGAAGGGTTCAAGTTGTGAACTAGTTTGCCTTATGTGTTTTGTGCGTATCACTTGTCTTCAGGTAAAGCCCTTCTCTCCAGGTGATAAATTGCTTGTTCGATATATTGAGCATGATGCATCTGCCACTGTCACACTGATTTAAACCAGTAGTAACTCCACTGAACTCCACTGGTGTAAAGAAAAGCAGAATCAGGCCCATTTATTTCTCATTATAGAGTTATTTTCTGCATCCATCTCCACAGCCTCTGGGTGCATTTGAGTAATTTGAACAATAACACAAACTCTGCTCCCTATATTAGGCAGTAGCACTTGCCAGACACCTTAGTGCTCACCCTTTCCCAACACTTTAAAATACCTCAGTGTTACTCAGGCTCAAGAAAATGCTTGAGTAATAGATGGGCCTTCTACTGTGCTCTGAAGGTCAGCAAACTTGGACTGTGGTGGAGAAATGGGGATGATTCTAGCACCCCTCCCGCAAGTGAGGGTCCTCTACTGCAAATGACCTGATTCCAGTCTTCCAGTCTTCAGATCTAGGGGCTGTCAGAAGTGCTTCAGATGTTAGCTGTCAGCATGAAGGTAGATAAGAAGAGAGAAGGTCTCTAAAGCAGCGAGGTCCCAGGTTATATTCCTTAAAACCAACACCATGAATTGCTCCCTAAAGCAGATAGGAAACCAATACAGTGCATGAATGCAGGAATAATAGATTTACAAAGGCCTGTTCTAAGATCCTTAGAATCCTGATACAGTAATACACACTCTGGGTGCTAGCTCAGCCCAAGATAAGTGACCCTTTAAGAAGATGTGGGTGATTTTATGATGTCAGGGCCCTATCTTGAGACTTCCTTTTTTGAAAATCCTGGCATGTCTATTTTGGGTTAAATGTACCCTAAGTCCTGCTTTGGACACCTCGATAAGTGGCTTGGTTTTTGAAAGAGCTGGTCTCCCAGTAGATTGGATGGAAATTTGAGACAACTTCAGCTGGACTATCAGAGGTGCAGAGTATTCACAACTTCAGATGAAGTTTAGTGAGGGGTATATTTGAGTCCCCAGATATGAAGGTACTCAAAATTTAAAGACATTTTTGAACATTTGTCTTTAAGAGACTTGCCCAAGGTTATGGTGGGTCCATCTGATTCAGTGGTGCAGTACTATGCAGTGAGTGTAGGCATTTTTACTTGAGAACATTGGAAAGGGAGTTTACGGAAGGGAATCAGCAGCGAAGGAAGGAAAGAAACATGGTGAAAGCTATTCCTTTTTAGTGACTCAGGTTTAAACTATTTAATTCAAGGTATGACAGAGACATAGCTGGAAATAGAAGCCAGATCTCTTGATGCTCAAAACCATCCTCTCTCCTTAGTGATCTTGATTTAAGTCCTGTTTCTATATTTTATTTGTAGCCATCAAATATGTGGCACTGCAAAAATAAAGATCCTGAACTAATAATAATGTTGCACTATCTCCAAAACTCATTAATTAATACAGCTGGCCTAAGAGGCAGGTAAATATTAATATCCCTACTATTATACGATCCATTATTGTTGTTGTAAGCTCAGCTACAGTTTACAGTTCACCTAATATGAGGTGATGGGTGCAGTCCGTTTCTAAGTGTCTGATCCAAAGCCCAGCTCAGTTCAAGGGAAAACTCCCACTGACTTCAGTGGACTTTGGATCAGGCCCAATTCTGGTAAACCAGTACAGCTCCTCGAAGAGTAAAGGACCCACTCTGGCTTCTGCCACCAGGAACATGACAGCTACCTCATCACGCTTACGTGACCTCTTTGTTTTGTTTGTCAATTACATGTCAAACTTGCTGCAGCTCCTAAGTGTGTGTGTCTGTTTCAAGGAACCCCAAAAAGTCAGCTAGGTGAAATATCCATTGATTCAGCAATTTCTGTTCTTTTCTTTCCCATCTCGTACTAATTGCTTGTGAGATTACTGTCACGGCATGCGGCCTTCATAAGCTGCTTCCTGCCAAGAAGGTTTTGCTAAAAGCCAGTCAGTTCTGTGCTTTTTTGAGACCTTGCATTAATTGGGAACCTGCCTCTTATAAGAAAGTAGACTATTCTGCTTTGTTCATCACCTCAGCAAGCTTTAGGGCCATGAAAGGTACTGCCGACTGAACTGCATGAATCCCTGGTGCTTTCCTTCCTTCCTTAAATTTTTCTCAGGGAACTGCTGAAAATTAGTCCCGATTTAACACAAGCAAAATGTCATGTGGGTGTGAGACATTTATTTGACTGTCCTCTGCATGCAAGCGAGTCACTTTTTTGCATTGGTTCTGTTTTTCTTTGTGTAAAGATGTATGTGGTTAATACAAATTTAGAAGAATGTGTTATAAAGTATTGTCCTGCAGTGAAACTTATTTTGTCACAAGCTTCCCAGGTCCCTCACATTTTCCCCTTGGCACTTGAGCAGAGCTGTACAGAAATCATTGTACAGCTGATGGGTTTGCAATATGCTTGTACAAGAATTGGCTTGAGGCCTCCAAAGTCTGAAAAATTGGGGCTTCTAGCAAAAGGTGGCTAAGGCTGAGTTTCTTTGTGAGCCAGGTTTGGGTTTAATCGTCCCTTTTTCAGTTGCCAGAATTAGAAGGCCTCTCAGGTTTGATGCAGCAATAAAAGTCCGGCCTCAGAAAAGCAAATTTGCTTCTGTGAACCAGAGCTTTGTTATGGAATTATAGAAGGTGCCAGGCAAAATGCTCATAATTTCACCCATGTCCATGTGAAATTCCATACTGGGTACCAGATTGGTACAGAGGCCATCTTAGAAATGCTTCCTTTCTAGATTGTTAGGTGGTGGGACGGGATGTAGGAGAGACACATAATAGGTAAGATTTTCAAAAGCACTCAGTGTTGGCCTAATTCTCCCGCTGAAGGAAGTGAGAGAAGAATTAGACCAATGCTGAATGCTTCTGAAAATCTCACCCACTGTTTTTATGTTCGATAAGCACACATGTGCATAGACACCATGTGACAAAGTAGAGGAGGAGGCGGCTAGAGGCAGATAGGAGGAAGGTAAGGATGGTGGTGCAGCTGGGGGAGAGATTGAGGGCACTTGAATGAGATGTGCGGAGGGCATTGCGCTGAAGAATGGGGAACGCAGATGAGCTAGAATTCTGGGAGACACATCAAGATAGCAGTGGTTTGACCGTGACTGTGGAAAACTCCCTGTGCTGTTTGCTTAGCCCATGCTTGACAAAGGGAGGAAGGTAGCAGCAAGATGGGCGGTAGCCGGAGGGCCAGCCTGTAGAGCAGGACTAGCCTCTCTCCCTTGTGGGAGCACTTTGAGGATCAGTTTGGGGCCACTACTTGCCAGGAGAGGGAAATGGCAAAGTGGGAATGGGCCCTGGCAGGCCAAGAGAGGCCTGTGGCAGTGAGGGGGAAGGTGTCCATGCCAGCTCACAAGCCCAACACAGAGCATTCCGACAGGTACTAGCTCCTTGACCACTAGTTTTTCCACGTCTTTGGGCATCTTACTCTTTAAGCAAAGATGATACAAATCTCTTACTGTAGGCTTCCCTGCCCTGCCTTTAAGAGCATCTGTGCTGGGCCTCCTATGCAACTGTGTGTCCTCTGGCCTGTGGTGGTGCTTGAATGGCTCCCAATGCCCCTGTTATTACACCATGCTATTTGGGAGATCCCAGGCTACCCCGTGAATTAGAACTGCACTGCTGAATGGCAGGCAGTGAACATTGACTGGCACAGCCGTGTTCTTACTGTATTACTCTGGCACAGTCACCAGAAATGTTAGGATGGAGCACTGGACTGGGACTCGGAAATCTTATGTTCTGTTTCCAGTTCTGCCACTGGTCTGGTGGGTGACCTTGGGCAAGTCACTTCATTTCACTTTCCTGTGCCTCAGTTTCCGCATCCATCAAATAGGGATAATGACAGTGCTCTCCTTTGTAGAGTGCTTTGAGATCTGTGGATGAAATGTGCTATGTAAGAGGTGGGTATATTATCATAATTATTATGACAACTTGTGTATAAGGACTTGCCACTCACACTAAATTTGTGGGGACAAGTTAAAAGTATTCGCTTGTTACCTGCCTGCTGTGAAGCCTCTCTTTGCTGGTCCAGCAGAATCATGCAAGAATCAGCTCTAACCATCAGCTCTGCCCTAAGAGTGTTGCACATCAGAGCAAGAATCCCAGTCACTTTTAGCCTGCCGTCTCTGTACCCTTTTTGGTTGGCTTCAGAGACATTGTAGCAGTTACTGTGTTGTGTTTTGCCATCTCCTTCCAGGAGCTGGTACCGACGCCAACGTGTCCTTGATTATGTTTGGGGAAAACGGAGACAGCGGGACTCTTGCTCTGAAGGAGTCTAACAAGTCTAACAAATTTGAAAGGAACCAGATGGATGTTTTTAATTTTCCCGACATGCTGAGCTTGGGAGACCTGTGTAAGGTGCGCGTCTGGCACGACAACAAAGGTAACTAGACTGACGTGAGTGGCTTGGTGAAAGGTGGGATGGGTAATGGTCTCAAGCTAGGAGAGGCAGCCTGGTCTAGTGGATTTGGCATGGACTCAGGAGTTCTAATCCCAGTTTAGCCACTGACCCAGTGTGTGAACTGCAGCAAGTCACTTCACCTCTTTGGGCCACAGTTTCCCTTGCCATTCTTTGTCTGGTTAGTCAGGCTCTCCTCAGGGAAAGGACTCTTTCTTACTATAAATTGTACAGCACCTAGCACAATGGGGCCCCTCTCTCAGTGGGGGCTTATGAGTGCTACTGTCATACCAAGAATAACCTCTATAGCCACCTTTATATTCTTCAAAGTGCCAGAGATCCGGCCTCTGCCATCCTAGCAACATGACTCGGTTAATGGAAAACTTTAGTAACATGACACTACCACATTCCAGCAATTTAACTCCATCAGTCTGACACTCACAAGCAACAGAGTAATGTAGCTTGGTGTAATGCACTGAGCTTTAGAAGATAAAAATATTTACCGGAAGGATCTGTGTCTGTCTTTATTAAAATCACTATCTTATATGTAGAGTTTGCAGTGCTGTGCCTTTTACTGTTGAAACCTTAAATGAAAGAGAGAGCACAGCGCTCTGTGCAGCTATATTCATTAGGGAACGTATGCAGATGTCAAGTAGCATGTTCCAAACTGTCCAAGAAGGTATTATCATGGTTCATTGTGGCTATGTCTTGTATCATGGCTAACAATTGAGTTTCTCATCTCAAAAGGAAGATCTTGCATTCACACTTGGTTTTCATTATAACAGTCCATGTAAATGAATCAAATGCAGAGTCCTCTTATTTTCTCTCTCCTTACGGACAATATATAGGAATGGGGAAGGTTGTGACCCACGTGGAATTAATGTAAATAATCCTTTTGGATCGGAATCTCAAACTGAAGGGTTGTTTGCCGTTAGCCTCCAAATATAAACTTGTTCTGAAATGGCAGAGTAAAAACATAGGAAATATGAATTTTCACTTAACTTGGCCTCCATTTCTGCTTGCACATATCAATGCAAGCATAACTTTGGATCCACAATTATTTGCACCAACAACATAGGTCACTTAGTTGTGTGCCTTCTGTGGCTTCAAATTAGGGATGTAGATAAGTAACAGTCTAAACCAGTTCTCATTGAAGTCAGTAGAAACACTCCTATTGACTTAATTGGACCAGAATGGATCAATACTCAAGATTTCAGACACAATAAATTGTAGACATACAATTTGCCCACAGTTATTTGTGTAGACAGTTTGCACCTGCAAATGTAGAAGCTCAAAATCTGGGCAGCATAACATGCCAGGTTCAACTTCCGTGGGCCTAATTCTGTGTTCACCCAAACTCTACTACAGGCCAGTTCTCTATCTCAGATTGACCGAGCACTTAGACACTACAAAGGCGCTGTAGAAACAGATAATAGTGTTTTGGCTGTGCAGAAAGTGCAGGCTCCACGTGATTTTTTTGTGCTATGTTTGAGAGCAGAGGCTGATCAACATGGACTTGCAAATCTGGTTTCAAAGAGGTTAGCAATTAAAAATATTACAAAGAGAATTTTTTCCTTAACAGAACTTTTATCTCCCCTGATGATAAATCATGCTACCAAAATTATAACATATCCATCAGACACAAAGCACATCTGAGAAAATAGCCAATGTTTATGTATATATTCATACACTGCAATCTCAAATTCTCCTTTCTTCTTATTCCCCCAATGTACGTTTAACACTGTATGTAATAGGATTTTTGCCAGATTTAGGAGCTGTAGTTTTGGGCCCTATAAAATATCTACCCAGGTTTTGTTCAATATAAATTTACTTGTCCCCCGCTCCCGCCGACCCCTTGTCAGAAAGAGAATTGTGCTTTGAATCAGAACACATGCCGTCTTCATTGCTCTTGTATTAGTCATGTAAGGAACACATCCTATCACTAGCTTTTAATAATGAACCATGACAGTTTGTTGGCTGAGTGGAGCATTTATTGCCACTGGCAGCCGGGGCAATTGCTGGACATTTTATGCAAGTTCAGGTCTGTATTTTCCATTCAGTGGCCATGCCACTGGTTTGAAATTCCTGGCCTTGTGTTTTGTGGGGGGTTATCAGATGCTTAGAGGCCTACAGGTTTTCAATAAAAATGCATTTATTTATACCATTATTATTGGTCATCTCTTTGGAAATCATGCTCATTTATTTTTTTTATTATTGTCAGTGGTTGTTAAACATTCTCCTTTCACACTGCTAACAAACAGCTGGTCATTTTACTATCAATCCATCTCTCACTGGAGACTGCCAAGGAATTTGAACTACTCATGGTGTCCACTTTTAAAACTTCTTAATAATCACAGAATCATAGAATCGTAGGACTGGAAGGGACCTCAAGAGGTTTTCTAGTCCAGTTCCCTGAACTCAAGACAGGACTAAGAATTATAGACCATCCCTGACAGGTGTTTGTCTAACCTGCTCTTAAAAGTCTCCGATGATGGAGATTCCACAACCTCCCTAGGCAATTTATTCCAGTGCTTAACCACTCTGACAGTTGGGAATTTTTTCCTAATGTCCAATCTAAACCTCCCTTGCTGCAATTTAAGCCCATTAGTTCTTGTCCTATCCTCAGAGGTTAAGGAGAACAATTTTTTGCCCTCCTCCTTGTAACAACCTTTTATGTACTTGAAAACTGTTATCATTTCCATCCGTCCATCCCCCTCCCCTCCACACCTTCCCCCACACAGTCTTCTCTTCTCCAGACTTTTCTAGACCTTTAATCATTTGTTGCTTTTCTCATTTGTCCACATCTTTCCTGAAATGTGGCACCCAGAACAGGACACAATATTCTAGTTGAGGCCTAATCAGCGTGGAGTAGAGCGGAAGAATTACTTCTCATGGTCTTGCTTACAACACTTCTGCTGCAGAATGATGTTTGCTTTTTTGCAACAGTGTTATATGTTGACTCATATTTAGCTTGTGATCCACTATGACCCCCAAATCCCTGTCTGCAGTACTCCTTTTTAGGCAGTCATTTCCCATTTTGTATGTGTGCAACTGATATCCTTCCTAAGTGGAGTACTTTGCATTTGTCCTTATTGAATTTTATCCTATTTACTTCCGACCATTTCTCCAATTAGCCTAGATCATTTTGAATTTTAATCCTATCCTCCAAAGCACTTGCAACCCTTCTCAGCTTGGTATCGTCTGCAAACTTTATAAGCATACTCTTTATGCCATTATCTAAATAATTGATGAAGCTATTGACCAGAACCAGACCCAGAACTGATCCCTGTAGGATCTCACTGGATATGCCTTTCCAGTTTAACTTTGAACCACTGATAACTACTCTCTAGGAATGGTTTTCCAGCCAGTTATGCACCCACCTTATCATAGTTCCATCTAGTTGTATTTCGCTAGTTTGTTTATGAGAAGGTCATTCGAGACAGTATCAGAAGCCTTACTAAAGCCAAGATATATCACATCTACTGCTTTCCCCAATCCACAAGGCTTGTTACCCTGTCAAAGAAAGCCAGTAGGTTGGTTTGACATGATTTGTTCTTGATAAATCCATGCTGACTGTTACTTATTACCTTCTCATGACATTTCCCAAAAATGTGACCAATGCTGAAATATGTAAAGCCGCTATTTGGGTGTCTGTACATACTATGCAATAACTCACGACTCTGCTTCTGATACTGTGTTCGACTCGGCTGTACTTATTTCCATACTGGACTCAACTTTGAACCCTCCCCACACTGTCTAAGAGAGAATTGCTCAATAGTCACCTAGAGTGGAGCAGCTCTATGGACACTACTTGAAGAAGAAGAAATGGTTACTCAGTCTGTGCAGTTCTTCAAGATGTGTCCCCTTACAGGTGCTCCACTATCCACCCTCCTTCCCCTCTGCTTCAGAGAGTTCTCTGCTTTAGAGCTTCATGGTTGAGAAGGAACTGAGGGCAGTTCGCCCACGCAGTGCTATAAAACAACAGCATGGGGCACAAGGCGGACTAGCATGCGTGGGCCAAACAGATCACCACTACTATGAGATATCTCCGATCAAAGGTGCCGGGGGCACTAGCCCACCTAGAGTGGAGCACCCATAGGGAGACACATCTCAAAGAACCACAATGACTGCACAGAGTAAGCAAGCATTTCTTCCAAATCCATTCCTGGTTTGGGATTTAGTCACCAATGTGGAAGTATCAGGTTTGAATGTTTTCCACTCTCTGAGGTTCCTGCATTTAAGTATCTAAAAACTCTGAGTAGTGACATTATTTCCCTATAGAAGCACAGTGACTCTTTTCTTATCTTTCTTTCCACCCATCTTGTTAGAAGAAGTTCTGTACAGTCTTTCTAGAGTCATCAGTTTCCAACACTTGATCATCTCCATCACCTTGATCCAAAGAGATTCAAAGAACTTAATTACTGAGAAACCACATTTCTCTCTATTGTCATAGAAGTAGCAGAGAGAAGAGAGTCACCATGTAATTCAGGCCATTCCTCTGCCAAAACAGAAGTGCCCCCTACATAGTATGTATTAGTGTGTTTTCTGATCTTGTTTTAAATATCCCAAGTGCTTCCACCACTCTTCCATAGGACAATGGATCTCATCCACCATTCTTGAGATAGACACAACTGGAGAATACCTTCTTTCTGACCATAGTGGATAGCCCTTAAAGGAACTTATCAGCTAAGGTCATACTACTGTAGGGCTTAAGTTGCCTAGAACTTGCACTCACTATATATCTCAATTCTGAAGGATCCATCACTGTAGTATGTAGACACCAACCCAATTCCAGTCCTTTCAGACAATAATAAAACAACACATTATGAAAAGAAAATGAGGGATTCTCTATGTCCTTACTAAAGATTTGTTTACGTTTCAAACTCTGAAAGTCTTTTTTGAAGCCCTTTAGTCAACGTTTGATGGTTAGCCACGTATTCTATGCAGCCAATGCCCAGTTTTGTTTCCTGCTTTTTTTAAATCAGCCTGCTTCAATGTATCTTGAGATTCATCACATGGGTGGGTGAACGCACTGAGCTCCTGTTTGAATAAGAGTTGTTGCTGTTCATCCTCTTTATTCATAGCTGGGGGAAAGGCCCCTTCCTTGTATCTGTCTATCACAAACATGTGCTGTGGGCTTTAGAGACCAAATAGAAGACAATCACTCTTCCCCAAAGAGCTTACAGTCTGGATTTTAGACAGGATACAAAAAATTATTTAAGCAAACAAAATTGGGGAAGGTAGGACAAGGGTCACATAATAATGTTACATAGTTACTCATGTCTATCGAATGTAGCTCATTACTGTAGTATCAGATTCTCTCCCCCTCTCTGTCCCATAAGATTAAAATAACTCACTAGCCCATACAGCAGTTGTAAAGTTATCTGTTCTTTAAAAGCATATCTGTACTATGAGCCTCATCTCTTATGCTTGCCTACAAATTACTCTTCACTCATGCTAAGTGCTCTTACATAAAGTGTGCCTCAGTAAAACATGAAATATGCTTCAATCACAAGAACATCTTTAGCATCCTCAAAACACTGTTACATATTCACCCTAAGTAGTAAAGTGTTTTTGCACAGGAGTCTTTTAGAGGTAAGATTTTCTGTCTCAGAGCCTTCATGGAGTTTATTGTTAGGTTTCACCTGAGTCAAATTCAGTGATGCTCAAGTTGTATAGGCAGTGGAGAATAAAAATACGTCTGTTCCTAAAAGCAGTGTAAAAGATAAGCTCGCCATTTGTCAAAAGCTGTTAAGAGACATTTGGTTATCTCTCTACTCAGTGAGAAACGGTGTGGTATGAGATGCCGTATTAATTTAGATGGAATAAACGGGCCCCAAGAGTCAAAGGTGTTAACATGACCCGAGTCACTGTCCTACATGAAACAGTTTTAAACAAGGTTTTCGGTTTGGTACACAGAAACCGCAGCCTCAGTGCCATTGTAACCCACACCTGCTTGGGGCGGTGCTCTGTCCCCCTCTAGTGGCAACTAAGCCAACTAGAGATTGATGAGTCTGCTACAGCCTTGGCTAAGAGACACATCTCCTGCAGTCGAGGCTTATGTATTAAGCTCCACAGATCCCAGGTTTGATCCCGACTGATGATAACCAGGGTCTGTTGGCGTTACAAGTGGAGGCTTGTCCAGCATATCAACTGGGAAGTCTCTGAAGCGCACCATTAAAAATCCTGTTAACCTTTTATTAATGATACAGAAAAGAAGGGAAAACAGTTAAAGCATTTGAAATGTCACATATTGAGTGAGGCTTAACAGCATCCCTTGTTCCCTTTCCCTTTAACTGTAGAGAGTCTTTAGAAGGGAAATATCCTATCTGGCAGTCTCTTAGAGGGTACTAACGAGGGTAGTAACTGTTCTTTGGGAAAATAAGTCAGTTGAGATGGGCAGGAGCTGTGGTTGCTGTTAAAGTCTGATCCTGTTTCCTAGAAGCCAGCAAGACAAACACACAAATGAGGGAAGAGAAAAGAACAGCAAAGACAGACAATGCTGTTTGTCTCTGGTGTTGACTCTCGCTTGTACCCTCACTGCTGGAGAAACACAAGCACAGCATAGAGTTGTGTCAGCCACTCTGAGACCTGCCAAACTTGTACCAGCAGCTGGCTGTTTAGGGCACTGCATTTAGCTGCCTCTTTCTGGTCACCAGCTTACAGCAGTGGTGCTTCAAGCTATACAGTCCTGGCCAGCTAAGCCAGACAATTATTATACAGAAGGGAGAAGGTGAGAGATCGGAACAGGGGCAGCTTCAGGCACCAGCGCAGCAAGCGTGTGCCTGGGGTGGCAAGCCGAGGGGGCAGCCTGCCGGTCGTCGTGAGGGCGGCAGTCAGGGAGCCTTCGGCGGCATTTCTGCGGGAGGTCCGCTGGTCCCACGGCTTCGGCGGCAATTCAGCGGACTGGCGGACCTCCCGCAGAACCGCCGTCTAATCCGCGTGACCAATGGACCTCCTGCAGAAATGCCGCCAAAGACTCCCTGACTGCCGTGCTTGGGGAGGCAAAAAAATTTGAGCCACCCCTGGATAGGAAAGAGAATAAATAAAATGAAAAAAGAAAAGAACACATGGGAGGGCCCTCCCCAGAGTTTCTTTTTTGAGGACCCCAAAAGGGAACGATGGGTGGAATAGGCTATACCCTCTTATTTTGTCCACCAGTTAAGCCTAAATTCTGAGGTACCAATTTTGGTTTACTGCTTTCCATGTCCATACTTTTCTTGTTTACCAGGTATGAGCTTAACACAGTCCTTGAGTTATATCAATAGGCCTTTTTGTTTGGACTCATTGAGCCTGTCTTGCTTTGTCAGCCTTTCCCATCAACATTGGTTATTATAACTTATTGTGACTTTTATGATCTTGCCACTCAATTTTTACAGTTGATCTCACAAATAGGGTAAGTTTGTGGGCCCAGTTACCACAACAGAACTAACAGGAGCCCAAATGAGGTGAAATATGCAAGGCTGTTCTATTCCTAGCTCTGGCACTAGCCTTCTGGGTGATAGTAGGCATATCTTTCACCTCCCCGTGCCTCAGTTTCCCCACCTGTAAACTGGGGATCGTAGAATCATAGCAATGTAGGGCTAGAAGGGACCTTGATGTCATCAGGTTCAGCACCCTCACTGTGGTAGGACCAAGTAAACCTAGACCATCCTTGAGAGGGGTTTGTCGAACCTATTTAGAAAAACCTCCAATGATGGGGATTCCACAATGTCCCGTGGAAGCCTGTTCCAGAGATTAACTACCCTGATAGTTAGAAAAATTTCCCTAATATCTAACAGAAATCACCCCTGCTGCAGATTAAGCCCATTATTTCTTATCCTACTTTCCATGGCCATGGAGAGCAATTGATCACCATCCCCTTTATAACAGCCCTTAACATATTTGAAGACTGTTATCAGGTTCCCCCCTCAGTCTTCTTTTTCTCAAGACTAAATATATCCAGGTTTTTGTAGCCTTTCCTCTAAACCTTTTATCATTTTGGCTGCTCTCCTCTGAACTCTCTACAGTTCGTCCATATCTTTCCTAGTGTGACATCCAGAATTGGACACAGTACTCCAGTTGAGGCCTCATCAGTGCCAAATCAAGCGGGACAGTTACCTCCCATGACACTTCTATTAATCTACTGCAGAATAAATTAATTCAAATTCTGCACTTTCTTGTTGGAGTCTGTTTTTGAAGTTTTTTGTTGGAGTATTGCGACGTTGAGGTCTGCAATTGAGTGTCCAGGGAGGTTGAAGTGTTCTCTGACTGGTTTTTTAATGTTATTCTTGACGTCTGATTTGTGTCCACATTCCAATCTATCTTGCCACCCAGGCAAGCTGGACTTAGTGATAGATGGTCACTTACACCAAAGATCACAAAATATTCAGGTTGTTGCCAGTTCCAACCGACCAGTCACTTACCCCAGGTCAATTTGTACTTCAGCTCTCACACCAAAGACAACGCTTGTAGCCAATCCTATAGTAAAAACTAACTAACTAAGAATTGATTAACCAGGAAAAAGAAATGAGAGTTATTTACAGATTAAAGCAGGCAACATATATACACAATTGAGTTACAGTTTATGGTCCCAAAAGGTGACAGAGTTATAGTAATCTGTCCACACTGAATGCCTTTTAGGGGTAGCCCAGTTGAGCCCGGGGTTCTCTGCTTCTGTTTCCTAGCTCCAGCTCTGTGAGAATCCAAACAGCAAAGAGCTGTAGAATTTTCATGTGAGTGGTCTTTGTTCCCGTCTTCCAGAATTCCAGCTGATGGAACGGTGAGAGGGCCATTTGCTCAGTCTTTGTATTGTGATGCTTCACAATGGCCCACTTAGGTTTGATGGTCTTTCTTGATGAGTGGGGGAACCCTCCTCCTGCTTGGGTTCACAAGTTCACAGCAGGCATTTTTACAGTTATATAGCAAAGCGTACATATCACCTTAAAGCATGGGATACAGACATTACAAGTAAGATGAACACATGCAGCAACTTACAAGCCTTTATGGAGACTAAACATCTTTACAAGTCTCTTGAACCAGGGGCGGCTCTAGCTTTTTTGCCGCCCCAAGCACGGCAGTCAGGCTGCCTTCGGCAGCGCGCCTGCGGGAGGTCCCCGGTCCCGTGGATTCGGCGGACCCGCTGCCGAATTGCCGCCAAATCCGCGGGACCGGTGGACCTCCTGCAGGCAAGCCGCCGAAGGCAACCTGACTGCCACCCTCACAGGGACCGGCAGGGCGCCCCCCCATGGCTTGCCACCCCAGGCACGCACCTGGAGCACTGGTGCCTGGAGCTGCTGCTGTCTTGAACAATATTGACATACAGGTGAGCTGGTCTGGTTTCCAGCTATGAGTTTGTCAGTGTTCAGCTGACACCTACTAGTTTTACCATACGTCCGTATTTTCCCGGACACGTCCGGCTTTTTAGTTCTTAAATCCCCATCCGGGAGGAATTTTTAAATATCTAAAAATGTCCGGGAAAATGTGGAGGCATGGTAACCCTAGATAATCAGTTGTGGCAGCTGCAAATCAGCTCTCGCGCATGCGGAGCCCCATGAACCTTTGGCGGGAGGCTGGATTAGCTGTTTCTAACCAATCTACTGTAGTGCACAGCTGCCTGTCAGCTGTTTTGGCAGGAAGCCAGCAGATGAGCAGCATGTGGCTGCAGTTTCCAACCCGGCTCCCACGGCAGGTAAAAGTGGTCCATTTCCAGGGCAGAGCAGGCTTTTACTCCTCTCTGAGCAAGAAGTTGATACAGCTGTCCTGGAGGAGCTGGATCAGCAGCTCCTCTCTCCCCTTTGGCTCTGGGCTGTGGGAAATGTAAATTCCCCATTGCACGAACACCGAGGCTGGGAGCAGGAGAGCTGTCTGGATTGCTCTGTCCGCCCCACCCTTTCACACACAGAGGGAGTCTGTAATGAGTTTCTCAAATGCCCCCTCAGGCTGAGCAGCTGAGAGCCTGTGTGAGTTAGTAATCCCCCCCACCCCTTCCCCTGCAGCTAGCAGCCCCTGGGCCAGAGGTGCACTCAAAGCACTTCATGTGGGTAAATAGTTCCTACCCAGCTGATAGGATGAGACCCAGGAGAGAGCAGTTTCTGGCTAGCCTTGGCCGACAGAAGGGACCTGGTGAATGCTAATCTCAAGTCTCTCCCACAAAACTGATCGGTTTTATTTTCGGTGTCACAGTAAGTTCTTCCCTGGGACATTTCAATTGCTCTTGATGGAAATCAGAGGAAGTATTATTGTACATACCTCTTCTTCTCAATCTTTTTTCTTGAAATAGTAAATGGATCCAGGGGACTTTCGTTAATAAAAAAAAAAAAAAACAAAAAAAAAAACCCTCCCAGAGTGCTCTTAATTCTATCTGGTTGTTACAGCCTTTAGAACAGGCCTCTTCAGTAACTTCCTTAACATTTGAGTATGCCCTTGAAAATGACATTGTTTAGAGGGCAAATTTTCTTAACATTTAAGACATATAGTGTCATATTGTATTTTCATTAAGACCACAGTTAAGAATCAGCTGGTTCAGTCACTGTAGATACATACTCATGATTTCTTATTACATTGTAAAATGTAACTGTTTCCAGGGCTAAAACAGGCTTTTAGATCAGTCATTTGTAAATGCAAGTTCAATTTTTAAATTTGTTTTTATGTTTTGAATCTTTACACCTTTAATATCTTGAACTGGAGTGTGTTGTCATTTGTGCTGGAGAAATATCAAATGCATTGTATAAATAGATTACAATGTTTTTAAGACTTTATTTCTAATTGCTGAGTAACTTAATAGGAGAAGAGAGCACACTGCCATTGGAAAAAGATAACATTAGAATCTACTGGAAATACACCCTCAGGTGTCTTGGAGCTGATAGGAAACAAACAAAAGGAAGTATTTCTTCCAACAATACATAGTCAACCTGTGGAACTCATTGCCAGGGGATGCTGTGAATGTCAAAACCTTGATACCTCCATTGCCCCCATCATCACACAGGCATGAATGGATTTAGCCTAGGAGGTAGGGAATCATTAGCCCCATTTGGAAAGGGGGATCTAGGCACCGAGAGATGAAGTGACTTTCCTGAGACTAAGCAGGGAGTCTGTGGCAGAGCAGAGAATCAAACTCGGAACACCTGAGCCCCAGGTCTGTGCTTTAACCAGTAGTCAACCATTCCTACCCTGAGGAGGGGAACCTCCTGTGTCACTTCGAGTGAGTGGGTGGAGTCAGGTCGTAGACCAAGCCACCAGGAGTGGGGAGCAGGGAGAGGTAGAGTGGGGATGGGGCCTTGGGCAGAGTGGGGGGCGGGGCCTCAGGGAAGGGGCAGGGCCAGGTGGGGCACCCACCAGCAAAACTAAAAGTCAGCACCTATGCCTGCAAGCCCCGCTCCGCGGCTCCGGCAGCTCCCATTGGCGCTTTTCCCAGCCAATGGGAGCCACGGAGCTTACGGGTGGGGGACTGAGGAGGGACACAGCAAGCCAGCGGTGGGCCAGGGGGTATGGGGGGTGGGGGTGGAACCAAGCAGGGAGGGGGCAGGACCTGGAGCAGAGTTGGGGGGCGGAGTGGGGAAGGAGTGGGGGTGGACTGTGGGCGGGGCCGACTCCCCCTTCCCCTGTGGAGTGTCCTTGTTTTTGAATGTTCAGATATAGTAACCCTAACCCCTGCAACCTTGGCAAGAGCTGGCACCTCATCTACCGCCATGTCTCTCCTCACCCTGATGACCTCCCACATTTGTTTTGATCAGTATAGTTTATTTGTATTGTCCCATTTTACACATGATGCCAAATAGAGCGGCTGGTGGGCAGGTAAGCAGGAGTAGTGTAGCAGGGCCACATGGGTGGGAATGCATTTCCAGCTCTAGCTCTGGCAGTGGCTAGTATCTGATGTTTTAGAGGAAGACTAAAAGAAAGCCATAGTGCACTCAGCCAATTGTGCAGTGCTGTAGTGAGGGAATGGGGAACACAATTGCTTATTGACCCCCTAAAACGGTCAGTTTACTACCTGACGTGGCTTTTTTGAAATCCGTCTCAAGTACTGGTAATTGCAGATGTTATCATTCGGGGGGGCCAAACTGTGGCGTGCAAGCCACATGTGGCTCTTTTACAGTTAAAGTACAGTTCGCAGAGCCCGCTCCCCCCTCTTCCCCATCCTCTTCTCTGCCTACCAGATTGGGGATGGAGCTCGGGGTTTCTGCCCTGCAGCGGGGGGGCTGAGTTGAACAATGCATACTGAAGGGGGTGCACAATTTAAAGGTTCAGCTCCCTCCCAGGAGCTTGAGTCACGCCTCCCCTCCCCCGCCACGAGACATCTCCCTTTTTGCACTCAGCGGCCCCTCCCTGCAACTCCTAGGTGTTAGCCCCAAGCTCCCTCGGGACAGGCAGCAGCAGCGGCTCTCCCTGCAGCTCCCAGCTGTTTGCCACTGCTTCTCCCCAGGGTCATAGAGCCCAGCTTGCCAGCTCCGCAGCAGCTGCTGTGCAGGAAGGGGCCCTGAGGAAGCATGTGACCCAGCAAACCCTGGCAAAAATCTGGGAGCACCCACCCCACCCATGCATCACCTCTGGTTCTGCCCAGCAGGAAGGGAGGTCTCAATATCTGGGAAGGGGTGCTTATAACTATTTCTGAATAGGTCTGAACTGGATTTTTCTCATACAACTGTAAAGGATCGGTGTCTGCAGACAATAGACATGACTAGCTCGTCTATGGGGCCGGGGCCATCTTTTCACACATGCCAACTCCAGCAACCCCATGAACAGAAAACAGATGGAAGAATTGAACTGCTCCTTGTGGCTAAGGATGCTTGGAGGAGATAATACCTCTCCCTACATGACACTAAATTATACAACTGCCAGAGTCGAGTCAGCAAAGTGATTCTGTTTTCCCCAAAGCTGTTCTCCTCTTCTAATTACATCTGAAATGTTTTGCTTGCTATTGAAAATGTCACTTCCAGCAGTGGGACCATGCAGGAAGCCGCCATGTCATAGTCGTGGGATTTATTAGGACAGGTTTGCTGCTGGGGATTTCAATGACAGCAGAACAGGCTTGGAATTAAGTACCTTTTGTTAAAAACATTGATCTGGGTAATCAACACTTGTTACGGTGAGCAGAAAAAAGCATGTTTGACAAAGGCACAGCAGTGACCAGTGACTATTTTTAAGACTAAGGTTATACAAAAAAAGCAGTGACTGGTCAGTCACTTAGTATTTAATATCTTATAAAACTGCAGCAGAGACAAACACACTGGTCCAAGTTCATCCCCAGCATAAGTGCAGCAAAGTCAATAAAGCCCCTCTAGGCTTTTGTACAGTGCACCTTGGCCTGAGCCCAGCCCGTCTGTGCGTCCCAGGCTCCTGTTGGCATCAGTTTTAGGTCTTCAAGGAACAGGTCTGTTACAAGCATAAAGCAAACCATGCACATTGAGAGACAACGTCAGCCCTTGTGTCTACAGACAGGGGGATCAGGGTGGGAGAGGGAATCAGCTTGCGGGGCTGCTCTAGAACAGAGGTTCTCAAACTTCTTTTTGCTGGGTCCCCCTTTGGAAATATTTCAGGCTGTGGTGACCCTGCCCTCCCATTCTTGGTACCGGACATCGCTCTTGTGGTGTCAGAGCGGATCCCTACAGAACTAAGTAACCCTACCGTGCCACCCTTACTTCTGTGCTGCTGCTGGCAGCACCACTGCCTTTAGAGCTGGGCACCTGGCCAGCAGCCACTGCTCTCTGGCTGCCCAGCTCTGAAGGCAAGGGAAAGGACAAGCAAGGAAAAATCATGGATATTTGTTCGTGTTCCAAAAATCCACCCCGACAGAGATCGGAGGACAAAAAAAGAGGCCATGTCTGGGAAAACCTGGATGTATGTAACCCTATTTTTTGTGATCTCATGACACCCCCCCAATAGCCTTGTGACCCCCTTTTGGGTCATGTACCCCAGTTTCAGAAACACAGCTTTCGAGGCACTCTGCAGGGCAGCTCACACGGGCTTAGGACTGGGTCGGCCAAGGGAGGGGTGAGGCCGGTGGATCTGCAGAGCAGTGGATCCTCTGGTCTCTCTGCCATGGGGCTACGTTAGGGAAGCACAGGGAAGCTAAGGAGCAGCTGCATGAGCACAAGATGCTCCCACTCTTTACCCTTCCCATATCTCGCTAGAACCCAGCCTGGGCTGAGGATCTGGCCCACACTAGGCTACTTTTTTTTGTGGTGTAATCCCATTGGCTTCGAAGGAGTTACAACAGGGGTGGATCTGGGTACATTTACAAAGAGAGCTTTGAAACAGAATGCTTCAACTGAGGTTTCATTCCCTGAAAGGCAGCTGTGCCAATGCAGCACCTTCTTACTCGGCAGGTCTGCTCCTGGGTGTACTCCATCCGCGCAGCCCAGTGAAAACACAAGAATCATTGTCATGTATCAGCGTGCTGCCTCGTTCCCAACCCCAGACACAATGGGCCAGATTTTCAAAAGACAGAGTCTCCAGCTCTTCACCCTGGGTTTTTAAATTAAAAATGTAGGGGATGATTAAAAGGATTAATCCAGCTTAAGTGTATACATCTGTGTATCTCTTCTGTAGAGAGAAATCTCTTATGTGTCTGTATGCATGTCACGGTGTGTGTGCACACACATATGGTGGTCCCCATGTAAAAAGTCCAATTTACTAACAGTTACATTGCCCTATACTTAGAATAGGAAATAATTAGTATTGCAGAGATTGCAGTGAGGTGAATCTTGACTCTCTAATGGCATCTATGATGTATCCACTGTGAACTCTCCTCTCAACACAGAGCTAGCCCCAGCAGCCCTTCACAAGGATATCCGCAATAATAGCAAAGTGGGGTACAGAAAGAGTGGAAGAACTTACGGTCTAGTTCACCTAGTCTGACTCTTCCTCAACATGTGGGGAGCCTTCGTGGGGTCCAGAGGAGGAGGGGCCGCTGCTGCCCTAGGACCGGCTGCCCTGCCTACTTACTCATGATATTTCTTTTAATGTAGGACCAGATTCTGATCCCCTTATTCCTTTTTAGAAACCAGTGAATCTAGTCAAGAGGGAAGGTGCCACCCAGACAGAGTAAGAGGATCAGAACATGGTCCTTATAGGATAAGCTCCCCAGGGTAGCGACCTTGTCTCCTCTGCCTCTGTACAGCACCAGCCCCGCTTACGGCCCTTTCTAAACAAAGAACATACCTTTTCAGTGCCCGCAGGTTCCTTCTGGCAATGGGTATGTCACCTACCCAAGCATTATATATTTGTTCTTTTTCACCAAAAAGGAGTTGCACCTGGCTGGCACTTGGAATACATCGAAGTGAAAGACGCTACCCTGGATAAGACGTTCCGCTTCCAGTGTGATCGCTGGCTGGCTAAAGGTGAAGATGACGGTCAGCTCATAAGAGAACTGGCTTGTGCCAATAACGACATCCTGGAACTGAAGGAGCGCACATGTAAGTTGGAGACTTTCTCTGAGAGTCATCGGGTGGCTGGAGATATTGAAACCACTCAGCTGAGAGTCACCGGACTGGCACTTGGTACTTCTCAGGCTTAGTTTACCTCAGTGCCTGTCTATACACAGCACTGTGGTTTTATGAGAGAAGATTTATGAGGAGGAAACACACTGAGTCTCAGTCTAGGCTGAAAGTAAAGATGGCACCATATGCATCTGTTGGTGCTGGCAATATGCAGAGATGATACACGGTTATGTCCTCATTAGAAATAATGGTCTTGAATCTTTGAGGTGGAAAATAAATTCAGTTTCCAAAGGCGTACAGGTAACATTACCCCAGCTGCCTTGGGGCTGCAAGCTCGACTGCAGGGTTTAAAACCCCATAGCCCTGATTCTGCTCTGAGTTATTCCTGATTTGACACCAGGGTAACTCCACTGAGGTCAGTGGTGAGGGAGAAAGCATTATTATTTAATAGCTCCAACAAAAGTGCCAGGCATGTCACAGGTCCCTGTCCTGAGGAGTTTGGAGAATTTATATCATGTCACCCAAGGTATGTCTGCACTTGGAGCTTGGGATGTGATTTCCGACTCGATGAGACATACCCGTGCTAGCTTTCATAGAGCTAGCATGCTAAGAACAGAGTGCAGCTGTGGTGATGTGACGTCCCTGCTCTTAGGCAAAGTAAGCTGTCATGGGATAAGAGGGGAGGTCCTCTCATGGATCGGTAACTGGTTAAGAGACAGGAAACAAAGGATAGGAATAAATGGTCATTTTCAGAATGGAAAGGTCAATAGTGGAGTCCTCCAAGGATCTGTACTGGAATCTCTGCTGGTCAACATATTCAGAGATAAAATGGAAATGGGGGTAAACAGTGAGGTGGCAAAGTTTGCAGATGATACAAAGTTACTCAAGATAATTAAATCAAAAGCTGACTGCAAAGATTTACAGAGGGATGTCACAAAACGAGTGACTGGGCAACAAAATGGCAGATGAAATTCAATGTTGATAAATGCAAAGTAACGCACATTGGAAAACATCATCCCAACTATACATATAAAATAATGGGGTCTAAATTAGCTGTTACCACTCAAGAAAGAGATCTTGGAGTCACTATAGATAATTCTCTGAAAACATCTGCTCAGTATGCAGCGACAGTCAAAAAAAAGGGAACAGAATGTTAGAAACCATTAGGATAGTAAGACAGAAAATATATAATGCCTCTATATAACTCCATGGTACACCCACATCTTGAATACTGTGTGCAGTTCTGGTTGCCCCAGCTCAAAAAAAGATATGGGAATTGGAAAAAACTGCAGAGAAGGGCAACAAAAATGAGTAGAGTTATGCAACAGCTTCCATATGAGGAGAAATTAAAAAGACAGAGTTTTCTGCTTAGAAAAGAGACAACTAAGGGGGAATGTGAAAAAGGTCTGTAAAGTCATTAATGTTGTGGAGAAAGTGAATAGGGAAGTGTTATTTACCCCTTCACATAACACAAGAAGTAGGGATCACCCAATGAAATTAATAGGCAGAAGTTTTAAAACAAACATAAGGAAGTTCTTCACACAACGCAGTCAACCTGTGGAACTCATTGCCAGGGGATGTTGTGAAGGCCAAAAATATAACAGGGTTCAAAAATTAATTAGATAAGTTCATGGAGGATAGGTTAATCAATGGCTATTAACCAAGTTGGTCAAGGATGCAACCTCATGATCCGGGTGTCCCTAAACCTCTCACTGCCAGAAACTGGGACTGGGCAACAGGGGATGGATCACTTGATAGTTGCCCTGTTCTGCTCATTCCCTGTGAAGCACCTGACATTGGCCAGCGTTGGAAGGCAGGATACTGGACTAGATGGACCATTGGTCTGACCCAGTATGGCTGTTCTTAAACCAGAATGAAAATTATTTTGATAAAGGATGTTGACTACTTTTGTTTTACTTTTTAATTTAATTTCTTCAGATGTTTAAAATACATCTGGAGGGGCCCCTCCAGTGCTCTGGGTGCCTGTCTCATAAATTAAAATTTACAATATAAGCACAGTCAACGGATTGTCCAAAAATACACCCTCCTCAATCCATCCCCTCCTCAGCAGACTAAACAAAGTACAGGGGTGGGGGGAAGATGAGCTTTGCAGCATGCTCAGGAAGTTAACAAATCCAAGCTCTGACAGACCAGTAAGGAAGCAAGTTCCAAAATCATGGAACCCTCATGTCAGCAGTTCCTTCTTATTTGTATTGAAAGCGCCTCTGATGATCTCATCCGTGGCTGCTTAAGACAGATTGGGAGGTGATCTCTCACGATACCAGGTCCAAAACCAGTTAGGGCTTTATAGTTTAAGACCAACACCTTGAATTCTACCTGGAAGCTTACTGAAAGCCAGTGCAGATTACAGAACACTGATCTAAAGTGCTCCTAATGTGTAACTCCCCTTAATAAGCAGGCTATGGCATTATGCACTAGCTGCTGCACTAGCTGCTGCTTCCTGGTGGTCCCAAGATATAACCCCATGTGGAGCACCTTACAGCAGTTTAATTATGAGGTGGTCAAGGAATGGACAATTGTGAGAGGATTCCCACAGGAGAGAGAAGGTTGTAAATCGTTTTGCCAGGCAGAGATGGGAGAGAGCACTCTTCGTTACGGCCACTGCCTGGGCATTTAGGAGCTGCCCACGGCCTAATACCTCGCCCCCATATACGCACATATGAAGTGCACACTTGTTTTACAAATGGTGGTTGCGCTCCCTCAATGAGGGGTGTCCATATGAATTCCACCAGCTCCTCAGCTGCTTCCACAACCCACCAACACGATCTCAGTCTTGATGGAATTGCATCCAGTTAGCGGTCACCCAAGCCGCACGTTCATCTGGGCACAAGATTATTCGTCCCACTGCTCCAGCCAGGTGAGACATAATGGAGACACAGATGTCATCAGCATACTGAATGCACTGCAGCCCCTGTATCCTCACTAACCATCCTAGTGGCCTCATAGCCACATTGAGCAAGACAGGGAACAATATCAACCGCTGCAGCACACCTGCCATCAGGGCAGAGGGACAGCTGCTCACAACTTCCCCTTGAGTTCTCTGAAAGAAGAGAGCCACTCAAAAGTAGCCCCAGACACTCCTGCTCGTTGATCATCCTAAGCCTATTCTGTTTTCTGTTTATTCCTTCCCTGGGGTGAATTGTTGGCCCCACAGGAGCCAATGGAAAAGCTCCCATTATCTGAAGGCCACAGTGACAGTCCAATAGACAAGTCTCTGTCTGGCCATTGTCATTGATTGCAGCTGCTCTGCTCTGGCTATTTAATTTTGTGCTTTAATTTTGCCTTGGAAGCCTATGAGATCGTCACAGTGACGAGTGACACAGAGGATGCAGAAACCAAGGAAAACATCTGGATCATCTTAGAAGGAAAGAAGGGCCGCTCAAAAGAATTCCTTCTGGAAAACGCCTCCAAAAAAAGGAAATTCACAAGGTAGGTGAGCTAAGCCTTGATGGGTGAGCAGGAAGGGAATGTCACCAGCTGTGTCTCTCTTACAAAGGCGGCTCCATGGAGTGGCATTAGGAGTGTCAGACCATTTCTTACTTTCCTTTCCGAAAGATATAATAGGTAGTAAAGTGGAAGAAAGAAGTAATGTTTGCCTCTGGAGGCCAAGTTTAAGAATGAGCAGAAATGTCCATCTGGGGATTGGACACGTACATGTATGTGTGCGCATATCCTTCAAAACTTAAACAAGGGTCATGATACTTCAGGGGTTTGCCAGATGAGCCTAAGGGGAACCCCAACAGGCTCAGCTGGGAGGAGCTGTGGAAGAACTCATCTGAGGGGGAGGCGTTTTTAACATCTGCGACAGAAGGTTGCTGGGGTGGAAGAGAGAGATAACAGGCTAAATGTTGTCAGTGCTGTTTAGATCTGACCTAACATTCCAAATCTTTGGTTTAGGAATGAGAGATCTCTGGTATATGTCCTGGGTGCAAGAAAAAGGAGAGAGAGAAATGATGAAAGAAAACTTTATATTGCAGATATGAATGGGCGCTATTATGTGTAGTGTATAGACTGGCTGGCGGCACCTTTATGTAGATAAAACGAATGAGAGTTCCTCTTCCACATTTGAAATCTACACCTAAGCACAATAAGAACTGGTCAAACCCCTCTAGTCATTAATATCCATGAGATTGGTTTTGTGTTGTTGTTGTTTTTGTTTATGGACACTGTACACAGTATGCTGCCCGTAGACCACAAAGAATATTAGAGTAGCCTGTTTGTTGTGGAGGAAGGGAGTGTTTTTCTGTCAGGAACTCAAGAGAGGTCCTTCCAAGGCAGGCAAACTTGTAAGTAAATTGGACTCTAATATTAATGGCATCCATGTGTGTGTCGCTATTTTAAACATCAGTGACCCAACAGCAAACAGCCATGCTACAAGGAAACCTCCATCTGTTAACCAGTGCTGGCTCCTGTTATGAAGTGGTTTGGCACAGTTTGAGGACGGATAGGACTGCAATAAAAAGAAACAACTCTCATATTTCACAGAATAACCAGATTGTCTGTGGTGGTCAGGAAGGAACCTCCTCTATTTACACAATTGGCCAGGGGTATAATGGGGCTAGGATTCCTTCCTCTGAAGTATTAAGCATTGTCTACTGCTGGAGACAGACAACTGGATGAACTACTAGTTAAGGCTACGTTTTAGTCAGAGGTATATAGTACAAGTCATGGCCAGATCACGGTCAGTAAACAATAAATCATGGCCCGTGACCTGTCCATGACTTGTACTATATACCCGACTAAATCTTGGGTGCTTGGGGGTGGGGGGAGAGCTGCTTGGGTGCCCCCCAGGCCAGCCGCACCCACCGCTGCAGAAGTCATGGAGGTCCTGGAAAGTCACAGAATCCGTGACTTCCGTAACCTCCCTGACAGACTCACAGCCTAACTAACAGTCTAATCCAGTGGTTCTCAACCTGTTTATCATAGTGGGATGCATATGTGGCCTACAATGTATTATATGGACCCCAGGTTGTGAACCACAGGCCTCCCCCGCCCAAAAAAACCTCACACAGTTGCTTATGCCCAGCACCCCCCTACCCAGAGACACCTCCACAAAGTGGGACCAGGAGTGGAGCCCTGGGCACAGGGCTGGACAGCTGGGACCCGGACCTGCCATGTTGGGCCAGGCAGGACTGGGACCCTGCAGCGCGGGGCCAGACCCTGCCAGCTGATCCCCGCTGTGTGGGGCCGGGCAGCTGGCAGCCGGACCGGGACCCTGCTGTGTGAGGCCAGGCAGCTGGCAGCCAGGACCCAAGGCTCCAGGCCAGGAGTGGAGCCCCACCTAAAACCTGGGGGTGCTGCAGCACCCCCACAAACCCCTAGTTTCCAGTGCCCAACCCCTTCACTGCCCAGATCCCCCCCTCAACCCTGCCCAGAGACCCACTCTCCTGTCCTCTGCCCTCCTGCAACACTCACCAGCCCCCTGCTGGTAGGAACACTCCTGCAAGCTGCCTTATGCTCTCTCCCCCTCAGCCAGCCCCATCCTCTGCCAGACCAGAGTGGCAAATTTTGAATTTTTTTTAGCATGCAGCTAGGCCGCAGCTGGGCTAACTGGGCTGCGGGTTGAGAACTACTGGTCTAATCCAATAAGGCAGCTACTAAAGATACACAACAGAAGAGTTGGCCAAATGTTTGACAGAGATACATTGTTCTTAAAAGCCCATCTTGAGAACAGCTTAAAAGCAGGAGGGGTAGTTTGACTAGTGGTTTTAAAAGCAGCTTTGCTCAGTAGATCTACAACAGATACAATATCTGTCAAGAAAAGAAATGAATGCCTTAGGGGAAAATTAGTCATTCTTTAGCTTTCTCTAGAACAAGGCAAATTGATTTTGGATGTGAAGTAGCTCAGACATACCCTGGAAGGTCCTAGTGGTTGTAATTTAAAGTGTCACCCTAATCAGCAAAAATACTGAATTTAAATATGGAAATTATACTTTGTGTTAAATAATTATGGGTTAAATCAAATGACTTTAAATGAAGGTTTGTTTTATATCTTTCATAGCCGCGCTCAAATTACTTAATGCCAACATGACACAAGTCATTGCTGGTCTCCAAGATGTTAATTGAAACTCTTCTATGTTTCCTGCAGGGGAGCAACAGACAAATTTCTATTTTCTTCAAAGAATGTTGGTGATATTGCAGCCATCTGTGTTGGTCACTGTCCAAAAGATGGAAGGAAGTCAACCACAAAAGCTGATGCGTACTGGCATGTCCGAGAGATAATCATAACAGAGATGGAACTTTGCAACAAGTAAGTTGCTTCCATCAAAACAGATATACAGTATGCAATAAAGAACTCCAGGGGCTAAAGGCAGAATACTATTGTAACCATATTTCTGAGGTTCTTCATAGTTAACCTTTCCTAGCCATCCATGTTGAGCCTTAAAAATTCTTAGCGCGTTTTAAAAACTAAGGGCAAGATATTTAAAACATTTAGGAGCTGCCGCAGACAAGTCTAATTCGCATGCATGGTTTCCATGTTTATGGTGTGAAGTATTTGCATGTGCAGATGGATGCACAGTCATAAAAGAAATCAGCATGTATTTTGCAAAAAAACTCCAACAACCCTGCACACCTAAACTCGTTGAAAATCTAGACCTGGTCATTTAGATTCCATGGGCCACTTTTCAAAGATTGGCCTCTAAACTGCTTCAACATGGGAGAAACCTCAGATTTGACTCCCTTTGCATTTTGGGATGGTTCCAGTATGACTCCTTGGATCCAAAAGCACCTCAGGAGTCATCTACAAAACTATAACGGGGAGACACACCTCTTGAGCGCCTCCTGCTGCTGTGTGCAGTATTGATAGACTTGCTTGGCAGGTCTTCTGTGGCTTGGCTCTCCAGCCAAGTCTAGATGAACACCTTCTGGGGTATATACCATCTGATAGATAAACAGTCTATCTGCCCTTAGTAGGTGCCTTCTGCCCTTTCTTTGGGCTCCCAACCCAGTCCTGCCCACTTTGTGGGTTTACACCACTTTACTTCTAGCCAGTAGCAGAACCCAGCCCAATACTCCAGGTTCCAACCCAACGACCCTATGAACAGCCACCACATATTGCTCAATTTCAATTAGCTGCCACTTCTTTCCTTGGCCTCTTCCTACCTGTCCCCTTTTAGCTTCACCCTTATCTCAGGATTAAGGTCTTATGCCCTCTCTTCCTGCCAACCCAGCTAAGCAAATGCAGCCGGTAACAGACTCTGGCTATCCTGTAAGCTCCTAAGGCCAGAGAGAAGCACCCCACCTTGCCTCTCTAGTCCCAGCCAGGAATTGACCTGCTTGGGACCTGCAGTGCCTTTTATCTGAGTCTGCTGGGCTCTGATTGGCCGCTTCCATGCAGCCTCGCTAGGCATGTCCAGGATCCACCCTCGGTGCTCCTTTCCTGGGGCAGGATGATGGGGCCTCCAGGAGGGTGCCACAAAGGCCCAGTATACCCTGTCACAAAAACCAAAAGATATTTTTATTCTTTGGTTTGGAGATGGCAGAAACCTTCCAAGACTTTCAAGAGACTTCAGATTATCTTGGTGATCTTGTGTGATCGGCTAACTTCTGGGGCGGCTCCAGACCCCAGCATGCCAAGCGCGTGCGTGGGGCGGCATGCCGCAGGGGGGCGCTCTGCCGGTCGAGCTGTAGGACCAGAGGACCCTCCGCAGGCATGCCTGCAGGAGGTCCACTGGAGCCATGGGACCGGCGACCGGCAGAGCGCCTCCTGCAGCATGCCGCCCTGCTTGGGGCGGCGAAATGTCTAGAGCCGCCCCTGGCTAACCTCTCAGCACTTCAGCTCCCTGGCCCTGTCAGCCTGAGCCCTTTGTTTGGAAGTGGCACTGTTCATGCAGAATTAATGAGCTGCTAGCATGGAGAATAGGCAGGAAAAGGAAAAGAATGGTCATCCAAAGAGCAAATACCTACTAGCTGTCAATCTTGGGCCAAAATAGCTAAGCAAGCACATCCAAACTACTAATGGATTCCTTTTCTTCTCTGCGGTATTTCCACTACCGTTAAAGTATTTAACTTTAAGGGTTTCATTCCTGCTGAGACAGTTTAGTGTTTAAAAAGAAATCCTTGACGTGAGATTTTCATGTTAAGTGTCTCTTCCAGCAAATTAATCAACAGCTAAATCAAATCAGCCTGTAGAAGAGCCATGTTAATATTTGCAGAATGAAAACTCAGTCAGTCATAGTCTTGTCTCGCAATCAAGGGAAACCTGTGGCGTTTAACGCCCGACCCTGCAATCACAGCCACATGCCTGAGGCTATTGTGCATCTGAAGAGCCTCACTGAAACCAATGGTTGGTTTCAGAGTAGCAGCTGTGTTAGTCTGTATCCACAACCAGAACAGGAGTACTTGTGGCACCTTAGAGACTAACAAATCTATTTGAGCGTAAGCTTTCGTGAGCTACAGCCCACTTCATCAGATGCATGCAGTGGAAAATACAGTAGGAAGCTATATGTATACACAGAGCACATGAAACAAGGGGTGTTACCATACACACTCTAACGAGAGTGATCAGTTAAGGTGAGCTAAAAAAACTTTTTTGTAGTGGTGATCAACATGGCCCATTGGCAGCAGTTGACAAGAAGGTGTGAGGAACAATAGTGGGGGAAATAAACATGGGGAAATAGTTTCACTTTGTACTGTATGCATCCGATGAAGTGGGCTGTAGCCCATGAAAGCTTATGCTCAAATAAATATGTTAGTCTCTAAGGTGCCACAAGGACTCCTGTTCTTTTTACTGAAACCAATGTGGCCCCAAGGGGCAAGGGTCTTCTTAAAGCACAATTCAAGTCTTTTATTTAAACATGACATAGTACAGCAACAAGATTCTGCTGTAAGTTGCAGCCTGTCATAGCCCGTTCTCAGGGCCGGTGCAAGGATGTTTCGCGCCCTAGGTGAAACTTCCACCTTGCGCCCTCCCTGTGCCCCCCCCCGCGGCATCTTCCCCCCTCCGCCCTGAGGCACGGCAGCTCCCCCCCTCTGCCCTGAGGTGCCCCCCTTGTGGCAGCTCCCCACCCTCTGCCCTGAGGCACCCCCGCCCCGCCCGAACTCACCCCTGCTCCGAGCACGAGCACCCTGAGCACGCCGTGGCTGCTTCACTTCTCCCACCTCCCAGGCTTGCGGCATCAATCAGCTTAGGCACCGCAAGCCTGGGAGGCGGGAGAAGTGAAGCAGCCATGGCATGCTCGGGGAGGAGGCGGAGCAGGGGTGAGCTGGGGCGGGGAGTTCCCCTGCGTGCCGCCCCCCTCCCCACTCCTTACTTGCTGCAGGCGGCCCTCCCCGCACTCCCCTGCCCCAGCTCCCTCTGCCTAAATGCCAGTGGCGACTGGGACGGCTGAAGATCCGGCCACCGCAGTCGCTGCCGAAGAAAATGGCGCCTGGCAGTCGCCTAAATGGTTGCACCGCCCTACCCGTTCTGCCCAGCACTAGCCAGAACCCTGCCTTCTTGCATGTTCTCCATAACCACAGCCCTACCTAGCAGCAGCTGCCCCACATTGTGGGATCAAGCATTCAGTATTGCCCATCCCAAAGGTTCAAAAATGATGAGAGGAGGCCCCCCATTTCCCCTCTATCCCCTCCCCCAAAACCAGGCAAATTAAAAAGATTGCCTTAATAGTCATGATTTTATTTTAAATAATATATTTCAGTTCTTTCTCTTTGCCTTTTGGTTTTAGAGCCATTAGCATACAACTGGGTCATGTTTTCAAGCTTTTCTCTGCAATTTTGAGGGGTAGAAATTTACAAGAAAGCAAGCTGAGAGTCTCATCTAATGAGACAATTCCCCAAGCCAAGGTTTTAAGGAAAACTCAGAATATCACAAAATCCACAATAAAAATCCCAAGAGCTGGCAACACGGCAGTTGTGAGAGAGTTAAAAAAGCTCTCTCTGGGAAGTACGTTCCCACCCCTGAATAAGGGCTTCAGGATTTATTCTCATCAGACCCTCCCAGGGACAAAACTTCTTTCCAAACATTGGCAGGTATTTCTGTCATTTCAGATGCATTCAGTGTGTTGTAAGACCTTAAGAAATATAGTAACACTATGGTACTGAAGAAGCCCTTTCTTCAGGTCTTAATTTTACCCATGAATAACGCAATCCAGCTGAATTCCTTCAGGGAGTGCCTGCTGGGAGGAAACTCAGGTGGAAATGACTTGCATCATTGCAAATAAAATACCTCATTAAAAGCCCAATGTCCAAACCTCTGGCTGATTACCAGACACACAGTCATTTATGAGTATGTTATGTGCTTCCTGTACATCGCCAGGGGCATCCCAGTGGAGTGAAGCGTTTTCAGCATCTGGTGCATATTTCAGTGCTTGCTGCTTCCTTTGTCTGTTCAGGATGAGCTGAGAGTTACAAATGAGGAGAGAGGGGACACACATACTTCCTCCCCCAGCCTTTAACATTCCCTCTTTTCCTGTTCTCCCTCACCTCTGGCCCTTTCCTTGTCATCCCATTGATGGTGGTAGTTGCTGAACTTCACCTTGATGGGTGAGAGCAGAGATGATGCACCTAACTTTGTAAACTTGTCCCTAAGTTGTTTGATTGTTTTAAATCAAAAAGCAGCAGCCTGCCTGTCCTGCTGGGCTCTCCAATAGTAGCCATTTAGGATATTGTTTTTCTGTGAGTGTACATGACACTTGACAGGCAAATAAGACGACAAGGGCACCACATTCAATTCAGGCCTAAGTTGAGTGACTTCAGTTACCTGGGGACGTGTTGGAGTCTCCATCACTCAGAGTCTTTAAATCAAGACTGGATGCCCTTTTAAAAGCAATGCTCTATCTCAGGGGTAGGCAACCTATGGCACGCGTGTCAAAGGTGGCGCACAAGCTGATTTTCAGCAGCACTCACACTGCCTGGGTCCTGGCCACCAGTCCGGGGGGGCTCTGCATTTTAATTTAATTTAATTTTTAATGAAGCTTCTTAAACATTTTAAAAACCTTATTTACTTTACATACAACAATAGTTTAGTTATATATTATAGACTTATAGAAAGAGACCTTCTAAAAACGTTCAAATGTATTACTGGCACGCGAAACCTTAAATTAGAGTGAATAAATGAAGACTCGGCACAACACTTCTGAAAGGCTGCCGACCCCTGCTCTAGCTCAAATAAAAGTTATGGGCTTGATGTAGGATTTACTGTGTGAGGATCTCTAGCCTCTGTAATGCGGGAAGCCAGGCATGATGATCATAATGGTCCCTTCTGGCCTTAAATTCTATGAAAGTGGGACTTGAAAGTGACTTCAACAGCCCAGGCACCTGCTGCCACTGGAGCAGAATTTGGTTCAAGGACCCTGCCTGAACGATATTTTTAAGCTGGTCTAGGCATAGGGAGCAGCATGGTCTATTGGTTTTGATCTTCAGCCCTAATGCCTAACTCAACATGGCAGCGCAGCACTCCCGTCATTACACAACTCCCTCAATAATCCTCCCCTCGGGTTTGTAGCGGTGCCTGGCCTAGCAGAGGGCAGCACTGAACCTGCAACGTGGCGGCCTCTCAACAGGTTTTCAACCTGGAAATCCAAGGAGAGGCTGTTCAGCTAGGAAGCCCCTTCACCTTGCTATGTTGCATGTACGAGATGGCAAATCTCACGTGCAGCTCTGGAAGATTGAAGTCATTTAAACCATCTGCTTGAAAGCATGGGATTTGAACAGCCGTGTTCTACCAATGTTTAGGGATGCTGTTCACCCCGAGTTGCAATAGAGCTACAACAGCCTTCAGAATAAGTCCATGATATCCAAAAAACATGGGTGGTGGCCGAAGCTTCCTCTTGGGGAGGCTAGCACTCTGCCCACCTCTTCCAGCTGAGGGACCCGCCTCTTCTGTCCGAAGCCCTGCCCCCACTCACTGCTGTCAGCCACCCCGCATGGCCCTGGCGGGGACTGCGGCAGAGCTCTCAGCCCTGGCTGGAGCACTGAACCCGGAGCCCTTGTTCTGCCCCTTCTGCCCGTGACCCCGCCCATGGCTCCACCCCATTCCACCCTCTCTCGCTCCCCCCATTCACTCCCCTGCCCCGAGACCAGGAAAGCTCTGTGCCCCCGCCTCAGCTGCGGAGTTGCAGTAAAGAGCGAGAGCTCCTCCAGCCCCGGGGCCATGGTGGGAGGAGACTTTTCAGGGGGGTCTCAAATCCACCACTGCCCCTTCTCCATGGCGGGTGAGGGTTGGAGGGAAGGCTTAGCCTTCACTGGCCCCCATTATGCTCCACGTACGCCAAAAAAATCCAGTAAAAGCACAAGTAAAATGAGCTGCCTCCACTGTAATTAGAGAGTGGGGCCAGAGCTGTTTGAGGGCAAGAGGGCAGTGGAAATTATTATGGTTTGGGGGAAATCCGCTGCCGCAGGACTTTTGAACTTCAGAAGAACTGTAAGTGTTCATACACATACTGTGTAACTCAAGCCAGCTGTTTCATCTCGGCGTATTCAAAGGCGAGCTTATTACCTTGGGTAATGCTGAAATGTAGAAGAACTGGAAGGTTGAAGGGCTGAGTTGACTTTCTCTGACTTGAATTTGTGTTTCCAGGGAGGCTTCATATTTCAAACTTGCAAAATAATTGTCTATTTTCTTTAAAGAGCTTCCTGTAGCACACCAAGCAATGCTGTTTCCTAAAATCCCAGAATCTTCAGTTCAAGTCCCAAGCAAGGATATGTCCCTCTCATTCTAAATACAAGTTTGAAACATTAGTAGTAGGTGAATTGCTAAATCACCTGTCCCTATGAGCATTCATAATGCAAAGCAAATGGCCATATTATTAACACATTGTTAACTTTCGTTTGGCAGATATTTTTTCAAGTGCAATGCAAAAATTCCACTGAGGAACAAGAGGGGTGACTACAAAGTCTTTGAGTGTGCCAAGGTCATAGAGAGTTTTGCCAGCAAAGCCCGGAGCTTGGTGCCAGTCAAATATGAGGTCATTGTGGTTACTGGGTCTGAAAAAGGAGCTGGGACCGACGCCAATGTCTTTATTACCATCTTTGGAATAAATGGAGATTCGGGCAAGCGTGCTCTCAAGCAGAAGTTCCGGAACCTCTTTGAACGGGGCAAAACCAACAGGTTTTGCCTGGAAACCCTGGAGTTGGGGGAGTTGAAAAAAGTCCGGATTGAACATGACAACAGCGGCATAGCAACCGGCTGGTTCGTGGAGAGGGTGGAGATCACCAATTCAGCTACTGGAGTGACCACTATTTTCCCTTGTGGGAAGTGGCTGGACCAGAACAGAGGAGATGGTTTGACCTGGAGGGAATTATTTCCAAGATATTAACAGGGATGCATCTGCTGCCTTTAAAAGGAGCTGCAATGAGGATATTTATATTCACTGCAGAGGGGTTTTTCTTACTCACGTCTTATACCATTTTGTATCCCGTTTTACTTTTTACAATACTGTATTTTATATTGAAAGGCTTTTAGTAGTAATATATACTCCCTGGATTAACATTTTATAAAAAGAATCACACTTTTTAAATAAAAATGTGTGAATGGCACCATTTTTCTGGTCCACTGATTATCCATATCAAATCCCCTTAGTTTGCGGCTCAAAGGGTGCGGTTTTATCTGCCCAACTACCAAGGCTGGAAACTCCAACAGAGAACTGATGAGCAGGCTGGCTTCTCTTTTAAAGTAAAAGAGGCTCAAATAACAATTAAGCTGACATAATCATGGGGGTTGGGTGTAGCAGTCCCAGTTTTGACCCACTTCTACTCACTTTCTTTGTATTCGAGTGTGGATATTTGTTTGTGTGTACACGTGAGATGAAGAGTTGAAAGCAACAACCCAGATAAGATTTTCTAAACAGGTATTTCAGCAGGAAAGTGAATCATCTAGGCCAGGTCTCTGCTGCTGTGACTTGGCCTAACTCCTTTGACTTCAATGGACCGACACCAGTTTACAGCGGCTGAGGATCGGCCCCAGTCCACAGGTGTTAAGCAGCTCCAAGATCATAGCTATGAATTGAACATCGTAATGATTTTGTGCTATTCAGCTGAATGCATTAACAAAACACTTAGCAATAATCAATTCTGCTTTAGGGAAGCAGCAAAGAGCACATGTTCAGAGCTATCTCAGCATCGTTCTGCGCTGTGTGACATGCATAGCAATCACTTAGAAAGGCAGCTGCCATTGATTTCATGGGTTTGTTTGGGTTTTTTAAGTCTTGCAATTTTGACTTTTCAAATAAGGTTAGGTTCCTGGACAGAGTCAAAACTGACACAGCAGCACATGAGCTTCCCAGTCCCTAATACACTCTCAGTCACCTGTTTGGCCGAATTAGATTAGATTTGCTAGCAAACCATTCGGTACTTAAAACAAAAAGAACATTTATAAAAAAAAATCTTTGGGACCCCATCTGCCAAGCTAGGAGAGCGCCTGCTGTCTCCATTGAAGTCAATGGCAAAACCCCGCTTAGCTTCACTGCAGCCAGCATTCCACGCCAGGCGTATGTCCTGGTCGCCTGGTTCTACCACGGTTTGGGGCAAGTGGCGGGGGAGGAACAGTTTGCCCAGCTGAGGAAGGGGGGAATCAGACTCCAAAAATCTGCAGCTCGTGGGCAGGTTCCCATACAGTCTGCTCTGCTCCATACACTGCTTCCTGGCCGCCCTCCTTCCCGGCCGCCCTCCTTCCCGATGGGAGTTGTTGAGCTCCCATAGGCATCTTTGCCAGCAGGCGCCTCCTCGTTCCCCACTCGGGACAGGGGTTCCCAGTCTGAGCAGGGGCTCACTGCACACATTAATCCTGATTTGACCAGCACAAGCTGCCAACCCCTTGTGGAGTCAGAAGCCTGCAGAGCACCAACGGGGGGTTTCTGTGGGGAAGGGGAGAGGAGCCTACAGATGCAGCAATCCCTACTTCTGTGCATCCCAGGCAGGCCCACAAGGGCTTCAGCATGTCCCCTCCAATCTGCTCGCTAGGCGAAGCTCAGCCAGTGAAACAACTCTCTGCCCTTTCCAGCTGAAGCTTGGCTGTTGTTTCTTTACCAAGGCATCTGCTCTTAGATCCATCCTGCAGCCTTGTGCTCCCATGCTCTGCTCTCCCTACCTGCAGGGCAGGGGCATTTAAAGGGCGATTAGCCATAAATCCAGGGGTTAAGGAGTGAATCTCAGGGTGTGATAAGGGGCCGTGTGGATTTGCTTTGCATGGAATTGCTGATTCCTGGTGATGTTTCACAGCCAAGGCCCAACAGCTCTTCAGATTACATAATGAGCTGGGGCATTTTCCCAACCTCCCATTCCCCCGCCCCCCCCTTCTCTTCTGTTTACCACAGCAGAGGCAGGATACATGCTCCTAAGCAGCCTCGTTAGACGGCTTGTATCTCCGGAGCTAGTTTAGGTACAATCTGAGCACTTCACAACACCCCTGGGAGGGCTGGAAATACTGTTGTCCCCATTTTACAAATGGGAAACTGAGGCACAGAGAGGCTAAGGCCCAGCACCACAAATACATTTAGGCTCTTAAGTGACTTTCCCACACAAGGAATCCATGGCAGAGCAGGGACCTGTCTCCTACAGCTTAAGCAGTGGCCCAGCCTTCTGCTCGTATGCAGTAGATGTAGTAAAGTAGGTGCCATATAGGCCAGCGTACCTGAGCCTACTGAATGGTACGTTTTTGGTATCAGTGAGGCATTTTTCTTCCAGTAGTGGGGAGCCAGCCTAAGGCGTGGTGCTGTGCCTTTGCGAGCTACTCTCCCCTGGGCAAATTCCACCCTGCAGGGGTCCTACAGCATGATCTTCTTCTGTAGGCCAGCCAGTGTACCGCGTAGCGTGCATTCGGCCCTGTGTCCACGCTGCCTCAGTTAACAGGTGAGTGCTTAAATCAAGTCATTTTCTGGTAAATGGTGGTTTTTGGAGAACAGCGAGTTACTGAAATCTACCTAATAATCAACTGCATAACTGATCAAGGACTCACTGATGGGAATAATAATAGTGATTGACTCTTAGATGCTGTCTATAACTGTCATTAGTCCCTCCAACTACAGGCCTGATGCTACAAAATGCTGAGTGATCAATGTGGTGGGAGTTGAGAGCTCGCTGGAGGCTCAGCCCCTACAATGGAAATATCTAGGCAGGGTGGATGTGCTAATGAACACCCGGCTTGCTTCGCTGGCATTGCTTCGCATGCACATGAGCACACCGCTAGGAGCCGAGCCTAGGGTCCTGCTGATTTTATAATGCAAGCCACTGGTACTGTATTACAGCATGTTTAACCCCATCCTTACAGTAGATTATACTGTGAAACAATGGGCAGCGTTGAGGAAGCTTGTACTGCTGCTGCCTGCCGCGTCCCAGCTCTCTGGGGAATCAGGCATCAGTCGCCACGGGCAAGCTGTCGTGCTTGTAAAAGGTTTCAGCCTCAGCATGCATTCCAAAACAGCCTGCAATGGCTGGAGCCTCTGCCTGTTCATTTGAAGGGCTTGGCTGCCTGATCATCTCCTCCAGTGGCTAGGGAGTTTGCTTTATTTTTTTCCCCATAGTAGCACTAGTAGATGCTCTAGACTACCAGAGCGCTACAGACCATGGAGTTATTATCCAAATTGTGATGGATGAAATTCGGTGGCAGCGGAAATGCAGGCGTCAGACTAGATGATCGCTGTGGTCCCTTCTGACCTTAAAAAAAATCTATTAAAAGCTATGATGTTAGCCTCACCTGAGATCAGAGCTAGGCTCCTGGCAAGGCCCTGGACAAACACATTGTGAGAGGCAATCCCTCTCCCAGAGTTTACAATCTAAACATGCAGAGGTTGGGAGAAAAGAGGTGGTGCTGAAAGCCAGAGAGATTTAAGTGAATTGCCTACGGTCACCCTACAAGTCTGTGGCAGAGTTCAATCTAACTCTCCTGAGTTTATGTCAGTGCTGTAACTGCAGTAGGGGGTCTAACCTAGCAAACTAGATCTTCCATTCTCTGGAGTATTTTTCTATGATCAGCCTTCTAATTTGAAAAAGCTTTTCCCCCCTTGAAGTAAAAAACCACTGTGCATAACATTTAAAAAGCCACTTTGTGTTATAGCAGTACCATTGATCGCATTGTGTTATAGCAGTACCATTGGTCTGCCAGACATGCCATGATAAAACTCAGTTCTCAGGGATTTTTACTTTAACCCCAAGTTCCTTGGTGAAAGTGACAGTTCGGGAATTTCAGCATTTTCATTCACACTGCGCTTTTCTTTTTGCGATAGAACATACATGATCATCTTGTGTTTCAGGTGGTAACCGACAAAAAACATAATTTATTTATTTAAGTCTGATCGGTCCATAAGGTAGGTTTCTGGCTCTGAGTAAGTGACAAGAAGATTTGTTTTTTTAAAATAAAGATCCGTTTTAAAAACATAAATCAAGCAACTTTCAGGCTAAGGAACATTTCATGTCTGTAAAAACAATGAGGAGCCCTTGTAGCACCTTCGAGACTAACAAATTTATTTGGACATAAGCTTTTGAGGGCCATAACCCACTTCATCGGATGCAGGGAGAGGAAAATACAGTAGGCAGGTATAAATATACAGCCCATGAAAAGATAAGAGTTGCCTTACCAAGTGGTCAGTGCTAATGAGGCCAATTCAATTAGGGTGGATGTGCCCCATTCCCAACATTTGACCAGAAGGGGTGAATATCAACAGAGGGAAAATTACTTTGTAATGCTAACGAGGCCAATTCAGTCAAGGTGGATGTGGCCCATTCCCAGCAAGAAGGTGTGAGTGTGAGGGGTTGGATCACAGAACCCCCCCTTGGGAGCTGCCACCCGATGTGCCAAGACTACTTCTGCCCCTGCTTTCCTGCCCATCAGCTTAGGACTTCAGTGCCCTGCCTAGTTTGAGCCAGACTCGCTAGCCTGCTGCAAACCCAGACCCAGGTCTGAACCACATCCCCTAACAGCTGTAGGTTTAACTGAAAGCAGCTGACAGACGTGTTCTTGTCTTTAACACTCAGATGCCCAACTCCTAATGGGGTCTAACCCAATAAACTCATAGATTGTTCACTCTTTATAACACTGATAGAGAGATATGCACGGCTGTCCCCCCCCAGGTATTAACACATACTCTGGGTTAATTAATAAGTAAAAAGTGATGTTATTAGATACAGAAAGTAGGATTTAAGTGGTTCCAAGTAGAGCCAGACAGAAAAAAGTAAGTCACCAAGAAAAATAAAATAAAACACACAAATCTATGTCTAATCAAACTGAATACAGAGAATCTCACCCTCAGAGATGCTTCAGTAAGTTTTTGTCCTCAGACTGGACACTTTCCAGGCCCGGGCACAATTCTTTCCCCTGGTACAGCTCTTGTTCCAGCTCAGGTGGTAGCTAAGGGATTCTTCATGATGGCTCCTCTTCTTCCTTTGTTCTGTTCCACCCCTTTATATCTCTTTTGCATAAGGCGAGAATCCTTTGGCCCTCTCTGGGGGTCCCACCCCCTCCTTCTCAATGGAAAGACACCAGGTTAAAGATGGATTCCAGTTCAGGTGACATGATCACATGTCACTGTAAGACCCCCCCCCCCCAAGCCTTCATTCCTCCCAGCCTGACTCACAGGAAGGCCTGCCTGCAAACAGCGCCAGCCACAGTCAATTGTCCTGGTTGATGGGAGCCATCAAGATTCCAAACCACCATTAATAGCCCCCACTTTGCATAATTACAATAGGCCTTCAGAATTATATTTCATATTTCTAGATACAAAAGTGGTACATTCATACAAATAGGATGATCACACTCAGTAGATTATAAGCTTTGTAATGATACCTTACAAGAGGCCTTTTGCATGACACATATTCCACTTACATTATATTCACTCATTAGCATATTTTTATAAAATCATATAGAGTTCAACAGCACAGTGCGTATCAACAGATACTTTTCATGTCTGTGCCACTGTTTTTAATTTGGCCCAGGCTGATAGTTGCTGTAAATCATGGCTGGCAGACAGCTGTTTGGGGGGGCGTATGGCCAGGCAGATGGTGGTTCCAGCCCAGTACTGAGTGATCAAGTAGCTCTGTCACCAAAGGACACACATGTATTACAAGCCCGAACTGGCTGCCTCCTAGAGCGAAGGGAGGTCAAGTGGTTCAGCACTAGACTGGGACTTAGAAAATCTGGTTCCATCTTCTGCTCCGCCACAGATGGCCTATGTTGACCTTGAGAAAGTCACTTAATTCCTTGTGCCTCAGTTTCCTACCTGTAGCATGTTCCATATACTTCCCTCCCTCAGAGGGTGTTTTGTGAGGACAAGCTATATGTATCTGGGAGGAGCGCCCGTAGTATAGTCATATGGCCATGTAGAAGTACCTAGGTGGCCTAAATGGGTGCCCATTCTGTGACAAGTATGACATTTTTTTTATGATGACCACATCACTTCCAAAGATAAATATGGCCTTTCGTCTTTTAGCACAACTTTGCCATGGTTTTAATGAACACCGGAAATGATCCATCTAGGCCAGTGGAGGAAGGTGCAAACGCACCCCCTCCAAAAAAAAAAACCCAACAAAACCAACCCCAAAAACTCCATAATGGACAATAGTGGACTAAGCTGCCTATAACTGTGGCCATTAACCAAAATGGTGACATTTAGTCCTGAATCAAATTAGCCAATTCTCATTCTCTCCACTGTTGCTTTGAGACAGGTTTATTTATGGTGCAAGTGAAAGTGACTTTTGGTTTTTACACCTTTACTGTAAATAGTATAAATGCCAAGAGCAGAGGAAGAGGCATAAACCCTCATAAGCCAGCGTATGACCCAACCGCTAATTAATTAGGGGCAGAAAGATTATTTTCCCAGGTTATGTAACTGCCATTGCAGAGTTTTGGGCATCTTCTTTTAAAGAATCTACTACTGGCCACTCTCAGAGACTGGAGTCTAGCTGGATCCATGAAAATCCCAATGCATAAGAGTTGCTGGTTGGGAATGAGGTAGATAAATCTAGGTAGGGAAATCAGCACAGCACCTCTGCTTCCATCCCTCCCTCCCACTCTGCTGGCTCTAGCCAATGCCATATTCCCCCTGTGCTTGTACCCACTCCAAATTTGGAAAGAAAAATGGCTTATTAGTTCCCTGAGCTCAATAACATCAGCTACGTCAGCAAGTCTTACGTTGCCAAGTTACTGCATAGTTCCAAAATGAGAACCACAGTCCCTTACTGTTGACACAGAGCACACCTGCTGCCGCGGACAGAAGTCATCACAGGCCGGTTTTAGCTATACTGAAGGCAGCCTAATAGCTGCTGGAAACACCAGGCAATACTTTGCTAATAAAGAGCCAATGTTAATACCAAGGGTCACGGATCTTGCTGGGACCAAGGAGGACTATCTTGGCAGGAAAAATAAAATTAAAAAAAAAAAAGCCTTAAAATGTCCCCCTTGTTTTCTATAAAACTAAACACTATCCCATCTCAGGGGACCTGTTCAGTTCCTACAACAGCTAATGCTATGAAAGTAATAAGGTTCAATGGAATTTTTTCAGTGTGGGGATTTGCATTATGTGGCTAAAATGGATGCATTCTTTGCAAAGCTGAGAACCTGTGGGACCAGATCCTCAGCTGGCCTAAATTGTCAACTCGCCACTGACTTCAAAGGAGCTGGAACAAGTTACACCAGCAGAGGATCTGCCTGCTGGGCCTGTAAATTGGTCAGCTGTGTAACTGCTCTGTTACCATTTTGCTTTCTAATTATTTGCTCCTTAACGACGGACAGGCAAATTTTATTGTATTTTTTTTTCTTGTTTGGACTCTTGACACATTAAAAATTGCAACCACCACTCTAATGGCAGCCAACAACGTGGCAAATTTTGCTGCATCTAGCTATATTTTGTAATGATAAGATTCTCCAATTCTTCCTCCTCGTCAGCCTTGTACTTGGTGCAACAAATGAGCCCTGAGTGGAAAGGTGTTGCTTGGTGAAAGGCAAGTTTCACTACGTTCTGTGGAAGTGAAAAAGAAATTAGCCTGAAACCTGTTGTAACTGGCAGGTTCATCACACTCCTATGCAACCTAGTGTATAGCAGTGGCTAGCTCTGCTGTAATACTTAGACTAGGTGATCATAAGTATCCTTTCTAGACTTAAAAACCTATGGAAGCAGGTTGCAAAATGCCATCATTTTCATTTGGTAGCACTTTATACCCCCACTGGACTGGTATAAGTGAAGAAAAGAGGTGGACCAGCAGGCCCCTTTCTTCCCAATAAAGTTGTCCATACAGGGCTCTTTAATCCACAGGAAGACGCTAAAAAGACATAAAAGAACCAAATTCATTTTGATACCAACCTAAAAGCTTTGGTCGCTCACAATTACAATGCAGGGGGCCAGATGATGCTAGATACTATTCAGCATGAGTACGTGTTACTCTGCAAATAGCCCCACTGAAGTCGCAGAGGCGATGGTGGAGTAAAGAAGCTACTAAGGGTGAATAAGGGTATTGGAATTTGGCCTTATCGGCACTAACTTAACGGGCAGAGGTATTCCCATCCCCACCACCACCACCACTTGCTTGTTCCTATTTGCTGTCATTGGGCAGCAGGATGTTATCAGCCCGACACCTAAAAGCAGCATGGGTTATGTTTTGCTGCTCAGGTTTTAAAGATAAAATGATTGTGATCTAAACTGAGTTCTCCCAATGCTATTACCCTTTCAAAGGAAATCAATAAGATCGCCACAGAGCAACTGAGAGGCTGAGATCCGGTACCAGAAGACCATTGTGCCTTGGGCGTCATCACATTGCTTGAAAATGATCCCACACCCACACCCACTCTCTGTCTTTGTCCCTCTCTCCCTTTCAAAAATGACAGTGAAAGAAAGTACATCCAGCTTCTTCTTACCAACAGGCGCTCGGAGTAATTATGAAGTCAATAAAACTACTCTGCTTGAAACTGGTCACACTCAGGTGTCCTTATAAGCCCTATATTTAGCCCTGAAATAGCTTCCCTTTTTTATCACTAGGATTCCCTAATCAGGTGTAGATTTGTACCTAATCCATTCAGTAGTTAGGATTCATCAAGCCTTTATCCCTAGAATAAATATGAACATCGGATAACACATTTTAATAGCTCCGGTCAAGAACTTTGTATTATTCTCTCCCCAGCAAAAATAAACGGATTAATAGACTGAATGCTATAAAACTTACCAGGTAAACTATGTCATAAAGAATACGCCGCGGAGGCAGCCAAACATGAAGAGCGTCAATGAGATTCACTCATTTTTTTAGGCATTCCTATCAGCCCCTTTGAAATGGTCTCCCAGCTCGATTCTGGGAGACAGGAATGAACCCTCTTTCAGTGGGATATTGGGGATGACCTGACTCCGAGAGGTTATGTGGAGGGACACTACCTGTATTTGACTGGGTAGGCAGCCGATACTTATGTTCTCCAGGCCTCTTCGTTTTCACGGTGGGGTGGGGATTCTGCCAATACCCCGTCCTGGAGCACCACAGAAGGCGTTTGACTGGCTGCAGCAAGTCAGTGGCATTGCAGAGTTAAGCTCCCATACTGCTGCTTCATCAGGTCTGGTGTTGCTGGCCACTGGACTGGAGCAAGCTGGGCTTCGTGGGCACTGTAGTGAGAGGGGGACTTATGCAGCTTTTAGCCAGGGGGCAGTAAGAGGCACAGGACATCACTGACTATTGCCTGCCTACCAGCCTTGGGCTCAGGGAGGTAGAGCCTGTCTTTGGCTCGAGGATGCAAACCTTTTAGAGGATGAAAGACAAATGTGGTTAATTCATTTTTCACCATTGTCAGCATCGTGTTTCCAGGTTCCATGCAGGACCAGACATGCAAAGTACCAAAAGGCAGGTTTGCTCTTTAGGTTTTCCCAGCATGCAGAGGCTAGACCAAAATCACCCACCCTGGGGAATGGCCAGGACAATCTCCTTGTCTTGCACGAAAGAGCCTGTGTGCCTTTAAAAGCGGCCATTAAGAAACCAGGTTGAATGTGTGTCTACAATGTATCAAGAAGCCCTGAAATCTTTGCCTTTTGGAGGAAGGGGGGCAAGGAAGTAAGAAGAAAAGCTTTTGGGGGGGTTAGTTTTAGAAATATCAGGGAAGTCTCATCTTCTCTGGCTCAGCTGGGGAGACTCATGACAGTGACCCATGTGCAACATGCCTCTATCAGCGCTTTACTAAACAGATGAACCATTAACAGAGGCGTCTCTTCTCCGTAGAGCATTAAATAGACATGAGCAAAAAAAACCCAACAACCCCAGTGTATAAGAGCCGGGGGAGGGGGCGGGGGGAGGAACCATCTCCTCTCAGTTACTTTCACACCCTCCCCTCTCACTTTCCAGTCATTCATAGACTCCTGCAGGCGACACAAAGCAGCCAGAAGACGGTACACACCTAACGGTGGTTTTGGTCTAGCTCAGGCCACACGTGGAAGTTTTACTGGTATAACTATGTGGCTTAGGGGAACGCTTTCTTCCCCCTACAGTTACAAGCCCTAGTGTCAACCCAGTTACACTAGTATAAAGGCAGCTTGTACCAGTATATTATTCCTCTCCCTGTACTGGAATAACTAGATGGGATAAAGCACCTTTATACTGAGAGAAAGGCATCTATACTGGGAGGTTTATGCCACTTTAACTATACTGGTATAAGACAGGCCCATCGGGTTGGAGCCAAAGCCCGCTGGAGTCAATGGACAGTCTCTCACTGACGTCAATACACTTTGCAGCAGGCACACAAAGAGCCAAGACAGGCCGGTGGGTTTTACAGCTGACCAGAACTCACCCCGCTCATAGAATCATAGACTATCAGGGTTGGAAGAGACCTCAGGAAGTCATCTAGTCCAACCCCCTGCTCAAAGCAGGACCAATTCCCAACTAAATCATCCCAGCCAGGGCTTAAAAACCTCTAAGGAAGGAGATTCCACCACCTCCCTAGGTAACCCATTCCAGTGCTTTACCACCCTCCTAGTGAAATAGTGTTTCCTAATATCCAACCTAGACCTCCCCCACTGCAGCTTGAGACCATTGCTTCTTGTTCTGTCATCTGAGAGCAGCTGAGCTCCATCCTCTTTGGAATCCCCCTCCCCCTTTCAGGTAGTTGAAGGCTGCTATCAAATCCTCCACACACTCTTCTCTTCTTCAGACTAAACAAGTTCAGTTCCCTCAGCCTCTCCTCATAAGTCATGTGCTCCAGTCCCCTAATCATTTTCGTTGCCCTCTGCTGGACGCTCTCCAATTTGTCCACATCCCCTCTGTAGTGGGGGGACCAAAACTGGATGCAATACTCAGTTACAGTTCTTCATGCTGGTGACGTCACTGAGCCAGTACTGTGCTCTTAGTGCGAATACTGTTCGTTTAAGCTTTTAGACAAATTTTCTACTTACGGAAATTACCGTCGCGACAGACGGCATCGGGAATGAGTCCACCTGGTGGGGCCAAGTCCCAGTTCCGTCACTGGGCCGTAGATCAGGGCTTTCCTCCACACAACTGGTCCACCATGGTGGGGAGCGGTGGAGGGGGAGGTGGAGGGATAGTAGGTGCCCTGGGGGAAGATACCAAGACTGGATCGGAGGGAGGGGGCAGCTGGCTCCAGGATGGGACTGAGGGGCCCAGGTCCGTTCCAGTTCCTCTGGGTCCCTCACCTGACCCCAGACTCCAGCTGATCCAGCCCTTCTAGGTCCCGCTCTTTCCTCCAGCACCCTCCCCCCAGGCATGTGCAACTTCCACTGTGGGAGTGCTAGGCCTCGGCAGCATGGGCAGGGACTCTAGGCTTCCCTCGAACCATCCTAGCAGCATTTTCCCATTCTTACCTGAGAGCGTGATCTCTAGGGACAAGATGGTCCACTGTCCACGTCTACACAATCTCTGGCCTGTCTGTGTCAACAAGAGTGCTAACATGTGCCGGGGCCCCAGCCATTTGTGGCTAAATTTTAATCCTGACACATTTTTGCCTCAATTTTAAAATTGACTCAAAATAAAAATTTTGCTATTAAGTTTGCCCAGGAACCTCCAGTCTCACCACAGACCAGGCCAGTTTACAAAGGAGCCCTTACCCCCACGAGTATTTTCCTTGAATCATGGGAGTAAGGGTGGCAAGATGGCACCTCAGCCATGTGATGATGGCACAAGCCTAATATGTGGCGTGGGGAGACTAATTTGCCCCAATTTCAAGCGCAACACAGACTTTCAGATTACTAAACTGCAGATTTCATGTTGATAATAATCTTCCAGTCTATAGGCCCAGATCCTCAAAGATATTTAGGCACCTAATGCCTATTGAAATCAAGAGGAGACCTAAAGACCTTTGCGGCTTCTGGCCCATAGTGTCTTCCATCCTGAAAGAGCTGACAATGCTTTACAGACATCAACAGTTATGCAAAGCTGGGGCCCGAGGCAATGGGCTTTGGATCAGGTCCTGTAAGCAGAGATCGTATCAGTGGAAAGACATTAACAGGGCCTGAAACATTATGGGAAATGAAAGTTGAGATACAAAAGTGTGTGTGTGTGTGTGTGTGTGTGTGTGAGAGAGAGAACTTACCAGACATAAATAATTTGCACATAGCCCGGAGATGTAGTTAGCAATGCAATTCATTTTATTAGTTATAAATAAAGTACAAAAAATCCACCAAAAGTGAATCTAAGCATTTACACAATTTCTAATGTCTCTTCATTTCTTCAATGCACTATTGCTTTAATATTAATAATAAATATTTTGTCTAGCTTTCTGCTATAAAATAGTCTATGTAGCAAAATGTTGCACAGCACAACAGAACAGCAGTAGGATTACAAAAAAAAAAGTGGAAAATCCTTTCACTTGCCCGTGCCATTAAAGGAGTTTTTGTTTGTTTGTTTGGCCACTCATTGCTCTCGTTATCCCCATTACATTTCGATGGCGCCCATGGGAAAAACAGACCCAGCTCCACATGACGGGCATGTGCACGTTTCAGAACGGTGTGAGATGGAGGTGGGCGTGTTTTAGTCACAATGACAAGCTAAGCAGCACCTTTAAGGGACCAAAAAAAAAAAAAAAATCATATCGAAACAAATTATGGGAAAAACTGGCTCACTGCCGGGATAATTTCTCAATTATTTTCTCAGTGATATTCTTATGCAGCTGAACCGCTAATCATTGACATGGCAGCTATGGCTCAAGGTTAACATTTCACAGTGCGTGCGGCCACCCTCCTGAGCTGCCTATTTGCTTGTTATGGACCAAGTCCGTTTAAAAGTGCCCCTGCTGTGGCTGCAGAGCTATTCACTGGTCTTGCTGCTGCTATGGTGCCCCCTACTGGAATATGCCCTGCACTCAGCTGTCCTTGCCGGTAACCTTCAGCTGGAAAAGGAAGGGTGTGGAGGGGATATACTGTTTGAATTGACACCACTGAATGGCAGAAAGGATTGGGATGAAGGTTTGTTTATCTGCAGTTTTATTAGTGGACCAGCATTTCAAGGGTGGAAACATCACTCCTAGCAGAGCCCTCAGGGTTGTGATAGCTTGTGGTGCTAGGTCTGTCACACAGTGTGTGCTGTCTCCATGCATGCAAAATGTTTAGTGGTGGCAGTGTTCGGGTTCATTAAGCCCCTTTTTCTAACTTCAGTTACGTTCTGGGGGTAAGATGGGCTTTTATTTAGAAATTAACTGCCTGGTCTACACAAGTCCCCTGCAGGATTTTAGGATTTAAAAAAAATTAAACTCAGCTGTCACACAGAAGAACAACCGTTGTACAGAATTATCTTTACGTGTATTATAGGTGACTGCTCTAATTCACAAGAAACCTACTTATAGGTACGTGTGTCCCCTCCTTAGCAGAATGCCTATATGACACATTTCAACCCAAGAGAATCTGCATTGATTACACTGAGTTACTCCTAAGGAGAAAAGGTTTCAAATGGAACTCTGCCAGACCATTATTTTCTAATGCAGCTAGCAAGTCTGACCAGGTTATATAGTGGTTATATAGTGGTTAAAGAATCAACCAGGTTATATAGCGGTTAAAGAATCAACATTTGCCAGCCGCTACCATAGTTTTCCGCCTACATACACCAGGAGACATCTAGTGAAATGATAGGCAATTTTTTTTTAAGTGGCTTCTGCTACACTACAAGAAGTATGTGGAAAAATTGGAAAGAGTCCAGCGGAGGGCAACAAAAATGATTAGGGGGCTGGAGCACATGACTTATGAGGAGAGGCTGAGGGAACTGGGATTGTTTAGTCTGCAGAAGAGAAGAATGAGGGGGGATTTGATAGCTGCTTTCAACTACCTGAAAGGGGGTTCCAAAGAGGATGGATCTAGACTGTTCTCAGTGGTGGCAGATGACAGAACAAGGAACAATGGTCTCAAGTTGCAGTGGGGGAGGTTTAGGTTGGATATTAGTTAAAACTTTTTTACTAGGAGGATGGTAAAGCACTGGAATGGGTTACCTAGGGAGGTGGTGGAATCTCCTTCCTTAGAGGTTTTTACGGTCAGGCTTGTCGAAGCCCTGGCTGGGATGATTTAGTTGGGGATTGGTCCTGCTTTGAGAACGAAGTTGGACTAGATAACCTCCTGAGGTCCCTTCCAACCCTGATATTCTATGATTCTCTGAGTGCACCAATTATATCAGACATCTAGGATCACATTTTCTAGAGAAAGGGATTTCTCTTCTATGCCTGAAAAAGTTGTGATCACGTGGTTGCACCTTCAACTGAATTGTGGGTACAAGGCCGAGCACTAGCACCCCTGGTTACTTGATCGTGTATGCAAAGGAAGATGGAAATTTTGCAGGTGTCCGCGACCTTTTCAAAAGTTATATGCTAGGGTTTAACCTAATCAGACAAAGGCTGAAACACTGGTTTAATACACCCCAGTGTCTAGAGATGCAGCGACGTATGCTACAATAGCATTATCTAATGTAGCGGCTCTAATAGAAACCTGATCAGCTGCAACACCTAGGCCTAATGTGGGAAATTAAGGATGGATTTTTTTTTAGGACATTTAATTCATGCAGCCAAATACAGCTGGACACACAGAATGGGTAACTGTGCACACAATTTGCAGTCTTCCATGCTCAATCCCATCTGCTATCAACCTGTTTTCAGTATACAACTGGTCAATTTGTCCCAAATCCTACTTCTATTGATGCCACTGACAAAACGCCCACTGACTTCAGTGGGACCATGACTTCAGGGTCTTCGTGAATGTAAATGAGAAAAAAGCATTGTCAAGATGCCCGCTGAAATTACTCTGCCATATTAAGTTACAACTTTTTGATGAGGAACAGTAAAAAAATGGAGGGTGGGAATTTTAATACTGATTTATTTTTAAATGATTAAAGAAACAATTTCCAGGCATCTTCAATGCCAAGCCCTAGAGGCAATTTATAACTGTTTCTAACCAGTGGTGATGCTGTCACTGAACCAGCTAATGCTTGGAAACATCAGACAATAAAATTACGGGGGAGGGGGAGTACTCCCAGACCTAATTCGTTGCTGGATTCATGGGAGTTCGTTCTACACAGTGGTCCTGCCACACACGGGAAGGGGCCACACAGGCCACTTTTGGTGGTGCCCAGTCTGTTCAGTGTGCACATGCACCTTCCTCTAGGGGGCGCCAAAGCAACAGCAACTTCCCTGAATTGGCCGGCAGCCACAGCAGAGCAATGGAGTGATCTCCCCAAAAAGTGCCCTTCGTTAATCAGCACTCAAATTCCACCTAAAACTTGGACTCGGCTTCTCCATAATTGAAATGCTGAGAGGTCAGCCCCTCTCGCTGTGCAATTCTAGGGCCCAGGCGTGCTCTACTCCCTGTCTTCAATGAACTTCCGCACATGGGATGAGCCACAAGGCTGGACTCCACACGTACACAGTTTGATCATCTCAGAGGACAGCCCCTATTGTTTGCCTCATCCCCGTTGAAATGCTTAGCTGGCCAGATATGTAGCGTGATGAACAAACTACTGCCTTACGCACACACATGCCTACCAGACAACAGATGCAGCAAGAAGGAGAAAGCCCACGAAAGTTTAGTTTAAAGGGAACCATGCAAGGCCAGCCTGAGCTCTGAGACAGTGGTCACCAGGAAAAAAAAATAGATCCATGTGCCTGGTTCCCCGCTCACCTATTTGTTGGTCTTGTCTATTTAGAGTGTAAGACATTTGGGGCAGGGTCTATCACTCACTATGTATGTGTACAGTGCCTGAAGCCCCAGTTCAATACTATCCCGAACAGCCCCGCACCGTGGCACCCAAAACTTGGCAGCTACAGCTCAGTCCTGCTGCCTCTCTCATGCAAGCAAGTTTCATTGACTTCACTAAGGTATTTATGGGAATAAAGGCTAGGACTGTGGTCAGATTTCCTCTTCTAAGTACAGGAGGGAACTCTGGTATCTCAATCACCACTGTGTAGTTGCTATTGGCAATCACTGGCTTTTTAATAGTGACCACTGCATACTGAGGAGGAATATGGCCTGTAGAGACTCTCTTTCTAAAGGGGACAACCAGCACTGACCTGATCTGCTTTCAAATCCTAGATCTAGATTATGTTATGATGGTCCAGATGCTGCCAGCCCTCCGAGCAAGGAACTCCCATTGAAGACACTCCATGGGGCTTGCGGGAGCCACCCCGATTATTTGGCTCTGAGGAGTGCTATTTTCCTTCAGTGCATACGGGCGTGAGTGAAAGGATCACCATAGTTTGATTATGAGTGCAAATAATATTTATATATATATGTGCTAAACACAGTCACTATATTGCAGTTTTCCACTATGTCACAGCATACAGAATCAAAGGTTTGCATTTTTATGGAATGTATCCAAGGTAACAGCACCACAGTAATACAGTTTGTAATCACACACCCTGATTTTTTTTTTTTGACATGATAAGCTTTACCCCCCCACACCCCATGTTTAATTTTTTTTAAGTACCAATGCATGCAAAGCATTCCATTCCCAGAAACAATGCAAAAATGAGGTAATAGGAGTAATAAAAAAAATTAGTATTAATTTCTAAATAAATAAATTATAATTAAAAATGCAAAAACAACTATAAAAATAATTAAATAAGAACCCACAATATCTACAAGTTAGTCATAAATTATGATTGTTAAATATAAGGCATTTAAACTCACAAAACCCTGTAAACTATGTTTTGTTTCTAGAGATTTGTTTTGTTTTGTTTTGAAAAAAATCACTCTATTAGCTCATTCTACTCATACAAGCTATTTAAAGACAAGGGAACCTGACACACCAAATGCAAATTTCAGACGTTACAAGCGCTCGCGTGCCACTGTATCACTCACTCACACAGACCATGGAAGTTTGGTGCTTTCTTCACTGGTTTAAAAACTGTGCTTGTTCATTAGGCAAATAATAATACTTTCGCATAGACGTAAAACACAGGGGTCGGAAGAGCTCACTTCCTTCCCACTGAATAGTTCATTCCAAGCAAGACCCCAGTCTCGAAAGGTTCTGAGCACCACCTGCAAGGTGCTGAGTAGCTGTAATTCCCATTCACTTCATTAGAGGATCCTCAGCCCCTCCCAGGATAAGCTTGGCACTGGCAGGACCAGGCTATAACGCATGATGGGTTACAGTGCATCTAAAGAGCAACGTCTTGTTTTGCTCGGTTATATTATTTTTTAATGATGTATGAATCTGCTGCTGCTGGAGTGAGGCCCAGGCTATTTATTGCCCAAGGCACTTGGCCCTTCGAGTCTAAGGGCTAAGACCATCATGTTCAACAAGATAAAGTAGAAACGACCACACGTGTCTAATGTCATCTTGAGGCAAAATTAAACAGTGCTAGAATTTTTCAGAGCGGAGTTTTGCAGGAGCGGTTACCTGCCCCGGTTATCTCGTCCCCCTCCCGACACTGTTCTCATCACCCGCACATACAGGACGAGAACAGCAGTTATAAATAAATATTTATAGATTGCATCTTCTTCACCTGCCATTGTAAGTTATTATCTTCCCCCTCCCCACGCCACTACCTGTGTCTAGCAAGACAAATCTGCTGAAGAGATGGCGACCCTGGGCAAAATTACTGAAGTGAATTGGAGAGCTTCTCCTGTGCCAGTGCTGATGCAGTCGCTCGTCCTGGCCCTATCGTTAACTTTATTCGCCAGACTGGAAAAAATAGATCATGGGCGTCTGGGAGGTCAGCATTTTCCAATTACAGCTCGCAGGAATTCTATGATCTCTCCAAGGGTAATTTATGTTCATCTCCACTTACAAAACATTACTTAGCTCCTACGAAACAGGCACTCATGGGAACGAGAAATCATCCTCCATATAAGTATCTTAAATATATGTTTCTGATTAAAAATCCTCTAGATACTTCTTTGCTCCCCTAGTACATGAAAAATGTATTAAAAGCCTAGAGAATCTTGGCTGTTGATTCCAATCCTCCCGAGAGCTGTCAGATAAAGAAGACTGAGTAAAGAGTCAACATGCACTTAATTCAATGTCTCTCGTGGCAAATAATCTGAAATATTTATTTCAAATGGAATGTGGCTCAGAAAGCTCCATTATTTTTGGCACTTCGTTGATTACTGCTAATCTTTATTTTGCTCCTAATTATAATGGAGCCTGCCAAATTAGCGTCCATTTTATTTCAGAGCTCACACAGTTTATATATATTATATAGGTGTGTTTTTATAGATGTACACACATACACATTTATAGTTTAAAATTCAGAGCAAGTAGTAAATTATCCCAGACATCTAAATTCCCATCCTGTACTGAAATTTTCACATTTTCAGCAATTTCTTATGTACAACATGACTGAACTATCCTGCTATTCTCCCCTGCATCTTGTCATCAGAACAACAATCTGAGATTTTCCACAGCAAGGTATGAAGAAAAAAGTGGATTTCTTAAAAACCTGCAGAATTCCACCTGAGCTGTAATCTCCTCTCTCATTCTTACTTTCTAAGCTACAAAAGCTGCTATTTCATGTAAATCGCAAAAGGAAAGAGCAGCAGAAAGAAATTTAGTGCAGGATGCAACTTGAGTCAATCCCTTTTCTCCTTTGCCTCCGGGAGCCTGAAAAGGAGGTTAGATGGCAGCACAGCTCCAGAGCATTTAATTAGATCACTTGAAATTTCTTAGTCTGCTAGCCAAAGAAGACCACGAGATTAGGAATTTAATTGTAAGAAGGGCATGTTAGTTGTGTTCAATTTTTCCCCTTCTGGGTACCTGCTTTAGCAGAAAATATGGTTTGTGCTTTTGTTTCTGAGAGAAGGAAGAATGCATTTCTCATCACATTGCAAGCATATTTCCGGGCCAATTAGTCCTCCAAAAAACTCTTGCAGGATCTAACGACTATGACCAGCTTAATAGGTTCTCTTTCTCCAGCAGGCAGACAATGGATCTTTCACCACAAGTGTGGTGTCAGGTTAGCATCTGATACAACTTCCGCTGGGGAATTCTGGGCCTGGTCTGGAGAAATGCGGAACCACCTGCAGCTCCCATTGACATCAATGGGCCGCACAGATTGCAGGAGCCATTGCAATTGCACTGGAAGATGAGACAGTGGTAGGAAAAATTACAATAATAGAAACCGAGTGGCCCTCCTTGGATGCTGCGCCCCAAAGTACATCGTTAAGCTATGAAAGCAAGAGAAGCAGAGTCAGTCCCAGGATCCTGCCTTATATAAAGTGTCCAGCACCAGCAGATAAGCAAGAACAAAACTTCTCTCTATCATTTTGTTCATTTCATTCCGATTTTTTTTTTAGGCTTCTCTAAATTAGCAACACACTGTAAACATAATCAAAGAAATAAACGCAGACGAGGCAAAGAGCACGATCCTTCTAACTGTAAACAGGAATTTGCTATTTCACCTCTTTTTTTTTTTTCCTAAAGGTGGGAAGATTTAACTTTTTTTTCTTTTTTTCCTCTGCCACATTTCAGTCAGGCACCAAAATAAGGAATCTATGAAAAAAATATTTGGTGCAAATTAGGTTAACAGCGACATGTCCACCACAAGATGACTAGGGCACCAAACACAACATTTCTTAAGCTAACATGCTCCAGTTGCTGTCCACAGAAATAGCTAAAGACCCCCTAACGTGTCTACTTATTCGAGAGGTATATATACAATCCTTGTGAAATCCAGGATTGACAGGCCAGACTAACCACACACTAGTTCCTTCATGTTCGATACTAAATCTTCTGTAGCACAGGGCCTTCTAGCTCTGGGAATACCAGCTCCCATGCATTGGACCAATATGGCTGTTAGGATCCTCTCCTACCACTAGATATTGTACCACCAATTCCTCCTTTTCGCTAATGTGCTTGCAGACTTTTCCTCTAAATCAAATGGCTCAGAAGGCAAAATTTTGCTGCAAGGGCTTATGGCCATATGACCTGGTAAGGAAAATGGTGCACCGCATTGGTTCTTTCAGCTGTCAGAGCCAAGTTGTGTTTCAATGTCCACTCTGCAGATCGGGCACTTCTTGCTGGTTGCTAGCCACTGATCCACACACACTTGGTGAAATAGATGCATACAAGGTAAACGCCTGCAAAAGAGAATCACATGCCTGTTACAGTTGGGGCAGTGATGTGCGTGAGGTGGGTGGAAAAGGGACAAACACAACCACATATAGGATACAGCGAGGGAGAAAACCAAGCATCCTGCATTTAGTATGTTTATAGATTCATGGATTTCAAGGCCTGGTGGGGCCGTTATGACCATCTAGCCTGACCTCCTGCATAATGCAAGACAAAGACGCTTACCCAGTAATTGCTGCATCAAGCCCACATCTTCTGTTTAAACTATGGCAACTCTTTTAGAGAGCTATCCCTGCTTGATTTAAAGAGGGATGGGAAAACCCGCCACATCTCTGGGCAAGTTGTTCCAATGGTTAACAACCCTCACTGGTAACATTTCTGGCCTTTCTATTTGTTGCAGTTCAGTATCGTTTAAGTGTGGCCATGCTGAGCGGCCTGGATGGTGCTTGCACACACAGCCCTCGCAAAAACAGTCACCGGTTTCACCCAGCACCTTATTTCCAAGATTTTCAAAGTGTCCCACACACCCCCATTCATTTTATAGATAAGGAAATTGGGGTGGAAAAAAAAAAGAAGGGCCAGTGCCTTTAACCCTTGTGCGCGTGCCCTTGCATGACCCTGGTGTATGGAGGATGGCAGGGATTGTTCCCTCCATGGGACCCCTGAAGGTGCACAGTGCCCCAGAAGAAGTACATAGTGGGGGCAGGGAGAAGGTAGCCATGGCTCTCCAGGGCTCATCTGCAGAAGCAGGCTCCCCCTTTCTTGAGTCACAATCCCTTCCTCCTCCATTCGGTGCAGCCCCGTCCCGCTCCCCAGCAAAGGGCTCTGCCTAAATGCTGCCCGTGATTGGACCAAATTTTCAGCAGGATAGATCGGCACAGCCCTAACTCAGCTGGTGCAAGCCAGGAGTAACTCCGCTGATGTTAGGGTTCCGGCACCACGTACGTAACATTGTTGGGAGAACAGAAGCAGGCCCTGAATCTTCAGTCTCGTCACTTTATGTCTGTGGCATTGGCTCCTACCCCCACTTAATTCAATGCTGCAATAAAGTTTTGCTAGGACACAAGACAGGACCTCAGCGATAAGCACAGCCAAAGTACAGTAACTCCTCACTTAACGTTGTAGTTATGTTCCTGAAAAATGCGACTTTAAGCGAAACGATGCTAAGCGAATCCAATTTCCCCATAAGAATTAATGTAAATGAGGGGTTAGGTTCCAGGGAAATTTTTTTCACCAGACAAAAGACATGTATATATATACACAGTATGTGTTTATATATATATACATATACACACACACACATATACACACACACACACACGCAGTATAAGTTTTAAACAAACAGTTTAATACTGGTACACAGCGATGATGTTGTGAAGCTTGGTTGAGGTGGAGGAGTCACAGGATGGGATATTTCCCAGGGAATGCCTCACTGCTAAATGATGAACTAGCATTTGACTGAGCCTGGTTGTTAATGTAGCCTCACTCTACAAGGCAGCAGGCATGGAGGGAGGGGAGACAGCATGGCAGACAGAGACAGAGACACACATCTTGACTTCCCCTCTGCCCCTGTACAACAAGCAGGAGTCTCTGGGAGCAGCTCCAAGGCAGAGGGCAGGAGCAGCACATGGCAGTGGGGGAGGGACAGCTCAATGGCGGCAATTGCTAGCCTGCTGGGCAGCTGCAGCACAGGGAACTTAGAGGAACAGGGAGCTGATAGGGGGGCAGCTCGTCCCCCCTGGTTCCAAGCCCCCACCAGCTAGCTGCAATGAGCTGCTCTTCCTGCAAGCAGTGGACAAAGCAGGCAGCTGCCAAATTACATTAGAAGGGAGCATTGTGCAACTTTAAACGAGCATGTTCCCTAATTGATCAGCAACATAACAACAAAACAACGTTAACCGGGACGAATTTAAGTGAGGAGTTACTGTATCTTATTGCAGGTTGGTTACTTTAGGGTACAACGGAAGGTCACAGCCATTCCATGCTGTCTGCAGCATCGTTGTGTTGCCATTCTGGCTCACGGCAGCGGGAACTTTCTGCCAAGAAACCCAAAATTTCCTAAGTGGCCATGACCCAGCTTCCAATTTTGGAGGCTCATTTAAGGCTCTGAAAACTCTGGTTGCCGTCCCCCTCTAGCCTCCCAAACACACTTGCACTGAGCAGCTGGATTAAAGAGGAACCTGAAGCAAAACCCCAGATCCAAGCATCCCTGAACTTGAAATCTAGGTCTTCCTGTAGCCACTCCCGTCATAATGGGTTGAGTCCAAAATCCAGATGCAAAGACCCCAAAACTATAGAGACTTGCATACAGATCGGAGCTGTGAGACTTGCCACTGACTTAGCTATCTAACAGCCTGGCTCTTGCTGCCACACAAATACTGACTGGCACTAAAATCTGCAGTGCTGTGAGCCTAAAAACACAGGGGCCCAGAAACAGGTGACCAAAAGCAGAAGTCACTGTTGAGAACTTTGCCCTAGTGCTGCAGCGTAGCTCTCTTTAGCTCCAGTTTATAAAATAGACTTTGAGAGAACCCTAAAGATGTTTAGCTTCCTACAGACACCTGCAAAGGGAGCTCACCAGAACAAGAGCATTGACAGCCGGTCTTAAAAACATACTCACGCAGCGGTGAACGATTTCCAATAAAATCAAATCCAAACCAAGCAGGAAATGAATGGAAGTAAGCGGGGGGAATCTGACAGCCAGAAAATCTCTGTGGGAAAGATCATACCTCACGTCTTCTCCGTCTTCAAGCATAGACAGACAGATTGTGCATTTCTCATCGGTGTCCGACTCCTCCCCATCCTCCTTCTCAGCTTTTTCTTCCTGTGGTCTTCTCTGTGACAAGGTTAAAGACATAATGTAATTGCACAAGGAGAGACTATGACTCGCTACTGTTCTCCAAAGCCTCTGCAGCTGGAGGAATCTGAACAGAAAGCGCTTCATTGCCAACTGAAAGGACCCACCAGGTCAGGGAAGCCTGCCCAGACAAAAATCCACAGTGGGATGGATGCCAGTTCCTACTCATGCTCCAACTGTCAAATTGTACCAGGAGAGGAAAGGCAGACAGAATAATGTCAGCATCCCAAAGGAGCCAGGCAGTCACTTTCTCATGACTTCTATGATTAAAGTCACAGTCATTAATGTCACAATTAATGTCATGATTCATTCTTAGGTACTGAAACCTCCACAGTCTCTTGAACATTTCCAGTGAACAATAACAATCCCAGTTCAACTCTCGGATATTCCAGCACAATTCCCACTGATGCTGCACCTGTATATCCCAGGAGATATCTGCAAACATATACCTGCCAGTTATAGTTGTTTCCTGTAGACTTTAGAAGCATGACCCTTTGTACACAACCCAGCATTCACTGCAGTAGCTTCCATGCCACTAAAAATACCCTGGTACCCAGGGCCTCCGCCAGCAATTCCAGGGCCCAGGGCAGAACAATCATTGGGTCCCCCCCACCACACAAGCTGCGTGGACACAGTCCGCCTGACATTTGGCTGGTGCTATGCCTGCGCTGGCTGGGCACGCTCTTCTGGTATGGCCAGGGCTTCCACGTGCCCGCCCGGTGGGTTGCCAACTGTCTAACTGCGCAAACCCAAAGACCCTTGGCCCCACCCCTGCCCTGCTCCTTCTCCGAGGCCACGCCCCTGCTCACTCTATCCCCAATCCCTCTGTCGCTTGCCTTCCCCTCCCTCCCTCACTTTCACCAGGCCGGGGCAGTGGGTTGGGGTGTGGGGGAGGGTGAAGGGTAGGGCTCTGAGAAGGAGTTTGGGTACAGGACGGGGAGTGGGCTCTCGGAGGGAGCTTGAATGCAGGAGGGGGTGCAGGGTGCGAGCTCTGGGAGGGAGTTAGGGTGTGTGGTGCAGGCTCTAAGCTGGGGTAGGGGGTTGGGGTGCAGAAAGGGGTCAAGGGGTCGGTGCTTACCTCAGGCAGCTCCCGAACGTGACTGGTACACCCGTCTGGCCGCAGTTCCTAGGTGGGGGGTGCAGGGGGTCTCTGCCCACCCCCGCCTGCAGGCACTGCCCCCCACAGCTCCCATTGGCCGCAGTTCCCAGCTAATGGGAGCTGCGGAGTCGGCACTCGGGGTAGCAGCAGCGTGCAGAGACACCCTGCCCCCCCTCCAGGGGCCATAGGGCCATTCTGGCCACTTCCAGGAGTGGTGCTGTGCGAGGGCAGGCAGGAAGCCTGCCTTAGCTCTGCTGCACTGCCGCCGGTGACAGGGGCCCCCCAGGCCCTTTTAAATTGCCCGGGCCCTGGGGCAATTGCCCTCTTTGCCCCCGTCAGCAGGTTTGCTGGTACCACAATCACTCTGGAATGGCAACGGTTATTTGTCTTGTGCTAATGTCAACAGGCCCTAGCCCCATTGTGCTTGGCACTGTACAAATAGAAAAAGTGTCTTTAATGGACCTCATAAATGAAAGTAGAATTCGGCCCATGAGCTTTTCCCCATTGTTTTCTACTCACATTCCCTTTCCTGCGAGAGAATGATCTAAACCCAGCCCAGCAAGTAAAACAGAGTCAAAGTCTCAGGCCCCACTTTCCTTCCTCCTCCCTTGTAGATCAAAAATAAAGTGAGCTCCTGGAGTTTTGATCACAAAATCTGGAGATGTCACAGTTACTGAAGGGAGAGGGCAGATTCTCTCATCGTTGCGTGAGTCTTCCTGGTGGGGGACTTGGACTCAAAAGGGACATTTGCCTGTGTGTGTGAAATCTGCAGGTGCTATCGCTTGTGTGCATAAATGACAAGAGTTCACACACACACACACACACACACACACGTGTGAGCACTGAGACTGCTGAGTGGGAGAAGGTTGAGGCACAACCAGCTGAGCTACCCTGGCCCTTTAGCCTACGATCCCCACAACACATTATAAGCAAACAGGAGATGAACCATAGGGATTCTGGATTTCAAATTCCTCCCATCTGCATTTGAGGCTTTGGTTTGGGCCTCAATCTAACCTGAATTTGGCACGTGCGCACACACACACACCTCAAGTTTCTTCCCATTTCCTCTCCATGAGGAATCCTGGGACAAGACATGTTTCTTTAGCAGCTAAACATTCCCTTAGGAAGTGAAAGTCAGACCTGCTGGGAGAGTTGCCTATAGACTCAACCCTGGCAGATTTCTCACCTTTTTGTACTTGTGTGGGAAAGTGAACCTCTCGATGGTGTTCTGCACAGCTCCCCGGTTCACGCTGCCTAATCTGTCTTCCAGCTGCAGCAGCTCCTTAAGCAGAAAATATCCACAAGGCACATGACAATCTCCCAAGACTATCCCTGCAGATTCATTCTGCTTTGTGATGAACATAGAATGTAAGGTTCTTTTCTTACCATTTATTCAGAGAAAATATAATCTCAGGTTAATAATACTATGTTTCACTTTCATGAAGTCTTTTATCATAAGAACATAACAACGGCCATACTGGGTCAGACCAAAGGCCCACCTAGCCCAGTATCTTTCGACAGTGGCCAGTGCCCCAGAAGGAATTAACAGAACAAGGAATCATCAAGTGATCTGTCCCATCACCCATTCCCAGCTTCTGGAAAACAGAGGCTAGGAACAGCATCCCTGCCCATCCTGGCTAATAGCCACTGATGGACCTATCCTCCATTAATTTATCTAGTGCTGTTTTGAACCCTGTTATAGTCTTGGCCTTCACAACCTCCTCTTGCAAAGAGTTCCGCAGGTTGACTGTGCGTTGTGTGAAAAAATACTTCCTTTTGTTTGTTTAAACCCGCTGCCTATTAATTTCATTTGGTGACCCCTGGTTCTTGTGTTATGAGAAGGAGTAAATAACACTTCCTTATTTACTTTCTCCACACCAGGCATGATTTTATAAACCTCTATCATACCCCCCACCCCCCCGAGTCACCTCTTTTCCAAGATGAAAAGTCCCAATTTCATTAATCTCTCCTCATACGGAAGCTGTTCCATCCCCTTTTCTGAACCTTTTCCAATTCCAATATATCTTTTTTGAGATGGGACGACCACATCTGCACGCAGGATTTATATAGAGGTAATATGATCTTTTCTATCCCTTTCCTAATGATTCCCAACATTCTGTTAGCTTTTTGAGTGCTGCTGCACATTGAGTGGATGTTTTCAGAGAACTATCTACAGTGACTCCAACGTCTCTTTCTTGAGTGGTAACAGCTAATTTAGGCCCCATCATTTTACATGTATAGTTGGGATTATGTTCTCCAATGTGCGTCAACATTGAATTTCATCTGCCATTTTATTGCCCAGTCAGCCAATTTGGTGAGATCCCTTCGTGAGAACTCTTCGCAGTCTGCTTTGGATTTAACTATCTTGAGTAGTTTTGTATCATCTGCAAATTTTGCCACCTCACTGTTTACCCATTTTTCCAGGTCATTTATGAATACGTTGAATAGGACTGGTCCAAGTACAGACTCCTGGGGGACACCACTATTTACCTCTCTCCATTCTGAAAACCAACCATTTATTCCTACCCTTTGTTTCCTATCTTTTAACCAGGCACCAATCCATGAGAGGACCTTATCCCATGACAATTAACAGACATGGGCCCAAGCCACAGAATCCAGACCTGGGTTTCTGACACTTAGACGTTCAGGGTGTTTGAATCAGCAGTTTTCAGTCAGGCCGTTCTCTACAAATTAGTGATTTAGAAAACATTAGTTAATTCTCCATTCACACCTGTGAAGTAGGTGGAGTCTTATCTCCAGATAGGAAAAAATGAAACTGAGAAATTAAGTGACATGTTTATGGCCACACATTGAGCCAGAGCCAAAAGTAGGACCCAGGAGTCCTGGTACACAGGACACCTTACTGTAATTGCTAGACTTCATTACCACCCAGATTGATATTAAAATGATATGGTTTAAAATAATCTGGACACAAGTATTTTGCCAGTTAAGTGCTACTGTCTCCGCATGTTTCACAGAGAAGGTACAAACTGGGCCAAAGTTTCAAAACTGCCTGCCTGGATGTACACCTGTAAAATCTGTGCTCCCAACTGTTCTGTGCCCCACACCTGGATTGGGGTGTGAACCACTAAGGCTACGTCTTCACTACCCGCCATATCGGCGGGTAGCAATCGATTTCTCGGGGATCGATATATCACGTCTCATCTAGACGCGATATATCGATCCCCGAATGAGCTCCTGTCGACTCCGGAACTCCACCAACCCGAACGGCGGTAGCGGAGTCGACATGGGGAGCCGCGGACGTCAATCCCGCACCGTGAGGACGGTAGGTAATTCGATATAAGATACTTCGACTTCAGCTACGTTATTCACGTAGCTGAAGTTGCGTATCTTAGATCGATTTCCCCCCGTAGTATAGACCAGCCCTAAGAGTCTGATCCAAAGCCCCCTGGATGGGAATCTTTCCATTGACTTCAATGAGCTTTGAATAAGACCCTAACTACATCATCATAATAAACAGAGATACACCTATCTCCTAGAACTGGAAGGGACCCTGAAGGGTCATTGAGTCCAGCCCCCTGCCTTCACTAGCAGGACCAGGTACTGCTTTTGCCCCAGATCCCCTCAAGTGGCCCCATCAAGGATTGAACTCACAATGCTGGGTTTGGTAGGCCAATGCTCAACCCACTGAGCTCTCCCTCCCTTATCTAGTTAGCATTCCTGGACCTAGTTCATATATTCCAGTTTGGAACGGCTGTTCTCTAGCTAACAGTTTTAAAAATGTATGACAGGACATATGCAGGTTCCAAGGGAAGCAAAAAGGGTGAAACAATCATGTAAACCAGAAGGTACCTACTTCATAACTTTCCCTTACGGCAGACGTGTGCCTGTTTGGATTCAGTCCCTGAAGAGCAAGTAACTGAAGCTGAGGATAAGGGTAGTTTCTGATTTCATGGACAACCTGGGTGGGAGGGGGGAAGACAATTACCTGTATTAGCACATAAAACCCTGACTTCAAATCAAATCTTTTTAAAGTGCAAAACTTCAGAGCAGACTGACAACTAGTTTGAGGCCCAAAATGAAGATTTCTTTTAAAACAAAGAAAACACAGAGTTTTTATTAATTAAATCTACTCTCAGGAAAAATACAATTGTGATTTTTTTAAATTTTGTGTACAGTATTGCCAACCCTAGGCATTCAAAAATCATGAGATCAGCTTAAAAAGAATTAGCAATAAATTTCGGGTTCTGTTTATTTGTCCTCTGGTTTTTAGCCATTTACATAGCATTCGAGTCACACTGTCAAGCTTTTCTTTGAAACCAGGAGAACTAGAAACTTACTTTAAAGAAAAAAATGAAAGCTTGGAGTCTCACATAGTCACATGATTCCAGGAGCTGGGGGCTTTAAGGAAAAAAAACAGACACACACACACACAACCCCCAAATATCACAAGACACAATAAAATTGCTACGGTTGGCAACACTGTGGGTCAACATCCAAAACACATCCTGCTAGCAGGAGAGTATCACTAAGCCTATGAAAAAACACACTCCTGAGCGACATAAGTTACACAGCTAGAAGCACTGGTGCGGATGACACTGTGTTGGTGGGAGACACTCTGCTGTCAACATAGCTACCGCCACTCATTGGGGATGGTTAATGATGCTGATGGGAGAGTTCTCTCCCATCGGCATGGGGCAGCCACACGGGAGACCTTACAGAGCACAGCTGCAGCGGTACAGCTGTGCCACTGTGAAGTCTCTAGTGTAGACATGGCCAAAGTGAAACTGATCATCATCATCTGTGTCAAGTGAAGAGCAGAAAGTTAACAAACAGCCTAAAGGTTGTAGAGGATAATAGATTCCCAATCCCCATTAAAATCTCATCTTGAAACAATCACACACAAACCAGATAGTGGGGACTTCTCTTCAAGAGTCACAAATCTTGAAGAGAAGGAGAGGGGCCCCAAAACAGCATTTGTTTTTAAGAGCATGCTTTTTGGGGGGAGGATCTGACTGATGATTTTTGAACTCATACAATTAATACCATATATGGTGAAAAGTGAATACACCTCTACCCCGATATAACGCGACCCGATATAACATGAATTCGGATATAACGCGGTAAAGCAGTGCTCCGGGGGGGGGCCTGCGTGCTCTGGCGGATCAAAGCAAGTTCAATATAACGTGGTTTCACCTATAACGAGGTAAGATTTTTTGGCTCCTGAGGACATCGTTATATCGAGGTAGAGGTGTAATTCATTTAGTTTTAACATACTGCAGGAGTTATACTGGTAACACCTCCTCAAAAAAATACCTGGGTGATGTTCATGCTGTTGGTCTCCTTTAAAATGCTAATAGGAATAGGCTTCAAAGATTTGTGTCAAGGATCCTTTTGAGTGGAAGGAGATACAGCGGGAATGATTCTCAGAGATGCAGAGACTTTAAGGTCAGAAGGGACCATCATGATCATCTAGATCAGGGGTCGGCAACCTTTCCAAAGTGGGGTCTTCATAAATCTTCATTTATTCACTCTAATTTAAGGTTTCACGTGCCGGTATCACATTTTAACGTTTTTAGAAGGTCTCTTTCTATAAGTCTATAATATATAACTAAACTATTGTTGTATGTAAAGCAAATAAGGCTTTTACAATGTTTAAGAAGCTTCATTTAAAATTAAATTTAAATGCAGAGCCCCCCGGACTGATGACCAGGACCCGGGCAGTGTGAGTGCCACTGAAAATCAGCTCGCGTGCCGCCTTTGGCACCCGTGCCATAGGTTGCCTACCCCTGATCTAGATTCCAGTCTGACCTCTTAAAGTCCCTTTACAGCACTCTGCACTACAAAGGGATTAAATTACATTTAAATACACTTCAAGGCTGCTTTACATTGCCAGAATGGTGTAAATAGTGCTTAGTCTACATGAGCATCAGGACCAATTACTCAAATTCTGCTCTCAGCTAAACCAGTATGAATCTGGAGCAACTCCATTGACTTCATTGATTTACTCCATTGATTTACAGTGGGTTATCTGGGAGCGGAATTTACCCTAATATCTACAGTGGTACAGTATTCCATATCTTTTCCATTCTGTCTACATTTTGTGGGCCAGCTAGTGTAAAATCGGTGTAGCTCCACTGAAGGTAATAGAACTAATCCGATTTACTTTTCCTGCCCAATGAGTACAATGACGCACTCTTATCCTCTCAGGCAGACTCCTTCCCACAGCCAGAGATAAGTGGGACTCTTAGAAGACAGGTGATGGAAAGATAACAGCCTTTATTTTGACTGCCTTCTGGCAGACAATGCATAAAACATTTCCAGGCAGAAGTGTTTCACTTACCATCTGCGTTGAGGATGCGTTTCTGGGGAAATGGTGCATTCTAGACGTAGCTAAATAATGTTGATAGTGCTGAGGAACTGGCCTGACCTGGAACTGGGCGTGCGTCAGTCCAGCATCAACACTAAGATCCCTGTAAGAATGAGACCAAAAATACATATATAAAGAAAAAACAAATCCAATCTTTCTTTTACCGGCCTCACTTTATTTCTAAGCCCCTATACGCTGCCAGTTACAATTCATAGTATGCTCTCACATGCCGTGCACGCAGTTCATTGGGTCCCATTCTCAGCTACAACGGTGCAAATCCAGAGCGATGCCACTGACATCGGTAGTTACTCCAGCTTTACAGCACGAACTAGGTCCGATTCTCCATGGTCTTGCTCTTTGTGCAAGTCACTTACACTTTGACAAGGTGTGTGTAAAGCGGTGGTAAGAGTCGTGATTTGCATATGTGCAAGGCAGTAGAGAAATAGGCCCACTGGCTTCATAGGTGGATGAATAAAAATTTAGTAGCCTTATTAGTCCTCCAGGATATGACGGGTAAGGCAATGTGAATCAACAGGTTCTGAACAGGCCAGATTTTGTTTTCGCTCATGCCAGTGTAAATCTGGAGTAATTCTACTGGCTATAGAATCTGCCCTTTCCACTTTATTTTTTTATTAATACTAATCATACTTCGCTTATATACTTTTAAAACATAGGAGATGCCTCATCCTCCTCTAAAATGCAATCACTTCCAATGTGAAACAAAGCATCGGTTTAACAGAGTACAGCAACAGTGGCACAGCGAGAGAAGAACTGAAACTACAAGGAGAATTTTAGGTAGGCAGAATAATACCAATCACCCAAATTGGAATTAAGCCAGAACACCGCTAGGACTTGGTCACATATGACTGTGGGAACAAGAGCTGGAATTCACATAATATTCAAAACTGGCCCAGCCCATAGAACAGAACCACCTAACAGATCACAGGGGAAATGGTCCAATGCTGACTCAGAGTCCCACCTACAATGCTTTCTGCAGCACTTGTGTAGTCACTGGAGATTTATCATCCCAGGGATAAACTCATCTATGATTGCTTGGCTTATGAGAGCACAGTGGTTCACAGCACAAAGTGAGATGGTACATACCTTACCCTAATCAGTCAGGTGCCCAAAGCCTCTGAACTGCAAAATTATTATTAAAAGAAAACAAAGACAAGGAAGCAATATATAGGAGGGGGAAAGGAATACATCTGAGGGGAACGGGGCAGAAAGTGGGCTGGAGTCATAAGGATAGAAGTTCATCAATTTTAAAGCCAGAAAAGACCATTAGACCATCTAGTCTGTTCATAGATTAGATGATCATCTAGTCAGACCTCTTGTGTGACACAGGCCAAAGAATTTAACCCAGCTACTCCTGTGTTGAGCTTAACCACTTGTGTTTGGCTAAAGCATCTCTTCCAGAAAGGCCTCTAATCTTGATCTGGAGACATCTAGAGATGGAGACTCCACCACTGTTGTAATCTCAGAAAAAAGATACAGTTTGTCTCAATGCATTTCTCACGCTTTCTCTAGACAGAAATTTATGATCTCCATAAGCCCTCCAGCGGGGATCCCTCCAGTGCACACACACAGACACAAACCTGTGAGTTAAACCGTGCTGGCAAACCCCACCCTCTTGATTCCTGGAGTCCAAGGGCAGAGAGCTAGCATGTTATCTCCATCAGTAATTCAATTAACAGATCCCTTGGCTCGCCAGCAAGAGAAATCTTGTAGCAAACAGTGCTTTGAATGTTGGTCACTTTATCAGAATGACAAAAGCAGGCACTCTAATAACCACTGTATTAGCACTTGCCAAAGTGAAGCTAATGAGAACGGAGGGATTGCCTTTTCATTCCATCCTCAAACTTCCTTTTCCTTAAGTGGAGGAAGAGAGCAGCTGGCACTGAGGCTCGTTATGAGCTATCAAAACATTTCTTCAAGTGACTGTGGAAGCTGCTTTCCCTCAGCAGCGGATGACAGACAGGAAGACACAGTCACTGTAGAAGTCTTTGGCAGCACTGCTGCTTGAAACATCCTGAGGGGAGGAGAGAACTCCAATGCCCATTCCTCTGGCCTATTCCTGCCCTTTGCTTGGTTGTACCATGCCTCCTGTCATGCGGGATCTCAAATGGAGCAGGGCTGCCAAGCCTCAGACCAGAAGAAGGCCCACAGAAGGATGCAAGGTCTTGCAGGAGGGAGACTGACATATGAGGAGAGATTTAAAAGCTGCCCCAGTAATACTTAGTATGGAAAAGATAAGATTAAGAATTCACAGAGAGAGAGGGAGGGAGAAGCAGTGTGATCCAGTTGTCTATTCGTGGCTCTACTGCTAGTTATTATGATAGACATACAGGTCTGTCGCATCTTACGCGCATTTAACGTGCGCGATTTCAGCTTTACACGGTTGGCAAAAACAAAACAAAAAAAGAGAAAAATAACAATTTAAATACCGTTTCTGTAGTGTGGGTGATTCCATCCGCCATTCAACTCAATGTAATTTTGACTATACGCGGTTTTCGCTTTACGCGCTAACCACAGAATGGAACCCCCGCGTAAGATGAGACAGACCTGTACATAATAGTGACATAGGTATGCATGATGCTATACAGAGAGAGTAACGACTCTTTGCTTTCAAGGACCTTATTATAATCTAGGGGCCCATTCCTACAATGGCATCTGCCCCAGAAGACCCCTGCATCGATGCCTAGCTCTACTGTAGCCATTGGAACTTGGGGTTGGTGCAGGAGGCTGTTTGCATGGATGTCTTTGCAGGATCAGGGTCTAAGAAGAGACCATTAAGCCTCTCCTGTCTGTGCATCTTGGGTTTTCCTACCTCCCTGTGGCTGTGGGCCCAACTGGCTAGGGGGCCTAGAAGTGTTGATGAGAACATCCGCTTTCATTTCTTTTAAAAACTAAGATCAATATTTTCAAATTTGGATGGCCAAAGTTAGGCACCCAAATCCAGACTTTGGCATCTACCTAAAAGTGGCTAGATTTTCAAAGGTGCTGAGCACCCACAGCTCCATTTAGGGTGAGAGAAAGTTGGGATATTTACGCCTCTGCAAACCAAATCACTATTATACAGGTGTCTAAATGTGCATTTTAGGTGCCTACCATCAGCCACTGATTTCTAATTCTTTTCCTTGAATAGAGTGCTTTGAAATGCACACCACTGGGTACTGATTGCTAGGGCTGAGAGGGCCAAGCAGCAGGGCTTTGCTCCTTCAACAGGAAGCTGAGAAAGTCAGCAGAGGCTCCATCTACACTATGAGCTCGCAGTGTGATTTCCTCGTTCGTGTACATGCACTTGCACTAGTGCTCATCGAGTTACTGTGAATATAAATAGCAAGGTAGCCACAGTAGCAGCAGCAGCAGCAGAGGGGCCGCACAGCTGAGCCACACAGAGTACATACCCACTGCTTTCATGTAGGTTTGTACTCGGCACAGCACAGCCAAGCCTCCGTTACCAGTGCTACCATGGCTACCCTGCTATTTATACTCACACTAACTCAAGGAGTGCTAGCCCAAGTCTGCAGACACCAGCAGGGAAATCACACCCCTCACTTGTAGCACAGAGCCTGAGCACAGCATGTGTGATGCATGGTCAGACAGGGTTAAACACGATGCAGGATGAATGACTCAAATTCAACCCTTAAAGACATATGGGGAGATAATGTTGGTGTTTTTGTGTATTTACATAGATATGGGTACAGGTTTCAGAGTGGTAGCCGAGTTCATCTGTATCAGCAAAAACAATGAGGAGTTCTTGTGGAACCTTAGAGACTAACAAATGTATTTGGGCATAAGCTGTCGTGGGCTAGAACCCACCGCATCAGATGCATGAAGTGAAAAATACAGGAGCAGGTATAAATACATGAAAGCTTATGCCCAAATAAATTTGTTAGTCTCTAAGGTGCCACAAGGACTCCTCCTTATATACAGGTAGTGGTTAACAATGTAATCAACAGTCCCTGTGTATGCTGTATTCTGTTAATTCAGAGCTAAAGGAACATCCTAGCATTTAAATGAACTGTAAACGTGGGATATCTCTGTATTCATCTCTCTTTGAAGTGTATAGCAAATCACCTGTGAATGGTGGAAAAACAGGCAATTGCCTTATGTTAATCTGTGTGAATAATGCTTAAAAAATGAGGGCTTATTGTTCCCCAGGGGACTCTAACGTATCAAAGAAGACCTGAACTGTATAAAAGATGCTTGGGTCCCAATCTTTTTTATCTCAGATCTGCTTGATGCTCAATGCAGGGGAAGTTTAAGCCACAAGATTGAGATCCCAGTGCTAACTGGACCGCCCTGAATATGATATTGGACATTGGACTATAATCTGTGGACTAAAATCTAAAAGAACTCTTTGCAACTATACAGCTTACCATCGCTGCTATGAATCTGAACCTCAAGTATTGAACTTGTCTGTATTTATATTGATCTTTTAACCATACTCTCTCTCTTTCTTTTTTAATACATTTTAGTTTAGTTGTTAAGAATTGTCTGTAAGCATGTGTTTGGGTAAGAACTGGAATATTCATTAACCTGGTTGGTAATGTGTCCGATCCTTTGGAATTGGTAGAATTTTGTATACGATGAAATAAGATTTTCATTAATCTTCATCATATCTGACTTGGGTAACTAGGTGCAGGCCTGAGGCTGGGTTCCTTTAAAGGAACTGTGTTTTGGACTTCTGAATAACCAGTAAGATATAACAGAAGCTGCTTAGTGCTGGCTTGGTAAATCTAAGTATTGGAATGTCCACCAGCTTTGGGGATTGTCTACCCCATTCTTTGCAGCCCACTCTAGTTGAGTGACCTCAGCTGGCTCCCCCCAGGATACCCGAGTCATAGCATGTATCCCAAAGAATCGTCTCACTAACCTTCCCTGAGCCCTTAGACCCACAGAGTGCATGGTGTTGTGACCATGCTGGAGAGGACTGAGTTACATGGAGAACAGTAAACAAATTGTTTCATGACAGGCCCACCCCAAGAGTGTTAAATCCCTTTCCCTCCCCCACTACACCAATTATAATGTAAATTACTCTAGTGCCTAGAGGCCCCAAATGAGGTCATGGCCCCACTCTGCTAGGAGCTGTACAAACACACACCGAGAAACAATCCCTGCCCCAAAGATCTCACAGTCAAAATAGATAAAACATGGCAAAAGAAACAGAGGCCCACCAAGGTGAAGTTAATTGTCTAAGGTTATACAGCGTGTGACTGGAAAAGTCAGATAGATGGGTATCCTATTCATATGACGAGGCATCCTCAAGTGCACGTCACGTGTCTGCACAATTACACAATGTACACATGCAACTGCAGCACTATAATTGCATCACCAAATTAACCACACAATTGTACACCTAACTTAAAAAAAAAAAAAATCACACCCACTACATGATGTTGCTTCTCAGGCAGGAGGATCTCAACTAACAGACCATATTGGATGTTTTCTGAGCATTTTGAAATGAATAAATATGACAAGCCAGCTGGGGAAAGCAAAAACAACCACCACCAACATAGCACAAGCCAGCACCAGCACAGCATTCTGCTGCATGGACATCATAGATTCACGTCTTATTGCAATGCCTGTAGGACTCATCTCACTTGGAAATAATAACTGAAGGATTAGAGCCAGGATAACAGGTTAGAGCAGACTCACTAACTGCATATTCAGAAGACAATTTGTGGGACAAAGGGATTGTTTTATGTTTTAATAAAGGTGTTGACTGCTGGAGATACCTGATCACTTTCAGCAATTCTACCCATCCTCTTTTCATGTAAAAATACACTCCCTTGCCTTCAAGTGAACGCAGTCTCCACTGATGTATTAATACGTTACAAGAATGTTTTTACATCTGTCACCGGGTAGACTAGTTAGTACAAGCACCCTGAGGGGAGATGAGTCACCCAAAGGTATATATACACACATACTATATGATTTCCTGACTGCCACTCCTTCAGTTTTATAAGATTATTGAACAACCAAGGCAAAAATAGGAAGTTAAGTGGTGCTTTATAATGAGCATAATTAACACCACACACACACACACAGAGCACTATTCCATCTAGAGAGAACCTAAAGCACTTGTCAGCGCATAGAAACTGGGCCAAATTCTGCTCTCATTGGTTTCAATAATGGGAATGCTCGAGAAAAAGAGACAGAAGAATCAGGCCATATTTATACTGAACTTCAAAGGTTCCAAAGTCACAAATTAGGAAATGCCAGAGTTCAGGTTGTCTATGCAACCTTAATTCGTCCCCCTTGTGCATATGCATTATGTTCCAGTCTTTAATTACATGACCACATGCTATTTTTTCTACAGCAGCCCCACCACATTCAGTGTGCAGACTGGACTGTGCTCATTTATTGAGCAGCTATTCAATAATTTGTTTTTCCCTCATCGTTCAATGTAGACACACGCCTTTTTCACTGCACACTATTCAAACCGTGTCCTGACAATGGAATGATTAATTTCCCAGTGGGCTTTTCTGTCATTCCCATTGCTACAGTAGCCGAGCACTTCACAAGTATTAATTTGTTTTCAGAACACCCTCGGGAGATGAGGGGTGCTATTATCCCCATTTTACAGATGGGGAACTGAGGTACAGAGAGATTAAAGTCAAAATTATCTACTAGTTTTGGGTGCTTAGCATTACACAGCTCTGTATCTGTTCCAAGCACAGCTCCCCTTGACTTCAGTTTTAGCTGTGAGTATTCAGCACTTCCACAAATCAGACCTCAGGCTCTTAAATTAGGAACCCAGAAAATGAGGAACACACAATTCCTGTGAAAAGTTTGGTTTAAATGAATTGCCTCCCACTGCACAATAACATGGTGACAGAGGCAAGGATAGAATCCAGCTCTCCTGGGCAGCATTCAACTGCCTTAACCAAGAGATCCTCCTTCCTCTTCCCTGCAGTCCCTGCCTCATCCACTACACACCTTCCAAGGCCGTAACAGATAGAATGCACCTGATCTTGTCTGATTTCAGAAGCTAAACTAATCCTGGGCCTGGCTAGTACTTGGATGAGAGACCACCTGGGAATCCCAGGTGGTATAGGCAGCTTTTCTTCTATTTCCGGTCATACGTCTGGGCAGAGTTCCTCTGGGCAGCATCCACTGACTCCCTGGATGCCTTTGAGGAGCAGTGGGTACTGTCTGGGGCTCTCTGCTCTCTGGATGCCGGAGTTTTGTCCTATGACCTGCACACCCACTCCTGTTTTTTTCATTTGCTGTCCCCTGCATTTACTTGTGGCCTGGGACCACTGGCCCCTCCTGCTCAGGTGGAGGGTGGCCTTTAGTCGTGGGCAAGCTTAGGCCTACAATCTCCCAGGCGCACAATAGATACACACCTTCCACCTGCTGCAACCAAAGTAACAGGGGTTCTACAGATAACAGCCTCATTCCCTACACAGCCCTGATTCATCCCCAGAGCATCACCCACCTGTGCACTGAATGAGGCAGGAGTCCTGCTGAATAAATAGTATGTGATCATATAACTAAAGACTGTCTCATAATGCTTATGCGCAAGGGGATACAATTAAGATGTGCAAGCTTAATTCTGGCATTTCCCAACTTTTGGGTGCCTGACTTTGCAACTTTCATAATGTGCCGCTGACATAGTTTTGTGTGTAATTTCCTTGGTTCTTAAAAAAAGGAAACAAACAAAAACAACAGAAATTCCATTATGTGCATTATATTGACACCCACACTCACTGAATTGCAGCCACTTCTGCAATGGAACGTGGCAGCTGTTTAACAGCACATGGCAACTTTAAACTACCATTTAGGAGCAGAAGTGAAGAATTTCTGGGCTAGATTCTCTAGCTCAATGTGCCGTAGCTCTGCTGGCCTCTATCCTTCCCACTCCATAGGCCCTCCAGTGCAGACCACGAAGAGAGGAATCCCAGTGGCCAGGACCCAATGCAGAAGGAAACTAGAGACCACTAGGACCGTCGAGAGCAGCCTCCAGTCTGCTCTAGTTTGACTAGAGACTAAGGCAGAGAATCAGGGTGTTGTAACTGGCTCCATGACAGTCTGCTGCACCCAGCATATACTATATGCAGCAGAAAATCTGACCCACTAGATGTAACTAAAACTGCAGGAGGCACATAGACAGGGAAATGTAATTACCGGAGCTGGGGCCTGGTTGGGCCTCTGGGGTTAACGCCCCTACTTGCTATACAAGTGCAAAGTTTTATCGTATTGTGAAAAGTGCCATGGGAACATTATTATTAATTTATTATAGCGAGTCAAAGTATAAACATTTTCCCATAATACCCAGGGGCCATGATCTTTAATGACCACAGTTGCTTATGGCTTTGGTATTATGCCTCATCCAAAACACCAGGGGAAATGAAAGACTTACCAGTCTGTGCCTTCAGCTAGATACCTGGGCTGGGGTCCCATGGGTTGAGGAGTTTGCAGTTGATGGCCGAAGTCAAAGCCTGGGTGTAACCGATGAGGTTGAACAGACATGCGCTCCTGAGTCCGCCTGCAGGGGTGAGGAGAAAGGCAAGTTTAGAGATGAGAAGGACATGGCCAAATGCTGTCAGAGGGGTGAGATATGGGCAGATTGCTAGGTAAAACATTGTGCACCTAGAGCTCCCTCACCAAACACATCTTCCTTCCTTCCTTCCTTCAAAACAGAGCGGGGGGAAGTTATTGCTCTTCTATGGAATTTTATTTTTATATCACACCCTAAGCACATAATAGTCAATACGGCAAGAAAACAGCAGCAATAGAAATGGTCACACTTTTAAGGGGTGACAGACAAGACACGTCAGGGATGAGAGGGAGAGCGGAGATGGGACTTGCCCAAGATCACATGGAAGGTCAGTGGCAGAGCCAGGAGCAGAATCCAGGTCACCTCAGTCCGTTTCCAGCACTTTATCCAGACTTACTCCGTTGACAAGCAAAAACAAAAGTATGTTATTTTTGAGCATCAGCACCACAAACAGCCTCAAAGCTGTAAGTCAAAAGATATACTTACTGGCTATGGGTAAGTCAATTGTAATCCAGAATCTGCAAACCTAATTCAGCACCCCGTTATAGCCTCTGTCTCCATCCTTGTCTCCACATTCACCTTACTAACCTGTTGTTATGAATGGGGTTCCACATGCGTCTCCACAAATGGTAACTAGGAGAAGAATTTGGCCCTGCCCCTGCAATTTAGCCAACAGGTAGTAGCAGCTGAGTGTGGCAGTTGGGCCAAGCAACCCACCATCTGTGCAGTCTCCTTCATACAGCCAATGAAACTGTGGCATGCAAATTAGCTGTAAATAGAGTTGCCAACTTTGGTTGGAGGTATTCCTGGAGGTTTCATCAGATGACACAATCTTTAATTAAAGATTAATCTCTAATTTCTGGAGAGGCCAGGAAAATCTGGAGGGTTGGCAGCCCTAAGTAAAGCTGGCGGTGATTGGTTGAGTTATCTCTGATATCACAGTGGTCTAGGACTCCAGGCAATGCATAGACACATGCCTCATTGTAGCTGTACATCACAGGGGTGGAGTTTGTAAAGTCAAAATGGCTGAACACTTAAAAATTGGACGGTAACAGACTGTGAATTCCAGTGACAATTCAACCTGGTGACAGTCTAAACAAAAGAGAGCTCTCAACCATGCTTGCAGCTGTATCCTTCACTTCACACTGACTCTGATGTTCTAGGCTTCGGAATAACAATCCTGGAATTTCATGATATTGCTTCTCTTGCTGATATGCCAGAATAGCCCCCAGCTTGCTCTCCTTTAGTTGTTTTGTCTTTGCAGCGCTAAGAGAAGGAGGAGGTAGAACAAGCTGTGTCTAAGGGCTGCTCTACTCACAGCTCTTGACTACTTGAACTGCATCCGCACTATGAGGTTGCTCTGATTTAACAATATCCATTTCTAAACTGATATAGTTAGAGAGAGACAAAACCTGTGTGTAAACAAGACCTGAAGTACACAGATGAGGATCTGAACATACAAAGGGTCACACCTGTGTGCTCAGTTGTTATGTAGTCAAACTCCCAGTGATGTTGATGACGGGGGTGCGGTACTACTACACTGCATACACTGATACTGATGGCAGTTTGCCTGAGCAAAGATGGAGTAAATCTAAGTAAAGAACTCTAGATATGGCCCAAATGGAGTTAATCTGCTGAGTAAAGAGGTTCCATTTTTCACAGAGTCACAATAGAACCCACACGCTGCAAGACATAAACCAGATTCTCCTTATTAAGGGTCGGAAAGAAACTTTCTCTGTAAACAGGCTATTCCACAGCTGCCAGCAACAGAGATTCTTGCAGCTTCCTCTGGTACTGGCTGTTTCCCTGAACAGGATGCTGGACTGGATGAGCATTTCTTGACCTTTTCCATACTGGGACCGTCTGAGAACTCCCTCCCATATAGCTGGCATCACTCATGTAACATTGTGAGAAAGGCACAGAGGTTGTGAACCTATTACCTGATTTGTGAATCCCTCAGGAGCCCATGACCACAAAGTCAACAACTCATTGACTAGATGTACCACTGATGTGATCGTCTGAGGACATTTTTATGTAGAACTGCACAGTATGGTTTCAGAAGAGTGCAGTGTACAACTAAGTAATAAACATATCATCATTACCCTAGCCACAAATATATTTGCTACTAATCATTAAACCCACTTAAAGAACTGACCCATGCAAAACAAAACAAACACAAGAAGAGTATAAGAAAACACCTTTAACAAGGAAAACACATGAAAAGCAGGAACCTTCACTTTGCAGCAATCCTTCCAAACACAGCATTATTGCAAAGTTTCATGCTTTAATCCTCGATCCATTAATATAACCCACAAATGGTTTCCATATGTTTTCAAATAGGTCTCCCCATCCTATATTTTATACAAACCACTCTCTCAAGAAATGCAGGCAGGGTAAGGCCTGACATCGGTTTCCATCTCTGTTGAGTTAAAATTATTCTCTTTGCAGCCATCTGTCCAGTGTGAAGCCAAGTTGCCTTCCTTGACAAAATGTTCTTCAAATCAGAAGCATCATTTACTCTGCATTCAGCTGGATTATAGCATCAAGTCTGCATCCAGAATGATGATCCTCTGCCTTCCCATAATATGCACATATAAGTGAACAGACCCAGAATATGTGATAAAGTCTCCTATATGCTTGTGAAACCTCCAGCAAACATTTATATATCTCATACAAACTCCCCATTTTCTCTGTTGCCCAGTATAGATTATGTACAGTTTTAAAACTGTCATCCTGATTCTCCTGCTATTTACACCAGTACTTCCAATGACTTCAGGTGAGTTACGCTAGTGTGAGAGACTCTGTCTTAGTACTTTTAAATGCATGTCCCCAACTAGTCTTATAATTAAGAAGCCAAATGTTGTCCCCATTACCTTTGTGTAACTTTCACCTATTCTGATCTCCCATGTGCTTTTAGGACCCACCACTAAACGTACACATATATGTATATATTTTATATCCTTAATGAGTTTCCTTCATGCATCTGAGTTTTCTGAGCTTTATGGGCACATCAGTCAGGTGTTTTCTGTAAGGAATCACGCAGTGATTTTTTCATACATAATCACAACTGTGAACTCCACTCTTACTGGAACAGCTACATTTCCCATTCTATCTAGGTCAGAGGTGGGCAAACTATGGCCCGCGGGACACTCCTGCCTGGCCCCTGAGCTCCTCGCCCCCGGCCTCTTCCCTGCTGCTCCCCCTCCCCCGCAGCCTCAGCTCGCTCCGCCGTCAGCACAATGCTCTGGGCGGTGGGGCTGTGAGCTCCTGGGGCAGCGCTGCTGCAGAGCCCGGCCTGACCCGGTGCTCTGTGCTGCGCAGTGACAACGGCATGGCTGGCTCCAGCCGGGCAGCACGGCTGTAGTGCCACCAGCCACTGGTGCTCCAAGCAGCGCAGTAAGGAGACAGGGGTGGGGTTGGGTAGAGAGCAGGAGAGTTTGTGGGGGGTGGTCAGGCGGCAGGGATGTGGATAGGGGTCAGGGCGGTCCGAGGGCGGGGAACAGGGGGGTTGAATGGAGACAGGGGCCCCGGGGGGGCAGTCAGGAAGGAGAAGGGGTTGGATGGGGCGGCAGGGGGTAGTCAGGGGCAGGGGTTCTGGAGACGGTCAGGAGACATGGAGCGGGGGGGTGGATGGGACAGTGGTCCCGGGGGAGCCATCAGGGACTGGGGGGGTTGAATGGGGGCAGGGCAGTCAGGAAGGAGACGGGGTTGGATGGGGTGGCAGGGAGCAGGGGTTCTGGGGACAGTCAGGGGACAGGGAGCAGGGGGGGTGGATGAGGCAGGAGTCCCGGGGGGGCCATCAGGGAATGGGGGGGTTGGATGGGGCAGGAGTCCCGGGGGGGGGCAGATAGGGGGTGAGGGCCGGTTCACGACACCCTCCCCTACCCAGCCCTCCATACAATTTCCAAAACCCGAGGCAGCCCTCAGGCTGAAAAGTTTGCCCGTCCCAATCTAGGTGGTTGTACTGTGGATCCCCATGCAATTGCATAGGTGCAACAGAAGTTGAAAATCTGCTCTGCAGACTCTCTTCCTCTTGACCCTAAAAGACCACAGCTTTGGTGCCGGCTGAATCTATGGCACAGGCAGTTCGAAACCAAATGTCATAGGAAGTGAGTGAAAGACGAGGCCCCAGGATATCATTTGTTCAGAACCACTTTTCAGACCCTAAGAGGACAGGGGCATCCCTCCATTCTAACCTCGGAAGGTCTCATGGACTTGTGCATCTGAAAATCAGGCCAGGGATATTTATCCCCTCCAGCAGGTCAGGTGTGTGTAGAATGTCCTTTGACATCCAACAAGTCAACTTTGACATCAACTTTGTTTTACTGCGCTCCACGAACAGGACATGGAGCCAAACTCAGCCCTGATTTAAATGTGTGTGAGCCCCATTGACGACACTGAGTGTCAGCCCCATCTACCCTAGGGTTGAGCTTGTATTGTCATGTCTCAAATGTAAGAAGAGACACCGCCCTTGAGAGCCATGGGCTGGCTGGGGTGGGTTAGTTCATGGCTTGCAGCTGACTGCCTGATTTCTTGGTGGAAATGTCACTCACCTGGGATGAGGCATGAGCCTGCGGTGCTGGGCCTCGAGGAGCTGCTGCTGGAGGAGGTATTGCTGGTGTAGCGCCTGAGGTAGGAAGGAGGGTCCTGTCACATCCTGAAACGGCAGGGCTGGCAGAGGTGGTAGGGGCTGGTGTAACGGGCCGTTATGCTGGTGAGCTGTCGCCATGTGAGGGTTCAGCCCTGGCTGTGGCTGGACAGGGTGAGGGAGCGGGAAGTCAGCTGAGATCTGAGGTTGGGGGCCCAGATGGAAGTGCCGGCAGGAGGTAGCATGAGGGTGCTGAGACCTTTGAAAAGGAGCACCTGCAAAAGAAAAGCAAGTCTGTCAGAGAGGTATGCAAATAACCACCACAAAGGCTATGCAATAGGACTTCCTCTAGAATACCCCATCAGGAACAAAGCCTCATAGATGTCTTCCATCTCTTCGAATTAATGATCAAAGTCATCTGTATGCCCGTTACCACATTTCCAAACACGCCTCCACAAAAGCCAGCAGTTGCATTACGTGTGCACAAGCTGGGTAGCTGCATTAAACCGGACATGAAATCTTTAAAGCATATAAACCTTCCTGCTTTCGCACACAAGCCAGCCACAAACTCCCAGGAGTGAGGAAGAAATGTTACATGTCCCCCAATGCCATTATTGTCCAGGGTGGAAGCTTTACACTTTTTTCTGAAGCCTCTTGCATTGGCTGCTAGCTGAGACAAGATCCTGGATTACATGGGCCAGTGGGCTGATTGAGCACATAAATACCTATTTCCTTAGAACTTTTGCATTCATAACAGCTGCCATCTTGGCTGGCATACTAGGAATTGAACATGCATGCTGCACACCCACTGAAAAAACATCCGCATGTAGGAAATTAAAAGACAGCAATATCATCATACAAACTACTTATTCTTAGTATGTATCGTACTACAAGATGAGTGTTTGTAATAAACCTCAGAGGTTTATTAGAATAAATCTTCCGGTACAGATCAAAGCCGAAAATGTGGAATCTCTTATCCTCTAAGCCTAAGGCCATCTCTTTTGTTCGGCCCAAGTGAAACCTTATACCGACGACATCCAGCTTTGTTTGTTTCATCTTGGGAGGCCTGGTTCTCATATAGCCTTTCAGTAACATCTGCAAGATCTTTCATAAACTAACAATAAACCAGGTGCTACCTGCTAGAGGCCCATGTCCCTCTCATTCAGACAGACCCCACGAGTTCAATTCTCTTGTCTACCACAGACTTCGCTGTGATGTTGCACTCTATATGATGTTATGAAAACATGCTGATGAGTGTGAATATAATGTAACTAAAATATGCTTCATGCAAAAGGTCTCTTGTAAGGTATCATTACAAAGCTTATAATCGACTGTGTGTGATCATCCTATTTGTATAAATGTATCACTCTTGTATCTGAAACTAGAAATATGAAATATAACTGAGGGCCTATTGTAGTTATGCAAAGTGTGGGCCATTAATGGTGGTTTGGAATCTTGATGGCTCTCATCAACCAGGACAATTGACTGTGGATGGCTCTGTTTGCTTGCAGGCCTTCCTGTGAGTTAGGCTGGAAGAAATGAAGGTTTGGGGTGTCTCACAGGACGTGTGACCATGTCACCTTGTACTGAAATCCATCTTAAACCTGGTGCTTTTCCATTTAGAACGAGGGGTGGGGACCCAGGGAGACAAAAGATTCCTTGTGCCAAAGCTATATAAGGGTGTGGAACAGAACAAAGGGGACTGCAATCATGAGCAATCCCCTAGCTACCACCTGAGCTGGACCAGGGGCTGTACCGGGAAAAGGATTGTGCCCAGACTAGGAAGGCGTCCAGTCTGTGACAGACGTTTATTGAAATAACTGAGGGTGAGGTTTTATCTGTATTCAGTTTTCTTACTGTATTAGGCATAGACTTGCATGTTTTATTTTATTTTGCTTGGTGACTTACTTTGTTCTGTCTGTTATTACTTGGAATCACTTAAATCCTACTTTTTGTATTTAATAAAATCACTTTTTACTTATTAATTAACCCAGAGTATGTATCAATACCAGGGAGGGGGGAGCAAACAAGTGTGCATATCTATCAGTGTTATAGAGGACGAACAATTTATGAGTTTATCCCGTATAAGCTTTATACAGGGTAAAATGGATTTATTTGGGGTTTGGACCCCCTTGGGAGCTGGGCATCTGAGTGTTAGAGACAGGAACACGTCTGTCAGCTGTTTTCAGTTAAGCCTGCAGTGTTTAGGGGATACACTGGGTCTGGGTTTGCAGCAGGCTAGCGTGTCTGGCTCAAAGCAGGCAGGGCACTGAAGTCCCAAGCTGCCAGGGGAAACAGGCTCAGGGGTAGTCTCAGCACATCAGTTCGCAGTTCCCAAGGGGTTTTCTGTGATCCAAGCGGTCACAGTATCTTACCTTGAGCAAGTGACTCAGAGCCAGTCGACCTGGGATGTTAGTGCACAGCAAGCCAGAGTGTTAATCTACAGTGCCCTGGCTGTCGCCAAAGGGGAGTAGGTCAGAATTCACTACACAACCGTTAGCACCACATAGGACATTGCTGCATGGCAAACTAGTGCACGGTAAATTCATGCTCTGGTTTGCCTCACACTGAAGTTCCATGTGGGACAAGCCCTAAGTTTCTCTTTGTCTCAGTCCCCATCTGTAAAATGGGGATAATAGCATTTCCCTACCAGTGGTTTTGTCAGCATCAGCGCATTAAATATTGTGAGATGCTCAGACACTACTGTACTGGGGGCCTTATAAGTATCAGAGACAAAAAATAATCATTTGCACTTCTGTGGTGCTTTCCTTTAGAGTGTCTCAAACATTACATGAATCTGGCCTCACAACACCCCTGTGTAGGTAGGTGGTATTATCCCTGTTGCCAACTCTTACGAATCTCGTGATATTTCGTGCTTTTCTGTTGTGGCGTAGTGATGTAAAAAGAAGTGGGTAAGCTGAACTTCAAATGAGACATGGGTTAAAACTCTGTTTACCCAAATTTTCCCCTCAATCCCATGACTGTTTTTGTCAAGACCTGGCTCCTGGAGTCAAGTTATTTCACGAAAATCTCATCTAAAAACCTTCAGAATGTGACTCAACTACACCCAAAAGGCTCAGCACCCAAAAAGGAAAGAAAAAGAACCCCAGATTTATTATTATAGACAGGTAAAATGAGGCATATAGAAGTTAAGTGACTTGCCCAGGGCCACACAGAACCTACTGGCAGAGCCACAGTTAGGACCGAGGTAATGAATCGGCATCCCTTTGGCAAAAGGGTCCGTTACGAATTAAGGGCGCGCAGCACCTCACTAAAATTCTTTACAACTCTCCACTCTAACTTTTCTCCCATATCAAGACAGATTTCACTATGCGCCACACTGAGACTGGCCCTTACATGGCTGCATAGTGATTGCACACAGAGCCCCAGCCCCGCCCCCATCCCCCATCTGCATACACCAGGCAATACAGTCCCTGTGATCAGTAGAGCACAGGGATCTCTCTGTCTGTGACCCCTTGGGGGTGCAGAAAGGTCTGAAAGTGGGGCTGTGGTTGATAGTGTAATATACTGCTCCATCTGATGGAATGTATCAGTGAGCACAGTGCGCTGGGCGCTCTAGGAGAAATTCTGCTCCCTGAGGCACAGCATTCCTTCAAGAACTCCCTCTAGGATGGTGCATCTCCAAAACACGCTCAATATGGGGCCAGGCATAAAATGCACCATTGACCACTGGATCAAGATCACTTCTTACCGCAAGTCATTAGCATCAGACACTCCACCACCAGCCATCCACACCCCATTTGTGCGTGAAATAGGACTGCTTCTCAAGAGGCATTTAAATAAATAGACACCCCCTCATCTCTTGAAAAATACAATCACCATTCTTTCTGGACAAAACTCTCCTTTCAGAACTCCTCTGAGAGACAGTCAGTTAATCTACTTCCTACAGCACGCAGCCTGGTGACAGACAGCATGCCATACAGCACACACATTGGAGACAAGTGGAGGTTGCTTTCGAATGCTTTGTTCATTATACACTTACTGTATATTGGACTGCACAAAACATAACCCTGCAACTAGAACAATGCTCACAATGAAGCCAAAAAACACAGGGAAATTTACCAAAGTTGAAGTTTTCTTAGAAACTCAAATCTCTGACCAGGTTTGGAAGCCGCTTGAGAGAAGCAGGGTCCAGTCTGGAGTGAACTTGGGACGATGTTATGGTCTCGAACTGGAAGTGTATTATTTATTGTACTGGGTGCCGACAATTAGCATGATGCTTTGAATACACAGTAAAGTTCAGCCTAATGTGCAAAGCTGAGAAGTGGCTCCAAACTCCCCTAGAAAGCAGGCTGTGTTTTGGGGCCATCTCAGACAAAGGCAAAGCAGTTTGGCCACCTATTCATTAGGGTGCCTCTAGAAGTCAGAAGAGGTTGAAAAATTATACAGAGGATATATTTGAAATTTGTGGTTTTGCATGAATTTGTCCTGAAACCAAGCAACAAGCTGGTGATTTCTAGTGGAGAGGAAGGCCATAAACACAGGCCGATTGAAACTAAGGGGACGTCTACACTCAGAGCTGGGATTGTGATTCCCAGCATGTGTAGACACACTAGTGAGACCTCTCTGCAAGCTAGTACACTAAAAGTAGGAGTGTAACTGGGGAAGCATGGTCAGCAGGTGAGCAGCAAAGCTAGCTTCTCCGATAACAAACCTGCCTGAACACCATGGGTACTCGGCACTCGCTGCTTCCTGTGCTCCCGAGGCTACACAAATACTCTAGTATGCTAGCTCCAAACAGAGACATACCCTAAAACAACTGATTGAACACACAAACCGCCAACTTTTGAACAATTCCATGAATAACCCGATCATACACAGATTCTGATGAGCTCACTCACTGGAAATGAAGACATTCACACATTGGGAGTCTAATGATTCTGGATGATTTGTCCACAACTTGGGGGCTCCGTTACAAAAGTTTCACAATTTTCTGCTCTGGGGCAGAATATTACACTATGCATTTTCATCTCTGATGAAGATACTCTCCATTAGACCTGGGCCAATATTGGCTAGCTGCATGTGGGAACATTCGTTAAGATAAGCCACAAACTTGCTTTGATGGAATTCGTGACATTTTTTGTATTCCTTTCCTACAAGTGTGGTTGTGAGAATGTCTCAGGAAAGACAGGAACTTTGTGAAATACATCTGCAGGCCTGCGGTTTCAACGGAAGTCTTAGCCATCTTGAAATCTCTGTCACCTCTCTCTTTCTGTTGTGGTCATCCAGACAGAAGCAAAAACAATACCAGAACGCAACTGACCAACCACACATCACAAAGAGCAAATAGTTGCTGAAAATCACACAGGATGAAATCTGTTAATTAGGGTAAACCCATAGTACCTCCGCTGACATCAATGGAACAGAATTATCCTGGATTTACCCCGATGTAACTGAGATCAGAATCTGGCCTTGCAGTACCATTCCTTTACTGAATTTAACGGAAGATTTCTCAGGGTAAAGTGCACAGGATCAAGCCCGATGGTATTTACTCCAGTAACATTTATTCTTTTCTTTTTGCTCAGCCCATATTTCAGTCCCAGGTCAGATTTGCATTGGAACATAAAGTCACTGCCCATGAGAGATTCTGGGTCAAATGAGAACTTGATCCATTTATTTCAACAGTCCTTTGTTTAGACAGTAATATCTGGCACAGCAGAGAGAAATCCATAATTAAAGATCTGTCCAGAGACACCACACTGGCTCAGTGTTTTTGCTCCCTGTAATGATGGCCAGGGTGCCATTTTCACTTTCCAGAGCAGCTCTTGAGTTTGTAGGACATTTCTAAGGCAAAGATGATTACGCTGGAAATGTGCACATCACATTCAAAAGCCACTAATTGCATCCTTCCTGTGCCATGCTCTGCATAACCTGCCTGCAGCAGGAATTTGCAAAAAGGAAATGTAGTTCTAGGATTAAAGAGGGGAGATGGAGATTCAGATACTCCCTTTGTCAAGTCACAGAGGGCCTCAAGCTTCTATCTCCATGTGAACGGGAGATCTGAGCCCCTGACTAGACCAACCACAATTGACTTTATTTTTCCATTAATACACTTTGATCTCCTGACAGGTAAGGAGAGAGCTTACCAGTGAGAAACTGACAAGCTCATAGCCTAAAGGACTGGTCTCTGCATTAATACACCTCTGCCTCGATAGAACGCTGTCCTCGGGAGCCAAAAAATCTTACTGCGTTATAGGTGAAACCGCGTTATATCGAACTTGGTTTGATCCACCGGAGTGCGCAGCCCCACCCCCCCGGAGCGCTGCTTTACCGTGTTATATCCGAATTTGTGTTATATCGGGTCGTGTTATATTGGGGTAGAGGTGTGTAGCTGCTTTCTTAGGATCTGCTCCAAAGCCAATTGAAGTCCATTGAAAGACTCCCACTGACTTCAACGGCCTTTGGATCAGATCCTTATTCTCTACTCTCCAGACGAACTGGGAAAGAGAGCGTGTTAGCATGGTAACGTGCACACATAGACCACCGAGTGATGAAGCGCTGCTGCTGTTCCTGCTGAGGGCTTTTGACCCCAAGCAAATCTGGAAAAACAGCTCATGCCCCTCCTTTCTCTACCAGCGAGGTGGATTCAAAAGCCACCGGGGCAACCCCTCAATGTGTCCAGTTTATTTATGTGCCTCCTTAAATGGGAACGTCTAGCTCTTCCCTGAGGTTCCGGATTATTAACGATGTATTTGTGCTCTCTCTGTCTGTCGCTCTCTCTCAATAGCCATTTTCCCCTTTTGCCGCTTACCTGTACTTTTCCATCAGACTATGATATTTAAATAGTAACTTGAAGGGATATTGGATCAGCAGCCCAGAGAGGGACCCTACTGAAAACAATACCCAGCTGCTGTGTCAGCGGAGGAGATAACATATCACAACTCAGCCAGAGAAACCAGTTCCCACTTAGCGGATAAAGGCTGAGCACCAGGAGGATCAGCAATCTCAGGGGCTAGGCTTGCATAAAATTCTCCTGACGGTATGTCGCTGGGCAGCATAATGGTTTGACTCTCTATCTTCTCCCCTTCATTTCCTGGCTTTCCCTTTGTGATTGATCACATTCAGTCTCCCTGTCATTCTGCACCGACTCAGTGCTCGTCACAAAGTCCTCAATGTGTCCTACCTAACCCTTTCCAACATCAGATGGCAGGCCACAGCCTGCGCTGGGTTACGCCTGTGTGACTGCATGGAAGACAAGGTGGCGATTTCGCCCTGTGCTAGCTCTGCTGATGCAGAATGGACCAAACACAAAGGTTTGGGATGGCTCAGGAACGTTGCCCTGCGTCTAACTGCTCATCCAAATGATTAACAGAGAAGAAGGATAGTCCAGTGGTTAGAGCAGTAGCCTAAGGCTTGTCTAAGCAAACAGTCAGTTTGCAGCAAGCTGGGGTGTCACTCTACCCTGCACTAGCGTGTCCTGCATTAAGTGTCTGTCTGGTTTCTGCTGCCACACACCAAAAGTTTCCTAGGGTGCTTTGAGCTACCCCATTTCAAAGCAGGGCAGAGCAAAGGGCACTAGGGAATTTGTTGTGCATGGCAGCATGGTTCACACAGACACTTGATGCGGGGCACGCCAGTGCGGGGTAGATTGACACCCCAGCTTGCAGCCAACTGAGGCCTAGTCTGCACTTAAAAGTTAGGTGACTATAGCTCTGGCAGTCAGGGGTGTGAACATTATCTGAGCACCTCACAAGCTTCAGTGTGAGTAGTGGGGGCCATGTAGAAACCTATGGCAGACAGCTGGAAAGGGGGTAGGGGAGAAATCACACCAGAGCAGATTTTCTTACTTCCAGATGGACTGGAAGCACCAGGCCACTTGGGATTGGGGATGGGGTATTGGGTCCTCCCCTTTTATTTAATCTGAAAAACAAAAGAGGTGTCAGGTAGCCTTACAAAACCACTCAGCCTGAAGCCTAGCTACTACCAAGATGGATATGCCCTTTAAATACCTGAACCAGATCCATCAGACAGCTGGCTGGCCCAGAACGTGCCATGCACAGGTGTTAGGCATGGGTTTATTTAATACCTTTATTAATGATAATAAGGGGAAAGGCCTAACCACTGGACTATAGAGTCAAGCTCACACTCTCTGACCCAATGTGTATTTCATTATTTATACACAGTAGAGCAGCTTCAACAGGAGCGACAGTAGAGGATCCCAAGATGCAGTGGCTATAGCACTCACCTAAGAAGTAGGAGACCTGGGTTCAAATACCTTTGCTACATCAGGTAGGAGGGGAATTGAACCAGAGTCTCCTTCCTCCCAGGTGAGTACCCTAACCACTGGCCTCTGGGTTCTAGCAGAGACCTGCTCCTCCCCCTGCCATTTTGCCTGGAGCTAGGTGTGTGTTAAGAACACCTACCACACTGGGCCCCATGGCAAGATGGCTGTTGTCTATCTCCGCCTGGTTTGAGGATCCCACTGAGGCCCTCGGGATAGGTCTACACACCCGCGGCTGGCCCATTTCAGCTGACTCAGGCTTGCGGGACTCGGACTACAGGGCTGTAAAACTGCAGTGTAGACGTTCGGGCTGGAGGCTGAGCTCTGGGGGCTCGCAAGTGGGGAGGGTCCCAGGCTCCAGCCCAAGCCCAAACGTCTACACAGCAATTTTACAGCCCCACAGCCTGAGCCCCGTGAGCCCAAGTCAGCTGACCTGGGGCAGCCACGGGTGTTTAACTACAGTGCAGACAGACCCTTACATGCGAGATAGGTGCCTAGAGTGAGGTGTCCAGTGGCAGGCACTTAGACAACACGGGAACTTTTCTGGCCAAGGGATTCAGGTGCCCCCAGAGTTTGGCGGAAGCTTAGTGGGGGTTTTGAGGCAAAGCGGTGCCTAAATCTGGGCTTAGGTGCCTAAAGTGGGAGCTAGGCAACTAAATCCTTTTGCAGATGTGGGGATCAGTGATTACAGCCTGGGCGTCGGAGACAGGAAAGCGGGGTTCTATTCTCAACTCTGCTCTCAATTCAAATCAATATGGGAGAGATTGGCACAGCCCTGAGCAAGGGGTGAGGCATCAGCTATGTTAGCCCCTGCGTGTACTGTGCCTTAGAAACCCCCATTCCTCAAATCAACTCTTCTCCTGCTTCCTCCTGGCTCCCTGGAGGTAATAATTTACAGCTGGCCTTTACCAACAAGTTCCTACCCACCCCACACAGGTTGGGGAGTCCGAAGGGTGAAGCCAAGCTTTGCACTGTCACACAGGCCTATGTGAATCTAGGTTTAGGCAAGCTGACCATCTTCACCATGCCTCTGTTTCTCTGCCTGTGAAATGGGGATAATGATACTTCCCTGCCTAGGGAGGGGGCGATGTATTCACAAATCCTAGAATCGTGCTTTGAGCTCCCTGGATGGAAGGCACAGAGCAATAAGATAGCAACAGAAACACCACCAACAAATAAATCAGGTCTTGTCCTAGCAACGATCTCCAAGTCACGATCACCTTAAAGAATTTGAAGGGGGGGAGGGCGGGAAACCCCAGCACTTCATTAATTTACATTGGTGCAAAATCTGAGTACTGCTAACTAATTATCACACTTCATTTGGCTCACCTCCACTTCACCGACACAAACGGTCGCACTCCAACTATGGCATTGTTGACTACACTGATGATCTGACACAGAGCTTCTCTCTAATGCTGCTCTGCAGCTACCCAGGCTGGTGCTGCTGCACTTTCCGAGAGCAGCTAGTCCAGAAGCTAAGCACCTGCAGTTGCCATGGATTAGTTTTGCTGCAGAATAAAAGGACGCCCTAATTGAGAAGTGTCTGATTTTACTCTACTACTTTCTCTGCCGTGCATTTTGGTACAAAGAAAGCGTCATAGCAACACAGCCAGGGAAGGCAGTTTCTGATAGTTAAAATAGAAGCTTGGGAGTAAGGAATTCTGGACTTTATCCCTGGCCCTGACACTGATTCACTGTCTGTCCCATAGGCAAGTAACTTAACTGCTCTGTGCCTCAGTTTCTCCACCTGTAAAATGAAGAAATACTTAACTAAGGACGATGTTGTGAGGATTGATTAACGGATGTTTATGAAGCACTTTGAGATACTTTGATTAATAGAGCTATTATGGGCTTCAGTTCTACAACCCTTCACTCACTGAAGTCAACAGGATTACTCAGGTGTGTAAGGGTTTGCAGGCTCAAGTCCATGTACTCATCCATATTCCATGGGGAATCTGTATAATGAAACACCCTCTTTTCACACAGGAAGGAAAAAAATTGCTCTAGTCCCACAAATTTGTCTTCAGAAAGATAAGATGCAACACAAAGGCCTGAGTTAACTGTAGCAGTTGAGAATTCCCAGCTCTCTGGAGACTTATGAGAATTTCCACCTTTTCAACCTGGAAAGGATTAGAGCTGACTGAAAAACACTGTGGAAAATTCATGAAGTTTGGGGGGACGAGGAGGGGAGGAAACCACTTTCCTTCCTGATTCTCATCAACAGTTGAAATTTTGTCAAAATGTAGGTATGTTGACCATTTCTACATGTTACTTGAAATACAGCCGGGGAGGGGGGGGGGGAGGGATTTTCCCAGAAAAATCCTCAGAGTCCATAGTTCTACAATCAAAGCATTGTAGGATGAAGGTTTGCATGTGGTACCATAGATGTAGATATGTTTTGGACCTTGTTAAATTCTGTAGTGTGGGCCTGTGTGTTGACATCGAGGGCAGATTATTTTGGCCCATTCATTTCCCCACCTATGGGCCGTTATAATATCTAACTTGTATACAGTGATTTTCATCAGTAGATCTGAAAGCACCCTACAAAGGAGCATCATTACCCCCATTTTATAGATGGGGCAACTGAGGCAGACAAAGGTGAAATGCCTTGCCCAAGGTCATGCAATAGGCCAGTGACAGAGCTGTCCCAGAACAGTACCCAATTCACTCTGCCTTTCTGTAAGCATTGCTGATTATCACAAGAGTTGCCATAAAAAAAAAAAAGGGAAAACTGCTCTTTCAATGAAGATTAACTATCCATTAAAACACATTGAAATTCGTCATTTTTCAGGGGATCGTTTGAGCTACATTCTCATTGTTTTACATATTGTCATTTTTGAGATCATCTGTTTCCACATGATTGCTAATTATGCTGCAATAACCAGGAGCCTCTGACTCCAACAGGACTGCTGAGCTAGGGTTGCCAACTTGGAGTGTCCAGTTTTTAAATATTACCAACAGGAGTGCCAGAACCTCCCCCACTCCACCCTTTCCCCTCACGGCCCTGCCCCGCCTTTTCCCTAGAGGCCCCCCCACTCCCTCCACTTGGGTCAGGAGGGACTCTCCTACGGAGCCAGGGCAGGGAGTTGCAGCCACCCAACACAAGTAGGAGGCGGCCCTGGCTGAGTAGGGGCTGGCCAGGTGATGACCCAGCACCTCCCTACCTACCTCACCCGCAGTAACTGGACATTGGGTGCCCATCTGACCAGACTCTGTGAAATCCCCTTTTCAACTGGAAGTTCCAGTAAAAAATAAGGCACCTGGTCACCCTAGACTGCTCGTGGAATAGCTACTCACCAACGTAAAGGGCTCCTAGTCTGATCCTATATTGGCAGAATCAACATTTACACGTAAAGAACAGCATGAACAATTTTATTATCATGCACCAATATTCCATCCAAACGCTTCATAAAATCCTGGGATCTATAATGTGTAGATTAAAAAAAAAAACCCTCATCAGTGCTTGCGATGCAAAAATCTATAACTAATATTTTCAACACAGACATACACGTTTCAAGCATTACAGAAAGAAGTCCAAAAATCAGGTTTACCCATATAGGTCATTCTATTGAATGCAACAGGGCTACTCTGAGGAGGGCTACTCTTGTGTGTAAGAGGCTCAGAATCAGGCCCCTTGGTTTTTATTGAAAATAGGCATCCCAAAGAGGTTCTAACAGATGCAGCCCCAGGGGTACTGCAACTGTGTCACATTTGAAAGGAAAACAAAAATCTGTTTTATATTGTTAAAGCTGCCCAGGATGCACGTGAATTTTTCCCCTTGGGTAAGGAACCCTGGCCAGTGTAACAGCTTGTGGGTGAGAGAGGGAGAGCGCTGAGCATGTGTGTGCATGAATGTAGTGAGGGAGGGTGGAGGGAGTTCAAGTCCTATTTATACATCTCTGTCAGATCACAGGGGAGAGGGAAATGGCAGCTTCTGGTGAGCCCTGACTCACAGGACACATTCACAGACAGATTTTGGAACTGCAAAAGATCTTCATTTGCCTCTCCCAAGCTGCGCAGATTGGAGAGGCAGACTCCGTGGGAGCTGGCAGCTCCAAACAAGTCTGTCTGCTGCATATCTTGATGTTGGCCACTTGCTATTGTTTAAACTCCAGCTCAAAATCTCTCCCCACTCCAAAAATAAATCAATCAATCAAAAGGCACCCAGATAAGACTGACACACACAGCTACAGCCACTAAGGCTGGATTCTGAAGGCTGTTTCTTAAAGCAACCAGCCTCTGCAAGGCTGATTTCAGAGATTCCATGCAGCTAGGAAGTCTTTAAATAGAACTATTGCCCAGTAACACTAATAAATCAGCAGCCATGAGAGATTGTGATTTCACTCCAGTTTGGGTTTGTTATCCTAGAAACGCTCACATTTTATAGTAAGGTTCAATTTAGAAATAGTTATAAATGAATATTGATTACATCAGACATTAATATTAATAATGATTACTAGATGTTAGCAGCACATTACCAATATGAGTAGTGTGTGTTATATATGGGGATTAATACACCAGCAGGTCTTTTACAAGCAAGCTGTTGAACTCTAACAATTGATTAATAGTATTTTATGACATCCATGAACCATGTATTAATCTTTTACAAACTATTTGTAAATGTATCCTTATTTTAAAAAGCCCAGATTTATTCAGTGATCTGAAATGGGAGATTATATTGCATAAAAATACCCATAACAGACATAACCACAGATGCTGTGACTTTAATATTCTCATTGACTTCAGTTTACAAGACAGGAAACTCAATACAGAGGGGAGATTCTGCTACAGTCACTACACATGGAGGTGTGCAGTGCAGGGAGATATATGGGGGTGGGGGAAATCACTCTGTCTTGATTTCAGTGGCTTTTACAACAGCACTGCCATTTTGTTTAGGAAATTCTGAGAACTGTGCCAAAACCACAAAGCCATCCAGTATCCATGAAAACAGTCTGATGCACCACACATACGGCAGGATATTGTGACTAAGCAAACTTATTGCAGAGTCATAACCAGGGGTTGTGAGTGCTCCGCACCCAGAGGTTTTGCCTCAGTTTGCTTGGTAAAGGACTACAGTGTAGGTTTCTGCTTAAGCCACAAAAAGAAACAACACCACTTTGCATTTACATGGCAACTGGCCTCTAAGGAGAAAGGCATAACAAGAACCAGTGGCTGGATACCTAAAGCCGGACACAGTCAATTAGAAATAATTTTTTTAATCCTGAAGGCAATTAACCACTGGAAAAAAGCTACCAAGAGAGTGGTGTATTCCCCATCTCCTGCTATCTTCAAAGCAAGACCGCAGGCCTATCTGGAAGATATGCTTTAGACAAACACAAGTAATTGGGCTCAATGCATAGGTACCTGGGTGAAATTCTTTGGCCTATGTGATGCAGGAGCTCAGACTAGCTGATCTAATCCTTCTGGCCTCACAATCTCATTGTGCTATGCAAACAGTCATTACACTTCAGGTTACCCTGGGAAATAGGTATGATGCCCATGTATCAGATAGGCAAACTGCTCCACAGAGCTAAACTGAATCACTGAAAGTCACAGGCAGGGGCGGCTCTAGGCACCAGCAAAACAAGCTGGTGCCTAGGGCGGCAAAATCTAGGGGGCGGCAAAAGGCTGGGGCCCCAGCTCATCCTGCCGCTGCGAGCCCATCCCCTGCCGCCGGCGGGGGGGCGGGGGGGGCGGCAGGCTCGGCTGGCGGACCTGCCGCAGTCATGCCTGCGGGAGGTTCGCCGGAGCCCCGGGACGACTGGACCTGCCGCAGGCATGACTGCGGAGGGGGCGCTCGTCCCGCGGCTCGGCTGGACCTCCCGCAGGCATGACTGCGGCAGCTCAAGTGGAGCCAAGGTCCAGCCAAGCCGCGCGACCAGCGGACCCTCTGCAGGCCGCTGCTCCCGCGGCTCCGGGGCGCCTCCCGCGCATGACTGCTTGGGGCGGCCAAAACGGTAGAGCCGCCCCTGGTCACAGGCAAGACAGTCCCAGTCTCCTGCTTTAACAGTGAAGCCATAGTCCCACACGAGCTATGGGAAGTGTGAGTGAGGGGTAGGGTCTGCTGGCCGTCCAATGGTTACTGATGTATGGTTCTACTCTGAAAAGTACCTGTAGATGCATGGCGGCGGGGAGGGGGAAGAAGAGTTCCCGGTTTATCACCCCCAATACCTTCTGTATCAAGTGCGCTCAGTTTATGAGGGACATGGATTAGCGGTAAAGCTTGGGAAAGAACAGTTAGGGATCCAGTTGATTCCCTGACTGAGAACTACATGGGCACGTGCTTGTGTCCAGGCAGGTCTCAATACAAAATCATTCTGTGTCCTAAAATGTACAAAAATTAGTGCAAAATTCACAACAGACTCCAAGACTCTAGAATCCCATTTCCTATGCAGATGATCCGTTCCCAGTACTATAAACACTAACACGTGCTACTTCATTACACACTATAGGGGCTACACACTCATTGCTATACAACATAATTAGTCAAGTTAAAATATAAAGTTGTAAGTGAATGTGGAGGTCTCATAACACACTGGAACTCTATAATCAACATGGTTCCTAACGCCAACCCAATCAATCCTTTAATTGACATGCATAACAATATTCTACCTGCCAGCTCAGTACTCCATAGAATTCTAACATAATGTCCGGGGACGGGGATTCAGTTCCTTTCAGAACCTTTATTACTTATTTAATAGACAATGTATAAAACTGACAGTCAAGTCTCACAGCATGTTTCCACTGAAGATCAAGACAAGGGGTGAAGTTAATTTTGAGCAGTGTAAATTGAGAACAATGAGAGAAAGCGATGAAAGATTATATGGCACTGGGGACCTTGTTACAAGAGTGTTCTTCAAAGGAGACGTCTGTGTGTATGGTTGAAAAAATTACGATGAGACCATTTTCCATCAAAAAATACAGTTTTGTCAAAATTCCCATAGAACATGTTGATTTCTCTACTTTTACCCATGGAAATTTCAGTAACATTTTGATTTGAACAATGATAAAATGTTTAGATTAATTTTGTTTATTTGTACAGTAAAATATTCATGTTAATATTATAGTAATACTATATTTAATATTAAGGCTGACACAAAATCAATCAAAACATTTCAGTGGTCCTCAATTAAATCTTTTGGAACTTTTGTTCTGTGAGACATTCTGGAATGTTGTTTTTTCATTCTAATTCAGAACAATTTCCCCCCCACAAAATGTCAGAATTTCCCACAAAACGTAATTTCCACTTTCAAACCCGATCTAGGTATGTTGAAAGTTAGTGAATAGTAGTTTGCCAGTAGATGGGGCTCAAGAACATGCAGCATTATTCATAGGTGTTGTAGGGCTAATAAAAGTGGGCTTCACAGAGAGGGCTATTTGCAGTGTACTTTACATCCGTTTTTAACAGAATGGAGCAAATCTTTTAAACTGTTCATTTCCAGATTTCCTAGCATTATCAGCCAGCACCTCAGCTGATGTACACTGGCATAGATGCGTAGACTTCAGTTTGTGGATATAACAAATTTTCCCAAGTGTGCTGTTCAGAGAAGGGTGTTTTAAAAAGTGGACTAAATATTCAGGAAAAGTACCATCCAACAGATTGAAATCTGTCTACCCACAAAATAGATATGGCAGCAACGCAAGCTTATTCACTCAGTCCAGTTAATACACCCCCATCTTATTCAGGAGGGACTTTTATTATTTACTGGTATTCTGTGTGTCACTCCCCTTCCCGACATCTCACGCTGCTGCACCAACCCTTCTGTTTTTAGCATGCTAGCTCGATCGCAGCTAACACATGCATGCATCTTCCTGAGCTGGAAATTACATCCCCAGCTCTAACATACACATAGCCTAAACCCGGCTCTTTGAAAAATCAGCACAGCAGCGTTCGTTGCTGATCAGCAGCTTGTGTTCTTATATTAATCTCAGGATGAAATCTTGGCCCTGTTGACTTCAACAGGACTTTTGCCGTTGACTTCAAAAGAGCCAACGTTTTACTCTGAGAGTCCGAGTTCCAAAATTAACAACCACCCCCAAGGCCAAAAGGTAGTTCAGTCACCACGCGATTCAGTCCTGGTTGTGTCTGATGAGATGACTTCCAGTCAGGCTACAGATTTTGATTTGGACACCTGTTCACTATTGGACTGAGAACCTCAATTCATTTTACCATCAGAAGGTAACAGCTTTCAACCACTCCTGATCTGAAACAGCCACAGAGAGATTCAGAAATTCCAGATCATGTTACTAAATCCCTGAGCTACCCAACCCCCTAAACAGCAGATGTTTTAAATGAATGGCCTGACTTTCTTCCCCTCCTCCTCTTTATCAGTGGCATGCACTCACACTGCATTCTTCAGTCTTTTCAATCAATGCTTGCAGCGAAGTGTTCTCTGGACAACCCCAGTTTCAGCACCCAAACTTGCGTGCATAATTTTTTGGGCAAGCCCCTTTTTGCACATCCTTAGACTCAGATTTATGCACAGTTGGACATGATTTGATCAATCAAGTGTCAACTGTGTACATCAACCCGCATTCTATATGCCCCAGAAAGAATACCCCCCAAAACACATGTTTTGAAGATTTGGCCATCAACCATTCAGTCATTCTGTCTATCTGGGCCACCCTCTCCCATACACTCATTCTAGCTGTTTCCTGTTACAGCATAACATCATTCTGTACATAACAAACCAGCGAATAAAAACATTGAACAAAGCATTTGCTGAACTTAAGGCAAAGCCCCAGGGCTCATAAATGCTTCCCCAAAGTGCATACATAGCTCTCCAATTTACATATAAAGTGCTACAAAAACTGCATGGGAATTGGTTGGAACCAGCATGCTTTGACCCATCGATATACAATACTGCACATACCCTGAACTTCATGTCTGCTCAGTTTATCAACCACAATACTCTTCCTTTTGGCCATTCCGTTTATCTTTCTATTCTAGCCAAGCCAACGGTGTCTTTTCTTCCCCTCTTTCAGTTAATTATTATTAGCTGAGCTAACCCTCCAAAGGAACTAAGTGACAAGAACGTTCCTTTTGTTCTGTTTTAAATAATGCGCTTAGAAAAGACAGTGGACGTCACAGGAATGTATCCTGGGGTATACAGAACACAAAGGTATTGGTGCGTTTTCAAGAGTGGGGGATAGTTACTGTGTCTCGACTACTTTACACTTGTCTTTCTCCAAGCAGGCAATAGAAAAATAAACTAAGGGAGGGATTTCATCCTACACTTTAAAAAGTTTCGGACATGAACAATATCTTTTTAACGAACCTGCCTTTGCAGAATGCTACAGTAAAGCGAAGAAGCACACGCACGAAGGGGAAGCATTAGATCTCAGTCCTTTCCCTGCCAGGCCCTTGGGAATGTAAACTGTGCTGACTTGTGCCTATGAGTGTCTCGGAATTTGACAGGCAGTAGTAAGCTGCTAACAGTTGTTTTAGAGGGGGATTCAATAAATGGTTTTCTGACGTTTGCTTTGCTTTGCAATGGCCAAAAGGCCAGTTGGCATTGCTGAAGCTCTGGCATCTAACGACACCCTTAATTGGCCTCTAATGACACCCCTAAAACCATGCATACATTAATTGCTACTATTATTAGTGGGAATGGTACTTGGATGGAAAGTGCTGTAGACATGCCAACTCAAACCTCTATACAAGCCGGAGATGGGCACAAAACCACTGCCTTGAAATGAAAAACACCGAACTTGGGGGAGGTTCAGAATCTGACCTTTGATCCAGCTCTGAATTTTGTGGCTAGTCTGTGATGGTCCAAAACAAATCTTTGAATCCAAACACCACCAAGCCACAAGGATTTGAAATCCACAGCTGGATCCAAATGCTATTACTTTCTCCCATCTCTAGTAAAAGCAGTAATTAAAAGAACTTTGTACACAAAATGACCTCCTTTCTCCTACTTAAAATCCCTCCTTGGAGAATTCTTCTACAGACCCCTTTTCTGAAGAAGGACTTCTCCTAGGATCCTACACTGTCTCACGCTTGTACCTGCTCAGGATGTTCTAGTGCGGTGTTTGCTGGACTGTCCTCTAATTGAAACAGCAGCAGAGTCCATCAGTAGATTTGTACAAAAACAGCTGCACAGCTTGTGCACTCAATAAGCAATAATAACTAGAGAGACAGTTTGGTTTGTGAGCCTGGAAGTTATCCGGAGCGGGACTCGCTGTGTGACAATGGCAGAGTCACTTTGCCTCTCTGTGCCTCAGTTTTCCCATCCATAAAATTGGGATGATACAGGGATGCACTGACTGCTCAATATCATGCTCATTCATATGTAGAGTTGGGGCAGCGATGCAAAGTTTTGATAGAAAGCTAAACGCTGACAAAGTTCAGGGGGGCAAAGCCAGGGTTTTGGTTTAGCCCGCTATGGAGTTAAGGGCCAGCCATGAAATTCCTTTCTGGATATAACATAAATAATAACATGCATTTCTTCAATGTTTGGAGAGGTCTGGTTTAGGTTCAGCCCCATCTTTTGCTCATTTGTATTCACACAGCCCCTCCAGCTGTGCATAACAGATCTTACCCAGCTTAGAGGAAATTCTGTCCTGGCTGCTGGACCTGAAGAAAGGGCACCAAATGCCTCTGCCCTGCCACTCACAGGGGAACAGGCAGGGATTTGAATGGAAAGCACAAGGCGCCACTTCTGAAGATTACGCTAAAGCCCAGCTCTCTGCTCAGGAAGGGAGGTCACAACGACTCATTCCAAGGGCCCGATCCCGCTGACTTCACTCACACAAGCAGTCAGAGCAACTGACTTGGGAAAGTGCAGCACGAGCAAGTGCAGCACCTTTGGGCTGGAGACAAGTTTTGGACCCTTTCCTCACACTGTTTCTGGGGCAGCCCTGGAGTTCTGGTCAGGGCTGGCTCCAGCGTTTTTGCCGCCCCAAGCAGCAAAAAGAAAAGAAAGAAAGAAAAAAAAAAAAGCCGTGATCGCGATCTGCAGCTCTACCGCCGCCGCTTCAGTCTTCGGCAGCAATTCGGTGGCTGGTCCTTCACTCCGACAGGGAATGAGGGACCCGCTGCCGAATTGCCACCGAAGACCCGGAAGTGTCGCCCCTCACTGTTGGCCACCCCAAGCAGCTGTCTGCTGGGCTGGTGCCTGGAACCGGCCCTGGTTCTGGTGTACAAGAAAGAGAGGGCTCTGGGCCTGAGGTGCAGCCTGGGGTTATTCTTCCCTCCTTGCAGGGGTGTGAGGATAAAGAGCTGGCGAACAACACAAGGCAGCATCATAAAAAGGAAGCCATACAGATTGGAACACACGCTACAAATGACTCACTCAGTAGACATCCAAGTGGGTTATTAGCTTGTCTCTACAGCCTGAGTGACCTACCGGGAGCCCCTGCCAACTGAAACATCAAGCCCAGCTGGCAAAGGAAAGGATAAAGACCTGTTAAGGGCCCAACCTACCCCTGGTCTGTCAATCCTGTGGCGGAGGTGGGCCTTTTGTTCTGGGGAGCTCCACCCACCATCCCAGGATTTCAATAGGCCAGATTCTTTCCAGACAAACTGGTGGAACTCATTTCCCCAACCCCAGCCCTTACAGAAACTGCTTTACCCATCATCCCTTGCTGGGGACTTGTCAGATAAAGAGGCAAGGATGTTCATATGCCCTTTACGCTTGCCGTCTATTCAGATGCCAGCCGGAGTATCTGAGACTATAACCTAGGAGGCTGCTTGCCCTCTCTGATTGCCACCTTGCCACTCTGTGATTTGTGACCCAGAACAACTGTTACCAGCTTGCATGCATTTGTGCAAGGCAGCATGGCACTGCTTTCCCCTGGGGCTTTGGTACCATACGGCTTTGGGAAGGATTTTATGTGCACTGCAGCCTTCACTTTGAAGGGTCTGGAGACTCAGGAGGATAGCTTTAAATTGTGCTGTTTGTAGTGCAGGCTGCAGTTTGGACTTGTCAATCCTGAGAGCATCCATTTAATTTCTTTTTATTTCAGGGCTCAAAAACCCTGATGACAGCAAGGGAGAGAGAGGGTCTAATGGGATGCTGTGTAGCCTATAGGATTAACCTGCTTGCTTGCATTATATATCTTTTCTTATAGTTTAAGTATTTGGTTTATTGTAATAGATTTATAGATTTATATTAAAGTAACTTTGGCTGTAATGCAAGAGACCTACAGGCCATATCCTGTATGTTAAGCTAATGCAAAGTTACCATATCTATATTAAGACCTTTTACCCAGAAAGTAAAGTTGACCTTCATCTTGTTACCTAAATAGATAAGTACCCATGCTGTGTCTAGGGCCTTTTATCTAGACCAATAGACAATGGAAGAATGGCGGGGGAGGGGGTTTCAATTTGTACCCACAGACTTAACCGGTACACCACAAGAAAACCTATGGGCATACGTACAGGTCATCAATACGCACAAACATGCTAGCTTATGGGATAAGCGTACCCTAACATTGTGTGGGTGAGGAATGACATTTGGGCATAGGAGGAAGGATTTCCGGCACTTGTGCCCTATGAAAGAGGTGACCCACCTCACTAGAGTACCCACTCTTTCATTCTCACTTACATTGTATATCTACTCTCTCTCTCTGTCTATTCTGTCTATCTCTGATGACTCCTACTAGTAGTAGGCTGTACTTGTTCTTCTTAAACTTTCAGTTTCAAGGGAACTAGCTCAGTTTCCCTACGTTTTTATTCTTAGTTTATTAGGTTTTGATTTTAAGTTTAACGTAGTCAAGTAAACCCTAAGTAGCATTAGCTTTTTCTAAGCACTGCATCCCCCACTCAAGAATTGAGAAACCTGAACTGCAAGGCTGGTCCTGTGTCTCTTACCATCAGGTTATCAAGGAAGGGTGTGGGTATATTAACCAAAGCTTTGTTGCATATAATACTATATTATCATATGTATCTTTTGAATAGCAGTAATGCAATTGTAACTTTGTAACTCTGAGTATTTTACCATTTACTTACTATTATTGATTTTAACAAAAAGTCTTTCAGGCTACATCTGTCTCAGGGTGAGCTTCCTGTCATACCCCCAAGGGTCCTTTGTAAATTCTGTGGAGCCTGATTTGGGACAAGAACTTTTATCTTCTGTGGGCTTGGCTACACTTACAAATTTGCAGCGCTGCAGCAGGGTGTGAAAACACACCCTCTCCAGCGCTGCAAATTGCGGCGCTGCAAAGCGCCAGTGTGGTCAAAGCCCCAGCGCTGGGAGCGCGGCTCCCAGCGCTGTCCGTTATTCCCCACAGGGAGGTGGAGTATGGACAGCGCTGGGAGAGCTTTCTCCCAGCGCCGGCGCTTTGACTACACTTAGCGCTTCAAAGCGCTGCCATGGCAGCGCTACCGCGGCAGCGCTTTGAAGCGCTAAGTGTAGCCACAGCCTGTGATACAGAAGGGCCAGGGAGCAGTGGGAGAGTGGTCGAGGGGAAGTACATAAACCCTAGGCTAATTAAGGTGTGGTTCCTTGTAGACTAGGGAGGGTTGCTACAGGTTAATTGGAGCACCTGTAGTCAATTAAGGCCCTGTTAGCAACCTAATGAAAAAACCCTGCTTCAGGCAGTCAAGGAGGAAGGAGAGAGGATGGGAGTCTGGAGAGATGCTGTGAGACTTGGACAATCAGAGTAAGGGAGACTCCCTTCCCCAGTGTTTAAGGACTGAAGGTACCCCACCCAAGGGGGAAGAGGGTAATAACCTGCAGGGGTTGAGAGGAGCTGGGGCTCAGAGTAAGGAGCAAACCCAGACCTGTCCCCTGCTTCCCTCCTTTACCACCTTCTGGGGCCACTAGTGGGGCCTTTGGTGCCCCAAGAGCAGGGGCCGGGGGTGGTATCTTAGCCCCCACCAAGAAAAGTGCAGGACCCACGATACTACATTGGCCATCTTGTCACACTTCTGATCAAACAGATTGGTGAGCCTAAGACCCATACTAATTACTATTAATTGTTTTTATTTATTAAATAAAACTGATAAATTATATTAATATTAACACATCCTAAATCCCGCTGCAGCTGAGAATGCTTGAGTTCTAACCCCAGTGCTGATGCCAACTCCCAAGAGCCTTCCTTAGTGTACTATACAATCAAGTAATTTCTATGCCTATTTTACAGATGGGTAAACATCAGTTAAGCAACCTGTCCAAAGTCAGCAGCAGAGCTAGGACTAGAACCTGGGAATTCTAGGTCCTAAGCTAAACATCAGGTCACCTTTACTTTCTGATCACCTACTTTCACTACCAAAGCAAGTCTTTCCTGCAGGATTCCTTCTCTCAAGTGTGGCCATGCACATCTCCCATGATTGCCTTATGGGGAGCAAAATCCAAGCATAGTGAGGCAGTGTGGCTTAGTAGATAATGCACCTAGGGGGCCCCAAAGGCCTTAAGCTCTCGTCCTGCACTGTCAGTAAACTGCTGTATGACCTTCAGTCCTGCTTTACCACTGTTTCTTTCTCTTGTCTACTTATAAACCCCTCTGGGCAAAGACGGCCTCTCACTCTGTGTTCGTACAGCATTTAACACAATGGGGCCCTCTGCTCAGTGCTACTGTTATGCAAATAATCAACAATCACAGGTGATGTGTGCATACTGATGGCTTGTACCAAAATCACTGCTAATTTTCAAAGCCTTCTGACTATCCCCATTCACCTCCACTAGGGACTGGGGCAGCATTTGAAATGTCTCCTTAAAGCGACACTCTGCCAATTACTTTTGCACTGGATGTTGTTATCCTATAACAGCAGTTTTTAACCTGTGATCCTCAGAGCCCCTAGGGGTCTGCTGACTATGCCTAAGATTTCCAAAGGGGCCCACTCCTGCATTTGAAATTTTTTAGGGGTCTGCAAATGAAAAATGGTTGAAAACCATTGTACTATATTGATTTTGTCCATTTCTATTTTAATAACACAAGAAGATAAGAACAGCCACACTGGGTCAGACCAAAGGTCCATCTAGCTCAGTATCCTGTCTTCCAACAGTGGCCAATGCCAGGTGCCCCAGAGGGAATGAACAGAACAGGTAATCATCAAGTGATCCATTCCCTGCATGCATTGATTTCCCCAACCCCCCCCAAATTTAAAGGGGGCTGCAATTACCAGTCAGTTTTTTTTATTTACTTATTGCTTAAATTCACTTGTATACTAGCATCATCAGGTGGGGTGGTACAGCTCTGGGAATAATGGAGGTTGCTACTGCATAAACAGAAATGCTGGGACAGTTTTGGCAAAATGTTGGATGATTTTAATATGATCAGCGATGGAATTTTAGATATAAAGAGAAATATTTATAATCCAGCCATTATTCTTCACTAGATTATAAGAGCTGTAAGATAAATCAAAGCTTGAGCCTAAACTCTTTCAGACTGCTACATATCATTGCTCCCCTTTTCATCTTGTGCTATGTGAACTTTCTCCCGAAACCAGTGGCACAGTCACTCAAAAGAAGAGACAGGTCCTAGAGACTGGACCAATTGAAATTCTAAAGTTTAAGAGGTCAGGCAGGCAATCAGGGAAAGGTCAGAGCAAACGGAGGTGTATGTTTCTGTTCATAGCTATTTGCCAAAACAATATCTGTAATTTACTGTTGCTATTAACACTGAGAGGTACTTAACAGGCTGTGTTTTGTAGCAGTTACAGCTAAGAAATGGGAGTCGAGACTCACGGGTACTATTCCTTGCTCTGCTACTTGCTCACTGTATGGCCTTTGATGAATTACTTTAATCTCTCAGGCTGGAGTTTTCAACAGCGTTCTGGATTGGCCTAACTCTGCTCCCACTGACTAGACAATCTAATGGTCCCTTCTGGCCTTAAACTCTGACTCTTCCAAATTTACATAGACATTCCTCACTGATGAATCTCCTGACATGTGACCCTTTCCCTTGACTTGACTGTTCCTGAAGCTCCTCTCCTTTTGGAAGGTGGTCCGGGTCAGTTTTTAGAAGCTGACTGTTTGAGTACCTGACAGTAGGAATTCAAAGCCCAGCATCCTTGATAGCTCTTGGCCTTTCATAGAAGATAGGCTAATCTTTGGTTGATATTTAACTGAGCTTTGTAGCTGCCATACATGACCTCCTGCCATGTATTGTTATGACCTTTCTGTTTCATTTGTGAATTTATTTGATATTTCTGAGATTTTTGGTTCCTGCACAGAGGATGGAACCAGGAGTCCTACCAGCGGGGGCGAGGTATAGTTCTCCCTAGACTGTACACTGTGTCCTTAAATAGCACCCAAGGATTGCAAAGTGCTTTACAAAAGGTGAGCAAGTACTGCGCTGTTATCCTCATTTGGGGGAAACTAAGGTACAGGGCAGTGAAGTGAGTTGCCTTAGGCTGCACAACAATTTAGTTGCAGAATCAGGACAGGGCCTTTCTGCCCCAGACTAATCTCACTCTATTCAATCTCCTGCCATTTCACAGCAAGCATTAGGTTGTTGGCATTGAGCTGGTTACCACACCAAGCCTTGGTGACGTGTGTGAAGACAACACTTTCCATACATTTGGGAACTAGCTTCACTGACCTGTGGAAGAGGGAGAGCATCTGTCACCTAAGTTCCCTGTAAGCTGCGTGGCCATGCAGCAGCCTATTTAGTGCCACTCAGGCAACCCGCCCAGAGACCTGCTGCGGCAGGAGTGCTCCGCTGGTCCTAACCTAGCCCGGCCCCCAACCTGCTGCGCGGCCATGGTGCCCCACTGATGGCCCGGCCCCAACCGCAGCCAGAGCGCACCTACCCAGGCCTGGCCCCAGCCGTAGCCGGGAAGGCACAGCCCAAACCTGGGCAGCCCGGCCCAGCCCCAGCTGCGGCTGGGACTCGGACGGCCCAGCAATGGGCCGGACCTGCCCTGGCGCCCCTCCCTTGCCCCAAACCCAGCCCCGGCCCAGACCTGCCGGGGCTGTGGCAGCACCCCCACCCCAATCCTCTGCCCCGCCCCTGAGCCCCTCTTCTCCAGCCCCACCCCAGAGTCCACACACACACCCCAGCTGGAGCCCTCACACCCCTGCACTCCAACCCTCTGCCCTACCCCAGAGTTCTAGCCGTCAGGGGTGCGGTTTTTCCATGCCACTGACTGATATAGCAAAGCTGATAAAACTTCTCAGTGTAGAAGAGGCTCGGAAGGGGCTTCTCAGAAGCCAGGAAGATCAGTGTGGAGCTGCCCCAGCGAGCTAGGAGTGAAATGCACAGGTGAGGGGCGCAGCTTTAGAGGCAGATCCACAAAGGTACTGAAGTGCCTCACTCCCATAGATCTGGGCCTTCAGAGTCTGACCGACAGAGCGCAGGGAGGCACCTCTCTCCACTCAGGTGTGAAACTTCTCCTGGGGTTCAGTACATATCCCAGGTCTCCCCCAGGAGCGCCCTAAACCATCAAGCTGTTGGGTAGTCTGGGGTAGGACTCTGTCAATCACGCTTGCGGAAGCTGGGCCACTTTGTATAAATAATTAAATGTTCAGTGGGCCAGAGGGAGAAGCAAGACATTGACTATAACCTTGCGGTTAAGGCACCCCTGTGAGGCACCGGAGTCCTGCATTCAAGTCCCTGCTTCAAATCAGACACGGGGAGGGGAGGAGGATTCAAACCTTGGTCTGCCCTATCCCAGAAGCAGGAGGAGGGCCTGAACCAATGGGCTATCGAGTATGCTGATCCAAATGTACGGATGCATGCACACCAGAATATTTCTCAGACCCCGCTGTCATTGGTATAGGTTAGGTGCATGTCTACCACAGCAGGCCCCACAGGGAATGCCTAATTTGAGAAGCCTGCCAGGGGGTTAGGTGCACAGCTGCCAACTTTCACAATAAGCCAAAAATCAAGCTAACCCCGTTTGAAAACAAGGCCAACACAAGCCAATCCCTAAGAACCACAACACTCTGTGACTAGATCCCCCCCGGTGTGCAGTCTGGGACTGTGGGGGGCCCTCTGTGCACCCCTGACTCTCTCCCCCTCTCGCCTCTGCTTTCCCCTTGCCCCTGCTTGCCGAGAGCCGGTCAAAAAAAGAAGCAACAAGCTACAAGCCAAAAACTAGCAACTCACAAGCCAATTAAGCCAAAAACAAGCCCAATTTCTGTTTTGTTTTTTTTTCGTGGGTTTGGCATGTCTGGTTAGGTGTGAACTAAGTCAATATAGTGTACTTAGATTTTCAAAAAGCATTGACAAGGTCCCTCACCAAAGGCTCTTAAGGAAACTCAGTAGCCATGTGATAAGAGGGAAGGTTCTTTCAATGGCCAGAGACTGATCCACAAAGATAAGAATAAATAGTCAGATGTCACAATGGAGAGAGGTGAACAGCAGGGTCTCCCAAGGATCTGTATTGAGATCTGTGCTATTCAACAAATTCATTAATGGTCTGGCAAAGGGGGAGAACAGTGAGGTGGACAAAGTCTGCAGATAATAGAAATCACTCAAGCTCATTAAGTCCAAAAGCTGACGGCAAAGGGATTTCACAAAACTGGTTGACTGGACAACAAACAAAATGGCAGATGAAATTCAAGATTACATGCCAAGTAACATACGTTGGAGAAAATAATCCCAACTATACATACTAAATTAGCTGTTACCACCCAAGAAAGAGATCCTGGAGCCATCATGGATAGTTCTCTGAACACTTCCTCTCAATGTGCAGCAGCAGTCAAAACAGCTAACAGATTGTTAGGAACTATTAGAAAAAGGATAGAAAATAAGACAGAAAATAACATCATGCCACTATCAATCCATGGTGTGCTCGTGCCTTGAGTACTGTCCCGCTCTGGTTGCCCCATCTCAAAAAAGGATATAGAGGAACTGGAAAAGGTTCAGAGAAGGGGAACAAAGATGATCTAGGGGGTATGGTGCAGCTTCCATAATGGGGAGAGACTAAAAAGATTAGGGTTGTTCATCTTAGGAAAGAGACAAGGAATGGGTGATATGAGAGAGGACTATTAAATCGTGACTGGCATGGAAAAAGTGAATAGAAAAGTGTTCTTTACCCTTTCCCACAAAACATAAATTGGAGGTTGGCCAATTAAATTAATAGGCAGCAGGTTTAGCATTACCAAGAAGCACTTTTCATACACCACACAACTAACCTGTGGAACTCATTGCCAGGGGCTATTGTGATGGCCAAAAGTATAACTGGGTTTAAAAAAATGGTTAAATTCATAGAGGATGGGTCCCTCAATGGCTATTAGCCAAGATAGGCAGGGACACAACTCTGTGCTCAAGGTGACCCTAAACCAGAAGCCAGGAGGTAAAAACAGAGGTGGATCACTCTATAATTGCCCTGCTCAATTCATTCCCCTGGAAGCTTTGATATGAGCCCCTCTTGGAGAAAGGATACTGGGCTAGATGGACCATAGATTCTTATGCCCACCGGTGGAAACTTCAGCATCTACAAGGTTAGGTGGTGGTGGAACAATTGTGTTGAGAATGTCAGTGGGGCCTAGACATTGGACGGAGGCACTTAAAGAGGCCCGATTGCCTCTTTTGGCACCTAAGTTCCTTTGTGGAGAGAATAGCACTTCCCTACCTCACAGGGTGTTGTAAGGATAAATAGGTTAGAGATGAGGATACTGTGGTAATGGGAGCCATATAAGTACCCAAAATAGAGAGAGATGGGCCTTTGCTATATAGAATGTACAGGCCTGAATTTGCAGTAAACCCAAAGACTGACCAACTAGATCGATCACACTCGTTCTGGTATGCAAGTGCCTACAGTCCCTCATGAAAGATATGCACGGATTTAAGGAGACAGATACACTGCCTTTAGCTCTGAATTTAACCTCCTAGGTCCCAAGGACTTGTCAAATACTTTAATTTAGTTAATTTAGTTTAATTTCAGTGTCTTTGCAGCTCAGTTTCCGCATGGCTCTTTCTGCTGCCAGTGTTCGGAGACCATAGCAACTTCAAATTAAATATCAATCACAGCATTAAGGTCAAGTAGTTTGATTCCATTAACAGGCAGCTAGATTCAACTTCCATATAATGAACAGTCTATAACCTCCTAATGATCCTGAGAATAAAACTGGGCAGTGCAGTTAGCTCTAGCATTCAATCATTGGCACCCCACTGACATAGGGGACGGCAGAATTGATTCAAAACGTCCATTCATCTGCCAAGAAATCTCATCTGAAATTATTCTGATCTGTGACAAATCTGTGTATCAATTTAAAGACAAAGCAAGAGACATGGATTTCAGCTGGGCCTTTCAGTCTTAGCTTCTAAGTCTCTCTCTCTATATATATATCTGTACCTCGCTTTTTAACTGAGGTTAGAGATTGTTTTTTCCTACTATGGGTTGACTGCCAAAAAGAAAGAATGCTCTGCTGGAGGGGATGCATGGTCTAGTGGCTAGAGCACTGGCCTGCAAATCAGGAGACCTGTGTTCTACTCCTGGGTTATGATTATTTGTATTACCATAGCTCAGGGGTGGGCAAACTTTTTGGCCTGAGGGCCACAACGGGTTTGTAAATTGTATGGCGGGACAGTTAGGGGAGGGGGTCGTGACCCAGACCCCACCTCCTATCTGTCCCCCACCCCCAAGACACCTGCCCCATCCAACCCCCCCGTTCCCTAACGCCCCCCCTCCCCGGGACCCCTGCCCCATCCACACACTCCCACTCTCTGTCCCCTGACTGCCCCTGGACCTCTGCTGCCCCATCCAACCCCTCCTCTCATTCCTGACAGCCCCCCCGGGACCCCTGCCCCATCCAACCGCCCCTTCTCCCTGTCCCCTGACTGCCCCCGGAACCCCTGCCCCTGACTTCCCTGCCGCCCCATCCAACTCCCCTCCTTCCTGACTGCCCCCCTGGACTTCTTCCCCCATTCAACCCCATGTTCCCCACCGACCGCCCCACCCCCTAGCCACACCCTGATGACCCCCCTGAACTCCCCTGCCCTCTATCCAACCCCTCCTGCTCCCTGCCCCCTTACCATGCTGCCTGGAGCACCAGCAGCTGGCGGCACTACAGCCACGCCACCCAGCTAGAGCCGGGCCACGCCGCCACCGCCACCACGCAGCACAGAGACCGGGTCAGGCCGGGCTCTGCAGCTGCGCTGCCCCAGGAGCTCACAGCCCCGCCGCCCAGAGCATTGTGCCGGAGGCGGAGCGAGCAAGCCTAAGCTGCAGGGGAGAGGGAACAGTGGGGGAGGGGCCGGGGCTAGCCTCCCAGGCCAGGAGGTCAGGGGGCAGGCAGGACGGTCCCGTGGACTGTAGTTTACCCACCTCTGCCATAGCTGCACCATTACCTAGTTATGGACCAGGACCTCATCGTGCTAGGCGCTGTACAAACACAGATCAAAAAGACTAGCCAGCTGTGTGATACATCACCTTTGTTCCCTCCTCCACATCCTTTCTTTCCCTTGTCTATTTAGATTGTATGGCTTTGGGAGCAAGGCCTGTCTCTTACTACGTGTTTGTACAACACCTACCACAATGGTGTCTCGATCTCCATGGTGGCTACTAAAGTTCTCCTTTTCTGGCCAGCTCTACTTATTGCAAAACTCTGTCATGCCAGCTGCAAATGTCCATTTTTCCACTTCCCCCACATGCATCTCCACCCTTCCTCCCATGCTGCCCTTCACACTCAGAACAGATCTGACCGCTTCCTTTGTTTTGCTGAGTCTTCAGTGGCAGGTTCAGAGCGACATGCCTACTCCAAACAACACCTTCCAACACCAGCAAAGGCTGCTGCACCTCATGGGGTAGGGTGGAATTCCCCCTGGTAAGAGGGCACGACTGCCCACCCATAGGGGCTTATGCCAAGGGAAGGTGTTTCACCACTGGGCCCATGATGGAGGGGAAATTGTAGAGGCTTTGCATTCGCACAACCTCACCCCAGGTGGACTTTCCTCTGCCAATTGCCGATACTGGTGTGAATCTGACTCGCTCATCCTCGGAGTAATCGACATGTGCAGATTAAAAATGACTAAACTCTGACGGGGTTAACCCTGCTTGCCTTATTTACAACCCCAGTTGTCCCCAAGTCCTGGGGCACATTGCACCTCTGGAGCCAGTGAGCTACGGGCTTTAGAGATGTTGTAGCTACACGATAGCTCAGTGGTTTGAGCAGTAGCCTATTAAACCCTGGGTTGTAAATTCAATCCTTGAGGGGGCCATTTAGGGCTCTAGGACAAAAATCTGTCTGGAGATTAGTCCTGTTTTGAGCACGGGTTGGACTAGATGACCTCCTGAGGTCCCTTCCAACCCTGATGTTCTAAGATCCTAGCCTCATTGATGGGAATTTTGGCATCGCCCTTTTGAAGCTGGACAGTTTGCCACCTTGGAAACACAGCTGAACTTTACTTAACCAGCATGAGGGGAATGGGATTTGACTCCCTATTGTACAGAATGTAGAAACAGCTAGCGCCACCTATTGATGGAGGGGTGGAACTGTACTTATTTGCATAGCACCAGAGATGAGCATAAAGGTGGAAACGGTGGCTATTCTACTCTTGAATTTGATGATTTCAAACTGAAAAGTGCATCAGTGCAGCACAGGACATAGCTTTATATTGGCTCAGCCCAGCACAGGCTGCAATTTTTATACTGGAGGACGAAGAAATTATCCTGAAAATTAACTACTATAACAAGAAAAGCTTGAGAGAAGGATGACTTCGAATCATAGAATCTCAGGGTTGGAAGGGACCTCAGGAGGTCATCTAGTGCAACCCCCTGCTCAAAGCAGGACCAATCCCACACTGTTATAAAACAGGAGTCCCTCAACTGACAGAGAGATCAAACTCAGGTCCCACATGTTCTACCACAGACCATCACAAGCCATGATTTTGACTCTACCATTTTGGTGACATCTGTTAAAAACCATACTTTTAGAAAAAACAAACCAACTCTAAAGCACCCATTGGAGCAATGAAGAAGCCTGTATTTCAGATGGTAAGATCATTATTTACCCCTCTTGGCACAATTATTGCATTGTTGCCTAGGTACTTTGTAGATTTTATTCACTTTGCCCTCCACAAAATATGTTCTTTTAAAAGCACTCGGCTAGTCACTCGAGCAAAGAAGAACAAACAACACAACTCCAACCTGAAAATAGCCCTTTTGTTTTTTAAATTAAAAAAAAGTCAATTCCGTTTAAAAGTGCAGACATGTTCATTAAAACGACTGTTAAAATAACGTCACGGCATCCCGTATTTATTCCCTTTCAATTACTTCAGATCTGATTTGCCCACTTAAATAAACATTATGAGCCGAATTCTGTGCTCCTGTGAGATGACCCAACGACATTGGCTCTGTACCTGCCAGCACTGCAAACAAAACCTCGGATCAGAAAGACAAAGATCTACAAATTGCAAATAAGAAACTGATCTGAAGGTCAGAACGACTGGATGAGGTGCTAGGATAACTGGGTTCTATTGTTGACCATTAATGTGATATGTGATCTTAGGCAATCTCCTGAATTATTTTGTCTCAGAATATTCATTGGTAAAATTAGTGTAATATCTAGGGCTGGTCAAAAATTTTCTGCCTACATTTTTTTTTTAAATGGAAAATTGAATTTTCAACTAATCAAAAAGAAAAGTGTCTGCTTTCTGCAGAACGTTGCAACTTTCCATTGAAAAACCTAAATCCGCTTTTCGGCTTAAATTGTCAAAAAAGTAGAAATTTTCACTAAAAAAGATATGAAAAACTCATTTTCTGACAGGATCTAGTAATAATCTGTGTTTCTCTACAATGATGTTTGTAAAGTACTTGGAGATCCTTGGATGAAAGATGATGTATAGTCAGAAATTGTCATTGTCAATAGAGATTCTGCAATCAGAATGTAGCTGTCAATTTTGCCGGATGTGCGTAAGGCAGAGTAGAACCCAGCAGGATTTTCCAGACCAGTCTTAACTCCACAGTTATAACAGGAGCAGAAGGATGAGGTAAGACCCAAATACCCACAAGAATCAGATCCAGTGAATAAGAAGGTGCTATTTTCACACAGCAGCTTTTCTGATCGTAACTGCACTGCAAAGTTTACAAAGCACTTCAGTCCTGGACTAAGAATTTCATTCCAAATTCTCAAATTAATCACCTTCTGCATAATGCACTTCTGGAATGGCCAAAGTAACTGACCCTTCGAGCCTCATACAATAATCTTCAGAAGTTCGAGAGCCACAAGATACACGCAACCTGCACCACCCCGTCTTTGCGGGGCAGAAGCCCCTAGTCCCACCACCCCACCGCAGGGCAGAAGCCCTGAGCTCCCCCAACCCACCGCCACCCAGTCTGGTAGGTGGAGAATGGGGGCATGCTTGGGGGGCTCCACAAGCCACACCAATTGTAAAAGAGCTGCATGCAGCTCATGAGCCACAGTTTGGCCACGCCTGCCATAAAGCAACACAAAGCCCCTTTGCAATAAGTGAGACAGGATAATGAAAGAACCTTTTCCCCAGGTGGCCAGAGTGACTCTTGCCGTCAGTGGCAGAACTTGCACTGACTTCAACAGGAGCCGGCTCTAGGCCAGGCATTGCCACACTTCCCTATCTCTCCAGTTGGGCTGAGTCCAGTTTAAGGAAACAGAGCAGCCAGGAGTATCTGAGGATAAAGAGACCGAGAGCTACAACCTTTCCCACCTCTTACCACACAGCACTTCTATCTTGTTGCTCAGTAGGTACAACCACTTGAAGAATTATAATCAGCACCTTCATTGTCCACAGCCACTAATAAATCCATCCTCCTCATCCCTGTGAGGCTGGTATTATTAGCTCTATTTTACAAGTGGAGAAACTAAGGCAGAGAGGTTTCAGAGTAGCAGAGTAGTTAGTCTGTATCAAAAAAAAAAAAAAAAAAAAAAAGGCACTAGAGAGAAACAAATTAATTTCATTATTTTGAGCTGAGAGCTGAGAGCTTCTTCGATGGCAGAACAGACAGACACACACACACACACACACATTATAGATACATACAAGAGAAAAGAAAAAGGTGGAAATACACAACAGGCAATCAATGATAATGAGATGAGATGAGCTTAGCAGGAAAAAAAAAAAAAAAAAACTTTGTGATGGATAATTAAGATGGCCCAAGGAGAGAGGAGAAGGGAACATATATTCAATTTTTTCAATTGGTAATGACCCAACCATTCCTTCTTTCTTTTTTTAAGTTTAATAATATTATCTAGTTATATTAATTCATTTTCAGCAGTCTTCTCTTCTCTTCTTTTTTTTTTTTTTTTTGTTGCAAAAAAACACCTTTCAAGTCTGTCACTGAGTGGTTAGAAAGGTTGAAGTGTTCTCCCACTGGTTTTTGAATGTTATGATTCCTGATGTCAGATTTGTGTCATGATTTGCCCAAAGCCACCCAGGGTGGGAACGTCAGCGCCAGGAATAGAACTCAGAATCTTGGATCTCCACCATTCTCTGTGCACATCTCGACACCAGGCCTCTCAGAGTGGCTGCTCTTATGGGCTTAAGATTGCTTTATTCTACCTGCTCGAGTAGCTCCTTTGGCAGCTTAGTCGCCTATTGATCATCCACCTTTGTAATAAAAATCCCTTCTTGCAATCCATCCTAAAGCTCCCCTTCATTAGCTTTAATTCCTGACCTCATGTGACTCTTGTACCTTGTGGTATGAATGAGCCTTGTCCTAGATCCTCGTGTGAACCCATCAAGAAGTTGTAAAGCATGATTAAGTCACCTCTCAGCTGCCTTTTTTTTTTCTCTTGCAAGGCTGAACCTATTCAGCCCTTGAAACCTGTCTTTGCAAGGCAGGCCCCTTCGCCCCTTGGAACAAACGCTGGAAAATTCTTTTTGAAAGAATCTCAGTAGGCGGCCATTTAAAAAAAAAAAAGGCAGCTGTAGCCTCTCTGTAGTGAGAGTTTCAAAAGCACCCAGCAATGGCTGGATTCTGCTCCCACTGAAGTCAATGGAAGTTTCACCAGTGGGAACAGAATCAGGCCAACCCTGAGAACTTGTGCAAATGCCACCCTACATGCATTGGTCTGGCACTGAAAGGCCCTTTATATAGACCAATAAAACCTGTCACCTGCTCACTCCTTGCCCTGCACTGCCCAGGCTTTTCTTGGAGGAGCGGAGAGGCTTTTAAAGGGTCATTTGCTCTGCTAGGACTGACCTGCAACCCGCCTCTTGGTGCCTGGATAGCACTGCACAGATCATCACTTCAGACTAACAAATCCTGTCGTGAGCCTGTACAGAGCGCTGCCACAGCCTCTCAGGGAGTCCCACCCCACAATAAGCCCCATCATTCCAGTCAAATCATCAGTCCACGCACAATTTTTTTTTTTTAAATGATGTTAATGAATTTGGGAAGGACCAGACAGAAACCAAACTCACTGGGCCTAATTCTTCCCCAGTGTAATCCCACCAAAGTCAATGGATTTTCATAAGGGATAAATCTGGCCCATTTTCTTTTGTGATTTGAAGGAAGGTTATCAGAGGTAGAAGGTTAGTGCATTATCCAACTCTGCTACCTACACAAAACATACATGCACTTTTATTTATGCCTTGGATGTAAAATAGGCAGAGCACTGAAAAAAATATTTAGCATGGGCCAAACTGACACAATAGACACCATTGCAGAAGCCTGGAATGAGGCTGAATTTCCTATGAGAACATAGGTGACTTTACCACCGTGTCTTGCGTTTCTGGGCTAAAGAACTTGACATTGTCCCTTTAAGATCTCCTGGGTTCACCCTAAGCCTGGGTCCCATTGAAGTTGGTGTAAGAAAGAAAGAAGAAAGCACAATGCTTAAATCACAACTGGTCATTTGAACCTCCTCGAGTAACTTTTTGGCCTCTAAAACACAAGAAATGTCTGACCGTGGGGGAAGCAGAGTTCAAGTCAACAAAAATCTCCATCTTGCTTCTGGGGATAAAAACTCATGAAACTCTAATTGTGAAAGATATTCTACTTGCGGCTTAGTCCATGCTAAGTGATCCTGGGTGTCTAGGTAGCAATCTCCAGTGGCTAATCTCAACCCTATACTACAGTGTGCTGTATACTGTAAACCTATCAGATACCTCACCCAGCTGCACAAACATTTGCTGGCCCTCCCAGACCAACACTCTCTCCTGATGGGCACTAAAATAAGGAAACACTTTAGGAGAAGCTTGTCCAGGTGAGGTGAGAGTGGGTCCAGTGACTGAAAAGAAAACTCGGGTTTCTGTTCCTGGCTCTGCTCCACGGTGCCTTTGGGCAAGACACACAACATTTCTGGATGCCAGCTTTGAAGAGGGGCTGATAATACTGACCTACCTCATAGAGGATATGTGAAGCTAAATTAATAAATGTCTGCCAAGCATGTTACATTCTTGGATGGAAAATACTATAGCCATGCAGCAAACTGGTACTGTGTATGTGCCCCTTTGCCCTCTAATGGAGGGGATCAGAACTACGTATTATAGGTCCTATACTGCTAACTTACAGAGGTTCTCCTTTAGCTCAAGCAGTAGCAGCTTGCGTGTGCGTGCATGTGTCTGTACAGACAAACATACCCGTGTATCATGAGGAATATGCACCTGACTCAAAAGCCAAGACAAAAATAAATCAGTACAAATTAACTGTGTTATTGCAAGCTGGACTGTCCTTCAGAGGGAAACTCTCCTTATGGGAAAAGCAGGAATATGCAATGACACTCACAATGCAAATAAGAGATCCAAGCCATGGCTCAAAGAGGATAATTTTGCCAAGGTGAAATAATACCATAATAATATCTGATACTTACATTGTACATGTCACCTAGATGCTTAGCAGATTTCAGGAGTACTTTATACTGCCTTTTTTTGACCCCTAAGTGCAATGATAAAATACTTTAAAAGTTTCCACTCTGTTTTAGATTCACTTCCAGGAGACAGCTGTAGGGCAAAAATCTGTTCTTCCTGTTAAAAGCAAGGGGAATGCAATTGAGCTCCATGGTGCTACCACAGTATCAAACCAGTGTGAGACTAGAATCAGGACTTCAGAAGAGTTACTCCAGATTTACACCCACGTAAGCGAGAGCAAAATTTGGCTCATATATTCAGTTTCTAAAACCTCCCTTGCAAAAAGGGACGTTTAATATTACAAGTGATGTAACGCCTCACTCTGCTACCACTGGCATTGACATGGTATGACATTGGAATGTGACTTCATTTGGAATACAAAATGTGAACAAGAAAACATACAGCTAAAACCACTGATTGAATCAGAGACTGTGGCCCCAATTCAGCAAAGTGCTGTTGTATGACTTAGGCCTGGTCTACACTAGTTGGGGGGATCGATCTAAGATACGCAACTTCAGCTACAAGAATAGAGTAGCTGAAGTCGACGTATCTTAGATCAAATTAAAATAACTTACTTCACATCCTCACGGCACTGGATCAACGGCCGCAGCTCCTCCGTCGACTTTGCTTCCGCCTCTCGCACTGCTGGAGTTCAGCAGTCGACGGGAGAGCAATCAGAGATTGATTTATCGCGTCAACACTACACGCGATAAATCGATCCCCGACAGATAGATCGCTACCCGCCAATCCGGCAGGTAGTATAGATGTACCCTGGGAGATGTCCCTGAACCAGAAACCTCCAAAACTGGGGATGTTTGAAATCTGGACCCAAACTCATGTTCTAATGTGGCCTAAGGCAATAAGGCACTTTATCTGCAATGGGCCGAAGTGGTACCCCAAACCTGAATATCCCCAATCCCCGGAGTTTGCATGTTAAAATACTGATCCAAACCTAGATCCACATTTCATATGTAAGGCCTCACTCTACTTGTTAATTAACAACGACAAAAAATGTATTACAAGAAAATTCCATCGTGGAGCCCTGGTGACAAATTATTCAACCTTTTGCTCAGGTTGTTATGGAATTATGTGGCCTTCCATTACAAACTGTAGTCATTCAGCTGGTCTCAGTAGTAATAGATTTGACTATTATTAATAGAATTAATATTAACACTTAAGCTGAAAACTAACTACTTAGTGGTCTGAGTTTCAGGCTGCAAATACCTAGACTCCTTGGAAACACAGATTCAAATCCCGCAAAGGTTGATGCAGTCTGAATTCCATGCATTCTACTATGAGTAGATCTGTCAGCTGAACCTATGGCAATTCAAGATCCTTTAGCATAGAGGCTTGCTCAAATGTGCTTGGCCAAAGTTTCCCTTCCCCACCGTTCTTCTGTGTATCTGTTATCTGCCACCCTTCAGCCCCCTATAGGTATAATGCTGTAAAGTGCTCTGGGTTCATTTGGTTTGGCAGGTACTGAATAAAGTCAGATATTACTATTGTTATAATATTACTTTGTCATGGACAAGTTTAATCAATCCATGGCACTGCTCTTCTTTGCATTGTGGGTCTCTCTTGAATATGCTGTGCGAGTTACAGGTCTTGATATATTACAGATGTCAATGGCAGTTTCACATGTGGAAGGAGTGCAACATATGCAATAGAAATCAGAAGAGGAGAATTTATCCCTCCTTCCCCAACCCCTGACTTTTAACTAGTATTGGGTCCTACTAGAAATATTCCTGCCAATGAGACACTTATATATACCGTATATATTAAGGACCAGAGAGTCATCCCTTCACAAGAGGTCAAAGCCTGCAGTTTTAATCACAAGTCTCGCAACATTTGATATTTCTCTTAAACCGAGAATGATGTGATTACATGGGAATATCAGCTTTCATCTGAAAACAAAAAGTAAGTTTCTAGCCCTCACGGTTGCAGTGAAAAAAGTGAAAACGTGAACCCCAAAGGCCTCAAAAATCAGAAGACAAACAACGAACCACTCCAAATCTCTCTTTCTCTAAAATCATGATTTTTAAGCCAACCTCATGATTTTGGGGGCCTGAGTGATGAGATTTGAACTTGAGGTTAGCAGCACTGCTGAGGTCCTGCAATACAGTGTGTAAACTCAGAAGACACTGTCACACTCAGACTTAGGGCGTGTCTACACTGTAATCAGAGGTTTGAGCGCAACATATGTAGACAGACCTGAGCTAGCTTTGGTCTAGCTAACTCGGATGACAATAGCAATGAAGCCGCAGCAGTGTGGCCCAGCCACTAGAGTACATACTGAGGGCTCCAAGCAACGTTGTACAGCCCCCTCGGCCACAGTTTCATGACTGTTGCTCTCTGAGCTAGCTAGAGCAAAGCAAATTTGGCTATGTCTTACATGTGCTACCGTCACACCTCTGACTGCAGTGTAGATGTACCCTGCGGGAAGTGAGTCGCATGCATGAAAGGATATTTTTACACTTAACTTGTTGCAAAGGCATCACTGAGCCCTGGTCTACACTACAAATGTAGGTCGAATTTAGCAGCGTTAGATCGATTTAACCCTGCACCCATCCACACAACGAAGCTGTTATTTTCGACTTAAAGGGCTGTTAAAATCGATTTCGGTAGTCCTCCCCTGATGAGGGGATTAGCGCTGAAATTGACCTTGCCGGGTTGAATTTAGGGTAGTGTGGTCGCAATTTGACAGTATTGGCCTCCGGGAGCTACCCCAGAGTGCTCCATTATGACCACTCTGGACAGCGCTCTCAACTCCGATGCACTGGCCAGGTAGACTGGAAAAGGCCCATGAAATTTTGAATCTCATTTCCTGTTAGGCCAGCGCGGTGATCTGCAGGTGAGTGCAGATCTCATCAGCAGAGGTGACCATGATGGAGTCCCAGAATCGCAAAAGAGCTCCAGCATGGACCGAATGGGAGGTACGGGATCTGATCGATATGTGGGGAGATGAATCCATGCTATCAGAACTCCATTCCAAAAGACAAAATGCCCAAACATTTGAAAAAATCTCAAAGGGCTTGAAGGACAGAGGCTATAATAGGGACCCACAGCACGGCCACATGAAACTTAAGGAGCTGAGGCAAGCCTACCAAAAAAACAGAAAGGCAAACGGCCGTTCCAGATCAGAGCCCCAGACATGCTGCTTCTATGACGAGCTGCATGCCATTCTAGGTGGTGCAGCCACCACTACCCCACCCCTGTGCTTTGACTCCATCAATGGAGTAGCACGCAACAGGGATCCGGGTTTTGGGGATGAGGAAGATGAGGAGGAGGAGGTTGAAGATAGCTCACAGCAAGGAAGCAGAGAAACCAGTTTCCCCAACAGCCAGGAACTGTTTCTGACCCTGGACCTGGAGTCAGTACCCCCCGAACCCACCCAAAGCTGCCTCCTGGACCCGCCAGGTGGAGAAGGGACCTCTGGTGAGTGTACCTTTGTAAATATTATACATGGTTTAAAAGCAAGTGTGTTTAATGATTAATTTGCCCTGGCATTTGCAGCCAGTACAGCTACTGGAAAAGTCTGTTAATGTGTCTGGGGATGGAGCAGAAATCCTTCAGGGACATCTCTATAAAGCTCTCCTGGATGTACTCCCAAAGCCTTTGCAAAAGGTTTCTGGGGAGGGCAGCCTTATTCCATCCTCCATGGTAGGACACTTTACCACACCAGGCCAGTAACACGTAGTCTGGAATCATTGCGTAACAAAGCATGGCAGCTTATGGTCCCAGTGTTGCTGGCATTCAAACAGCATCCATTCTTTAGCTCTCTGTATTATCCTCAGGAGAGTGATATCACTCCTGGACACCTGGTTGAAGGTGCCTATTCCTGCTGGGCTGTTTGCCTGTGGCTGAACAGAAATGTTCCCCATTGTTAGCCACGCGGTGGAAGGAGGGCTGAAGTGATCATCCCAGAGAATTGGAGGCGGGGGAAAAGAGGTTAGTTGGGTTTGTACTGCATGTTAACCCGAAAACCACAGCCCCTCCTCCTTTTACATCACCAGCCCAACGGCTGCTTGGTATGGGAAATCAGGGCGCTGCTGTTTGAAACCATTCCCACATGTTATGAAGGTTAAAGAAGCCAAAAGACTGTGTCTTACCAGGGCTGCCTGCAAGCCAAATTCTGTTGCCCGGCCCTGCGTGAAAGATCTCTCACACCAAACCGGCAAACCCTCAATAAGAGGCAAAATGAGACCTTGTACCAAAAGCACATGTGCTATGTAATGTTAACAGCAAGGTTTACCATGAAAGAGTTTACCCATTGTTCTCTAAAATGTGTCTTTTTAACTACCACTCTCCCTTTTTTTTCCTCCACCAGCTGCAAATGTTTCAATGCTCACACTATCTTCTCCTTCCCAGAGACAAGCAAAGATCAGAAGGTGAAAAAAACGCACTTGCAATGAAATGTTTTCTGAGCTCATGCAGTCCTCCCACACTGAAAGAGCCCAGCAGAATGCATGGAGGCAGACAATGTCAGAGTCCAGGAAAGCACAATATGAATGCACGGACAGGTGGCGGGCTGAAGATAATAAGTGGCGGGCTGAAGATGATAGGTAGCATCAGCTTGGTGACAGAAGGCAAGAGGCAATGCTGAGGCTACTGGAGGAACAAACTGATATGCTCTGGTGTATGGTTGAGGTTCAGGAAAGGCAGCTTGAGCACAGACTGCCCGTACAGCCCCTGTGTAGCCAACCGCCCTCCTCCCCAAGTTCCATAGCCTCCACACCCAGACGCCCAAGAACGCAGGGGGAGGAGCCTCTGGGCACACAACCACTCCACCCCAGAGGATTGCCCAAGCAACAGAAGGCTGCCATTCAATACGTTTTAAAGTGCAGTGTGGCCTTGTCCTTCCCTCCTCCCCCACCCCACCCGGTGCTTCCCTCCTCCCACACCCTCCCGGGCTACCTTGGCAGTTATCCCCCTATTTGAGTGATGAATTAATAAAGAATGGATGAATGTGAAGCAACATGACTTTATTGCCTCTGCAAGTGGTGAGCGAAGGGGGGAGGGGAGGGTGGTTAGCTTAAGGGGAAGCAGAGTGAACCAAGGGAGAGGGGGAGTTCATCAAGGAGAAACAAACAGAACTTTCACACCATAGCCTGGCCAGTCACGAAACTGATTTTCAAAGCTTCTCTGATGCACAGCGCGTCCTGCTGTGCTCTTCTAACCACCCTGGTGTCTGGCTGCATGCAGGGGCGGCTCTAGGGATTTTGCCGCCCCAAGCACAGCAGGCAGGCTGCCTCCGGCAGTTTGCCTGCGGAGGGTCCTCTGGTCCCGTGGCTTCGGCGGACCCTCCGCAGGCAAGCCACCGGAGGCAGCTTGCCTGCCGCCCTCGCGGCGCCAGTAGAGCGCCCCCCGCGGCTTGCCGCCCCAAGCACGTGCTTGGTGTGCTGGGGCCTGGAGCCGCCCCTGGCTGCATATAATCAGTGGCCAGGCGATTTGCCTCAACGTCTCCCCCTTACTCTCACAGATATTGTGAAGTGCACAGCAAGCAGTAATAACAATGGGAATATTGGTTTCGCTGAGGTCTGAGTCAGTAAACTGCGCCAGCACATTTTAAACGTCCAAACCATCATTCTGCACTTGCTCAGCCTATAGTTGAACAGCTCCTGACTACTGTCCAGGCTGCCTGTGTATGGCTTCATGAGCCATGGCATTAAGGGGTAGGCTGGGTCCCCAAGGATAACTATAGGCATTTCAACATCCCCAACGGTTATTTTCTGGTCTGGGAAGTAAATCCCTTGCTGCAGCTTTTGAAACAGACCTTTCCCAGCCATCCCACGTTGATGTTGGTGAAACGTCCCTTGTGATCCACCAGTGCTTGCAGCACCATTGAAAAGTACCCCTTTCGGTTTATGTACTCGCTGGCTTGGTGCTCCCGGGCCAAGATAGGGATATGGGTTCCATCTATCGCCCCACCACAGTTAGGGAATCCCATTGCAGCAAAGCCATTCACTATGACCTGCACATTTCCCAGAGTTACTAGCCTTGATATCAGCAGCTGTTTGATTGTGTTGGCTACTTAGAACACAGCAGCCCCCACAGTAGCTTTGCCCACTCCAAATTGATTCCCGACTGACCGGTAGCTGTCTGGCATTGCAAGCTTCCACAGGGCTATCGCCACTCGCTTGTGAACTGTGAGGGCAGCTCTCATCTTGATATTCTGGTGCTTCAGGGAAGGGGAAATCAAGTCACAAATTTCCATGACAGTGCCCTTATGCATGCAAAAGTTTTGCAGCCACTGGGAATTGTCCCAGACATGCAACACTATGCGGTCCCACCAGTCTGTGCTTGTTTCCCGGGCCCAGAATCGGCGTTCCAAGGCATGAACCTGCCCCATTAACACCATGATGTCCACATTGCCGGGGTCTGTACTTTGAGAGAAGTCCGTGTCCATGTTGTCATCACTCTCGTCACCGCGCTGCCATCGCCTCCCCGCCTGGTTTCGCTTTTGCAGGTTCTGGTTCTGCATATACGGCAGGATAATGCGTGTGGTGTTAACAGTGCTCGTAATTGCGGCAGTGAGTGGGCTCCATGCTTGCCATGCTATGGTGTCTGCACTGAAAAAAGGTGCAAGACAATTGTCTGCTGTTGCGAGGGGCAATTGACAACATGGCTTACAGGGTTGTCACACAGAATGGTCCCCTCAAAGATTGAACTTACAACCCAAGGTTTAGCAGGCCAGTACTCAAACCACTGAGCTATCCCTCCCCCTACTATTCATGGAGGGAAGGGGGAGCAAATGAATACAAAACAAATCTGGTCTCTTTTTTTTGTTTTGATCCAGTCCATCTCTCTTATACATCTTAGGCTGTCAGCAGACAGTGCAGTACGACTGCTAGCCATCGTCGTCTCCTGGCTGCTCGCCAGAAGACGGTACAGTACAACTGCTAGCCATCGTCGTCTCCTAGCTGCTGTCCAGAAGATGGTGCAGTACGACTGCTGACCATTGTCATCTCCCATTTATGTCCAGGCGCCCCCGACCAACCTCACCGAGGTCGGCTAAAAGAGCCCCAGGAGACGACAACAACGGCCACCAGTCATAATGCACCATCTGCTGCCAAAAGGCAATGAGCTGCTGGTGTGTAGCAATGCAGTACTACATCTGACAGCACCCAGGAGACATACGGTGACCATGAGCTGAGCGGGCTCCATGCTTGCCGTGGTATGTTGTCTGCACGGGTAACCCAAGAAAAAAGGCGAGAAACGATTTATTGCCATTGCTTTCACGGGGGGGGAGGTGACGACATTTACCCATAACCACCCACGACAATGTTTTTGTCTCATCAGGCATTGGGAGCTCAACCCAGAATTCCAATGGGCGGCGGAGACTGTCGGAACTGTGGGATAGCTACCCACAGTGCAATGCTCTGAAAGTCGATGCTAGCCTCGGTACAGTGGACATACTCCGCCGAATTAATGGTCTTAACGGTCTTAAGTGGGGACACACACAATTGACTGTATAGAATTGATTTTTAAGAAATCGACTTATATAAATTCAACCTAATTTCATAGCGTAGACATACCCCTAGTATGAAGCAGTTACTGAGCCGTTCTGGAAATGCTGCTGCATTTTATCATATAAGTCTTAGAGAAGAGAACAGGCCAAGAACCAAGATAGGGATGAAGGTGAATTACAGTTCAACTCATAGAGAAAAGCCCATCAATCATTGGTGTGAACAGCAATGGAAATGATGTATCATTGCACTGCTGCTCTTATTGGTGCGTACTACATGTAGCGCTTTATCTTTCATTTTCAAGTGCTTCCCAAGGCTACAGCCGACCTTGTGATGGAGCAGAACTTTTCGCGAGTTTGACATTGTTAAGTACAATTAGACACACAAAAAATGACATGACAGATGAGACTTAACGCACATGGCTGTAACCGCTACGAGCTGGCAAGGAGCAATCACATGCATTGAATTCTTTTATTGTTTTGAGAATGTCTTTTTACCACATTATTTTTTGCTTATCACTCAACGTAAATTTTGCACTGGCGGAAATAGTTACTAGCTTCGCTGCTGTTTCGGTAAATCCGTTGTATGCTCCCCTGCAATGCTATAACTCTGTACAGCAGTGGCTCTCAAACTTTTGTACTGGTGACCCTTTCACATAGCAAGCCTCTGAGTGCGACCCCCCCCATATAAATTAAAAACACTTTAAGATGGGGGGGGAATGAAAAATCCAGAGGTGGTGGAGGGAGCTGTAAAAAGAGAGACTGAGAGGGGTAGGTAGAAGGGGGAACTGTCCGGTTGGGAGGGGGGTTACCAGTGGAGTTCAAGGCTCGGTTTTGGGTCTGATTTTATTCAATCTATTACCTGGGAACCAGAAGAGGCTGATAAAGTGTTTTTATGGATGACACCAGTTGGGGGGGTTGCAAATCGGAAGAGGATCGGATATGGAGATTTGGATGACCTTGTAAACTGGAGTTAGTAACAGGATGAAATTCAATAGTGAGAAGTGTAAGGTTTTATAAGCTGGGACAGTTGGAAGGGGAGGAAGGAGGAGAGGAAGGAGGAGTCCTGGTTGAGATCGAGATGACTGATGAGTAGGCAATGTGATGGCCATTAAAAAAAAAATGCGGTCTTGGGTTTGGGCATTAGCGAGGTATTCTAGTAGTAGGGAAGGAGGGGTGCTAGTCTTATATAAGGCGTTGGTGAGACCTCATTTGTGTGCAGTTTTGGTCTCCCATGTTAAAAAGATGAATTCAAAACTAGAACAGGTACAAAGAAGGGCCACTAGAACCCTTCGTATGAAAAGAGACTTGAGAGAGCTCGGTTTGTTTTCCTTAACCAAATAAGAGGAGAGACTCTTTAAATAATTAAATATATCAGATAATAATACCAGGAAGGAGAGGAATTATTTCAGCTCAGTGCTAATGTGGACGAGGACAAACGGATATAAATTGTCAAGAAATTAGGAGGGTTTAACCTTCCAGGGGAGTGCAATACTGAACAGCCTATCGGAAAAAGTGGAGTGGCGAGGGACCTCCATGACTTAAGATTAAGCTAGATAAGTTTATGGAGGAGATGACCTTCCAGAGGGTTTGCTTGAGAGAGTCTTGCGCGCATGCGGGGGTTCAGCTGACGCCCATATTTGGGTCGGGAAGATATATTTAACACAGTTATAAATGTTGGATGCAAAGCAGGATTTGGGGTGGAGGCTGACAGCTCGCAACCCCCAGTAATAACCTCATGACCCCCTGAGGGGTCCCGACCCCCGGTTTGAGAACCCCTGCCATACAGTGACATTCCCCTTAGATAAACCATAGCCTTCTACAGCAAGGTTACACTAGGACAACTATTTCCCCCACTTTCTGGCCCCCACCATCACAGAGCTGTGCTAAATCACAGCATGACAGCCACCAACTTGGTCAACACACTAGGGACTGAACCAGGGAGATCCAGAGCTAAAAGCATGAGCTGCTACAGCTTGAGCTGAAAAGGCCTCAAATAGGCTCATATCTTCTGGGGATCAGGCACAAAGGGGCACCTGTAACAACACACACCAGTGGGTTACAACATCACTTCGCCCTGGCCATACAAATATCATAGATTCTGCTTGTTAGCAACCCTTCGCTTGCCAGCAAAAATTTACCATTATCCAGCAGTTGCCAATAAGAACATAACAAACGGCCATACTGGGTCAGACCAATTGCCCAGCTAGTGCAGTATCCTGTCTTCCAACAGTGGCCAATGCCAGGTGCTTCAGAGGAAATGAACAGAACAGATAATCATCAATCCAGTGTTGCCCATTCCCAGCTTCTGGCAAACAGAGGCTAGGAACACTTCAGAGAATGGTTTCGCATCCCTGCCCATCCTGGCTAATAGCCATTGATGGACCTATCCTCTATTAACTTACCTAGTTCTATTTGTCTTTGCCTTCTCAACATCCCCTGGCCAAGAGTTCCACAGGTTGACTGTGTGAAGAAATACTTCCTTTTGTTTGTTTAAACCCGCTGCCTATTAATTTCATTTGGTGACCCCTAGTTCTTGTGTTATGAGGAGTAAATAACACTTCCTTATTTACTTTCGCCACACCAGTCATGATTTTTAGACCTCAATCATACCCCCCCTTAGTCGTCTCTTTTCCAAACTGAAAAGTCCCAGTCTTATTAATCTCTCCTCATACGGAAGCCATTCCATACCCCTAATCAGTTTTGTTGCCCTTTTCTGAACCTTTTCCAATTCCAATATATCTTTTTGGAGATGGGGCGACCACATCTGCATGCAGTATTCAAGATGTGGGCGTACCATGGATGTATATAGAGGCAATATGATGTTTTCTGTCTTATTATCTATCCCTTTCCTAATGATTCCCAACATTCTGTTTGGTTTTTTGACTATTGCTGCACATTGAGTGGATGTTTTCAGAGAACTATCCATAATGACTCCAAGATTTCTCTCTTGAGTGGCAACATCTAATTTAGACCCCTTCATTTTATATATATAGTTGGGATTATGTTTTTCAATATACATTACTTGGCATTTATCAGTATTGGATTTCATCTGCCATTTTGTTGCCCAGTCACTCAGTTTTGTGAGATCCCTTTGTAATTCTGTGTAGTCTCCCTGGGGTTTAACTATCTTGGATAGTTTTGTATCAACTGCAAATTTTGCCACCTCACTGTTTACTCCATTTTTCAGCTCATTTATGAATATATTGAACAGTACTGGTCCCAGTACAGACCCCTGGGGGACATCACTATTTATCTCTTTCCATTCTGAAAATTGACCATTTATTCCTACCCTTTGTTTCCTATCTTTTAACTAGTTACTGATCAATTTGAAGCCCTTCCCGCTCATCCCATGACAGCTTAATTTGCTTAAGAGCCTTTGGTGAGGGACATTGTTAAAGGCTTTCTGAAAATCTAAGTACACTATATCCACTGGATCAGCCTCGTCCAAATGCTTGTTGACATCCTCAAAGAATTCTAGTAGATTGGTGAGGCACGATTTCCCTTTACAAAAACTGTGTTGACTCTTCCCCAGTTTGTTTCAACCAATTTGCCTGATACTAAAGTTAGGCTTATGGGCCTGTAATTGCCGGGAATGCCTCTGGAGCCTTTTTTTAAAATTGGTGTCACATTAGCTATCCTCCAGTCATCTCTTACAGAAGCTGATTTAAATGATAGGTTACACACCACAGTTAAAAGAATGAGGAGTATTTGTGGCACCTTAGAGACTAACAAATTTATTTGGGCATAAGTTTTCATGGGCTAAAACCCACTTCATCAGATGCATGGAGTGGAAAATACAGTAGGAAGATATATTATGTGATAGACCCAGACCAGTGGGGTACAGGAATCTGGTAGAGGGCAAATATACTAGTCACGGGATGAGTAGTTTTCTGTTCCCTGAGTGACCAGAGCAGGGGCTGAACTAGAGTAATTAGGAACCTGCTAGAACCAATTAAGGCAGACAGGCTGATTAGAACACCTGCAGCCAATCAAGACAGGCTAATCAGGGCAGCTGGGTTTAAAAAGGAGCTCACTTCAGTTTGTGGTGTTTGTGTGAGGAGCTGGGAGCAAGAGGCGCAAGGAGCTGAGAGGCTGTGCTGCTGGAGGACTAAGGAGTACAAGTGTTATCAGACACCAGGAAGAAGGTCCTGTGGTGAGAATAAAGAAGGTGTTTGGAGGAGGCCATGGGGAAGTAGCCCAGGGAGGTGTAGCTGTCATGCAGCTGTTACAGGAGGCACTATAGACAGCTGCAATCCACAGGGCCCTGGGCTGGAACCCGGAGTAGAGGGTGGGCCTGGGTTCCCCCCAAACCTCTCAACTCCTGATCAGACATAGGAGGAGTTGACCCAGACTGTGGGTTCCACCAGAGGGGAAGATCACTGAGGTGAGCAAATCCACCAATAAGCGCAGGACCCACCAAGGTAGAGGAGGAACTTTGTCACAATATATAGAGAGAGAACATGACGAATGGGGGTTGCCATACCAACTCTAATGAGATAAATCAATTAAGGTGGGCTATTAGCAGCAGGAGGAAAAAAAACTTTTGTAGTGATAATCAGGATGGCCCATTTCAAACAGTTGACAAGAAGGTGTGAGTAACAGTAGGGGGAAAATAGCATGGGGAAATAGTTTTTAGTGTGTGTAATGACCCATCCACATTGGTTTTTTAATATTATAATTCTTGACGTCTGATTTATGTCCATTTATTCTTTTGCGTAGAGACTATCTGGTTTGGCCAATGTACGTGGCAGAGGGGCATTGCTGGCACATGATGGCATATATCGCATTGGTAGATGTGCAGGTGAACGAAACTCTGATGGTATGGCTGATGTGATTAGGTCCTATAATGGTGTCCCTTGAATAGATATTTGGACAGAGTTGGGAACGGGCTTTGTTGCAAGAATAAATGGAAACAAATCAGAGGTCAAGAATTATAACATTCAAAAACCAGTTGGAGAACACTTCAACCTCACTGGACACTCAGTTACAGACCTAAAGTCGCAATTCTTCAACAAAAAAACTTCAAAACCAGACTCCAATGAGAAACTGCAGAACTGGAATTAATTTGCAAACTGGACACCATTAAATTAGGCTTGAATAAAGACTGGGAGTGAATGGGTCATTACACAATGACACCTATCTGGGACAGTTCCTCACCTAAAAAGAATTGCTCAGTTTGGATATCTCCCTCACATCTTCCGCCATGAAGACTGATGCAAAGAATTCATTTAGTTTCTCCAAAATGGCCTTATCTTCCTTGAGTGTCCTTTAGCATCTCAATCATCCAATAGCCCCACTGGTTGCTTAGCAGGCTTCCTGCTTCTGATGTAGTTTTTAAAAAAAAATTGCTGTTACTTTTTGAGTCTTTGTCTAGCTGGTCTTCAAATTCTTTTTTGGCCTTCCCAATTATACTTTTACACTTCACTTGCCAGAGTTTATGCAGAAGGCAGGTTTGTGAGGCTGCAGTCAGGAAAGGAAGCGCTGGGATGTGCCTTCACAGACTGCAGCCCTGCAAACCTGCCTGCAAACAGGGCAGCAACGGGGAGAGGGGCTGCAACCCAGATGCCTGGGTTTCTACAGGAAGTGAGGGCACTGGGGGCCTATGGGTTTACATGGTACCTCTCCCTGCGCTGTCCAGGAGTTGGCCTCAGCACATCCCACTACTTCCTTCTCTGGGTGCAGCCCACTGCTAGGGCACAGCCTGGAGAGGACAGGGAGATGTAGCATCCAGCTCCAGCTCCATCCCTGGATTCCCTGCTACTGCCCTGCCCACAGCCTCTCTTCCTAGCCTGTAACCCCTTACCTCCTGTGTGGGCCCTGCATGCAGGCAAGTTTGTGAGTCTGCAGCCCCAGAAGGAAGCACTGGGATGGGCTGAGCACCAGCCACAGGCAGGTTGCAGTGGCTGCAGCCAAGGAAGGCAAGTCCCACCACTTCCTTCCCAGTTTTCAGCCCTGCAAACCTGCCTGGAGTGGGCTCTCAGCCCATCTCAGCACTTGCTTCCCTGTCTGCAGCTTTGCGAACCTGCAGGCAAGTAGGGGCTTTCTTCCATAAATGTTGTTAATAAGTAGCATGCCGATATCCAAATGCCATTAACATTCAAGTCAGTGAGATGGGATTGGTTTCTCGCAAAATGTTGCTATTAACTAGAATTGGTCAATATCCAGGTTGCTATTAAGTGGATAGATTCCCGCTTAGGAACATAGGACCAGCTATACTGGATCGCAACTGGGTCCATCTAGTCTAGTATCTTCTCTACGGTCAGACACTTCACAAGAAGGTGTAAGAAACCAATAGAAAATAATGGTCCTCACTACTTTTGCAGCAGAAGAAGCTGTTGGTTGCACAAGAGTCTCCTTCGTCCAGCTCCAAGAATTCTCTGTCTTAAGCAGTTAAGTTTGCAGCCCTCCCAGAAATCCTAAAGTCAGCCCTTCATTTTTGTGTCTGGGTTTTTCAGGCAGCTAAGCAGCAGAGGAGGGGGAAGCATTTCAGATAACAACTTAGGTCATCAATCAAGTAGTCTAGTGGCAAAGATAAAGAAATGTTTCAAGTGTAACTTCCAGGGTTTGTACCGTCTCATATTGTTGTGTTTCAAAAATACACTCCACTCTAAAACACAGTGAAGCATCTCCTTTGGAAGTAAGGGCAGATTTTTGAAGTAATCAGCATCTCCAGCAGCAAACACTGTGGCCCTTTTGAAAGTCTGCCCATAGTGGCTCAGCACATCGTGTGCTCAGCTCTCCTGAAAATCTGGCCTCTAATTTTGGTGCCTAAATAAGAGCTGAGCTCTTTTGAAAATCTGAACACTAGTTTTCATGGGCTTGAATGCCTTAAATTAAAATCTGTGGGTGAAATCCTAGCCCTACTGAAGCCAACAGGAATTTTGCCATTGAATCCAATGGGACCAGGATTTCATCTCATATCTGCGGACCAATACAAGCTTAAAGCAGCAGATTTTACCATCAGTATCTTAAGGCTCCGAGCCTAGTGACTTGTATGTCATGGAAAAGGTAGAATAAAGAGAGTGACAATAAAGACTAGCTGACCCAGTGGTTAGAGCAGTAGCGTGGGACTCTGGAGGTTTCCTGCTCTGCCACAGATGTCGTGTGTGACCTTGGGCATGTCACTAAGCTGCTCATTGTCTCAGTTTCACGGCTATAAAATGGGGATAATAGCACTTTCCTATTTCACAGGGGTGTTATGAGGATAAATACATTACATGATTGTGAGGTGCTCAGATGCTACTGTGATGGGGGCTGTATGGGTATCTTAGACAGAACAAGTATCTTTGACCTGTTGGCAATCTCTCTTGGCACTGAGCCATGCTGTTGAGTGACCCATAGGATATCCCCTGCAGGCTGCCATTCTTATCCTCTGGTGTGGAAGTGCTTTCTTGTTGCCATGCTTAAAGGCAAGCGACGCACAGCACGAGGCATTTAAGACACATGTTTCTATCTGTTAATCAGTCAAAGACAATGGGAGCATCTGTGATTTATTAAGGAAGAGAAATCCAAGACACATTCAGCTTCTTATAGGGGGAAGACATCTTTGTGGAGCAATTCTAACAGTCACCCAGGTTGCATCACAGGGGTGTTGGATTTGTTTCTTAATACTGAGACACAACCCTGGGCTGAGCTTGAGAACTCTTGTCTCGGAATCATGGGAATTGCTGTCTGGAGCCTAGATGCTTGTTCTCTGAATTGATAAACCCTCTGAGTGTTCATAGAGGAAGGAACAATAGCACTGCCAGGCTGAGATAGTATATGTGCATTAGGCAGTTGAGAAAACAGTGCTAAGAATTTGAAGACCACAGCATTGCAAGCACCAAGCATTAAAAAAATCATGAATCAGACCCCTCCAAAATCATGAGCCTGACTTAAAACTCAGGAGATTTTATAGAAATAATACATTTGGTTCTCTTTTTTTGTCTCCTGGAATTTGGACCTTTGGGATAAACTCGGTTTACTTACCCATGCATTTCTCTGCACTACAAGGAATAGTGAGCTGAGATTTAAGCGGAAAGCACCACATATTGTGAGACTTGCAATAAAGTCACGAGAGTTGGCAATACTTGGAGTAGGCGCCTATTCGTGCAAGAGGCTATGCATTAGAGTTTGGGTGTTCAGCGCTACGGCTGGTCGGAAATAAAAATTTCTCATGGAAATTTGCAACAACAACAAAACTTGGTTTCATCAAAATTTAACACAGAAGTTTTGTTTTATGCCAAAACCAGAAATATTTTGATTGCAAATGAGATTTATAGTTTGTGCCTCATGTCCAGCTGGACTACATCTTCCACACTGCATCAAGATGTCCCCTCTTGGTGATGAGAAGCTCTGAGTCATGGAGTCCCTGGCAATGGATGCCTTATGGCAGGGTTTCTCAAACAGGGGTTGCCACTTCTGTAGGGAAAGCCGCTGGCGGGCTGGGCCGGTTTGTTTACCTGCCCCATCCACAGGTCTGGCTGATCACGGCTCCCACTGGCTGCGGATCGCTGCTCCGGGCCAATGGGAGCTGCTGGAAGCGGCGCAGGCCGAGGGACTTACTGGCCGCCACTTCCAGCAGCTCCCAATGGCCTGGAGCAGCGATCCACGGCCAGTGGGAGCCGCGATCGGCCAGACCTGCGGACGGGGCAGGTAACCACACTGGCCCGGCCCGCCAGGGGCTTTCTGTACAGAAGCGGCACCCCCTGTTTAAGAAACCCTGCCTTATGGGAAATGTAGTCCACCTGGAAAATCCTAGCACATAGAAGAAAATGGCACACAAGGAGCAAATTACAACTCCCCTTTTTTGGTTGAAATATGTCAGTTTTCAGCTGACAGATTTTGACAACAACAACGACAATAATAATAATTTTCTGTGGAAAGCAGACACTTTTTGGAAAAAAATTTCATTTAGTCAAAACCCCAATTTTCTGTCAAAAAAGTTTTGACAGAAAAATTTCAATCATCTTGCAGAACTGAGCCTTAGATTATCAACTGAAGTCCAGGCAGATGTATGTGGAGTATTGGTACAGTAGATAGGGCACTTGATTTAAGTGTTGGGAGACCTGGTTCTACCACATAGCTGCTGATGCTCCCTTTTCTTTGTAAAGGTCTTTGAAAGCACTGGATGAAAAGTGCTAAGCATTATTATTAATTACAGATAGTCTAGCACATCAGTGTGCTCCCAACAACAGACATTATTATTACATAAATCATATACATGCTTCCCAGGTGCTGGGATGAGGAGAACGCTGGTCCTTCAGCCCCACAAGCACAAGCCCCTAATCACTTAAGCTAATATAGAGCTCCTGTTGGCGTTACCATTAGTAGGCCTTTTATCCTCTATGTCTGTCAGCCAATGGTGAGCAACATCACGCTCAGTCACTCACGCACAAAGCCAGCATGTGCTCTTTAGAACAGGGACTGTCTTTTTTTTTTATGTGTTTGTACAATTACTGATGCTTGTACTGTTTGTCCATGACTGGGTCTCCTAGGCACTACCACAATACATATAATAATAATTAATAACAAAGGGCCCAGGCTACCCAGTTTGACTCTGAACTTCTCCAAAGTGCCAGAGAGTCTGGTTCCAGCATCCCAGTCCCGACTCATCTCTAATGTTAGTTAGCTGCCTTCAGGGATGAATTTGGCTGATTATCTTTTAACTGTCTGATGCTGGTAACTATTAGCAACAAAGGTGAAACTCCAACCCCAGTGGCTGTAGTTAATGGCTGCAGTCCATGCTGAAACTAAGGAGGAAAGCTTAGTAGCAAGCAGAGAATGTATGAAAAGGGAGGGGTTATACTGAAATCTTTTTCTTAGCCTGGAGCTTTGTTAGATTGGAGTTGGTGCAGGCAGCTGAATAGACCTACCCACACCCCAAATTCCTGTACCTGTGAGTCCCTTTTATTTGGAAGTCTGTGGCACTGATTGCCAACCCCATCATGAGTCAGGTCCTCAAAAATCAAAAGATTGGCTTAAAAATCATGAGAATTATAATCAGTATGTTTTGGGTTCTTTTTCTGTGATTTCCATTTCCAAATTACATAGTCCTGTGTGTTTAGGTCTCCAAACATTTTATTATTCATACCAAATGAGGCCATTTAGAAAACGCTACCTGCCCTCTTACATGGCAAGGGCAGAACACTGAATACTTTCATAGATGAGTCTGATGTTAATTACACATTGGTAATTAAAACTGCAAGAGCTGGCAGCACTGTATCAAAAGTCTTACATTATTTGGTGTTTTTTCTAAAGTCTCAGCTCCCAGATTCGTGTGACTCTGAAAGAATCTCAGCTTTTCTTTTTTTTATTTTTAAAAGAAGTTTCTGACCCTCAGGGTCACAGAGAAATGCTTGGAAACGTGGCCCAAGTGAACTCTAAAGACTCAAAACCCAGAAAGCAAACAACAAGAACAAATATTTGTATCTCAAAAACAATGAGAAGTCCTTGTGGCACCTTAGAGACTAACACATTTATTTGGGCATAAGCTTATTTGGGCATAAATTTGTTAGTCTCTAAGGTGCCACAAGGACTCCTCGTTGTTTTTGCTGATACAGACTAACACAGTTACCCCTCTGAAATTTGTATCTCATGATTTTTAAGATAATCTCACAATTTTGGGGGCGTGACATGTAATTTTTCAACCTTTGGGATTGGCAATATTATATTTACAGTCTTTTGCCAAGTCTTAGATTCACTATAGTCTTGGGAGAACCAAAAGGACTTGCTGTTTGTAAAATAAATGTGACTACTGCACCAAATGACATTACACTAGGGTCACGCTGAGGGTAACATGACAGACCACTGTTGCACTCAGAATTCTGCAATAATTTAAAGAACACCAGCTGCACATCACAAACAAGCTGCATTTTTTTTTTCAGATAGACTCATGTAAGATGGCTGCTGCCATCTTATGGTTTTAAGGCAGACAATTAAGGGGAACTATTTGTTCTAAGGAAAGCCACACCTGATATCAACATATAACAGAGATACTACTTTATGCAGTGATCCTGTAGTTATTCAGGATTAGGCTGAGGGTTCACCAAGGAACATCTAAGAGGTGCAGAAAATAGTGATTCAGTAGGTAACATTCTTCTTTCTGAATTTGTACTGAACCGGCATGATATTATAGAGCCCCATGTTATCATAGTGCCGTCTTTCAGATCCCATGGTCCTGACCACTTCAGGTCATTAAATATTTAATGGCACTTTTGTAAGCATTTGAGTTATAAATCCTTATATTCTCTCTTCCTAAATATATCTCTGGCTGTTTCATTTGGCTACGGTATTAGTCACTTCCTATGTCAACTGCTGTGTAATATTCCTGTTCACTGTTCATCAGCTGCCATGTTTCACCTCGCAGGTGTGGGTGAACAGTGAAAGTTTCACCTTGTTGGAGGCGTAGGTGGCCATTCATTAATATATTAAATGTATAAGTCAAATGCAGACCAGGATGGCGTAGGGATGAGTAATGGCCTACAGAGTCTTCTGCATCTCAGCTGAAACTCTTAGCTTAGTAGTGACTGAAAAGTAGTTATGGTGCTGTGACTATTCAGTGGCTTACATGAAATGAATCCGTGATCTCGATCTGTTGCCCAGCAGACGGGTCATCACAAAACCAGCAAACCAGCTGACGTTGACTGGTAGTCTTGCTGACAATCTCAGCACGGAGGCAAAGAATGGAATGGGTATGGAAGCTAAAGCCTCTCTGCCTGTGTCAAGGCAGTCCCTTCGCAATGAGGTCCCGGCCCTCTGGAGAAGACTGTGCTGTCACAATCTGTGATATAGCTGCTTGGGATTAAATAGAGCCCTTCATTCCCCAGGGCTGTCAGTCTTTCTTAGTCCCTTATGATGAGTTGACTTGTGGGATTTATGGGCCCTCCCCTCACTAGAGGGGCAGATCTTTTGTTCCTTTGGTGGGCTGCACCAACTAACTCAGAATTCATCTAGGATGGCATCTTCCACCAGCACAAAATTCATGCACAAGTAATAAAGATGCCAGACTGTACATATTAGACTGCATTACAGACGAGGTCTGTTGTTATACTCAGACACTTACCAGGATTATGCTTGACACACAGGGCTTGTGTACACTTGAAACACGATGGGGCACAGCTGTGCCACTGTAGCACTTTAGTGTAGTCACTCTACACCAACAGGAGGGGTTCTCCCATCGGCATAAGTAATCTACCTCCCCAACAGACGGCAGCTAGGTTGATGGAAGAATTCTTCTGTTGGCCTAGCACTGTCCACAAAGGGACTTGGGTCAGCTTCATTATGTCGCTCAAGGTGTGGATTTTTTCACACCCCTGAGCGACATATCTGGGCCAGTCGAGTTTTCTAGTGTAGATCAGCCCACAATGTACCACTTCAAGCTAAGGCCATAGATTCATAGACTCTAGGATTGGGAGGGACCTCGAGAGGTCATCAAGTCCAGTCCCCTGCCCTCATGGCAGGACCAAATACTGTCTAGACCATCCCTGATAGACATTTATCTAACCTACTCTTAAATATCTCCAGAGATGGAGATTCCACAACCTCCCTAGGCAATTTTTTCCAGTGTTTAACCACCCTGACAGTTAGGAACTTTTTCCTAATGTCCAACCTAAACCTCCCTTGCTGCAGTTTAAGCCAATTGCTTCTTGTTCTATCCTTAGAGGCTAAGGTGAACAAGTTTTCTCCCTCCTCCTGATGACACCCTTTTAAATACCTGAAAACTGCTATCATGTCCCTCTCAGTCTTCTCTTTTCCAAACTAAACAAACCCAATTCTTTCAGCCTTTCTTCATAGGTCATGTTCTCTAGACCTTTAATCATTCTTGTTGCTCTTCTCTGGACCCTCTCCAGTTTCTCCACATCTTTCTTGAAATGCGGTGCCCAGAACTGGACACAATACTCCAGCTGAGCCTGACCAGCGCAGAGTAGAGCGGAAGAATGACTACACCCCAGGTAGTATAGCAACATATTTACAGTGCCGTACCTGTGCTGTTGTTTTCCCATAGTGGAGATACAGACTAAGGCAATGGAAGGGGGTTCTCCATCCCCCTAGGAACTCCTCCTCTCCGAGCGACGGTAGCAAGGTTGATGGAGGCATTTTTCCATCCACCTAGCTGCATCTACACAAGAGGTAGGTTGGCATCACTATGGCACTCAGAGGTGTGGATTTTTCACACCCCTGAGCAAAGTAGCTATGTCGATCTAAGTTTTAAGCATAGACCAAGCATACTACAGCAGTTTCCATGTAAGCCAGGGAAGGCTGAATGAAACAGCCAGCCTAATGTTTATAAGAGCAAATAGCTAAATTTTATTTTAAGGTCTTAACAAGTTTGATCTCTAGGGGTCAGACCAAAGGTCCATCTACCCCAGTATCCTGTCTTCCTACAGTAGCCAGTGCCAGATGCTTCAGAGGGAATGACCAGAACTGGGCAATGTATTAAGTTATCCATCCTCTGTCAACCAGTCCCAGCTTCAGGCTGTCAGAGATTTAGGGACACCCAGAGCATGGGACATCCCTAACCATCTTAACTAATAGCCATTGGTGGACCTATCCTTTTCCATATTAAAGACCAAAATCCTACTATCATTTAGCCAAAATCCCAGATTTCAGTGGAAACTTTGCCTGCATAAGGACTGTAAGTACTGTAGGTATCTCTAATTACTGTCCTGGGGTGTGTAACATAGAAAGAAAAGTAGATGCTACTGCCCAGTGCAATAGGAGACAGAGACATGAAATAAGAGGGCCGGGTTCAGGGTATCAATTACTTTGGAGTCGCCTGATCTTGGTCAGTTGTGTTATGCTTTAGAAAAGGCTGGTAGAAATAACTTGCTTGCGGGGTCAAGTAACACCTGTTTTTCCTTTGTACTCATTGTCTATTCATGAAACACATGGCCCCTACACACACACACACACACACACACACACACACACACACACACACACACACACACACACACACACACACACACTCTCTCTTCCTCTTTTGGCAGAGCATTTGTGGCACTTATACCACGCTCACATTTTTTATAGCTGGGATAATGAACCTAACATCTACATAGTCTTTTGCATCTGAGGAACTCAAAGCACATTCCTGAGAGTGACTTACCCACACCCATCCAGCAGGCCATTGACAACGCTGCAAATAGAAACCAGGACTCCTACAGCCAGGGCCGGCTTTAGGAAGCGCGGGGCCCAATTCGAATACCCGGAGGCGGTCCGAGTCTTCGGCGGCACTGAAGGACCCATTGCTAGAGTGCCGCCGAAGACCCAGACCACTGCCGGGTGAGTAAAAATTAAAAAGTTAGGCGCTCTTCTTTAGGGTGCGGGGCCCTCTTAGGCGCAGGGCCCAATTCGGGGGAATCGGCCTAAAGCCGTCCCTGCCCACAGCCCCATTTGTTGCCCTAACCCTCAGACCACACTGCCTCTACTATAGGATGTAGTCGCACACTTTAAGCACCACTCTTGCTTAACACGAGAGGGTATCTGAACATCAAGACATGACCAGGGGGAGGGATAGCTCAGTGGTTTGAGCATTGGCCTGTTAAACCCAGGGTTGTGAGTTTCAATCCTTGAGAAGACCACTTAAGGATCTGGGGCAAAAATTGGTCCTGCTAGTGAAGGCAGGGGGCTGGACTCAATGACCTTTCAAGGTCCCTTCCAGTTCTAGGAGATTGGTATATCTCCAATTATTAGAAAAGTTTACAGTCTAGTTACTTGTTACATGAAACCTTCTGATATATTAAATTCCAAGAAAGGGCTTGGGTCATTACATACTGCGTCCCTAAACTCTCCCTGTGATTTCACTTAGCTGTGATGATCAGCATATCCTCATCCAAACCATTCTACAGTAGGTGCCATTAAACAATGGGCATGTACCACACACTTCACTATAGATTATAAAACCAGAAGAGACCACTGTGATCATCTAGTCCTGACCTCCTTTACCTATGACATTTGGCAAGCTCAGTAGTGACCGAAGACTGAATGGGACATGGAGGCTGAACTACCTTCTCTTTCCTAGACGTTGTCATACCAGGTCATGACCAGGGCACTGTTAGTTTGCACCGATGCTCCCTTCTATGGTGCAGCTTCAGGTTCTAAACCCATGACCCTGAATGGTGCGGAACGCCCAGCAACTCCCGTTGATCTCAGTGGGAGAGGAGGATGCTTAGCTTCGGGCATGGTCCAAGCCTGATTCTGCTGCCTTTGCTCACACTGTGAGTCATCCTGTTGGTTTCAAGAGTCTACTCATGGAATAAGGTACTAATCAGACACAGCAAGGGTAGCAGAATCTAGCCCAGGGAAGGGCAAACTACAGCCCACGGTAGGGTGACCAGATATCCCAATTTTATAGGGACAATCACGATTTTTTAGTCTTTTACTTATATAGCCCTCTAACCCCCTCCCCTGAGCCCCCTCCTGCACCCCGCACCCTCCTGCACCCCAACCCCTGCCCTGAGCCCCCAACCCTCTGCCTTGAGCCCCCTGCCACACCAGAGCCCCCCGCCCTGAGCCCCCTCCCACACCTCAACCCCTTGCCCTGAGCCCCTTCCTGCACACCGCACCCCCTCCTACACCCCACATTCCCTCCCACACCCCAACCCCCTGCCCTAGCCCTACATTCATGGCCCTGCATACAATTTCCCCACCCAGATGTGGCCCTCAGGCCAAAAAGTTTGGCCATTTAGGTTTCACCATGAAAAACTGAGCATGCAGGAGGTGAGATGTTTATAGACTCATGATTCATAATACTGCAGTTTACAGGGAATATAACACCATTCATGATTAAGAAATGCTCTTATTTTCTGCCAAATATATAAAATAATCACTCATCCCCTGAGCTGCCAAAGCGAATTATACATTGTATTAGCCCCATACCCTGTAATTCTGGTATAGAATGAAATCATTTCCCAAGTCCCTAAATCTCTTTTCTGACGTCAAATTACAAATGTCTTGCCTAGGATCATCACTGAGATGACTAATGAACACTTGTTATAAGTGAGTTTATAAATGTTATTAGGAGATTTCTATTAAAGGCCAGGCTAAAAAAAAAAATGTGGATTTAACAAGAACAACAAGAGGAGGAGGAATCTGCATAGATTTCACAGCTCTTTTCCTGCCAGGCAAACGAAAGCCACAATGTTTGCAGCTCAGTGAATGCAGAAATCGCTGGCTGCTCACTGACTTTGACGGACATACCTTCTGAAGTGCTGGAGCCCTGATTATCTTCAGGTTCATTCGGAGCTTTAGAAGGCTCTCACTCGGACTCCTGGGAGCATGCTACCCCACTACTGCACCACATGGCAGGGGAGGGCTGGATGCAGGCGGATAGTCTTTAAGATCCTAACGCTGCATCTCCAAGCTCTTGTAAAGCATTTTTAGACTACAGCTGATCTGAGACAGATTTAAAAAAAAAAAACTCAGGTGGTATTGTGATCTCACTTATGACAGCATAAATCCAGAGCTGATGTTTATTCTGGATTGGTGCTGGTGTCATCAAGATTAGAATCTGATGCCTTGTTTTCTGATGATACATTTTGATAGCTTTGTTTGGGAGCCATGGCTCATTTTCACGATGACTTCTCACTGGCAGTTGGGCCTCAAAGACAGCTCCTATTTAAAACTATCGCCTCCTGCAAGTGGTGCAGGACAGGTGCGCAGTGAAGGTGCAATCACTGATGAGATAGGCCTATGAGAGATGGGCCCCACACAAAACCCCGACATGAACTTCGGGGAAGTTCAGACCTGGAGGGAAATGTCATGTCCAGCCCTATCTCTTTAGTGGGTTACACCAAAACCCTGGAACTAAACTCCCCCTAGCTGGGATCTAGATTTTGCTGCTGGGATCCATGACTAAGACTTACACAAATAATAAGCAGCCAGAAAAACATTGGATGATACAGGTAGTTTTTCCTCATCTCCAAAGCTACACAGCGAAGGAGAAGCACTTGCCTACTTACTTTTCTATAAACAAATGCCACTAACCATCACAAGCACAGTGATGAGATGGACAGATAGAAGGATAGCAGGATGGGAGGACAGATTTCGAAGCATTTTAGAGGCATTAATGAATTCCCCTTCACAATAACCCTGGGAAGTACGCAGAGAGGTTGCCTTTAATAACTCACCTCAGAGCCCTCAGTATTTGCAGTATCCAAGGAACTCCCTATCATCAATATGCAGAAGCTGAGGAAAAATTTTTATGCAATTGTCACTTTTCCAGCGGGAGGGGGGAGTGGCTGCACTAAGTATTATTTCCATCTTGGAGCTGGGGAAACGGAAGCGAAGGAAAGTGACTCGCCCAAGGGGACACAACGAGCAGAGTCAGGAACAGAATCGCAGGTCTCCTTCCTCCCAGGTCCAATCAGAACCCTGTCCTCCCCTTCCAGGAGGCAGATTGTCTTTTTTACTTTTTTCCACTGCCATTTCACATGGCTGGAGAGAAGGAAGCAGGAGAAGTGGATGTGCGGCCTCACAGTACACGCCTAAAGCTTATGCAAGTTAAATTTAGTTCTAACTAAAACCATGTGCCTTGGGCTGCAATGCCAATTGTGAGTGCTCTTTCTCTTCTCTCCTCTCCCCGTGCCGCCCCCCCCTCCCCGTAGCTGTTTCTTTAGCTGATGGCAAATCTTCAGCTTTCCCAAAAGAGATGGGCCTTTTAAAACAAGCCTCTAATTCTCTTCCCCTCCCCCAGTTTTGAGTCGGCAATGAAATAAATGTAAAAAGTGGGTGCAAATAAGCAGGCAAGTCATGGCGTCCTCTAGGGCTCTGTTGTGCCTGGGAGGCTCAGACTTGCAACAGAGCCTCAGCTGCACACTCCAGGTGGCAGGCAGGCTCAGCGCTGCCTGGAGTTCCCAGGCAGTGCAGCAGCAGCAGCAGCAGCAGCAGCCGCCGCCGCCTTCTAGGGTCTATCTTTACTGAAAACAGTCCACTAACACCTCTCCAGTCCACACACAAAAGCCTCTCACCTGAGTTACCCGGTGCTTTCATCCCAGGCTAGCTGCTCCTGCTGGGGATGTGAGTGACAGCCCAGGTACCACGTTTACTTGGGCTGGTAGCCCACCCATTGGGACGCAGGCGACATCACTCAAGTGCTGATAGTCCTCCGGTGCCTTCCCACAATTCCCCTCATGTGCCAGAGGGACAGACAAGTTTACTGCAGCACAAAGAACCATGGGATGTGCCCGCAGAGTCCTAGCAACACACACAGAGGGTGCACACGCAGGGGCAGCTCCAGGCACCAGCATGCCAAGCGCGTGCCTGGGGCGGCAAGCCACGGGGGGGGCGCTCTGCCGGTTGCCACGAGGACGGCAGGCAGGTTGCCTTCGGCAGCATGCCTGCGGATGGTCTGCTGGTCCCGTGGCTTAGGCGGACCTCCTGCAGGCGTGCCGCCGAATCCACAGGACCGGGGACCTCCCGCAGGCAAGCCGCCGAAGGCAGCCTGTCTGCCGAGCTTGGGGCGGCAAAATACCTAGAGCCGCCCCTGTGCACATGGCAGCAGTGAGGACATTGGCTTGGGTAGAGCTTTGCAGTGTGGCTGCTCACACCTGGGCTAAGCTAACCCGGGTCCTCAGACAAGGTGCTGATCACCTGGGCTACTCTGCAGTGAAGACACTCTTATTAGAGGTTGCAGCATGCCCCCTCTCTCAGCATGGCCAGTTCCATTGGCCAGTCCTGAAGTCATGATCCCTCCTCCTTCCTAGCTCTCCCTAGCCCTTTTCCTACAGCTAGTTTTACAGGGGCCAGCAAAAAGCAAAACCTTGTGCTCAGCGGAGCTCAAGAACGGTCATTTTTTCCAAACCTTTGCCCTTTTCCCTTCCCTTGTGCCTTTGCAAGGGGCTCAGGCACGATCTGGGCCCTTAAATACCTTCCTGTACCCACAAAACAGGCCTAAATGCCACCAGCGATGCCTGCACAAGTTTGAACCAAATTGTGCCTGAAAGCAATGGTGGGTGCAAGTGTGGAGTATGAATTGAGGCCCCTGGAAAATCCAGGTGCTAAGAATAAAAGGTATAAGCTGAAACTCAGAGGCTGTGTCCACTGCTCAGCTTTTTTCAGTCAGAATGTGTTTACTTGCCCTATAATTCAGTCCAAAGTGAAAACAAACCCCTCCCCCACCCCCAAAAAAACCCCTAAAACATTTAATAATGTTGTAACACTTCTGGGACCTCAGAGGGAAAAGCGCAACTGCTCACTGCTTTATCGAAGTTAATGGCCCACAAAGGAAATCACGATCTGCTAACAGAGAGGTAGGTCACTGGGAGCAGCAACGAAATTCGAAGGTGGACTCTGCTAGAAAACAGTGACCTGAGCTTGGTGGCATTCTGCCTCTCGAAGATCAGGAAAACCCCAGTTGGAAAGGTCAAGGTTATTCGCTTAGAGGAGATCAGTGAAACCCTGGATTTCCTTAGGAAGCTCATAGAAGGAGCTTGTGCATTAGGTACGCAAGGAAGCTGTTTGTCAAAATCCATCCCAAGCAAAACAGATGCCTCAGCTCATCAAATCAGCAGTGCATTTTGAGTGAATAGTCAAATGGCCTTTCCTGATGAGAGTCTAATGAACTTGATTCCTACAGGGCTGCCAGTTCTTATCAGCAAAGATGCTCTCATTTTCCCTCCCACTCGGGCCTTCAGAATGGTTAAATGGCTTTAAATTCATCCTGAGCAGAGAGGCCCACATTACACAATGTGTATGCACAAAATGCATGCGTCGTTTTGCAAATCCGAGCCATTCTGCTTAGGATTGTGTAGCTCTGCTTCACGGGGTAGGCAGTTTACAGTTTACAATTTACAGTTGTTTTGACTGCCAAAAATGGCTCCTTAATCAGCACTGCATGAGGGGGAAGAAATGCCAGGCCCAAATTCTGCTCCTAGTGACATGGGTGTAAATCCAGAGTAACTCTCTTGATCTTGACTTCAGTGGAGTGACTCTGGATGGGTGCTGTAATGGAGGACAGAATAAAGCCCTTTGTCAAAGTCAGCAGGAGTGGCAGAGATGTAATACTGGATAGAACTACCTCAGTGAGACTAGAGACAGACCTGGTACAGTTTGAATCCAGATCAGATTTTTACAGTTCAGGCCCATCTCTAATTAAATTCAAAACTGCCTATCTATGGGACTTATATGGGCCCCATTACCATAGCACTACACATTCCTTTGTGTATTTATCCTCACAACACCCCTGTGAGGTAAAGTTCCATTCTCCCCAGTTTACACATGAGGAACAGGGAGACTACGTAACTGGCCCGGGGTCAAACACAAAGTCTGTGGCAGAGCAAGGAATTGAACACCAGTCTCTGGCTAGTATCTTAACTGCTGAATCATCCTTCCTCTCAAAGGTCTGAGGCTGATAGATTTAAGCTTTGTCTACGTCTTCGAGCACAGGCAGTCGTTCAGCTCTTTTTGTACGGCAACAACAAGGTCGGCAGAATGAAAATCAAGTCTTCAGGCTTGTCTACACGGTGGGGTAATGTGCTCTTCAGGAGTGTGATTTCTAAAGTGTGAGAATGTGTTACGCATTAATTGACCCGTGTTGACCCTGCCAGTCTGCTGTTCCAAACAGCACCACGTTAAAGCACACCAGCTGGGTCTATACGGACCAATTAACATGCAACACGTTCGTGTGCTTTCAAAATCACTCCCCCAAAGAGTGCATTGTCCCACCAATCTTTGTACGGGCCCTGCACAGCTTACAACCAGTCAGCCTGCAGTGGATGAAGTGAGGACGTGGTTGCACCAAGCCATCTACTCACCATTCTGGACTAACTAAAATTCCACATAACATGTAGCTTATGTTCCATGGTGCCCAGGCCTGGATGTAACTGAGAAGAAAGGAGGACAGTGTGTTGCCATTACATTGGTTAATGCAACTGTGACACTGGCAGAGCAGCTCTTGCCAGGGCTGAGCACTGATAAATTCATAGCTGGACACCAGACCAGCTCACCTGCAGGGTTCCCTCTGATTTTTCCCACCCATGTGCGGAATGAATTTTGTTATATGCACCAATATGGAGGTGAGGTGTGACTGTGACGAAGTGGGGGATTTTCTTGGGGTTTTCTGTGTTTTCCAGTGGTTTGCATGCACAGGGGGTGGGACTCAATGTCCCTGGGTGTTACTGGTTTAACGAGGTGAGGGGAGAGGGAGTTTGTTGTTACAGAGGACCGGAGAGGGACTCGGGACCCCAGCCAAGGGCCTGGAGGACGGAGACCCCGGTGACTGGTGACCCGGAGACCCAGCTTAGGAGACACAGCCGGTTCTGGCCAGTGGGAGGACAATGGGCTGCAGAGAGAGGACCCTGGTGACCTGACCAGCCGGTTCCAGCCAGAGGAGAGCTGAGAGGAGAGGAGACCCAGGCCGTCCTGTTTATGACCCTGTTTATGACCCTGTTTACCTGGAAAGAAGACAATGGACAGAGGCGGAGCTTGAGGCCGGGGGATATCGGAGGCCCAGCTGGGAAGCAGGGGGGCGAGGGGCTGGCGAGGGGAAGCAGGCAGAGCCCACCTGGCTGCAGGGGGACTGGGATGTGCTGTTAGTGTGAGAGGCCAAGCCTGAGGCCCTGAGAGTTTCCTGTGCTGGGTTCAACTCTCAATAAACCCTCCTGTTCTATGCTGGCTGAGAGTCACTCTGGTCTAGAAAACAGGGTTGCATCAACCCCTTCGGGGGTGAGGAGGCCCCAGGGGTCCAGAGCGCGTGGACTCCCTGAGGGGGCCCATGGCGAGAAACAAGTGTGCTAAGGCTCAGAGAGGTGCGGCTCCAGGAGGTGGAAGGGCCTGACCCCGAGAGAGTGGACCCCCGAGAAGGGCTGTCGCACTGAAAGGGGCACCCCCCACGGACCGCACGGGGCCAAGAGTGGGCACGATCTGTGAGTCCGTACACATCACAAACATAACAAAATTCATGGGGTGGGGGTCGGGCTGAGGAATTCTTGTAGGAGGGGGCTGAGGACTGGGGCAGAGGGTTGGGGTTCTGGTGTGTGAAGGCTCCGGCTAGGGGGGTGGGCTCTAGGGTGGGGCCGGGGATGAGGGGCTCAGGGCTGGACCTAAGGATTGGGTGCAGGGGGTGAGGGCTCTGGCTGCAGGTGGGGCTCTGGGGTGGGGCCGGGGATGAGAGGCTCAGGGCTGGGACAGCGGGTTGGGAGCAAGGGGTGAGGGCTTTGGCTGGGGGTGTGGGCTCTGGGGTGGGGCCGGGGATGAGGGGTTTGAGGTGCAGAAGGATGCTCCAGAGCTACGGCGGGGAGAGAGGACTCCCTCCAGCACTCTCTCCCCACAGCAGCACCTGGGCTGTGGGGGAGAGGCGCCTCTCCCCACTGCGGGAGCTCTGGGGCTGGGGCTGCAGGATAGGTGCCCCTCCTCTGACCCCAACAGGTCTAGGCTGGGGGAGGGCCGCCTGGGTGGGCGCCTGGGTCCAGGCCACTCCAGGGTTGGGCTGACCCTGGCCACACCTCAGGCCATGCCTGGGCCTGATCCGGCCATGGCTGGGTCCATGCCACTCCGGCCGCGGCAGGTCCGGGCCACAGGGTGAGTTGGGGCTGGGGAAGGATCGCCCCTCCCGCAGCAGGTTGGGGGCTGGGCTAGGTGGGGGTCGGGGGGGTATTCCCTAAGTGCCTGCACAGTGGTAAATAGGCTGCTGCATGGCTGTGCAGCCACGCAACTTACAGGGAACTTAGCTCACCTGTATGGTAGTATTGTTCAAGATAGGTGTTAGACCTGAAAGAATGCGTTTAGTGTTTCGACTCTACAGAATCCTAGTCAGTTGCTGCATGCATTAATTTCACTCGCAATGTCTGTATCCCGTGCTATACGGTAATATGTACATTTTGCTTTCTAACTGTAAAAATGCCAGCTCTGAACCTGTGAACCCCGTCAAGAGGAACACCCCACCCACCGCCCATCAAGAAGGACTATCAAAACTAAATGGGCCATTGTGGAACATCACGATACAAAGACTTGGTTAATGGCCCTCTCACACCCATGAAGAGGCTACGTGCAAGAAAGTGCATTCCATCAGCTTGAATGCTGGAAGGAGATAAACAGGAACACAAGAAATCTTTTCTCTCTCTCTTTTGGTGTTTGGACCCTCACAGGGCTGGAGCTAGGAAACAGAAGCAGAGATCCCCAGGGTCAACCTGGGTTAGACCTAACATTCAGTGCTAGCCACTCTGTCACCTTCGGAACCATAGACTGTAGCTCATTTGTGTATGTATGTTGCCTGCTTTAACCTGTAAATAACTCTCTCATTTCTTTTTTCTGGTTAATAAATCCTTAGGTAGTTTACCATAGGATTGGTTACAAGCGTTGTCTTTAGTGTGAAATCTAAGGGTATGGCTACACTTGCAGCTGTACAACGCTGCCGCGGGAGCGCTCCCGCAGCAGCGCTTTGAAGTGCAAGTGTGGTCGCGGCGCCAGCGCTGGGAGAGAGCTGTCCCAGCGCTGCAGGTACTCCACCTCCACGAGGGGATTAGCTTACAGCACTGGGAGCTGTGCTGGGGCACTGTTTATACTGGCGCTTTACAGCACTGTAACTTGCTGTGCTCAGGGGGGTGTTTTTTCACACCCCTGAGCGAGAAAGTTGCAGCGCTGTAAAGCGCCAGTGTAGCCAAGGCCTCAGATACAAATTGACCTGAAATAAGTAACTGGTTTCTTGGGACCAGGAGCAACCTGAATCTTTTGTGATCTTTGGTGTATGGCAACCAATTACCACTAAATCCGGCTTGCCTGAGTGGCAACATACCCTGGAGTGCCCACTGGCTGTTATAGTGCTTCAGGAGTTCACGTTTGCTAACGGTTTGGTGAAATCTAGTGGTAGAACATACCGCCAGGTTGGGGTGTCTGCCCTGCTTTATGACTGTCTGCCCTGAGATTGGCACTCACGGGATGAACCACTCCAGACAGTGTGACGACAACAACAACAACATTTGGCTCCTGCAAGTGCTGCATGAGCATGAGCCAATCCTCAGAACTCGGCTGGTGGGAAAGGAAGGATCATTCTCCCCATTTTACACGAGGAGAAATGGGCAGAGAGGTTAAAGCTCAACATTTTTAAACGCGCACTTGTTAAAGTGCCCGCACACTTTTGTGCGTGTCCAGTTTCCGCATGAGCATTCACAAGTCTGAGATGTGGATGCACAGATATTGAGGTGTATGCATATACCCCTGATTCGCACACACCCAAGGCACTGTGCATGCACAACGCTCCATGCAAATGTTAGCATCGGAATTTTGAATATTGAGCTCAAGTGATATGCCCAAGGCCACATAGCAAGTCAGTGGCAGAAGTAATATGGGAAGTCAGGAGTTCTTGGCTCTCAGTCCCATGCTCAGACCAGTAAGTGCTGCTTCATACAAACTGACTGGTAGGGTGCCTTTAGATCCCTCTACCCAGTACTGATTGTTAATGTACTTCTGGCAGGGGTCATTCCATGGCTTAGTTACAGAGTGGATCTCCGCTGTCAGCAACCCATCTTTCTCCCCCATTTGGGTGCCTTCTCAAGGATAGATCCTGGTACACTAGCTTTGTTATTCTTTCCTAAAACAATTTTCATACATATTAAAGCAAGAAGGGACCATTATAATAATTCAATCTGACTTTCTGCATAACATAGGCCATAGAATTTCTCCCAGGAATTCCTGCATCAAGCTTTTCACTTGTGGTTGAACTAGAGCAGGGGTCGGCAACCTTTCAGAAGTGGTGTGCCGAGTTTTCATTTATTCACTCTAATTTAAGGTTTTGCGTGCCAGTAATACATTTTAACGTTTTTAGAAGGTGTCTTTCTATAAGTCTATAATATATAACTAAACTATTGTTGTATGTAAAGTAAATAAGGTTTTTAAAATGTTTAAGAAGCTTCATTTAAAATTAAATTAAAATGCAGAGCCTCCCCCCCGCGACTGGTGGCTAGGACCCAGGCAGTGTGAGTGCCACTGAAAATCAGCTTGCGTGCTGCCTTCGGCATGTGTGCCATAGGTTGCCTACCCCTCTACTAGAGAATACCTTTTAGAAAGCCATCCGCTACTGATTTAAAGACTCCAAGTGATGAAGAATCCACTCCACAGCTTGGGAAGCTGTTCCAGTGCTTAATTACCCTCACTGTTAACATTTTGCACCTTATATCCAGTTGGAATTTTTCTAGCTTCAGCTCTCATCCACAGGCTCTTGTTTGGTCTTTCTCTGCTAGATTGAAGAGAGTGATGGTATCAGAAACCATCGACCTGAGTAGGTACTTACAGACCATGATCAAATCACCTCTTAACCTTCTTTTCAACAAACTAAATAGATTGAGTTCCTTAAGTCTCCCATTGTAAGGGTGTTTTCCTGACACTGAAAATTTCTTGTAACCTTCTCTAAACCCGCTGTTTTTCCAACATCCTTTTTAAAATTAGGCATCGGAACTGGACACAGTGTTCCAATAACTGCCTCACCAATGCAGCATACATGGGGAATACCACATCCCTAATCCTGCTCGATATTCCCGTTTATACATCTAAGGACCGCATTAGCGCTTTTATCCACAATCCACTGGCAGCTCGTATTTACTTGACTCCTGAGTCCTTTTCAGAGTCACTGCCTTTCCCCTGTCCTGGAACGGTGACTTTGCATTTAGTTGTATTAAAACACATGTTGTTTGATTACCTCTAGCTTGTTTGGTGTCACGCTTGGGGGCGGCGGGCAATCTTTGTCAAACCTGCAAACTTGATGGGCAATCATTTTATATTGTCTCCCCGATCATTGACAAAACCATTGACCTCCTCTGCCGTGGCACTTGTGCCACATGACTTTGCATTTCCGATCATCTGCATTGTCATGCCCTTTGGCCTGCTTCACAGTTGGCCCATTGGCAGTGCCTTTTCAGAACTCAGAGTATGCATGCATGAGACACACCCTTGTCCTTTCCAGTCGTTATGCAGATGGACCTCGTCAAGAACTGGGACAGGTAACTGGAGGGATGTCTACACTGCAAAGACAAACCTGCAGCATTGAGTCTCAGAGCCCCTGGTCACTTGGCAGGCTCATTGGGCTCGGGCTGCAGGCTCAAAACAGCAGCGTGAACATTCCCACTCAGGCTTGAGCTGGCCTCCAAGACCATCCCCCTTTGCCCAGTTTCAGAGCCCAGGCTCTAGCCTGAGCGGGAACAGCTACACTGCTATTTTTCGCCACGCAGCCCGAGCCCTGCGAGCCCAAGTCTATTGACCCGAGTTCTGAGATTCAGCATGGTGGGTTTTTCTTGGCAGCATAGATATATCAGACTGCCTTCCCATGCTGTCCATTCCATGACCCATCCTCAGGTCTGTATCAATCTGTATTATAGCTACCTGCTGTAACATACAGGATAGGCTTAAAAGTAGCATTAAATACATGCAGCCACTTATACCCTAGGATTTCTGGGAAGGATCAGGCCTTAAACAGAAAGGGATTGATTCTCCACTATCTTTCACCTTGTGTACTTACACACACCTGTGCCAAGTGGGCATAAAACACTACCAAAGGAGAGTTCTCCACTCACATTCCCCGAGGGTAGCACATCACAGTCATTTGTCACCAGCGTAAATGGCTGCACAAAAGTGCAGTGAAGAATTGGGCCCATATTGCACAAATGGGTTAGTGGGACTGCAACGAGTGAACTATGGAATAGTGCATGAAATGCTAAATCATTCACAACGACGTAACTATGCAGTTTGAAACTGTGGTGTCTGGTTTTCTGTGCACCGCCCCTTGAATTCCATCTGGTCTCAGCATGGCTGCAGCCTATAACCAGAGATGGACACACTGTGCTCTCTCCTGGAGTCTTTACTTTTGTTCTTTCTTGCTACTGTTTCCTTTTAATCCAAAATAAATGTTGTCTTAGGTGGGTGGGATAGGGTGACCAGACAGCAAGTGTGAAAAATTGGGAAGTGGGAGGGGGGAAATAGGAGCCTATATAAGAAAAAGACCCCAAAATTGGGACTGTCCCTATAAAATCGGGACATCTGGTCACCCTAGGGTGGGATATAGTTATTGGTATATTGGACACATAACATGAAACAATTAGCACTACAGAACTAACCACTCCAGCAGGTGAAGGCTAAGTACTAAACACCATTCATGTGAGAACATGTTAGGTCCCTAGGAGTAAGGAAGGGAGAACGTGACAGGAGGTAGGAACACTTACCAGCTGAGATAGAGAGCTCCACAGCAGGCAACAAAATGGCCATGTTAGGGCTGCAGCTGTCTGTGTCTGCAAAGTTTAAAGGGCCAGCACCCAGAAAGGCATGCTGGGGGAAAGGTCATGTGACCACTGAAGAGCCTCACCAGGGATCAGGAAGAAGAGCCTAAGGGTACTGCCTGTTGCAGTAGCCCCATATCATAGTGCAGTGGTTTGGGTATTCAGCTAAGCAGTAGGAAACCCATGTTCAAATCTCTTCTTCTCAAGCAGTATGGGTAACTGCACCAGTATTGCCCACCCCTCCTGGGTGAGTGCCCTGGCCTACTGGTTATTAGGGAGGTCCTTTTTTTCTCCCCTCCCACCCCTGACTGTTAGGGGTGCACCAATTCTGTTCTTGCAGGTGACAGCTTAGATGTCTGACTGCAGGGGAGAGTCCAGATCCCTCTAAGCTGTGAGAGGGGAGGGCTTAGGATACACCCCCTCCTTGGCACCTGCTATTGACTAGCTTAGCCAACTGCCTGCCTAGTGTGCTGGCTTTGTGGATCCCATTTTCAGGATCTGTCTCTCTCTCCCCATGTAGTGTATAGGGAGCTTGGGTGCCTATCTCAGAGTCTGTGGATTCCACTGGGTGGCTGGCTGCCTAAAAGTTAGGCACGGCAAGGCTGAGCATTGCAATAGCTAAGTCCCTTTGTGGACCTGGGGCTAGGTGATTCTGGGGAATGGAGATTGTTTCTGCCTGTCCCCAGCATAGCTCCAGTTCTGGAAGCTCCTGCCTGGTTGGTTTCACTCCCAGCCCCCTGCGGAATTGGAGTCCGGGTCATGGTAAAGAGCTCTGTAGCTAACGCTGACGCGGCTCAGAAGTGACTATTGTGTGTTTGTCTATTTTGGAGGGGAAGGACCTGAGTGGTTTGCCTCCCTCTTAGAAGATCAAGGCGCAGACCACAGTGAGAGGGAATTAAATCGGGATCTCCCATGTGAGAGGGCGCAGAGCAAGCAATAAACACACACAAAGCTAGAGGCTGCTTTGAACCACACTGCTCTGGGGGCGCGGGGGGAATGTCCATGTCTCAGGCAACTTCTGCAACACGCAGAATAGTCCTTTGTCCCAGGAAGAGAACCAGTGAGACCAGAGGTGACCCATGCCTGCCTCCTCCCCTCCGGGTCCTGTCTGAGTGAGAGGAGGAGAAAACTCACTGCTAGACCCCAGTGCCTTACCCATGCGTCTACCTGCAGGGTTAGAGAAACTCAGTCTGATTCCCATTGTTTGGTGGCTTTGAACTTGGCCTCAGTATGGCCAACTCCACACATTCATGAGTCAGCCTCCCCACCAAAAAATTCTGAGATTGGCTTAAAGATCATGAGATTTTTTAAAAAACAAAGTGATAAACTGTGGGTTGTTTTTATTTGCGTTCCAGTTTTTGCGGCTTCAGGGAGCACTTGGGTCACGTTTTCAAGTTTGTCTCCACAACCCCGAGGGCTAGAAATGTAGTTTTATTGAACTGAAAGCTGAGATTCTCACCCAATCACCTGACCCCAGGAGCAGGGTGTTAAGGAAAACACCGAAATATTGTGAGACTCCCACTAAAAGCAGAAGAGTTGGCAATGCTGTTGCTGTTACAAGCTGGCAAGGGGGGCCATTAGCACTGTGAGCACATTAGCAAAGTCACAGGACATGGCCAATTGTCTGATTAAATATCCCTGATCCATGCAATGGCCAGGACTGGGGACATTTAGTACTGTCAGACAGAAGGTGCACAGGGCCCTCCTGCAAAAGAGCATGTATTGTAAGAATTTTACATCAGCGACACCCAACCTTAGCCTGGCTTAGGGCTTCCTTCGAAACTTGCTAAGAGACTGCAGGTGGCACCAAACTTGCCAAAATGGAGCAGGGTAGCAACTCTGTGCTCATTCTGAGCATAAGTCTTAAAGGTCTGTGAGGACTGCAGGTCCCAGTATGCTCCATCTTGGTACGAGCAACCTCCACTGGCATCAATTTGGAGAATGGCATTCTGGGACTTGTAGTCTCCATGGGCTGCACCTGGGAGGGGTGACTGTGGGTCACATTGTGAACTCCCTGGACCCCCCATATAGTCTGCCAATTATAGTTGAGCATCACTGGCTCACTGAAGTACTATGGAGAGGACAAGAAGCTATTGGTGCATGAGCAGGAACCTTTAAGAAAATAGAGGAAATGTTTTGCTTTCTAGAGAATATAAAGAAATTATTTTAAAATTAAATTAGAAAAGCTTCAGAGTACAGAGAAAGTTATGACTGTTGGACTGATTAATGAAGCGCAGATCAACACTGATAAAGCAATCAGGAATGGCTGGCTCAGGGATCTGGCAAAGCCATTCAGAGCTTTTCACCTCTAGGTTGCTGGTTTAAAGCCAGCTCAGGACACTAGTCACAGAGTCATTCCTATTGATGGCTGTTTGGTGCCCTATAGAAAGTGAGCGGGTGGGTCTGGTTCAGTTGGATAAGTGTCCACAATGCACAAAACCCACCACCACCTTTGTGTGCCCTTCTGTTCACTGAACGGGTCTGGAAACAGAACTCTCCTCTCGCCTCGCCAGGTCAATGTAAAGTCCATTGGCAGGCAAGGGGAGGGGAAATGTCATGCTGCACACGTGTGGATAAACCGAGGGCTTCATTAGGCATGCTTGTTAAGCCATCTCAGTGCTAAATTCACCTTTGACACCAAACAAAAAATAATGCACAGTGTCCTGTTTATTTAAGCAGCAAACTTTAGGGTGCTGATGAATGAATCTGTGGACTTTAATATTTCTGGAGTGATCAGACTATGAGACTCTGCAGCAAATCCCCATAGACTGGGCTACAGCGCTTCATACATCACGCCTGGCTGTTCACATATTTCTAGTGGTATTCTCCTACTTAGACTTCCAAAATGAGAATGGGATTTCTTTTCCACTGCTGCCTAAGCATAGTGTCTGGCCAGTTTAAAAGTCCCCTGGGAAAAAAGGAACCTTCTACTTTCAATTATTTTAATAGCCATGCATATTCAGTACCAAAGCCCCACATAACAGGATGGACTATAAATTCATACTGGTTTGGGATGGATGTTTAAATGCAATATCCCCTAATAGCTTGTTCAAGTAGGGGAAGCCAGAATGACATGGCAACACATCTGAAAAAGTATGGGAGAGCAGAATTCCATAGCAAGATTTCTCTAGAGAATGCTTGAACACAGCAGTTGGGAAGGCAATACTTTAAGATCTGAACAGCATGAACTGCAAAGTGAATTTCATAATCCTTTCGGGAACGCTTTGAACTGATCTGTTTGGAATAAAAGAAAATGTAGCTCCGTAGGGAGCCGGATGGCTCATGGAATTGGTAATGAGATACAGAGTCTTTCTCCTGCAGGTCACCTGTTAGAGACTTGGAATCTAGCTCGGGTCATTATTAATCAAAAGTTGTTACTATCATCTGATGGCTGTTTGGTGGCCTATGGGAAATGAGTTAGTTGGTGTCATTCCAGTTCCTTTCCTACACAGCATGCAACCCACCCTGACAAATGGCAGCCAGAGCACAAAGGTCAGAGATGAGATGGGGACTCAGCTATGTCTACGCTGCAAAACAAAACAGCCACCCCCAGGGCAGGTAGTCTCAGAGCCTGGGTCAACTGACTCAGGCTTGTCCTACAAATGTTCCTGCTCAGGCTGGAGCCTGGGTTGTGAGACCCACTTGCCTTGCTACATTTCAGAGCCCGAGCCCAAATGTCTACACTGCTATTTTGAGCCCCATAGCATAAGCCCCACAAACCTGAGTCACTTGACCGAGCCTCTGAGTCTCTCTGCCCTGGGTCTTTTTTTGCGGTGTAGACATGCCCTAAATTACTCCTTCGGCCCTTAGAAGTCATCCCTCTGCATTAGCAGGAGGTTAGTCCACTGTTCTACTGCGCCCTGTGCCGTACATGTCCTGCAGAATTCTTCAGTGGTCCTGCAGGCCACTTGTTTGGCACCTTTTACTAACACTATAGTCTCTCTATCTATATTGATACACACTCCGTATTATTAAGGAAGCAAACTGGAAGCCTTCAGGCAGCTCAGAAGGGATGATTTTAGGGCAGCTCAGAGGGTTATTAGGAACACCAATCACTGGCCTTTAACATGTATATGAGATGGATCCTTGAATTATGGCCATTATTAAACTGTGCACAGTGACTTGGTAAAATGTGTTCTTAGCTATTTTGGAAAACCTTGCTTAATAAACTGGCTCTTAGCATTCAAGCAAAATCTCCCCAGCAAATGGCTATTGGTTCAGAAGACACATTACTAAAAGGGACATGAGAATGGTAAACTGTTGGCACCCGCAACAACATAGATGGGTCCTGCTAGTTCAAGAAAGTGATCCATCTTTCATGATGGGCGATCAGACAAAATGAAAGAACTCCAATAGCTTAAGGAAGGACCCCAAGACTGGGCAGTCAGTCTAAACCCAGAGTACCGCCATTCATATTAGTGAGTCACTGCAGGTAACTGAGATCAGAAGCTAGTGAGTGTAGCCTTCATGACCACACTGCTTCCTCCACATACAGCCCAACCCAGAAAAGATTGGAAATAGCAGGACTAATGCTTGGAGAGTGTTGCAAATGTCAAGAATCCCAGTAATTGCACTCTGATTACTGGAGTCATAGTAAACTGGCTATGTGAGCAAAGGTAAATCTGAATTAAGCAGCATCCTTATGAGACATCACCTATTGCCACTCCATTACGTTTATTATATCAGACCCAATCTTGTCATCCTTACTGGAGCAAAATTACCATTGACAGTGGCCTGGGTCTGCAGCAGCCACCAAGGAGCGCACAGCACAGCACGGGCAATTGGGGGGATTGGAAAGATGGCTTTAAGCTACCTTTGCACCCTCCCAATTCTGCGCTGGCTTTGCAGCTGCCCTGTGCCCTCTGTAAGTTAGTGCAGCTTGATCAGCACAGCCACAGTTTCTTTCCTCCTAGACACCAGCTGAACAGCACCGGAGCATCACCCTACATTAAGGATCTTCCTTAGGCCAGTTAAGCCCCTACTCTTTAGGGGTCCATTACATCCACAGCACCGCACAAAGCAGCCCAGTGAAGAGAGGAATTAGGTCCATTGACTATAGTGGAGGTTTAACCAGACTATGGAGGACTGAGTACAGACCACAGGAATTAGCCAATAGGGCCTGGTTCTGCTCTTACTCACAGGAATAACCCCACTGGAGTCAACAGGATCCGATTTGGTATCCAGTTTAGTAATTTCTTAGCCATTTTTTGGCAAAGCATCTGCAGACACCTGGGGCATCCCCAAAGTCAGCACTTCCCCTGTGGAGACCCATTTAGTGCAATTTCAGAAACAATTGATCTTTGGGAGGAAGACTGGCAAGCCTCAGTTGTATATATGGCATAGCAGGTGTATCTCTTCGCAATCACACGGAGCAGGGTCTAGCTTACTTCCTCCATCCTGAAGGACTATCTTCCCCGCAAAATGCTGGATCAGATTCTCATCCCAATTTTGCAGGTGCCACCCCCCGCACTGAAGTCACCTAACCCTAATTCAGCCCTCAGATATACACGCACAACTACCCCAAGGACACACATAGCTGAGGACAGACTAGATCCTTCAAGTCAGTGGGGTTGCTTTAACCAGGGTGACTGAAACCAGAGCTGAGGCTTTACTGGAGTTGGGATGTGTTTAGTTAGCAGGAATGGTAAGGATTTATGGCCTGGTTTTCAAACATGCTGCGCAGCCCTTGCTCCCACTGACTGCAGTTTGAGGATCTAGAGCTGTAAAACTAGTTTGCTGGGACAGGTCCCATCAGGCATCAGAAGAAAACACTGTAAACTTATTTTTTGCTAGAGGCCACGACGCAGACCTGGTAAAACTGCTGCCTTGTTCATACGAATAATACAACGTGAATTTGGCTGATGTGTCTGGTCAGGGGGCCGTGCCCAGAATATACACATAAGTGGAGTGAGGCTTGTCAGACATCCGTATGGCTCTATGCTCTAGATTGAGGCCTAGATCTTTCCCTACCACAGAAAAAAACCTCAGGTCAAAATGAGGTGGGAAACTCAGCATCCTGTGTGTTCAGGGATGTGCACTGAGGCCTAGTCCCTCTCTGCTGATCCCTGGGCCCCCGAACTCCCTCAGGAGCTATGTTCCATTGAGTCTTGGCTATGACTAAGCCAAAACTCCTTGGGGAGGAGGTGCTGACAACATGGAATGAGAGTCTGTGCAAGATAAGGTAGCAGGATCAACATTATTTTGGACTGAGGAAAAGGCTGATTGTGGAGGACAGTGGCACTGTGCAGACCCTCTCACTCCTGGCTCCCCACATCCCCTGAAATCACAGAGCCCCGAACACACAGAGTTGGCTTGGAAGGGCCGGTGCAGAAGTCGGGGGATGATTGTAGTGGATTGACTCACTGTCACAGCATTTAGCTAAGAAGGGGGCTTTCCATCAAAATGAAGGAGGGATGAGTTGGCCTTTAATATTTTGCATGTTCTTCATGGCATTACAGGGAATGTTTTCATGTGAGACACATGGGGAGTTTGAGAGAGGGGGCCGTTTACTCCCACTGATTCCTTTTGTCTTACATTTTACCCTATGTACAACAGAGGCACTGATACCCCAAAAATTGCTGAAATGGACAAAAATCTCCCGATGATGCTATTCATTCACTAGGGCGATTGAGGATTCAGACAGAGCAGGATTCAGACCTTGGTTTGCTGTGGAGAGAGCTGAATGTGGTAGTCAACTTGTATGCAGTTAGCCAGAGTAACACCTATACACTCTGACAGGGGCCACACAAGCACTGAGAGATTCTTATGCACAGAAGGAGATTGTGCAGCTAAGTGATATATGTTTGGTGCAATGCATTGGGCCTTTTTAATATTACAAGAACCAATACTTACTAAGGAATTGTGTTTATTGATCTAATCTTGGCCTGCTTGCAGTGGGTTTTTAAGTTTCAGAGCCACTAAGCCTAACATCTTCAAATGTAGTGCCTTAAAAATTAGGCAGCTAAATCCACTGCTAGGAACCTAAATCAACGAGGCCTGGTTTTCAGAGGTTGTGAGGATCCACAGTTCTCTTTGAAATCCACACGAGTACAGGGCACTCAGCAGCCTCCAGGAGTTACTCCACACAGCAGCACTTGGCAGGATTGAACCCTAATCACTTGACTCACGGTTGATTAGACCGAGGGTTGGATTTTTACCACATGCGCCTCACAAGTCCAGTTATACTTTGGTTTCTTTTGCTTTTTAATTTGGAAGTGGGTTCATTAGTTTTTAAACATTACACTTACGTGGGCCCAATTCTGCTCTTAGCAGCGTAAATCCAGAGTTACTTTCATTAAACTTTGCTGGCGCTGTTCCAGATTTACACCACAGCAAATGAGAGTAGAATTTGGCCCAATATGTTTATTTCTGAAATAAAATTAAAAAACCCAGTACAGGTTACAATAAGACAAGAACCTCAGCTTGGTTTAAGAGATGGGGTCAGATAGTGAAACTTCTCTGGCAGCATAAAGGGGCTTAAAATGAGTGTAAACTATTTAAGACCCTTCTAAAGCTCCCAGAGCCGGTAAAGGCACCTTAGACTACATAAGAATCTGGCCCAGTTGCGTCCATAGTCAGGATAATTATTCCCCCTCTTATAGAAAGATGTTATTTAAAGCAGCCCATTAATGCATGGGGGGTGTCTGAGAGAAATATACACTTTCAAGAAACCATTGTGAGTCCTTCCCCACCCACAGCAGCAATGGTACTTTACTTGTCTCCAATTTTCCCAATCTGTGCTACTGAAATGAAAAAAAATGGCTCTCTTGTGTCCAGATGTCTTTTCCGAATGACAGTGTCAAAGGTATTAATTATTAAACTGTGGATGCCTTCGATGAATTATGAACTATGGAAGCCTTGTGGCTGCTTGCTAGTAAAGTGTTGTGGGGGGAGCAGAAATATTGTCTCTCATAAGAATGCGTGTTCTAACAAGACAGGTCAAAACATGATGCAGATGATAAATTGCTTAGCATGAGTTCCCATTAACCCAGCAGCTTTCTGTATTATTACATTACTAAACTATGCTCAAAATGTATTGACCAAACAATTTTGATCTATATTAGCCTAATTTGCAAAATAAGAACTGGTGGCTTGTTATGATGAAACCACTATCTGTAACAAAGGGACAGCTGCTTGCATATTTCAGTTTAGCAAGGGTTGGAAATGTAGGATTTGGAGTGAGGCACTTGGTAGGTGGGATTTTTTACTTTCTGAAACCATGAACAAAATTGTATTGTACTATGTGGGGGGAAAAAATCATGTAATAGAATGATCAGCCCCAACAGGCATGCATGTCTCCCTTCATGCAAGCTAAAAAAAGCACAGCCTCCTGCTTACATATGTGTACGTGTACATGTGTCACAGCAAACAGCTAAGCTTTCAAATCTGGAATAGGCTCGAGCAGAGAACAAAGGGCCAAAGCATACAGTACATCCAGAAGGGGGAGCAGAGAAATATATTGTGTGTGGTCATACAGGAGGGACATGATGGCCAAACAATTACTAAGATACATGGAAAAGGAATATGGAGGAGGAAAAAGCTCAGGATATAGCTAGGAGAAAGTGAAAAGGCACTGCCTTGCAAAATGATGAGCCTCTTCAAATGATGACCATTTAGGTAGCTTGGGTTCCTTTAATCACTTGATTTCATTTGTTTCTAACATGCCTTTTTCGACAGGACAAGTGGAAGATTACTTGCCTTGCACTGAAATTTTGATTGGTGGAACTGTCAACTGCTGAATTTTTGCTCTACTTTACAGAAAAATAACCCAGACCTGCATTTCTCCATCTTCTTTTGAAATGCAATTAGTGTAAAAAATGTTTTTGGAAGCCCTGACTTGTAGTGGCACCTAAATACCCAAATGTAATCAATTTTAAATGTATTATGTAATAATGCCCTCCTGCAAGTCTGGGAAACAGTCCCCTTCATGGGCTCTGGTGAGATACCAAAAATGGGTGATCTGCATTATTATTTCATAGCATCTGCAGTAAACTCCCCTACTGACTAAGGTGCAGAGCTAATTCAAATTATCTGTGTGCTTACATATATTTTAAAGTGCATGTTTACTTACTTGAGTTTCTATGTCAATATTTAACTTGTTAATCAAATCAGATATTCAGAAGAGAGGACCTCAAGTTTTCACACTATACTGCAAGCAGGAAGTGTAGTTATAACCTTAGCATCTTGGACACATTTACTACTCTAGCTCTCCAGCTGTCTATCTAAGGTATTTATAGTGTGCCAGTCATCATAGTATCTAGGCACTAACGACTCCTCTCCTACCAGATGGTGGGCAGGACAGTCATATTCAAAAGGGCAGGGTTATAAAAAGGAGGGGGGAAATATTTTTTCAGATTCATTTACTTCTTGCTAATAAAGCCAGCCATATAAAAATGTCTTTTTCCCTCATCCATCTTGGGGCACTGCACCTCTCATTACTCATGACCAATGTGTAACCTTGTAATCAGAATGCAGTAAGTAGCAGGCTCCTTAATCTCTTCTGATAATTAATGAGTGTGGGTGTGTTTATACACTTAATTTTTGCCATTCTGGAGTAAAACAGAACTATACATAGGCACAGTGATAATATAGGATGTGTATCTGTACAGTAGATATACACAGACTAATGCTGAATATAGATATGGGGTAGAAATATTAAAGACCTCCATATCTGTGGTACTGAAAAATTCATTCACTCAAATCTTACAATGGGGAAAGCAAGGAAAAAATCTAAACAGCAGGATACGACAATAAATGGGAAAACAGCAATAGAAAAAGCACACTAGGTTAATATAGGAAAACTAGTTTCTTTATTGAGAGATTGTATATTAGTATTAGTGGAATTGTGTGTAACAATGTCATCATGCACACAATACAAAAAGGCAAGGCCCACCATGCTATGGAGGGGCAACAGAACAAAAGCAGCGTACAATGAGCAGATGTATAGGCTACAGCACATTACATTTCAGCAGGGTATGTCTCTACAGAGAGATTTACATCAGAAACTAGGTAATGTAAAAAAATACAGACCATGCTTTAGTTTTAGTACAAGAAAAAAGGTGAAGATACACAACCAAAGGATATTTGATACAGAAAATTACCCACAAAATAAGAACAGGAAGTAATTTAGCACAGCAGAAAATGTTATCCCTGTTTAATGGAAAACCATTTTGCCAGCAGTCTCGTTTTTAAAAAAAATAATTTAATTAAAATTGCCATTTAATATGCTTCTTTGGAGCAGCGTTAATTGATCAAATGTTTGTGTCCAATTTATACACACTAAATGAAGTGCTTGGATCATTTCTGTAACAGACAATTGTATATACTGGATGTTTCAGCTTTCAAAGAAACAGATGGAGGCCAGCTGTTGAAAGTGGTGTAATTTTGGCCAAGAGTGTGTGTGATATATAATGTACAAAGATGCAGTACCCCTTTGTATTACAAAGTCTTTGAATAATCCTTGTTAATACGCAGGGTGGAGGAATATTCAGATGTTCATATGCTTAGTGTCCTCACGGATCTTAATCTCCAACTATTTTTCAAAGCCTTTTCTTAAATTAAGGCTAATTTAATTGCAGATTTTATTATTATTATTATTTTTGCCTATGATTGACTGTAATTTGTTTAGTCATAAAGGCATTCTAGATGGCATACCAATGGTTGTCCAACTAGAAAAAAACCCACAAGATACTGCATCCACCAACTAAAGCAAAATGAATCCACTTAACAGGAATTTACAGTGCAATGTACTTAGCTAAACAAGATGAAGATACAAAAATGGCTGTTATTATCTACAGCTATTCTGAAATGGCCTGTTTTCTATACGACTACAATGAAATTAAAAAGAGCAGATTTAAGCTTACAGTCTGTCTAATAGTTTTACAAGAAAATTGTGGTTTAGGACTTCAGGTTTAAGCATTAGTATCCCCTGTCACAAGGTCTTTTTTTGGTTCATTTGTATGGGTCAAATATCAATAGCCCATTTACAGTTTCTCTGTGGGTATGTTCAGTTTTAAGTAAAATGAAAGAACCCAAAATGGAATGTAAATTTGGGGGAGAGAAGCAGAGAACCTTTCCCACCCCACTAAAACTAATTTGAAATTGAAAACATTAAATTGCATCCAGTAATGGTATTAAAAAATCAGTGTAATTAATGATGATAATGATTTAATCAGGATAATTATACTTTGGGGTTTAACATCAGTCAATTATTTTTATATAATATATATAATATATATAATAATATATATATAATAAAATATATAATATATATAATAAAAAAGTATATAATAAAAAATCCTAGACATTCTCAAATAATAAGGATAATTGCACAGATGAGACGGAGTGGGGGAATTAGTGTTACAGAGAAATCTCATCAATCTAAGCCTTTTTGAAATTGACAGACAGCCCATAGAGAGGGGATACTGCAGCTTAAATATCAATGCCTTCCTCGGATGGATACAGGAAATGGTTAAGAGAGGGGTGTCACAATACAGCTAAATGCAGAGGCAGAGGGCTACAGCACACAGCAGCAAGTTGACCATTCACTGTGCTACACAATGAAGAAAAAAAAATAAAGATTTGATAAATGCAAAATGTCATCATCCCATCATCACAATAGAGACTGCAGTTAACAATGCCACTATGTTCAACCTGGGTCATATGTACACATACAGTAAAGGGAAATAAATTTTAAAGCGGTCGGGCAACAGCAGGAAAGACCAGATTCTGATCTCAGTTACACTGGGGGGTAAATCAGTGCCTCTGAAGCCATCCGTGCAAGTGGAGTTACTCTGCATTTATAGCAGTGTAACCTGAGATCAGAATCTGGACTGAGTCTAATTGTGCTAGATTTTAACCCATCTTTTACTGGGTCCCCAGTGATCAAGACCTCAATGGTAATTACAGCAGTGCATCATCTTTAAGAGGAAATTTATTTTATATATAAATAAAACTATAGGGACTTGACCAACAACAGGCCAAGGGGGGGGGGGGGGAGGTCAGGCTGGGAGAACATTTCCAGGAAAGAAATGTAAGGAGAGAAAAAGGCTGATTTAGAAATAATAATGACTCTAAATGCATCCTGATTTTGATAGAAAGAAAATGGAAGGAATGAGGCGGGGGGAGAGGTCCAGGTCCATTGTCTGTAGCAGAATGTGGGGTGGATGGGAACGAGCGAGGGGAGGTGGAAAAAATATGCAATGGCCATACACATCCCATATTAAATCTCTGTGAAAAATAATCATCACGCTGCTTTCCTGAAAAAATCTCTCTGAGCAATACGAGCACCATGGAGCTGTGGACTGCTGTGCTGCTCTCCAGAACCAACATTACAATGCGAATCCCCACAGAGAGGAGGACACGTTACAGGAGGTGGGGGGGGGGGGGAAGGCAGGGGGGAATGTCCAACAGGAAAGAAAAGGCACCCTAAAAACGGCAGGCTAATTCCAACGCTATTTTAGTCCATTACAGAAGAAACGGCAAGGGACAAAAAGAAAGGTTAAGAGAGGGTGAACATGCTCTCGGCTCCCAAGAGAGTGGGGGAGGGAGCGAGATCAGATATGGGGAGACCTCAGCTTGTAAATAAATAATAATAATAAAAGCACAAACCGATGGTCAAACAGAGCACACACACGCCAAGAACACAAAATAAAATCGCTACCCACCGAGTGCACAAAATCAAAAAGAAACAAAAAAATCCTTTTTTTTTCAGCCCCCTACCCCATGTGGACACAGAGCGGGGCTTGGCTTCCCACCCGAGATCTAGATTTGTCAGGGGGCAGATGGCCCGGGTTAAGGGAAGGAGGCTCTCCGAAGCCAGCGGAGAAGAATCTAAAATAATCCCACCGCTCGGCTGCTGGGTTTTCTTTCTTTCTTTCTTTCCTTCCTTCCTTCCCCCTCCACCCTCCTGCATCTGAGCCGCAAGAAAGAGAGACAACGAGGAGCCGGGGGGGGGGGGGGGGAGCCCTCCAGAGAAACCAAAGGCTCGTGCATTTAAAAAAAACAACACACACACACACACACGCAGACAGACACCACCACCGCCGCCGAGAATAAGCCCCGAAGGATAAAGCGATACCTCTGTTTCGTACAGAGCCAAACACTGGAAGAACAAGGTAGCCGACGTGCACTAGAACCATCCTGCCGGCCTGCTGCTGCGGCTGCGGTCCCTTTGTTGGGCTGCTCCTGGGTGGAGGTGGGAGCGGGGCTGCTGCTGGCTAGGAGACAGATGGCCCATGGAAATGGTCCCTTCCAATCCCCTATATACATTCAAATGTGGAGCTGGGACTGCAGCTGCCTGGCACACAAAGGGAAGGGCAGCCAATGGGAGGGAGGCCTGGGAGGAGGGGGTGGCTGGTTCTTTCTTGCTGGGTGTTTTTTTTATATATATTATTATTATTGCTATCTCCAGCTTGGGTCTCTGTGACAGGGAGGAGACCCAATCAGGGGCTGGGGCTGGACTAGCGCCTGCCCTGGGTCTTGCTGGCTAAGCTGCCTCCAAACAAGGAGATGGAAGCAAATTGGGGCCAGGGTCTGGGAGGCTGGGGGTGGATTTCACACCCACGGACATACAGATACACTCTCACACACCCCCTAGCCAGGGGGATTGGCTGCCAAACACACGCCCTCCACCCCCACCACAGAGATATGTGCATGCACACACCCACAGAGACACATGTAGCGATTCAGGCAGAGACACAGAGATACACAGAGATCACATATGCTCCACACCCGAGCCACAGAGAATCATGTGTGTGCGCACAACCACAGAGAATCATGTGTGTGCACACACAGAGACAGAGACAAACATGCAGTATAAGCAGACAGCGCCAGAATTTTAAAGGTATTTAGATGCCTAAAGATGCAGCTAGGCACCTTACTACCTTTAAATATCTGGCTCACCCATCCTACATACAAAAACACACACACAGGCACTTGTATGCCAACCAGCCACAAAGACACATACACACCCAGACATGCATAGGCACACATACACAAACATACAGTCTATACATATATCAAGAGACACACAAATATACAGAGACACACAACATGAACACAGACACAGCTCATACCCTTATTAAAAAGTCCTATAGAAGTTGAGAGAATGACCCTGCCATAGAACTCTACAGAATGGCTAAGAAGACTACAGAAATGTCTTTATTAAATCCTGTAGCTTTTCAGAGTAATTTCTGTAGAATCCTATTAAGTATCTCCGTTGGTTTAATTCCTGTAACATTCTATGGGTCTTCTCCGCTAAGGCGTGGACAGATACATATAAAGATACACAATCAGGCACATACACAGCATATACACAATCTGCACAAATATGTACAGAAGTGTAGGTACACACACACACACAGGCGTGGACACACACAGAGAGGGCACAAATATGTACCTAGACAGACAGAGGCACACAACGTATACACTGCATACATATACCCTACGCTCACAGACAGAGCAGAGATACACAGACAGTGACACATAAACATGCACATTGAACATTCAAAGTCATATATATGCACCCATATCATATAGATATATATACACATATAAATGCACACTCCCTAACCATTCAAAGACAAAGGGGAATACCCTATTCCAGGGGTTCTTAAACTGGGGGTCGGGACCTCTCAGGGGGTCGCAAGGTTATTACATGGGGGGTCACGAGCTGACAACCTCCACCCCAAATCCCGCTTTGCCTCCAGCATTTATAATGGTGTTAAATATATAAAAAAGTGTTTTTAATTTATAAGGGGGTGGGGGTCGCACTCAGGCTTGCTACGTGAAAGGGGTCACCAGTACAAAAGTTTGAGAGCTACTGCGCTATTCAGACACATACCCAGAGTCAGACGTGCACTGACACCCTGCACACTTATGGAAAGTCCTACAGAGTGAGCAGAGAATAATATTCTCTCTGTAGAATTTCTAAGCCAGTCTATAGAATCCTATAACAGGGATAAAAGTCACTATTAAATTCTATAGGATAGTTTAAAAATTCTATAGCAAGGATATCATCATTCTATATTTAAATTCTATATGGATTTAGAATAATTTTTATAAAATCCTGTTTCATTTCTACAGAATCCTAATGTGTAAATCCCTATTAAATTACCTAGGACTTGCATACAGAGACATAATCAAACATATAGAGAGACAAACTTTACACACTCAGAGGTGCACACATACTGCACAAGGACAGCAGCACCTGGATCCCTCCCTTATATATATATACATCGTACACCCAAAGATGTACAGATACAGACAACAGCCAGACCTGAAAAGGTATCCATTTCAACCCTAAAGCCCTGCACAGAGTGCTAAAAACAACAGCAAGGAAACCCTTAAATATACAACTAACAGGAAAATACTATGCTACTGAACAAGACAAAAAAGGTAAGAGCGATGGTTTGACATTGATTGCCATAAACTAACAAGAAAATGAAGGAAATCTCTATTGTAAAATACTGTCTGAGATCTGTATCAAAGGGGTAGCCGTGTTAGTCTGGATCTATAAAAAGCAACAAAGAGTCCTGTGGCCCCTTACAGAATAGACTAACAAACATATTGGAGCATGAGCTTTCGTGGGTGAATACCCACTTCTGAGATCTGTTTGAGGCCATTCTGTGCTACATATACCACAACATTCTGCAGAAGAGTAAATCATTGCTCATGTGACAATGAAATAATCACAGTTGTCCCTTTCTTCTAACACTGAACCAGGAACTTTATGAAAATAAGGACAACTGTATTCCCCCTAAAGCTATTCTGTTTCTCTTTGCTTCACTGTAGAACTTCAGGGCTAGAGCTTTTCCCAGTCTCTCTGTGGTCTGGTTTCCTGCTACCAATTTAAAGAAACCGTGCACATAACTTGACTGGGGCTAGCATATTATTTTCCTTCATAAAATCTGATGTTAGTGGAGCTAATTGAGGAGACCTGGAAAGAACATAATCCAAGTGAAAAGGAACAAAATGTAACAATCCAGAATGGTAAAATCTGGAAAATGTAGAGACACACAGAATCCACATGGAAAACAGATACCCTAAATTATTCACCCGTAGGCCTCATAATAAATGCATCAGGAAGTTTCAGACCAGCGACATATAAGCACTGCCAAAAAAAACCAAAAAAACCCAACCTTCTATGGATTCCACCATATAAAGAAACCACTAGATAAATACAAACCACTTCAAGCTGGTTGAAAATGGCCTTCCCCACACTCCCAAACCAAATCATTTTCCAGTTTTTCCAACCAAATGCAAACTTTCTCTTTTTTCCCTCCTGGAAGACTCAACATTTTGACCAACACCCCTTCCCCGCTCCAACATTTTTATTGAAAAAAATCATATTTGGCTTCCTCCCAAAAACTGCAGCAGCTAAAAAAAAAAATCACACCTCATTTTTTAAAAAATTCCCATGAAAAACAACTGACATTTTTGACCAGGTTAAAAGCCATCGGCATTAATACTGTATGATGGTACAAGTCAAACTAGTCACTAGGTCGGAACAAAGTCAGCTCTAACTCAAGACTCCAGAATGGAGCAAAATCCTGGGAGAAAACCTTCAGCAATTCTGCAAGCTGGTACTGCGTGTACACAGGAACACTCCCAACAGCAGTGGAGAATAAAACTGGGACAGTTCCTCCTACTGATCGATATCTAAAACCATGTATTGTGCCCCTGGTTTTACTTCATTAAAAGCAACACAAACTCCCTCCATCAGAAAGCAATACAGACCTACAAGATAAATACAAAAAAAATGCCACTCCACTGCTGTGCAATTTCAATCCTGGCATGAATAACACTAATCCACACGCTTCCTTCCTGCAAAAAGTATTCAGAAGGAAATATATTAATGCGAAAACCCCATAGCCCCCTCAGCAGGTGCAAAGTGGGTGGGGACAAAAGAGACGTTGGAGGGTTTAGGATCCATAGGGAAGCTGGCCCCCAACTTGATGGATCCTGCCCAGGGTGTATATTGGAAGTAAAAGGTCCCTCAAGCAGAATTAATTTTGTGTGTGCTTAACCACACCATTTAGTGCTGCTCCTCCACCTCGCTTACATACTTTTCCCTATACCCCTTCAGGGCTGAATTGAAGAGGGTGAGGTTAGCTATATAGAGACAAGCAACCTCCCACATAGCCACTTTCCCCCTCCTCGTGGACAGAACAGAGAAAATGTCAGCCTCAAATAAGAAACTTTGAGAAAGTGCTGGACAGTTGGGGGAAAAAAGGTCAGAATGAAGGTTGGTGCGGGTCACAACCTCCTCATGGACCAATCATGTTTCGTCATAGCTTCAGTGTCACCTGGTTTTCAGAGGTGCTGAATGACGAGAGCTCAGCAGTACCTCTGAAAAGTAGGCCACAATCCTGCAAGTGACTATTTGAATCCCCCTGGAGCCCCATTCTATCTCTAGCACTTACCAGGACGCCATTACCATAGTGTCTGAGCTCTGCACAGTTTTTAATGTAGTTCTCCTCCTAACGTCCCTGAGGGGCAGGGAAGTGTTTTCCCCATTCTACAGCGGCACAGGGAGGCTGTGCGACTTGACCAACATCACACAGGAAGTCTGTGATGGAACCGAGTCTTGTATCTATGTCTCCCAAGTTCTAGGAGGCATCCTGGTCTGAAGAGTTCTGTGTAGCTCGAAAACGTGTCTCTTTCACCAACAGAAGTAGTCCAATAAAAGGTATTACATCACCCACCTTGTGTCTCCAATAATATTTACTGAATTCAGTGGACACACACGCAGGAAATCACACCCACACACACCCATGCCAGGTTATTCTAAATTTATTTATATGTAAAGGGATATATTTGTCCCCCTTAGGATAAGCAAATACACCCTTTAAAAATGGGAATGCTAGTGTGATTAGTCTGCACCAGTCTTCCACAGGCAAAATATCCCTTCCTGAATCATTTAAACATCCCTGCAAACATGCCATTTAACTACGATACATTTATTTTTAAATAGCATTTAAGCTGCATTGGTTTCAGCTTTCATTTAAAACCCACGAAAGCAAAGATATTCAGCATTAAGGTGGAAAACCCAGGCAGCTATTCTGTCCTGAATGCACCCCCTTGCAGCCGGGGTGGAGGGGGGTGCGGAATACAGCAGCAGCTTAAAGCCAAAGTGTCTGTCTGGATTTTCAGCCTTGATTTTGAAAAACAGTTCTGTCCTGTTGTTGGTTCTGTCCTAAATGTAGGTTTTTGTGATTGATCTCATGGGTTTGTTTCCTTTGCAATCGTATTATTGCATAAGAGAGATCTAACTTGGGAAGAGAACTCACAATTTTTTCCCTATCAGCAACATATGTATATCAGCCCTTCCAATAACATCAATCTACTGTGCTCCTCCATACAATGGTAATAATCTTAACAAAACACCCACTGTCTAGGCTGTTACCACTGACAATTGCCTAAGATGGTTTAAAACTGGAAAATATATATAATGAAGGCTCTGATCCTGTCCTCGTGGAAGACAATGGGAGTACTGTCACAGACTTCAGTGAGAGCAAGATCATGCCCTAAAGAGGGTGGAGGTTTTTTTAAAAAAAAAGCCCATGAATTTTTAACACAATAAACAATTATGCTCTATTGTGTTGACGCCCTACATACTCTGAGGACTTATTAATTGGCACATCGTTGACCTGAAATGGTTCCAGTCTATCCCAGATGCGAAAAAACCAAGCTGAAATTTCCGTAAGAAAACACCATGGGAGCACCCAGGAATTTATAATGAACCAACTCAGTTGATTTGTTTGCAATTTCAAAGCAGCAGGTTGAGGAGCAGGGAGGGACCAAACCCAATCTACCCTCATTTAATTAGTAGCTTTGTAACTTGTGTAAAAGTGGGTGGGTGGGAATCCTCCTAAGTATCCTACAAACAGAGCTACTGTTCTGGGTTTGTTGGTACTGTTATTACTTTCAAATTCATGTTCTGGACACAGTTTGGCATCTTATGCAGAGATTTTTCTTGTCTACCCAGCATTTTCTCAGATAATGTTTTATCCTAGAAAACAGGAGGTTTGTAATAAGAGAAAATATGATGGACATAAAAGGCCAAATCCATTTCCCTTCCGTTCCCCACCCCATGACCTCTCCAGGAGGAGCTGGTCACTGAAGAGATGCATGGGGGTGTTGAAGAGAATGAAAATTGACCTTGTCCTATTTCCTGCACATCCCCTAATGCAGCAAGGGAAAGCACAGAAGTACTATGCAGGAGCAGATCAGCCTTGCCCATCTCTCTTTGATGACCTGTCTGAGTCCTGATGCCTGCTCTCTTCTGTGCTGCAATCTGCTGTGAAGCTGGGCTCAGTTCTGTGCACACACACGGCCTGGGGTACACCAGTGGAACCAAGGCTGGTCCACACTTGAGATGCTACAGAGGCACAGCTGCAGCGTTTTGGTGTAGACACTACCTAAGCTGACAGGAGGGGTTCTCCCGTGTTGTCAGCGTGGGTAATCTAGCTCCCAAAGAGGCTGTAGCTAGAGTGACAGAAGAATGCTCCATCAGCCTAGCGCTGCATATACCAAGAAAACAACAAGGAGTCCGGTGGCACCGTAAAGACTAGCAGTTTTATTTGGGTATAAGCTTTCGTGGGTAAAACCCCCCACTTTTTCTGATGCATCTGAAGAAGCGGGGTTTTTTTTACCCACGAAAGCTTATGCCCAAATAAATCCGTTAGTCTTTAAGGTGCCACCAGACTCCTTGTTGTTTTTGTGGATACAGACTAACACGGCTACTCCCTAACCCTATACCAAGGGTTAGGTAGGCTTAACTACTGCCCAGGGGGGTCAGTTTTACACACCCCTGAGCGACATAGCTGGGCTGACCTAATTTTTTAGTGTAGACCAAGGCTAAGAGTGCCTTTATTCTGGTTTAGCTTATGTCTTTTGGGAAGGGGTTTAAGCTATGCCAAAAAAGCCACTATTGTACTGGATAAGTGTCCATAAGGGGAGTTATATCAGTAAAACTACAGCCATAAAACTGGTAAAACCTTCCCATGTAGAACAGGCTTAAGCCATCTTGATTATCACTACAAAAGTTTTTTTTTCTCCTGCTGATGATAGCTCATCTTAATTAATTAGCCTCTTACAGTTGGTATGGCTACTTCCACCTTTTCATGTTCTCTGTATCTATATATATCTTCTTACTATATGTTCCATTCTATGCACCTGATGAAGTGGGCTGTAGCCCACAAAAGTTTATGCTCAAATAAATTTGCTAGTCTTTAAGGTGCCACAAGTACTCCTAGTCTTCCTACCGTTGCTGCAAGAGTCCCATCCCTCTGCAGGTCTGGCCATCTGGATCATCCTTCCTGTATTCCTCCACCTCTGTTTCTTTTTCCAGTTTCATCTTGATATATCTATAGCCCTTTGTTATTAGCTAGACAGCTAAATGCTTCATTCTATTTGCCATGCTGTAGCTCTGCTCCTGTTTACATAGAGGTGTGACTGGGGAACACATCTGACCACATGAGTTGTCACTGTCTGTGTGTTTGTATCCTCATGAAGTCTGCTAGGAGGTCACTGTACTGGAAAAGGGCAGATTTCTTATACAGGCAGACTCCCAGAGGAGGGATCCCCAGGAGGGACAAGCTCAGACATGCCGCCTCTAGAGTGTGGATTGGAGACAATATACTGGTGGATGGGACATGGCAGGGTTCCAGGGGGGAAAGAACAAAGGGATGAAGTTCCACCATGAGGCAGACCCTGCTGGGAGAGGGGACACAGAGTTAATGGGACACTAGGGGATTCCCAGCACACTCTACTCGGTATGAGAAGGGAGAGAAAATCAAGCAAAAGGTTCTGACAGGGACACTGACATGGGAGGCTCCTGCTACCTCTCCTTGCCCTTTGGAGACCATGCTTCATGACCCATAGTGGTACAGCTTCCCACATGAGCATACGTGTCTTTACTTGCATCTGTTCCTCTCCTCTTTGGGACAGGGACTATCTTTTAATTCTATGTTTGTACAATGGGGTCCTGGGCCGTATCTGGGGCTCCTAGGCGCTATGGTAATACAAATTAATAAATCATCCTCCTCATTTGCGTTTGTCTGCTAGGTAAACTCAAAAAAGATTTTACTCCATTGTGTTGTGCACTAGCTTCTGCTGGTGCATCCCAGTGACCCTCATGCCCTAACTCCAGCCTTTCTCCCTCGATCTGTCCTTCCATTTTGTTGCTCACATTCACTGTGGGTAAATCTATTCTGCACTGTAAACCTACGTCTGTGGGACACGGGATTGTGGACTCGATGTTTCCAAGCTCACACTTGAGCATCCACACTGCATTGTAAACCTGGGTTTGCAGCAGCTGGACCTGAGTCTCACCACCATGCTAATGTGTCCATACTGCACTACGCAGACCTTCTGACTCAGATCTGCAGCTTGACCTGTGTCCACACTGCAAAATCATAGGGCTTGGAATGGAGTCACAGTGGGACTGGGGCTCTGACCCACCCCCCTAGCAGAGTCCTAGGACCCAGGTCCTGAGTGCTTGCTGACCTGAGTCAGATTGATTTGTGTGTGGGCGGAACCAGAGCTTGGGCTCAAACCGGAGTCAGAGCCTTATTGTGCAGTGTAGACATGCCCTCTATCATGGCTAAGCTGGAATGACTGGGCTTTAGGGTGGGGACTGCATCCTCTCATTTGCCGTGGGAGGTGTCTGGCGCACTTTGGGGCACTGTAAGATAATTCTGCCCTAGGAGGAACCGTCCATCCCTCGTGTGAGACAGAGCAAACAGGTGCAGTCCACGGACCTGGCAGCAGCATCAATGTGCAAAGGGGCTGTGGGTCTGGCCCAGTGATGGTCCCCACGTTTTACATCCATCCACTGACTCCCCCTTCTCCACCATAAACACAAACCACTGGTCGTTATATAGGAGGCCCTTTGTGGGCTGGCCCTGCCCAACCTTTCAGATCAAATATCTTATTGCACCACCTGACCACTCTGCCAGCACTGCCCGCGGGGACCGTCTTTCATTCTGTGCTTGTACAGCACCTCACACAGCGGGGTCCTGCTCCAGGCTTGGGATTCCCAGGCATCACAGTCATTACTATGTTTACTATTAATTTATGCTTCGTGTTATGTAGCTCTGTAAATCATTTTGTATGAATGACAAAATAAGGAGCTTTTCTATTCCTATTTACTTTACTTCCAATTCTTTATCTTCATCCGGCCATGGTGGTTGTTGGGTTTTTTTGCTATATTGTTTTCTAGGATTTGCTTTGTCCTAACTTGCACTGATACCATGGTTTTCCCAACAGTCGGAGGCCTCTTTAATCCATGCTTAGTTTATCCATAGCATACATCTGGATACATCTGAAAAATGTAAGCAGGCACCAGTCTCAGAATATATATGTACCATTAATCTGGATTATTTTATTTTCCTGATCTGAGTGAAAATAGGAGTTTGCAACCAGAATCTGATTAACTCTTTTGCACCCTGCTATGTAGCACCAGCATGCTGGACCTTAGCACTAATGCAAATGCCATCTCCCAGCATGACATGGATTAAGCTGATCTGACTACTGCAGAGACAACTGCTTGCAAGCCCTTGTTTGCCATTTTATGGCTGTTAAATTCAGCGGGAGGGAGGCTGATTCTCCTTTTAAAGTTTTCACCCAATTTCTGGGCAGAGACGCACATCACTAGGGAACCTAGCATTGCAGCAGTCTGCATCTCACATACTACGTACTGGTTTATAGTCGGGGGGTTGAGTTTTCCTTTCAAACCCTGTATGTTAAAGATGAATGGAACAGGAAATTAAAATGAAGTTTGTCCCCTTTTTGTGATGCATAAAGAAGACCTGAAAGTTTTTTTTTTTTTAAAACAGGTACAAGGAGGAGGAGCTGAGGAGTTTTAAAAAAAAAGCCTAAAGTTATCTTTGCCTTTTATTAATTACTATTATTATTTGGTATTAGAAATTCAGGTCTCATTTCCCTGTGTTTCCTAGAAGATTGTGTAGATGGCTGAAGATCTTTTGCTGTGAAGTTCTGAGTGACCAAAGCGTGCAGCATAAAGACAACCCTTAAGTTTCTTGAGGGCTGCAGATTTGTGGTTCTCTGCAGCAGTGGTTCTCAACCAGGGGTACGCAGAGGTCTTCAAGGGAATACATCAACTCATCTAGAGGTTTTTAAGGTCAGGCTCGACAAAGCCCTGTCTGGGATGATTTAGTTGGGGATTGCTCCTGCTTTGAGCAGGGGGTTGGACTAGATGACCTCCTGAGGTCCCTTCCAACCCTGATATTCTAGGATTCTTTGATCTAGATGGGGGTCCCCAATGCAGTGCCCATGCCTGCGGGGGTGTTTAAGTGCGCCCGCTTATTGGCTGGCGGACGAGCATCTGCCAAAATGCCAACGAAATTCGGCGGCATCTCAGCGGCGCCGCCTCTGGATGATGCTGCTTGCTGCATTTCGGCAGATGCTCATCTGCCACCATGGTCCTTCATCTGGTGCCCACCAGACACAAAAATTTGGGGACCACTGATCTAGATATTTGCCTGGTTTTACAACAGGCTACCTAAAAAGCACTAGCGGAGGCAGTACCAACTAAAATTTCATACAGACAATGACTTGTTTATTCTATGTACTATACACTGACATGGAAGTACAATATTAATATTCCATTTGGTTTATAATTTCCTGGTAAAAATGAGAAAGGAAGCCATTTTGCAGTAATAGTGTGTGGGACACTTTTAGGTCTGATTTTGTAAGCAAGTTGTTTTTAAGTGAGGTAAAACTTGGGGGGACGCAAGACAAATCAGCCTCCTGAAAGGGGTACAGTAGCCTGGAAAGGTTGAGAGCCGCTGTTCTGCAGGATCCTGGATTACTACCACTACTACCTTTAGCATTTTAGAAGGGGAGCTCAACACAATTAACTCTTTTACCACAATGAAGCCCTTTCCGTGGAATAATCCTGGTTCAGCAGCAGGCTGCAAACTGATTAGAAATGCAGGTGATTCATTCCAACTAAGTGAGGCTAGTTTATTACACCCTGATCGGTGAGTTCATGACTTAACAGAGAGGCAGTCACCGTTTCCCTTGCAATTTGATCTCTCTATGTTAAACATACCACAGGGACACTGACTTAAGTGAATGCTAAAAAGAAAAAAAAAAGGGGGGGGGGGGGAGTTAACACACAAACAACCAGAGAGAAGAATCTGAAAATGCATATGGACGGTTACATTCACCATTAGCCATGGGCACCAGGTTTGTATAATTTTTGGTGGTGCTCAGAACGTCCATAGGACAGACCGGGACAACCGCCCTGGGCCGGCGGGGCAGGGAGTGCTGGGGCCAGGCTCCCCGCAAACCCCCCAGGCCACTTTGGACTCCGCATCCCCCTGAAGCATGGGGCCCCCCCAAAGCACAGTAAGCCCAAACATTGGTGGAGCCAGGCCCACATTCCTAAATATTGATGGAGCACAGGCACCATGAGCCCATATAACTCCCCCCTATGCCATTAGCTGAGCCTTCTTAGTCTGCAATATGCTGAACACTTCATGAGGTTAAGCCCTTTTATGAGATTTCCAGTATTTTCAGGTTTCTGCCATGCTGGAAGGTCACAGTTGAATCCACAGGTGGTTTTAGTGGGGGCAGCTCCATTGAAATCAATGGAGATTTACCTGCTTACACAGTGGTGAATGAGACTCCTATCTCCCCTTGCTGGCTAAAGCCCCTGTCTGCTTGAGAGGCAGGGTTTCCCAGTGGACTAGCAGCTCTAGCAGTGATACGCTGTGTGACCTTGCAACAGTCACTTCTCTCTCTCCGTGCCTCAGTTTCCCATCCCACCTTTTGATCACCTTGTTTATTCAGCGTGTAAGATCTTTGGGACAAGGACTGTCACAGTGTGCTCAGTGCGCAGCATGATGGGACTGCAGTCTCAGCAGGGGCCTGTAGGTGCTAACAGAACATAAATAATAGTCATCTTCTACAATCACTTAACAGCCTGGTTACATGTTTCTGGACTGGTTGGAAAGCACAGCAAAATCCCCAGGAGTGCCCTGGTTCAGATTGTCAACAGCTTCTTTCTAACTACTGCTAGCAAGCTGCCTTCTGCATTTGTCCTTCTTGTCATCCTTCACAGCTGCATTTGACACATCTCAACATTTGATTCTCCTCAAATGCCTGATGACATCTGTTGGCTTGACTGGAACGCTTTTTTTTTTCTTGCAGGCCAATCACCAGCAGTTCATATGTCTCTCAACAACTTCACCTCCTCTGGTGAATCAGTTGTCTTGGGTAGTTCACAAGGCTCTGTCCTCAGTCCTCTGCTTTTAATCTGCACGTGCTTTCCCTCTGCAATTTGATCTATCGACGTGGCTTTACATTTCATTCAGATGCCAAAGGCACAGATTTACGTTAAAATTAGCCATAAAATTCCTTCTGCTCCCTCTATGCAGTCTATGTGCCTAGTCAATATCAAGGCTTCAGCATCTCAACAGCAGCTACAATCAGGGGCGGCTCTAGGGTTTTTGCCGCCCCAAGCACGGCAGGCAGGCTGCCTTCGGCCTGGAGCCGCCCCTGGCTACAATCACTTGCCTCTTACCCCACAGTTAAATGTGCCCAATGTTCAGCTGGGTTATGGTTCAAGATCTGAACTGCATGCAAAGAAGTCTGCTCTTTACCATTTAAAGAACACTATCAGATTTTGTTCCCTCCTCCCTCTTTCTAATGTTGAGACCAGTGTTTCTTTCTGCCATGTAGTGCTATTGCAGCACTCATATCTGGTACAAATTGCTACTACTAGCAGAATTCCCAATGGCGCTATCTAGCTATAGGCCTGAATCTGTTCTCACTTTCCTCCAAAACTCCACTGACTCCAAGTTGCTCTGGTGCATGTGAGAGGAGCATCAGCCACTGTATATTTATAATGTACCCATATATAATAAGTCCATGATGTCTGATCTCACACATAACTGCTGTCAAGGTGTCCTCCCCCACTCTGAACTTTAGGGTACAGATGTGGGGACCTGCATGGACCCTTCTAAGCTTAATTCCTAGCTTAGATCTGGTAACGCTGCCACCAGCCAGAAATTCAGTGTCTGGCGCACTCCCTGTCCCCCCAAAACCTTCCCCTCCCTGGGCTGCCTTGAGGGACTTCACCAATTTTCTGGTGAACACAGATCCAAACCCCTTGGATCTTAAAACAAGGAGAAATTAACCATTCCCCCTACTTTCCCCCCACCAATTCCTGGTGAGTCCAGATCCAATCCCCTTGGATCTTAAAACAAGGAAAATCAATCAGGTTCTAAAAAAACAAAAAACTTTTAATTAAAGAAGAAAGGTAAAAATCATCTCTGTAAAATCAGGATGGAAAATACTTTACAGGGTACTTAGATTTATATAGCCCAGAGAAAACCCCTCTAGCCTTAGGTTCAAAGTTACAGCAAACAAAGGTAAAATCCTCTCAGCAAAAAGGAACATTTACAGGCTGAGAAAACAAACATAAGACTAACACGCCTTGCCTGTGCTACTTACAAGTTTGAAACATGAGAGACTGATTCAGAGAGATTTGGAGAGCCTGGATTGACGTCTGGTCCCTCTTAGTCCCAAGAGCGAACAAACCCCAAAACAAAGAGCACAAAACAAAGACTTCCCTCCACCAAGATTTGAAAGTATCTTGTCCCCTTATTGGTCCTCTGGTCAGGTGTCAGCCAGGTTTACTGAGCTTCTTAACCCATTACAGGTAAAAGAGACATTAACCCTTAACTATCTGTTTATGACAACTGCATATCCACGTTTGGCTCCGTTATTATGCTGGTTGCCAGTTTCATTCTAAATTAGCTTCCAGACCTATAAACACCTTTGAAATCTTAATCTGAGCTTTCTCTGATCTGGTCACTCTGTTACAGCCCTAAACACCAGCTGCAGTAACATGATGTTGGTTTACTCATTTCACCCATACCAGGGGAGGCCATATTAGATAGCCACTGCTTTCATTTAGCAATTTCTCAATGGGCAGCCATGCCATAAAACATCAGAGGTGCTACTAGTCTTTAACTCTTTGATTTCAAAGTGAAGATTTCAGTTGCTAATCAGGCACTTGTGCATGGCATTACTCAGCTGTAGATGTTTCATAAAGTGCCTCAAGACCTCTTGATATGATAAGACTCTCTCCAACCCCAAAGTCCTAACAACAGGACACAGAGTAATTATAAAATCCCTTGTCATTTTTGCAATACAATGCCAGTCTATAATGCCTGGCCAAATTTTTGTGTGGGTAATTCCCTTCTGCCTACCTACAATTCCTTTCCAATTTTACTTAGATATTGAATTCTTTATTTTGACTCCAGAATTGTTGTTGAGTTATATTAAAAGGCTGCTGCTACTTGTTTTATGCCAAGCACTGGCATTCCAGCTGTGAGGATCTCCGGGCAACCTTTGGCTCCTGGCTGCCACCAGGTGTCTTCTTTATAAACAGTTAGTGGGCTGAGGCCTGGTCTACACTACAGAGTTAGGTTGACACAAGACAGCTTATATTGACCTAACAGTGCAAGTGTCTGCACTAAAATTTCACTGCCACCAACATAACTCGCCCACTACACTGACTTCCACGAGAGGTAGAGTCAATGTCGATGTAGCTAGGTTGACGCAGTGTCAGTGTAGACACTGCGTTGCTTACATCAACTGTTGCTGGCTTTCAGAAGCTGTCCCACAATGCCCCACACTGACAGCTTAATTGGTGCAAGTGCTCCTGGTGAGGACATGCACTGCCAACACAAGGAGCAAAGCGTAGACATGCACAAGCATGTAATTACTGCAGCAGCTGTATGCCGACGTAAGTTACGTTGATTTAATTTTGTAGTGCAGACATGCTTTGAGTGGCTAATGGAATCTGAGCCCTACCAGAGGCACCACCCATGGAAGTCCTGACCAGAACAGCACCCAGCCCCACCAACTGGTCGGCCTGTGCTATTTAAGCCAGAAGGAAGCACAGGAAGTTGTCCACGCAGACAGGTGAATTCCTGGTTGGCTGGCACATTGGACACTGCCTTCTCGCCTGACTCCTGAGCCCTGCTTTCCTGAGTTGTTCCTGATCCCTGCCCCATGTCTCCCAACTCAGACCGTCAGCTCAACTCCCATTTCTGACTCTGGGTCTGATCCCTGGCTTGATTCCTGGTCTGATAACTAGGTCTGACTACACGAATTCTGGTTGTGACACACACCAATCTTCATTCTGACCTTTTTTACCCCAACTGTCCAGAACTTTCTCAAAGACATTTATCTGAGGTTGACATTTTCTCTGTTTTGTCAAATTAGTAGAGAATTGTTTTCAAAAGTTTGAGCAAAATCAGCCAACCCATTTCTCATATGTTCCATTCAGGCATGACTCAAAACTAGCTGGGCCAATTTCATTCAAACTCAGCTTGTTTGGTAAATCTTTAACATAGGTGACCAGATGTCCCAATTTTGTAGGGACAGTCCTGATATTTGGGGCTTTGTCTTATGTAGGTGCCTATTATGCCCCATCCCCATCCCGATTTTTCACACTTGCTGTCTGGTCACCCTACTTTAACATGACCTGTTCCTTTGTCCTTGTCCAAGAAAAAGTAGTTTAAAGTCATGGGAAGTTTGAGTGGGACATTTTGTTTAAAATCCTTATGGTTACTTTATACAAGAGATACATGAATGACACACTTTCCTTTCCTGCTAGATAACTGGCTAATATTTGATTATTCTCCAATATTGAACTACTCACTAAATAACAAATTCTGCAATAGCACATAATATCAGTCAGTGTTAACAGGCACAGCATCCCATCCCCTTACGTCTTCATGATAATTTTATGGTGAGGATCAGTCGCAGGATGGATAAGCTTGGCTTGCCAATTTCAAACCCTATTGAATGGAATGAGTTGAGAGTTTAATTCGGAGTTGAATAGCGCAAGGGAAGGAAAAGGGTCACATCCCACTTGGGGGAGTGTGAGAGCGAGAGGAAAAATATAGTGTGAAAAATGAGGCTGGAAAATTGAGGAGAGAATGGAGTGAAAAAATGAGTGAAGACTGATGGCATGGAGGGGGAAAAAATGAATGGGTCCCATATGAGGAGAGATTAAAGAGGCTAGGACTTTTCAGCTTGGAAAAGAGGAGACTAAGGGGGGATATGATAGAGGTATATAAAATCATGAGTGATGTGGAGAAAGTAGATAAGGGAAAGTTATTTACTTGTTCCCATAATACAAGAACTAGGGCTCACCAAATGAAATTATTAGGCAGCAGGTTTAAAACAAATAAAAGGAAGTTCTTCTTCACACAGCACAGTCAACCAGTGGAACTCCTTACCTGAGGAGGTTGTGAAGGCTAGGACTATAACAATGTTTAAAAGGGAACTGGATAAACTCATGGAGGTTAAGTCCATTAATGGCTATTAGCCAGGATGAGTAAGGAATGGTGTCCCTAGCCCCTGTTTGTCAGAGGGTGGAGAAGGATGGCAGGAGAGAGATCACTTGATCATTACCTGTAGGTTCACTCCCTCTGGGGCACCTGGCATTGGCCACTGTCGGAAGACAGGATACTGGGCTAGATGGACCTTTGGTCTGACCCAGTACGGCCGTTCTTATGTTCTAAGAGTTTGAAGAACTTTTTGTTCCACTCATTTAAAAAATGAATGATTTTGTATTTATTTGATTTTTTGCCACATTATTCACTTCTACTTTTTATTTTATTTTCCCTTTCTCCCTTTATTCCCTCTCTCTCCCTCCTTTTTCTGTCTTTCTCCATTTTGCCACTGAAAAGGAGGAGGGGGAAAAGATGGAAGAAGAGCAATCAGAGGTGAAAGTAAGCCGGTACAGTCTGGTACGGCGTACCGGCAAGAGCCAGTACACCATGCTGGACCGCATCGACTTCCACGGCGGGGATTGAAAGGTCTCTGGGCTGCCCGCAGCGGCGGGGAGCTCTGAGCCCTTTAAATCTCAGCCGCAGCCAGGATTCAAAGGGCTCGGGGCTCCCCCTGGCGGCCAGAGCCTCAGGCTCTTTAATTTGCCCCTGAGCCCCGGGGTGCTCCCAGACACCTCTGCAGCTGGGAGCCCCTGGTTGCTTTAAAGGCTCTGGGTCTCCCAGCCACAGCTGGTTCCCCAGGGCCTTTAAATCTTGAGAGGCCCCGCCTCTTCCGGATGAGGCCACGCCCCCCTCAGGACTCCGGCAGTACCGGTAAGTCCTGTAAGGGTACGTCTACACTACGGGACTATTCCAAATTTGCATAAACCGGTTTTGTAAAACAGATTTTATAAACCACACTAAACACATTAAATCGGTGGTGTGCGTCCATGGTCCGAGGCTAGCGTCGATTTCTGGAGCGTTGCACTGTGGGTAGCTATCCCGTAGCTATCCCATAGTTCCCGCAGCCTCCCCCGCCCCTTGGCATTTCCGGGTTGAGATCCCAGTGCCTGATGCGGCAAAAATCATTGTCGCGGGTGGTTCTGGGTAAATGTCGTCAGTCACTCCTTCCGCTGGGAAAGCAACGGCAGACAAGCATTTCATGCCTTTTTTTCCCTGGATTGCCCTGGAAGATGCCATACCATGGCAATCATGGAGCCTGTTTCGCCTTTTGTGACTGTCACCGTATGTGTACTAGATGCCGCTCACAGAGGCGATTCAGCAGTGCTACACAGCTGCATGCTTTTGCTTTTGCATGATAGCAGAGATGGTTATCAGCCATATTGTACCATCTACCATACCATAAATTGGTAATAAGATGGGCAGGGCTACCAGTCCTTTTGCACTGTTCCATTTGCTGCTGTCATAAGTGCCCCTGGCTGCTCTTAGCCAGGAAAATTGGGAATGACTCCTTGAGTCAATCCCTCCTTTGTATCTAAAAATAGAATCAGTCCTGCCTAGAATATGGGCAAGTGTACTAGAGAACCACTGTATCAGAGAACCAGAGAGCACAGCTGCTCTGTGTCAGATCCTGCATAGATTATGAGCTGTATGCTATTCACAGGGGGTGCTCCTGCAACAACCCCACCTGTTCATTCCATTCTTCCCCAGCCTTCCTGGGCTACCATAGCATTGTCCCCCCACTTGTGTGATGAAGTAAGAAAGAATGCAGGAATACTTGTTAGTGAGAAATGAGTGGAAGGCAGCCTCCAGTTGCTATGATAGTCCACATAGGACATTAAGGAGTGTGGAGGAGAGGAGCCCAGCATCCTGCTGCTAGTCCAGGGGCAATTGAATCTTTTCTTTACACATGAAGGGTGGGGGCTGATGAAGCTCAGCACCCTGTTATGATGATGGTTATCAGCCATATTGTACCATCTACCAGGAAAAATTAGGGCCAGGCGCCCTTGATCGATCTGACCGATGCTAGTACGCATGGTTACCAGGCCTTTTGCACTGCCCCATGTGCCAATAGGCTGATGATGACGATGGGTATCAGTCATATTGCACCATCAGCCACCCATGGCGGGGGGGGAGCAAGAATGTTGGTGTTGAGTGCTGCACCATCGCGTCTATCTGCAGCATTCAGTAAAGATAGGGTGACATGTAAAAGAGTCAAGACAGGATTGTTTTCCCTTTCACTTCTGGGGGTGGGTGGGGGGGTGCATAAATTGCCTAGCTATGCCCTGACCCACCGCGGACACTGTTTTTGACCCTAGAAGCATTTGGAGCTCAGCCAAGAATGCAAATGCTTTTCAGAGACTGCAGGAACTGTGGGATAGCTTGAGTCCTCCAGTCCATGAGCGTCCATTTGATTCTTTGGCTTTCCGTTACGCTTGCCACGCAGCAGTGCGCTGAGTCCCTGCTATGGCATCTGTCTGGAGATATTTAAAAAATGATTTTCGCTGATAGAACAGATTTGCCTGCCCTTACAGCGATCACGTCCGCATCGTCCATGCTGGAGCTCTTTCTTTATTTTGATTTTTAACTGCATCACCACCCATGCTGATCGGAGCTCCATGCTGGGCAAACAGGAAATATTCAAAAGTTCGCGGGGCTTTTCCTGTCTACCTGGCCACTGCATCCGAGTTCAGATGGCTGTCCAGAGCGGTCAGTGGTGCACTGTGGGATACCGCCCGGAGGCCAATACCGTCGATCTGCGGCCACACTAACCCCAATCTGATATGTTAATACCGATATTAGCCCTACTCCTCTCGTTAGGGAGGAGTACAGAGCCCTTTATACCGATATAAAGGGCCTCTTAGTGTGGACGGTTGTGGCGTTAAATCGGTTTTAGGCTCCTAAAACCGGTTTAAACGCGTAGTGTAGACCAGGCTTAAGTTACTTTCACCCCTGGGAGCAATAATACACTAAAGACTAAACTTTTCATTTTCCAGTTTCGTGGAAAATTTTGGAAAAACAAACATTTTTGGTGATAGTTTCCTATTTAAAAAAGGCCATTTTTTGGTGAAAAAAACTGTTGCCATAAAAAATTTCAACCTGCTCTAATATACAATAGCAGCTCTATGCCAACAACCTTGCTTTGGGTTGCTTTATTCTATCCCTTCTACACCTCACTGGTTTCTCATTAACTTGAAAAACCTGTTGTTGAATCACCCCAGTGGAAAATAAAACAGATTTTAATTACAGGGGGAAAAGTCACTGACCGCGAACTAGTTCTGAGAACCCCCCAAGAGGATTTACATCTCAAACCCCACAAGTTTCAACCATGCACTGATGAATCCATGTCATGACTCTGCAGCCTATACAGAAGGAGAAATTTTAATTTGGTGCGTCACCTTTTTTGACTCTTCAAGACACCAGGGCCCTATGAGACTGATGTTGTCCCCTAGCCCTCACACAGCCTGCTTTCACTCTTCCTGTGACCTGCATTAGCATGCACTTTTTTATTAAACCTATTGTTAAAAGGCCAAAAAGCTGATAGAAAAGCACCCCACACTGTTGTTTTTTTTTATGGCAAATAAGGGGGGAGGGATAGCTCAGTGGTTTGCACATTGGCCTACTAAACCCAGCGTTGTGAGTTTAATGCTTGAAGGGGCCGCTTAGGGATCTGGAGCAAAAATCAGTATCTGGTCCTGTTAGTGAAGGCAGGGGCTGGACTTCATGACCTTTCAGGGTACTTTACCTGTTCTATGAGATAGGTATATCTCCATATATATTTAATCAAGGTTCCTCTTTGAGAACCACATATTTTATATGGTTATAAAATTATAATTTTATATTACTCTATATTTTGCCTTAGCAATTACCCCCCAGGGACTGGATCAGGGGTTTCTAAAACGTTATGATGATCCTATTGTCATTTCAACATAGCTTCTAGATGAGCGTATGCTCAGATCCATTCCATGTCTCTCTATGTCTGGCACAAGTCAGTCAGAAAAGTAAAACTCACGAACGGCGAGTGCTATCCAAGATACACATTCCTGCCGTGCTAGCGAGAACTTGCCTTGCAGGAGACCATAATAAGTTCATGCGAAGTTCTTAGCTCTCAGTCAAGAGCTACAAAATAAAGTGGAAACAAAAATGTCGCAATATCCTTCAGCCAACCAGGCTCCACGGTGCTATACAAACTATGGGCGTGGGCTTGCCCCTGCTAGAACAGAGGGGTGGAATTTACACGCCTCTCTGCCAGCCAAGGCAGCTATACACACGTGGGATTCACCAGCTGGGGAGGGCAGCAGCATTTGCACTGCTGCATTGTGGGATGGGGGTCCACAAAGCCACACCTACTCCAAACTGCCATCAGAGGGGTTCCTACGGGACACACTGCACCAGTTCAGGAGAGGAAGTAGCACCCTAAGGCTCCATGCCGTAAGGTGCTTAGTCCTTGCTGCAACATGATGATGAGTTCCTTCAACTCCCATTGACTTCTATAGTTGTTGGGGCACTCAGCACCTCCCAGGAGGCACTGAGGATCTTGCAGAAGCAGGTCTGTAACCAGTGGAAGCCATATGGGGAAAGACTTTGAGCATGCCCTTACCCAAGACATTAGGGTTAGCACCTGCAGTGCAAGGGGCTCTTTGACTGACATGAACCTGACCAGAGCACCCCTTTTACATCGTGTCAGAGTGACCTCGGGATGGGGCTTTCTACTGAACCACCACCACCACTTCCCTGGGAGGTTGCCCTCCCGCGCTTTCCCTGGGAGGTTGCCCTTGCAAGGCCAGCCCCACCCCAGCCTTGCTTTGCTTTGAGATCGGACGGGTTGGCTGGTTCGAGGTGACTAGGGTTGCCAGGTGTCCAGTTTTTGGCCAGAAAGTCCAGTCAAAAGGGGACCTGTGCAGTGTCCAGTCAGTAATGCTGACTGGACACCAAAAGTCTGGTAACCGCAATCGGCCTCCACCGCCGGGAGGGCGGAAAGAGCAGCTGCTGCTGGAGGAGGAGGGATCCTGACAGCACAGAGCGTTTGAGGAGCAGGGCCAGTGGCCAGGCTCACCGCCCATCCTGCCTTCTCAGCCTCCCCCGAGGGGCCTTGGACCTCTCTAGCCCCTCCCTCCAGGGACTGACCCCTTTTCCACCCTCCCATGCCCCAGTTGGGCAGGCTTCACGTCAGCTCCTCCAGCCCAGCTCTGCAGGCAGCTCCTGAGTCCAGGGAGAGCAAACAACTTTGGGGGAAGTAAGTGAGAGAGCTGGGGTGGGGGGAAGCAAGTGACGGGTGGGGGGGCGTGTTGTATCCAGTTTTGAAAAACTGGAGAGTTGGCAATCCTAGCAGGAGACCCGGTTCCAGTTCTGGTTCCCCACTGGGTGTGGAACCCACCGCAAGCTTGGGAGAACAGCTGGTGAGATTTTGGCAGCAGCAGACCTTGCACCCTGAGGCAGTCTCTCACTCCAGCACCCTAAAGGTGCATCCTCCCGTACATGCCTCCTCAGCCCACCTCTGGGCCTGTCTACACTGGCACTTTCCAGCGCTGCCACGTTCTCGCTCAGGGGTGTGAGCAAGTTTCAGCACTGTAAAGTGCCAGTGTAGACAGTGCACCCGCGCCAGGAGCGGTGGTAGCTACAGGACTCGTGGAGGTGGGTTTTTCTGCTCTGCCGCAACGACACAAACCACGTTAAAGCACTGCCGTGTAGACTAGCCCTCTGACCGCACACTTGGATTACACTCCGCAGCAGGCACCAGACCTCTCGACTTGCAAACCAGCCAATGTGATCCATCATAGTGCTTGACCTAAATGCGGAACACCCATGTTTTGATGCATTATTGTGGCAGTATCACTTTTTTTTTCTTTTCTTTTTACCATAATTCCTGCTTTTAAGGGCATTTCATCACTGGGTCAATTAAATACAGATCTTGGGTAACCTGTTTCAAGGGGGGAGTACCTGGGAGGAGTCCTTGCTCTGGGATTGGTGGGTCTGGAGAGAGGTTCCCAGCTGGAGTTTCTCAGGATGCTATGGGGAGGAGGGATCTGGGGAGAGAGGGGTGGTCTCGGCTCAGCGTTCCACTCACTATGCAACTAAGACAGGCTGACCCTACTCCCAATAACAGTAACTCAGGCCAGACCTCTCCACTTTTCCTCCATAAAGTTAACTCAGCCCTTCCCCCGCAGCCTGACGACTCTGCAGGGCTCCACTCGCCTTGCTGCTGCAGCTCTGGGCTCTTCTCCGCTCTGCCCTACTCCCCTACGAGAGCAGCGAGAGGGAGACCAGCTGCTCAGGAGCTGCCCATTGCTTTTCCCAGCGTGGGAGCAGGCGAGATGGAGAAAGTGGGCAGTGGGAGTCTCCCAGGCTGTGAAGGGTCCAGCAGCTCAGGGCCGGCTGTAGCCCCCAGACTCCAGCTGGGAATAAAGTAGTGGCCCAGCCTCCTATCCCTGCTCACACAAACCCAGCTGGCACCGTCAGTTTCCTCCCTAAGAGCCCCTCTCTGCTTCATGGACATGGGAGCAGAGAGGAGCAAGGCCCCTGGGCTGCTGGAGGAGCATCTCTCCCCATCCTCCTATAAAAGTAGCTGCCATTCTCATGCAGTCTGCTCCTGAAGAGAGGCGCACACTGTGCTCTCCCCAGACGCATTCCCTTGATCTGAAATCTGATGGGCCTTGCTCAGCTGTGCAATCAGCTCCCTGTGTAGCCTTGCGAGGGGACTTCCTGCAAGAGCAACCCTGTGAAGCATATGGACTGCTTTGATCTCGATCCCCCCACCTCCTGGGAGCAAGTCACCAAAAAGGGGGTGTGTGGAAAGGCATGGTCACAACCCCTCCCTCTTCTGCCTCAGCTTGTGGAGTGGGGGCAATGCAAGGAGGGGAGCAAGCTGCAGAGCAGTATTTGCAGAGATTGCTTCTGCCCTCCCTGCAGCACAATCCTCTCCCCTAGGACTCTTCCCGGGGTGCGGTAGCTCAATACTAACCCCAGGCAGGGGTCTGGTGTAAATGCCCCCCTGAAAATACAGTGGGGCTCTTGGTGCATGGAAGACCATAACACCCACCAGGAAGAAGCCAATCTCCAGATTTCAGCAGATTTCCACTCCCCTTCTACATGGGTTTATGTAAAGCAGAAGCAAGAGAAGAAATGTATGGGGTGGGGAAGGGGGACAGAAATCTGGAGAAAGGGGAAGAAGGATCCCAGGGAAAACCCTTTCACAGAAAGAAAAAAAGAGGCAGCAGCTTCCTCCGAGCAATGCCAGGGAAGCTGCATTCCCTGCCTAACTGAACATGAAGGGAGCAAGACTCTTCCCTGCTATTTCACGTGATTCTCTCCTTTCGCTCTTGGAAGCTCCCCACCTGTTCCAGGCTGGAAAGGGAAACCGGCAGAGCAAATTCAAGGAGCCATCGACGCCGTCTGCCCATGGGGAGAAAACACACTTAGCCTTTGGTTGGGTAGTGAAGGAAGGCGGGAGGAAGGGGAAGGGTGAGATTGTATGACACACCAAAGGGATCCATCCTCCAGGAACTGGTCTCTGCAGCTGAAGACAAAGAGTAAATAGACAGCCTGCACAGAGAGGCTCTCTTTATGGCTGAAAGTGGATACTTTGTTGGAACAGATTTCCAATAGATTGCCCAGCACTTTCTCACAACTCGGAATCTCATTTCTTTATGTTCCCTGAACACTGGGATATGTTAGTGAGCTTGCAGCTGTCTTTGAGGGGGACTATTCACCATCTCATAGCTCTTTCTTGAATGCTGGCTTTGTCATTGCTTATAATAAATGGCTTCTTTTGCAGACTGTCCCCGGATTAAAAATAAACTAGATTCAACTCACAGAAATCAGACTTCAGCAGCCAGTCTTAGTTTTGCGATCAAAATATTTGTGCGGGGGGTGGGGAAAGGGGTTTCTCTGGTGATGAGAGACAAAAAAAGTCAATTTTGTATTCGTTAACGTGCATGAAACATAACAATAGTGAAACAAACTGCAGCACATGTCTAGTAATTCATTCTGGCAAGTGAGCTGGAATCAGCCAAATTCAACAGTTCCCCAAGCAAAGATCTTGTTCATGTAATATAACTCCACCTGCTCTTTTTAAATAAAGCAGAACGGGGCTGTATATCTCTCTCTTTATATGGTCCACATCACCCTAATATCTGGGTACCTCATTATTATTAATGGAATCCCCTCCCAGCACCTTTGTGAGTACAGCTGCCTCACTGACAGATCACTTTACATCATTTTACAGATGGGGAACTGAAGCATAAAGAAATTAAGTGTTTAGCCCAAGATCACACAGCAAAGCCTCCCTCCATCAATCCTGCAAAGACTTAATGCAGGTGCTTAACTTTCCTATTGTGAGCTGTCCCACTGAAATCAATGGAACCACCCATGATAGCCAAGTTAAGCGCCCACATGAAGCTTTGCAGGATTGGGGTCTATGTCTGTTGCAGAGGGTGGGATTTGAATCCAGATTTCCTGGGTCCCACACCAGTGCCTTAGTCACAAGACCACCTCCCAGCACTTTGTTATTATTGTTGGTCTGTTACATTACAGGCAGAAGCACCTACAGGAGCCAGCCAGGTAGGAGAAAAGCCTCTGTAAGCAAAGAGATCAAGGGCTTGACTCTGTTGTTTCATGGCCCTGTTACACTGCTCTGGCAGCAGATCTGCTCACACGGGAATATTCCTAACATAGGGGCTTACCCCTGGGTGGCCTAGAGCTGGCAGCTGGCTCAGTGCCATCCCCTTTAAAGCCTCTGGCATTGGGGCATAGGAATCATGGACAATGGAGCATGAGTTAGAGCATCCTTGAGACTAGGGTTTCCCATAGGGTGACCAGGTGACAAAAGATGAAATATCGGGATGCTGGGGTGGCAGCGGAGCAAAAAATAAATAATAAAATGGCCGCCACCACCGCCAGAAGCTGGACTGGAGCAGTTCGCAGGGTGAGTGCTGGCGGCCACCCCCTCCCTCCAGGCTTGCGCTGCCATACAGCTGATCAGCGCAAGCCTGGGACGGAGGGGGAATGCGGCGTGCTTGGGGAAGAGGCACGGCCAGGGCAGGGATTTGGGGAGGGATCCAATGGGGCAGTGAGGGGGCAGGGCCAGGGCAGGGATTTGGGGAGGGATCCAACGGGGGAAGGAGGGGGCGGGGCTGGGGGGGCGAGAGCCCCTCTGGGCTCCGCCTGTGCTGGAACATCGGTCGGGACGTGGGACAAACAACTAAATATCAGGACAGTCCCGATAAAATCGGGATGTCTGGTCACCCTAGTTCCCCAGGGTCTGTGGCCAGCAAGACCCAGACTCAGAGTTGGACCAATCTTCTAATGCCCCTGCAGTAGATCAGTTTCTGCCTGGGGATGATATGTTGATCATCTTCACCTAGTCCCAGTCCTCCTGGATGTCTGTCAGGGGATTCACACTTTTCTTTTTTCCAGCCATGTGCCGGTACCAAGCCCAGCAAAAAACAGCTTGCACAGGTTAGCGATAAGGCTTGCCTATGCCCAAAAGTTGTAGGGCTTTACCTGTGCGTAAAATCTGACCAATATATCTTAAAACACGCATGAGAATCCACTACTTCTGGGACCTGAGTTCAAGTTTCTGTGGGAAGGTTTTTACTGGCCTTGCTCCCAGTGGAGTCTGCTCTCCCCAGCAGGTGTTGGGCTTGAAAGTAGGACCAGTGACAGGCGACATGGGGTGTCTAGATCATAGGCCCAGGAATGGAGAGGGCTTCGCTTCAAACAAAATGTCCACAGTGACCCTCCCTTCCAGCAGCCAGAAACTAGAGACAAGGCCCAAGCCAACTCCCAAATCATAGAATCATAGGATATCAGGGTTGGAAGGATCCTCAGGAGGTCATCTAGTCCAACTCCCAATCACATCTAGTCCAACCAGATTACTCCCAAGCCTTGGAGGAGTTCCGAGCAAGATCTGAACTTGACAGATGTCTCCGTTTCTAACCGGCCAAAAGCCTGGATCCAAATACCCTGAAACTTTGTATCTGGACCAGAACCTTGTGCTATGAATCCATTTCTGCCAGAAACCTTCCCTCCTCCCCAGTGTAAAGTTCTCTAGCAAATTCCATGCTTCCTAGGAAATGTAGCCAGTTCCCAGATGACATCCACCCAGGAATTAACTAGTTTTCCATGGGTAAAGCTAAGGCTTTCAGAACAATTTCTAACTGCTGCATAATTCATTAGCGTCACAGTCTGATGTTTGGTGTTTTGACCATGCTTATGTTGTTCTACAGAAAAGTCACAAACAGTGAAATAAAACCTGAGGAACAAGCTTTGCAAATATCAGAGAGAATGAAAAAAGATGTGGAACCAGGGCACACATTTAACAAAAGAGATCAAGCTAATTCTTAGGCAACCTCTGAAAAAAATCAGCCCCAAATACATGACTGAGTCAATTGCTCAAAGCGCAAATGATTCACAAGTGGCTGGATAAACAAAGCTTTAAGAGACAATGCAACAATGCAAAGCAAAAGAAGACAATAGAACCCAGGCCAGAAACAAGAGAGGCAGCCAGAATACTCAGGGGCTGTTAATGGACTAAATAATAAGAGAGTTCCAGACAAGCTCATTGTTTTATTTTTAAAGGGAAGGAAGAGACTTAAAAGGTTATTTCCTCCTCCTTGTTATCTTGGGACAGATAAAGCAGACGGCACTTTGCATGTACATAGGGCCAGGGTTTTGCTATTGATTTCAATGGGATCAAGATTTGGCCTGTAAACATCCCCACAAGGTGTGTGTGTGTGGTGGGGGGGTGGGAGGAGGATTGTGTTTGTTCCTTCTTTGGCTTCTTTATGACATATGGAGGCTGACCTGACAAGGGTGGTTGTCTTTTTCCTGCTTGTTTGGTTTTTTTACCTTAGGCCTAATTTAGATGGGGTGGTGCTGCTGACTCTTTTTCTACCATTAGCTACACTGATGCAAACTCTAATGTAGCTGAGAGGCACTGCTGAGGCCCATGCCAGTACCACTTATTGGGGCATGCAAGTTTTCACTGCACTCAAGGCGTGACAGGTCAATGTGTGTAAACATCTAGATCAAAGATAGCTCAGGTACCTCAACAAGTGTTGCCGCCACACCTCCCATTGCAGTGTAGACACATCCTTAGTTCTTGGTGTGTATGGGGAAGCTACATTTTGGTCCAAACAGTGCATCTCCATTAGGGGTTTGCTCCAGTGTAGCTTCCTCAACGTAGTTACCCCAGTGCAAATTTCCCTGGTCTATACAAGCCCTTAGAAATATCAGGAGGTCATGCCTGGTCTAGCCTGGTTTTGCTGGTTGTCTTCTTAAAGCTTAGATGTTTATTTCTCAGCCTTTATTGAATTAATATTGCCACTCCCAACCATTCAAAAATCACTAATCAGCCCCCCGCCCCCTCCAGGAAAAATCATGGAGCAAGTCCTCAAGGAATCCATTTTTAAGCACTTGGAGGAGAGGAAGGTGATCAGGAACAGTCAACATGGATTCACCAAGGGCAAGTCATGCCTGGCCAACCTGATTGCCTTCTATGATGAGATAACTGGCTCTGTGGATATGGGGAAAGCAGTGGTCGTGATATATCTTGACCAGGGCCGGCTCCAGACCCCAGCGCGCCAAGCGCGCGCTTGGGGAGGCATTTTGCCAGCAGGGCGGCAGGCGGGTCCGGCGGACCTTCCGCAGTTATGCCTGTGGGAGGTCCACCGGAGCCGCGGTTCCAGGGGACCTCCCGCAGGCATGACTGCGGAGGGTCCGCTGGTCCTGCGGCTCCAGTCGACCTCCCGCAGGCATGACTGCGGACGGTTCGCTGGTCCCGCGGCTCCGGTGCACCTCCCACAGGCATGACTGCTTGGGGCGGCCAAATTCCTAGAGCCGCCCCTGATCTTGACTTTAGCAAAGCTTTTGATACAGTCTCCCACAGTATTCTTGCCGGCAAGTTAAAAAAGTATGGATTGGATGAATGGACTATAAGGTGGATAGAAAGCTGGCTAGATTTTCAGGCTCAATGGATAGTGATCAACGGCTCAATGTCTAGTTGGCAGACGGTATCAAGTGGAGTGCCCCAGGAGTCAGTCCTGGGGCCAGTTTTGTTCAACATAGAATCATAGAAGATTAGGGTTGGAAGAGACCTCAGTAGGCCATCTAGTCCAATCCCCTGCTCCAAGCAGGACCAACACCAACTAAATCATCCCAGCCAGGGCTTTGTCAAGCCGGGCCTTAAAAACCTCTAAGGATGGAGATTCCACCACCTACCTAGGTAACCCATTCCAGTGCTTCACTACCCTCCTAGTGAAATAGTTTTTCCAACTATTCCTAATATCCAACCTAGACCTCTCCCACTGCAACTTGAGACCATTGCTTGTTCTGTCATCTGCCACCACTGAGAACAGCCAAGCTCCATCCTCTTTGGAACCCCCACTTCAGGTAGTTGAAGGCCGCTATCAAATCCACCTCATTCTTCTCCTCTGCAGACTAAACAAGCCCAGTTCCCTCAGCCTCTCCTTGTAAGTTATGTGCCGCAGCCCCCCGCTGGACTCTCTCCAATTTGTTCACATCCTTTCTGTAGTGGGGGGTGCAAAACTGGATGCAATACTCTAGATGTGGCCTCACCAGTGCCAAATAGAGGGGAATAATCACTTCCCTCAATCTGCTGGCAATGCTCCTAATAATGCAGCCCAATATGCTGTTAGCCTTCTTGGCAATGAGAGCACACTGCTGACTCATATCCAGCTTCTCATCCCCTGTAATCCCCAGGTCCTTTTCTGCAGAACTGCTGCTTAGCCAGTCAGTCCCCAGCCTGTAGTGGTGCATGGGAGTCTTCTGTCCTAAGTGCAGGAGTCTGCACTTGTCCTTGTTGAACCTCATCAGATTTCTTTTGGCCCAATCTTTCAATTTGTCTAGGTCACTCTGGACCCTATCCCTACCCTCCATTAACCATCTTCATTAACGCTCTGGATGATGGGATGGATTGCACCCTCAGCAAGTTTGCGGATGACATTAAACTGGGGGGAGAGACAGATATGCTGGAGGGTAGGGATAGGGTTTTATATTGCCTCTGTGACCCAGCTGCAGCAGTACTGAGAGTCACTAACATGGGGATGCCTTCTCCTCCTTGGCAGCCACGTCAAGACTGAGCAAGCATCCCTGGAATCTGCTTTCAGTTCTCTGCTGAACTCCACCACAACGGGGAGACTTAAAGAAAAAGAAAATGGATGCAAATGAGAAGAGGAAATGTCAACGCGACTTAAAAACCTACTGATAGAGCTGTAGGGTCAGCTTCTCCTTCATGTTAAGTCCTCTTTTTGCCACTCAAGCAGTACAAACGGAGGGAACTTAAAGGGGGAGCTACTTCCCTTTCTACTCACTTCCAGCTCAATTTACACTGCCAGATTGGTGTAAAGGGATCCCTGGTGTAAACAAGAATGAGCTCCCCAGTTTACAGGTGTCTGCCCACCAAGCTCTGTAATTCTGTATCTGCAGCTTAGCATATTTTCTGGGTTTTTTTTTAAATGCTATTATTATCCATCCTGAAAATTACCCACAGTGCTCACTATTGTTCCCGAGACCCAAGTGTGTCAGTCTGCCCGAGTCAGCTAGTTCTCCAAGCATCAGAGTGCTCATCATGAATGTCTGAGTGCCTTGTCTGAGCTCCAAGCACACTATTCAGAGTGCTTACAAACCTTAGACTTTAGTCCGTCCCCTGCTTTGCTGTACATCGGGCTACCCACATTTACCATCCTTGCCTGTCAACTGCCCTTCTCTCCAAATCTTCCCATTTCTTGATGCCGTTCAGAACGGTTCATTTCCATGTTATTCATGGTCTTCCTCTCTTTCTTCCTGAGCTTTCCGGGTGCTTAACTGAGGAGGTTGTGAAGGCTAGGACTATAACAATGTTTAAAAGGGGACTGGATAAATTCATGGTGGCTAAGTCCATAAATGGCTATTAGCCAGGATGGGTAAGAATGGTGTCCCTAGCCTCTGTTCGTCAGAAGATGGAGATGGATGGCAGGAGAGAGATCACTTGATCATTGCCTGTTAGGTTCACTCCCTCAGGGGCACCTGGCATTGGCCACTGTCGGTAGACAGATACTGGGCTAGATGGACCTTTGGTCTGACCCGGTACGGCCTTTCTTATGTTCTTACTAAAGGACCACACAGAACTGCTCCGTGGGAGCAATAGAGCAGGCTAGGAGAGACAAGCATCTGGTTTTACATTGAGATGGGACTGAGCCTCACAGGTCATATCGGACCCTGAATTTTACCAGCGTTTGGGTGGAGCTGGGATGCAGGAATTTGGGCTGGCTTATTAGAGAGATTCTGCGCCCAGTTCTGTGCTGTGCAAGCCCAGCCCATGACAGAGATGGGAGCAAAGGGGGGCATAAGCCACTGGATTCGGAGCCCCTGTCTGAATCCTGAACAACGGCAAAGGAGGTGACCTCCCCAGCGGTTCTAGTTACAATGACTTACCTCTGGCACCTATGGGCCATCCTACCAACTCAAACTAGCTCCTGCCTCCAGTCCCCGGCACAAGGGTTGTGAGAGGAGGGAGCACAGGGTTGTGATACTAGTCTAACACCTGGCCACTTTATGCAGAGAGTATAAAGGAAACAGTGTGGGAGGGAATCAGGGCCACGGGCTGTAGTTTTGTCAGCAGTCCCATCCTGTATTGATTCCTCCATCTTGGGATTTAAACTGCACTTAATCCATCCGGAAGCTAGAGAGCCGGGGGAAACAACAGGGTCGGTCTGTGTTCCCTGGCCCCCGTAAAGACTACCCTTTATATTCAGTCATGCCAAGGCAGGCCTGTCTCTCCTCTCTACCCTGACAGACATTATAGGGGCCAGCTGCGAAGTTCGGCTCCAGATCTACACTCCCCTGAGTTCAGGAGTATCCGTATCTTTGTGATTGGTTGGGCCCCACCCATCTCTGGTTTTACTGCCGGGCTTTTCTCTCTACAGGTACCTCCAAAGAATTTTACAAGGCAAAGTCTTACCTTCCAGCAAACAGAACTCACAAATACATCACCCACTAGACTCAGCACCAGCCCCTGTACTATCTTAGGCATCAGCACGTGTGCAGCAGATGAATCCGAGCAGCAGAGCTGTTTTAATTCAGACATCTCTGATTGTTGGATGTTTATTATTATTTATACTTCAGCAGCACCTGGAGGCCTCAATCCATTGTGCCAGGCACTGTACAAACACAGAAAGTGTCTGCCCTGAAGAGCTTACAATCTACATAGACAAGGCAGACAGCTGGAGGGAGAGGAAAAGAGGTGAAGTGGATTGCACAATGATAGAACTAGGAATAGAGCCCATGTCTGCTAAGTTCCATTCCAGTGCCCTCTTCACTAGACTAAACTACCTCTATCCAGTTTGTGTATTGTCATCTTGCATATCAAATGATGCCAGATGTACTGGAGTCACGAGGAGGCAAAAAAGAGTGGCTTGGTTTTGCACTGTGGTCCACCCCAGAAGTGGCTGCATTTCAGTGGTGGGTAAAGAGATCCTTATATATTGTTTACCTCGCTCCCAGCTGATTCGGTGAGGCTTGATCATTTAGTGCGATCAAAACATATTCCTGGTGCAATCTAAGATAGCTGCATTAAATAAACAACAGACAAGATGGGAAACAATAGGTCAGCTCAGGGTATGAAGAGGTTATTTAGCAGAGGAAAAAAGTAGCAAGCGTTGGAAGAAAATGGGTGTGAAGGAAAACAGAGGGAAGCTGGCAAATCTACATTTGTTTGCAGGTTCATTGTTATACTAGATATCTGCAGCTGTCCTGGTTTTGTAAAGATATTTCAGTCCTTTAGAGCAGAGACCAATCTTTGCATGTAATCTCCTTACATTAATAAAAGGAAGTGGCAGGGGTGAGATTCTGATCTGTCCTACACCATCAATCCAGGGTAGCTTCTGTGGATAATCTGGATCTCGCCCACTGACTTTTCCTGATACAACATGCCATTCTGAGGTGCGGGTGTGCGCACATGTTGGTTTCTGTACCCTTGTGCAGCATGTGGATGCTTGAATGAGGATATTGCCTTGTAAGCAGCAGCATTTAAGGGGATTCAAAGCCAACTGTCACTGCATCTTCAAATGACTGGCAAGATCTGTAGCAGGTTTTAGCACAGAAGGTTCAGTTTTATGTTTTTTTCTTGTTCCAAGCCTTTGTTTCCTTTGTAATACTGTAATGTAATGGCTTGCCATTGTTTCACCTTTTTTGATCATGTCAGCCTCTCTAGGATCAGACAAAAAGAACTGAGACGGCATTGCAGCAGACTGTCCTTGCCTGGCATTAACAGGAATCATTTAAAATATGGATTCTATTGCTAACTGGCATGGCATGGAATAAATGAAGATTTAGACTGATGTGCAATTAGGGGCTGCATTTTGTGTCTGTTCTTCACCTTTACATATCATGATGGTTTTACTGTTTCTTACTCATAGAAAATACATGATTGATGCAGTGTACAGGAATTGGGGAGTATCCCTTTAAATACCTTGGGAGCCCTCTAGTGGGACTGACTGCTGAAGCTAGTTAGTAAATACAGTCATTTGGAACCTAGCTATGTCCTTGAGGTTGCCTCATATTCTTAAAGCTGGGTGGACAGGAAAGACACGACAAAAGTGTAGTGTACAGCGTTGCTCCTCTTGACCCCAGCCGCTAGTCAAAGTTTGTGGGGGCTGGAGATGTTCCAGGTGGCAGCGTTAATTGGTGATGGTCAGGCATTTCTTTGTTTATTTGCAAAGAACATACACAGCCCCGTGCCCCCGAACGCAGAAGGACTCGAGAACAAAAGGAGCGGTTTCTTAGCTTGCAGGTATCCCCCTGCCTCTTTAGCCAACACCAAACCCAAGCCCTCCCTCTGTCTTACAGGCTCCTGCTTGGCTTTGCTGGTCTGTTCCCAGTTTCTTTCTGTGTGTTCTCTCACACACCTGGTCACAATACCCAGTCAAACCTCCGCTCGGGCTGGTTTCTGGGCAGACTCTGCAGGCTCTCTTTTAGGTGTGGCCCTCACCCTTTTTTGGGCTGCAATTTAAGCCCATTGCGTCTTGTCCTATTCTCAGAGGTTAAGGAGAAAATTTTTTCTCCCTCCTCCTTGTAACAACCTTTTCTGTGCTGTATACTAGGAGAGTGATTCCCCAGCTGGCATATCCATACTCGCGATAGCTCAGTGATGGAATAGCAGCAGCATGGCTCAGCCGGCCAGGCACCACCACTCCTGAAAACAGTGGTTACATACCCAGCACTGCTCAGCTGTGCAGCAACTGCCCGGCCTACCATGGCTGCCCTGCTATTTATTTTGGTACTAGCTCTCAACAGGCTACTGTAAAATCATGGCCGGTGTGGAGAAAGTAGATAAGTGTTGTTTACGCCTTCTCATAACACAAGAACTAGGGGTCACCAAATGAAATTAATAGGCAGCAGGTTTAAAACAAACAAAAGGAGGTATTTCTTCACACAACGCACAGTCAACCTGTGGAACTCCTTGCCAGAGGATGTTGTGAAGGCCAAGACCATAACAAGTTTCAAAAAAGCACTATATAAGTTCATGGAGGATAGGTCCATCAATGACTATTAGCCAGGATGGGCGGGAATGGTGTCCCTAGCCTCTGTTTGCCAGAAGCTGGGAATGGGCAACGGGGGATGGATCACTTGATGATTATCTGTTCTGTTCATTCCCTCTGGGGTACCTGGCACTGGCCACTGTCAGAAGACAGGATACTGGGCTAGAGGGACCTTTGGTCTGACACATTCTTATATACTGTGAGAATGTGTACGCGAACAGTGGAATCATGCCCCTAGTTCATAGTGTAGATATAGCCTGAGTTACAGTGATAGAGCTGCAAACACAGAAAGCCGATACACTATTTCCATCCCCAAGCATTCAAAAAAAAAAAAATCACGAGTCTTCACCCCCCAAGTTCACAAGAGCAGCTTTAAAATCATGAGGTTTTTTTAAATGATGCATTTGGGGTTCTTTATTTGCCTTTTTATGTTAGACTCCAGGGTTCAAGTTATCAAGCTTTTTCATAGAGGCCTGGAAACTTACTTTTCAAAAAATCGAAAGCTGCGAGTCCCACATAATCAAGGCTGTGTGTCTGTCACGGAGGTCATGTAAATCAGATTCCGTGACTTTCCGTGACCTCTGAGACTTCTGCAGCATCCGGTGCTGGCTCAGGGACTGTCCGAGCCAGTTTGGGTGTGTGTGAGGGGGCTCAGGGCTCGGTCAGGGGATTGGGGAGCACTTATCTGGGGGCGGGGGTCCCCAGCTCCCACTAGCATGTCCCTGCAGCTCCTAGGCGGATGGGCCAGGGGGCTCCATGCATTGCTGTTCCCGGCCAATGGGAGCTGTGGAGCTGGCGCTTGTGGCAGGAGCAGTGTGCAGAGCCCCCATGCCACCCCTCCCCCTAGGAGCTGCGGGAACATGACAGTCGGAGACGGGTAGGGAACCTGCCAGCCCCAAGGGTCCAGGCCCCAGCACCCGTGGGGGTCCCAGCCCAAGTTTTAGTTAGGGGTATTTTTAGTAAAAGTCATCGACAGGTCACGGGCTGTGAATTTTTGTTTACTGCCTGTGACCTGTCCATGACTTTTACTAAAAATACCCGTGATTAAAATGTAGCCTTACACATCATCACTTGACTCCAGGAGCTGTGGCTTTAAAGAAAAACACCAGATATCATGAGACTCAAAATTGCAAGAGCTGGCAAGACGGCTGATGTGAGAGGAGACTCAGGCTCTAAAAGCTTGCTGCTGTTTAAACATCATACCTTCCAGTTTTCACTTGCATAAGGAAAGAACAGTAATACTTACTACACCCAATATAAAACATACAATTTGGTTACTTTTCCTGTGGAGTCAACTCAGTCAGAGAATTTCAGAAACTATGGTCTCATTGTTTCCTTGTACACTCCCATTGGTCTGCCTGTATCCATCTGGTGTCTCATTTTATATTTACATTGTAAGTTCTTTGAGGCAGGCACCATCTTTTTGTTCTGTGTTTGTCCAGCACCCAGCACAGTGAAGTTGCTGAATAAGTCTCCTCCTGCAATGATAATCGAAATAACCACAAACACTATTTGCAGCATTCTCGAGGTAGCAGGGACAATCAAGCATCCGGGAAACACTTTTATTTAACCACTGTATCAACAACATGGTAATAGAAATACCCAAAACACAAGAAGAGGTTCTATAAATGCAGTAGGAGCAAGAGAAAGATGAAGGAAAGTGTTGGTCCACTACTTACTGGGGAAGCAGAGCTAATAACTGACAATATCAAGAGGGCTGAGGTGTTTAATGCCTATTTTGCTTCAGCCCTCACTGGAAAGGACAATTATATCTGACAATTAATATTAAAGGAAGGAGCACAAACCAGGAGAGGAAAAGAACAGGGTAAAGAATAATATTTGGGTAAGTTAGATGTTCATATTCAAGTTGGAAGGGCCTGACAAAATTCATCCTAGGGTACTTAGGGAACTATCTTCTGAAGCAATCTTGGAACCATTACCAATTACCTTTGAAAGCTCACGGAGGATGGGTGAAGTCCCAGAGCACTGAAGAAGGGAAATTATAGTATCTACCTCTAAAAAGGGGAATAAAGAGGATCTGCGGAATTACAGAGCCTGACTTCAATACTGGAAGGATTCTGGAACAAACAATCAATCTGTGAGCACCTAGAGGATAATAGAACAATAAGGAATGGCCAGCATGGCTCTGTCAAGAACAAATCATGCCAGACCAACCCAATTTCCTTGTTTGACAGGGTTACTGGCCTAACGCATGGATGGGGGCGGGCAGTAGATGTGATTTATCTTGATTTTAGTAAGGCTTTTGACAGTCCCTCATGACATTCTCATCAGCAAACTAGGGAAATGTGGTCTAGATGAAATTACTATAAGGTGGGTGCACAACTGGTTGAAAATCTGTACTCAAAAGAGTATTTATCAATGATTTGCTGTCAAATTGGGAAGACATATCTTGTAGGGTCCTGCAGGAGTCTGTTGTGAGCGCAGTACTAGTCATAGACACTTACTACAGCGACGGAAGGGGTTCCTCCATGTTGTAGCAAATCTACCTCCCTAAGAGGCGGTAGCTAGGCTGATTTTTTTCCATCAGCCTTACGGTGTCTATGCTAGGGCTTAGGTTCGCTTAATTACATCACACAGGGTACATCTTCACTACCCACCGGATCGGCGGGTAGTAATCGATCTATCGGGGATCAATTTATCGCATCTCATCTAGACGTGATAAATCAATCCCCGAACGTGCTCCCGTCGACTCCGGAATTCCACCGAGCGAGCGGCGGTAGCGGAGTCGACACGGGGAGCCGCAGACGTCGATCCCGCGCCATGAGGACCAAGGTAAAAATCGATCTAAGATACTTCGACTTCAGCTATGCTATTCACGTAGCTGAAGTTGCATATCTTAGATCGATCCCCCCTCCCCATGTAGACCAGCCCACAGTGTGAGACTTTTTCACAGCCCTGAGTGATGTAGTTAAGCCAGCCTAACATTGTAACGTAGACCATCCCCCAGCAACATAGATGCTGGAGTGCAGAACATCCCACCGTGATTCTCCTGGCAGTGACGAATGCCCGTCTCTGCACTTCGGGGTGGTTTGTAGTATCCCAAGGTCTCCCGGTGACACCTTAAAGCAGTGGTGCCCAAACAGTTCCTGTCCTGCCACCTTCCCAGTAATGGAACTGTCCACCTCCCCACTCCATTGCTGCACAGTTGGCTCAGCAGAGGAGCTTGGGCTGAAGACAGAGCTGGGGACAAAACTGGGGACGGCGAAGGAGCTGAGGCTTGAGGCACAGCTGGCCTGGGGGTTGGCCTGGGCCCTGCTGTGCACCCCCCAAACATTCCCCCAGGCCCCTTAGGGGGGCCTGCCCCACAGGTTGGGAACCACTGCCTTGAGGCCTAGGGTCCGCACAAGGTTGCACCAGTTTAAGGAAGGGGTGATGTCCCACTGATTTAGTTAAAGCAGCGGTACTTTGCACGTAGGCACTTTGCCTTTCGTTTAAGCCTTGCTTTCATCAGATGAGCTGCAGGGGTTTAAGGCAGGAAATGGAAGTGAAGTATGTGCGCATATAGCCAATCTGGCAAAGGCAACGTGTTCTGGCAGGAATGGGTATAGTATTTCTTTCCCCTTCCTGTATCTCAGCTTACCTCTCTGCTGGGGTGCAGACCAGAGTCTGGTGTTTTCGGGAGTTTGGAGGTTTAGATCTATCTAGATTAGACAGAGAAATCTCTGATGGCAGGAGAGTGACCGAACCTCAAAAGGAAAACATTTACAAAATCCCTCTTGGTCCATGTGACTACATGACAATGTACGTATAAACCAAGAAACAACTATAAATGTTGTCAGCAACAACTCTACAAACCTACACTTTCAGGGGATTCCCCCCAGGTTTTAGTACTTACTATCACACGTTCAAATGCAACCTATAATTACTCATGTACATACATATGCTTCCTCCTCTCTGGGAGGATTCACCCTGCTCAGTCTCTGAGGAATGGTGTCCAAACCCTCTGCATGGCACATCAGCTCCTTAAAGGTGGGAAGGAAGTGATAGTCCCACAATCTCCTTCCAATTCCCCATAAGACTTTGCACTATCAGTCTACGATTTGCACAGCCTGCAGTCGATTCTAGTCCTCTTCTTCTCCAGGGGAGTGATGCAACCTGCAGTCTAAAGCCAACAGAATTGGCAGAGTTTCTGGACCACAATCCTTACAGTGGACTCGCCTGGGCTTTGTCAAGGCCGGATTTACACCTTATGCGCCCCTGTGCACAGTGTCTTCAGCGCCCCCCCATGCCTACAGCTCACCTTCGTGTTTTCCATAAAAAATGAAACTTTTAACCCACTTTTAACTTTTAGGTGCCCCTAGGTACGTGCCTACTGTGCCTAATTGGAAATCCGGCCCTGGGCTTTGCGCTGTTCTACCACAGAGTGCTTCAGTTGGGCTACCACTTCTATTTATAAACTCCTTGAGTTCCCATGGGTTCCACTCCCAGAGAGTGACTTTGGCATGTCCTGCCCAGCTGCTTGCCCACAATGGAAATCACCCAAGTAACTTCAAACAGCCAATGAGCATGCCTAGTGCCTGCCACACCCAAGTTCTGGATGATTCTGGCCCACCCAGCAGAGTTGCCTCACCTAGCTCCACCAAGTCTGCAGGCACACAGAGCCTCTCAGAATGAAAACAAGAACTGTGTATGCTCACCACTGTTTCTTCCCTTATTTACACCACTAAATGCTTCAATGTAAGCCTGGGGTTATATACACACACACAAAGCTGTATCAGTTTAACTTAACCAGTGCAGCTTCTTCGTCTCAAATAAGCCCTATCACCAGGTAGACACTGCAGGATGGAAATGTTCATTCCACTCTGCCCAATAATATCTCATGGCTAAACATCCCCATCCCATCTGTTGGTCTCCTCCTATGTTGCTGCGGGATTTTAGTTAGTGTGACAGGGTGGGGATACCCCATCCAGTGCATGGTGAGTGCACCTCATGAATACATCTGCCGGAATGGCCTTGGCCTCAGGGCTGTAAGGCCTACGGCCAGAGTAAAGAGAGTCACCCTTGCTCTCAGGGTTGTAAGGCCTGATGGACAGAATCAATATGGCTGCCCCCTCTCTCAGGGCTGAGTGGTCCAGCAGCCAGTCAGACACCAGCTAGAGGTGGGTGACAGCCAGGGTAGGGGGACCTGACTGTTCCTGGGCATGTGGCTGCCTTCGTACCTTGTCCCTTGTCGTTGAGCACCACCAGGTGTCTCCCGGTGACCGTGGGTTCCCACAGACCTCTGCTGGTTTCCGGGTCTCTGCCTGGACTTCATTGTCCCTGGTTTCCGCTGTCAGAGCCTCTGGCACTTCCCAGGCTGGAGTCCTCAGCAAGCGTCCTTCCTTCTCAGCTGTCAAGCCAGACTGAGCTGAACTGGTCCCTTTTATACTACAGCTACACTTGGAGCATGCCCAGTAGGGTTGAGGGGGTGTGGCTTCCTCAGCCCACAATGCAGAGTTAACTCTTCCCCGTCCATTGGGGGGTGAGTGCACTCTGTCACAGGTAGGTTTAACTTTAAGCATGGGAATAGTCCCTTGACGGGGACCCCTTTGTGTTTGCATCAAACAAACACAAGCGACAGTCCCTGCCTCAAAGAGCTACCTTCTAAATAGACAAGACACAATGGAAACAGACACACAGAGAGTTAAGGGACTTGCCCGCGGCCACAAAACAGCTCAGTGGCAGAACCAACAACAGATCCCAGCTTTCCAGAGTCCCACCCCAGTGCCCTAAGCACTGGAGCAGCCTGCTACACACAGTCTAGCATTGTTAGTTCTCATTTTCCACTGCAGATCCCTGTTTGGGCACTAAATGCAAAAAGGCTTTTATAATGATGCAGCAACATCCCTGCAACAGGGTGAGGCAAAGAGCTGCATTAAATGGGCCAGTATTTTTCTACAAGCTCATTGCTGTTATACAGGCCATAAATAGGGCTCTCCCCAGCCCCTCCATGCATTAAACAGTTGCTTTTGAAAATGATCACTACCAGGGCTGGCCTTTAAGCAGTTTTCATTTCTTTTGATAGAAACAAAAAGATAGCCCCCTACTGGAAACACCTGTTACTGCACCAGGATTTAAACAGCTTCGGGAATTGAAGTCTGCATTTCATTTGCTAATTACAGCGATCTCAGTGGTTAGTTCAAAGATGTGCAAACTCAAGGTAGTTTTGGTTTTGCGAAGCCTCATTGGTAGGGTGACCCGATAGCAAATGTGAAAAAAATGGGACGGGGTGGGGGGTAATATATACAAGAAAAATTCCCCAAAAATGGGACTGTCCCTTTAAAAACAGGACATCTGGTCACCCTACTCATTGGAGCTGTTTGGCTTTTGAAAAACCAGAGTGTCTTGTCCCAATTTATCTCAACTGCGAAAGTCCAGGGCTGCTAGAGCTGGGTAAATGATCCTGGTTTTGCCTCAACTGTAGTTATTTTGGGATTACAGCAGAATCATTTCATGTCACTGTCAGAGTTGGCTGGGCAAGGTTATTTTCCTCCTTTTATGGTTATTTTACATATCATATACTCTCCTACTCCAAATCGGTATAAAAACGTATGGGGGGGGTTGTTCTCAAATTACTGTCCGAGTAAGGAGCGTTACTTGAGCAATAATGTGTCGAGTTTTCTATTTAAACGTGCCTTTTTGGTTTGGTTGGCAGCTGAACAGAGACTAGCCTATGCAGTCACATTTGGGTCTAGGGCCAGATTCCCAACACCCCACAGCTGCAGCTGTTTGGATTCTTTGACACAGCTGTTCAGGGAGCTCCTTGGGTGACCTTTTTGAGCATGTGGCTGTAAAGGGAACAAGATTTCTGACTCCCCTATCTTCTAGTAAGACGCTACTGCTAACACTTCCATCCTCAACTTTCTGTGTAACCTTGGGCAAGTCACTTAGCTGCTCGGAGTCTCGGTTCCGCAACTGCAAAAACAGGGGAAAACAGCACTTCCCTACCTCACAGGGGTGTTGTGGAGATAAATGCATTAAAAACTGTGAAGCGCTTTAAGATTTACGAATGAGCAGCACTATGTTAAAGCCAGGTATTATTATTACTAAGGTGAGATAGCTCAGGATTGTTATCCCCGTGTCACCAATGGGGAAACAGAGGCACAGGACAGTGACATGCCTTTCCCCAGGTCACAGTAGTAGAGCTGGGTTTGGAAGCCAGGAGTCCTGATCTCCAGTCCTGTGCACCATCCCCATCTTTGTTCCCACTGTTTTCTCTCCCCACCCACCCCAATCTCTCTCTTTGCCCCCACTTAGGCCTTGCCTTTTCCCACTGGCTCCTCTTTTCTCAGTTGTCCCGTCTCCCATGCAGGCTGCTCTCTCCCTGAATTCCTTTGGCACCCGCCTCCCTCATAACATGGCCGGCTAGTGAGGTGGGGATGCTGCTCAGGGCCAGGGGGAAGCAGGGCTGCCTGCTTCTTCCTCCTTACTGTGCTGCACTGAGAAGCACTGATCTGTGGGACAAGGGGGAAGATCTGTGGGACAAGGGTCTGGCTGCCTGCAAGGAAGCTCCATGGAGTAGCCTCTCATAGCCAGGAGGAGAAGCTAATGGCAAAGTCTTGCTTCCTGCCTGGATTTAAGCTGTCATGAGAGAGAGCGTGAGTGACAGCAGAGATTACTGTGTGACTGTGAGGGACCCTTGGCAGCAATGCAGGGCTTTGGTTTGGCCCATCACAAAGCCACTTGCAAAACATAGAATGGCCATAGTGGGTCAGACCAAAGGTCCATCCAGCCCAGTATCTGTCCACCGACAGTGGCCAATGCCTGGTGCCCCAGAGGGAGTGAACCTAACAGGTAATGATCAAGTGATCTCTCTCCTGCCATCCATCTCCACCCTCTGACAAACAGAGGCTAGGGACACCATTCCTTACCCATCCTGGCTAATAGCCATTAATGGACTTAGCCACCATGAATTTATCCAGTTCTCTTTTAAACCCCGGAATAGTCCTAGCCTTCACAACCTCCTCAGGCAAGGAGTTCCACAGGTTGACTGTGCGCTATGTGAAGAAGAACTTCCTTTTGTTTGTTTTAAACCTGCTGCCCATTAATTTCATTTGGTGACCCCTAGTTCTTGTATTATGGGAACAAGTAAATAACTTTTTCTTATTCACTTTCTCCACATCACTCATGCTTTTATATACCTCTATCATATCCCCCCTTAGTCTCCTCTTTTCCAAGCTGAAAAGTCCTAGCCTCTTTAATGTGTCCTCATATGGGACCTGTTCCAAACCCCAAATCATTTTAGTTGCCCTTCTCTGAACCTTTTCCAATGCCAGTATATCTTTTTTTAGGTGAGGAGACCACATCTGTACACAGTATTCAAGATGTGGGTGTACCATGGATTTATGCAAGGACAATATCCATCTTATTCCCTGTCCCTTTTTTAATTATTCCTAACGTCCTGTTTGCTTTTTTGACTGCCTCTGCACACTGCATGGACGTCTTCAGAGAACTATCCACGATAAACTCCAAGATTAGTTGTAGCTAAATTAGCCCCCATCATATTGTATGTAGAGCTGGGGTTATTTTTTCCAATGTGCATTACTTTACATGTATCCAAAGTTCATTTATCCATCCAGTACATTTATCCATTTGATCAAAGGAACAGATGTCAGTGACAGAAACAGTACGTGTGAGAGAGCGTGAGAGCAGGCTTTTCAATGTCCCCTTCCAAGCACCTAAGGCCTGGCAGCAGCAGAACTGAGAAGACTTGGTGTCACGGATCCACAGGATTAGTGCCACGTCCCCCAGCTTTGCAACAATCTCTTGGCGGAGCCCCTTCGATGTGCCAAACCCACAAGGGTTCTGGCCCTTCCTTCGGGCCGGCCACACGGCCTCCCTGCGTCCCAAGACGGAACCTTTGGGCCTCAGCTCTCCTGCTTCACACCGTGAGCTCCGTTCAGCGAGTCCAGCTGAGACGAGCTCCTGGGAGAGACTTGTACATGCCTCACGGCTTAATGCACCTTACCCCCTATTTGCAGGGACACCCCAGCAGCCTTGTCAAAACAGTCGGGTTTATTAGTACACTGGAACACAGCATGGGAAGTCCTTAGGTGAGCAGAGAGAACTGAAGGTTCAGGTGAGCCCAGAGCTCCAGCCAAGCTGTGGTGAACACCACGTTCAGGCTCTGTGTCTCTCTCTCAATCCAACCCCCTCAGTTAGTTCCCAGGTGAGAGAGCTCCCAGCTTCCTGCAGAAGCCAGCACTTATCCCCCACTGCACATCTTCCAGTCCTTTGTTCCGGAGCTGGGGTCTTTGCTTAGCTTCCCTACCGAGAGGCAGGGAAATCCATCTCCCTCTATGTCAATGTCCTGGAGATTGGGGTTTCCATTTTCTTCTCTGATTTTCCATTGATATGAGGTCAGCCTAGGCAAGTTCTTTTTAATGACCCATTCAGGCTCAGAGAACTAGGCGACACCCTCTCCCCCATGTCTCTTAGCCTGCTATGGGAGCCAACATAGTCCTGCCCCCGCCACCCACTGTAGCCATGCAAAATATCAGGGAAACTGAGGCACACATAGGCATCATAAACATCTTACCAAAAACTCCCACTTGGTCACACCAGGTTGTGGGAAGAAGGGCACAGGACACCTGCTTCGAGTTGAAGGGATGCACAGGGAATGTGATGGGCTGGAGGCCTGCATGGCTGAAGGATGGGGTGGAGGAGACCCGGGAGTGCATAACACAGCAGGCACGCAGGCAAAAAAGAGACTCAGAAAGGAGCAGAGGAGACCTGGATGGGTTGTTGGGAAGAAAGACTCTGTCTAGGAGTAAAGTGTGCTCATGTGATCGAGACCTGCATTAAAGACCTGTAAAAGCAGCAAAGAGTCCTGTGGCACCTTGTAGACTAACAGACGTTTTGGAGCATGAGCTTTCATGGGTGAATACGAAGTGGGTATTCACCCACGAAATCTCATGCTCGAAAACGTCTGTTAGTCTATAAGGTGCCACAGGACTCTTTGCTGCTTTTACAGATCCAGACTAACACGGCTACCCCTCTGATATTAAAGACCTGGATGCTAATCCCAGCTCCCCAAACAACTGGGTGATTCAGGCTTACTTTCTGCAGCAAATGGATTCCTTATTTAGCTGCGGATGTCAGAGGAGAGTCTCCAGATTGGGCTCTGGAACCTGGCATTTGTTGCGGTTATTGCCATGCTACACAGCAGAGCAGATGACAGGCAGGTATGTAACCAGCAAAACGCTAGGAAAAATCCCAACACATTAACAAAGCACTGTCGGCTGCATGCTACAAAGTCATGTCAGCACTGCACATGCCATTTGCTTTAAGAGACGCTGACAGGACTGGCCAAGACTGAATCTTACTTTGTAGATTTCGCAGGAAGATTTGCACCTTGCCTTCCTACTTAGCCAGCAGTGTTAGGATTACGACAGCATTCGGCAGGGGAAACGTTTTCATGGTGCTGCAGCTCAAGTCTCATTACACTTTCTAGCACTGTTCAGACCTCAACAACACCTGTCATTCAATCAGCGGCTTATCCTGCCTGCCCATCTATAGACAAGAGGCATGACCACAGAACGCCGCTAGAAATGTCTGCAATGCATGTTTATTGGGTGTGGTTTTGAATTGGGTCCAAAAAAATGTAGCTAACTTTGGTGCCATCTAGTGACTTTCCAAGGTCTATTTCTCGCTGGAGACTTTTTGAGCAGAAATATTGGGAACACAAAGCTGTTGTGAGTAGTGTCACAATTTGTTGATGATGAGTTCAAGAAGAAGACCTCCTAACCCCCAGGCTGGGAGGTTAAACTAAATGAGAGGTGGAACCAGAGATCTTGGACTGTTCCGAACCTCCTAGGCTACCTAGCCCCAGCCTGCTAGCTCTCTTGGCATCAGACAGAGGGTGATACATGAGCAAGCGCAGATAACAGCCGTGTCTCTATCATGCACAGATTCCAGAACTGGATCTACTCAGATGACTTGTGGACAGGAGGGAAGTTGCATCACGTATATATTACATTGAGGAAAGTAGGTTGCTCAAAGGTCTCTTCTCCAATTGCAAATCATTGAGTAATAATTCTGTCGCACTGAAGGATTTCCCATTCACCCGCAAACGCTACCACTTGATGTAAAGCAGAATCCCTGTTAGGTGTACCAGTGTGAAGGCTCTGAGATGACCACTAGAGGGAAACACGCATACACACCTCCTTGGACAATCCGACATGTTAGTGAACAGAGGACACTACTGTATAGATACACTAGCCAGTATATTACAGCCCTGGCCTTCGATGGGACATTGGCTGGTGCTACCTTGGGTGTGGTACATTTATGACCTGAGAATTGATTCTCTTTCTTCAAAAGCAAAGAGTGCTCACGTGAAATCATTGCTTCATGTTTTTAATGGCAAGGATCTGATTCTGTTTTGTTAAATTAAAGGTGCAGTGATGCAATGAATTGATGAGGAGAGAGAGAGAGAGACAACCTCCATTGACTGGCATCCAAACTCTGGTACATACTAGGGTTTTATATTTCTTGGATTAAAAATGTGTCCTGTAAGCACATACGTCGGCCAGAGCCTCTCCATTCCCTCCCAAATCGGGCAGCTAAACTGGGATGGAAAGTAGTCTGAAGGTCTCCTTGTCCTTGATGTTTTCTGCCTCCTCAAAGAGCAAGGAGTCTCAGGCTTCAGTGAAATGCTTTTAGTTAACTCTTACGTCAGCGATGCAGAATTTGAGTGCAGAGTCAGTTGTACTCAGAGAGTCCCTCAACTCTATTTGGCTTCATGTCTCTCCACTAGATCTGGTTCCAATGAAAAATTTTGATGAAAGCAAAATCGTTTTTATTTTTGTGTTTTCTTTAATAGTTTTCAAGTTTTCATTAAAAATAAAATAAAATAAAATCCAGCATGCAGAAATGGATTTTTTTTTCAGTTTTTGGACAAATTTGTTTGGTTTTCATTGGAAGTCAGAAGAATTTCATTGAAAATGGTCATTTCCTGCTTAAATTTCTATTTTGACCAAGAAAAAAAAAAAGCTGTTTTTCATCTCCTCCCCATCCCCCCCAAAAAGTGTTTCAAATTAAAGTTTCAGCCTGTTCCACTTTTTAGGATGTTTTCACTTTCTTCTGCACAAATGGCCCACAAAGCTGGTGCCCCTGTGACTGCTTAGTGAAAAATCTAAAAGGGAACCTTCAAGAACCAGACCTTGTGGGCGCAGCTGGTGCTGAGAGAATGTAATTGGCATGTATATCAGAACATACTGATGATTGTGTGCCGTGCCATAATAATAGGAGATATACCCATCTCCTAGAACTGGAAGGGACCTTGAAAGGTCATCAAGTTCAGCCTCCTGCCTTCACTAGGAGGACACCAATTTTCACCCCATCTCCCTAAGTAGCCCCCTCAAGGATTGAATTTACAACCCTGGGTTTAGTAGGCCAATGCACAAACCACTGAGCTATCCCTCCTCCCATATTACCTATGGAGCTGGGAGAGCAAATCCTGGGGCAGCGGCAGTCAATGAAGCTCAAGGAAAGGGATCCCTGGATGATTCTTCATTCACTGTTTCTATCTGGGTTTTGATCTGACGGAGTCAGATGTGGCACTCTGGCCAACAGAATGTTCTCTCTCTGATCATTGTATCCAAGACATTCTCCCATAGCCTGCACTTGATGTTTTGTCTCTTTGCCAGATTCACACCGGTACCATAGGCAGGTGCATGTGAGAGTTTACATCCTGCACATAAGAAGGCCAGGCCAGAGGAACAACATGAGAGCCATTATTTTGAGGTGAGAAATCTGAAGTACCATCCCACATCGATGTGTCAGTATACGATGTTTTTAGAACAAACAGATACATTAAACAGTAATAAGTCCCTAGGACCCAGTAGTATTCAGCCAAGAGTTCTGAAGGAATTCAGATATGAAATTGCAGAACTACTAACTGTCCAGTATATAACCTATTGCTGAAACAAGCCTCCATGCTCGACGACTGGAAGGGAGCTGATGTAACACCAGAGGCAAACCCAGCAATTACAGGCTGGTAGAAGCCTAACTTCAGTACTGGGCAAATTGGTTGGAGCTATAGAAAAGAACAGAATTATCAGACACAGAGATGAACACCATTTGTTGGGGAAGAGTCAACATGGCTTTTGTAAAGGAAATCACGCCTCACCAATCTACTAGAATTCTTTGAGTTTATCAGTAAACATGTGGGCAAGGGTGATCCAGTGGATATAGTGTACTTGGCTATTCAGAAAGCCTTTGACAAGGTCCCTCGCCTGGTACTGATGCTAGGTTTACCAGTCTGTAATTTCTGGGATTACCACCGCTGGAGCCTTTTTAAAAAATCAGCATTACTTTAGCTATCCTCCAATCATCTGGTACAGAGGCCCCCACTCATTGTTGGGCAGGCTTCCTGCTTCTGATGTACTTAAAACTTTTACACTTGACTTGCCATGGTGGCATTTTGTTTGTTTTATTTGGGGTATATATTTAGTTTGAGCCCTGCTATGGTGTTTTGTAGTAGTTTCCATGCAGCTTGCAGGCACTTCACTCTTGTGACTGTTCCTTTTAATTTCTGTTTAACTAGCCTTCTCATTTTTGTGTAGTTCCCCTTTTTCAAGTTGTGACCAGAGTCCTAGGGGGGGCACACTGAGATTGCTCAATTAGGGCAAACTGCAAAGAATGGGGCAGACAATCGCCAAAACTGTTGGCTATTTAGATTCATCAAGCCAGCAACAACACAGCTTCCACCATAGATGCCAGCTTCCTCTGGGCGCGGGAGGGTGCTCAACCCCTCACCTTTCCCCCAAACCCCCACTCCATCTCGCCTCTTCCTGCTCCCATTCCACCCCATGCCCCACCCCTTCCCCTCTGCACACTGCTCCTGCCCAGATCCACCCTCTCCTCCCAGCACGCCCCATCCCCGCTCTTCCCCTCCCTCCCAGAGCCTCCTGCATGCCACGAGACCGCTGATTGCGGCGGGCAGGGGGCTCTGGGCAGGAGGGGGAAGACACTGGCCGGTGGGTGGGACGCTGGGGTGGGGAAGAGGGAGCTGGGTGCCAATGGGTGCTAAAACCATAGGTGCCATGACTACCAAAACCTTAGTTCACTATAACAAAGGTACCTCTTCCCACTGAGATGAGTAGTGTTTAACCTCACTGTAGCTAGCTGAGGTCACCCATATACCCTCACCTGTGGCTGTCCTTGACTAGCTACTTGGAGTGCCTTGTCTCCACTAGGATTTCAGAGCTATCTCCATGTTAAAAAGCACACTCTCTTTGCAGGTGTAACCCTTCTGCCTGTCTGAGTTGGCAGCAACAAGGGACAGGTTCAGTATCTAGGGGTTCTGTTTCAATAACGCAATGCAACACCGGCTCGAGCCCCCCCAGTGACCTGGGACAATTACATACCACCCCCCCGGGCGCCTCTAAGAGGCAATACTTCCCCTCTTGCAAGCATGGAGTCTGAGTGTAGCAAAATCCTTTTAATAAAGGAGGGAAACAATGTGGCATTATGTTGAGGAAACACCACAAACAGGATTCATAACACAAACCATGAGCAAAAGACCCACCCCCAAGTAAGTTTGGCAGTATCCTTTTTTCCTCAGGGTCTTAAGTCCAACACCCCAAAAGTCTCTTAAATCCAGCAACCCAAAAATCACTCAAAAGTCCAACAACGCAAAAGTCTATGTCCCTGGTCAGAGCAGCCCCAGAGTTCAAAAGTTTATCTGCAGAGTTTTACATACACACCTCAGCCTAGGTAGAAATGGAGGGGGGAGAGAAAGGAGCACGTGGGGTGTTATGGGGCACCTTACATGGTCCGAGGCCGACTGCCCCACCTCTCCGTGGGGTTCTGCTGCAGCCTTCACCATGAGCCGCTCCACTCCACCAGCCGTCCCGTGTGCCACTCCAGCCATCCCACAAACTGCTCCACTCTGCCCTGCTTCACTCCACTTGCCATCCCATGGGCCGCTCCAACCATCCCACAAACTGCTCTGCTTTGCTAGCCACTTAGCAATATATCTTCAGGCTCCTCCACTAGTTAACACAGCACTTAGTGATCTCAGCTCTTAGTGATTTCTGCTTGTAGTAGGTGAGCCCAAGTGCTGGTGCACCATTAGCCAAAAGTAAATTAAGCACAGCAGCCTGTAACTAGACTCTTAATGAAATCAAAATTAGCTCTGCTATTCAACAGTGGAGAGAGGCAGCGGTACAATTGGTGTTTTAGACCCTCAAAGGGCACCCATACCATCAGATACAAATACCTATCCCCACCCTTTCTTCATTCACTGGCTTTTGGAACCCATGTCCCTTGTCTAGCAAGTGCTACTTAGCTGATGGTGAGTCTCTCTGTCATAAAACAGTTCCACTGGCCTTGAGTCACATAATCAGGGTAACACCACTTTATTCTTCCTGCCCCAATAACAGAGAAACTGGGGATCCCACAGCAGCCAAAGTGACCATTTGGGTGGGCTGTGGGCTCATGCTGGGCAAGGTGGGTGTGCCTATGCAAACAAGACCAGCCCCTGAAGTTCATTTCCACAACTCACCACAATTCACCACCAGATGTCAGGGTAGAGCTCATCCTGATTCTGCTTACACAGGATACACATAGCCAAAGTATTTTGATGCCACTTGGAGCAGCAATAACTCATTAGCAGCAAAAATCTGCATCTTCATAGATTTCAATGAAACTATGGACATTTCAGTGTCTGTCTAGGCACACAGGGGCACTTTGCCAACAGTGGGTATATGCGGCTTCTTCTGAAACTAGAGGAGCCTTGGAAAAGTGTGCTGGACATTTCCCTGTGCTGTAGCTAGGCTTTGCAGAGTTAGGTTTTATTATTTTTAGATATAATTTTTACTGATCTCATTCATTTTTAAGCCTGTTTTTCTATTTGGATCCATTTAAATTTCACAGTTGGGCAAAGTTCTAGGTTTTAAGGATTTTTTATTTATTTATTTATTTAAATTTTAACGCTTGTGGGAAATTGGGGGGCAGACAATGGAGGGGGTCAGACAATAATTATTTAATAACAGACACTGAGTTTTTAAAAGTTAAAGCTCCATAATGGTTAAAACACAAATTGTCAACATCACAACATGTCAAACAGACAAAGTAAATCTCCTGAAAGTAAACTCCACTGAGTTCTCAAGCCGCATTCTGCTTACTTTGCCTAACTGTACATTTCAAGCATCATCAATGGACGCATTTTTTTTTCGTCGATTTGTCTGTGTTCAGTGAAATCAACAATTACCAGCAAAAGTCTAATCCTTCCAAGCCTAGCTGTAGTCCAATTTTATCAATGTCGCCCTTAATGGTATAAGAAGTGTTGTTGTAGCCGTGTTGGTCCCAGGATATTAGAGAGACAAGACGGGTGAGGTAATATCTTCTATTGGACCAACTTCTGTTGGTGAGAGGGAAGAGTTTTCGAGCTTACACGGAGCTCTTCTTCAGGGGCAGTAACGCCACGTCTTCCCCAGCACAGTCTGCACAGTTTGCCATTCTCTTCACTAGGTGTCTCTAGCTGCACTCTCTGCTGGTTAGTAGTCTGAACTGAAGTGGGGGGAGCAGATGACAACGGAGAGGCTCAGAAAAGGAGCTGGAAATGTGGGAAGAGAAAGGCACAAGGAGGAAGGGTCAAAAAAAGAGGAGGAAAATAGAGAGGCGAGGGAGAATTTCAAATCACTGTTTCCAGCAACAGCACTTACATAGCGCCCTACAAACTGCCACGGCCTTACTGCCACCCTGAGAGGTAGGCAAGCATTATTATCCCCATTTTAGGGAACCTATTGATTAGCAAAATCAGTCCCTGTAGTTTAGCAACTGTCAACCGTGGGACAGACACTGGGGATGACACAGTGGGTGTGTTTACACTGTAGTTGGACGAGTAATTCCCAGCTGATCAAGGCAGCAGACTTGCAGCAGTGCAAGCGGTGGGATGGGCCAGTCTGAGACCCTAATGACCAGATGTCCCAATTTTATAAGGACAGTCCCAATATTCGGGGCTTTGTCTTATATAGGCACCTATTACCCCCCACCCCGATTTTTCACACTTGCTATCTGGTCACTGTACGAAGGGCAGCTAGACCACCCTGTGCAGCCACAGCTACACTGCTATTTTTAGCACGCTAACTCAATCAAAGCTATCCCTTGTATACCTAGCCAAGCTGGAAATTACACTTCCAGTGCCACTGTAGACGTACCCTGAGTCTGTGAGCGTTTGCCCCATTGCTGGAATACAGACACTCATTTTGCTCGTGTCGCACAAGCCTTACATATGTAGAAACTGAGAGAGACAGAGAGGTTAGTGACTTGCCCACAATTACACAGCAAGTCAGTGTTGAAGCCAAGATTGGAACACGGGTGTTCCAAGTTCCCATTCCTGTGGTCAGACCACTAAGCCAGGCCTCTCCAGAAACCTCATGTTTTCTAAACATCAGCTCATCACAAGTACGTGAGTTGGGTGGGGGTTGAAGGAGAGGGAGGAGGACTCCCAGGGATCTGATTTGCTGGACTGTGAACATCACTAGTTTAAAGGGGTATGCACAAGGGCATGGAGCCGTAACAAGAGACTGTCCACTACTTGTCTTTCACTAATAGTCTGTGGGTTTTGTCCTCTGCAGGTAAGATGGTTGCCTTTCTTTACGACTCTGCCCTTTGTCAGCTTGAAGGGGGCAGCTGGATCCTTCCCTCTGGCTCTATATAAACGGGCTCCCACCCACCCCATGCATAGCTCCAGGCCACTGAGCTAGGCTCTGGCTGCTGACGCTTTAATGCACACAAGCGTTCTCTAGAGCAGAAGTGCTCAGTAAGCTCCAGGCTGTGAATCATATTGAGTTATTCCAAATAATGAGCTGTAACAACCAACACCGAGGCTGCAGTGGTTGCTCTTAAGGTTAGTCACAGCTGAGGTGAGAGGTCGTTTAAAACAGATCCATCAGAATCACCTCAGTCTGGAACAATCAGCTCCAGTGGAGTGGGTAGGGGAAACCTTGAAAAAGCAAAAAGCCCAGTGCGGCTCACAGCAGATCCATCCGGGGAAAGGAATTATGTCAACTTTCTGGGACCTTAGATGGCTTTTTAAACCTGATTTGGAGCTTTGAATAATCCCTAAACAGATAATTCACCTCTGCCTCCAGATTTGCTTGCTTCCTTTTGTTTGTTAGTGTGTTTAAAGCGGCAGTGATGCAGACAGCCAACTCTAGCTCTGGATCTCTGCAAAGGGCAGCTTTTCCTTTAAAATCCATCCGGAGTACAGAAAAGAGCATCAGCCTCTGACAACAAGAGCTACAATTTTAAAATGAGAAACCATGACCAACAGCTGGGAGGCCGAGCTATTGTTCACCTGAGAAGCCAAACTCCTGGATGAATGGAGAAGCATCACGTGGGTTAGGAATTCAAAAGCCGGGGGCCAGGATGGCTCATGTCATTGGGAACGGGCCTAGTCTTGCTCTGCTAATTACTTTAATGGGTGACTCATTTGATTGAGAGTAGTGACAAAAATCCACTGTACTATGAAGGCTGTTCAGTAGCCTGTGTGAAATAATACAGGGAGCTTTTTGTGCATGGATCTCTAAGGACAATCCCCATTTCACAGGTAAGGAAACAGAGGCACAGAGATATTAAGCAAATTTATTAACATCACACAGCAAATCAGTGGCTGAACTGGGACTAGATCTGAGGTTCCTCATCAGCTGAGCTACATTGGCTGACCTCAGAGCAGCTTCCATTTGACAGGTGTTTGCATCATGAACGCTAGCCCCATTCATTATACGACAGGATAGTCTCCAAAGGAAAGTGGTGGACGTTCCAGTTGCATGGCACATTGCTACACATAAAGCTTGCACTGGGTTTATATCTATTTAGCTTAATTATCCCCTGTGTAGCTACTCTGTGGCTGACGGTCACGTTGTCTGGTGATCTCCATGTGAGGTTGTGAGGCCTCTCGTGCTGGAAGAGACAGCCTCCTCTCTTAAGGGAGTTTGTGCCACAGAGAGTCAAGGGCCATTCACCCTTGTAGGTTCAGATGCATTCTGCTGCTGTATCTTTGACTCCCTCTCAGCCAGTAGAGTTGTTGCAAATGTGCGTCTACCCAAGAGCTAGGCACCTTTTTTGAAGGATGTCAGCGTCAGCAAAGGAGCAGAGGTCGGCTTAGATCATTGTCTTTGAGTGACCATGTCACAATTTATACTCAAAAAGATCACGAAGGTGGACAAAAAGGCTGTTCTAGCGATAGGGAAGTTCGAGGACAAAGAAACACAGATCAGATTGCACTTAGCAACCATTCCAGGGTTCTACAGGACCAGGCTAGAAGACTGGTCAAACGGGAAGAAAACGGTATTGAAGACAGCAGCAGAAGTAGCAGGGCTCCAAAGAGGGCAGAAGAAAGAAGCATGGATTCCATCTGGCGCATGGGCTGCAATGGACAAGCAGAAAGCTCTGAAGGCAAAAAAGGAAGAGTGTAAGACCCAGGCAGAACTCTTAGAGAGGTGGCTGTAAGTGATATACTTCCTGGGGGCACCCAGGGCTATGAGGCACCTCACTACCACCTGCCTTTAGCATGAGGAAGCTTTCTCTTGCATGACAGGGGTCGGCTCCCCAACTGCACTCCCCTCTAGGCCAATGCAGGCCCTGCTGTTTCTCTAGGCGATAGGCACCCTCCAGTCTCCTGGGACAAGAGACAACAGTCTGTAATGGCATAAAAGCCAAGGAGAGGGGACAAGATTTAATCCTTCACCGAGGAGGCAAAATGACAGTGTGGTTGTTTCATAAACAGAGGGCCACAGCCAGCCTGTTCTATAGGACAGCTCCATAGAATAGTGAATGGCATCTCAGGAAGACCCCGATCATCCCAGGTAATGCCCATCAGAGACGTGCAGAGACAGATGTTGAAACCACATGAAGAACAAGCCAAACAATGGAAAGAACATTTCCCTCCTGTCCGGAGCTGATGACCACACACAAGTGTGAGAGAAAAGCCAATGCTACTTTAGAAATAGAAGAGGGACCAATAACACTCAATGAAATTAAAGCTGCCATCAAATGCCTCGCGCAGGCTCCTGGAGGTGACACAATTCAAGCAGAGGAACTAAAGGCAGGAGGTGAAATTCTGACTGAGCCGCTAACAAAACTCTAACAAAATACAGGTGAAGGAACATGTGCTACAAGACTGGAAAGATGGTATCATCATGGCATTGCCAAAAAAGGGTAATCTTACTCAGGCCTGGTCTATGCTACACAGTTAGGTCAACATAAGCCGCCTTGTATCTAACACTTACATTTGTCTCCCACATAGTCTCGATGTTCCGAGGTCAATACAACACGTATATAGACACTGTGTTATCTATGTCAACCCTAACAGTCCTCCAGCAGCTGTCCCACAATGCCTGACACTGACTGCTCTGGTCACAACTGTGAACTTCACTGCCTGGGGTTATGCAAACCAGAAGATTCCCACCTCCCTCACTTAAAGGCCCAAGAATTTGTTTAATGCCTTTTTCTGATTGTCCAGCTTGGCGAGCACACCCAACAGCATGCCATTGTTGTGTGCAACTCCCCAGCCGCTCACACCAGAGGAGACCGGAGATACTGGATCTCCTGGGCCTGTGGGAAGAAGAAGCTGTGCAAGCACAGCTACAGACCAGCTGTAGAAATGTGGACATCTATGAGCAGAGGGCACAGGGGATGCAGGAGAAGAGGTACACCATGGATCAGCAGTAAGGCTGCAGGAAATCAAAGGAGTTGTCAAGTATATCAGAAGGCCAGGGAGGCCAGTCGATCTTGTGCTAAGCTGCAGACCTGCTGAATGCAGTACTTAGCGGAGACGCTACCACTAACCCAAGCACCACCGTGGATACCTGCAAGAGGCCTGACTCACAGGCCCTTGGTATGAACAGCAAGGATGAGGAAAAGGAGGAGGATGGGGGACTCCAAAAAACATTTCCAACCTCAGTTAGTGAAATGGCTAGGGCCGCTCCTGCCCCCACACCTGAAACATCTGGTGCTGGCCTCAGTCAGAGATGGGTTACGGGTCTAGATGGACCTGGGTTCTGCTCCGAAGTTCTGGATGAATTGGGACGACTGAGGGAAAGCTTCTCTATTCACTATTTGTCAATGTGGTCACATATAATAAGCATCTGTTTATATTGCACCAGTGCCCAGAGGCCAGTAATGGGTATAGTCTTCTAAATCAAGCACCTGAACAAGGGTAAATGCTCTCGCCTCTGAAGGGATCCCTAATGCAGAGGGATTCTCACTAATTTTGCTGAAACTTACCCTGTCCTCACACACATGAATTTTGAGGTCTTAGAGCAGTAGTTTTCAACCTTTTTTCATTTGCAGACCCCGAAAAAATTTCAAATGGAGGTGCGGACCTCTTTGTAAATCTTAGACATAGTCTGCAGCCACCCCGGGGTTCGTGGACCACAGGTTGAAAACCACTGCCCTAGAGTCTCCAATCTCTCCCTTGTTTTTCATAGATAGCTGCACCATTTAGGCTACAGAGTGCAGAGGGAGGGGCTGGACAACAGCACCAAGAGAGGGAAAGCTTTGGAGAGGGAAAGCTCTATATGTTATGCAGCTTTTTCATTCTGTCTGGGCCTGCCTGAGACTCCAGTTCATCTCTTGGTTCTGTTGTACAGCCCCTCCCTCTCCACTGGGTCCTGGCCCAGTCGTGAGTATGGTCACCACCCAGTCACCAGGGATTCTTCCACAATACGCTGACTTCCCTCGGGTGCGAGGTACCACTCACTCCACACCCCGGGGCCACTTCCTATCGTGGGTCTTGAAGCCGGGGTCCATTCACCATCAGGGTCTCCAAGCTCTTTGGCGCAGGTAGCTTGTTGGGATTCCGACTCCTGTCAACTGGCTGTGGGCAACCGGTCTCTGGTCTGGGCCTCAGAGTCTCTGGTTCCTGCTGTCAGGGGCTGAAGTGGCTCCGATGCTGGAGCCTCCATCAAGCGTCCTTCTTCCCTGGCAGCCAGCCCGGAATAAGCTGGGCTGCTTTTCTTTATACTAGTGCAGCATTTGGAGCATATCCAGTCTGGTCTAAGGGGTGGGATTTACACCACCAATAGTATGAGATTAACACTTTCTTGCCTAGTGCGGGGTATGCATGTCCCATCACAGGGCTTTTTACATATATACTTAATGGCATGATCGCTCCTGAACTGCACTTCACACATTTCAGACAAATAAAAGGAAGTATTTCTTCACACAATGCAGTGTCAACTTGTGGAACTCATTGCCAGGGGATGTAAGGCCAAAAGTATAACCGAGTTTTTAAAAAAAGGATTAGATAAGTTCAGTGTCTATTAGCCAAGATGGTGAGTGATGCAACCCCATGATCTGGGTGTCCCTGGGCCTCTGACTGCCAGAAGCTGGGACTGGACAACAGGGGATGGATCAATTGAAATTGCCCTGTGCTTTTCATTCCCTCTGAAGCATCTAGCACTGGACACTGTCAGAGATAGGCATCTGGACTAAACTGACCATTGGTCTGACTCACTATACGTGTTCTTATTTGGTTTGGAATAAGACATTGAAACATTTCCACAGCATATGAATATATGTTACGCTTTTTTTTGGTGGGTGTATGCTAAGTTTCTCAGCTGAAATACAAATTTATGCTAAACTGTTCTATAAGGAACTGTGCAACAGTCTTTTGAGTTGCTCCGCAGAGCATATGCCATAGGAAAAAGACACTGCTTCTTCAATTATTGAAGAGAAGGCATCTATTTACTCTCTCCAGTTTAAGTAATACATGATCATTCGAGCAGCACACACTGTCTTCCAAGCCAGCATACATCAAAAAGCTCAAGGCTTTGTATTTATTTATTTATGTATTTATTTGTTAAGGCAAAGGACTCTGTTAAAGTTATTTACCAGGCAATGCTGTCTCTCTGTGCAATGAGTACTGTGTCTATTTATTTAACATATTCCAGCATTGCCGACTCCAGACGTTCCAAAATCAAGAGTCAGGCCCTGCAAAATCATGAGATTTTAAAACAGAACAGTTGGGTTCTTTTTCTTTGCCTTCTCGTTCTGAGCCTTTTGGGAGTGCTCAGGCCAAGTTTTAAGGCTACTCTCCACAATGGTGAGGCCTAAAAACGCACCATGACAAGGCAGGGCTTCTCCCCAGCTTGCTGAGGATTCACTGCCACTCCCAGTGTCTCTTTTAGACATGTTTATTGTCCAAACAAAGGAGTTCCTCAGTGTCACCTTTACATTTTAGGCTCACTGCCTTCCCTACCAGGGGACTCTGGTGGCATTGGCAGCAGCAGCAGTTGTGGTGGTGGTGATAGTTGTGGTGGTGCTGCCTCAGCCAGTTGTGACTCACTGGTGCTTTCTCTCCCTGTATTAGTTCCCAACATATGCTGCAGAATGGCTAGTGGTATTGAAAGCACTCGCTTTATAGCCCCAGGTGCAGCCCTGCCCCCTTAATTGCCCTGACTGGGAGCACCTGTTCTGGCACAGGACCTACTTCAGTTACAGGGGCCAGCCACCCTGTGACACTTACTTTTTACTTAAACTTGAAGCAGAGATTCTTACATAATCACATGACTCCAGGAGATGAGGATTTAAACAGAACATTGAATCTCATTAGCATAATTGGTGTTGCAGAGTTTTCCTCCTTTGGGCTCAATTCCCACTGATATCAATGGGAGCAGTATGAGGCCCTCAGTTATTTCTACCACCTTTCCCACGGGTTCAATCAACACATAGCAATTTGCCACAAAAGCAAAATAAACTAATCTGTAGATGGCCGTGAACATAGGATCTAAAGGGATAAGATTTCCTACATCATGAAGGATACCAATAATATGAGTCTGTCCAATGAATGAAAGGCTCCCATTTCTGAAGCATCAGGCAGTTTTTAAGTCTGTTGGTAGCACTTTTTCAGCATACCTAACCTATCTGCTACCCCCCTTCACCCCAAACATCTAGCTACATTCACATGGCGATCTGGTACCTGCAGAGAACTGTACTGTCCAACAGGGTTGGAGGAGTCTCAGAAGGTCTGGAAGTTCATTTCAGCTGAGCACACAGAGATGTTTGGTGCCTCTTCAAATCTCTGCACTATCTGATCCTCCTAAATCTGCAGAATTAGGATGGAAATCTTGCTTGAACAGTCTTTCCTTGGCAACACTTACCTTTCCAGTGACAGATGGAGCCAGAATCTGTCCTAACAATAAAACATACTGGGAAATTAGTCCACCCTGCTGTCCCGCCTCTCTGAAACAATCCGGTTCAGGGATAGTTCCAGTTTTGAATTAAGCTTCAAGTTGATTATTAATTTAACTAAGTAGCCCATGGATGGTATCCAGAGTCTCTGGAGTGGGGGAGGGAAGAGTCAGCCATCAACTTCCCATAGTCCCCAGACTTTCATTGACACTCACTGGGGATCACATTTTCAAAACAGCCCAATATTCCCAGTGACAACCTGGCCATTTTATTTCCGTGTCTAAGAGCCCTTCTACACTGCAATCAGGTGGGTGTAATGCAGCATATGTAGACATCCCTGAGCTAGCTTTAAGCTAGCTACTGCCGGGTACCAATAGCAGCAAAGCGTGGGTTTCAACATAGAGTCTACAAGCTTGGGCCCATGAGTGCATGCTCGGGCAGCAGCTGGGCTGCCACAGCTTCACTGCTATTGGTACCCAGCAGAGCTAGATTAAAGCTAGCTCAGGTATGTCTACATGTACTTCAATCACTCTCTCTCTCACACACACACACCCCAATTGCGGTGTAAATTGACCTTAAGTAAAGAACTGCAGGGTCTCAATGCATGGATGAGACAATGGTGTAGGGAGGAGGGGGTTTAGATTTATTAGGAACTGGGGTCAACCTTTTGGGAAATGTGGAGCCTATACAGGAAGGGTGGGCTCCACCAAAACAGAACCAGATTTCTGGCACTTAAAATTTAAAAGGTTGTAGCGCTGTTTTTAAACGAAGGGTCGGGGGAAAGCCGACAGGTGAGGAGGAGCACGTGGTTTGGACAGAGACATTCCTTAGGGGAGGATCTATTAATGGACATTCTCTATGTCCTAGTAAGGAAGAGAGGATGGAAGATAAAATATGGGTAGGATCTGATGAAAAAAAGTCCCATTCAATTACATCATGTAATGGCAGACAGCTAAAAAGTAACAATTTTTTAAAACTGCTTATATACAAACACTAAATGTCTAAATAATAAGATGGGTGAACTAGAGTGCCTCGTATTAAATGAGGCTATTGATATAATAGGCATCACAGAAACTTGGTGGAATGAGGATAATCAAAGGGACTCAGTAATACCAGGGCACAGAATGGAAGGACAGAACAGGTCGTGCTGGTGGGGGACTGGCACTATATGTGAAAGAAAACGTGGAGTCAAATGAAGTAAAAGTCTTAAATGAACTAACCTGTACCATAGAATCTCTATGAATAGTAATTCTGTGCTTGAATAATAAGAATATAGCAGGAGGGATATATTACAGACCCTCTGACTAGGATGGTGATAGTGACTGTGAAATGATCAGGGAGATTAAAGAGGCTATAAAAATAAAAAAAACTCAATAATAATGGGGGATTTCAACTATCCCCATATTGACTGGGTACACGTCACCTCAGGACGGGATGCAGAGATCAAGTTTCTTCACACCTTAAATGACTGCTTCTTGGAGCAGCTAGTCCTGGAACCCACAAGAGGAGAGACAATTCTTGATTTAGTCCTAAGTGGAGCACAGGATCAGGTCCAAGAGATGAATATAACTGAACCGCTTGGTAATAGTGACCACAGTATAATTAAACGTAACATCTCTGTGGCGGGGAAAACACCACAGCAGCCCACCGGGTTAGCGTTTCATTTCAGAAAGGTACAGTGCCAAAAGGGAAATCTCTGCAAGCTGCATGGAAACTTTTTAAAGAAACTGTAATAGAAGCTCAACTTAAATGTATCCCCCAAATTAAAACCCAGTAAGAGGAAGAAAAAAGTGCCACCGTGGCTAAACAACAAAGTAGAAGCAGCAGTGAGAGGCAAAAAGGCATCCTTGAAAAAGTGGAAGTTAAATCCTAGTGAGGAAAATAGAAAGGAGCATAAACTCTGGCAAATGAAGTGTAAAAAATATAATTAGGAAGGCCAAAAGAGAATGTGAAGAACAGCTAGCCAAAGATTCAAAAAGTAATAGCAAAAAAATTTTAAGTGGATCAGAAGCAGGAAGCCTGCTAAACAACCAGTGGGGTCACTGGACGATCGAGATGCTAAAGGACACTCAAGGACAATAAGGCCATTGCAGAGAAACTAAATGAATTCTTTGCATCGGTCTTCATGGCTGAGAATGGGAGGGAGATTCCCAGACCTGAGCCATTCTTTTTAGGTGATAAATCTGAGGAACTGTCCCAGACTGAGGTGCCATTAGAGGTGGTTTTGGAACAAATGCATAAACTAAACAGTAATAAATCACCAGGACCAAATGATATTCACCCAAGAGTTCTGAAGGAACTCAAATGGGAAATTTTCAGAACTACTAACTGCGGTATGTAGCCTATCATTTAAATCAGCTTCTGTACTACATGACTGGAGGATAGCTACTGTGATGTCAATTTTCAAAAAAGGCTCCAGAGGCAATCCCAGCAGTTACAGGCCAGTAAGCCTGACTTCAGTACCAGGCAAACTGATAATTCTGTTCTTTACTATCATTTCAACTAGACACATAGATTAACATGATTTGATGAGGAAGAGTCAACATGTTTTTTGTAAAGGGAAATCATGCCTCACCAATCTACTAGAGTTCTTTGAAGGGGGCAACAAGCATGTGGACAAAGGTGATCCAGTGGATCACATTGGGGGAGGGCAGTGGTAAGTAAGAGTGGGGGGACAGATACTAGATCTGGGAGTCATACTGAAGTACTGGTGTGTCCGAGAATCTAGGAAACCTACCGAAAAGAGGAACAGGAGAAAATTAGGTTGGAAAATGGAAACAATTTGTTTAGGTAACAGAAATGGGTAACAACTGGGCTCCTGGTCCTGGGGGACAAAAGGAGATGATGGAGGATATAGGAAGGGAAGGGAACGTGAGCCATGGAAGGGGTAGAGTACAGTATTGAAGGGGTATTGAAATGGTAGGAAATGAGTAAAAAAGGGTAGTGGGGGAAGGTGGACTGTATAGCAAATGTATCAATAATGAGTAAAAATATAGAGATATATAATGATGCATACCAAGTGACAGAGGGCAATTGGGTGGGCAATGGAGAGATGGAGGAAGGAGCAGTTATCACCTAGGGATAGTGAAAAGGGTGCTATAGACCGCCAGGATCTAGCTTAGAGATGGATAGAGAGAAGGATTAATTTTAACATGGGCTATAAACACTTATAGCTTGGGCTTGATGCTGGGACCTTATATATAAGATAGAATGGGAAACAAATAATATAGCTAAATGCTTGAGCTAAGCTTTTTTCCTAGTGATTCCTTCATGATTCGCTTCATCAAGTGGTTGCTGGGGATGCCATTTGGATTTTTTTTGATATGATTTTGAGTACCTTGGACCTTGTTGTTGAGGAGGTTGTTGTAGGGGACACCTTTCAGGATAAATGGGAATTAAAAAGAAAAATAATCAAAGTGAATGATAATATCTAATCTAGGATCAGGGAGCATGATTATGATTTCAAAAGGGCTAATTAAACTAATTTTTTAGGGGCTAGGTGGAAGTGGAGAATTTAGGGATCTAAGGGCAGAGATCTATCCTGGGGCAGGGCCAGGTTGAAGTGAAGCAGTTTGTCAGAGGCATGTATCCCAGAAGGGGGAGCGAGGCAGGGAGGTCAGAGTTGGGAAATGAGTGTAGGGAAGAGCGTGGGGAGCAAGCGAAAGAGAAAAAAGAAAAAGAAAACAGAAGAGGAAAGGGGAGCAATCAGAGAAGAAACCTACAAAATTGAGGGAGGGGGCAGCCAGGTAAAAGTGAAGGAGGCAAAGAAAGAAGTGGTGGTGGATAGAGAACTAGATTAAAAAAAAAAGCAAAAATTTTAGCCATATAATAAATAAAAAAGAAGAAAAGAAAGAAGAAGAAGTTGGACAAACTTAAAACTTTTAGGGATATTAAATTAAATAATCTTGGAGGGAGAGAATATCTGACTCGGCTCCTAATGAGGCTAATGAGGGGGCTGATGAAAGGAATAGGGATAAATAGGAGGGACCAATGGGAATGAAGGGTGGGGTAGTAGAGTATCGAATCTAAGGTAGAAGTCAAAGAATTACGAAAATACGGTAAATCTAAGGCTAATCCTAATATATTATAGGAATTATTTAAGGATATGAGGATAGCTAGCCTAATTAATTATAAATAAATAAAATCCGGTAAATGGGAAATATACTCGACTGACTGGAAAAAAGCTAAATTAGTTATAATATTCAAGTGGGAAAAAAAGTGACCCGGGGAATTTCTGGCCTGTTAGTCTAACATGGTAAAATGAAAAAAAAGAAAAAATGAGGTAGGAGAGAGCATCCGAAATGATTTGGGCCGGGATAGATGCAAGGATGGATTAGGTAGAGATCGAAAACAGAGTAATAGCCCTTTCTTGAGAAGGTCTTCAGATTTTACAAGATTGATAGACAAGGCTGGATCATGTAGATTTAGTTGATTTCATGAAGATAATTGGTATGAGATGAAGTACGATGAAAAAAAATTGAAAAAAAAGAATGGGGAGAAAAGGAAAAATCAGGGGTGGAGAAGGAGCTGAAGAAGGGCTGGGGAGGAAGTGGAAAGTGGGGGGAGGAAGAACTGTTTTGGTAGGTTACTTATGTTTTCAGTTTATTTATGCAATCTATTTTTTTCTTCAATATTTATTTGCTGACCCTGGACCAAAGAGTAGGAGTGGCTGGATAATTTAAGGATGACACACCAAGGGGTATTCTGGGATCGGAGGAAGAGAGGGATAAATAAGAGGGAGTATAGAAAACAGGTTGACTGGTATATTAGTAATAAAAGGATGAAATTCAGTAGTGAGTGTAAAGTTATTTATTTTAAGCTAGACAAGAACTAGCCAGTTGTAAGCTGGGAGGAGAAGGACCTGGGAGAGGAGGAGGAGGATAGGAGACTGGAGTCTAGGTTGATCGTGAGGATGACTATGAGTAGGCAAATGTGATGTGGTAAAAAAAAGGGCGGGTTGCATCTAGTAGGGATTAGGAGGGGTATTTCTAGTAGGGATAGGCGCTAGTATAAGTATGTATGGCGTTGGTGCAGTTTTTTGAGTATATTTGTTTGGTTTTGGTCTTTTTAGTCCCATGGGATAGAAAGATGGGCCACTAGAAAAGATCGAGGAAAGAAGGGCCATTCGTATGAAAGGAAATGAGAAGCTTTCGTATGAAAGAGTTTGTGAGAAAGAGGGAAAGAATCCTTATGAGAACAAGGAATATATATATAGAATATAAATACCAGGAAAAGGAAGGAGAAGGTGAAGAAGAAGAAGAATAGCTCAGTGGACATGTGATATAAACTGTCAGTCAGGAAATTCATAGTCGAAATCAGTTGAAGTTTAGGCTTTGCTAATGAAGGTTTTCTATGAGGGAGTGCAAAGGGGGAACAGCCTAATGAGGAGGGAAGGGGACTTTAAGATTAAGCTAGATTAAGATTAAGAGGATGGATAAATAGGATGAGGGGATGGTATGATAGAGGTCAATTAAGTGCCACACTGGTAAAACAGTACAAATGGTCAAACAATGGAATGGGTCAAATATAACCTTTTTGAGAGGTTTGGCTTTTTGCTCGGAGCCCGCATGCCCGGGGCGCCATGCCCGGGGGGGGGGAAGGGATTCCAGGATCCAGGGGAGATGGCAATGGGCCCCTGGGTTTTTTTTCTCCTTCCTGGGGCAGGGGGGGGGGGGGCGCCGAGTGGTGTGGGTGGCTTTTATGTGGCCTGCATCTTGCAGGAGGTCAGACTAGATGATCATAATGGTCCCTTCTGATCTTGAATTCTATGATTCTATGATCTAGTGTACTTAGATTTTCATAAAGCCTTTGACAAAAGGTCCCTCACCAAAGGCTTTTAAGCAAAGTAAACTGTCCTGGGACAAGAGGGATCAGTAACTGACTGAAAGCTAGGAAACAAAGGGTAGGAATAAATGGTCAATTTTCAGAATGGAGAGAGGTAAATAGTGGTGTCCCCCAGGGCTCTGTACTAGGACCAGTGCTAGTCAACATATTCATAAATTAGCTGGAAAAGGGGTAAACAGTGAGGTGACAAAATTTGCAGATGATACAAAACTACTCAAGATAGTGAAGTCCAAAGCAATGAAGAATTACAAAGGGATCACACAAAACTGGGTGACTGGGCAACAAAATGGCAGATGAAATTCAATGTTGATAAATGCAAAGTAATGCACATTGGAAAACATAATCCCAACTATATATATAAAATGATGGGGTTTAAATGAGCTGTAACCACTCAAGAAAGAGATCTTAGAATCATTGTGCATAGTTCTCTGAAAATATCCACTCAATGTGCAGCAGTAGTCAAAAAGCTAACAATGTTGGGAATCATTAAGAAAGGGATAGACAATAAAACAGAAAATATCATATCGCCTCTATATAAATCCATGGTACGCCCCAGATCTTGAATACTGCATGCAGATGTGGTCCCCCCATCTCAAAATACACACACACACACATATATATATATAGGAATTGGAAAAGGTTCAGAAAAGGGCAACAAAAACGATTAGGGGTATGGAACAGCTTCCATATGAGGAGAGATTAATAAGATTGGGAATTTTCAGCTTGGAAAAGAGATGACTAAGGGGGGGGGATATGATAGAGGTCTATAAAATCATGACTGGTGTGGAGAAAGTAAATAAGGAAATGTTATTTACTCCTTCTCATAACACAAGAACTAGGGGTCACCAAATGAAATGAATAGACAGCACGTTTAAAACAAAACAAAACAAGTATTTCTTCACACAAGGCACAGTCAACCTATGGAACTCTTTGCCAGAGGATGGCCAAGACTATAACAGGATTCAAAAAAGAACAAGATAAATTCATGGACGATAGGTCCATGAATGGCTATTAGCCAGGATGGGCAGGGATGGTGTCCCTAGCCTCTGTTTGCCAGAAGCTGGGAATGGGCAACAGGGGATGGATCGCTTGACAATTACCTGTTCTGTTCATTCCCTCTGGGGGCATCCGGCATTGGCCACTGTCAGAAGACAGGATACGGAGCTAGATGGACCTTTGGTCTGACACAGTATGGCCATTCTTATGTTCTTAAGTGGGAGCTGAGATCGTCTGAAAATCTGCTCTGAAAAGTCTCCTATGGGTACTGTCCTAACCCTCCCTCCCCCACCCCCCAGTCAAAACGTTCCCTAATGCCTTGTTTTCACTGGGGAACAAAAAGTGTATTTCAACGCTGGTTAGCTGGTAAACCCTAGGCTTCTGCTGCGGATTTACCTGGACCAGCTAACACGTTAAAATGGCAACTGCTCTTGTCCACATGAGGCTTTTCACACTTGTTAGTTAACCTGTGTTAAAAATATACAGTTTTTCCTCATGTGGACATGGTCTTATTCTTCATCTTGGGTTTTATCCCATCACTGCAACACCTAAGCACACTCCTCTAGATTCCCTTTTCCTTCCTTCACTTTCACTTTGAAAATCTGACCACCCTGTGTCTCCCTGACATTTAATATTCATTCTAGGATTGGAAAAGCTCACACTAGCAGTACAGGGCCAAGACCTTGATACACAGAAGAAAGATGTTTAAAAAGATGAATGATTTGACAAAAAACACGGAGAGCTGTTATCTTTTTGTTCTTCGCTTGTTTCATTCAGCTTCATCACATACAGATGATGACTTCAAATACTACTTTTAATGCTAAGATCCCAGTTTTGCCACCCTAAATCAGGGTGCGCTGCCCCTCACTCTGTGCATAAGCTCTGTTGATAATCCACAGGTAGGACACAATCATGGAACTCCGAGAGGATGCAGTTGTGTCCTGCATCTCCTCATTCAACACTCCAATGATATTTACAGGTACTCCTCCTGTGTATAAAAGCTAGGACATCCAATCAAAGAACAGAAACCAGAACCTAGCTGAAGCTTGACAAATTCAGACTAGAAATAAGATGCAATTTTTTTTTTAATCAGGGTGGGTCATTAATCACTAGAACAATTTATTAAGTCACAAAGTGGATGGTACCATGGTGGTCCATCACTTGTAGTCTTTAAATCAAGACTGGATGTCTTTCTAAATGATATGCTATAGCTCAAAGGGAAGTTAGGGGCTTGATACAGGAATTACTGAGTGAGTTTTTATGGCTTGCATTATGCAGGAGGTCAGATTAGATGAGCATAATGGTCCCTTCCAGCCTTAATGTATATGAATCATGTGATTTAAATTACTAATCACACAGCTCAGTATCTAACCCCAGATACTCAGAAGAGTCCCCCGTGTGAACTGTTGGCCCAAATCATAGAATATCAGAGTTGGAAGGGACCTCAGGAGGTCATCTAGTCCAACCCCCTGCTCAAAGAAGGACCAATCCCCAGACAGATTTTTGCCCCAGATCCCTAAATGGCCCCCTCAAGGATTGAATTTACAACCCTGAGTTTAGGAGGCCAATGCTCAAACCACTGAGCTATCCCTCCCCCCAATCTATTCTGAATAATAAACAAATAAGGAAGCCATCACAATCTGTTCAGGGACAATGCACAACCAGAAGAAAACTCCACAAAGAAAATCGCTTGTAATGAATAGTCAGCCAGTTGTCTGCATTGTTAAACAGGGCTCCTCTTTGGCTATTTGTGCAGGTTACAGAACCCATTAAAACTGTAAAATGTTGCCAGGACCAAGGTGTTACTAAGATGTCTGACAATAGACTGCCAGTGTTTAGCTTGTGATTTGTAGCTGGCTGCTCATATCCCGTCAAGGGGTATTTTTATTAGGTGTTTTTGTCACACAGATCTCAGGGAGAGTGTTAACAAAGGGCCCCAAATGGGAAGTGTAATCATGTGGAAAAGCAATACAATTATCCTTTCATGAATCCCTCTCATGTCCTGCACATCCGCTCGAGCAGGTGAGATGAGCTTAGAGTAAGAACACATCTCATAAAGCAGTATAATAGCACCACATTGCTCATCCGGCTCTTACAAGCATAACTCCAAGCCAAATATCTGACACTAACGCTCCCCTTTGGGTTCATATAATAATGAGGCCATCACCAGAGCATAATACAAAGGATAACAGAAACACATCCCGATATACTCCTGCTGGAGAATTTAAAACATATACCTGCTGTTACAAAGTCAGTTAGTCCTCAGCCTTATCCTGGAGCTTACAATTTGCAGAGCTTTAGGGTGTTCCAAAAGATCATCATTAGGAGTACTGGGATTTAATCGGGCTATTTAAGGCTATCATTAAAATCTGAAAGATCTTCCAAAAAAATGGCAGGAAGACTATTGCTTAACTCATTTAAAACATGCCTGACAACACATCATGAGGGGAACAATGGTTTTGTGATTAGGACGCTGGACTGGGATTCAGGTACAAATTTGTGGCTCCACCAAAAACTGCCTGTGTGATCTTGGGCAAGTCGCTTCATTTTTCTAGGTCTCAGGTCTCCGTCAGTTATGTAAAGACTTTGGGACAGGGACTGTCTCCCTTAGGTGGATGTGCCATATCTAGCACAAAGGGGCCTGGATATTGAATGGAGCCCTTACGGCAACTACGGTAATACAAATTATCATCCAAACTAGAGGGAAAAGTTCTATTATGTTATCTAGTCCATTTCCCCAAATAGCACCCAGAGTAAACCCAGGATTATTCTAGTATTTAAATAAAAGAGAATAAACTTGCAATGGGCAAGGGACATACCAGATGACGTTAGGCCTTTTCCACCTCTTTCAACTAACGAAGTCGGAGGGCTTGACATACTTATTTTAATAAGGTGAAGGCCAAATGAGTGAAAAGCTACATCTGCTGCACAGGAAGCGATCTATCTAGGTTTCTACATTACATTCATGGCCATAGTACTTGAATGCCTACTGGAATAGGTGAGCCCCTACACACAACTATAAACTAAGTGTGGAAACAGATGCTGTAATTTTCTGCATCTTCACTTGAGGATTATGGTTTAAAAAAGAGCGAAGTGGAACTTCAGCAGATCTGTGTGAGATTGGCGGCTGGGAGGATGAGGGAGTCTTGGAGAGAAAGCAGGGGGGTTGAACTGCCATGTATAATAAGCACCATTTTCCAACAGGCACCATCTATCTTTATCTCTATATACACACACACACACACACACACACACACACACACACGCCTCAGTTTTAAACAGGGCTGATGCTTTTTTCATCATGGCCTTCAGCAGCTATGTTAGCTCTTGAATGTGTGTTTTTAATTTATTGTCTCAGACATACAGTGCTCATGAGAGGTATCCAATGGACATGCCTGCAGATCGAACTCCTTTATTTAGCTACAGCAGAGATACTGCCAGCTTCCTTACGTTGCCTCTCCCCTCTCCAAAACATGCCTCAATCCTGAGCTGGAGGGACCCACCGCAAAGAATGAGAAGATAATTTCATACCAACAGAGGTTCCTGCTGTGCTGCAGATACTTATCAGTTAGGAACTAGACGGAGACCGTAACTCCCTTCACATTGGCCGTCCAACAACCAGCAAAATGACTTTCAGTTACTACCACCTTAGTGGGATTCAAACAAGAATCTTAGGTAATAGGCTCCATATCCATTTACCTTTCCCTAGCCACTGAACACACAAGAAGCACCTTTAAATAAAATCTTTAGGCAGTAGGACAAAATAGAGGTCCCGGGAGGGCAGCAGTTTAAACATGATGGAAAGGACAGGACCTTCAGTAGGTAAGGAACATGTAGCAACTCCCTGATGGATGTCATGCTGTGATGCTCCCTTTCTTAGTGTTCTGCAGAACTTTGCTTTCTAAAGTTTCAGTCAAATCAGGGCTTCCCACGGGAAGCAATAGTATTTCAAACACTTAAGATTTTTCATCAGGAACTTAGGAAAAACAACATGTGTTCTAGTTCTTTTGCCCTTTCGTCTCTGGCATGGGTTCTCACTTGCCTCTTGCCAATTTCTCACGTGCTATCCCTAAAACGGCAAATCAAGGCAGTAACACGGGAGGTTTATTGGGTTTACTGCTGCCCATTTCACTCCTTTTTCCCCCTTAGATTTACCCTTTGAAAAATGCCATCCCCCCATCAGCAGCTGGCAGCCAATTTTAATTTTAAGCTGAATTGTAAATACAGCTGAATAACCATCTCCAAGAGAATGCAGGCAGGGTGTGCGGGGGTGTTTGCTACACATCAGTGTTCTCATCAATCTGTACAGAACACACCCATCTGCTCAGGAACACGTGAATTTTGCTCAGCCCTGGTATCAAGACAGACTCAGGGCTCTGAACTCCTGGACTTTGCCATCTGATTTCAATATTAGATGGAGACTATTCTTCTCTTTACCTGTTCCAGACCACTTTAAATGCAGGACCTGTTAGTAGTAACCCAGCCTTTGGTGGAGTGCTACTCTTTTCCCAGTGTAAACTGTAGTCATAATTCATTGATGCTCTGGGAAACAAAGCGATAGCAATTGTCATTCAGCCTATGGCATTAAGGCGGCGGGAGGGAGGGGAACAGCATTTCACCAAAGGATACAGAGGTATTTACAAATGCTACTGTGAAAATAGACCACCTTTCAATACATTTACTTTCAATTCCCATTTCATAGCAGATGGAACAGCTTTTCAGCCAAGAAATAATTTGCATCCAGAAGATCCGGGGGGATGAGGGGGGCTGGGAGGGGGAGTGAGGAAGGGAAGGAAAATCAGGACTGATCTATTAGCTCTTGTGTTGTCCCAGGAATCATGATTTTCATAAAGCAATCAGCTTGAGCCAGGAGAAAGAGGTAGGTGACTGGGGTGGAACTTCAGAGGCTGTATATTTCAATTTATGAAGGCTTAGTTTATGGTACCTTCTGGGTGTGAAGAAAGCAGATTTTAAAAATATAAATGATAGAAAATGGTTAGAAACATCCAGCCTGTTACTGAAATCTTTCAAAATAAGCATCAATATCAAAGCAAGAGCTGAATGACTTGCAGGTGCACCAGTTGTCCTCTCTAGCTTTACATCAAACTCTAAAGTGTCAAGCTCTCTTCTGATGCCCGATGTGAAATTAGTTGGAGTCCTCTACCAGTGTCCACCACACATCACCACCACCACAATTTGTAATTTCAATACTAAGGCGTGAATGGGTATGAAGAGTGAACTACCCTCAGCACCCCTCCCGATTTCTCTTTGTATTTAGTATATATGGCACTTAGTGTAGTACCAGCTTGCTCTCTCATCTAACAAAAAGACTGATACTAAACAAAACTCTTCCTCTACCCTCTTCTCCTGCAGGAATAGTTTGAACGGTAGCAGATTTCTTTTCTTTCCCTTCACTTCCCTCCTATGCACAAGCAGACTGAAAGGTAATGGGAAAGTTTAGTCAAAGTAAGGAACTTTGCATTTAATTCTGAATGTGAAGAGGCCCATGTCATTCTTATCTACTGCAGGAGCAAGTTCCATAGTCTGGATCAGGGATCGCAACCTTTCGCATGCGGCCCGGCCGAGCCGGTTTGTTTACCTGCCGCGTCCGAGGGTTCAGCCGATTGCGGATCCCACTGGCCTGGAGCCGCGAACCGCAATTGGCGGAACCTGCGGATGCGGCAGGTAAACAAACTGGCCCGGCCCACCAGGGTGCTTACCTTGGCAGGCCGCGTGCCAGAGGTTGCCAGTCCCTGGTCTAGATCCAACTCCAGGGGAAGTTTTGTCTCCCACATTCAGAAGTCTCCCCCTAGTGGTCAGTTTCATGGTTCCAATAGAACTTGGCTGACATGGGTGGTCACAGAGGAAGAGGTGTGACCCCCAGGTAGCTGGGGTGAATCCTATGGAAGGCTTTGAGTATCAGGACTGAGACTGAATTGGACATGGTATTCTCATCCCTACAGGTGGCCCCTGCTGGTAAGGCTTAAAGCACATGGTAGGAATAGTTTGTAGAAACCTGTCTTGCTGGTACCCATGGTGTACCTAGGTCCTATCAGTACTATAAATCCCATCCCATCAGTGCTGTAATCCAGAATTGTTGTGCTGGACCAAGTCTTTGGTGCTGGATAAAGGAAAGCTTTTGTGGTGAAGAAATAAAATATTTAACATACTAGACATCAAACTGAATGTCAGAGAAGGGAATAGTGCTGAATTCTAAAAGTATATAACCCACTCTCAGAGCTTAAAGGCTTTATTTTGGAGGCACTTCAAATATCACAGTATTAAATGGAAGTGGAAAAAAACTCCCACACAAGGTAATATTGTTTAAATAATACACTCTATTTTATTTTGTCTTAAAATAGTTTAACCTTTATGCTACAGACTTGTTTCAAAAAACAGAAGGTCTCATCTTGCACCAAAAATATATATATATATTTATTTTTATATATATATCTATATAACACTCTTATTATTTTTTTCCTCCAAAGACCATTAAATACTAGATGGAAAATGAGAACTAAATAATGAGTGTCAAGAACCACCAATTTTTTTTTAATTTTTTTTTTACTAGAGTTGCACATTTTAAACATTAAATTCTAAGCAATGATTTGTCTCCACTGCAGAAGATTCCAAGTTCACACGCTAGAACTGCTGAACCATAAAGGGCTTAAGACAGTGCTCAGTGAAGTCAATGGAAAGCCTCCGATTGCCTTCAGTGGGCTTTGGGATCAGGCCCCAAGTGCATTGGTTCTTAGCCATACAATGGCTAACATTTCACTTTCCTGTCGAAAAGAGCAAAATTGTCCGGGCACCTTTTGCTCTCTTAAAAAAAATCCCCCAAAACAAAAGAAGAAATACTTCCTAGCTATCCAGTGATTGTGGTTTTTAGATCACTACCCTTTAAAATTTGTTAAAAGAATAAAAGAAATGTGTAGTGTTTTAAATAAAAGAAAACCAGCATCAGACTAAAATACATGATTTGTTTAAAACAAACACAGTGCACAATTGAAGGAAGTTTGGTTATGATGCAGTCATTTTTATATATACATGGAAGTCACATCATATACAAACTGAGAAACAGAAAGTCTGTTTGCAATTTTTTAAATGGAAGGACTACAAATGGGTCCCTGCAGCTTTCTTAGAAACTGATCTTTTAAAGACAACTTCATGAAACAGTAAAAAGCAGCCACACTAAATCATCTTTCCCAGTTAACCTACAACATGGTGCTAATCTGCTAAAATGATGGATGAGTTATGTAATTAACCAATTAGGAAAAAAGATCAATAGTCACTATTAATATAGTGTACCAATATTACAGGACAGTTCTCTATTGCAATGAGTATGGATTCCATTCACTACACTCCCTCCCACCCCCAAACAAAGAGACCAATTACTAGAAGCACCAAATACATCTTACAGGTTATGGTCATGCAACACGCTGATCACCGTTTAATGTTTTAGAATCTTTTAAAACAGAACATAAAACCTTTACCTAGTTGCTCTTTAAAGTGCAGTCACAACCTTTCCACTTTTTGAAGCAAAGCAAACTGTTTACTATTAACAATATTAGAATCTTTTTTTTTTTAAACAAATCTGTGCTACCAAAGGCAAAATTCTTATCCATACAGCAAATTTTTGGAAGCCACCCTGCACTCTTGCAAACTGACACCAAATCAACCAGATCAGGACTCATGGTGTCCTTTCTATTTGCTATGTAACCCTAGCTGGTAAAAATTCTGTGTTGGAACTGTAGAAAAATTCCATTAAATGCATTTTGAATACAAAAGGACACATTTCAATTGCACAATAGAAATTTAAAGTGCACATCCTCTTGTTTTGAAGTTTAGTCTTTGGTTTTTACCTTGAACAGGAGCCAGTGTGAGTGATTAAGGGCTACTTCAATACTTACTATAGGGACTAATGCTTACTAGAGTGTCTAATCCAATTGATTTCACTGTGGTAAACACCCAGCTTTGGTAGGTAAGTGTTTGCAGGATCAGACCCTAAGAGAGGTTCAAACACAAGGATAGAAAACATGACCTAAGAATAGGCAAATGGGGCAGAACTACTTAAAACCAAAGGATAAGGGTAGGCCCTGATCCTGCAAAGTACTTAAGCACATTCACAGATTTAAGCATTTGAGTAGCCCCGTTGATTTCAATGGGGCTACTCTGGTGCTTAAAATTACACATCTGCTTAAGTGCTGTGCTGGAATGGGGCCTGACAGAGTAAGTTTTTGGAGAAGATGACTGAAGGAAAGAGGTACAAAAGGAACCTTTCAGAAGGAAGAAGATTGAGAGGCATGGTTTAAAAAAAAAACAGGATCCTATAATGCAAGGGATTCAGATCCCTTTAAAATGGGCAGGGATGCTGGGTCTTTTTATTACTATTTTCTTATGCTTTTGTGCTGATCAGCTGCTATTAAGTCATTGCTATTTGGAAAAAAAAATGTAACATGCTGTGGCAAATGACTAGTAAAACACTGTAGCCAAGAAAGACAGAAGACACAGCACTGAACAATGTAAACTATAAATTACATAGAAAACAACAAACCTTTAATTAAAAAGTCCAGTGCACATGTTATGGGCCTTTCTATAAAACGACAGTCCTGCTGGTGAAGAAACCAAATCAAATTGGGTAAATACTGTTGGTCCAATTTTCAGAAGGGCTGAGCACTTGTAGTTCCACTGAAATCAATGGAGGGGGCTCAACGCCTCTCAAGATCAGATCACTGTCTCTGATGCTCACACAGCAAAAACACTAGCTTCTGCAAACAATCAACTTACTGGTAAATTAAAATCATTTTGATATCAGTGGTGGGAGAGGATGGGAGCGTGTATCTGTCTTCACAATTATTTCTTTAGATTAACACACACAATGCATAACGGTAGGTGTCATTTAAATTCAGTGCTATCAAGTTTTCATACTAGGAAAAATCCTCCTTTGAGAAGGTAAAATATTTGAAGCGATATTAAAATGACACTGCATTCTGATGGAAAAGGAAATTCTCCAGGAGTTTGAAGTCCACAGGCTGCTGAAGCTGAAGCTAAAACAATGAACTTCCGTGCCATAAAGAGGGGAAGGGATCGGGGGCAAAACCACAGTGACATTGCATTACAGTAGATATTTGCGTCTGGTATCCTCGTCCAAAGTGAGATCAACTACTTCTGGGGGTGAAGACCAATTCTGCTGGGGGGCCACCGCTGTCCATGACTGTGTTTGCCGAGTGCTAATGTACTGCGAGCCTGAGCCATGCTTCCAGGAAGAGACACTCTGAATCACACCTCCCCTAGGATGGGCACATCTGCAACAAAGCGAAGAGCAAAAGCATTAACACTACTGTCAACTCCCCATACAAGATCCTTAGTTGCAACATTTCAAGGTGTTAATTTGCATCTGATTAACAGGTCTCTCTTCAAAATTTGCTCGTGCCGTTTCCATTTGTGGAGTCCATGAAGACCTGCCAACATGACTTACTACAGATTTTATACACACACACGCTGAACAGTAAACCCTTGAACTTGAGCTCACAAAATCACAAACAAAGTAAAGCCTAGAATGAAATTTCCCTGCACTCAGTTACTGAAATACAAAGGATCAAATTCTGCCAGGGGGAGTGAGTGAAGCTCCCAGGAAGTCATGCGTGCACGGCTCCCAATATTACAGGGAGAATATGCTCCATAATGTGTAGCATCATGTACTGTTGAGATAACTGCATTGTACTGGGGGAAAATAGGGTATTTTTTCTGCTGGGAATTACAGCCATTAGTCTTTTTACAGAAGAAATTTGTCAATAGGAGAAACCTTCATGAAAAAAAAGAAATCGTATGAGACCAGATTCCCATTAACAGAGGAGCTGATACGTGCCTTACAGCGATTATAGTAGACATCTACCTACGTTTTGTACAATTTTTTTTTTTTAAATTAAGCCATTATACTTTATTTCCTTTGGAGCCCAGTGGGCCAGCATACCTGTATTATATTCTGCTTTATTATATTCAACAGTATTGCAAGGAACCTACAGGCTTGTATCTTGTAGGACATTGGCTTCAGCAGTTAGCATGAGGATTGAGGCCTACGAACTTTGGCATAGATAAATTTAGATAACTCGTTAGTTTTGTGGAACTGGCAGTAGAGAGTGGGGGGGATTGGGTCTATAATGACATCAGCCAACAATAGAAACATGCACCAGCTTCTGGAAGGTTTTGGACAGAACATCCAACCGCAAGAATGCCATGGCAACAAACTGACCTACCTGATGAGTTAAAATCATAAATATACTAACCTATAGAACCTAACATTGGTAAGGGGAGGAAATACAAATAAGGAAGAGGGGAAAAACTCCTACTGAATATGCATTAGACATGGTAACGTCAGCGTAACATTATAAAATTGCAATAAAGAATCCTGTGGCACCTTATAGACTAACAGACGTTCTGCAGCATGAGCTTTCGTGGGTGAATACCCACTTCTTCAGATGCAAGTGGTGGAAATTTCCTATAAAATTGGCATCCCAGCATGTGGTCAGTTGGGGGGGGGGGGAAAGAGATGTAGCCCTCGGGAGGGGCCAGAATGATGGCCACTGGTGAAGATGAGGAAGATGATGGTGATGAAGATAATGGTTAACATTTCAGGCTGTTCTGCAAGGGATGGTGTGAGTATGGATGTTCAGATTTACTTTCTGTATTATCTTTATTTACCTTACTGAGTTAGAGTGTGTGTGACTTTGCTAAGTGTATTAATAGATTATTTATTTGTAAATATAAGAGTTCCTATAGTGTGAGTGTTGCACCTGTGCACATTGGGGTTCCCAATTATATACTAATTTTAATAATACAGGGCTTGATCTTGGGACAAGAACCTGTCTAACCTTAAGGTGATAACTGGGCATTCTTCTTCATAATCGCTAGGATCAGGCTACAGATTGGCGCCCGAACAGGGACCCCAAGGGCATACAGCCATAATCTCTCTACCTGGCATAGGTAAACTCATCTCTGGTAAAATCTAAATTAAAATCTAGGTAAACTCTCAGTCACAATTTGGTTCCTGTCAAAAACACTCATTGTAACTCACCAGGGACTTCCTCTTTTTCCCCTCAGCTATTGTTCCTCTTTTCTAGTTCTTTGCCTCTTGTCTACTATTTCTGCTTTTCTTAGCAAGAGGCAGGAGGGTATGCCCGTATGAGAGGACAGTAGTAACACACACTCACATCAAACAGAGGAGCACTCGATTTCTTGACCATCAGATTCACTTGGCATACCAGAGGCAATGTAGGACACTCATGGGTAACCACTTTTCTCCCACCATTAGATGCCCATGGAAACTAACTGTGTAAGGCTGCAAGTGGGTGATGCGGGACATCAGCCTGATTGCACTCCTCACTGGGTATTATTGACTAGTCACTGGGTTTAGAATCATGCAAGGAGGCGATTCCTTTATACACGTGTTAAGGGGGCTTTGTAAACTGGTTGTAATTTTGAGGTATCTATAAGAGTTGCATTTGGCCCAATGACCCACACTTTGAGGTGGTGCCAAGAGGCCATAGCGGCTCAGAACTTGTACGGTCCGGGATACCTTATTTTAGTCCCCTCAGCTCTCCCGGGCTGAGCCCAGATCCATCTATTAGTAGCCTCCCCGTTGCTGCTCTGTAGGTCCCAACTGAGTAATTACCTCTCGATTAGCTAAAAGCACATTAGCCATCAAGGGAAGACAGAGGGAGCAGAACCCCCATCCCCTCCGCTTTTCTTGAGACTTGTTCAAGTAATTGTTCAAACCGGTTCAGGGGTTAATTATTTAAGGAGGGACGCTTCTACATCTGTACAGTGCTACGTGCTTATTGTGCAGAGTTAGGATGAAGCTAGCTAGTCAGATTTAATTGAGTTTGTTTGAAGTAGGAGTTGAAGGTAAGTGTGGTAGAGTCAGCTCAGAAGTCTGGTTGTGGTCAACCAAAACATAGCATACAAACAAAGATTATGGAGGACGTTTCATACTAATGCAACATAGGCTATTTTTTAATCACCCTAACTTCTGGGTTTGTTCATATGTTACATTAGACATATGATCATAACTACTAATGCTGGTCAGTGGACAATGACTCAAATGGAGAAATGAGAAGCAACAAGACGGTAAGCACAGCTGTAAGTATAAACCCAACTTCCACCAAAGCAGGGTGTTAAAATCCCAGCAGACTAAATAAAACAGTAATATAAAGGAATGGTTGAACATCATCAAAGGAACAAGGGAAAAACCCTGACTTACCAGAAAGTACCGAAAGCTTCATCTTAGAGACCTTGTAACTATGCATTTAGCCCATACCCTGTAATCCACCAACACAACAGGTTCTGTGCCTTTAACTTGTAATTTCTAAGTAACCCTCAGCAGCAAAATCACTCAGGCTTTGACCAGCAACTAACATGTTGCTGAAAGGGGAAGTACTTCTGCACTCTGCTTGGGAGGAAAAGGGGAAGTAGGAAAAGAAAATTGCTTCTAACTTGAATTTGGCAGAATATTAAAAAGTAGGGACCCATAAAACATATATTATATATATATATATATATATATATATATATATATATATATATATATATATATAATAAATTAAGAGATAAGGTTCGGCATCCTTTAGACATGCTAGACATTACCTGGTACATGCACATTTAGACAAGGTTAAGCAAACTCTGTTTACTACTCCTCTAACCTGTAAGTGGTGGGGGAAGCAGTGCATAAGAATGGCCACACTGGTTCAGATCAAAGGTCCATCTAGCCCAGTTTCCTGTCTTCCAACAGTGGCCAATGCCAGGTGCCCCAGAGGGAATGAACAGAACAGGTAATCATCAAGCGATCCATCTCCTGTTGCCCATTCTCAGCTACTGGCAAACAGAGGCTAGGGACACCATCCCCACCCATCGTGGCTAATATCCATTGATAGACCTATCCTCCATAAGAAAAAGTAGGAAAAGGAGTGAGGTAACGCCTTTAGGGAATAGTCAAGCATTAAGTATTTATACTGTTTTGTTACTTGCGTGTTTGTATTAGATATATTCCTAATTTAACTGATGGGTTGTGCATTATTATTCCAAAAATAGGTATCAAGAAAGCTGCAATTTCAGACTTACCCAACATGGTAAAGGAAGTCAGCAACATATCTTTCTGCTTCACACAGGAATTATTCTTTTAAGGAACTATCAAAGCCTCTCACAAGTCACAGGTAGAAAACTTTGCTACCACAATATAAATCATGATTATTTTAGGTCCTAATTCACAAAAATAAAACGTTGAATTTATCTAATTGCAATTTCCCTTTATATTTCCTAACTAAAGCATGTGTTAATATTTTTCTTTTTCGCTCATTTCTGTTTTAATCTAGGATCTAAAGATTAAAGAAAAGCAAGCTCCTGACTAAATCATTAAACTTGTTTTATAGACAAACCAAGGATGTAAACCCAGGGCAATTAATAAATTTCAACCCTTAGGTTTCCTGGACCTGCTCTGAACAGCAATATTTAATCCATTGGTGGTATGGTTTGTGGTGTGTTGGGATTACTTGTTTGGATTTATTTCTATGTTTTGTATCACATGACTAGGTTATGATTTTTCATGCTTTTGTTTTTATTGCAACAACAATCTTTTTGGTGCAAAGGTGTAAATAATAATAATATCAGTAAAACATTTTTCTTTGTGGTACCACGCTATTTCAGTATTAGAATTAAAATCTAATTACAATGGGTGTGTCCCTATATGATAGCTGGGGTGGTTCAATCTTTGCAGAAATCAGTCAAAGATAGGTATGTTTGTCTCAATGAATAATTTAATTTTAATACACACACACACACAATTTTGATTTGGAGTTTGTCAGGCAACGTGGCCAGTTTGGCAGAACCCAGATTGAAATTCAGAAGTTCATTGAGCAAACCACCATCATACTAATATAGGATCAATAGCTATCTTACAGCTACAATGCAGCAGTCCTACGTCCCGACAGTTTGTTCAGGGAAGCACCTGGCCAATCACATGCAGACTCTCAAGCTCCAGTGTTTGTACCATGTGAAGGAAGCAAAGAAAACAGACTTTGTTGTAAACCTCCAAATGATGACCTCTAATGCTGAACTAACTATGATCCGGAGTCAATGGCAGCGGCCTGGTATAGGACACTCTTTGGTGCACTGGTATCATCTTCAAAGCCATATGATTTTGTCCCCAAATGGCAGTATACTGAACTTGGGGAGGACTAATCATCATGGAACAGTATTGAATTTATTGCCTGAACTGATGGTATCAATGTATATATGTACTAGAAAACAATATGTACAGTAACTCCTCACTTAATGTAGTTACGTTCCTGAAAAATGCGACTTTAAGCACTCAAGGTGGTTTTTCCATCAGTTCTCTCAAATCTTTAGGAGTTCTATATATCTACTAAAGGTTCATTATAAGAAGTTTGGAGCTCTAGCTAAATCTAGGATTTTTTTTAAGAAATGCCTTTAATAATAATTTACAAGAAAAGACAGTAGCCAAAGCAGAAAGTATCTCATGATGCTTGAGTCTGCAAGATAATAGTTATGGTGCATCGTTCCAGTGTAAAATGACAGTCCCCTGGGCTTGTCTATACTGAGTGCTAAATCGGCGCTGCTGCAACTGATGCAGCGGTGTCAATTTAGTGGGTCTGGTGAAGACACAATGAGTCAAAGGGCAAGTGTTCTCCCGTCAACTTCAGTACTTCACCTCTCCAAGAGGCGGAAGGTAAGTCAGCAGGAGAGCATCTCACATTGACATAGCATGGTGTAGACACTGTGTTAGGTCGATGTAAGCTACATTGCTCGGGGGGTGTGTGATTTTTTCACACTCCAGAGCGACGTACCTTATATCGACTTAAGCGCCAATGTAGACCTGGCCTTTGGGACCTATGCAAAACTAAAAGGTAACTTTTCACCCTGAAGATAACAAAAATCTAGCTATAGATTACTACGTGGAAATGATTCCTAACAAAAATTCATATCCTTGAACAAATCACACACTTCTGCCAATTGCAGAAGGTTCATTCAAATATTAGCTCAAGAAACATGCTTGACAACCTGAGCATAAGGTGAATACATCATGAAGTAAATGTAACAAAACCAAAACAGAAAAGGAGAAACAGAGGAGGATTTATTTTTTAAATACATGCATGGTAGGAAATCCATTCAACAAAATTAAACAAAAAACAGCACATAACTACCAAAAGGATTCAGTGCTCTAAGTAAATGCCAAAGAGTTTCTAATAATGAAAAACTTAATCAAATCACTAGAATCTAAACTACCACAAATGAAAGACAAATTCAAGTTTCACAGCCCACACCAACCCAGCAACACTACAGAGTATGGAGCAGAGAAATATAGTGCGAACAACAGAACTGAATCCAATCATACAAACTAAGCATGCAAAAAAATACTGGATCAAAAACCTAAAACCTTTTCAACATGACAACCCTGCCAGAAGCCCATCAATACTTCATAACTGCAAGCCTAGACCTGCAAGAGAAATAAAATTCTAAATAGGAAACAACCAACCAAAAGGTGCAAGTTTCAAACAGAACTGATGAGAGATGGTCTCCCCAAAGACGGCAAAATAGTTATAAGCACAAAGGAAAACACAGCTGAGGATGACTTAAGAAAAACATGCTGGAAAAACAACATCCTCTCTCCTTCCTTTCTGAAGTGCAGGAAGTATTTCCGCATTAGCAAGCCTATGTCCACTAAAACTAACTTTCCACTAGCCATTGTGCATTGAATTTAGAAAGGTTTGCATTTTAAGTATTACTGAGGCAAACAACTTAGAAAGTTAAAAAAAGAGAAAGGGATGAAACATGAATGTAATTTGTGTTAGCATTTACACAAACGAGTAGTGGAGGACAAATAAATTTAATTTACAATGGAGGAGAAAGGTCTTCTAAATAGTAGGTCTGCAGTATATAGAAACCATGTATTCCAACGGCTCTCAAATGTTTTTACTGGTGACCCCTTTCACATAGCAAGCCTCTGAGTGTGACCCCCCTCATAAATTAAAAACACTTAAATATATTTAACACCATTATAAATGGTGGAGGCAAAGCGGGGTTTGGGGTGGAGGTTGACAGTTCGTGACCCTCCAGGTAACAACCTCATGACCCCCTGAGGGATCCCGACCCCCAGTTTGAGAACCCCTGATGTATTCCAAGTGAGATCGTCTTTAAAAGAATTATCAATATTCCATAAGGTAAGGCTCAACCTGCACACAAAATGTCATCCATCTGTCATCATCCCCCAATCCTACAGGGCTAGGTTGTGCCTACGGCGTCACAGCGAGTAAGGCCTCCTGCATGACTACAAAGGACTGAGATCTTGGGTACTGCATACGTCATATGTCCCTCCTCCCACCAGCGCATAAGCGGTGAAGGAGCAAAAAGGGTGAAGAGTAGGTGGAGCCAGGATTCTACCACCCCACCCCCAACATCAGACAGCAGAGCTATGCATGTTCCAAACGTGGCTTTGTGTGGACAACAACAACTGATCTGTTTTCCCAATTTAGCTTCCCAGAATACAGGAACGTCTCTATGTGGGCCTCAATCTGTTAATTACTTCATAATACCTGAGATTCCCCAAGCACTTCCAGCAAAACACACTGTTTTAGGTAAAAATATAAAACAAATGTATTAACTACCAAAAGATAGATTTAAGTGATTATAAGTAATGTACAGTAGATTACCATAAGAAATAAAACAAAAATGTAGTCTAAGTTGTCTAAACTGGATAGGATTTGAATCTCACCCTGTTAGATAGTATAAACAGTTCACCAAGCTTCCATACACAGGCAGGCTTCCTTCTTTCCCACCTGGGACCCCCTTACCCAGTTCAGTCTTTGTTCCTCAGGTGTTTGTAGATGTTGTCTTGTAGGGGGAGGGAGGCCTAGTGGTCATGCCACCTTCCCCTGTTATAGCTTCTTCCATGTGGAGGAAACTTTTGTTTCAAGCCAAGCCCCAAAGTACAAGCAATGAGATGAAGTTCAGTATCACATGATTTAGTCACATGCCCTTGCATGCTTGGATGAGCAGTGGCAGCCATTACCTATATTTTGGCTGAAGCATCCACAGGAAAGCTTATCAGGTGAGGCCAAGCTTTTCCCATGGCTCACCGTCTTCGCTGATGAGCCATTACCTTGGATGGCCCCTTCGCAATGTGCTAGCTAGACTGGATGTAACCAAACTTTGGGGGTGTTACCCAGGAGCAAACACATTTGAAATACAGATGCATGGTCAACTCCAGATACAAAAGTGATACATGCATACAAATAGGAAAGTCATATTCAGCAAACCATAAACTTTTCCATTGACCCCTCATGACATATTTTGTACAAGATGCATCATAATTATATTATAACCATATCATAATCATATCACTATGGTGAATATGAAATGCAGTGTCATAGTGAGCATCCTGACATCTAGCACATTGACCATGCAAGTATTTAATGGTCAATGTTCTTAAAATGGGGAATTAAATCAAATATCCAAGAAACCATTTCAATACTGAAATGCAGTAAGTGCACATTTTTAAGGGCACTGCGTACATACATGGTGGAAGTCCTTAAAAACACCTATTTTTTGGTAAGCCTATTAGTGTGTTCAGTTGTACATGGATTAAGCATGTGACATCAGTATCAAGTATACTGAGTGTATCAATATATTTGATATAGAAATCACATGCGTAATCTGTGTACATCTGAAAACATGAATAGGCTAAAAAAGATAGGCAACTCTGATATCCCAATGATAGGTAGAGCATAAGAACCTAAATAAAACAGTATATATTTTGCATGTTTGGCACTGGTCATGGCTGAAGAAATGTAACATCAGAAGTTAGGCAGCATTTTCCTTTTCATTTATTTTGGCTATTTAAAGAAAAAATAGAATAAGTACCTTGCATGTTCTTGAACTCCCACAATCTCTACTTCACTGTCAGAAGAGGCAATATTAATTTCTTCATTGATCTGTGCATTGCCAGAAGAGGTTCTCTCACTTGCTAGGAAACCTGGATCCAGATGACCTGCATAGAAGAAAAAATGTAAACACAACCTGAGCCTAAATAACTCAGGAAACCAATGCTGAAAGATACTTCCCATCACACTAACCACAAATAATCAATGAATCTGAGAATCTATTAGATCATCTCATGCAACCCCCTCCTACTGCAGGACTAGTTGATACTGTATATTGAAGTGATTTGTTCAATCTTGTTTTGAATGACTCAAGTCATAGGGCTGTCGCACAAAAGGTCATACCCAATTACTGTTATGAGAGCTTTGTAACTCTAGAAATAATTAGATTCTTTACCTGTAGTACTTCAGAAGTGCCTTAAGAGGCAGATTCTCCCGACCAACCCTGAGGTAAAGCCAAATGAAGGCCAAACTATGGCTTATCCTAGAGAAAAGTAAGTTCCTTCAAGTCCGTTACTGAAGTAGCAAGAAGGAAATTTACAATTGTTTTCATTGTACCTTTTCTTAAGATTAAGCCATTTACTCTAAGAACTATTTTTTGAATGCAACTTCCAGCACAAGCAATGAATGCATGAAAATCACTAGACAAGGAATTAGCAGTGCCATAGTCATAAGCCCAAGCTAACCCATCACTCAGAAAAGGAAACATTACTGTCAATAAATCAAGAGTCACAGGTTAAGCAGAATAAAATCTTCTGTGGTGTTTCAGGTTTATTTTTTAAAAGCCGGGGAAGGGGAACGGGAAATCGTGCAATAAAAAAATATCAGCACAAACCATCAGTCCCTTCTTCATGCAGCTTAAACCCTTAAACTCCAACATGTACAAAAAGCAATGAATAAAAGTCGTGTAGCTCTTCTGTCAGCAGAGTGCTCTCTCCCTGATTCTAGAAAACAAATTTCTCTCTCACATGAAACTAGCCTAGCCCCTCTACAAGCTGACTGCCAGTACCTGATCAGTGAGGCCCTCTTAGGTGGGACTCTGAAACCCCTGCTAGGATTCCATCCCAGGGCCCTATGCCATTGTCTTGCTGGACAGGACTTCCCCTAGGAGGCTGCTGGAGAGGGGCGTGTTATGGCAAAAGGCACTCTTCCAGGACATACCAAATGTTCTGTTCACGGTCACAGACTAGCAGGCAGTTACAGTATAAATAGTTTTTCTGGTGACTGATGAGTGAAAGGGTTGGAGAACAGGATACATTCTGCTACTTCTTGCCTATCAGTGAAATCCAGCCAAGGTCAGCAGAGGCTTTTTCCACGTGAGGCTGTCTGGTGGTTTAGGAAGTGAGTTGGTGATCTCTGTCTTTAACTCCCACTGGCCGCATCATAAACACCATCATCACAACTGGCCCTTATTAGTATCAGCAGAGAGAATGGACATGAAAACGGAACTACTCTCTTGCCCACAGAGATGGTCTCTTTCCAACAGAATCAAAGCAGAGGGGTTGGAAGTGTGGACAAACTTTTACTGCTATTATCTCTGTAATAGATAATAGCAGATGATGAAAATTTTGGTCGAAAGGATACCTTGTCCTTAGTACTGAATTCATTGGGAAAGGATTTGAGAGGAAACATGATGCTAAATACAAGAGGTAGTAGTTGTTGTTAATGATAATACTATTGTAGTTATCAATTTCAAGTTACAAAATTCAGGTATTTAAAATACAGATGCCCCCTGAGAACATAAAATACAGTCTGAAAAATACAGAATTGGCAATGGACTCTCCTGAAATGCATCTCCTGTAAACAAACACTATCAGAGAATCTTTTAGAAAAACATTCATGAAAAGATCTGCAGGTGTATACTGTTTAAAGAACAACTTTTCTGTATCATTCACTGGACATTCACTTGAGTGGTTCAAACAAACAAACAATAAGGATGTTTTAAAAGCTGTTTTACATACTGTGCCAGACACCACATTGCCATGACACAGCTCTGAAGTGGAAAACACTAAATCTTTAGCATAATTTAGTGAAGAGGTGTTAGTCAGGTGTAGAGAACCACAAAAAATACCTAAAATAGATACCCCACCAAAAAAGCAGTCAGGTGCTCTGGTGATAAGTTCTCTAGAAAAGTCATCTACTACCAGTGAGTGCTCCAAGGAAAGTTAAAACCTGCATCTCTTTTTAGTGCATACTGGTGAGTTGGGAGAGGTTGGGCAGCCTTGAAGGAGACTGCTTGCTTTTCCAACTGCCTGAGGAAACAGCTGGTTGTTGCACTAGCGGCACTACGGTGGGAGTGCCATTCACCCAGAGGAAAAGCACTCAGATAAGAAGGGAGGGGTGTGTTTACATCTAGCTTGGCTAAACGGACAGAGGAGGGGGAAGGGACATGATAACTTCTAGTATTTGAAAAGATCTTGAGAAATGGTTACACATTAGGGTGATGCAACAAAAGGGTGATTAGGAAGAGCAGGTTTAGGCTGGACACTAGAAAAACTTTCTAATGAGATTCTATTAATTGTAAAGATCTCCATTAGACGGTGGAATGACCCCTTGGGGAAGCACTGGAAGCAATATCACTTGAGATATTTAAAACTGTTCTAGACAAAAGCACAACAGCAGAGAATACACTGAAGAAAACAACCCTGCACTGGGAACAGGGCTGACTTCACTAGATGACCCAATCAGTCTTCCATCCTCAACTTCTATGATGTTATTTGAATGTCCACTTTACCATACCCACTCTGATCCAACCTTCTCGATCACTGCTTTTGGGAAGTGAGGGCCGCCGCCTTGGCACAGCCTCTGATCATATCGGAAGGGGTATGAAAGCGCTGGGCTCAGATGTGGGGTGGGGCCTGCCACCTCACAAATAAAATATGAAGATAAAAGAAAGATGACTTGTCAGCTGAACTTTAAATGAATAGCAGCTAAGGCCAACTACTTTGACCATTCAAGTTCAACTGAATAACCCTTGACAATTGTTACCAGGCTGTCAGAACTTCTGAGTATTTTGTTATATATATTTCATATGTAATAAAGTGGCAGAGCACACTGTGAAGCATGAAATGGAAGTGCTAAAGAATAGGGCTATATATTACCATGGCTCAGCAATTCACCCGAGAAAGCATGATTACGACAGCAAATACGAGTAAATACTACAATAAGAAGCTTGGGTACAGGTGAGGGTTGAGGTGCAGAGGTAGACTTGAATATGCAAACTCTTATAGTCACAAATGTCATGCCTAGGCTGTTAGTTTCTCACTTTCACAAGCATCAAACTAACACACACAGAAGGTATTTTGTTTACCCTCCAAGATCAGCACTTGCAGAACCCAAAGTATTTGCATCCCCATCAAAGAGTTGTTACCACTTCCTAGAAGACATTTTCCACTTTAACACAGAGAAAGTTTCTCATATAAGCCCACAATGTATGATCTACTGGACTCTGACTACTTCAATGGAGGATCTAGGTTTTTTGACAAGCACAGTGCAAGCATTTATCCAAAGAAACCCAAAGCTTTTAGAGTATGTCTACACTTACCAGGGATTGACGCTGAGGCGATTGATGCACCAGGGGTTGATTTAGTGGGTCTAGTGAAGACCCGCTAAATCGGCCGCAGATCACTCTCCCATAGATTCCAGTACTCCACCAGAACGAAAAGCATAAGGTAAGTCGACGGGAAATTTTCTTCTGTCAACCCAGTGCAGACATTGCAGTAAGTCGACCTAAGCTACATTATTCACATAGTTGGAATTGTGTAACTTAGGTCAACTTGCCCCCAGAGTGTAGACAAGGCCTCAGATAAAGAGGGGGTTGGATGAAGATGAAAGTCAATTAGGGGAGAAAAGTGTGTTCCAAATTCCCAATCCTGGAGCACAGTAAAGAGTGACCAGTGAGTTTGGAACACACAACCAGCTTACAAAATGTTTGAGGCTTGGAACTCCAAATAAATCCATGAAATGAGTCCTTTATATGCCCTATATGACTAGGGCTTTCCTCCGAAGTGAAGCACAGTGCCCTTCTGCTACTGAAAGGGCTAAAGCTTGCAGAAGATCCCTTTAGAAGGGGTAAGAGAAAATACAAATCAATAGTGGAACCATATTGCAAGCTACATTCTAGAATGTGCAAAAAGCCTACTTCGTGAAACAAAAACGAGAGTCTTCTTCCCCAATGAGACCTCATGGGAGAATGAAAAAGCTCAAGAGGCTGTGAAGGAAAACTAGAAGTGTTTTAAATTTCAGCAAGCAATGCTCCAACAGCAGAATGTTCCGGAGGATTTAAAAAAGCCAAAAAAGATTGCAAAGTAAGAGGTGTCAGCCACCAAGGTTAAAGCCAGAGAAGGCTTATATGCCCGTCTTGAAACAAAGGAGAGTGAGAAAGAAACATATAGATTGTGGCAAAGACCCACGATAAGAGAATTCAGGACACTGGTGAGATCAAAGTTAAAGTGGACATACGTTAATCAAGGAGAACCAGATTAAGGAACGGTGAAAAAATTACTTTGAAAGGCTTATGAATGAAGAGAATCCAAGAGAACTGAGACATGATAAAACCAAGTCGGTGTCTGATGGCACCAGTCTTAGAAGCTTTTACAGAAGCACTGAGCAACATGAAAAATAAAGTTCTCAGCTCCTACGGCATACCTGCAAAAGTATGGAAGTGCCTGCGGCAATTAAACATAAACATATTGACAATTGCTTAATTTCATCATGAGGACTGAGAAGATGCCTGGTGCAAACATATTAATACCAATATTTAAAAGAAAAGGAGACATACAAAACTGTGGTAACTACTGGGACATTAAACTCTTGAGCCACAAAAAGATATGGGAGACAGTTGTTGTTAAGAGACTTTGAAGACAAGTCAATCAGTGTTGTGTCATGCCAAGTCAACAATGGATGCTATCTTTGCATTAAGATTGCTTGTGGAAAAATATAGAGAAAGGCAAAAAACCCTGCACATAAGTACTAATCAATCTTGAGCAGCCTTGTGACCACATTCCAAGAGAAATCATGAGAATGAAAGAGATACCTGAAAACAGGGTGAATAAAAAAAATGATTATTTTAAAAAATTAAAAAAGTTTTTATTTAAATCAGATTTTTTAAAGTGCTTTTTGAGGAAAACCTATCTAAGATAGTTTTAATTAAGATACATTATGGCTCAAAGATATCGCATCCTGGAATAGGGATTAGAAATTTTAATTCTAGAGTATGAGACAATATATTCATGTAATGTTTAAGAAAAGTTTTGTAAATGAGTTCCAAAAGTTCATGGATTAGGAACCCAATCTTACAGGGCTCCAGGGGCGTCTGTATAGATTATTTAGGTTAATCTTTCTATCTACTCAGTGCTCAGTCTAGAAGATACCATCAGAGATGCTTAGTTTTGCAGTTCTCAAACTGTGGATTTGTGTCTCCAGAGAGAACATGCTTGTTAACAGCAAAAATGTTTTTAAATAAATTAATATATAGAAGTGAGAAATAACAGACCTCAACCTTATTGTCCCTCTGCAAATTTGTGTACACAGAGTCAATCCCTTACCTCTCTCTAAAAGTGCAAAGTTTCAAAAAATTCAATGAACAGAAGATTGTTGGGGGCAGAATAGATCTGGACAAGGAGAAGTCTGGAGATAAACATGAGAAGGGAGGGGCAGGCAGTAGAAACAAAAGTGAAACTGTTTGAGCAGCATATTCCAGAAGTCTTGAGGTCTTGCCAAGTGTAGCCTTCATTGATTTGAGATCTACCATACCATTCTCTCACTAGAAGGGAAAACATATAACGGCAGCAGGCCACAAAAGAGACCCAGTTTGGGAATATTTTAATGTAGTTCCTCTAGCTGTGGGTAAGACAAGCATGCGTGCAAAATGCAAACAATGCAACAAAGAAATGCAAGACCTGGTTGACCAAATGAAACATCATGAGAAGCGTTCCTTCTCAGGAGGAAACTGCGTTGAAGATGATGAAAGGAACATGTCTGATTAGCTGCAGCAAGGCCAGCCTTAGGGAAAATTGAACCCAGGGCAAACTTGTATTTCCCTCCCACTAATCACTCCGTGCCTCCCACCCCCCCACCTCTGAGCCCTGCTGCCTCCTCCAGTGTTTAATTTGTATTAAAAGAGATGCCAGAGGCTAGAGCTCAGTCCTGGCACAAATTAAGCACTGGCAGGGCGGCCTGATACTGGCGGGTGCTGGCCGGGCACTCAGCTCTGAAGGCAACGTCACCACCAGCAGCAACACAGAAGTAAGGGTGGCATGGTATATGGTGTATTGCCACCTTTCTGCATTGCTGCTGTGGCTTGTGGTGTCTGATGCTCGGCATGTGGCTCAAGGCAGGCTTTGTGCTGTCACATGGAGCTGCATCTTGCCAGAGTCCATGGCCCTCCTGGCTCACCCAGAGCACCATTTCTGATTTTGGTTGGGGGGTGGGGAGGAAGGGGGGACTTTAACCATGATTCCAGTGACTACTTAGCCACTGGATATCTCTAAGATTTTGCAAATAATTTAGAAATTAGCTGAAAGGAGTACTGTATCTAACTGTTATATAAAAAAAGAAAAATATATATACAAACTCCAGCGAAAGCCATGTTTACAGTTTACATGTAAAATTAGAACAATAAGGAGATACTACAGCAAGACAGTCCCAATCCCAAACCTTGAGGTATCAGTGCTAGAGCTTTAACACAGACTTGAGTTCTTAGCTTTCAAAGGTGTCATCCAGAAGACCTATACATAGTACATTTCATGGGAGTTATTTTATTTACCTTGGAAGATTGAAGGGTTGAGTTTGACCCTGCTGGGATCTGAACTTTATGGTTACAGATAGCGTGGAGTATATCTTACATAGTACTCACAGGCCTGATTCAGTTTACCCTGGAAACTGATTCCAGCTGTCTTCATTTGTAGCTGATCACATCCTATGTCAGTAGGTCATTTCCAAGCTACTAACTGTGATCAAAGCATGTCGTCAGCATATATCCGTGTAAGTTTGTACATTGCTCATGCGTGCGCACACTTGGCAGCTTGCGTTATACTCATTACGAGTGTTTGTGTGGATGTAAAGTGCAGTGCACCACAGGTAAGTATCCCAGTGTGCCACGTGCCACCATCCAGTGCATTGCCTTTTGGGAAATTTTTGCAACGAGTTGGTGGGATAGAAATGACCTACCCAGGGATCTAGGAGCTAGAGATTAAGTTCTCAGCATTCAATTTTCTCCATCCCATAATGCCATCCATATCCCATAACTGCCACACTTTTTAAAATCCCACAAACCCATGCAGCATTTTTCCATCTCCTCTACTTCTGACAGAAGCGTGGAGCCTGCAGAGCTCGGCGCTATTCTCATGAACATTGAAAATACAGGATGCATAATTCTCCTGTACTTGCAGACCCGCAGGAAGTACAACTGGGGACATGAGGATGTCTTCAAGGACAGTTTGCTGAGGGACATAAAAAACAATTCAAAGTTGTTGGTAGCATTCAGAGCAGCTGCAGACAGTGGAGCACTGCCTTCGAGGCCCTAGAAATGAGCCCTGACAAGTGGGATAGCATTGTAACGCAGGTATTCGATGACAGGCAGTAGCTAAACAACCTTCGGATTCCTGGAGGTGATTTTATTGTGTCACTGTAACAGGGCACTTATGTTGGCCAGAGGCAAATTTAAGCACAGACACATGCACAAATAGGTCGGTGCAAGGTGATTTACATCAATGTAATTTGGTAGTACAGACCAAGCATGGGCAGTCCCTTACTCTGTGATGAGTCCATTGATTTCAATGGAACGAGTCAGAGAGTAACAGACTACTCAGCATGAGATAGGATGGCAGAATCTGTCCTTAAATAAGAACAAAGTACATTCAGGACACACCTTTCTTCAACATGACCCTTTAATATCTGATCTGTACTACTCTATACTTTTTATAACTGGTGTCACGCCACATACATGCTACAGCATCAGAGAAGGAAGTTAATGTAGACAAACCTGTATCAGCATTCAGTTCCTCTAGCAGACCTCTGGTCCTCCAGGTAGCTCCTGTGTCCTGGTTTCCTACAGAATTATTGTGCTCTTGAACTACTGCAGCCGCCAATAGATTGTCCACATTTACCACTTCAGAGTCAGAGTTTGTGTCCGATATATCATAATGAGCTACAACCGGAGGTCCATCTGAGGAGGAAAGGAAAAGCAATGGACATAAGATGAATGCATGTTGTGAAAGACACTTTTAAAACAAATCTCTAGCTCTAGGATCATCACATCTTCCTAAACATGTCCTCAAGGAACAGTAAGAGTCACGTATGTTAACTATTACACTTCAACTGGAGGAAGGTCTGACACCAGAGGCATTTTAAATTTTGCATAAATAGAAAAGATACAGAATAGCCATCCATTTAAGCTTGCCCTCTCATATCTGCTTATTACATATTATCTTTTACATTAACCCAGCAAATTCTCCATATTTAACAATGTTACATTTATAATACTAAAACGGATAAGTTTCAGGTTAAGGAAAGAAAATCTGAATGACGGGACATTAAGTATGGCAAGAGAAAATGTTTATGGAATTGTACCTAATTTAAATTACAACTTACATTTTTAGGGGTTAATTTGGATAAAACTAACTACTTTTTTTTTGTAACTGATCCAACAACAATACATTTAACACCAGGCAAGTTTCCTTACATAAAATCCACCTGCCAAGGACACTGGCATTTGTCAAAACTGCAGTGGCTTTTTTCATATACAAGTGCAAAAAAATGTAAAAATATACAAGCGAATAATACCCTTTCAGGCAGAGTTTTCTCTTAAAAGCAAAGCATAGAAACAAGTATGCTTTCAGCACAGTGTTTTCACAGTATGAATCTCACCAAGGAGTTGGGGGGAAAGATGTAAACTTTCAGGATTTTGCAGCAAGAAGAGTTTTGGGGGGAGGGGCAGTATTTTTGCTTTGCTTTGTTTTCTTGCATAGCACTGGGCACCATATGCCAAATGCCCATTTTCTTTCCTTGAGGGATGAAAATAATGTGTAGCTTGAGGTGGGACCAGAAGCAGCCCATCCTCAAAATAAAATCAAATTCCATTTAAAGGGTCATTTGGAAGCAGAAGAATTAATAAATATCATTAAGAAAGTCCCCATTTTCATTCAAAAAAGCCTGTATCCCTTAATAGCTCTAATTAACTGATCTAGACAGTTTGGAAGGCATTGTAAAGGATGAAATCTTCACTCCATTGAAATCAACTGTAAAACTCCCATTGACTTCAACAGGGCCAATATTTCCTCCAAAGGAATCATACCTTTGAGTGGCACGTTTACAAATATCTGATGTCAGCATAGCATAGCTTTTATTTGCAGTAGGAACAGGATACATTGACAAGGCTACTACTACTTTTGTTGTATAGAGTCTTCTAAATTATAAAACAACTAAAATACAAATAAAAAAAGCAGTTCTCTAAAAGAAACATTTGTTTTGGAAAACTCTGACTTATTTAGGGGCATAACATGAAAAGTGTTTGGCACTGAAGAAAAAAAGATAGTGTATAATTAAAGCTTAAATCTTGGGTCACTGCACAACTGATTCCACCAGAGCTTGTTTTGTTTTTACTTAATCCCTCAGAAAATAATCCAACACAACATTTTTAAAGAATTCTTATTCTGCAGTTAGCAACCCACTTCACTAAAGCACATTATGAAGGAATCTTGCTTAAACTGTGCTGAAGATCAGTTCTGCAACCTGACATGAAAAAATTCACAAACCATTTCAAGTCAGAACGGCCCCCAACATCAGTTTCATAAAACAAAGTTGTTACATTACAAATTCAAAACAGACCCAACGTAAAAATAAATGGATAGTTAAATGCCAATGTATAAAAGAGCAAATATGTCACAACATGAAATACTGATGATTATTACTGGGAAAAAAAATCCTGATGACTAGTGGAAAGACAACCGTTTTCTTTTAAAAGGCAAATCCAAAGTACAAGATTACCAACTTTATGATTAAATTGGTTGTTTCTGAAGGTTTTTTTTTTGCACATTTTAGACTAAATTACATGCAGAATTTACAATATAATTGAATGATGCAAAGGCATGTTTTCACAGTCTTATCATCAGAGTTCAGTGTGATATGGTATCAATATATTGTGTGATCTATAAAAATAAATACTTGAGTGCAGAAGATACGAGGGTCAAGTACAATATTGACTATTTGACCATGTTTTCAGTAAGAATGTTACCTATTTAAGGAGCTGTGTATAATTCCTTCAATGTTTGGTTTCTCTTTTGGTTATTACTAATCTTTCTAAGAGCAGAAGCCAAATTTAAATTAAGTAGGCATGTCTACACGAGTCAAATTATAGTTGGAAAATGGCATCAAAAGTCTCAAGTCAAAATTGTACCACTCCTACATGTATAATCATGCAAAAATGTATAATAAATGTATATACATGCAGAGTGATATTCTCTTCACCTACCCATAGAAATAACGTGTGTGAAAGTCTTCATCAGTAGGAAATACAAGCATAAACTTGTTATCTGTAGCTCCACTCGTGTATCTTCCACACTTCCAAACAGCACACCTTATAACTTAGCTTAAATTTAGTATACAGACAGACAAATATCTTCAATATAATTTACATTACTGTACAGTAATTTTGTCAATTTGACAGCCACCATTAAAGGCTCTTTAAAAATCCACCTAATCACAAGCAGACTATTTACAAACCATCCACAAAAACAGAGATTTTTGCTTTTCTCAGTCTTGCCTTTCAAAAAAATCAGATTTGGAAACAAAAACTGCCATGAATATCAGGGCTATCTAAACCTATCAGTGAATGACTGATTACGCCAACTTAATGACTGCAAGACTGGAGCAAAATCCTGAGACCATCAGCATGCGTGAAGCCAGAATATAAGCCTTATTGAAAAGCTGTGAAGCCCTTTTAAAAAACAAAACAAAAACAACCAACCCAAGACTCTCCTTAAAAAGAACTCTAGGACTAGAGCACTTAGAAGATTTGTACAGCGATAAGTAGCGTTTTCCCCCTCGGTAGCCGTTTTAAATCCAGCTCATATTGGCACAGACTGAAAGTTGCCAGTGGCCTATGTTAAAAGAGCTGGTGTTTTCAGTCTGATTTCCTTGGAGACAGACATACACATGACCAAAGCCACCATTACAAATGGAATCCTTGACGGCAACCTTGACAAACTCCATGCCCTCATCCACGGCAAGGAACAGGGCAGCATGGGGAAGCTAACAGTGCTACTGTCGGTGCTGTACTTCTTTCAAACGGATAAAAAGAATTCTCTAGGTTAGGGCTGTCACTTTGGCATCTGCCATCACAATCTGCATAAAGAAAAAGTTATGGGCTAGATCCTGCAGTGCAGCTGATAAGCACAAAGGGTGACATTAGTGCACCCTCTGCAAAGGGACAAAAGACCTATGCACTATTTAAATGTCCCTTACACTTTATTTTGAGGGCTGAGGCCCAGACCCTCAAAAGGGATTTAAGCTCTTAAGTCCCATTGATTTCAGGGACCAAAGAAAAGCTCTGTGAAACTTGAAAGCGTCTCTTTCACCAACAGAAATTGGTCCAATATAAAGATATTACCTCACCAACTGTCTCTCTAATATCCTGGGACCAACATAGATGCACCACCACTGCAAATACCCATTTCAATTGAAGTTGGAGCACAAGTACTTTGAGAATCTGGGTCTTACTGCATTGGCCTTGTGTTGGTTCTCTGCACAAGGGCAAAGTTCACCCAGACTGGAGATTGAGGGTGCTTATGAAGCTCTTGCACTAGGTTAGGGCAGCCTGACAGATGTGACTCAGCTGCAGCCAAAATGGCACCCCAAAACTGGCACAGTATGAGATGTCCTGGCCACGTCCCCTTTCCTTCAACCTGGCTCTCTTTTCCCAGAAGAAGTGGGAGTTGCATAAGGGCTCCCATAGTGGCTCCACACCACTGTTGGATTCCCCCCGCCTCCTCCTTACAGGCCAGTTACACCAGCTTTAGTGCCAGTTTACACTGGTGGTGCAATGCAAAATTACAATATAGCACCAGAAAAATCAGGACATCAGAACATAAGAACGGCCATACTGGATCAGACCAAAGGTCCATCCAGCCCAGTTTCCTGTCTGCCGACAGTGGCCAATGCCAGGTGCCCCAGAGGGAATGAACCTGGCAGGTAATGGTGCCCCCTAGTTCTTATATTATGCGAACAAGTAAATAACTTTTCCTTGTTCACTTTCTCCACACCACTCATGATTTTATATACTTCTATCATATCCCTCCAGTCTCCTCTTTTCCAAGCTGAAAAGTCCTAGCCTCTTTAATCTCTCCTCATATGGGACCCATTCCAAACCCTTAATCATTTTAGTTGCCCTTTTCTGAACTTTTTCGAATGCCAGTATATCTTTTTTGAGACAAGGAGACCACATCTGTACGCAGTATTCAAGATGTGGGTGTACCATGGATTTATATAAGGGAAATAAGATGTCCTGGCCAGGTCCCCTTCCTATTGACACTAGGAAGGGAATAACAATGAACTTTACTGAAGAAAAATTCTGTTTTCATTACAAATATCCTTATGAAAAGGATGAAAGAAAATTCAACACTCTTTTTCCAGTTTTTTCACAAGAATTAGGCTACTCTTTCAAAGGAGTGGATTGAGTAAAGGGAATTCAAAAGGCACAGAGTTATTAAAGCAGACTCTGGAACAATCAGAAATGATATTCCACATGAGAGAAACAGGAAGATTTTTAGTCAGCTGACAAAAGCTAAACAATTTTTTTTCTTTTTAAAAATCAGACTTATTGAGACTCAATTTAGGAGAAACGCTTAAAAAAGCTAAATTGGTGGAAAGCTTAAATCCATGATTAATGCAATAAACCTGGGAAAGACAAGTCTGAAAATTAACATAAATCAGCAGCAAAATACAGCTGTTGACATTTAATATTAATGCAAAAAAGAGACCAATTTTTTTCCTTTCAAAGGCAGAGGCCATCCCTGGCATAAAAACATCAAAGGTCTGAGTCTGTTCTCACCTACTCTGATGTAAATCAGAATTGTCTACACAAGCGTCAATGGAATTTCAACCAGTGTAAAATCAGGCTCAGGCCTCAATTGTCAGTTTTTTATATTTTTTAAGTTTGCAATATAGTTAGTTCACTATCTCACTCATGTTTACTAAATCACTTATAGTGCCTCTCTCCCTGCTGGTTCCCAAAACACTTTGGGCCATATTCAGCCACCCTTGCTCTCTAAGTCCCGCTGAAATGGTACTGAGCCTGAGCAAGGATGGCAGAATTAAAATTTCAGTCTTGGGTGATGATTGTTGTATATAAAATTCAGCCTCTTTGTGATGAAACCCAACAACTGTTTATCGACACATATAATACTGTAGGAGTTTAGGACTAACTAATGCTGTAGGGAGAATTTAGGCACTACATGTTTATATATAAAACTGGTAGAACAATCTCTCAAAGTGCTTTACATCAGAAGATCTCAAATCACTTTACAAAGGATGTAAGTATCATTATCTCCATCTTATAGATTGGAGAACTTAGGCACACAGCCGTGACTTGCCCAAGGTCAACCAGCAACCAAGCTGGGAATAGAAGGTTTCCTGAGTCCTAGTCGATCGCTCCAATCAGGATGCTGGGATAGTTCTAAACAGTAAATTACTCATGGTTAAAAAAAATTAGCTTCCAAGTATTTTCTTGAAACAAAAATTAAAAAGGGTGACAAAGTAGAAGGAGAGGCACTCTTATCCTTATTGGTTTGCCATTAACAGACTTCTTTTATTCTTGCAATACAGCAATAATTTTGGATCTTAATCATGGGTATTCATAATGCTTTGTAGTATTTGAACTGCATTACCCTACAGAGGTTTAATTTTTTGTATCTATCATGTGAGGAGAATATTAAAAAGTTTAAAAGAAAAATCCCACAAGAATAAGGCCAGATTCTGCTCTCATTTATATCTAGTATAAATCCAAGGTAACTTTGTTTACATCCATGGAGTTGCACCAAAAATTTTAAAAAGTGGCATTTCATAGATTTATAGTTTAAGACCAAAACGTCATTAGAATCATCTAGTCTGACCTCCTGCATAACACAGGCCAAAGAACACATAACATAGGTTATGCTTAAGAATATTGCCCTACATGACTTGCAAAATTAATTTTAGGCAATATATACTAATAATGCCTCTGACACTCCATAGAAGGCTTTTTTTTTTTTTTTTTAAGAGTTTGGACTGGATAAATACTTTTGTTGTTTAAAAAAAACAAAATATAAGCTTGATATTATTCAAGACATTAGTCAGAACAAGAGTTTCGCAACACATGCATGGTTCAAGTGGCAGTGAACCAGACTAGCTGAACTCTAAAATGACTCCCAAATGAGAGGAAAAAAAAATCTTGCCCATTGTCTATAATTTAATAACAAGAAACATTTTATTACTATTTATATTTATTCATTCTAGGTTACAGTAGTTACATTTCAAAATGTACAGGGTTAGGCAAAAGATACACACTGTGAATACAATAAAAACAATAGTGAAACTACATTCTCTCTAAAATCATAAAGTGAACAAAAATTACTATTGAAATTAGTGTTTTTCATATTTTTCCTTCATTTAATAAGATACTTAATTTAATTTACATCATGGCAACAAAATCAGAAGAAAAGTAGAGGAGTATCTGTTATGAGATTGGATTCAAGCTCATTTTAAGATACTATTCCCAGATGTTCAAGCTTTGTAGAGAAACATTCATACTTTCAGGCTATTTGATGGGTAGATGGAAAATATCTTTTTTTTTTTGATAATACACAAGCGATAAAGTCACTTAGTTGTGCTCTGAATAAAGGCACATGGAACATGGCTATGTCCTAAAGATTCTAGGAAATGGTGCATATTGTTTTACAGTGCATGTTTATCTTCTGATGGTATGTTCTGTTTCTATTGTTATTGCATTGTGAGCTAAACATTACAAAAACAATGTCCAGGCACTCTAGCTGGCCAGTCTAAACTTCCATCTGACCTTTTGAGTCCCTTTCAGCCAAGGAAACTATTTTCCATGTGCCCTCATTTTCCCAAGCTAATACTACATGGGATTAATAGAATTTGTAAAAAAACACACAGAAGTGGGTTGGTGACTTCACTTTTTGCTAGGTACTGTCCACCTTTATCAATCAGCCTGAATATTATACAGTACATATCACACAGCACTCTCATTCTAATGATTTCTTATAACTGTAGTGTCATGTTGCAGACCTTTGTTATGCTGAATCTAATCAAGCATACAGTTAGGAGCCTGACCTTATTCATGCAAATGCCCCATTAAGGTCAATGGGAGTTTTCCTTGAGTAAGAACAGCAGGATTAGCTCCACCATAATTAAAAATAAGGTTTAAATACTGGTTCCATGGAAATCCACCTTTTTCCCCACTGACTTCCATGAAACCAGGATTTCACTCTGTGTTAAAATGGCCAGTAGAGACACACAGTATGTGATACAGGAAAAGACAATATATAGCTTTAATAAGAAAATCATTTAAATAAATTTAAGGTTGTAACAACTGCCACAAATAATCCCAGAAAATTTTAGGTTCAGATTGATAATCCATCCTTAGCTTTAGCAGCTCTGAAAAATAACCAAAATATTCCTTTCATAGACATTAAATAATATTAGACAAAAAATAGTATTTCTGACAATCTTTTTTACCTACCATTGTTACAAGTCACACTGAGGATCAGTATAAGTGAAAGGTATTGGGCAAAATGTTATTTTTCCTCTATTTTCTCAGGGCTTGTCTACACTTGAAATGCTACAGCACAGCGCTTCAGTGTAGACAATACCTACACCGAAGGGAGGGGTTCGCCTGTCACTAAGTAATCCACCTCCACAAGAGGTGGTAGGTAGGCTGATGGAAGAATTTTTCCATCAACCTAGCGCAATCCACAAAGAGACTCAGGTCGGCTTAACTCTCAGGGATATGGATTTTTCACATCCCTGAGCGATGCATCTAGATCAACCTAATTTTCTAGTAAAACGCAACAAAGAGTCCTGTGGCACCTTATAGACTAACAAATGTATTGGAGCATAAACTTATGTGGGCGAATACCCACTTCGTATTCACCCACGTAAGCATATGCTCCAATACATTTGTTAGTCTATAAGGTGCCACGCGACTCTTTCTTGCTTTTTACAGATCCAGACCAACACGGCTACCCCTCTACTAATTTTCTAGTGTAGACCAGACCTCAATTTCTTTACTTTGACTACACAAAAAGTGCTGTCAGATTCACAGTTTCATGCTTTCACCTGTAGAGTCCCAATAGCCAGTCAGTTTCAGGTATTGCACCTGACCAGAGTCCTTCTGTGAGTTGTGGGTTTACTATCACATTTTCCTATTTATTTTAACAAAAAAATTCACATGTTGCTTTGTGACTACACAAACAGGGAAAACTATCTGTCTCTTTTAAAATGACTAGTTTTCAACTTGATGATGTGTCTCTAATAAAATATCTATGAATTAAAATACTAGAAGAACTCTTCCAAAGGCATTCAGCTCATGTAAATGTACGTTTAAGGAAGTTTACTGGTACTTTATGAACAAAGAGGCAGATTCAGGCCTTGGATGTATGTATGGACTTCTCCTACTAACTTCAATTAGAGCAATGCAAAAGTATCAGAATTCAGTGCATCACATGAAATCATAAGAGTTCTCTCAGCAGTATCATTGGGCATGTCAACCATTTTTCAAATGTGCCTATCACCAGTATATCAAGATGCCTCCTTTGGAGCTCTTGCTGTGTATAAGCAGAACAAAGAGGGTAGACCCTTCACCTGTTGAGAGACGTACTGATTTAACTGGGACTCTATATGGAGGCAAGAGTCTGTTCACACAGATCAGATCTGCAGGATTGAGGCCAAAGGATGCATGTTAAAAATGCATAGCCATTTAATTGGTTTTGTATTTAAATTTAGTTTTTGTGCATTTACAGCAACCATGGCCACATGTCAGATTTTAGTGTCTTACCCAAATTAACCCTTTGTCAAATGTGACTTCTGAAATCAAATGATACTTTGAAGAGATAATAGAATAGAATCTAATAGCATAAAGTTATCAGTGTATTAAAATTAACTTTTTAACCAGATGTTTAAAAAATTACCCTCAGGTGAAGTCAATGTATGACAAATTTCAGCCCAGAGTAAAATGTTTAGAGCTAAATTATGGAAATTGAAGAATATTAGGCTACCTTGCTTTAAAAATACTTTTCCTTCAGTCCTAGAGACAACTATTATGTTTTATAACTCTGGACTTCAGGGTAATGTGTTATGTTACAGTTTATTACACTTTGTTTTGCTGTGTACTATTTTAAAAAAATCTAAAATATTTTAGTTATAAACATTTTAAAATAGGACTCTAACGTAAACAATATATAATTTATAAAACATTAAACCAGTGTCAAACTATCATTTGTATGCTAAGTAAAACAGCAACTCTTTATTTAAATAAAAGACTTGTGTAACAAACTAGTAAAAGACAGGAAATGCATACCAGCCAGCACATCCTTCTTCACTTACCCCATTTGTGGGGGAGAGAAGTGGCTCCAAGCCTCCATAAGGAACTACAGGAAAACTTGAGCCTGCAATCAACTGAACTCCAAATCCTCTGAGATTTCAAAGGAGTTCTACGCATAGACCAATTCCAGTATCTGAATTTTGAATTTCCTGATTCATCAGCTTGACACACATCCTCAGTGGCATTTAAATTAAGTGAGTGTACAAAGATTTAAGTTTCATTTGCACTTTGTTACAAAAATCATAAATGAAGTAAATGTATTTCAAGTGCACAGAAGCACCAATTCCTAGTTCCTGAATTTCCAGTTATATGTGTACTTTCATTATTCACATGCATAAATGTCAGCAGTATTTTAGGTGTCTTTTTTCATTCAAGATTTTGCATAAACGAGCATATAAAATTTAATGGCCAGTTCCTCATCTGGTTTTGAATAGGCACCGTTCAGTGGAGCTATGCCAGTTTATACCAGCTGACAATCTGTCCTAACCTATTTATTCTTTCACAGGATTCTGTAAGACTGAGTAATAATTTTCTTAAGAAACCAGAATGTTTCTTTACTCCATTCTGAAGCAAAAACCATAGGGCAATCAAAGCCAATCTACACTCCAATATGCTGTTCCCCCAACATATGCAGAATTCCTATTGGACTCTCCCACAAGTGTATTTAAACACAACAGTTAATTAAATTTCATTTTTAAAGGCAAGGCTCATACTCTTAAAATAAAAAAGGCCAGACTATTTTATTAGCAGGACGTCAAGGTGGGGGCCAGACCTTATATACTAAAATTTCAGCTCAGAGCAAATTTTAATTCCCTGAAAATATTAATTTCAAGTCAAAATCTTTGAAAATGGTAGCTTACAGCAGAACCATGACAACCTTAACTGCAGCTGTATGCCTATACCACCATGAAATAAAAATACTTCCAGTTTTCCAGAAATACTTTCAAACTGTATAATGCAACCGAAGTCCAGAACTTCATTGAGTTAAAAAAAGATGTCAAGTGCTGGCATAAACAAATACAAACTCAACACTAATGTCAACGTGAAAAGGTCAGTTTTCCTGTAGCACATCACATCTTTTTAATTCATGATCTAAAGCAGCAAAATAGATACTTTTGTTTAACTATACAACCAAAATGATTGCATATTTTCCAGGAGCATAAAAACAGACCATTCTTTGTCTCAAATATCATATTTATACCAAAACAATGCAAGTGGAGATCCCCGCCGCCCCCCACAGGAGGAATATAATCCTTGAAACCAGAACACAAGCTAATAGGCCAGATCCTCAGCTTGTATAAAATGACATTGGATTTTAGTTCAAGGAAGCCATACTGACTTATGCCAGTTGAAGATCTGACTCAATATGTTTTGGAGGCAGATTGAGCAACTGACCAAACTAAAACCATTTACACATTCCAGATATTTTAAGTATTGTGTAGTTCATATGTGGAAATACTGTTAAATTCTACATCTCTAATCTGAAACATTTTCCTAACAATCAACTGGCTGCCTTTGAACTAAGCTACCCTAAAAAGGGCACCATCTTAAAAAGCATCATCCCATATGCATCAAAATATGTATGTTCCACCATTATTATTTTCTGATTTGTTAACATTCACAGTAATTTACAAGGTAAAAATCAAGTAACGTTGGTGGTGAAAAGGTTTTTTGAAGCAGAAAGAATATTTTTGTTGTTGCAGGTAGTAACCAAAGCTAGGAATGCTGTTTATTAACACTTAAATTCCAAAGGTCAGTTTCAATAAAAAAAAATCCCATCCAGCTTCAATGCAAAGATTTTTTTTCCAAGGTTCCTATGACTTACACAAGGCACAGAAGTTAGAGAGAAATTTAATTGACTACAACCATTGCAAAGTTATTATCCAGTTACAAGAGAGTTCTAATCAGTATATAAAAGTCTGTATAACAGAGATGAACAAATTTTGCTCAACTCTTAAGGCAATTTGTTTTCAAATGCCTAATTGCTCCATTTTTTAAAAAAAGTAATGTTTCAGAGCATGCTTAACATACTGAATAAGTGACCCTGTTATATATAAAAGAAACCACTCACTGCTGGAAGCAGCTTTTTCATGCACGGGGAAAATTGTAGAGTTGTCATGCTTTAAATATGCTGCTCATACTATAATTCTAAATGTTTATATTACATATATTAAATCTATGAATACTAAAGATTTTTTTAAAATCAGCAATCAATTTTCCCTGAAAGAGCTTAACTTTTAAACAGATGAGGACAAGTTTGTTAAACTGGCTGGGATAGGAAAAATATTTTAAAAACTCCATGGTTACTTTTATTTTTAAAACAAGTTAAAAAAGTTATTAATGTAGGGCTTGATCAAAAGGCTACATAAATTGATCAATTCCCACGAACTTCATCGGGCTTTGTATCAGGCCTATAGAATACACAATGGTATTTTTAACTGGAAGAAAAAGCTTTACTGAAATGATGTAAATAAAAATTCATAAAGCCACCATCGTTTAAAAACTGAAATGCTAAGAGCCCTAAAAGACCTGTTCCATTCTTTTTACTTAAAAGACATCTAGGTAGAAACTTTTAATTCCCATAATTACAGGTTTGACTTTATTTGCATTAGAAACATCTCACCAATACTAAGGGATAATAAACTATATAAAAGTATACTTTTGGTAACTAAGGGGAAATTATTCTCTTATGAAGGCCCAACTGTAAAGGCAACAGAAAAACATGTATTCTGGCAATGGTGAGAATTAGTTATTTCTATAATATATAGCTTAATCCTAATTTAAACATCAAAATTTTAAGCCTGATTACTCAGAATAACTAATTATCAGTAATAACAATTAAAACAAAACTCACACAGTACAGTTATATTATTTAAACAAAACTAATGCTATGGCATTCCCAATCACAGGTAATCATTTCAATGGCAGTCAGAGAGGTGGCTCAGAAAATGCTCTTGCTTTAAGATCCACAAGCAAACAGTGCATTAAGTCCACCACAGTGTTTACCAATCTGAATGTCAGACATTCGTTTTAAGTTCTTCGCCCAAGACTCAAATCTACCTACAATCTTTGCTTATCTCAGGACTGACACTGCTCTTTTTATTTCAGCATGAAAGACATAGTTTGACCATAGACATATACACACACACACAAGAAATCAATGTTTTGTGTGCATATATCGCACACACACAAAATTGTGTGTGTATACATTATATATGTATGCAAGCATACATACAAAACTGGTGCTTCCCCTAAATATGAATGTTGTATGCAACATGGCAACGTCATTAATAGAAGCTCTTGTGAGAAAATTAACTACCAAATGGGACATGAATATCAACTATTGAGCACATTCAGTATGTATAGCTAATCTTTAAGGTAGGTTTATTTACGACTTCTGCCAAAAGAGGAGGAAGGAAGGTCAATATGTAGACAAGTTTAAGCTGCAGAATTTAGGTATAAAGGGATATTTAAGTATGTATTAATTGTTATTATGTAGTCAGGTTCACTAAGATTCCTTAAGTCTTTAAATTTAAACTTGTATTTCCCTATATAAACTTTTTGGCATGCAAGAGGAACATACAGATGAATACACTGATTGCTTCAACTATAACAAACATAGCTCTACCATTCCAAGGGTATGTAACAAGGATTCTAATTTACATCTTGCCAAACGCTGGTGACAGGAGGTTTTTGTTTTGAGTTTTGCATGTGTGCTTGTGTATGTGTGCATTTTCCTTTTTTTTTTTTTTTTTTTTAAAACCACAAGTTTTCTTTAAATAAAACATTTATGGCATAATGTTAAAAACCCATCACAGAAAAAAAAATACTTGCACGGAGAAAAGCAAATTTTGTTCTTCGCACAATCCAAGGTAATGTCAAGATTTTAAAGACTAAGTTTTTGATTGATTCAAATCATGCTCTGCAATATTCCCATTCTCTGGAAACACAGCTGGAAAATTGTTATTAAAAGTCGCTGGAAACTCTAATGTAGCGTCAACATTTTGATAGCTCACGTAAGAATTAAAGGACTGCTGTGGAAGTACTTGGCTATCAGGCATCTGCATGTATGCCCCTGACTGTGTGGTAGGGGGAATTCTTTGGCCAACTAGTTGCATTTTAGGTTCCCTGGGCTCCAGTTGTTGCTTGCTTTCTTCATCTGTGTCAAGACGGGTTAGCTTTTCTATCCACATGCGAAATTTCTCCTCTGTCTGCCTCTGCATCTCGGCAAAGCAGTTCATGGCCTCTTCCAGGACATTGCCTATGCAGTTCCTATCCCACACGGTGCCCCTGTCAAGCAATCCTGGAATTTCCCTGGTCGCTCCTCCAGATCCCCCAGCACGACTGTAGCCAGCTTTAAAGACATTGAGGCCATTTGATAAGACAACGTTAAGTAAGAACATTATAGTGTTTATTAAGGCATGCTAACTCAGGAAACAGTATAAACTTTTCTAACTATGGCCAGATGGATACAATATTGGGAGACCAATCTGCAGCCTCCAAATTAACCAGAAGCATTTACTTCAAAGTAAAAACCCACTGGACACCAGAGTTATTACTTCAAGTCCTTGGCTTTAAAAATATTTCATTCTAGATTTTTCTGGTAACTCTGCTGTCACAATGTGCTTGTAGGTTTTGGGACCCAAATTTAGTCCGATTCCCACAGAAACTTTAGATGCTTTCACTGTTGATTCAAAAATCAAAACATTGTACAATATTTAATGATATAATGCATACCTCCATTAAACTGCAATACAAAAATATCAGATTTTAATGGATAAACCTCAATATATACACATTTTACTTAAATAGTTAGCCCCACCACCACCAAGGGATGGGTAAACACACACACACCTATATACATAACAGAGATAGAGATTGATACTAAAATTGTACTGTTTCAAGTAGCAAAACCCAAATTTTAGCCCTGTCAGCCTTTACTTCTAAAACAACACTGGACACTAAAGGAAGAATAAAATGTCACCAACCCCCCCCGATCTTGCATGTAGTATGTAAGTAACACCATGCTGCTATATGGGGAAAGGAGGAATGAAACAGTTTGTTTCTGATGGCAGGGAAGACTAACCACACCACAGGGGTAACCCATGCAAAGCCCAAGCCTGCCCAAATTGATATCAGTGGCAAAACTCCCTTTGATACAAATACGAGCAAGACCTGACCCTTATTGTCCACAGTATCAGAAAAATGGCATTTTGTTTCTAGGAGACCCTCTTTCCTGGGTCCAGTGAGAAGGAAACTGCTTGCTCTCCCTTCTCAGTGAGGTGCTAAAATGACTGTCATTGGAAGGGTCAGAAACAATCTAAGCAGAGGAGCTCATCTCAGATTATTTTAGCTTCTAAACACAAAAGAAAGGCAGCGGTAACCTATGCTTTGGTGTACAAACTCCTCAAAATGCCACCTCAAAAAGACAGTAACATGAGGATCTGAACCTGTATGAGGAAAAGTCAACAGCGTATACCCAGAACAGTTACGTTGTGCTAATACATAAAGGGTTACTTTATTTAGATGTTTTCACAACTAGACAAGGATCACATTAAGCTATTAAAAACAGGTAATTAACCAACAGTTTACATTTAAATTATTAATATTTACTAATAAATACATTTAATTAAGTGACTTTTCATGCAGCTAAATTTCTGGAAGAGTCTGTTTGGATGTTTACAATTTTTTTTTTATTTTTTATAAACCTAATGACTTGCTATAGGGATATGGGTGTCCTAGTAAACAAAAGTCATTATTGTTTACAAAATCCATAGGCTATCATATCTTATCAACAACAGAAAATGCCTTAAAATGCAAAAAAAATCACTGGATGACCTAGACCCAGAATTTATTGATAATGAGATACGATAGTAACACATTATTGGGGCTTTATCTTTTATAGGAAATTACAGTGTCATTTAAACAATACATTCTCTTTGATATGCCATTTAAAATGAGACATGTAGAAGAATCCTTAAGTTTTGGATAGTTACCAACATTTAAGACTATTCTGTTCTTATTTTCTATTAGCAGCAATACTATAGTTAAGGGTCACATGGCATTTCCACTACGAGCCCCTGTTTTAAGGGCTTATCACTCATCTGTTTTCATATTAAACAGGCTAAAACTCAGCATTCAAGTTCTCTATTCAATAGCAAACTGCTTTATAATATTTAGTCTCAATTGCGTGGGCTGCATTTTATTTAAAACAAGGTTGTGATTAGAAAGTATAATTTAAAATGGCATCTTGCTCAACAGATCTGCTTCCTGTGCGTATATTCAGGGTCACATCTATTTACTCACAAAACTTACATTTTCCTTCTTTTTACTTCCAAATATTACTGCAGACCAATACAATAAGAGTAAGCTGAACTCTATTTATGCTTGCTCATCAAGGGCTTGATCCAAAGTTCAGTTAAACAAATGGGAAACTTCAAAGGGTTTTGGATTAGATCCCAACAAGCTGTTAACTAAGTTCTAACTGCCCAATCGTTTTTTAGTATTGGTGATGATGGGTAAGAAATAACCCAGATTGATGTTCAAAACCCTGGGATGAGTTTGCAGGGTTAGAAGCTAGAAAAAAAAACATGCTTTTTTAACTTGTCAGCTGAAGGAATTTGATATGATAGCTGTTGAGACACAAATATGTAATCCTACGTCATTTTTAAAGAGGCACTATTCAGAGTATAATTACACTTTACCTTAATAGTAGCAGCAAATATATCAATCAGTTTGAAATACTTCTTTTGCACTTCTAAGTAAAAGATGATGTATGATTTTGTACATGAAATTTTACAAGAGGCTTGTTTGCAACATGCCTCAGTCAATCTTTCAATTTTATTGGCAGATTTGCATGCCATAAAGTCTAGTTTCAAGGTGCTTTTTTCATGATATTAAAACAACAACATTTATCTAATAGATCTCTCTGCAGTCTAAACTTTATAGCTTTTGAATTTGGCTAGGACACCAAACAGCCTTGTAATCTTTAAATGACCATAAAGAGATCAGGATATAAATACTATGCCTCATATGAAACATAGCAGCTCCAGCAGAATAACATCCCTCAGTACTGCACTGGGGCAGTGGTTTCAACACTGACTTAGAGATTAGAGCACCAGCTACTGAAATCACCAACACTGTCTATCTACAATAGCTTCCTCTTATTAATAATCCTTCAATAGCCAGCAAAGAGTTGCTGTTACTCATCAGGTTTCAGAGTAGCAGCCGTGTTAGTCTGTATCCGCAAAAAAAACAGGAGTACTTGTGGCACCTTAAAGACTAACAAATTTATTTAAGCATGTGCTTTCGTGAGCTACAGCTCACTTCTTCGGATGCACTTCTTCTTTGGATGATGTTACTCATCAGTTGCTGATAAGCAGAAAGCAGCAACCAAGAAAGGAAGTTCTGCTGGGGGCAGCAGCCTGGATGCCAGGGCTTTCCATAAGGAGCAGGGGTGCTGGGACCCATGGAGCCACACAGTCTCTCTCCCTGAGCTTCCTTCCCTGTGTGAGGTCCCCTGGTATGGCACAACCCGGAGAGCACAATGGTAGGTACCGCAACTCCAGCATCCAGGCTGCAGCCCCTCCCTCTTCCTGCTACTGCTCTGCCCACAGCTCCCCCATCTCCTGTGTGAAGGCAAGTTTAAGAGGCTGAAGCTCCAGAAGGAACTGCTAGGATGTGGTGTATTTTTGCAGGGCTGCAACTGGAGAAAAGAAGTCCCAGCACTACCTTTCCAGCCTCACAATCCTGCCTGCAGGGGTACTCTGCGCATTTTCGAATTGATGTTAATAGGATGGGATTGGTTCCTAGAAATATGTTGCCATTAACTGGAAGTTGCTAATATAAGGATAGCTATTAAGCGGAATCTACTATGTGCGTTCTTTAGGTCTCCCACACAAGTTACAACTAGGATCAATGTTGTTTAATTTATGAGATCTGGCAAGATCAGTTTAAGATGGTATGCTGCATCTTGTCCCTAGCTATTAATAGTGGGGGTCTCACTTGTTGATACACTAGCCCAATACTTTTAAGGAAAAATTGCATACTTTACAGCAAAATCTTTCCAAACAGACTATTAAATATATCTGCTCTTGAATAATCATTACGCAAGCAGCCAACCAACCAACATCACCAGACAGGCACTGCAGTGGAACCCCCAAGGCAAGCGGAAAAGAGGCCGCCCAAGAAATACCTGGCGACACGACCTTCAGGTTGATAGCAAAAAAATGGGCTATACCTGGAACCAGCTAGAGCGAATGGCCCAGGATAGAAGACTATGGAGATCTGTGGTTGGCGGCCCATACCCCGGTTGGGGTGACGGGCATGAATGAATGAATGATGAATAATCATCCTCGGTTACTCTTTGGTTAAAATTCATTCCTTGGCAGAGTGCCAACAAAAGACCTAGGCAGGAAGCTTAGGTGAAATTGAAATGGTTTATATGCTTTGTGCTGGCCCTCTGCACCAATGTAAATTGCACCATGTGTTAGAAAGGCCTGCATACTAAGCATACTAAAAATCCTTATGAATATACAGGTAATTTACATACATGAAATGGCAACTTTTCCAACTTTAATATTTCAGCTTTTAACAATATTCCCCCATATATTAGCCTAAAACATGGATTAATGCTCTTTTTAACATTCAAAACTGTTTTTGACTTATAGCAGCGCACAATGGTGTGTGGAATAACAATATTCTGTTTTTATAGTTTAAGAAGAGTCAAATTGTTTTAAGCCAAATACTGATTCCTAGGATCATTTTGCATGCTGAGTTTTCTTCATCCGGAGCCAGTTTGTACGGTGAAATTGGAAATCCACAAAGAACAAAACCCTAAACAATAATAGAAGGGCTAGTGGAAGCTGCTGTATCATATTTTATCAGTGCCCAAAGTGAATGCCATCATGTATCCAAGGATTGCTTAGGAATCTTGTATTTTAAAGCTTGAACATCAATATTGGCATACAATAGAGGCATCTTAATTTGCATGAATTAGCAAGCCATTGTGGTTTACTGTACTGAAGCCAAATTCAGTGCCCACTGAGATAAAATTAAAAGGTTCTCACTAACTTCAATGGGTGTGGAATAGTGCCTATACTGCGTAAAGGAACAACGTAAAATATTCAAGAATATTGCCTCTCAGAATGTACTTTTGTCATATATGCCACTAATCTAGTTATAATTGTAATGAAGTATTAGTAATGAATCCTCATCATAACACACTGCTATTCAGCCTTAGCTGAGAAGAGAAATAAGACTGCTAATATTTTAAATGAAAATTATTGGGTTTGCAGATTAGCAGTGACAATTGAAATTCTATTGCAAAATAGTTTGGTTCAGAAATCATGTGTTTGAGTGAAAGCAGAATAGCTAGTAAGATTGTTTGTTTATGGCATCATTATGCATTTACTGGGACATTTTTCTTCTTAATAATCATCCCAAACTCACTGCAAAAGCAATCATATTGTGGGGTTCAAAAATTACTTATAGCTTCACTCTTAAAATGAAAGATGTTCAGTGAAATCCTTTAGAATTAAAGACCCAATTGTATCCTATTAAGTACATCACTTTAATTTTCAAACTACTGTGGAAGCTAACAAACTCTTTTTTCCCCTATAACTGTAAAATAATTTTACATGTTCTGACAGAAGATGACAGCAGGAATATTTTACTCTTTTTTACTGCATCTCTACATATCTGTGCTAAGAAAAACACCTACAGCGAAGTTATAATCTTGGAGCATCTTTGCTGGCGTAGCTATTTTTCATGCTTATGCTAGACATGTCTGCAAAACAACATCTATGGTAAGCTGCTGAGCCAATTTTGAAACAACAACTCATTAGTGCAAGAGCATCCAAGCTTTATGACACTGAGTAGTACAGTGTCATAACTTATTTGCATGAAGAGGTACAGAATTTTTCAAAATAAGTGAACACATTTGCTCGTTCTTATATTTCCCTTGATAGCTGCACAGCAGTTTCTTGTTACTGAAGTTCAGGAGCAATTAAACCTGCAGTTTATCACCCTTTTATCACCAATAGGGGTAAATATTGCTGAACTTGGCCTTCAGGCTGCACTTTGGGCCGCCCTATATTAGTGTCTGAGTGGTCTTTCATTTTTAAAGTCTTTAGAGGGTCCTATTCACAACACAATTTCAACTCGCTATGCTCTCTCAATGCTCTCTATTAAGAGAAATAATTATGAGTTTAATATAACCAGTTCATCCAATTCGAAGAAGGATCAAGCAGAATAAATATTTATTTTAAGTAAAAGTAGTCATGCCAGATCATTAGTGAGCCACCTACAACGGGAGAGTTAGAAACTCAGGTCAAATTCAAGGCTCAAGTACACCTATTAAATCTATTAATTTTCACTAGCCCACAAAGAGCAATAGGATGCATTCTGGATCATCTCTCTCATGACCCTTTTCATTTAAAGGGTAACTGAAATGTGAAAGAATATATTCTAATCACTGCATCCAATTGGCAAGGATTCGTTAAAAACATGAAGTATGTCTTAAAAATCACTTAAAAAAAAAGAATAGTCAAAGAGAAACCCACTATTTAGTGTCAATCAGAACACATGGGCTATGAGAGAAGATATGCAGGTCAGTGCTGTCCTCTAGTGTTTTGTATGCTCACTCCTTGTGTCACACGTAAAATTAGGCCTTGATGCAATGTCCACTGAAGTCAACGAGAGAGTCCTTCCATTGATTTCAGTGGGCAAGGAATGCAAGCTCTTCAGGGCCAGGACTGAGGGCCAGATTTACAAAGGTATGTAGGCACCTAAAGATGCAACCAGGTGCCTAGTGAGGTTTTCAGAAATTCCTAGGCACCTAACTTCCATTGCAATCAATGAGAGCTAGGTGCCCAGGTGCTTCTGAAAACCCCACTAGGGCTTATCTGCAACTTTAGGCAGCTAAATACCTTTGAAAAGCTGGCCCTGGTCTATTTATTTGTTCTGAAGGACCTGATCCAAAGCCCACCGAAATCAACGGGAGTCTTCAATGGGTTCTAACTCAGGCCTCAAGTGCTGAGGATGCGCTAAAAAAAAAAAATTAATAATGAAACAAGTGACTGTCAAAGTTATCAGTTACGTTGTACTATTTTAATTGGTAAATATAGCTACTGAACCACTATTAAATAAACTTTTTTAAAAAAAACCCCAGAAAGAACAGAATTAACCACATAATTATGGAAGTCTGTGCCTTTCCCATATCTTCCAATGATAAACTGCATTTCCTGTGTTCAATCTACATCCTAGCAAAGAGATGCAGCCTTAGAGTATAAGCAAAATATCAGTTTTCAAACAGATAGACCAGCACCATTCACCATTATTAAAGTTGAAGCAGTTACAGCTATTTGTAAAATCATATGTAAATTCATCTTTAGATATTATATATACACACACACATTCATTTAGCTGTCAAAGTTATTAAGACTGCCATTTTCCTTACATCTTCCTTTAAACTACAGAAATATGCTGTTATTTAGCATGCAGTTTATCCCCCAAATATCCTCTTTAGTTAGCAGAAAGGGGGAAAAGGCAGATCCACCCAGAAAAGACTGGCAAACCAAAAAATTTATTTTAAAATTTTATTTTATTTTTTAAGGTTGCCATACGATGAAGGTTTTGAGGTATAGTATACTGGAAAAATAGTTCACACATAATCCTGACCATGGTATTTGCACCAATTAAATAACGAAGACTCACCAGACGAGAAACTTTAAGAACTTATCTTTCTTCTGCTATAAAAATCATGAGAATGCCCCAATAATTTGCTGCACCCAGCTTGTCAACATCGATATATCGGAGAATTCAGAAATATAAAAATTATAGATTAATATAACACAGAAGGATGGAACTGGCCTACTCCTAAAATTTTGAGACACCAGGAGTGGGGACAATTAGGGGTACGTATAAATAATTCTTATTTATGCCCTAAAGTAAGTGGCCAGCTGCAATTTGCATGAATGTAACTAACAAAAAGGTTAAGTAAACTTATAATTTGAAATGTAGAGCTGGAAAGCACAACGTAAGTGCAACACTGGAGAATTGGGCCTTATGGTAAAATGGGCAATAGATATGCCATGTTATTTCAAACACAGATGCAGAGGTGCTGTTGTAATATATTAAAGTGCGGTTGCCCACTTATAATAATGTATTGGCTAATTAGGCTATTATGATTATTACCGTCTAACCAGCACTGATAAGAGTTCATATAGGTTTACAAAGAAAAATGCGAAAATTCCAAGATTTAAGATGGTCCCTTCTACAATTTGCTGTTGTGCAAAAGCAAACTGAAAACCTCAGAACAGATTTTAAAATTTGCCATGTCTTGTTAATATACTGCAGTCTTCAAATTTACAGAGAGCTGCAGTTCTCCTGGTTTTTCTCAAGTGTCACTCATCTAATCTAGCATGACAGCTGAGAAACGATGTCAGGCGCTTTACAGTTCAGTTTAAAAAACATCCTCTACCTGGTATCTCTGCAGTGATTGTCTTGCTGCTCCCTGAAACCTCTTCATCTTCTGAGGAAGTCATGCTTGAGTCACAGGTCAGGTCACTATCACTGGTACTGCTGTCCTGCAGCAGGTTGTATTTCTTGCGAGCAGCTGCCTCCCGCTTCTGTCTTAATAACCGGATTCTTTCTTTGTGCTTTTGGCTCCGATGACCTTTTACCTTGGTGACTCGTCCATTCTGCTTATCACTAGACTGTCGATTTTTCTTGGCAGCCATAGTTGATGTTTCACTTTCAGACCTGGATCGTCTGGATTTTCTCCCAACTGCAGCCCCAGAAACTCCAGAAGGGTCTCCCTCTACAGGAGCTTCAGCCTGACAGGGCTCATTCTCTTCTGCGGAAGACAGCGTATCTGAATCAGCCAAATGCCCACTGGAAGAAGGGGAAAGCATGCAGTGATTAGAAGAGTCACTCTCATAAATTTGGCCTGCTGTTGGCTTATCACTCTCTGTAGAGGCTAACTGAGACTCCGAGGAGTCCCGTCTCAGTTCCATCAGTAAGCACGGCATTGAGGAGAGCACCACAGAATCTGCTACAATGGGCACACCATCTTTCTGAGCACACGTGTCTAGTTCTATAGGTCCATCTTCACCAGGAGCTTCCTCTTGTTTTTCAGAGAGTTTTGGTGAGACTTCTGAGTCAATGAGTTCTTCTACTTTTCCCATCGCCTCCATCTTCATTTCAGAGTTCCAAGCTCCTCCTTGTCTCACAGCATGGAGTCTAGAGGACTGGGAGAACTAGATTAGGTTTTCAACAGCAAAGCAACCTGCATAAGAACAAACAGTAATGACAATTTACTCAAATAGCAGAATCACTTCTACTTTTTTGGTCATGTCCACAATTTCACCCAGTGAGACCACTTCTTTATTCAGTTAAAGCTAGTATGGTGCATTACAATTTTGGCTGTGGTACTTTTCTTTAGCTTCTGCCTTTTCCTGGTTAACTCAGTCTGTTACACTGACATGCTTAACGCTTTCCCTTTCTTAATGAAAGATGGCACTATCATTGTACAAAATACACTTCAATCTGAGCTAGTTATCACAACAGATCAGAAATAAATATGACTGCAGTTTCTAAGCTCTTACTTTGGAAAGTTTAAATTAATACAATATAAGCAGATTTTGAACTTTTATCTAGAAGCAATGTTTAATACACTTTAAAGGAAATGTCAGTATTGGTAAAAAGTAACACATCGAAACTCAAAAAACCTGAAGCCCTCTACCTGGGGAGGCCACCTTTAGGGGTGACAACATAGTTCAGTTTCCATGCCAGTGGGAACCCAATGAGTGTTAGCAGTCCACTTCAAGCACCACTAAATCTGCTGAGGGACTGGTTAGTATCAGCCCAGAGAGAAGTGGCGTTGATGGTTCACTTACAGTGAAGTACTAACAATACTTCATACAATATTTAGGTGTTCCTTGAAGGTCTTGGATACGAGTATTGACCCATCCTGACCTGGTTTAGCTGATAAGATCGGTCAAGGGAACAGCATAAAATGGCACAGCTGCTGACAAGAAACATTTTCTATCCACACAAAGTTTCAATCCCATCTTTTACTTCACGTTATAGTTTGATAAACAGCACTGTTCCATCTTAAATGTTAAAATCAAGCTGTATAGAAAGCTAACTTATAGGTCCCCAACCATTGTAGTATCTGAGCACCTCCAAAGTATTATAAATAAAAATAGCATTAATTCTTTCACATTTATCATAGATCACCTTCCATCCACATTTTAATTTCAACTTCAACAAACCGTAAAACCGTACAAAAATCTTTCAATTATTATTCCCACTTATATGTAAATTAAAGGGGACAATCTGTTTAGACCTAAAAATTGGCATGTGCTAACAAGATAATTTAACAGTTACTACCGTCAACATTCATTATTTTAAAAAAAATATACAGTGTTATGTTCTAATTTGTGGGAGGGATTTTTAAAGGGAGGGCTTCTATTTCTGTAGGATCTAGAAAAAGACAATGAGTACTTGTATAACATAAGAATGGCCATACTGGGTCAGAACAAAGGTCCATCTAGCCTACTATCCTGTCTTCTGACAGTGGCCAATGCCAGGTGCTTCAGAAGGAATGAACAGAACAGGTATAATCATCAAGCGATCCATCCACTGTCACCCATTCCCAGCTTCTGGAAAACAGAGGCTAGGGACACCATCCCTGTCCATTCCCATAGGAAGAATGGTCTAATGGGTAAGGTGCTAATCTAGACTTGGGAGATCCAGGTTCAATTCCCTGCTCCATTACAGACTTCCTATGAGATGCTGGGTGCCTCTGTTCCTCTCTGTAAAATGGGAATAATAGTACTTCCTTACCTCAGAGGGTGCTGGAAAAAGCTCTAGATTATGTTACCAATCCCTTGAATCATCCTGAATCGAGGGTTTTTATTTTTTTTACATATATTTCACTGCTCCCTAAGTGCCATGATTGTCAGATGCTACAGTTATGGGGGGGTTATAAATGTACACCTCTACCTCAATACAATGCTGCCCTCGGGAGCGTTATATCGAACATGCTTTGACCCACTGGAGTGTGCAGCCCCTCGTCGTCCCGTCCCCCCCCCGGAGCACTGCTTTACCGTGTTATATCCGAATTCGTGTTACATCGGGTCGTGTTATATTGAGGTAGAGGTGTACTTCAGACAGATATCAGTGAAGGAAGGAAAGCTTAAATTGACAAAACTTTCACAGTGTTGTGCTGACATTTATTAATTGTATTGGCTACTTAAGCAAGGAAATAGACTTGCCATATTAGTGTTGGGCAACATGAAAAAACACCAGGATGACAAATCAAGGTTTACTAAATGAGAAAGTGGAAACTTCTAAGAGGAAATCACAATTACAAATGCTAAAGAAGAAAGCATGGTGATGTATATAGAGACAAAGCATTTTACAGTATTTAAATGAGCAAAACTAGTTTGAAACATAGAATATCAGAGTTGGAAGGGATCTCAGAAGGTCATCTAGTCCAACCCCCTGCTCAAAGCAGGACCAACCCCAACTAAATCATCCCAGACAGGGCTTCGTCAAGCCTGACCTTAAAAACCTCTAAGGATGGAGATTCCACCACCTCCCTAGGTAACCCATTCCAGTGCTTCACCACCCTCCTAGTGAAAAAGTTTATCCAACCTAAACCGCCCCCACTGCAACTTGAGACCATTTCTCCTTGTTCTATCATCTGCTACCACTGAGAACAGTCTAGATCCAGCCTCTTTGGAACCCTTTTTCAGGTAGTTGAAAGCAGCTATCAAATCCCCCCTCATTCTTCTCTTCTGCAGACTAAACAATCTCAGTTCCCTCAGCCTCGCCTCATAAGTCATGTGCTCCAGCCCCCTAATCATTTTTGTTGCCCTCTGCTGGACAAAATATGAGAAGGCCCTTCTGAAGTTGGTAATTTCCACAGAGAATTCTTATGGACAATATATAACTGCATAAGATCCACTTTCTCTGCCTCTTTTCAAATGTTACAGCATACATCAAAAAGAAAAAAAAAACTTAACTAGGAAAGTGAATATACTGAGATGTAAAAGCATTCTAATACTAAATACTTCCGTGCACTTCACTGTAATATACCTGTTATACAGATGGAAAAACAGAGGCACAGAGAGGTTAAGTGACTTGTCCTAGGTCAAACACAGGATATATTATACCAGGGAACGGATCCCATGACTTTGTCTACATTCAATTTTTTTAGTCTGTAATTCGCTATGGGTGCAGTTCTCTGTTGGTAGCACTGGTCAAAGCAGCAGAGTAGACAAGACTCATGTGGGCTCAGGCATTTTTAACCTTGAGTCCATCCAAGCTTGTCTACATTAATTTTCTCCAGTGCTATAACTGGATAAGCTATACCATATGGGAATTAAGGGTCCAAGAAAACTTTGTGGAAACAAAGTCCATGATTCCCTTTCCTTTTGAGCTAGGGAGTCAGAAGGCAAGCAGCATATGTCTGGGCCAGGGGAAGCTCTGGGAACTTGAGATTTACATAAGGTACAGAAGTCAACAGGGCAAATGGTCAATGATATTCAGCCGTCATGCTTCAGCTCTGTTGATACAGATGCCTGCTGCTTCTCCACTATTTACTTGCACATATGGTAATAAACTAAGTCCCAAAGCATGGTGGTGATTTTGTAATCGTGTTTATGGAAATTCTGGATTTCCATAACCTTCTTGAGCACCATAACCTTCCCTGTTTTCCTCTCACTGGGATAAAAGAAATATTATGTTCCTGGGGAAGATCTCAGGCAGAAATGTGAAAATTCTGCTGCCTGATCTTTGCAGGTGTATGTATATATTCTTCCACCTCTGCCCCTGAACTGAAGAGCATGAAGATTTTGATACCACTGTATCTCCACTAGACACCAGAAATCACACTACTACATGCCCCTTGCAGACTGGTGATTTTAAAGATTTCATTCTGAAATCAAGATCTGCACCCTGCTGCTTCACAGAAACAAAGATGCTCCAGCTAGAAGCATGAGGACTAGCGCCTTAGAGCACATCTTCACACACAGTACTGCAGTTGTGCCACTGCAGCGCTTAAGTGAAGATGCTCCTACACCAACAGGAGATATCCTCCCATCAGCATGGTTAACCTACATTCCTGAGAGGTGGTAGCTATGTCAATGGGAGAAGCTCTCCCATCAACATAGCGCTGCCTATACAGGGAGTTAGGTCAGCATAACTATGTCACTCAGGGGTGTGGATTTTTCACACCCCTGAGCGACATGGTTATAACGATATATGCCTGTAAGTCTAATGCCAGGTCTTCACTAAAGGCACTGAGATTGAAGAAAAAGCCACTCTCCCCAATCTTAATGTGGCATAAGGGTGGGCAAAGGACTCATGTCCCAGAGCCTTTTCAGCACCCAGAAACACCTTCAGGAAACATGCAACCTCATTTCCCCAAAGAGGACTAATGGAAGATGTACTGGCACAGGGAAAGGATACCAACAATTTCTCCTGGTGGCAGTACCTGTCCCTGCTAGCTGTGGCATGGAGTGAGGAGTAGCATTTAGTCAGTCACCTGTAATTGATAATTTATTAGACTCACTCTTGGATGTACCCACCTGGCCAAGAACAATGCACATTAGGTAGGCTGTGTGGGAAATATTTGTTCCGAGGAGCCAGTTCTGCAGTCTCCACATCTGTCAATCTTTTACTAATACTGAATTTTTTTAAAATAAAAGTGTCCCTTGTACATAGCAACCCTGAAAGAGATGTCTGCCAAGATTCAAAGTGTTCCCGTGCTGCAGGGAAGAACACACAGGGATGACAGTCTCTGCAAAAAACTAAGGAAAAACAAATCTTAAGAATTATTATTATTTTAGTTCCACTTGAGAAATATAAAGAGGAAAGAAAAGCAAAAAGGTTATGTTGAAATACTCCCACCCTTTCCTGGAAACATGTTACATAAGTTCTCAAGGTAACCTTAAGAGAAAGGCAAGCAGGCTACTTAAATCAGAAAACCACTGCACTGAAAACTAGTTTTGTGAAACGTCACAGGCTCAAATGGATATTTAGTTACACAATGCCCAAGAATTCCATTCAGCCAAAACAATTTTGTCCTTTTTCTTAGTGAACAAATGTTTGGTTTGAATGTTTGAAGATTAAGAAAACAGTTCTATAAAACAGCGCTATCAGATCCATGTAACACAAAGGACATTCTCCACCCAACAGTGCATGGAAAATGCAAATATGTAAAGACACCTAAATATCTAACATGATCTCTATGAAGGAAGTATTTTCACAGAAATCAACTCATGGGCTCATTTTGACTTCTACTTAAGCAATAAAAATGTATGCATTAATTTACACACTGTCAAATAGGGCACTTTTACTTGAATTACAGTGTATCTTGCAAACAATTCAGGCATTAATCCAGAAGGACTGCGAAACTCAAAGGTTCTGCCTCAATGCATCAACTGCAGGCATAGTAATACTAAGCATTTCTTCCTAACCTTTAATCAGGTTCTCTTAAAGAACTTCAGCAATCTACACCGCACAAGACCGCCATAATACCTGTATTACTGTTTCCATTTTACATATGGGTAAACAGAGGCACAAAAAGTTGTCCAAATACCACACCAAGGCAGTGACAGAATAAAGAATAAAACCAAGAGGCCTTGGTTCTCAGTCTACTGCTCTATTACTCCTGGGGGAAATCTGCACGACTGCATACATGCAGAATTCATGTCCCCTGCAGACTTCTTTGCTTCCCCACAGAAAAATGACTTTCTGATGGGGGAAGCAAAGGGAAGCTGCAAGAGCAGACGTGTGCCCTTCTCCAGCAGTGTGGGTGCACCATTTCGGGCACCTGGAGCAGCCAACAGAGAGGTAAATCACTGGTGGGGACTAGGAATACCTAGGCCAGTGGCTCCTACCCTGCATCGGGTTCAGCTGCTAGTCCCTGCTGGGTGGGGGGGAGACAGGATGTGCTCTTCCCCTGCAAGGAGTGGCCAGGGCCAGGTCAGACCAGACTCATCCCCAGAAACCTGGCTGAAGTAAGTTCTGCAGGCCTCCCACCTCCCACTTCCTGCCCCCATCATTCCTCAGCCATGGGGGAGGAGTACTGGACAGGGAGCTGCTCCCCCATCTCCCCAACCCCCATGCATCTGGATGCCCCCATACACAGATCCCCCCCACACCTAGAACCCATCCACCGAGCCCCCATCCAGCTGAGCCTCACCCCCTGCATCCAGAGCCCCTCTCCACTCAAATCCCCCCTTCTGAGCCCTACCCCCTGCACCCAGACCACGCCTGCTGAGCCCCCTGCACTCCAACCCTTACACCAATAAGCCCAAACCCCCCATACCTGGATCCCCCACAACAGGTCCCTCCCACCTCAACCCCCCAACCAGCTGCACCCAGAGCCCTACCCCACCAAGCCCCAAGAACCCAGATCCTGCTGCCGAGCCCCTCCCACCGAGCCCCATCCCCCAACATCCAGACTTCCCTGCTGAGGCCCAACCACCATCACCCAGATCCCTCTACAGAATCCCATTGCCTCTGCACCCAGCCACCCACACAGAATCCTCTCATCCCACACCAAGCCCCTCCACATTTGGATCCTGCCTGCCCACACCTGGTGTGCCTTGCATGGAGAGGTAGGGCCCCAGGGTGTTTCTGGGACAGGTCCGACCCTTGCGATGTGCCAGGGGCAGTCTCAGATGTGCCTGACTGAATGAGAGACTAGGGGTCTGCCAGACTCTGCATCATGGAGGCTCCCTAACAATCCCTGCCCAAAAAACCCTTGTTCCAGTCTTCTCCCACCTACACCCAATAACCTTTCAATTTAAAATATAGAATATCAGGGTTAGAAGGGACCTCAGGAGGTCATCTAGTCCAACCCCCTGCTCAAAGCAGGACCAATTCCCAAACAGATTTTTGCCCCAGATCCCTAAATGGCCCCCCTCTCATATTCAGGCTCCTTCCCAGCCATTACTTCCCTCTCCCTCAGCTACTCCATTACCCCTGAAACCCCCAAGTGGGAAGTACAGGTCACTGGCATAGGAGATCACCCTGCAGCTGTACTCCCCTGTCCCCTTTTATGCATGGAACTCCCTCCCTCCCCTTTAGTATCAATAGGCCACCCCCTCAATTCAAAACCCTTCTTCACTCCTTCCATGAAGCCCATCAATGATAATATAACACTGAATTCAAGTTTTATATAACTGTTCAATAATAAAAATATCTAAGTAACCAAAGGAAAACAAACAAAACTAAATCAATTCAAATGATCCTATCTCTGCTGGAAATACTAGCCTCCCTCAAGACAGGTGTACAAGTATGGATGTTTTCCTTCCCACCCACCACAGTCTGTCATTTTTATTGAGCTCTTGATCTGATTTACTCTGCAAGCTCCAAGACTATATCTTTTTATCTGCTCGTAGAAGGTTCCAGGCATATCCATATACATAAAACAGATGACTGCATGGTACTCAGTTTAACTCAAGATGGTGGAGTCACCTTTGCTTGAATTTGAAACCTGGGCTGCTCTAGAATATCTAGCCTTTTTCACACCACTATACCACCACCTTCTGGATATTGTACTACTTTATATAAATGGTCCTTTGAAAATACTCTCCTAAAGCTGATTCAATAGCACGCCATTCTACCTAAGAACATTTTTGGGGAGTGGACTTGGCTGTTTAACCAGTTAATTCATAACTAAGGCCCAGCAGCAATCCTAAAAGGTTAGACACCCCCACCCTTTCCAGCCAATATGGTTACAGAAACATGAGATGAAAGGATTAAACTAAAGCTCTGCTTCAACCAGTTTTGCATAAACAAATGAGGTTAAAAAATAAACTATTTCTATTAAGCCCTCAGATTGTGCATACAAACCATCCAAGACTCAGAAGAAAGGGTACGTTTGTGAAACACCTCTGCAGTCTTGAAAAAGACAGTCCTTTTCCAGCATGAGTAAGCAAGTACTTAGAGTAAAAAAAAAAAATCCTCTATTTAAAAATATTAATACAGGTGAACCTAAAAAAGGGAGAATATTAAAGAAAACTAGTCAAGACTGACCAGCCAAGATAATCCAAAACATACTTGTAGGACATGAGCCTGCACTCAGCACTCTATACAGCACTCACCAGCTGAAGGGGAACCAAGCAAAATCATTTTCCTTGCTAAAATAAATTCATGAGTTTAATATACAGGAGAAGAGGACAGAAGATAAGGTGTGTTAGCTTTGTTAAGTGTTTCCCTTCCACTATGCCTGGCTGTCCATATTCCATTGTTGTGAGTGGTCAGCATTTTCACATCTACAAGACTTCTTCCTTCCGAATTCAATATTCGAGAGACGGCTTTTTATAAACTGCTTGTTTCTAAAAATGGAGACAGAAGACACCAGATCCATCAAGGGACTCAGGTACCCTGCTGGCCAGTTGTATTTACAGCCCCAAGTTAAGTGCCCAGCCTCCCCCTGCATTTTATGGGGAGAGTTAGGTTCCTAAAAAAGAGATTCACAGAAGCCACCACGCTGAGTGGGGAGCTGCCTAAACTAACCAGTAAGAATTCCAAGGAGAGGTGCAGTGTCTAAGCACCATCCCTCAAAGGTAGCTAGGTGCCTAACTCTAGGCCAGAGGGAAACATCTACCTCTCTCGGGATTCACAGCCACAAAGCCCTTGCTCTCTCTCTCACACACACTCCTAACGGACATCTGCCCCACAATAGCTTGGGCATCTGCCCCATAAGAGCTAATAGCCCAGTAGTTAGAGCATTCACCAGGGTTGCACAAAACCCCTCAAACCACTGCTCTGCATAATTTGGAGCAGCTATTTGAACACACCTGGGTTCAGGTCTCTGCTCCAAATCAGGCAGAGCATGGATTCAAACTTGGATCCATCTATCATTGATAGCTCTTGTATGGAAATCTACAACACAGTATGATCAAATAGAACTGAAAGCTGCTGATAACATGTGGACAAGGGGGGATCCAGTAGATATAGTGTATTTAGATTTTCAGAAAGCCTTTGACAAGGTCCCTCACCAAAGGCTCTTAAGCAAAGTAAGCAGTCATGGGATAAGAAGGAAGGTTCTCTCGTGGATTGGTAACTGGTTAAAAGATGGCAAACAAAGGGTAGGAATAAATGGTCAGTTTTCAGAATAGAGAGAGGTAAATAGTGGTATCCCCCAGGGGTCTGTACTGGGCCCAGTCCTAGTCAACATATTCATAAATGATCTGGAAAAAGAGGTAAGCAGTGAAGTGGCAAAATTTGCAGATGCTACAAAACTACTCAAGATACTGTATATACTCGATCATAAGCCAGTTTGTTTAGAAGCCGACCCCCCCCGCCCCAAGGTAAATAAGTAAAAATGGAAAATTGTTATAACTCATTCATAAGCCGATCCTATAATTCAGGGGTCAGCAAACTTTGCCTCCTGGGCCATCAGGATAAGCTGCTGGTGAGCCGAGATGGTTTGTTTACCTCGAGCGTCCGCAGGCGTGGTAAACCTAAGTAAACAAAGTGTCCCAGCGCGACAGCTGCTTACCCTGATGGGCCAGGACAGCAACTGGTGGGGAAATTTTTGTGGGGGGAGAAGTTGGGAGTCAGGGGAGTAACGCCAGTGACCACCCGCTACATAACCCCACCCCTAGCCCAGGACCCCCAAACTCTCCCATCCCGTCCCACCTTACCTGGGGAGGATGTCTCTGGCCTGGCTGGATCTGCTCCAGCAGGCTGGGCAGCGCGGCCACAGCATGTTCCAGCAGGCTGGGTCAGGTGGCATGGCCGCAGCGTGCTCCAGCACCCGGGCAGCACGGCCACAGCCTGCTCTGGGGTGCGGGGCCAAGCGGCATGGCTGCAGCCTGCCAGCCCCAGAGCTGCAGCTGCTTCAGAGGCTGCGGGGAGAGCAGCGTGGCCAGAAGCGGAGAGACTCTGGCCCCACCTCTTCCCTTCTGGCTCTGCTGCCTCTCCTTGCTCCGTCTGTTGGGGAAAGGGGCTGTGTCCCACCTCTCCCTCTCTATACCCGTTCATAAGCCGACCCTCTTCTCTGGTGCTTCCCTTTTTTACTAATAAAATTTGACTTATAAACGAGTATATACGTAGTTAAGTCCCAGGCAGACTGTGAAGAGCTACAAAAGGATCTCTCAAAACTGGGTGACTGGGCAACAAAATGGCAGATGAAATTCAATGTTGATAAATGCAAAGTAATGCATACTGGAAAACATAATCCCAACTATACATATCAAATGATGGGGTCTAAATTAGCTGTTATCACTCAAGAAAGATACATTGGGGTCAGTGTGGATAATTCTCTGAGAACAAGTACTCAATGTGCAGCGGCAGTCAAAAAAACAAACAATGTTGGGAATCATTAAGAAACGGATAGATAATAAGACAGAAAATATCATATTGCCTCTATATAGATCCATAGTCAGCAGGTTTAAAACAAACAAAAAAGTATTTTTTCACACAACGCACAGTCAAACTGTAGAACTCCTTGCCAGAGGATGTTATGAAGGCCAAGACTATAACAGGGTTCAAAAAAGAACTAGATAAATTCATGGAGGATAGGTCCATCAGTGGCTATTAGCCAGGATGGGCAGGGATGGTGTTCCCTAGTCTCTATTTGCCAGCAGCTGGGAATGGATCACTGGATGATTATCTGTTCATTCCCTCTGAAGCACCTGGCATTGGCCACTGTCAGAAGACCAGATACTGGGCTAGATGGACCTTTGGTCCAACCCAGTATGGCCGTTCTTATAAATCCAGCAGGATGAATATATATACCCATCTGTAAAGTGAGTACAGGTGGTACCAGTGCCATATCTTCATCTGAAACCTGACTGAAGTGTCTAAGAACATTGGTAGAGATCAGCTGCTGCTGGACTATTCTCAGCACCACTTTCTTGATAATTTTGGGGCAAGAAGGAAGGTTGCTAGCTGGCTTGAGAACTATCTGATTACTGTGCAATTTAGGGTGGTCAGTAGATTGCCCACAATGAGAAACTTTGATAATATTGGTCAATAGAGGACCCAGCTACTCTCCAACAATCACAGGGGTAACAGGTCCATTTCATATAGATCACAGCATTCTATTTAAGAATACCCATTTGTACAATTGGGTCACATAGAAGACCATTTAATAATGGGACACTGACCACACTTGAGAACCCTAGACACTACGGTAACAAAATAATTTTGTTGATCCTTTCAAAAAAGGAGGCATGAGAGCTCTTATCAATGAGAGGGACTATGATCTGAAGCTGTCAACTGCAGTCTGGGTTGAGATATTGCAGATGGTGTGGGAGTGAAGATTCTTTTGACCGCTAGCACAGTTGCTCTATTTATGACTACATAAAATTTCTTGTGATGCTAATGGGAGTCCAAGAATATTTAGCACCAGTTGTATTATAATATTCTGCCCATCAGCTGATGTAGATAAGTAGTAAATTATGATAAGCTATGAGGACAAGGCAGGAGAGGAAGAATTTTAGAACTAAAGTTTTGCTGAATGATAGCAGATGATTGTTATGTTTGAACTACACACACTTTGGTTCCATAAATGGACAACATGCTCCTCAACTATTCTGGCTCAAGGAGGCCCTAGCATGCATGATCAAACCCACTCTCTCACCTCGAGCTGGTAGTAATAGCATCATGGATTGAATGGTAATATTGGTAACTCTAAATAAGAGGCATTTAAAATTAATAGTCACTAGCATAGGATTGTTCTCCTGAGTACTCTGATACCTGGCATTGATTATTTTTTGTTTTTGAAGAATAAGGTATTATTGAATTGGCAGTAGGGAAAAGATAGTTATATCAACCTCACACTGTAGGAAAAGAGTAGACAAGCTGGTGAACCTAGCATGTTTAGAGAACAAACACTATTCCCTTTAAACATTCACAATCAGACTAATGGACTTTAAGGTCAGAAGGGACCATCATGATCATCTAGTCCAGTGGTTTTCAAACTGCAGGTTGCAACCCAGCACTGCTGACCAGGCCGTTAAAAGTCCCATCAGCAGTGCTGCCCGGCTAAGGCAGGCTAGCCCCTACCTGTTCCAACACCACACTGTGCCCTGGAAGCAGCCAGCAGCAGGTCCAGCTCCTAGGCAGGGGGGGCCACGGGGCTCCATGCACTGCCCCTGCCCCAAGCACCGGCTCCACACTCCCATTGGCCAGTTCCCAGCCAATGAAAGCTGGGGGTCGGTACCTGCGCGCGAGAGCCACGCGGAGCTGCTTGCATGCCTCCGCTTAGGAGCCAGACCTGCTGCTGGCCACTTCCAGGGCACAGCACAGTTCGCTGTGCCAGGACAGGCAGGAAGCCTGCCTTAGGACCCCTGCTATGCTGCTGACCAGGAACCACTGGAGGTAAGCCAGCGCCCCAAATCTTCACTCCAAACTCCTCATCCCCAGCCCCACCCAGACAGCTGCACCCTCAGCCCAAAACCCTGACCCCATCCCACATCCCAACCCTCTGCCCTGACCCTCCCAAACCCAGAGCCACCTCATTCATCCCAAACTCCTCATTCCCCACCCCAGAGCCTGCACCCCCCAGCCCATTATTAATAATTTTACCATTAGCCTCCACATTTTTATTATAGAAGAGAATAAACAATTACAATACTTCCTCTACTTTTCCTCTTAAAGTGAAATAGTGCTAGTGAAAGGTGCTACCTGGACAGCCTGGAGACTGGGTTTGCTACAGGCATTGTCAGTGTCCCCATGCTAGCCTGCAGTGTGCTTGACCTGACTCGCCTCTCAAATATTGTAATTTTGATATTAAATACTTCTCTTTTATCAAATGTTAAAGTCAGTCATAGCATGTTTTTTTCCCCAAAAGGCCAGTTTCTGCTTCACTAAGGACAAAGAAAAGTCGTCTCTTTGCAGCTATTTTGCTGAATTCCTCTAGTCTCGTCAAAGGTGCCTGACTGGCTACAAGTGGTAACGGAGGCAACCTATTAGATCTAGTCCATCTAACAGCAATGGCATTATATATTCAATAGGTGACTCACAACATCTCTTTAGGTTACAAGTTTATCCAAAATGCCTTATACTGAAAATCAACATGCATATTGTTTGTACTGAACCTGTAGTATTAGGGTTTTTTTAATTATTGTCCTGTACCAATGCCCAATGTTAACAGTCCTTATCAGTGGCCATCTAAAGAGGAAGAAGAGAAGCTCTGCTTAAAGTAGAAAGTTTGAATCGAACTGCTTTGAGGCCCTGTATTTTTTCTGTGGGAGAAGATTGGTGTTTTGATTCCACACGGTTTATAGAAACTATTACATTAAGTGACCTCAGTTAAAATATTTTAACTTCAGCTATAGTAACAAGGATATGCAATCAGTAGTCAGTCAGTCTCCAATCCCCCTTTTCTACTCACCACCTCTTCCCCTAAGAGGCTCTGCCATTACTTGCTATACAGTCATCTTGAATTCTCTGGGAAAGCATTCTCAGAAAAGACAACTGGCAGAGTGGAGTGGGTGGACTGGAAGCTGACAACTGATTAGAAAGCCAAGATAAAACTGAAAAGTTTAGTAGTCTTAAACTGTTTTCCTGCTAACAAATGTCAGCCTGATTCCGCAGCATTACCAGAGATGGATATCAGCATTATGACAAACTAATATAGGGTACATTTAAATATTGGAATAATTGCTTAAGCAAAACAGACTATCTAACTTAGAAAAAAGTACAATAGCAATTGTAATCTAACATTTAGAGTAGATTGAGTCAGGTCTCCTTGGGCGTATTTCCAGCTCTGCCACTCACTTTGTAAACTTGGGCAAGTCACTTAACCGCTTCACCTCAGTTTACCCAAAATGGGAACAGTAATGCCAGCTTCTGTGAAAGGAAGCCTTGTACAGTTTTATCAATGACTAAAACACGAGACCATCTGATAAACACTGCTGGAGCAGGCTGGCATAGGAGTTAAATTTCCCATATGTGGTCAGGCTATGTATGTTCACCTTTCTGGAAAGTTTAAGAAGGTACAGAGAAACAATGTCTTAAAGGATACTACTAGAAAAAGAGCATTTCACCATAAATACCCCAAGCCATAATTTCAGTAGCCTCTTGAAATTGAAGTGGTGCAAATATACACACTGATACCTACATCTAGCCTTACATAAATACCTATTTGTGATTAAAAGTAGCCCGATGTAATCATAACAATGTTTAGGATTTCTCCACAAAGATTGAGCATCAAAAGTGGTATAGTATGTCTGTGAAAGTAAATCTCTGTTATTATGCTAAGTGAGTTATGCATATTCTGTTTGAAAGGCAGCTACACAGTTAAATTCAGAGAAAACAGACGATACTGGATCACCCTGGACCTGAACTCAACCCACCACATGCCCCTGGGCATATTACTTGACCTTCCTGTGCCTTCCTGTGCCTCAGGCAACCCATCTGTAATTGAGTAAGAACAACACCTCACTAATTCAGATGTCGTGCCTGGTTTTTAAATCTTGAATGAGTAAATTACTATACAAGTGTCAAAAATCTAAGCTGTAGGGAAATAAGGTAACATTAATAGTACAATTGTGTTGTCCTCTTCAGCTATCAATGAAAAATGTATTACAGGTGTGTGAGAACAGGGAAACATTCTAACCATAGAGAGCACAGGACTGGGAGCAAGGTACTATTTAGTTTTAATCCTGGTTATAACACTGGCCTGGACTTCATCTATACCACCAGTTCAGTTGCAATCTCTCTAGCTCAGTTTCTTATCTAACATAGGGATAATAATTCTCCATGATGAAGGTGTTACCAGTACTGCAGTTTATCTAACGCTAAACACCAAGTATTTTGTGTTATGGATTTTTATACAAACCCCTATATTTCTCTCAATTACAACAGTACAGTTAACTAAAAGAAGAAAATACTAATTTTGCTGACTTGCTTTTAGGATTGTGTGACTAATGACACACACATATTAGTGAGAATTGAACAGTCTGGTTTGTCAGTCCACCATGGAAATCATCATCACTATAAATAGACTAAGTGAGATAATACTATTTCATTGGAGCAGGCGCCAGTGCTGTGGTAGCTCAGCAACTCCTAGAGCTTTAGATACAGCTAAAAGTTAAATGCAAAACTGAAGGCCCTCTGGGTTGAATGTGGATAAGCGTTTTGCAATACGAACACTTGCTCAGCAGTCCCCCACCAGTATCTGCAGTTTTAGGTCACATTTTTATATTATTACATTACATACCCAGTGCTATCAATACAGACACTTCCTGTGACCTTTCAGTTTTAGGAATATTAGAGGTTACTAGTAACTCTAAGCAATAAAGTGTCCAGAGGGATAAAAGTTCACTGTGTTCCTTTAAAATCTACAATTTTTCAAAAACTTTCTCAAGGTAGCACTGTAGACTGGGGGAGAGGAGGGAGAATAAACACAGCCAACAGAGTTCTAACCACCTTCTTCTTTACGCAAATACAGCCACTCCTTTAGACCGTAAGATCTGTGGAAACTATAGGGTCCAAGGGACACAGATGCTTGTGCGATGAAACTTGCATTGTCGGTGGAGCAGAGGATATGGGAGTGGTCACAATAAGACAAAAGAAGATGGGTGAGTAAGAACACTGAGCCACGAAGGTCCTTAAAAACAAAGAGCGGAAGTTTGAACTTGATGCAGTATAACTGGGAAGACAGTGAAGGGATTCAAAGAGGAGAGATGTGATCAGAGCAACAGGCAAAGTTGACAGCAGGTATGTTACTTGCTGCTTTGACCAAACCATACCCTTTTTTGGATCTCTCCATTGTATCCTTCCCTCTTAATCATCAAAGCCATTCGGAATTCTGTTTCTATTCTTTGTTCATCCAGTCTTACTTCATTAACCCTCATCTCCTCTGCATTGTTGATGGTAGCCTTATCTACCAGTCTGTCAGCTTCCCACAGGTGCTTCCATGTCTTCTTTTACAGTTCAGGAGGATTTACATGGCATGTGCTGTGACCACTATCATGCTATTCTTAGTTGCCTCGCTGTTGCTTTGCATTTCCTTCATCATCTGTTTGTTGTACCATTTGTTTATCTTATAGATTGTAAGCTCTTCAGAGCATGCAGCCTTTTTGTTGCAGTTTTTACAATGCGTATTTTAGTGTGGGACCACGTACTACCACAATACAAGCAAACACAAACAACTAAACACAAAGTCACTCTTTTCCCTCTTTCAAATCTCTACTCAAAATACACTTCTGCTGAGATGCCTTTAAGAAGTCAGCCAATTAATGATTAGTTTGAAAAGCAGATAGGGATAGCTGGCACTTATAATTAAAAAAATACAAGTGTGTATGTATATAAAAAATGAATCTCAACTGTTATCTTAATCCTTCTGTTCATATGCAGCTACTATATTCAGCAATCATATTCCAGCATCTTTTCTGCCCCTCCCCCCCATTATTCACTTAACAAAACACTGGTATTATAGGTACACTGGCATTATTATCTGATATTTTACCAGCCATTCAAGTCTCAAAATAATGAAACCCTTCTCTGGATCAGTTTCTTTTGTAAACACCTGACTCTTCCAGATCATTAACCATGCAGATAAACTGTTCAAGAGGACAGCACTCACAGGTTGATCAAGCAGGTCATTATAGTCTTAGGAATGGTTGCTGTGTTGATTGCCAAACTGCACCACATTTCATCTCACTGATTGGGTGATACTGATTTACGTAGACATGGATCTAAACTCCATGTAGGAAAAAAAGGTTGGGTGCTTGCTAGACCCAAACCACAGAAAATCCTGTGTCACCCAAAACTTTATTTCAAGCTTGTAAAATGAATTCTAGATTTGCAAGAAGGCCTAAGAGAACAGTTGCCCTGGAGAAGGGGAGAAAGTTGCATCTTCCCCAGACACAGCTCTTGGCACTTAATCACAGGAAAAACAATTACACCTAACATGAGGGCTAGGTGTGGCAAACACCACAACAGAACTACCTCTGAAGCAGAGGTTCTCAACAAGCAACCCACTTGCAGCCCAATCAGCACACAGCTGCTGCCCATGTGACATCTTCAGGACCATTCAGGTAGTATTGGATACAGCCCACATAACACCTCATGGGCTGCATAACAATAAGAAATAGGTTGAGAACCACTGCTCTGAAGGATGATACTATATTCATTTCCCCATCTCACCACTTTTATCTAAAATGGTTAAAGGGATGCTGTCAGATAGTTGAAGCCAAACATTAAGTTTTATAAAGACAAAGATTTAAATAATAAACTGTCAGATTTTAAATCCCTTACTAACAGCCCGGACAATGAAAATAGACTAGCACTTCACTTGTGTATAATCAGTCTAAATAGCATAACATTATTATCTGGGTTGCAAGTACTGCAGAAGAATGGTTAAAGCTAAATAAACTTTTCAGAAGATAATAGAAATTTGATATATTTAAAGGAACACTGTTAGGTATTTCAGCAAAGATTTATGCTTGGTTGACTTTAATAGCCAAGATTCACTGATTCCAGTAAAACTAGCATTTCTACAAAGGAGTTCTAACAGTCTTTGAAACAAAGTCAGAAACTTTGCGTTACTTATATATTAACACTAGCTATCATCAAAAGTTTGAAACTTTATAACTATGCTGTTTGAGTTATGACTTCACAAGAAGACTACAAAAGCAAATGTGTAAACTTCTCAGAGCACAAACAATTTGGCTGATTTCTTTCAAGATTAAAAATATTTCAGAAGTGTATTTAAGTTCCATGGGATTAGACAGATTTAAGAATAGTCTTCAGTATTCTGAATAAGAGTGATGAGAACTTTGGAAAAGTCTGTCCAAAAATGCCAGAATTTATAACAATGAGTAGGACCAAAAGGAAAAAGCTCAAACATTAGAAAATGTCATCTGAAATACATTCAACATCTTCGGTTATGTCTATACTAGAGAGTTTACAGCGGCACAGCTGTTCCAATGCAGCTGCGCTCCTGTAAGATCTCTCATACAGCCACTCTATGCCAAGGGGAGAGAGCTCTCCTATCAACATAATTAAACCACCCCATCAAGCGGCAGTAGCTACATCAGCAGAAGCAGCGCACACCACCACTTATGCCAGCATAATTTATGTCACTCGGGGCGGGGGTGGTGTTTTTTTCACACCCAAGTGACATAAATTGCCGGCATAAGTGGTTGGCTAGACATAGCCATAGTGTCTCTCTTAAACCAAGCAGGATAGTGAAGTTGTATTTTACAGTATTTTCAAAAGGTCTTTATACTTAAAGCTTCGAGACAAGTCCTACTGTCATTCAGTAGAAACTCCTATTAAAGTCAATGGGAGATTTGCCTAAGTAAGGAAAGCTCAATCTGAACTAGTCACAAACTCTTGAACTGGAACTTTTGCGTAAATTTAGACAGGTCTACTACTTATTACATAGATTAGGCATGCATTTGTTTCAAGGGACTTTTCAAACAAAACACATTATGGTATCAAATTATGTAAATTTCTTTCTAGAACTATTTAAGTTAAGTAACCAAAAATGTGCTTCCCAGTGTTGTCAAGACAGATTCAGCGAGCTAGAGTAATCAAGTCACAACCAATTATGGGGCTATAAAGAACTGGAAAACTTGAAAGTTGAGCTTTTATGTCAAGACATCAATGAACACAAAACATCACATCACCGGCACTAATCTAGTAAACCTGAATACCAGGAACCATTATTTCAGTTACCTCTATGTATTCTCTCTGTCCTCGGTAATACTGATTTAAAAAAACATGGTAAGTAAGATGCCTAAAGGCAGATAGGATGAGCATAAGAGTTTATAACTAGAATGCTATGCAGCTGAGCTGGGAGGGAGGGGGGGGGGGGGGGGAGGCACCTGGCCACTTTTTGACTTGGCCAAACCTGAGGGCACTTTGAGCCCACACTCCACGTTGCAACACCACTCAGGACACTCCTCTGTGATGACCAAGGGGCAGTTGAACCAAATCTGAGTGAATGGCATCCCCACCTGGAACACAGGGTTGTGGCAGCACTCAGGTTTGCACCAGGGTCACAATGCCATCTACTCAAATTTGGCCCAGTCGCCCCTCCATCATGATGGAAGGGCAACTGGGTCAGACCTGAGTGGTTCTGCAACCTCACATGCCAGACTGCAGCATCACTTGTTCAAATTTGGAGAGGATGCATGTAGGGGCTCATGGGCAGGAAGACCAGGCTGCTAGGGGGTGGGGTGCCTGAGCAAAGAAGAGAAAGGTCAGGCAGAGGAGCAAATTCTATTGGCCCCCACTTCAAACAGCGCTACCTGGCCTTGACTGGAACAAGTCCAGACAGACTAAAGGTCTCTAGTGGGCTTCTCTTGAAATCAGAAGTGAAGTGTTGCACTCCCACACTTCCTGCCATGTGGTAAAATGGGCAGGAGTGGGGGAGAGAGAGATACATTTAAGGGCTTCTGAAAAGCCACCCCCAAAACCTAGAAGGTTCTTTAAGAGTCATTCCTCTGGTGCGCTGAATTGCGTTACCTGGAGCTCAAGGGTGTGGATGTGACCTCCCACCAGGGTGCCCGGCATTCACACACCACACGGGCTCTGGGGTCCTAGAACCACCCCTAAGTCCCTCCCCCGCAGAATTCACCCTGCGCCTTGGCACCAGCGGGCCCCTCTAAGGGTGCGGGCCCGTCCCTCCTCAGTGCCTCCTCCCGGCATCCCGCCGGGGCCCGGGCCCGGGCCCTGCCTGCGCTCACGGGCTTCCTCCCCGGCCCCGAGCGGGGCGGATTCTACCCGAGGCCCGCTCCTGCCAGCCCCGGCGCGCTGGGGGCGGGTGTAGGGGCCTCTTCCTCCCGCGACGGGGAGGGGGCCAGCGAGCCCGGATCTCGGGGAGGGCGGCCGGGCGGGTCCCCCAAGACCGGCTCTGGAGAGGGGCCCGAGCCCCCAGCGGCTGAACGCGCGTCACTCACCAGCGCAGCCGCCGCCGCGGCTCCTCCTCCTCGCCTCCCCCTCGCGGGGGAGCAGCTCGGACATGGGGGGCCGAGGCCGGGTCTCCTCCGCCGCCTGCCCCGCTCCCCGCCCTGCGCGCCACTGAGAGAAAATGTCACCGGAGGCCGCTCGGCTCCGCTCGCGGCGTCACTTCCGGCGGCCGGGACCGGGCTGCCGCTGACCGCCGAGCGGCGCACAGAGCGGCCCCGCCGCTGGCCCCTGCAGCGCCACCTGGCGGCCCCTGCGGCGCGTCGCCCCTGCCGCCCCCAACCTGCTCCCCGGAGACTGGGGAGGGGGAACCGGCCGAGCCCCTCCCCCAGCCCCCCATAGGAATGGGGGAGCAGCCAGAACCCTTCCTTCCGGCCCCCAGCAGGGCCGCCTGGGGAAAGGAACCAGGGAGACCCCTGATCCCTCCTCCCCTAGATCCCTCCCTCCTCCTCTGGGGAGTCAGGAGGGGGAATAATCCAGAGCCTCCCAACTAGGGTCCCGTCCAGAGGGACATGGGACCCAGAGCCTGTTCCCAGCCCCCCTTCTCTCCACACTCGAGCCCAATGGGTGAGACCCAGAGCTTCACCTGTCAGCTCCCTCTCCCTGTGGGGCCACATGGGAATGGCTTGAGAGCAGTGCTTGTGGTATCACCCTCTGGAAGCAGCAAAGAATCCTGTGGCACCTTATAGATGCATCCGAAGAAGTGGGTATTCACCCACGAAAGCTCATGCTGCAAAACGTCTGTTAGTCTATAAGATGCCACAGGATTCTTTGCTGCTTCTACAGAACCAGATTAACATGGCTACCCCTCTGATACTTGACCCTCTGGAAGGGCAGGGCAGTGCTGGCAATCCCATGATGGATGGCCGCCCTGTCTGAAACAGAAGAGGTTTGGACACAAACAAGTTAACACCGCAGTCCCATCCTCACAGTCATGTCCGGGGCTGGATTTGGGGTGCCAGGCTTGGGAAGCACCAGACAACAAGTGTGAAAAATCGGGACGGGGGTGGAGGGGGGGGTAGTAGGCGCCTATAGAAGAAAATGCCCCAAATATTGGGACTGTCCCTATAAAATAGGGATATCTGGTTACCCTACTCGGGTTGCTGTTTTTGTTGTTAGCGACAAAAGGAAAAATAGAATGTTTGAAGTAAAATGTTTCAGGTGTTCTGTGCGCAAATTCATTTTTCACTCACCTCGTAGAATGTTCTGGACCTTTGTAGACCCTCGTGCAACCTTCCAGATTTTTTGAGAACTACATTTTCTTTGAACCTCCTCGAATGTTGTCAGCCATGCCCTCATGGGTATAGAAGGGGTAGTGCGTTGCTAGTCAGTAAGATACAGAGTGAAGTGAGAGCCCAGCTGCAATATTGTGTAATTGTGAAAGTGTACTTGTGTTTTAAGACTTGAAGAGTGTAAATAGTGACTAGTAAAGGACTATTTAACGAGACACCAGAGATATCTATTGAACCCCTATCTATGCAACAATATAAAAGAAATACTGTTACTTCTTTTGCCATACTTAACACATAATGTTCAATGACTTTCTAAGACTGCAGAACATAGACTTTTGCTCTCGGTAATACTGTCTGTTCTTCCCCATAGAAAATAAAATATGCCCCCAAAGAAGCTTTCAGGAGCTCAGTATAGGAAGCAAAAAGTTCAATTGCAATCTCGTTTGAAGCAAGAGGCAAATTTGATGGGAAAATATCTGAAACAGACCACCACAAACCAGGATTTAGGCAATAGTGATTGTCCCAGTGCAGAAGAAATTGAGGAGCAAAGTGTAAATGATGGAAGTCCTATTACTAAGGAATTAGCAGATTTACCTGATAAGGAATGGAAATGTGAGGAAAGTGATGAAGAATCGTCCAGATTTCCTGGCGGTGTAAAGGAGAGTGATGATAAAGAAAAATCTGGTTTACATGAAAAGGAGAGAAACAATAGAAAAGAATCAGCCTCGCATGATGACAGAAACAGCAGTTAGAAAAATTGCACCCCACAAATCAATACATCATTTTCTGCTTTATTGCCAGCGATCCTAAACTCTACTGATACTGATCATAAAATTTTGAATGGACCAGGCTAATTCGAAGATATGTTTCCAATAAATGAAAAGTGACACTTCTCAAAGTCACACTGCAAAAGAGTACTCAAGAATGTTAAGAAACTGAATTGGCATTGGCTAGTTTACTAAAAATCAACTGCCAATGTGTTCTGTTTTTATTGCAAAATATTTGACAAGAAGTAAAATTTCCACTGCTTGCATCCGAAGAAGTGGGTATTCACCCACGAAAGCTCATGCTGCAAAACATCTGTTAGTCTATAAGGTGCCACAGGATTCTTTGCTGCTTCTACAGAACCAGACTAACACGGCTACCCCTCTGATAAATCATTGCTTGTGCTTTTGGGGTACAATTGCTGGCATAACTTAGCTGATGCTTTGAAGCAACATGAAAAGGCATCTGGCCATTTTATGGCCTACTCCAAATATATGGAGGTCCAGTCCAGGCTCAAACTGAATAAATGCACAGATGCAGAAAACCAGCACATTATTAATGTAGAAATCCAGCACTGAAGGAACGTGCTCAAACCTCTGATCTCAATTACCCTCTTCCCTGCAAAGAATAATTTGCCTTTCTGGTGTTCGGATAAGTTGTTCACTGAACATAATGGTAATTTCCTTGGTTTGGTAGCGCTCCTTGGGAAATATGACAATATCATGCATGAGCACTTACATTGAGTAGTTTGTAAAGAAGCCATGAACCATTACTACAGCAAAACAATTTGTAAGCAGGGTCTGAATGAGTTCTTCCTTGACAGCTAGTTGGAGAGGGGGAGAGACTTCAGGAGCAAACTGTATTTACATTAACACATCTACCCTGCATAGGAGTCCAGCAGACAGGAGCTATGTAGCTCCAAGTGATCAACTTTGGCTGGTGTTGGGTAAAAAAATCACTTTAGTACTGAATGCAGGGGTAGTGAAATGAGATAAAACTAGCTAGAGACATAAAGGGAACAAGAAAACATTCTACAAATACATTAGAAGCAAGAGGAAGACTGAGGACAGTGTAGGCCCGTTGCTTAATGAGGTGGGGGGGAAACAATAACAGCAAATGTGGAAATCGCAGAGGTACTTAATGACTTGTAGAAGCAGCAAAGAATCCTGTGGCACCTTATAGACTAACAGATGTTTTGCAGCATGAGCTTTCGTGGGTAGTTTTCACCAAGAAGGTTGCTTGGTGATTGGACATCTAACATACTGAATGCCAGTGAAAATGAGGTAGGATCAGAGGCTAAAACAGGGAAAGAACAAGTTAAAAATTACTTAGACAAGTTAGATGTCTTCAAGTCACCAGGGCCTGATTAAATGCATCCTAGAATACTCAAGGAGCTGACTGAGGAGATATCTGAGACATTAGTGATTATCTTTGAAAAGTCATGGAAGACAGGAGAGATTTCAGAGGACTGGAAAAGGGCAAATATAGTGTCAATCTATAAAAAAGAAAATAAGGACAACCCGGGGAATTACAGACCAGTCATCTTAACTTCTGTACCTGGAAAGATAATGGAGCAAATAATTAAGCAATCAATTTGCAAACATCTAAAAGATAATAAGGTGATAAGTAACAGTCAGCATGGATTTGTCAAGAACAAATCATGTCAAACCAACCTGATAGCTTTCTTTGACAGAGTAACAAGCCTTATGGATGGGGGGAAGTGGTAGATGTGGTATATCTCAACTTTAATAAAGCTTTTGATACCGTCTCACATGACCTTCTCTTAAGCAAACTAGAGAAATGCAACCTAGATGGAGCTACTATAAGGTGGGCGCATAACTGGTTGGAAAACCATTCCCAGAGAGTAGTTATCAGTGGTTCACAGTCATGATGGAAGGGCATATCAAGTGGGATCCCTCAGGGATCAGTTCTGGGTTCGGTTCTGTTCAATAACTTCATCAGTGATTTAGATAACAGCATAGAGAGCACACTTTCATTAAAAGTTTCTTTTTTACACTCAGACTCTGTGCTGGCGAGTGGGAAAGTATTGCCTCTGAGAGGCGCCCAGGGGTGGTGTGTAATTTTCCCAGGTTACTGGGTGGGGACTTGAGCTGGTTCTGTGTTGTATTGTAGAAAAGGAACCCCTAGATATTGAACTGGTTGCTGCCAGCTCCACCTGGCAGAAGGGTTACAAATTCAAAATGAATTGATTGACCTTATGGCAAGGAAGGCTCTTGATAACATATTGATGCAACTTGGAAAAGCGAAGTACTATGCCATAATAATGGACTGCACTCCTGACATTAGTCACAGGGAAAAGATGTAATTTACAGTAAGATTTGTTGATGACAAGCATGGCTGTATCCAAGTAAAGGAACACTTCATCTGTTTCCAGTCAGTGGATGACACTACTGGAAAAGGCCTAACAGAACTGTTCATGAACGTTTTGAATGAGAATAAAATAAAGCTTTAGGACTGCCGCTGCCAAGACTACAACAACAACGTGAATATGAAGGGAAGAAACAGTGATGTCCAGGCAAGAATCCTTATGCTGAATTCAAGAGCTTCCTTCATGCCTTGTGGTTGTCATTCCCTCAACCTGGTTGTGTCAGATGCAGTGTCTTCTTCTTTAGGTTGACTAACTCTCTTCAGAGTGCTGCCAGGGCTATATATCCTGTTTTCAGCATCAACTATCAGGTGGAAAATCCTCAAGGTCATGGACAATGCTACAAATCTGACTGTGAAGCCGCTAAGTGACACTTGCTGGGAGAGCCACATTGATAGTGTAAGGCCAGTGAGATACCAAGTTTCTGAGATATACGACACCCTCATGGAACTGGTGCAGTCAAGTAAAGCCAAGGCCAGAATCCAACACAGGGTGCAAAGCCTGGAAAACCAGATCACTGACTTCAAATTTCTGGTCTCAATTATGGGCTGGCACAATATCCTGTTCCAAGTAAAGATTGTAAGCAAGGCATTACGAACTCAGTTGCTGGATATTGTGACCACTACTTCGAAAAAAAGCTGCCTTGATTTCGTTGTGGCCTACAGAGACAATGAATTTGAAGGTGTCATCACTGCTGCCAAAGAAATGGCGGAAAACTTTGGAGTTGAGCCTGTCTTCAAGGAAACTTGTATTCATCAGAAGAGATAGTTTGGTTATGAGGGCAGCGATGGGAAGTTTGGAAGAAAAATTAAAGAGGGAAGTTTTTTGCTCACTCATTTACACTGCTTTAGAGTCCATCGAAGAAAGGTTTGGACAAATGAAGCACCACAAAAGGACCTGGGGCGGTTGTATTACCTTAGTAACATTCTTGAACAATTGTACAGACCTTCACCAGACACTGACACATGGGGAATGTAATGTTCAGACGCAGGGCCATCCTTAGGCATACACAGCTGCCTAGGGCACTGTGACGATGTGGTTCTGGCGGGACCCAACTGAGAGTGCCAATTCAGGACCAATCGCTTAAAACGGGGCAGTCACAGCCCAAGGCTGGGGTTTTTCCACCTCTAAGGCAAACCAAACCAGCCAGACAAAGAGGACTTTGGTCTCACCCCATTGGCTAACCACAAGTCACACAAGCAATTCCCTTAGACACTCCAGTTTCCCAGTATCACCACCAGTGCCACTCGTCCTGGGGATGAATGGTTATGAAAACCAACACCCCAATAAAAGAAAAAGGTTCTCTCGATCCCAAAGAATCAAGCCCCAGACCCAGGTCAATATACAAATCAGATCTTACCCACAAATCACGCTGTTGCCAATCCTTTAGAATCTAAAATCTAAAGGTTTATTCATCAAAGGAAAAAGATAGAGATGAGAGCTAGAATTGGTTAAATGGAATCAATTACATACAGTAATGGCAAAGTTCTTAGTTCAGGCTTGTAGCAGTGATGGAATAAATTGCAGGTTCAAATCAAGTTTCTGGAGCACATCCCCAGCTGGGATGGGTCATTCAGTCCTTTGTGTAGAGCTTCCATTTGTAGCAAAGTCCCTCCAGAGGTAAGAAGCAGGATTGAAGACCAGATGGAGATGAGGCATCAGCCTTTTATAGGCTTTTCCAGGTGTAAGAACAGCTGTTTGTTCATACTGTGGAAAATTACAGCAAAATGGAGTCTGGAGTCACATGGGCAAGTCCCTGCATACTTTGCTGAGTTACAAGGCGTATCTGCCTTCTCTCAATAGGTCAATTGTATAGCTGATGGTCTTTAATGGGCCATCAAGCAGGCTAGGCAGAGCTAACACCAACTTGTCTGGGATGTCACCCAGAAGCACAGCATAAGTTTGAAGTACAGACAGTATAGAGCCAATATTCATAACTTTAACTAAAAAATGACACATGCATATAGACAGCATAATCATAACCAGCACCCCATAACCTGGTCTTAGACACCTTATATGACCCCCTTTACATAAGATTTGGTGCCATTACAGGACCTTGGTTGCAACCCATGTTCTATATGGTCCCAGATTATATCAATAACGTCACAGGCACCATGAAATTTGGGGCACCAAATTGCCCCAAATTTCATGGTACCCTAGGCAGCTGCGTGCTGCATACGTGGCAGCACCAGCCCCGGCGACCAGCCCTATCCCTCGGCCGGCCCCCCTGTAAGGACAGGGCCGTTCCTAGGGGGTGTGGGGCCCTGAAAAACTCCCTCCGCCCTGCCTTTTACTCTTCCCCCAGTTCTGCCCCCAACCCACCCCCATTCCACCTGTTCCCTCAGAGACCCCGCCCTCACCGGCAGCGGTGGCAAGCAGAGCAACCCAGCCCCAGCCTGCTCTACTCCGCCAGCTCCCAGCCACGGCGCTCTGCTTCATGCCACCAGTGAGTGCGGGGAAAGGATTGCCCCCCACACTCACTGGTGGTGGGAAGCAGAGAGACACGGTCCCAAACCCACTCCGCTTCCCTTGCCCCGGCCCCAGCCATGTCGCTCGGGTTGGGGAAAGGATCGCCCCCCTGCACTCACCGGCGGTGTGAAGCAGAGCGCCACAGCTGGGAGCTGGTGGAATAGAGTGGGCTGGAGCCGGGCTGCGCCGCTTCCCGCCGCTGCCAGTGACTGGGGGAATCCATTCCCCCAAGCCCCCTCCCCCGGGCGACACAGCTGGGGCCAGGGTGAGGGAAGCAGAATGGGCTGCTCCCGGCCCCTCACCACTCCCCCGGGCCACTCTGGGCCTGTGGGACCCCCAAAAGTGGCCTCCCACAGCTCCTGCCTCCCAGAACCTGGGGAGGGGGAGGCCTAGGGCCCCCACACAGCCCCCCTGTGCGGCGTAGGATACCCAAATGGCTAGGGACAGCCCTGTTCAGACATCAATGATAAAGATCTCTATGTTGAATCGAAGAACATCCATCACATTTTGCAACACGGGAAGCACTCTCCACCCCAAGTTCTCCAATTCATTCATAATGCAGAGCTGAAGGACACTTTTCCAAATGTGTGGATAGCTTTGAGGATTCTGCTCACGCTGCCAGTCACAGTCGTAAGTGGTGAGCACAGCTTTTCGAAGCTCTGGCTCATTAAAACCAGGGGCGGCTCCAGGCACCAGCACGCCAAGCGCGTGCTTAGGGCGGCAAGCCACTGGGGGCGCTCTGCCAGTCGCTGCAAGAGTGGCAGGCAGGCTGCCTTCGGCGGCTTGCCTGCAGAGGGTCTGCTGATCCCGTGGCTTCAGGACCAGCGGACCCTCCGCAGGCATGCCGCCGAAGGCAGCCTGCCTGCCATGCTTGGGGCAGCAAAATGCCTAGAGCCGCCCCTGATTAAAACATATATTCGATCGACAGTAGCTGATGAGAGACTGACATTGCTTGCTATTTTATCACTTGAAAATGCCATTGGCCAGTCTTTGGATTTCTCTCTGATGCTGTGCTTCAGTTCGCAAGGACAAAGGTGACAAAAAGCGACCTTTTGAACTACAGGACTTGGGTCAACATTCCAAGGTTGTCACCTACTGTAACGCGATTTAATACCAACCTACCCAGTGTTGAGGCACAGTTCCATTTCTTGATGTTAGTACATTTCAGTTATTCTTAAAATTAAAAAGTTTCTATAACCTTAGAGGAAACTAATTTTTGTATTTGCTTATATATGGCATGAATAAATACAGATTTACAGATCCTAGCGTTCAAATGTATCACATGGTGAGGATAACTCATGCATGCAAATCGTGCATCAAAATCATGAAATGGGCTACAAATGCAATTAAAAAAAGAAGATATTCGAAAGTTTAGCAAATGGAGAGAGGGCACGGCAGAAGCTCCTCATCCAGGGCTGGCCCTAGTGATGCCTATAAAACAATCAGGCATTAGCAATGGCCTAAGCCCCCTAGAGAAGGCTTGGAAGGATTAGATTTTTATGAGTGTCGGTAAATGTCTATTTCATGGCACACGCACAAACCCACAAAATATATTTCCAGTGATAATAAATGAAATTTACAGATAGGCAACATAAAAAAAATGCAGCTGGGGAACTTTGATTCAAAATCCAGTGATTTAGAGAGTGAATTAGGCTTGTTTACAATGGATTAGCAAATGAATAGGAACAACAGGTATGATTTGGATATTTACTGTGTATATTTTAGCATGTGACACTGACAGTTTGTGTTTAATGGTTTATGAAACTTTTTGATTCTCAACATCTACTGTCAATAAGTAGTGGTCTGACCCTCCCCCATAATTCATACAACTGTGAAAATTTGTATCTGTAAAAATAAATGCTTAAAAATAATAAATATCAACCATCAAAAGTTATTAAAAAAAAATCAAATTCTGCTAATCCTAAAGCTAAGTGGCTTTTTATAACCAAACCTAATTCAAGTGTCTGTATTATAGGAAGTGCTTGCAGCTCAGCCTATTTATTAAGATTGCCCACTTCCCATGATATGACCCTGTTTCATTGTTTATATAACTTTGCCAAACTTTAACCATTTAGGCTGAAATTTCCCATGCTGGGTGTCTGCCTCATGATGAATTGTTTTGGAAAGTTTAAGCCAAAATGGTTCCACCGTTTCTGAGAATGAGATTAGGGAAAGCCCATGTTAGAAGTTTCTTAGTCTTTTTGTTGGTGAGCTCTAATGGTCCCATGCTTTGGAGCAATGACCTGAAATTTGGCTGGGGAGTTGTCTGCATCTCAGCAATGTGCTTTTTGCAGTTCTTATGAAAATCCACCCAGATTTGGCGAAGTTATAAACCATTGGCGAAGTTATAAACCATTGAAGAATTGCAGTTTGCATATGCTCAGTAAAGACTTCTCAGAGCTTCACAGCTAAAAGACTCTAACTCTCTCCGCACCACGCATGCTCGAGCCCTTCCCAGGGCATTATTTTCCCAGTTTACTCATAGTCTTAAATGCACAATTAAAAATCCATCTAAATTATCAAGTCACTGTGCTATTTCTCTCACAATAGACCACACTCAAATTAGGCCACAACCTCTTTCATACCCACAACCTAGATCAGGGGTGGGCAAACTTTTTGGCCCGAGGGCCACATTGGGGTTGTGCAACTGTATGGAGGGCCAGGTAGGGAAGGCTGTGCCTCCCTAAACAGCCAGGCCCCTGCCCCCTGACTGCCCCCTTCAAAACCTCCAACCCATCCAACCCCCCCCCCCCGCTCCTTGTCCCCTGACCGCCCCCTCCTGGGACTCCCCACCCCTAACTGCCCACTGGGATCCCACCCCCATATCCACCCCCCCGCTTCCTGTCCCCTGACTGCCCTCCTGACCCCTATCCACATCCCCGCCCCCCAACAGGCCCCCCGGGACTCCCACACCCAACCCTCCCTGTCCCCCATCCCCTGACCGCCCCCCAGAATCTCTGCCCCACCCCCTCCTCCCTGACTGCCCCCCAGGACTCCACCGCTCCCCGCCCCCTTACCAGGAGCAGGAGCCAGCTGCACTCCCCATGCTGCCTAGCAGGAGCGGTGGGCCAGAGCGCGGCCCAGCTGCGGCGTATGGGGAACAGCAGGGGAGGAGCCGGGGAATAGGCTCCCTGGCTGGGAGCTCAGGGGCTGGGCAGGATGGTCCCACGGGCCAGATGTGGCCCACTGGCTGTAGTTTGCCCACATCTGACCTAGATAGACTTTCTAAGGACATGGCCACACTTGCAAGTTAGAGCGCATTAAAGCAGCCCAGTGCGCTCTAACTCACAACGCGTCCACACCGGCAAGGCACGTAGAGCGCTCCTAGTACTCCGCCTCAGCGAGTGGAATAACATTTGATGCACCCCTGCTGGAACGCCACAGCACCAGTGTGGATGCCCTGGTCTGTTAATGCGCTCTGATCAGCCTCCAGAAGTATCCCACAATGCCTGTTCTAGCCACGCTGGTCATCAGTTTGAACTCTACTGCCCTGCCCTCAGGTGACCAACTGTAAGACTCACCCTTTACATTCTCTGGGAATTTTGAAAATCCCCTTCCTGTTTGCTCAGCCAGGTGTGGAGCGCTCTCAGCAAATCTTTCCAGGTGACCATGCCTCCACGCGCCAGGTGATCCCCAATATGGAGCAATGGACCTCATCAGTGTTTGGGCAGAGGAAGCTGTCCAGTCCCAGCTGCGCTCCAGCCATAGGAATTACGATACTTTCGGGCAGATATCAAGGGACATGATGGAAAGGGACCATGACAGGGACGCACTGCAGTGCAGGGTTAAAGTGAAGGAGCTGTGGAACGCCTAACACAAAGCCCGTGAGGCAAACTGCCACTCCGGTGCTGCCCCCAACACCTGCCATTTCTACAAAGAGCTGGATGCGATACTTGGGGGCTACCCCACCTCCACTCCGAGTATCACCATGGACACTTCAGAGCCCAGTTCAACAAGGCAGGAGGAGGAGGAGGAGCAAAGCGGGAGCGAGGGTGCTGAGGAGGAGAAATACACTCCGGAATCCCTAGATGCATGCAGCCAGCAGCTGTTCTCAAGCCAGGAGGAAGGTAGCCAGTCACGGCGGCTGGTGCTTGGCGAAGGACAAACACCGGAGGAGGTTCCCAGTAAGCAGCTTTTATTTTGGGAAGGAAGTTATTCGGTGTGGGCTGTTAGGGCGAGGAGGATTAGGGCTGTATGCATGCCTAGATGCAGAATAGGGCATTGATATGCTCTCTCACATCGCGGTAATCGGCCTCGGTAATCTCTTCAAAGGTCTCAGCCAGAACTTGGGCAATGCGCTTACTTAGGTTTATTGGGAGAGGCACTGTGGTCCTTTTCCCAGTCAGGCTATCTCACATCTGGAGTATTTTCAGCTGTGTGACTTTCATAATGTACAATACCAATGATGAAGGATCTCCTACTATTTTGTAAAGCAACATGTACATTTACAACACTATGTAACTGAAGAACTGAGAACTCGTTAAAAATAAGTGTCAAGGTCTAACATTTGATTTTCACCGTACTTACTGAAAGCTGAACTGTGCTGTGACAACGGGCAGCTGATTCATGTGACTGCAGCAGATGGCTCAGTTCTGGCACAGAGCTAGCACACAGCTGTTTGATTCCCCCCACCCCCGAGACATTTCCTAGCAGTACCAAGTAGGATAGCAATCCAGCTATCTTTGGACGGTAGCACTGAAGTCAAACTCCAGCCCCTGCTGCTGCTGTCAGCCAATACCAATGTATGTAGTGTGGATGCTGCAAAGCCAGATGTGGAAAAATGAAAGGTTGCAGTGTACTGTACTAAAATCAAGGGCTTAACTTAGCGCTGAACTGAATAAAGCCTCACTCAAGTATTATTCCCAGCTAGTCCACTGCCGCACTGTATCCAGCAGATTGATGTTCCTGAAGCCTCTGGGTCCTATTAGCTGAACCGAGAAAGAAGTGAGACCATCTACAAGGGTAAATAGCCCTACTCCTGGCTTATTTAACATTACCATTTAACAGCCAAACCACAACAGTCCTCTCCTCTGGGAAGGTGAGATGGTCCAGAAAACTCCCATGAGATTCAGCTCACAGAGCTTTCTCTAAATCATCCCCTTGGGGAAAGATTTAGGGAAAACCACAAAGGAGGCTGAGAGTATAGAACACCAGCCCTGTAGTTCTGCTGCTCCTGATCACACACATAATCAAGAGCACCATGGCCCTAGATCCCATGCTGGTATTGCATCAAGAGGCAGGTAGGCACAAGCAGGAACAAGGTCATGGAGAAAGTAGATCCTCCTATAGATCCAGCAAAGCCCAATCCCTGCTGTGAATTGAATGAGGGAGTGCAGCTGAAGGAGAGGACAGTAATTGGCATGCAGTGGTGACTAATGTAGGCAATGAACTCTTCTCCCCTTATTTGCCTGCTCATTCAGCCGTTGCTTGTATTTCCACATTCTCCAGGCTCAATACACCCAAAGCCTAGGTGCTCCCAGAACTAGAAGAGTCAATTAGGCACCTATATCTTTTTTCTATCACTTTCCTCCTCATAGCTGAACTACAGCAAGTTCTCTGGAGTTTCTTCCATTGATTTAGTATTAATCATAATGTACTAAAAAGAACAAGGAAGACAGCAAAGCCTTAACCCAGTGCAAACCTCACAGTTGAGGATATAGTCTAATTTGATTAGACTCCAGGGCAAGTAGAGACCCTCCTGGGGTCAATATTAGGAGATTTCAGCTCTAGGTCACTGATTCAAATCCAACCCAGGTGAGCAGTGAAAGCTGTTGCCAGCCAAAGGCTGTTCAGTGATCGATATGAAATGAGGAACTGAGCTCAGGGTGATGGCAGGCAGCCATCCATCCCACCAAAAAAAGGCATCCTGCTTGTTGGCTGGCTCCAGGGCTTGAATAGGCTATAGTGTGCTACGGCCTTACTACTCTCAGTGCCTTCCCAGTCAGTCACTTCAATTTCTGTCTGCAGCAGGCACCTGTTATGTTAAAGTGGGGAAAGTAATTAAGCTTTGTCTTAACAGCTAGAACTCTACATTCATTTTAAAAAAGGATTTGAAGAGAAGAGAAAAGTGATTGATGTTGGGTGAGGAGACTCATCTCACAAGACGCAATAACAAATGCTGTCTAGTTCCCCTTGACTCACCCAATAGAGGACTCTTCTAAGGTAGAGATCCAGAACCTGGCAGGGGAGAAGAAGAGACCAAGACTAACCAGAGAGCTTTCTGTCAAGCCCCAACTCCTTCCTCCCTCCCTTTTCCCCCAGTTGATTTAATTTAGTAAAACAGAAGATACCTAGTACAGAAATTTAACCAAACATGAAACTGCTTGTTTGCTGATTAGGTCACCATCTGGAGGTCATTTACCAGTTTTAGCTCATATTTATAAAAGTGGAAAGAGAAAGAAGCCTTGTTTTTATTATTCAGTCTTACAGAAAACAGAAATATACATATTTTTTACAAAACCAAAGCTATGAGAAACCATCAAAATCTGTGTGCTTGGAAGAAAGATGGCAAGTGTGCAGGCCCCAACAGTGAGGAATACACCACCATGTTTAGGAGTGCAAAAAGTCTGCCTTAAAAAAGAAGTCCTTTTCCCACACAGCTGACGTCAGGTAAATCGACGTTTGCTGGGCTCTGGTACTGACAGTGCCATCATGTCCACTTTACTGGAGAACTCAGCCTCAAGAGCATTCTAGAGGGAGAAAGAAACAAGAGAAATCAGTGGCAATGCAAATAACTTTTACATCACTGTTAGACAAATATGTCTCTAATGATCAACCCCACTGGACATCATTTGTATGCATTAACCCAAATAACTGAAGGAGCATTATTGGTGTGGGATGTTTACCAGTACTCAGTACAATGCATGGTTAGTTGAAAATATAATAGGTGACTCAGCATTTAGCAGCACATGAACAGAGAAAAATGAGTCATCATAAAAAGCCAAAAATTAGCATTACTAATCCGAATGATGAACCAAAAAGATATACAGTATTCTTTAATATTATGACAATGTTACATTGTTCCCAGGACAATCTCCAAATATCAAACCCTAATAAAGCATCCACTGTTATACTTATAGTCCACAAACAAACAAGTCTGGCTTGTAACATCTAGAGAGCTTATTGCCAGTGGCTAAAAGGCTAAATCACAGTAATTATTTCCAAACTGACACCATTGGTTCATGTTGTGTGATCCTCATGGTCCTTGGAATGCAACATTTTTAGAACCAAGCAGCTGGTGAATAGAGAGTCCATGACACAATCTCTTACAATGTGATGCACAGAACAGGAATATTGAAGAACCTTGTACTCTTGTTTTACTGAGATTAACATACAAATTCCACACATATACACAAAAACAGCAAAATGCTAGTCACATGTAGTGGGCTTTCCATCATGCTTGGAAGGGTTATAATAGACGCAGATAGGCTGCCAAAGCATATTACTAAGATGAAAAAACTCTCACCTGAAAAAGCCCTATCAGTGGTGAAGTGGGATCAAATTCATGAAATAAGTGCCTCACCATTGATCCTACTGGTACAGTCCAAAGAGATGGATGGTCTCATAATTGTGATCCTGACTGTTTAGGACCTTAATGATTATCAACATCTTCAATCAATTTCAATAGAAGCAAATAGGAAGCTAGTGCAAAAACTTAAGCACAGGTTTTATGTACACACTGGTCCATGACACTCAGGAGAAGGGCGGCTGCAGTCCTATGTGGACTTCAAAGGCAACCCTATATACAGCACTTAACAGCAATCAAGCCTGCAGAAGACAAAATGCATGGATGACCTTTGTGCAGTCTATTTTAGAGAGAAATGGCCATACTCCTGCCCAACTGCTGATTAAAAAATGCATTACAGGCCACAACTACCGTCTGAGAATCCAGCAGCAGTGATGTATCCAAAAGGGCCTAGAGATTGCAAAGCGTTTTAGCAAAAAACATCCTTGAAAGGTGGTACAAACACTTCCGCACAGTTCTTCAGAGCTATTTAGGTGATTAACTTCCACTCATTGCAGTGAGACTAAGGCATCTAAATAACTCTGAAAAGCTGGGCCATCCTTCAACATGTTCCTCCCTATCAACAAGAATCACTTCCATCTAATCTGAGCCACATTTTTACCCAGATCTTTATCTCTGGAGAGCATCAAGATTAGAATCTGAGGCAGATAAACCCGAACCTAATCATCATCAATGTTGGAGTTTTGGATTTTGGGGGGGGGGGGGAGAAAGGGAGAGAGCGCCAGGGTCCAATTAAATCTCTGTAAGCAACAAAAGCCCCTACCAGCTCCCGCTTTGCTTCTTCAATCTTCACTCGAGCAAGGGAAGGATTCTAAAAGAAAGAAAAATGGCATGTTAACCGCAAGTCGCAACAGTCCTACTTCAGCTTGAAACACAGGGCTTCTCCTCACCCAAACTATTTTAATAAAGGGTAGGAGAGGAGTGGGCAATAATCAAATGGTCTCCACGTGTTCCCCCAAGATGCAAAAAGTGCTGCAATTAAAGACACAGAACAACCCAAAATTTAATGGATTTTGAAAGAGCTTTTACAAAGCCTAATGTTAAAAGAAACATTTGCATGAAAAATTCACAAAGCTCTTTACCAAGATAGCCTGGCTTTAAGCATTCCCTGCAGTGTTTGCAGGCCAGATGCTGAATAGGACGGTGCCCACATGTCCACATAGCCTGCTTGTAGGAACACTCCTCTCCCGCTCAGCATCTCAGGCACTCAGCCAGTGGTGAGAGAAGCACAAAGGCTAAGGGGCAGGGCTGAGCCTTCCACATTCACTGAAAGCAAGATAGGGAAAATGGGAAGAATAAAAGCCAATTCTGGTGTCTCGAGTCCCTTGATAGAACCAAGCAAACTGCCTCTGGGGACTAGGATAGAGGGGGGTATGCAGAGGTCTTCCGGAGAGTATATCAACTCATCTAGATATTTGCCTAGTTTTACAAAAGGCTACATGAAAAGCTCTAGCAAAATCAGAACAAACTAATATTTCATATTGACAATGACTTGTTTATACTGCTCTATGTGTTATATCACTGTTTCACAACTAGGGGGGAGGAGGGGATTGCTATTTAGTTTATAATTACATGGTAAAAAGGAGAAAGGAAGCAATTTTTCAGTAATAGTGTGCTGGGACACTTTTGCATTTTTATGTCTGTTTTTTAAGCAAGTAGTTTTTAAGTGAGGTGAAACTTGGGGTATGCAAGACAAATCAGCCTCCTGAAAGGGGTCCAGTAGTCTGGAAAGGTTGGGAACCACTGATCTAAGGTGAGGGAGTCAGGCATGCAGCAAGGATTGTGTAGTAGGGGAACTCACTGCAAGGAGCGGGTTGGTGAAGACAAGAAGGATGGTCCAGTAGTTAGGGGCATTAGCTGAGGACCTGGGAGACCTGGATTCAGTTCCCTGTTCCAGCACAGCTCCCCATGTGACCTTGGGCAAGTCAATTAATGGCTCTGTGCCTCATTTCCCCATCTGAGATAGGGGATAATAGCACTTCCCTACCTCACAGGGTGCTGTGAGGATAAATACATTAAAGATTGAGAGGCATCCAGAGATTACAGTAATGGGGCCAGATAAATACGAGAGGTAGAACTGTGAATCTCGACAAATAGGTTCATTTAATAAATCACAATGCTACCCCCCCAATTGTGGCAGCATCTTCCCTATGTCCAAGAGGAAGAATCCCTCACTACTGATTTGAGAAAGGAACATGAATTTTGTGTTTCATCCACTTTTAGAGGAGCTCTGCAAGTGCTGCAGTTAGATTGTCCCCCAAACACCACATACAGGTGACCTGTCCACTTCATGCAAAGACAGGGTTTGGATACCTCTCACTTTGTGGATTAATAAACTACTGTTGGCTCTAATCTCTTCGAATAACTGTACAGTTGTTTACAGAGGTTCCCTTCACTGAACTCCAACTACTGCACAATGCTGTAACCGTTTATACTGCTACATAAATGATTAAACAGTAATGGTGGTATGTACCAGCAGATTCAAAGTTTGATGTATATACCTTTTAAAATGGTTGATAATCTTTGGAAAATAATTGTGCCACAGATTTTTGTTTTCCTCTCAACTTTTCCAGATAATTCACCTGATGCCTAGCTTATCCAACCAGTTTATTTGGGTTCAATTCCCATGCATTGTGGTAGGAGAGAGCAAAATCTACCTAGTGGAACTATTTAAACATCCTTCTATTTAAGCAAAATCCTTCGTCTAGACAATTCATTAAGGGACGTACACAGAGTTTGGAAACAGCATAACTGTGAGCCTGTCAACTCATTGCAACAGAATTTATTTACATTTTGATGTCTATATATATCTAAAATATTTCAGCTACAAAACATCCCCTGAAGTTAATTTGACAGTGAAATTAATGCCTAAGTTATAGCACCTAAAGAGAAGTAATTTCATATATATATATATATATATATATATATATATATATATATATATATATATATATATATATATATATATATATACACACACACATATATACACATATATATATATATATATATATATATATATATACACACACACACACACACACACACAGGATACCAGATGATAGTAGTAGTAGTAGTAGTAGAAGAAATAATTACAGGAGTTAAGTCCAAGTAGGACTCCAGTTTCTTCTTCAAAGGCACAGTCTGTTGCTTTAGTTCAGTCAGTTTCTGTGAAAAGAGCAATGCACCATGTTATATTTCTGCAATCTAATTTGGTATAAGTGATGCAAATCAGTAAAACAAAGCATTTACGAATTTCCAAATGGTTTATGCTGCATAGATTTTAAGGGAGCCCATCGTTGCCGTAATTCTGATTAAGGATCTATAACTCTTCCCAGGATTTAATATTCCAACAATTTTATTCAGTCAAATCCAGTTGAAGTTTTATACTGAAGTAAAAATACACATTTTTGCATTACCCTTATGAAAAAAATACGTCTTTTCATACAGTGTACCATTTGGTGGCTGTTCGCTGGTCTGTGGTGATCTCAATCTATGACCCAGTGGACAGGTGTCCACGTCACAGAAAAACACCTTCGCAATGGGCATTATCTGAGACCCTTGCTGGTGATCTCAGCACAGGCCAAGACTGAATAGATCACTAAGAATGAGTTACACACTAACACCTAGAGGCTGCCCTGTCAGAACAGGGCTGAGCCACATAGGTGGGACAGTGTGGGGAACCTTCCACCACCACTTTTGGTGCTGTAACCATTCAGTACACAAAGAGAAGAGTTAACTTGAGGATTACTAATCAAGCAACTTTCACCATCACTAAAGCCATTTAAAAATCCAAGATAAACCTATGATGCAGTAATTTACACCCCCTTCACCCCAAATATTTGTTCAGCACTCTGCAAAACAGATAAAAGAACACTGTCAAGTCAAACTTGCCCCCATATTTAGGCTCTATTAGATAACAAGTTTTAACAAAACCAAGACCTACATAGAAGTTTCTATGATTTTTTTAAATTTAAGATTTCAATGGGAACATTTTTCAACCAGCATTTTGCAATCCAAATACTGCCAAACAATGCTAGTTCATGACATCCACACAAAGTGAAACTGACTAGGCTATATTCATCATTCAAACTAACTAATAAGCAAGAAATAAAACAACACAAATGGCAAAAAGCACATTACACGTTTGGATTTCTCTCTGTTATAGTAACAGGGTGATATTAGTGTTGTGACAGCAGAAAGAACAGACTCAGACAGACGACATGTGCAGAAGCAAAGAGCTGGAGAATCCACAATTAGAAACACAGGAAACATGTTTTTTTAAAAATGAAAGTAATTGTGACAGTGTCTCTAACAAATTACACCATTATTATCTTACAGTATTCACAATTATATCCAAAAATGTTATGTTCACCTAAAACTGGAGGTGGCCTCAGGATGTAAAATTTGTATCAGAGGCATTTGGATGTGGATGTTAGTTTGGGCCTCTCTCTAACATACACATGTACTCAAATATCCATATGAATAAATGTTATTTCTTTAAAACTATCCAAACAAATGCTGATTCACATGCACCACTTCAGAAATGTCCCTCTTGTCACAACACACCCACCTCTGAGAGGCTCACTAATGACTGATGTGTCAAGGAAGGATCCATCCCTCTTGCAGAAAGCTGTTCCTACAAGAGAAAAAACAGTTTGTACAGCACACTCTGCTCCTCTACTGAACAGTGTACAATACATTATTCATAGCAAAACTTTAAACAGAAAATGCATAGAGATATTCTGATGCTTACTTGTATTTTAACATAAGCAGGGAAAAAGAAAAAAAAGTCAACTAGAGAAAGAATTTACTGCTGTTTTAAGTGTTAATCTCCAAGCAACTTTAACTGTGGAGTCAGTGGCTAATGAAACATGCATAAGAAGCTCCAAAGATGTCTCTAATAGTGAAACCATACATTTTGGGGCCCAATTTGACACGATCACGTATTCCTTCAATACTGGTAGAAGACGTTTATCACCAACCTCTGCAGCCTTTATCCTGAATTTGAAGTCCTCAGATTTATCCTTCAGGAACTTCATGTTCTGGGTTCGGCTGTCAGCTTTGGCTTTTTCCATTGCCAGATGTTCTTCTGTTTTTTTAAGGTCCCTTTAAGAAGAAAATTGTGGTGAATGTATGTGGCTTATTAACCTTCAGCCAAATTAACACTCTCAAGTAAACACCCACAGGAGGGACAGAGTTTCACACTCAGTCTCTCCACCAGCTTAATTATTGGTGGAATGAAATTTCCACGTGCACAGATACCCCACAGATTCCCAAGACCCTAGGATATTCCTACTGCTAGCAGGGCATCTGCATGAAAAGCCAGGACATCTATACAACAACTGATACTAATAACCTGGTGGATCACTAGAACAGATTAGTTAGTAGAGAATCTAGGAATACAACTGTTAAGTGACTTAACTAAAATCATGCAGTGTGGTAATGGCAGAGCCGAGACAAGTACACAGGAATGCTAGGTCTACGACATTAACTAGGCTGCTGCTGCTATCAGTGCCACAATAGTTAGAGTAAACTCTAACGCCCCTCATTGTCGTATCCAAGCACTTCAATGTAAATTAAATCTGCATGGTGAGGTTGCTGGTGGACTTAGTGGAATTTTATAATCTTTTGGTTAAAGAAGATTCTTCTTGGGAATCTTTTTTGTTCTAACCCAGTCCCTTATTTTTAATCACTAAACCACACTGCTCATGCTCAGAAAAATACGCTCACTTTGAACTTATGCACAAAGCAGTAAGTGGGAGATGCAGGCATGTACTTGTGAGCACTATTCATCCCATAATATTTAATTTCATCATTGTCGGCTTGGGATTTTTAAACCTTTTTCGACTATCTGAAGTCAATTTTCTGCAAGGACCTTGACTAGTGGTTTAAATTGCTGTGAAGTAGAGCAATATTGAACTGAATATTCCGATAGCCTTGTTACTATTCATAGACAATAAAGTTGCTGAGAACAGGAGACCAGCAAACCCCATTCAGCTCTTTCCCCTTCTCCCCCACTACTCACTCTTGGAGATGTTTTTCCAACACCAGAGCTGCAGTTAGCTTTTTCCTAAGGCTGGTCAATTCAAGCTCCATTTCTCTGTTTCTTGATTCCGTCGCATGTAAATCTGAGGTCAAATCATTGATAGCGGGGATGAAGCTAATGAAACAAGAGATTTCATTGATCTGTTTAGAAGTCAACTCCGCCGAAGCTCAGGGTTATATAATCCCTTATTTTCTTTCACACTTTCCATAAACTTTTTGTAGGACTGTTCTCAAATAATGGCAAATCTGATAACAGTTAGGTCTGTCTAAACGATCTTACAATCCAAATAGCTAAGAACTTCTATAAGCCAGGGTTTGACAATGTACACAAAATTCAAAATAGCTTAACATTTTAATTGCTATGCCATACACATTTATACAGCTCCTTTTATCATGAAGCATTTCACAAGCTATAAACATGCACTAACTGAACTGCAACCGCTTTCGGGACAGATCATGGCATGCAGCCTGAGCACACCACACTGCACTGCACAACAGCTGGAGTAGGAAGGGCAGAACCAGAGGCAGAAAGGGACATTTTATCTAAAGGCACACAAAAAACCCCTACTTTCAGAGCCAGACTGAACCTCATTTTTGTAAGGTTTCATCTGAGAAATCGATGCAGGGTGCACAGCCAAATACTCCATTTAAATCTCTCCAAAAGGATGAGGGGCTGAGCAGACCCTGGCAGGTTTTAGGCAATCAGATTTGAAATACTGAGGTGTCCAACCTGTGGCTCCTGAGGGTGACTACATTAAGGAAAAGTCTATTTAATTAAGAATTGAATATGCAACCCCTGAAACCACATCCTGCAATTCTTCAGCAGAAACATCTGAATCAGCCAACCACTGCAGCTACCCACTGAAGCTATCAGTCCTTCTCTGCTGCAAGTGCTCAACAGCACCCCTGCTGGCCGCCTGCACCACCGCAGGAATAGGAAGTGAGAGTAACATTGACTATTCCGTTGCCTGCTTCTCGGCTGGCTCTGGGGGCCCCAGGAAGAGCAGGACAGCAGCTAGACTGGCTCCCTCTGGGCCTATGGAAGTGGCTAGCAAAGGATGGCTCCCACTCCCACACACAATGACTCAGAGCAGCCCAAGAGGTGGGAAAAAGAGGAGAAGCTGGGAATGAGCAGCCAGTTACAGCTCCCTGATTCTTTAGCTGAGTCCAGGTTGGAGTAGTCTGGGAGCTGCTGTAAATTGTGCCTGCTAGCATAAGAGCCCCCAGGGAGGGACCATATGCCAGCAAGGGATAGCTGGAGTGCAGCATCCTTCAACTACTCCCCCTCCCCACCCTTGACCTACCGCAGGGAGTATAGGGAGGGAGGAAGGAGTAGGAGATGGCCATTTCATCTCTACATCCACTGGGAACTCCCCCATCACAGAATTCTGGGTGCTTTCCACTCACTTTGTGCTGCATAAGTGACACAAAGAAGTGGAACAGGGCAGAAAATTGGCCCCAGAGAACTGATTGTGGCCTCAAGCTGAGAAGGTTGGACACCACTGACCGAGACTTCAGCAAACTGTGGAAGAATTACCTTGCTAGGGAAGTGTCCCTTGTTTCAAGCGCCATTGCACTGTCTACCAATGCGTTCAGATAGCTGGTGCCTGCGCTAGAGAGACTGTTGAAGGAAAGATTCACACTCTCCATGAGAAGATCCTGTAGATAGTTGACTGAAAAAAACAAATAGTTACTTTCATTTAATATTTGTCACAGGTGTGCATGGGACTATACACATTTAGAATACAAAGTCTCTGCTTCAAGGTGCTTACAGTCTAATCAGACACAAAAGACACTTTAAGGTTCAATGTTCTGTGCTCCATTTTGTAAGTATTACATAAACAATCTATTGGCTGGATCTTAAAAAGAGTCCTACAAAAAGTAGGAACTAGGTCAAACTACAAAGGATGGATATAAACAAATAACACAAGTATGTAGGGACAAAATTAGAAAGGTCAAGGCACAAAACAAGATTAAACTAGCTAGCGACATAAAGGATAACAAGAAAACATTCTACAAATGCATTTACAGCAGTTCTCAAACTGTGGGTTGGGACCTCAAAGTGTGTGGCAATCCCATTTTAATGGGGGTCATCAGGGCCAGCTTTAGACTTGCTGGGACACAGGGTTGACGCTGAAGCCTGAGCACCACCCTCACCCGGGGAGGCGAGGATGAGGCTGCGGCCCCTTTTCCCCATCCCCATGGTGGTAGGGTCAGGCTCCAGCCCTCCCCCAGGGTCATAAAGTAACTGTTGTCAGAACGGGGTGGCGGTGCAGTAAAGTTTGAGAATCCCCGAAGCAAGACGACGACTAAGGACAGGTTAGGCCCATTACTTGATTGGGGGGGGCGCAATAACAGAAAAGGTGGAAATGGCAGAAGTGCTAAATGACTTTCTTGTTTCAGTTTTCACTAAAAAGGTTAGTAGTGACTGGATGTGAATGCTCGTGAAAATGAGGTAGGATCAGAGGTTAAAATAGGGAAAGAAAAAATTACAAATTACTTAGGCTTGGTCTACACAGGGGGGAATTGACCTAAGATACACAACTTCAGCTATGAGAATAGTGTAGCTGAAGTCGACGTATCTTAGGTCAACTTGCCTCGCATCCTCACGGCGCGGGGTCAACTGCTGCCACTCCCCCGTCGACTCCGCTTCCGCCTCTCGCCGCGGTGGAGTACAGGAGTCAACGGCAAAGCGATCGGGGATCAATTTATCACATATACACTAGACGCGATAAATCAATCCCCGATCGGTGGGTAGTGATCGATCTATCCGGGAAGTAGTGTAGATGTACCCTTAGACAAGTTAGATGTCTTCAAGTCACAAGGGTCTGATGAAATGCATCCTAGAATATTCAAGGAGCTGACAGAGCAGATATCTGAGCCATTAGCGATTATCTTTCAAAAGTAATGGAAGACTGGAGAGATTTCAGAGGACTGGAAAAGGGCAAATATAGTGCCAATCTATAAAAAGGGAAATACAGACAATTTAGGGAATTACAGACCAGTCAGCTTAACTTCAGTACCCAGAAAGATAATGGAGCAAATAATTAAGCAATCAACTTGCAAAAACCTAGAAGATAATAAGGTGATAAGTAACAGTCAACATGGATTTGCCAAGAACAAGCTGAACCTAATAGCTTTCTTTGACAGGGTAACAAACCTTCTGGATGGATGCGGGGGAGTGGTAGATGTGGCATATTTTGACTGTAGTAAGCCTTTTGATACTGTCTCACAAGATCTCCTCATAAACAAACTACGGATAGAGCTACTATAAGGTGGGTGCATAACTGGTTGGAAAACTGTTCCCAGAGAGTAGTTATCAGTGGTTCAGTCATGCTGGAAGGGCATATTCAATGGGGTCCCGCAGGGATCAGTTCTGGGTCCAGTTCTGTTCCATATGTTCACCAGTGATTTAGATAACAGCATAGAGAGCACACTTATAAAGTTTGCGGATGATACCAAACTGTGCATGATTGCAAGTGCTTTGGAGGATAGGATTAAAATTCAAAATGATCTGGACAAAAACTGGAAGTAAATAGGATGAAATTCAATAAGGACACTCCACTTAGGAAGGAACAATCAGTCGCACGCATACAAAAGGGGAAATGACTGCCTAGGAAAGAGTATTGCAGAAAGGGATCTGGGGGTCATAGTGGATCATAAGCTAAATATGTGTGAACAATGTAACATTGTTGCAAAAAAAGCAAATATCATTCTGGGATGTATTAGCAGGAGTGTTGTAAGCAAGACACAAGAAGTAATTCTGCTCTATTCCATGCTGTTTAGGCCTCAACTGGAACATTGTGTCCAGTTCTGGACATCACATTTCAGGAAGGATGTGGACAAATTGGAGGAAGTCTAGGGAAGAGCAACAAAAATTATTAAAGGTCTAGAAAATATGACCTATGAGAGAAGATTGAAAAAATTGGATTTGTTTAGTCTGGAGAAGAGAAGACTCAGAGGAGACGATAACTTTTTATGTACTTGAAAACTGTTGTTACAAGGAGGTGGGAGGTAAATTGTTCTCGTTAACCTCTGAGGACAGACAAGCAGCAATGGCTTAAATTGAAGCAAGGGCAGTTTAGGAAAAAATTCCTAATTGTCAGGGTAGGTAAGCAATGGAATAAATTGCCTAGGGAGGTTGTAGAATCTCCATAATTGGAGATTTTTAAGAGCAGGTTAGACAAACACCTCTCAGGGATAGTCTAAATAATACTTAGTCCTGCCAAGAGTGTAGGGGACTGGACTAGATGACCTCTCGAGGTCCCTTTCAGTCCTACAAGTCTATGATTCATTGGGAGACTACACAGGAAAAAACATATTTTTGGGAGTGATAGGAAAGAAGAAAAAAATTCTCCTCCATATAGTATCAGAATTCTTATGATATCATAAACTTATAGAATCCTACCTAATTAAAACCTTGCAACTGGTTTTTATTTAGTATATGAAATGTTAAAATAAGAATGATTACGGTGCCCTGAGTTGCATGGTAACTCCACCAGAGAGGTCCTTTGGGGCCATCTGCCTGTCCCAAGTCAGGGTAAAGGAGGAGGGTTGGGCGTGGGGCTAGCAACTCCACCCTGTAAAAATCAGCTTGCTACAGAAACGCCAACAATAGAGTTAACAGAGACTTTTAGCCTGGAAAAAGAAGGGTCTTCAACTCGAAGATGCATGACGCTGGGTGGTGAAAGCCGCCACTAAGCCGATCACCCTTCTTGCAGCCAGGAGGATTACCATCGGCACATGGAACGTGAGGACCATGTACGAGTCAGGAAAGACGGCGCAGGTTGCAGCAGAGATGAGGAGCAACAACCTGACCCTACTAGGCATTAGCGAGACAAGATGGACGCAAGCTGGACAGAGACGACTGTTGACAGGAGAGCTGTTGCTGTATTCAGGACATGAAGAGAGCGACGCACACCACACACAGGGAGTAGGCTTCATGTTGTCCAAGCAGGCACAGAGAGCACTGATTGGTTGGGAGGCACATGGTCCCAGGATCATCACAGCATCCTTCAAAACTAAAATGAAGAGGATTAAGATGAATGTTGTTCAGTGCTACGCTCCAACCAATGACAGTGAAGAGGAGGACAAAGACTACTTTTACAACAGACTCCAGAAAATATTAGAGACTCTCCCAGACAAAGACATTACCATCCTTATGGGAGACTTTAATGCCAAAATTGGACCTGATAACACAGGATACGAACAAGTCATGGGGACCCATGCTCTGGGAGAGATGAGTGAGAATGGAGAGAGATTTGTGGATCTGTGTGCACTTAACAATCTGGTCATAGGAGGCAGCATCTTTCCTCACAAGCGGATCCACAAGAGTACCTGGTATCGCCAGCAGGCATGACAGAAAACCAGATCGACCATGTCTGCATTAGCAAGAAGTTCAGAAGATCCTTGCAGGACGTTAGAGTTAGAAGAGGAGCAGGCGTGGCGTCCGACCATCACTTAGTGGTGGCCAGATTGAAGCTGAAGCTGAAGAAGAACTGGATAGACGCCAGACAGAAGAGCGAAGTACAACGTCAACCTTCTGAAGGACCATAAGACCAAGGAAGATTTTGGATTGACGCTGAAGAATAAGTTTTCAGTACTACAGGATCGGTCTGAGGAAGAGGAAGACAGTGTACTCAATAGATGGCAGAAAGTGAGAGACACACTTAGGTCAGCATGCCAGGAAGTGCTTGGAATTAAGAAACACCAGCAGAAAGAGTGGATCACAGCAGAGTCCTTGACAAAGATAGAAGACAGAAAGAAGAAGAAGGCAGCAGTCAACAACAGCAGGACTAGAGCAGCAAAGGCCAAAGCTCAAAAGAGTATGCTGAAGCCCACAGAGCAGTGAAGAGGAATATTAGGAAGGACAAGAGAGATTATGTGGATGGACTGGCAGCAGAAGCAGAGCAGGCAGCATACAGCGGTAACATGAAACAGCTGCGACTGTCTGGAAAGTTCAGCAAGCCAGAACGTCCCGTTAAAGACAAGCAGGGAAAGTCTATAACAGGAATAGAACTACAGATGAACAGATGGGCGGAGCACTTTGAGGAACTCCTGAACAGACCAGCACCACCAAATCCACCAGACATCGACCCAGCCAACGAGGACCTCCCAATCAATTGCGATAAACCAACCAGAGACGAGATCAGAAAAGCCATCACCATGATGAAGAACAGGAAGGCGGCTGGACCTGACGATATCCCAGCAGAGGCCCTGAAAGCAGACCTGGATGCCTCAGTGGAAATGCTGTACCCTCTTTGAGAAAATATGGGAAGAAGAAGTGATTCCGGCTGACTGGAAAGAGGGATATCTCATCAAAATCCCCAAGAAAGGAGACCTCAGCAACTGTGCCAACTATAGAGGAATCACACTCCTGTCAGTGCCAGGGAAGGTCTTCAACCGAGTCCTCTTAGAGAGAATGAAGGATGCCATCGATCCACAGCTACGAGATGAACAGGCAGGTTTCCGGCAGAACAGATCATGCACGGACCAGATAGCAACGCTCCGCATCATAGTCGAGCAGTCTATGGAGTGGAACTCCTCGTTGTACATCAACTTTGTTGACTATGAGAAAGCATTCGATAGCGTGGATCGAGAGACCCTCTGGAAGCTCCTTCGCACTATGGCATCCCAGCAAAGGTGGTCAACCTGATCAAGAATTCACATACACTGTAGAGTGATCCATGGAGGGCAGCTCACAAACAGCTTCCAGGTGCGAACCGAGTCAGACAAGGATGCTTGTTGTCACCACTTCTCTTTCTTCGTCATCGATTGGATTATGAAGACATCCACTTACAAGCGTAGGAATGGAATCCAATGGTCATTGTGGACCCAGCTTGATGACCTGGACTTCGACCTTGCACTCCTTTCGCACAGTAAACAGCAGATGCAAGAGAAGACCAACGTAGTGGCAGCCACGTCATCACAGGTTGGCCTCAACATCCACAAGGACAAGACCAAGATCCTTAGGATCAATTCCATCAGCCAGTCACACTGAATGGAAGCCCCTGGAAGAAGTGCAGTCCTTCACCTACCTAGGTAGCATCATCGACCAGCAGGGTGGCACACAAAGTAAGGATTGGTAAGGCAAGAGCAGCCTTCTTACAGCTCAAGAACATCTGGAGCTCCAGAGAGCTGTCTTTGGCAATAAAGATTCGACTGTTCAACTCCAACGTGAAATCAGTCTTACTGTATGGAGCTGAAACCTGGAGGACAACCAAAACAACCACCAGGAAGATCCAGACCTTCATTAATAGCTGCCTCAGAAGGATTCTCCAGATCCGCTGGCCAGACACCATCAGTAACATCCACCTCTTGGAGAGGACCCATCAACTCCCAGCAGAGGAAGAAATTAGAAGGAGAAGGTGGGGCTGGATAGGACATACACCAGCCAACCAACATCACCAGACAGGCACTGCAGTGGAACCCCAAGGCAACCTTCAGGTTGATAGCAAAAATGGGCTATACCTGGAACCAGCTAGAGAGAATGGCCCAGGATAGAAGACTATGGAGATCTGTTGTTGGCGGCCCATACCCCGGTTGGGGTGACGGGCATGAATGAATGAATGAATGAGTTGCATGGTCACTCCAGAAATACTGACTGCTGTTCTCCACTTTATCCAATGCTCACTCCCTATGATTAGCTAAGGAGTTGCTAAATAACATCGCTGCTGTTTCAGAATTTTAAATTGCTTCCCTCAGTTGGAGATAAACATTGGCTCAGACACTTGAGATCAACACTAACCCTGCCCCCCACCCTTGGCACAGCACTGAAATAGAGATGCTGTATGTACATCTAGTTGGCAGTGTAGGAAGTTCAGCAGCTAAGATGCTTGTCAGCCTTTACAGCCTGGTCAAGTTGATTTAAGAATTGTTGTTGGCCAATCTGATGTCACTGTTGGGAGAAAAGCATTTGTGTATGACAATATATAGCTGGAATTCAGGGAAATCTGAGCCTATTGCTACTTTTTCACACTTCTTATAAAATATTACAGCGAGTAGTAAAGAGAAACCCTATAGGGTCACTTAGAAAAAGGCGCTTTTACTGTAACTGGAGTTTGAAGCACCAAGCTCACCTTCTGACTCATATTCTGCAGTCTTCTGTTTCATGTCATCTATCACGAGGGAGACATCCCTGTCTCTGGTTTCATTGCATTCCACAAGCTCATATAAAATATCAACAGTCCGTGAATTCACTTCGTATTGTGGAATGGGTTGATCCCCAAATGTCCTTTTTAGCCATAAAGTAACCTGCCAGGAAAGTGGGAGTAAAGAAGGTAAATGGTTTAATTTAAGGAAGGGGAATTAAATATCACACAAGAGAACTGGAATGTAGAGCCATCAGCCACAAATCTTACTCCTGTCTGAGGGGTTTTGTCTTCACTAGACTTTTTTTTTTTGTGGGTTGGGGGGAGTGTGTGTGTGGGGGGGTATCTTCTATTGTTGCACCACCATTGGTTGTAGCAATGGTAGAAGCACAAATGTAGACTGGAAGAACAGGGTTCACCCTCAAATATAGTCTGCTGGTTGGATCATTAGCTTCCCTGTCCGGGTACTGACAGGGAGCACGACACGAATGCTTATCCATGTCACCCTTTGCAACATGAAGAAGCACATGAAGCTCACATGCAAAATGGGGTAAGACTTCAGGACAACGCTCTCACAAGACAATGAAATAGTAGACTACAAGTGGTAAAATCTAACAGTCTGGAATTTCCAATACTATGCAAAAACTGTTTGGCATGCTAACATAGATAACGCTAAACAGTTTCTAAGGTACGTTGTGATTGAATTCAGTTCATGGTCAATTCATATTTAAAGAAATTATTTAAAACCATAATTGGCTTTTAGGCAACCCAGTTACCCCTCCAGCAAGTGGTGTTAAATAGTTTTTCTTAAGCATTCAACTGTAGCTTTGATTAGAAGCTGTTTGGCTGATCTGCTCTAGGCTCATCTGCTCTAGTCAGACAAACAGGCAGAACACATTGTGGCTCCTGTTACCATAGTATCTCAGCATCCCACACTGTTTTGTATTTACCCTATCAACAGCCCTGTGAAATAAGAGGATGTTATTCTGATTTTACAAATGAGGAACAAAGAACCAGATCCTCAAACTTCCTCCAGGGACGTTAGGACCCTAAATACCTTTAAGGATCAGGAGTCTAATTGACTTACCCAAAGTCACATAGGAAGTCTGTGGCAGAGTAGGATTTGAACCTAGGTCTCTCATATCCCAGAGTAGTGCTCTAACCACTGAACTATTCTTCCTGTCAGCTTAGCCTGAAATGGTTTTATATTGAGTTTAAATGTTGATAACAGATGGATTATTGTGGGACATTAAAGAGGACAAAAGACATTGGTTGTTTTGTCCCCCTCATTCTAAAAACAAGCCATGCAAGTGGATTCCTCCCATCAGCTGAGCTTGCAGCTCAGAGCACAATGGAGGAGGGGGAGAAAGACACCTAAGAAGAAAAAACTGGATCTCTATGCTGCTTAAAGTCTGAGGAACAAGGTTTTCTAAGCATAAACAAGAGGTCCACAGCCTCTTAGCCTGGGTTAGTCCTAAAGCAATAGTTTTCAACCTTTTATTATTTATGGATCCCAAACTAATTTTGAATGGAGATGCAGACCCCATTTGAAGTTCAACCTGTAGTCCGTGGACCCTACCATAGAAGTCTTAGACTGAAAACTGACTGAACAGAATTCAGCTATCAATGTTGTGTGTTCTTGGCAGGGCATTTGACGTAGTGAGAGAAAGGGTGCTAAACTGTGGGCTTCTATGGTAATGACAACACTTCCAGGGTTCTGACAACAGGGGAGGGGGGGGGGGGAAGAGGAGAGGAGTGTGTGTGTGAAGGGGGAAGGATTCACATACTTTTGATTCAAACTTTATTTTCATAGTCACCTTTTGCGGACCCCTTAAATATAGTCTGCAGAACCCCCAGGGTCTGCAAGGGCATATAGAACTTGTTGAATACAGAAGCTTCTATTACCTTTGGAAACTTAAGACTGTAACTCATTTGGGTGTGAATGTTCACCTGCTTTAATTTTATAAATAACTCGTTTCCTTTTCCTACTTAATATATTTTGTACAGTTTATTATAAGATTGGCTACAAGCATCATCTCTGGTGTAAGATCTAATGGTCTTTGATGACCTGGGATAAGTAACTGATCCTTTGAGACTAGGTGTAACCTGAATATCGCTGTGATTCTTGGTGTAAGGAACCATCTATCACAAAGGTAAGCTTAGCTGAATGGCAAGATAGTGCCCAAGGGGACTGTCTGTGACTGCATGTTAAGGCTGTACAGTAACTCCTCATTTAAAATCGTCCTGGTTAACGTTGTTTCGTTATGTTGCTGATCAATTAGGGAACAGTCTCGTTTAAAGTTGTGTAATGTTCCCTTCTCACATCATTTGGCAGCCGCCTACTTTGTCCACTGCTTGCAGGAAGAGCAGCCCATTGCAGCTAGCTAGTGGGGGCTTGGAACCAGGGTGAACCGGCAGCTCCTGCATCATCTCCCCACTCCCTTAAGTTCCCTGTGCAGCAGCTTCCCAGCAGGCTAGCAATTGCTGGCAGTTCAGCTGTCCCTCCCGCCACTGCCATGTGCTGCTCCTGCCTGCTGCCTTGGAGCTGTTCCCCAAGACTCCTGTTTGCTGTGCGGGGCGGGGGGAGGGGGGGAGGAAGAGGGGGGCTGTCAGGGTGTCCCCCACCCCTCTGCTCCCCCCGACCCCATCTTCCATAGAGCGGGGGGGGGGGGGGGACCACATGACAGGGCTCAGGACGGAGGGAGCTTGCTGGCAGCAGCTGGGGTCTCAGCAAGCTGATCTAATTAACAAAGCAGTGTACTTAAGAGTAGGGTCAGCGAAATGTGCATCTCTCTCTCTCTCTCACACACATGGTGTGTGTCTCTGTCTCTATTGGCAATGCTATCTCCCGGCCCTCCATTCCTGCTGCCTTGTAGAGCGTGAGAGTTAACCTTGAGGGCTCAGCCAATTGCTAGATCATTTTAGCAGTAAGGCATTCCCTGGGAAATATCCCACCCTCCGACTCCTCCACCTCAACCAAGCTTCACAATCATCTCACTGTGTACCAGTATTAAATTGTTTGTTTAAAATGTATATATAGAGAGAGAGAGAGAGTGAGTGAGAGAGAGAGTGTGTGTGTGTGTAATATAGTCTTTTGTCCAGTGAAAATTTTTTCCCTGTAACCTAATCCCCTCGTTTACATGAATTCTTATAGGGAAATTGGATTCGCTTATCATTTCGTTTAAAGTCACGTTTTTCAGGAACATAACTACAATGTTAAGTGAGGAGTTACTGTATAGCATCTGAGGCACTTACACTTGATATATGTTTGGTGTAATCTAATTATAGAACTCTCAAACAATTTGGTGTTTGTGTTCTCCTTCCTAACAGTCTGCCCTGAGTCTGGTACTCCTGTTTTTGAGTCACTGCAGGCAACTTTACATCAGCAAATCACAATTTTCTGACACATAAGATCTATCTTAATAGTATAGTACCTTAAACCTGCTAAGGCTACCAGCCCAGACATCATTTAAGGCACACTGAATTAGGGCTGACTATTTTTTTAAATGGGATTTTGCTTTGTTTTAAACATTCCCCTTCCTTTTCTTCCAGTTACAAACATAATAAGAAAGCAGGGTTTTTAGTTTAATGCTCCAGACAAACAGGAGGTAGGAAAGCACTTATCTAGGATAACACAGGTGTACACCAGCCTATGCTACTGAAGTGGGATGCGGAAGTTGCATCCCCTATTCTTCCTGAGCACAAATATCTACTTCTCTACAAAAACGTTTGTGCAAACCACAATGTCTAGTTAAACATAGCTCATAAGCTACAGAGTTCCTATCTCCCAAAATTGTTGAGAGGGGTCAGAGGGCTTCGAGTAAGCCCAAGTGACCCCATCCATCAGTAAGTAATATACAGAGTAGGATAATTATGAATGTACCCCTCCACATTCCATAGGAGAAGTGGATATTTGCAGCACACTTGGGGAAGGGAGAGGAGAGGAGGAAGGCCCTGAGGAGATTTGGGGCACACAGTGGAGAAATGGGGATTTCAGGCACACACCAGGAGCAAGGGAGACCACACGGGGAGAATATTTAGCGCGCACACACCAGGGAGCAGGAGAGGTCTGGGATGGAAGAATATTTAGGGCACACACCAAAGAGAGGCAGCCAGGTGGCAAGGGAATATTTGGGGCACACAGTGGGGACTGGGGCATGGGCGGGCCATTAGGGGTTACAGAGTGGAGATGGAGCACAGGCGAGCACATGGGGACTCCACTGGGGGCACATAGTGGGGACAGAGACATGGGCCAGGGGGGCCATTGGGGGCACACAGCAAGGACAGAGAGGCATTGAGGGCACATATCAGAGACAGGGCACGGGCTGGAGAACCACTGCAGGCACACAGCAGGGACTGGGCCACAGGCCCATTGAGAGCACACACCAGGGACCAGGGCACTGGGGGGCACACAGCCAGAAACTGTAGAAAACCAGGGGCAAACATTGGGGGGGGGGCGGAGGGCATTGGGAGAACATAGACAGGAGCTGGGAGCCATGGGCTGGGAGGGAAGTGGGGGCAAACCCGGGGGGGGGCACTGGCAGGGTGCAGCAGGGGGGGCATGGGCTGGGTGGAAGTGGAGGCAAACCCCTGGGGGGCACTGGGAGCAGGGAGCTGGAGGGCATGGGCTGGGGGGACGCAAAGGCAAACCCTGGGGGGGCATTAGGAGCGGGTGGGGCATGGCCTGGGGGGACACGGAGGCAAACCCCGGGGGGGCACTGGGAGCGGGGGAGCCCATGGCCTAGGGGACGTGAAGACAAACCCCGGGGGGGCATTGGGAGCATGCAGCGGGGGGGGCACGAGCTGGGGGGACGCGGAGGCAAACCCCGGGGGGGCATTGGGAGCGGGGGGCACAAGCTGGGGGATGCGGAGACAAACCCCGGGGGGAGCATTGAGAGCGGGGGGGCCCATGGCCTGGGAGACCCGGAGGCAAACCCCAGGGGGGCATTGGGAGCAGGAGGGCACGAGCTGGGGGACGCAGAGGCAAACCCCCGGGGGGGGGCATTGGGAGCGTGCAGCGGGAGGGGGGCACGGGCTGGGGGGACGCGGAGGCAAACCCCGGCCGGGGGAAGGCAGGCAGGCACGGGGGATGGGGACGAGCGTGGGCGCACGGCGAGGAAGAAGCCAGAGGGCACGGGGGGCGCACGGTGCGGAGGGGCCATGAGGCGGGGCGCGCACGGTGCGGAGGAGTATCCCGGCCAGGCGGACTCGGGCCGGACACGTCCCTCTCTGTGGGGACCCCCTAAGGGCTGTCAGTCAGGGGCAGCGCCCGCGCGGTGACCGTTACCCGTCTGAGCTTCTCCTCCATCCCGGCCTCCGCCGCTTGAATCCCGCCTCCTTCCCGTCAGCCTCCGCGCACTGCCTCAGCCGGCACTGAGGGAAACGAGGCCGCTAACAGATGACCTCAGTGCCGCGGCGCTTGCTGGGAGTTGTAGTTCGCAGCGGGTGTCCTTCTCTCAGACTCCGCCCCTCCCTAAACCACGCCCAGAATGGACTGACAGACTGGTGGCAGCTCCCCTTGTCCTCCTAGAGGCAGCACACGAGGGTCCTGGGCTGTGACCCTCTGTCTAAAACGAGGGATCTCGCCTTGCTCAGTCTGGGCAAGAAGAATGTTGCAGAATTCGCAAAAGCCCCATGTCACGTTACAGTACCGTAACCAAGACCCCAGCGGGGAACCTGTCACTGTGATGGTGTGTCGACACAGAGTCATGAAATCTGTCACCATGTCAGGATATAGGTCATCTCCCCTGCCCCCCTCCAAAAAAACCCACTGTTGTATCACAATGTATTGATGCTGTCAGGAAACCCATCACCATGTCCTGGCGTGGTGACATGGTGTCCCAAAATCTTGTGATTGTACCCTAGTGTCATTTTCAGGAAAATGTCATGTCTTCTCCCAGTGACAGGAAAACCATCACCATGTTAAGGTAATAATTGGAGATATACCAATCTCCTAGAACTGGAAGGGACCTTTGTTGGGGACTTTAACCCCGACAGCGAAATTCGTTGTCTGTTCACAAAGAGACAGCCAACACCAGCAAGGTCCGATCAAAAGCCTTTTATTGACAAGTGCATGCATCAACAAAAGGCCGCTCGTCTCCAGTGAGAACCAGGCCCTTTTTACAGCTTAGCATTAGCCTATATAGACAGTTTTATTACGTCATACATCACTCACTTGAGCAAAACCCACCCCCCTTTGTTTAACAACTTAAAACTAGACACTTTTAATATACACACATGCCTAGACTTTATGTCTACAACTTTAGATTATTAATTATCTATTAACAACACCCAAAAGTTAGAAATACAGGGGAGTTTTTAAACAAACCTATAACTCAACCAAAAGTTAGAATCTGAACCGTGGGATGCTAGAGTTCCTTATCAGCTCTTCAAACACTGTCCTTAGCACAGCTAATGGTATGCCAGCCATGCAATCCCTGGTTTATCTCAGGCTTGTCTCATGTTTTCCAGGGCTCTGTTAAACAATGCTGCTTTTCAATACTTTTCCACTCTGGGATTATCCAAAACCTTTGCTAGCCTGATTTCAGTCAGGTTAGCATAACTATTTTATCTGCTATATTTTCATTCAGGCCTAACACCTTGAAAGGTCATCTAGTCCAGCCCCTGCCTTCACTAGCAGGACCAATTTTTGCTCCAGATCCTTAAGTGGCTCCCTCAAGGATTGAACTCACAACCCTGGGTGTAGCAGGCCAATGCTCAAACCACTGAGCTATCCCTCCCCCCCATGTTGTCATTCATGCTGTGATGACATACTTTTGTTATGAGATTAGGACATTATGTAGTTAAAAACTTACCATGTTAAAAATCAGAGGTGTAGCCGTGTTAGTCTGGTTCTGTAAAAGCAGCAAAGAATCCTGTGGCACCTTATAGACTAACAGACGTTTTGCAGCATGAGCTTTCGTGGGTGAATACCCACTTCGGCTTGCATCCGAAGAAGTGGGTATTCACCCACGAAAGCTCATGCTGCAAAACGTCTGTTAGTCTATAAAGTGCCACAGGATTCTTTGCTGCATGTTAAAAATGTTGTTTAAAATGTTACCATGTAATACCACTTCCGCACAGTCTTAAAAAATAACCACTATGCTGTTATATGTGATGATTTAATTCTATAAAGAAATCATGTTGTGCAAAGATTACAAGAAAAAAGGAACTGTGATATCACCATGTATCCACACAACGTAGTAAGATTGCTAAAACATGATATCAGGTCACAATACAAAGGAACAATGTCCTGAAAAAATGTCATCATAATATAGGATTTGGACATCTTGAAGAAAATAGCATCACATCATGATATGATAATGCACATCTCCTCAGTAACACACACTAGCCGCTATGAACACATCAAACCCATCCTCCTCTCCCTGCACTGCCTTCCCATAGACTATCAAATGAAGTTCAAGGTCTCAGTCCTTTTCTTCAAGACGCTGAAAGATCACGTAAAGGTCTGAGATGAGGACTGTTGTCAGCAACTTTGCTCCTCTGGTACAGAGAAACTTGACAGTGGAAAAGCTCACCTATGCAAGACACAAAGCTTTCTCTGAGGCTTGCCCGAGACTGTGGAATGAATGCCCCCAGCAATTAAGGACCATCATAAACCTCGCCACCTTCTGCTCTAGGTGCAAGGAGCATTTCTTTGACCTTGCCTTCTCCAACAAATGTACAACAACTTGGATATATTTTATCAAAAAACATTTCCTAAACAAAACAGTCCACTGCATATACTTCTCCCCCTGAAAGGAGGATGAGACAAGAAATCCATGACAGATGTTAGTCATGTTGCTTAATGCACTACTGGAAGGCGCTCAGATACTACCATCATGGGTACAGTAAAGAACCTGAATAGAATACATTAGAATAGCATGTTTTACAGGTTTGGATATAATTTTATGATGGTAAAAAGATCTTTCACTATGCAGAATTGCCCCAGTAAAATTAGGATAAGTGGCAACCCTGGTTTAGTATCATACAGACAGATCATAGGTAGGGCTCTGTGTCTGTCAAAGTTGTTGCGGAAGTCATGAATTCTGTGACTTTCCGTGATATCTGTGACTTCTCAGCGGTCCTGCAGCCAGCTGCACCAGTGCTGCTTGGGTGGCCCCAGGCACCTGGCCCTGGGGACCGCCAAAGCCAGAGGTGCCGACATCCTCTCTTTTCCATGCATGCTCAACCCTCACTTCTAGGAGGAGGGATAGCTCATTGGTTTGAGCATTAGCTTGCTAAACTCAGGGTTGTGAGTTCAATCTTTGAGGAGGCCACTTAGGAATCTGGGGCAAAAAACAGTACTTGGTCCTACTAGTGAAGGCAGGGGGCTGGACTAGATGACCTTACAAGGTCCCTTCCAGTTCTAGGAGATTGGTATATCTCCTATTATTATACCTCTGCCTCCACCCCTTCCATGAGGCCCCACCCCTTCCTGCCCCCCTTTCCAACTCCGCCCCTCCCTGCCCCTATTCCAACTCCTGCCTCCTCCCCTGAGCGCACCACAGTCTCACTCCTCCCCCTGCTTCCGGAGCATGCAAACAGCTGTTTGGCGACAGCCGGGCGGGAAACGCTGGGAATTAGGCGGAGGAGTGGGGACACAGCATGCTCGGAGAGGGAGGAGGATGAGGTGGAGCAGTGGGTGAGGGGAGCTTGGCTGCCGGTGGGTGCAGAGCACCCATTAATTTTTCCCTGTGGGTGCTCCAGCCCCATTGAGCGTCTTGAAGAAAAGGACTGATTAAGGAAGGGGACATTGTGAAGAGGACTGGTGCCATTGTGGATGTCCCAGTTGGTGATGAGCTCTTGGGCCGTGTCGTAGATGCGCTGGGTAATGCCATTGATGGAAAGGTAAATATATAGTGTGTTTGTGTGTATGTACATACATATATCTAGTGTGTGTGTGCGCACATGTGAACATGTGTGCATATGTATGGTGTGTTGGGTATATACACCTCTACCCAGATATAACGCTGTCCTCGGGAGTCAAAAAATCTTACCGCGTTATAGGTGAAACCACATTATATTGAACTTGCTTTGATCCACCAGAGCGCGCAGCCCTGCCCCCGGGGGAGCGCTGCTTTACCACGTTATATCCGAGTTCGTGTTATATCAGGTCGCGTTATATTGGGGTAGAGGTGTATATAAATTAAAGCAGAGCTTCTTACAGAAATCACATGACTCCAGGATCTGGAGCTTCAAGGAAACCACCAAACATAGGGATATTATAGTGAGAGCTGGTGACACTGAGTACCAGTGCAGAATGGGCACTATCCTATTGGCTGTGGGTAGGGTGACCAGACAGCGAATGTGAAAAATCGGGATGGAGGGTGGGTGGGGTGTAATAGCAGCCTATATAAGAAAAAGACTCAAAAATCGGGACTGTCCCTATCAAATCAGGAGATCTGGTCCCCCTAGCTATGGGACAGGGTGGCAGGGGTCACAAGTTAGCCCTGCCTTCTGCCAGCTTGGAGTGGCCCCACCCCTTGGACGCTGCCCTTTGCCTGCATGGGGGAGGGGAAGCTGCCTCTGCTTACAGTGGGCGGAGCCATTTCAAGGGCAACTGACCTTTTTTTTTTTACAATTTCAAACTTTATTTTTTTGTACAGGAAATACCCTAAAAACGGTGAGAAAACCCCGAAACTGTGAAATGAAAAGTGTAAGCTATCACCCGGGGGGGAGGGGCTGCAAGAACCGCTTCCGGGTCAGGGCCGGTGCTTGCCCCGCCGCGGCGCGCTGGGGGCGTGACCTTCCCGCTGAAGGGGCGGAGCGGAAGCCGCCATTTTGTGCAGAGTGTGCAAGGCGCCGGCGGCAGCAGCAGCTGCAGGAGACACCACCCGCTCGCCCCTCAGCCCAGCAAGATGCTCTCGGTCCGCGTGGCTGCCGCCCTCGCCCGCGCGCTGCCCCGGCAGGCCGGCCTGGTGAGAACGCGCTGGGCGCGGGGCAGCCGGGCCCGCCCGCCGCCGCCATCTTGGAGTCCGGGCTGGGGTGACATTGAGAGGGGCCCGCGGGGCTGCCGCCTCCTCCCGCTACCTGGAGCCGGACCCCCGCCATCCTCCTCCTCTGGCTGGGTGCTGCGGGGGGCTCGGCTCCAGCTAAGGCAGGCCCAGCCCGGGTCCCTGGGGCGGGCGGAGACGCGCGGGGGGTGGGAGGGCAAGCGCGGGGCTGGGGTAGCCCTGGCAGCCTCCCACCCCGGAGCAGGCCACTTGGAGGCCTTGGGATCTCGGGGGTTGGGGTGGGAGTGCAGGGATCGCTCAGGCTCTTCAGCCCCAGGCAGTGACCCTGGTGAAGGTGAATGGGGGGCTTTGGTGGCTTCCCAAGTCTTACTGGCCTGGCATTTGCTTGTGTTAACGCTATTTTAGACAGTCCTCTGGAAGCCTTGGTGCTGCTTTGTTTTGTGTAGTTTGCCTTTGTAGCACTAGCTTTTTAGTTGTTGTCTTCTACCCGAACTCATGTTAATTGAGCTCCCTTATGAGATTTGAGAACTTCAGGAGGATGCTCTATGCTTAAATTGATAACTTAAAAAAAAATCCCAGTTTCTGATAGTTCCCTTTTTAAAATCCTTTAATAAAACAAAATCAAACTGTCCTGTGGCTTAAAAACCATTATAGAAAGTGATTAAACCTGAAGTATTGTGAGTAGTAATCACCTTGCTTAAAGCACTTCAGGAAGGTGCTCATATGCTATAGTGTTGAGGACAGTATAGAATCTGAATGGAAAATGCATTAAGTAAATTAAAAAAAAAGGAACTCTTTACTAGCTACTCTTAATTATACTTATCTTGGGCCTGATCTTTCAAGCTGGGTAGGAGGCCTTCTATTGAAGTTAGTGGGGCTCTGCAGGGGGTATCGCCAGAAAGCAACTTGTGAAATTGAGGAATTAGGTGTTGGGTTTCTGTCTGGAAATTTTATTTATGCAGATGTCTTTCAAGGTGGTGGTGCCCTTTAAAATATTGTGTTCCTCTTGCATGTTTTTACATAGTCACTAGAAACACACAATAAATTACTGACTCTTTAAACAAAATGTTTTTTTGTTAGGTTTCCAGAAATGCCTTGGGTGCAACATTTGTTGCTACAAGGAACATCCATGCCTCCAAAACTAGTCTTCAAAAAGTTGGTGAGTCCAAAGAAACTTCTTAACGTAAGACACATGCTGTTCATGCAAATTTACAAATTCAAATTTGCTAACCAAATTACAATATTCACAGCAGATAGAAAGATGACTTTGCAATATGTTCTACATTTCAGTTTGTAAACATGTCTCCCATCTCCTTGTTTTGTGGAGATTTCTTTATATCAAACTGTCTTTTAGAAGTTTCATAGATATTAAGATGTACCTTAGTTATTTTGTTTGAATTACTTGGTCAGTTGTGAGTGGTATGCTCAAACTAGAGGGAATGGTATTGTATTCTTAAGCATCAGATCTAGTGTACTGGGAACTGAAGGTTGAATTTAGCCCTTCTAAATGAGATAAAGGGAGTACCATGCAGAAGAGTTTTAAAGTCTTAAACCCCAGGTTCCTGTTAGTTCAGTATTTGTGCTAAACTCACAGCTTTCTCAAGAAGTGCTTGGGTTTGACCCTGTGTCCTTGGCCATAGTTTCTCTGTCCCTCCAGCAGCATGCTTTGTCTGCTTGGCTGTATTTTTCAGTGCTGCTGTATACGACTAGTCAATTGGTTTAAGACCTTTCAGGATGAATGACGTTTTTATAAAATGTATGTCTGAACAGCATGGGCCTAGCTTGTCTATCCTGCTGGTACAAGCTTTTGACCTTAGTTTGGCAGTGTACCATAACCAAGTTCTAATGGAGTAAGACGCAACTTGTTAGATTAAACATAGATTAAAACAAAACTAAACAGACTAGATTTTTTTTAACAAAGCAAGATTAGTCTGTTTAGTTCTTTGTTTTAATTTTCCCTTGCTTTGCAGTAATGAAATAATAAACTGTTCAGTTTCTTCAATTGTACTTCCATATGCTAATGCAGGACACTACTACAGTCTTTGAGTTGTGAGTTTTAGGAGAATGTTCACTACTTAAACTATCTGCTTTTTATGGGAACACTTCTCTGGCTTTTTTTAATAAAGCCTTGTTTCTGCATTTACAGAATTTTAATATTTACCTAGTCCACATGAATGCTATACTAGACTAGCCACAGTAGAACTACATTTAGATTTTGCAGCTGGATTAGACTAGATGCCCACAAATGGAGCCCTGTAGCACTTTGTCACTACCTGTCCAGCTTCTAACCCCTCAGTGGGTCCAAATCCAGTGCTTTCATCCTTTTTGGAGAACTAAGTGCTTACATCTTAATACTCTTCAGCCAGCATCACTCCTGAATTCATCATGCTGCCTCACAGAGGCACTGTGCTGTTATGGTGACAGAAAATTCCCATTTAGATATGGGAGCAGATAGGGCTACCATTGGCTGTTTCTCCCCAGCAAGCTGTAGTTCTAAAGAACACTTGTGCCTAAAATCTTGCATTATGCCTGGTTTAAGTTGTATTTTCTTGAATTAACGCTACTAAATTAGCACAGCTGTTTTAGCAAGGTACTGTTCCAGTTTAAAATTGTTTGTTCTTACCAGGCACTGCTGAGGTATCCTCTATTCTTGAGGAACGTATTCTGGGAACTGACACCTCCGTAGAGCTAGAAGAGACTGGGCGTGTGTTGTCAATTGGTGATGGTATTGCCCGTGTATACGGCCTAAGGAATGTTCAAGCAGAAGAAATGGTGGAGTTCTCTTCTGGACTAAAGGTAAACTTGATACAACTAAAACTTTGTTTCAGTCTGTTTCTCAGAATGCTAAAAGTATCACTGGAACGTCTCTGAGATTCTGCTTGATAGCATGTTATGTTCAGAAGCACTTATCCTCTACTTCATATGGGAGTGCAGGGAATATTTTGAGTAACATTTGTTGTGGAGATCAGAATTTAAATTGGAATCTGAACAATAATGTTATGGTTTTAGGGTGTTGGTATTTGGTCTGCCTCAGATGTATCACTGTCTTGCTTTTTTTATTTCATCACATTTTCACTTACCGGATAAGTCTTAAGATGGAAACTAAACAGAACAGATGAACTTGGTGGGTCTGAAGGAGGGGCTTCCCTGGCTTCAGAGAATAAGTTCCTTTGCTGAACTAAAAAACAAAGTAAAAATTACCACGGCTGAATACAGTGTACAGTGATTAGCAGGATTCTTTATTCAGGATTTAACAGTCCAATATAAACAAAGCAGTGAGCTGAGCATATTGTTTTGCTCCTCACAACACCTGAGAGTGCTTAGTTAGTAACTCCTAATGTCTAGTAACTTATGAGTGACTTTTATTTTCTATATGACTTGTCTCCAGAATAATGGGAGGGCCCTTGAACTTGATACTAGAAGCCCATGGCTACTGTTTCAGGGAGCGAGGTGGTTCTTTTAATGTAACTAGATGTTAGATTTCCAAGCCATCTTTAATTAAAGCTCCCTCATTGTACTAATTTTGGCACCCTTCTCAAAGACTACACTTTCCAGAAAAAGAGTTAATTCAGTATGTGCACCAAAACTTTTTAAAGGGGGCGTTAGTTAACCCTTTGAACTGAAGTTTCAGTTGTCATAGTGCTGAAATATTTACCTTGAGGGAAATTATTTATCACTACATCTGAGTGTTATGTGATATTATTTATCACTATATCTCTTCTCAGAGCTAACCGTTTGTTACTTTTTTGCTAGTCTTAATCCAGAATTGCTTGCTTAAGAATATAAGAATGGTCTGACCTAGTATGACCAATGCTCCATCTAGCCCAGTATCCTGCCTTCCGATTATGGCCAGTGCCAATGGTTCAGAGAGAGTGTACAGAACAGAGCAATTATCCAGTGATGCATCCCCTGTTGTCAAGTCTCAGATTCTGGCAGTCAGAGGTCTAGAAGCAGTCAGAGCGTTGGGTTGTATCACTGACCATCTTGGCTAATATGTTCATGGAGGATAGGTCCATAATGGCTGGCTTTTTTTTTTTTTAACCCACTTATACTTTTGGCCTATACAATGGGGGGAGGGATAGCTCAGTGTTTTGAGCATTGGCCTGCTAACCCCCGGGTTGTGAATTCAATCCTTGAGGAGGCCACTTAGGGATCTGGGGCAAAATCAGTACTTGGTCCTGCTAGTGAAGGCAGGGGGCTGGACTCGATGACCCTTCGGGGTCCCTTCAAGTTCTAGGAGATAGGTATATATTCATTTAAAAAAAAAAAATCCCCCACAAGGAGCTCCACATCTTGACTGCCTTGTGTGAAGAAGCACCTTGATTTTTTTTTAAACCTGCTGCCTATTAATTTCACCAGACTTTTGGTTCTTGTGTTATGTGAAGGGGTAAATAACACTTGTTTTCTCCATAACATCCACGATTTCATAGACTTTTATCATATCCTGCCTTAGTCATCTCTTTTCTAAGCTGAACAGTCCCATTTTCTTTAATCTTTCCTCTTATAGGAGTTGTCCTGTAGCCTAATAATTTTTGTTGCCCTTCTTTATCTTTTTCCAATGCTAATATCTTTGGATAGAGATCGGGTGACAAGAATGGATTTATATAAAGGCGTTATCTTTTCTGTCTTAGTCCTTATCCCTTTCCTAATGATTCCTAACATTCGGTTACTTTATTGACTGCTGCTGCACATTGAGCAAATGTTTTCAGAGAACTATCCACAGTGACTAAGATCTTTCCTCTGTGGTAAGGGCTAACTTAGACCCCATCCATTTTATATGTATAGTTGAGGTGGTTTTCCAATATGCAGCATAACTTTGTATTGTCTTAGTATCTTGTCACTAATTTGAAACTTGCCTCTAGAGTTCCCTTTTCTTCTAGAAACAGCTTGACTATATCAGAGGGGTAGCCGTGTTAGTCTGGTTCTGTAGAAGCTGCAAAGAGTCCTGTGGCACCTTATAGACTAGCATGAAAGCAGTGGCACTGCTTGCATCCGAAGAAGTGGGTATTCACCCACGAAAGCTCATGCTGCAAAATGTCTGTTAGTCTATAAGGTGCCACAGGACTCTTTGCAGCTTGACTATAGATGCACAGCCTCAGTCTCCCTGCTGTGGCAACTTCATCTATGGAGAGCTCAAATGTTTTTAAGCCTATTATCATTCAGAATACCTTCATTTTTTGTGATTCTCTTAATACCTGGTTAAATTGTTGCAAGAACTAACTGAATTCCTACCTGCATCATGTTATTCCATAATGGCATCGCCTCTGTTTTAGGGTATGTCCCTGAACTTGGAACCTGACAATGTTGGTGTTGTCGTGTTTGGTAACGACAGACTGATTAAGGAAGGGGACATTGTGAAGAGGACTGGTGCCATTGTGGATGTCCCAGTTGGTGATGAGCTCTTGGGCCGTGTCGTAGATGCGCTGGGTAATGCCATTGATGGAAAGGTAAATGTGGCAAACAAATATTTGCTGTATCTTAAATTATATAATGACAAATGCTTTGTGAATAGCTACAAAATCTTTCTTTGCTTTCAAGGGGCCACTTGGTTCTAAGACACGTAGGAGAGTTGGTCTAAAGGCTCCTGGGATCATTCCCAGAATCTCTGTGCGTGAGCCCATGCAAACTGGCATCAAGGCTGTGGATAGTTTAGTACCCATTGGCCGTGGCCAACGTGAATTGATCATTGGTGACAGACAGACAGGGTAAGCAATCCGTGTCTTCTGAAGCTTACTGTTTAATGTCTAAGCTGCTGAGGAGTTGTTTCTTCATGGAAGAAAAGGTGTAAATATACAAAGCTAATCTGTACATGTGCAGGGAAGAAAACAAAGTAACTTGGACAAATTAGCCCATCTCAGTTTTCACTTTCTACTCCTTTGCAGCAAAACTGCAATTGCTATTGACACAATCATCAACCAAAAACGATTTAATGATGGAACTGATGAGAAAAAGAAACTATACTGTATATATGTCGCAATTGGTCAGAAGAGATCTACTGTTGCCCAGCTGGTGAAGAGGCTTACTGATGCAGGTACAAAGAGTTGGAGAAAACACTGGAATTCTTTAAGTTAAAGTGACTTTCCAATTCAGCTTTTACACTAATACTATTCCTTCTGTACATTTAATAATGGGTTAACTGGTTCAACTTGATTAACTGGTGCAAATGTGCTAAACATCATGGGAGTGCACAAATCTCCCTAAGAGCAAACTGTCTGCTGAATCTCTGATGCACAAGAAAAGAACCAGCTTGATTTCAGTTCCCAAATTGTTTTGCAGTACTTTCAGTTGGCAGAAAATGCACATTCTGTTGATGGGTGTTCTTTAGAAGTTGCTGAGGCAAGCATGGAACCTGACAGTGCTCCTGTCTGGGTGGCTTGTCAGAGTAGAACTACACTATTGATTTTAATTTCTAGCCAGCCCTTCTCTTTGGCAGTAGGCTGGTAACTATACCTGAAAAATGCTGTGCATTGTACACACTTCATAAAGTAGAATCATTTCCTGTGTCTACACTTCATGTGCAGATGAGGTTTGCACAAAATAAATGGGGCATTTTAAGAGTAATGATAGCAGGTGAGGCTGAAGGAAAGACCTTCATTGTAGTCTCATGGTTAGTAACTACTAATGTTCTAGGTCAAATAGAAGATTCTCCTTTGCTTACCTCTATTTTGAATTCCGTAGTCTTTCACTGCTATTTGAAAATACCCAACACTCACCATGGAGCTGTATTGCTTTGCTTCTTGGGCAAGTGGTGTCAGCGTCTGGCAGGGGGGAAAGGTTCAACTCTGCTGTGGCACGTTCTCACTCTAATATGCTGTAGTCCCATGGAGCAAAGAGCAGTGATATAACTTTGCAGAAGCTGAGAAATGGTTGCCTTGGAGTCACCTGAAGAAGGAGCCCTTTATCTGCTTAAATATGCATAAGCTTATGTAATACTATAGCAGCCGCTTCATTTCAATTTAAACTATAAATGTATCTCCTTAGAGGAGACCAAAACAGTGACTGAATTAGTAACAAGACTTCAAACCTATTAGAATAGTTATGTAATTCTAAGAGGAAGAGTCCAAAGGGTTTTTAAATAAAATAACATTTATCAATAACTGTCTCAAACTCTTTTCAGATGCCATGAAGTACACTATTGTGGTTTCTGCAACAGCGTCAGATGCTGCTCCTCTTCAGTATCTGGCTCCTTATTCTGGTTGCTCCATGGGAGAGTATTTCCGAGACAATGGGAAACATGCTCTGATCATTTATGATGACTTATCCAAACAGGTAAAATGAAATATTCCCTATTTCCAGAAATTGTGACATATCTTTGGGAATTTAAACAGACGTACAATTTAGACTTGTCATTAGAAATTTGTTACTTTTCTAAAGCCTTTTTCTTTATTTTTATACAGGCTGTTGCCTACCGTCAGATGTCTCTGCTGCTGAGACGTCCACCTGGTCGTGAGGCCTACCCTGGTGATGTGTTCTACCTACACTCTCGTCTCTTGGAGAGAGCAGCCAAAATGAATGACTCCTTTGGAGGTGGCTCTCTGACTGCCCTTCCTGTCATTGAGACTCAGGCCGGTGATGTGTCAGCCTACATTCCAACTAATGTAATCTCCATCACTGATGGACAGGTAGGATTTAAGGATATATTCCTTTCGTGCTGGTGTAACTGGGTGATAAGTAATCAACACTCACTGTTAAAGTGCATAAAGTCTGTTAGTATCACGGTAGAAACTCCAGAAATCTGTCTTTTCAGATCTTTTTGGAAACTGAACTGTTCTACAAAGGCATCCGTCCAGCCATCAATGTTGGGCTGTCTGTTTCCCGTGTGGGTTCTGCTGCTCAGACCAGAGCCATGAAGCAGGTGAGCATAAAATAACTTAAATGTTACTAGAACACTTGTTGCTTAAAAACAAGGACCTTTAGGTCCTATCCTATACTCCTTTTCACTTTCTTTTTGCTAGCATTTAAGATCATAACATGGAAAGTAACTGCACACTAAAACTGACTTCACTATTTACGTATAGCCAGTTGTAAATAACTGTGAACTCTCAAAGAATAAATCTCAAGAAACTCGCCTCCGCGTTCTGTTTTTGTAAATATTGGTGGAGTTATAGAAATCCCCCCCCACCCCAATTTAGACATGATGAAATCAAACATAAGTATCCAACTATTGTCTCTGTTGAATCCAGACCTGAAGGTATTACCTCTGATCAGACTTGTGGTAATCTGTTTAATCAAAATAAGAAGGCAGTTAACCTTAACTTTAATGTAAATTGCATAATTATTCTCCACTGAAGAGTTTACTTCAGGATGCAACACAGATCCACTACCTGAACTTCTGCTTACCTTCTCTCTCCTTTTTGACAGTCTGATTTTTTTTCCGTCTCATCCTTGCACCATTATGGTGCTTTTTATGCTTAAAAGTGACTTTAATAACCATCATTCAGACCTGAAATGAATCCATGTTGCTCTTATAGTTTTCTAAGGAAAATAAGTTAGAGGATTTTAGCTGCTTGCAAAATATGGCATATAACCAAACCCAATGATTTTTTCTTGTGTTTTAGGTGGCTGGTACCATGAAGCTAGAATTGGCTCAGTATCGTGAAGTAGCTGCTTTTGCTCAATTTGGATCTGATCTGGATGCTGCTACTCAACAGCTCCTGAATCGTGGTGTGCGTCTGACTGAGCTTCTCAAACAAGGACAGTATGGTGAGTGCCCTGTCGTTATACAACACTTAACTAGCTGGGGAAGAAACAGGTCTGGGTCCATAGCAGGGTCAGACCAGTTGCAGCCAATATGAAACAATTCAGTCTTTTTGGGTGACTTCTTCTGGTTCTGATATGGCGTTGCTAGGCCACTAGAGCTTTCTGACTATTAATCATCAGGTCAGCTTCTGTGAGTACAGCTACAATAACATAAAGCTGAGTAGTTGTGCACAAGTTAAGTGCAGAATGAAGTCTTCATTATTTTTGAATCATCTTGTTACAAATATACAGTGAGCTTTCCAGGGACTCCAGCACAACACTGAGCTATGTTCTGAGGCGAGAAATAGAGGTTGGCTAACACTGCCCTCTTCTGTGCAGCCCCCATGGCTATTGAGGAACAGGTTGCAGTCATCTATGCTGGTGTAAGAGGTTACTTGGACAAACTGGAGCCCAGCAAAATCACCAAATTTGAGAGTGCTTTCCTAGCCCACGTTCTGAGCCAGCAACAGACCCTTCTAGCCACAATCAGGTATGTGTGTCTTCAGTGTTCCCACTTTTATTTTAAAGGTGATGATGTATCCGTAAATACTCCAAACATAAAGACTAAGGGTAGGTCCATACTCACCGTGCGGGTTGACGCGGTGAGTTCGACTTCTCGGAGTTCGAACTCCCCACGTGCTCCGGTCGACTCTGGAACTCCACCACCGCGAACGGCGGTGGCGGAGTCGACCTTGGAGCAGCGGAGTTCGACCCCCGCTGTGTCTGGACGGGTAAGTCAGTCGAACTAAGGTAGTTCGACTTCAGCTACTCTATTCGCCTTAGTTCGACACCCCTCTTTCCCCCCTCTCCCCCCCGGTAGTGTAGACCAGACCTAAGATTCTTATTGGTATGTAACAGTGAAGTCTTGAGCATTGAAATTGAATTTTTAATTGTGTAAGTAGTCACTGTTAAATTATTCATCCCCCTCCTTCTCTATTTGATGGATAGCAATGGAGGGCACATGACCTGGTCTTCAAAGCATATCTGAAGCATGTTAGATTATCTTGAAGTAAAGGTTACTGGCAACAAACAGAATCTCATTTAACCTAGGTACTGAATTTGTGCCAGAAGTGTTCTTTGGTTCTCACCACAACTGAAGTCTTACTGATGATATTTCCACAAAATACTACCGTCAGTAGTATGCCTTAACCTTGCATTCCTGTTCATTCACTTGCTCGCCTGCCACAGACCTCCCACTTCAGTTAGTAAGATTCTAGACAGCTGTTTTTTGTTTTGTGTCAAGAGGGAGGGGTTAGGGAATGACCTATTATTGGATCTGAAGTGTAATTCATGCCTGTCTTTTTCTAACAGGACTGATGGGAAGATCTCTGAACAAACAGATGTCAAGCTGAAAGAAGTAGTCACAAACTTCCTGGCTACTTTTGAAGCATAAATACTTAACTGTTCTAACATGCCACACTGTTTGTCACTGAATTCTAGGGCTCTAACTCCATTCTTCAGAAGTTTAAAGTATGTGTGACTTGACTGTACAGATATCTCATTGAGAATAAAAGGTTCCATGTAAAAAAGTTCTAGACATTCAGTATAAACTGACACCTTTCTATCCAGGTATTCTAGGTGTGTCTACAGAAACTACTTAAAGCAACACAAATTTAAAAATATAACTTTCCCCACTCATTGAAGTGCTGTTTATAATTCTGGAAAGCATGTGGAAAACAAAGCTCAAATTTTGTCACAATATTTAGATCAAATTTTGCTTAATGCACAAGTATTTTTCCAGGGATGGCAACAAGAATCTAAAGTCTTAAAAGCTAATCTGGGTCATTTCTGGCTCACTTATCAATAGGAATAGATTCTGTAGCTGAAATTGAGAGCTCAGATACATGATGGGCTGGTGGCAGGTGCCCAGATCATAATGACAAGTACTGGAAGCCACTTAAATCACACTTCCTCCTATAGCTGTACTGGCTCTGCGGCATAAAGTATCTTCTCAATGCATGTATTTGGAACCTGATGAAGCATGCATTGAGTTAGGACTGTCTAGGAATCTTGAATATGAAACTGTCAGTCTGCTGATCATAATCCTGCTCCCCCCCCCCCCCCCAAAAAAAAAAAAGCCTGTATAAATGGAATTTGTAGCAAGTCATGAAGAACTTGAATTGAGGCTGAGAATTTTATCAGCATCCCTAACTAACACTTCTTGGGACACTTCCTAGAACAAATGGTTTCTGAATATGTTCAATTCCCTAATGCAGAAAACTCAGAGGGTAAAGGACCATTCTAAAACTCATGCGTATGAAAGGCCCAGGAACTATTTACCCCCACTAAACACTGAAACACTAATTTCAGTTTGGGGCGGGGGGTGTTATTTGGTAATTTTCGCTAAGTCTCTTACACAAGGGAACTGGGTTTACTGTAAACTTGCTATTTCGTTCTTAGTTGCTTTCAGCTCTGGCACTAGCGGTTTCTACTGCTTGAAGTACAGTACACACAGCATGTGCCAGTAGCTGGTTGCAGCTTTCAAATCTGTATAATGTAATCTCTTCCACTTTTGTAAGAGTTGCTGTTCAATCATGTCAAAACTAACAGCAAGCAGAGGAAGCAACCAGTAATCAGCCTGATATGATCTTAAGGATGCTGTACCTGTCTTGTTGCACTACATACACATGGGCGGTTCTGTGCATAATGAAGAAACATGTCCTCCCACAGGTTCTCTTTACTTTCTAGCAGAAAAATGGGGAAGCAAAGAGCAGCTTCCCTAATGCTTGCACACCCCTCCCTGGCAGCATGGGTGTCTGTTCGCACAGCCAGGGGAGAGGTAAGTCATTTGGGGGGGGGGGATGCCCAGGCTGCCCAGGGCTTTTAGTCCTGGCTGGGAGGGGGGTGGAGGGGTTCCTTCCCTGCATGGAGCAGCTGGGGCTGGGTCAGATCAACCCCCAGAAACTCCCCTGGCTGTAGGAAGCTCTGCAGTATGGGGTGGGGGCCTGGTGGGGTCCAAGGCTCAGCAGAGGGGTTGATGAAGGGTTCAGATGCACAGGGGTTGGACAGACAGGCAGCAGCTCAGTGGACAGTAACTCCTCCCCCCACTTACTTGCCCCATTGCTCCTCAGCCACGAGGGGAGCGGTCACTGCATGGGGAGTTGCTCCCCCTCCCCCCAAATCTGCCCAACCCCTGTGCATCTGGGCCCCACCCAGCTGCACTCTGATTCCCAGTTGAGCGCCTCCCCCCTCAACCCCTACTCACCTTTACCTGGACTTTGCTGCTGAGTCCCATTTCCCCCTGCATCCAGAACCCCTGCACCCCAACAAGCTCCTGTGCATCCAGACCCCCCACTGACCTGCTTGTACCCCTATTGTGCCACACAGTATCCTGGTACTCCTGGGGGAATTATGCACCAAAAAACTAAAAATTCCACATACAATATTGTAAAATTCCCACTTATTTTTCAGAACACCACCCTATAAATCACACCACTTTCAAATATTTTGAAATTTCCAAAATTTTTCCAAAAGTGGTACGATTTATAGGGTGGTGTTCTGAATTCCCTCAGGAGTAAATAACCTTCAACACTTTTCTCCAGGCAGTGGTTCTGGGTCACTGAGCAGCCTTGAGCTTTAATTTACAGTGGTATTTTAAGTGCCTAAATAGGTAGATAAATTACACTCTGCATCTACAGAAGCAGGTGAGCACACAAGCCGACAAGTTTGCTACTGTAAATTCCGCTAGAGGTCTGTATACTGAAGTGCTTAAATATGTTATGTAAAGTTGCTACATAACCGCTGTCCAACTCTTACTAATATGTGATTGTGGAGCAAATCACAGTAGAAGCAATCAGTGTTCCTTCTAATTTTTTCCATCCATGGGTGGAATGAATTTTATGTCCATATCAAGGTAATGTGTGGATGTGCACCACCAGTAGAAGTAAAAAGCCTAGAAAAATATTTAAGAAGTTACCATAGGGATTATTACTCCAGCCAGAACAGGTTAGGCATTTTAGAACTCAGTACTCAGAATTAAGTTTAAGCAAAAGAAATAAAACTTATGAAAGGCATAGACCAGTCAAAAAAACTAAACGTACTTTGAAAAGTGTCAAATAACAATAATGCAAACATGTGTTGACAGGTGAGTGTGAAACAATGTGTGGCTGAGAGAAACTGAGGGACCCACATGTGCTGTCCTTTCAAGTAGCTCTGCACTCAGCAGGCTGAAGCCTGCTTGTTTAGACACAGTAACAGATGTCATAAGCTCCCTCCCTCCTGAGTCCTGTCATGTCCCATCCTGCTCTCCTGCTTCGTGGAGATGGGGTAGAGCAGTGAAGGGAGGAGGACACCCTGACATCAGTGCCCCCCTCCTCCATTCCCTCCTACCCACTCTACACAGCAAGCAGAAGGCTCCTGGGAACAGCTGGCCAGGGGCTCTAAGGAAGAGGGCAGGAGCAGCGTGCCACGCAGGTTAGTGGGAACTTAAGAAGCAATGCTCTATCCATAAAATCATTGCATAAAATTACCACCTTTTTATAATAGGATGTCTATAATGTACAATGCCCTCAAACCAGCTTCTCAATATGTAACTTTCAGATATACTGTGCTTTCCTTGCATGTTATAAAAATGTAAGGGTTAGCTACCAGTACCATCTTAGTCCATATTCTTCAAACTCTGGGAAAAATATAACTTACCTAAAATTCTCAAAAGCAGGTATTAACCATCAGTAATTTAATTTGTGCTGCTGAAATAAATCATTCTACAAAAGAACCCTATTACACTTCAGACAAAACTACAGCCTTTAGCATGTGCATAAATAAAATAGCTAGCCTTTGCTTTACAAATTTTTTTTTAAAAAGATAATGAGCTCTTAAGTTCCTCATAGTTTGGTGGGTTAAATATTCTCAAGAATTTGCACCATAATATTCAGCTGCTTCCTCCTTTTGCACCCTTGCTAATTCATTGTCAAAGTTCTGTGTGGAGCAATACTCCACTATCTAAGCATACTGGCATTCACGGCTGAAAGCTCTTAGAAGTGGGAAGATGTGACTATTTACCTTGGTGAAGTAGTAACGCAGACTACTAGGATTCTGTAGTTGACAGCGAAAACAGACTAGCTTGTATGTTAGCATAATATAAATGTTTTGTCCACTGCAGGAAAATGCTTTGGCACTGAATATTCCATAGGTTCTCACTACACAGCAAGTGTCAATACCTGCCCTATGTAGCACTTGTCTTTCAGGAATATTGTATTGATTAATGTTTGTTAAGCACTTTGAAGACAAGTAGGTAATATCTCTTTTTATACGGATAAGTGTCTGAGGCTCATCTTCATTGAACAGATTTGCCCAAGTGCTAGGGTTAGGGTGTTCCTAGCTCCCAGATCTGTTCTCAGACTGCCCGACTTTCCAGTTTCCACATTCTACAGAGACTAGTTGCAGAGCAAGTTGTTAGGGGGCTTATTTCTTCACCCTCTCACTTCATGCGAGAAGGACCGGGGAACAGAAAGCAACAATACCTGAAGTCCAAAGGTGCAAACAATTCAATGTTTATTGGGGTGAACTTCCAGCAAGCATGATTCCAGTTTCCTTCTTCTGTATCCCCCTTCCCAGCTCTGACATCACAGAGCCTTGCCTGTGTCCCATTCCCTGTTCCCATTTCCCCCCCCTTACTTCCTGATTGACTGTAGACTAATAGTAAAACTTGAGTTTTGCTTAGCTCTACCTTAACCCAGTGGTCCCTAATGTGGTGCCCACAGGTGCAATGGCATCTGCCGGGGCATTATGCGCCTGCATGCTGGACAGTGGACAAGCATCTGCTGAAAGGCTGCCGAAAAGTGGCATCATCAAGAGCCGTTGCTGCCGAAATGCCACTGATTTTTGACGGCGATGCCTCTTGATGCTATTTCGGCGGTGATGCTCTTGATGTTGCCGCTTCTTGGCGGCATTTTGGCAAATGCTTGTCCGCCGGCCACGGTCCTCGATGGCTTGTCATCCGGCACCTGCCACCCGGAAAAGGTTGGGGACCACTGCTTTAACCAATCATTTCACTAAAATGTAACTAACCAAACCTAACATATTGTAACATGATTATTTAACCAATTATATGCCACGACCTTAATTGGTTTACACCCAGCAAAATTAATTATACAGCAGACAAACAATCACAGAACCAGACAGAGATTATACAGACAAACAATAGGAAAGTGAAGACTACAGTGATAGAACAATACAAAAATGAGGATTTCACATCCCAGCTATTGATAAGTAAGTTCTTGCCAGACAGGATGGTATTAAACTAAGTTTCCTTTTACATCTTCTAGGCTCTTCCCTTTCTCTGGAGGTGATAGGAATATCAGGACAGGATTGTATTCCTAACAGCTCAATAGCACCTTATTTCAATCTGACTAGTTTGGAATGTATGGATATAAACATACATTTCCCAGCTTATTGCTGCCTTTGCTGCTTAGCCAAAGGCTTGGCCTAAGAAAAAGGCCTCAGACTGTCGCAGTAAGAGAAGGCCCTTACACTGGCAGACAGTGATTTTAATTTTCTTTTATACCTCTATAACTAGCTGAGTAAAAATACACCTAAATTCTTAAAGTATAGGCCTTTGCAAACAGGCCTGAATAGCTATATCCTAACACAAGTAAGTATAATTTTTTTTGTTATTGTAGGGTCTGTAGCTGTGACAGGATTTATTGACATTTTTTCAGTAGGAGCATTGGTGTATGTTGGGGTGTGTGCATCTTGTATATACAATCTGGTGCACTGGTTCCCAACCTATTTACTATTGTGGGCCACATATGCAGCTCTCTGTATTACATGGGCTGCATCCATACAATATATATACTGCCTATGTGGCCCTGAGGATGTTACATGGGCCGCAGCTGTGTGCTGATTGGGCTGTGGGTTGAGAACCACTGGTCTGGTGTATAGTAAGATTGGGGGCTAAGGTAAGAATTTTACCCCCTCTTAAATGCTAATGTTGTCCAAAGGCATGCCAATGGTAGACATGTGTAAATTCTGGTTCCTCGTGATGATGGAGAGCACCCCATATGAAGTAGGCACTAAGAGGCATACAAAAAATATAAGTTAAGACTTCCGAAAGGTTAGCTGGAAAATGAAGTGACATGCTTTGACCACAGGAGGGTGCTAGATGATTAACAATGCTGTTATCATGGAGGAGTACTGGGCCTGGAGAAACTCTTAGGATTGCTGAACACAATGTGGTGACAGCTTTGATTCACAAATTGAGGATTCTCTCTCTTGTCTACACAGGGTGTTCATGCTCTCTCTGGATACTGGTATATAATCTTGAGCACCTATTGCATAAGGGGTGCTAGCAGACATACAAAAACTAAGGAACGCTTCTGAGAGGTTATCTATAAAGCCCTGTGCAAGTATTAGACAAGACTCAACCTTGAGAATCAAATACCGCTGAAGAGCAAACTCTTTTTTATCTCTGCAGTGGACTAGATTGCACTGCACTGCAGGAATCTTGAGAAGTGCCCTAGAGGCGACTGCTGGAACCTCCCCAGCTGTGTAAGACCTTGAACGCTGTCCAACTACCACTCTGAAAGGGGTAGTAATTGGTGTTAATAAGGTTGCAAAGCCGTTTCCATTACAAACACCAGTTGTATTCAGCACAGTTCTCAAGAACAAGGTATAAATGTCCTCAGCAAATGCACTGTTTGCCACATAGTGTCATCTTGGTTACAACGGAGCAGCTTTGTTTCAGTAAAGGGAAAGATAAAGAGGCCTTCAGCCCTCCTCTGTGTGAACATGCATTTGTTGGCCAACGGGGGTTTTTCTCAGACTTGGTTGACATGTTTTTAGGAGCCCCTGGTTAAAGTATTGGCAGCACATCATGGCTGAATTCAAGTGGCAGGGACAAGGAACTGTCAGGAATAGGTCATCTGAACACAATGCAATGAGTCTAATCTCATGAAAATTGTTATGGCTTTGATTCATTGATGACCAACCAAGCATCATGTGCCTTCTCCTTTCCTTGTAGGGGAGAACTGATTTCTGAAATACCAGCTGGAATTTCATATAGTTGCTGATGATGACAGAGGTGAATTACTCCTCAAACTTACCGTAGTTGCACAACAGAGCATACTTTATCCATCACTGCCTACAAACTTGCTCAGTTTGGCTAATTTCATTCTGCCTGCTGAAATTCCCCTGCCATTCCAAAGGGCGGTGGTGGTCTTCAGTTTCTGTTCTTGACTGTTGTGCTGTGGGTAAATAGCTGTCACATTCCACTCGAGAGGTGGCTGCATCTCACTAGTGGGTGAAGTGATTCTTTGCAATGAATGGCATGTTATACATCTGCTATTTTTATTAAACCTAGTTAACTGTGCTCTTTCTGGAGTTAGTGGCCTAAAACAGGATTGCGTGGCAATTCATCATAGAATCTCAGGGTTGGAAGGGACCTCAGGAGGTCATCTAGTCCAACCTCCTGCTCAAAGCAGGACCAATCCCCAACTAAATCCCCAAATGCCCCCCCCGGTTTGAGCTCACAACCCTGGGTTTAGCAGGCCAATACTCAAGCCACTGAGCTATCCCTCCTCCCAATCAAAGTGCTGCTTCTTAAAAGAAGCTTTGCTTTCCTCAGTTTCTCCATATGGACTTGCCGTTGGACCACACTGGAATCCCAGGTGCCTATGGTTATCAGTTCCGCCAATGCTGTGGCATTTGTGTCCTCTCTAAGGTTAGGGATTGAAAGAATAATGACTGGAAACTTATTGGAGAAGTGGAGGTCTCAGTACAGTCAACACTATAGAGAGGAATGAACAAAAGTGACACATCGTAGACACAAGATCCAGAGGAGACAGAAATGGAAAAGACCGAGCAGGTCATAAAGTTCATTCACTCTGCAAAGGCAGGACGTGTGCATTCCATTCATGCCATGACATCCAGTCAGTATTTCCTTCATGAGCCTCGCCCTGCTGTATCTCTACAAGACGTCAGGTGCTCCGAGAAGCAGCTTTTGGCTCTCGCCTGCATCCGGGCTTGTAGAACCAGAACCCAAGGCTGTTGGCATCTTTTTAGTTGTCTGTGAAAGAGGAGGAAGAGGACTAGATCTTAGCTAATGCTTTGGAACATGCCAAATGGAGGTTTTGATTAGATGACCCCCATTTTCTCAGTTAAACCAGCAACATGCAATGTCATGCTAATTAGCAAGAACCACATTGGGTCAGATCTTTAGAGCATGCTGACCAGAAAGGACGATGGTTTCAAATTGGGTTTGGATAGCATTTAAATAGATTTTTTTTGTCTGTGGCATAAAATTATTCTTCTGTTTCTGTTGTGACTTTTCACCCTGAAGTGGATCTATAGTCATAGACTTTAAGGTCAGAAGGGACCATTATAATCATCTAGTCTGACCTCCTGCACAATGCAGGCCACAGAATCTCATCCACCCACTCCCGTAATAAACCCCTAATCTAAGTCTGCAATGGTCAAGATTGACTGTCCTCAAATCATGGTTTAAAGACTTCAAGGTGCAGAGAATCCTCCAGCAAGTGACCCGTGCCCCACGCTGCAGAGGAAGGCGAAACCCCCCAGGACCTCTACCAATCTGCCCTGGAGGAAAATTCCTCCCCGACCCCAAATATGGCGATCAGTTAAACCCTGAGCATGTGGGCAAGACTCACCAGCCAGACACCAAGGAAAGAATTCTCTGTAGTAACTCAGATCCCACCCCATCTAACATCCTATCACAGGCCATTGGGCATATTTACCGCTAATAGTCAAAGATCAATTCATTGCCCAAATTAGGCTATCCCGTCATACCATTCCCTCCATAAACTTATCAAACTTAGTCTTGAATCCAGATACGTCTTTTGCCCCCACTGCTCCCCTTGGAAGGCTGTTCCAGAACTTCACTCCTCTGATAATTAGAAACTGTCTAGATCAGGGATCAGCAACCTTTGGCATGTGGCTTGCCAGGGTAAGCACCCTGGCGAGCCAGGCCGGTTTGTTTACCTGCCGTGTCTGCAGGTTTGGCCTATTGTGGTTCCCACTGGCCACGGTTCACTTCCCCAGGCCAATGGGGGCGGCAGGAAGCGGTGGCCAGCACATCCCTCGGCCCGCGGCACTTCCCGCCAACCCCCATTGGCCTGGGACAGCAAACCACGGCCAGTGGGAGCTGTGATCGGTTCAGAAAAGGGCAACTAAAATGATTAGGGGTTTGGAGAGGGTCCCATATGAGGAAAGATTAAAGAGGCTAGGACTCTTCAGCTTGGAAAAGAGGAGACTAAGGGGGGACATGATAGAGGTATATAAAATCATGAGTGATGTTAAGAAAATGGATAAGGAAAAGTTATTTACTTATTCCCATAATACAAGAACTAGAGGTCACCAAATGAAATTAATAGGCAGCAGGTTTAAAACAAACAAAAGGAAGTTCTTCTTCACGCAGCGCACAGTCAACTTGTGGAACTCCTTACCTGAGGAGGTTGTGCAGGCTAGGACTATAACAATGTTTAAAAGGGAACTGGATAAATTCATGGTGGCTAAGTCCATAAATGGCTATTAGCCAGGATGGGTAAGAATGGTGTCCCTAGCCTCTGTTCGTCAGAGGATGGAAATGGATGGTAGGAGAGAGATCACTTGATCATTGCCTGTTAGGTTCACTCCCTCTGGGGCACCTGGTATTGGCCACTGTCGGTAGACAGATACTGGGCTATATGGACCTTTGGTCTGACCCGGTACGGCCTTTCTTATGTTCTTATAACCTGCGGACATGCAGGTAAACAAACCGTGCCGTCCCGTCAGGGTGCTTACCCTGGTGAGCCGCATGCCAAACGTTGCCGATCCCTGGTCTAGATCTTCACAAACTTAAATGTAGACACACACATCACTTCATTCATGCTCTTCGGAGCTGTCGTGTCCAGAGAGAAGCACGCAGCAGTGCTAGGGAAGGAGAGCACTCAGCAACTGGCGGGCAATGCAGGTGGGTAACTTCCATTGGCTTCAAAGGGAGGCGCTGTGCAGGGGGGCCTGGGCCCTATGTGTAGTAAGGGGGATTAAGGGCAGCTTTTGAGACTGAAAGTCAGTTCTGAACCAACATAGGTGGGGCATTTAGACATCTTTGCGGAGTCTGAAATCTTGCTGAGTGCTGAGCAGAGCTAATTAACCCACCCCCAACCATGCCCTACACAGCTGGTTAGGAGGTGCCTGCCCGGCCCCTGACTCTGCTGGGCACATCGTAATGGATTATTTCACTAAAATGGTAACAGATGAGATCAACACAGGGAAGGCAATAGAGACCTAGCAGCCAGAGGGTTGGCTCCAATGGATTCCCATGCGAAGTGATAGAGTAAAGCAGAGGAGCAATTCCTGTATTAAAATCTGGATGTCCATGATGGAAATCACTGCTGGCTGTAGAGGGCTGTTACACACACACATATAAATGTGGTGCCTCTCTTAAAAGCAATTCTCCATTTCCCGGACACACTGAGAATCTGGCAGTGGAGCTCAGCACAGCTCTGAAGTCAAGGGAAAGACATTTTGCAACCACATAGGTGATTCCCTTCTGGAAGAGTACTCTGAATTCACAGCTCAGTGCAAGGAAACAGGTCGCACAAATGCCTGGAGCATGAGGTATATTTGTTGCTTTCATCCGCCTCACACAGTAACATTCAAGTTTCTGGTGAGCCTGCAGATGTGATCATTATTTATTTGTATTGCAGTAGCACTAAGGAGCCTCCGTCATGAACCAGGATCCTGCTGTGCTAGGAGCTGCACAAACACAAGAAAAAGCCAATCCTTGCCTCAGAGAGCTTACAGTCTACAAGTGAGGGACGATCCCTTATTGGGAGGATTTTTAAGACTTGTTTTTATTGTCGTATGTTCAGTGCAACTCACAAAAGAAACAGAGATCTGAACAACATTCTCCACTAAGTCAAGAGTCATCCCTCCCTTGGTGTAGGTGGGAATGATATTGTGGAAGTGGCTGAGTGGTGAAATTAGTGCACAGCTATAGTGGGCAGGTGAAACTACCCCACAGAAGGCAATGACAAAATTAATTGACTTCAAGAGGGCCAGGATTTCACACCCATGTTTTTTTGTTGTAGAGGTTTTTTTTTTATTTTAACTTGATTCTCAGATACTCTTTTCCATGCTAGGTGATGGATGCAAGTGCCTGCACCTAAATAACTTCTGTAATTTCACTGATTTTTTTTTAAATCAGTGAAAATAGTGAATGGCAGTGGAATGGAGTTATTTCAAGATTGACTGTATGTTATTGATTAAAGTTCCCCACACAGATCTTCAATTTACTTTAATTTTATTTAACATAATTATTTTAGAAGCATTAACAAATGCACTCTCCTGTGCAATAGCTTGTTTTAGCTCAGGAAAACGAGCACATAGTGATTAAGAGACTTGCACCAAGTCACAGAGATAATCAGTGTCAGAGCTGGAGCAGTTCTCAGCTCCCCATCCTTGGATCAGCTGACCAGACCAGGGTTTCTTGCAATAAACAGCACTGATTATAATAATTTAGAGACACAACAGTATTTCAGGATTGATAGACCTGGGGAAACAAAGCACAGAAAAGAAAAAAGGACAGTGAATCTTTAAAAATATGAGAAGTGGAAGTTTGCAGTAGCTAAGAATCATAACTGCAAAACTAGGAAGGCGCTGTACTGAGATTGCGTCATATGGACTAGCTGTTACAGTGACCTGAATCTCCCAATGGGGAAGGCATCCCTGTGACCTCACTTTGTCTTTTGCTAGCAAAAGACACATCAGCTCAGACTGGTTCCAGGTTGGCACCATGAATGTTCTGTTTTGGAATACGCAGGCCACCTTTTCTAGTTAACCTTTTTGTTGCCAGGTTGGCCAGAAACCTCACATCCAGCTGAAATTCAGGGTTTGTTTGTTTTCGAGAGTAAGAGATTCTAAAGAGATGATCTTTTAAAGAGGATTAAAAGGATTCCAAAATGACTTTGTCCCATTTGATTGAACATCTCCTTTTCATAGGGTTTCTTCATTTTCTTTCGTCTGTTCCCAAGCTTGCTTTTACCTTAACTTGCCCACTCACTAGCATTAATTTCCGGACAGTAATTCTTAGGTTTCATAATGCCATAACAGAGTTTATTGTTAAACTTGGATCTTCCAGTTAGCGAGTTATACAGCACAGCCCACTCACTGCCTCCCAGTCTCACTATCTCCTTGAGGGTTGTATTAGTGCACTGTGATGGCTAGATGAATTTCAAGGCAAGGACTGTCTGTTGGGGGATTCAGGCACTATCATACTATAAATATTTACTTATGCTATTACTAACTGTGTGATGTTCCCCTCTGGTGTTATCTGGACCGGAGATCTGCTAGGTCACTCCAATCCTTGACTCTGGGAGCCAGCCTTACCCTGCTCTACTGTGAGAACCCCCACTCCTGGGCTGTTCACACGCAGCCTCTGGCATGTAAGCTGCTTGGATTGTGCAACCGAATGACATTAGTCAATATCTCCGGTCCCAGACACAACCCTAGGAACCTCCGTCTTACAGTGTCCAGTTATGCCGGCTGGACGCTGCAAGCTTATATGAGTTTGTCAGTTTAACAAAGAAATTGATATGCACCAGGCTTGTTTTCTCAAGGGGAGTCTCTGACACAATTCAAAGCAAACACACTGCTTCAGGTAGAATAAACAAATTTATTAAGTACAAAAGATAGATTTTAAGTGATTATAAGTCAAAGCACAAGAAGTCGGATTTGGTCAAATGACATAAAAGCAAAACGCATTCCAAGCTGATCTTTACACTTTCGGTGCCCTTACAAACTGAGATGCTTCTCACCACAGGCTGGCTGGTGGCCCTTCAGCCCGGCTCTCCCCTTCGATCAGCACTTTAGTCGCTTGATGGTGGTGGTGTCTGTAGATGGAGGTGGAAGAGAGAGAGCCTGGCAAATGTCTCTTCATGTCCTTTCTTCCCTCTTGGCTTTGCCCCCCCATCTTCAGGGTCAGGTGAGCATTGCCTCATCCTAGTCCCTGACTGACCAAGGGAACAGGACAGGAGTGATTCACTCGAGAATCCAACAGATCCTTTGTTGCTGCCAAGGTCAGTGTCCTTTGTTCCTGTGAGGCTGGGCTGGGTTTGTCCCATCCATGCCCTGATGAGGTGTGAACTGCATCTCTGTTCATGGAGAGTTTTGCCTGGGCTTGTTTTAAGCCATGAGGACACATTTTCAGCCTCATAACTATATACATGAAATTACAACCTATAACTTTACTATAACATTACTGTAACAATTACTATAACATCACTATAACAACAATGCTCAGTGGATCGTGAGCCTTCCGAAGACACCCGACATGACAGACTTTGCATTGGATACCACACAATCATATTATAAGGATGAACAGGAGGGTGCAGGGTGTTCCTCTGAGATACAGAGTGTGACACAATGGATGAGACTTATTTTCTGCCCTGAAAAACTTGCAGTCAATAAGGCAAGACAAGTCTCTGGAGAGCAGAGCTGATTTAAAAAATAAAATAAAATAAATTGTGACCATTTTTTATCTAGAAGTTATTTTTTGTTTCACAGGGATTGAAAAGGGCTATTTTTTTGTGAGACTTTCCCCCTCACATTTCTTTTATTAAAAATTCTATTGAAATCATTATTGGCATTCTAAATAATTCAATTACCATTTTGAAACATTTTTGTTTACCGAAAAACCCTGGGGTGTTGGTAAGCAAACCATTTTGATTAAAATAAAAGATTTCAAAAAGATTTTTTTTAAATTGCCAACAAAAATGATAGTGCTATTTTTTTTGCAAATATTTTGATTGAAGAAGAACTGTTTTTCAATTTAAAAAAAAGTGTCCTGAAAAATTTCAAGCCGTTCCAGCCGCGAAGCACTTTGTGGGGATTGCTTACCAGGCTGGGTCCCGGCAGGGTTCTGAAGGTGCAGAGAGTACCTGGTAGATGAAGACAGGCATGTGCTTTGGGAAGCGTGACCACAGAAAGGGGGAAAAGCAATGAAGTTCCACTCCATGTTGGTATGAATGACTGATAGTTTTTTCCGCATCCCTATTAGCACATTTCCGTTGAGTGACACTCCTTGCAGATGGCTCAACAGGGACTGTGAGTTGTGCAGTTAGTTTCCACGCAGAAGCAATGCAGGATCCTGGCTCTGTTTAACGGTAAATATTCAAGGGCCATTTCCCTGGCAGGGGCTTGTAGCTGAAACAAGAAGAAGCACTGTCAAGGTGGGAAGCTGAGCAGAAATGCTAAAGAAAAGGCAGAGGCCTGTCCTATATGATGAAAAAGAGGCCGTGTATTTCCCCACCAGTGGTAGCAATAGTGGAAGCTTCGTAGTGTAGTCAAAGTACGGTTAGATAACTCAACGCTAAAAACACCTGTGCTCTGTCTGGACTACAGCTTCTCCCCGTGTGACCACTAGTAGAGCTGCACCATTGGAGGATTACAGGTGTGAATTCTGACTATGCAGATGCAGCCAAGTCGGTAATTAGGAATTGCCACCCGAAGTCAGACCAATGGCCCAGCTAGTCTCCAGCAGTAGCCATTGCTGCTGCTTCAGAGCAAGGCAAAGTCCCCCAAAATGCTCCTAATTTTGCAAGACTCGCCCATGGATATTTTGACCAAGAATCTCAGTGCACCTTTGATGCATTGATTAGTTCTCAGACAGACGGTATCAAAGTATTATTATCCTCATCTGATAGATAGGTCAGCTAAGGTAAAGTGACTTGTCCAAGGTGAAACAGTAAGCCAAAGAGAAACTGCTGAGCTCCAGTTCATCTGCAAATTTGACACCATCAGCTCAGGATTAAACAGAGACTGTGAATGGTTTGCCAACTACAAAACCAGTTTTCTCCTCCCTTGGTTTTCACACCTCAGCTGCTAGAAGAGGGCCTCACCCTCCCTGATTGAACTGACTTCGTTATCTCTAGTCTGCTTCGTGCTTGCATATATATACCTGCCCCTGGAAATTTCCACTACATGCATCCGACGAAGTGGGTATTCACCCACGAAAGCTCATGCTGCAAAACGTCTGTTAGTCTATAAGGTGCCACAGGACTCTTTGCTGCTTTTACAGATCCAGACTAACACGGCTACCCCTCTGATACAGTAAGCCAATGGTAGCCTAGAGGTAGGGTGACCAGACTTCCTGATCTTTGGGGCTTTGTCTTATGCATGTAATTATACTCACCCTCCGCCCCCCAAAAAAAAGTGTCCTGATTTTTCACACTTGCTATCTGGTCATCCTACTAGAGGTAGGAATAGAACCCAGGAGTCCTGATTGCCTATCTATAGTACTACCCTGCCTCCTTAACAGAGAATATGGTAGTAACTGTTCCATATTAATAGCCTGACCTAGGTCCCATTAGCAAGGGGCTGCATACCCACTGCTACACCCTTCAGAGGATTCTTCATATTTCCCCCACACGCTGGTTCTGCTCCAATGCCATTAATTTTAATGGTGGTTGGATCAGGGCCTAACGGAGGATAAGCAATTTTTGCTTGAAACTGCAAGTACTAAACAGTGTAGCAATGTGCAGGAAGCGTGACCAGAAAATACACTATTGCAGTAGTAATCCTCCCCACCAGCACAGACCACATGGCCCAGTGGTTTGGACACTAGCCAATGACCAGGGTTCAATTCCCTGCTCTGCCACAGACTTCCTGTATGACCTTAGGGCAAATCACTTAATCTCTCTGTGCCTCAGTTCCATGGGGACAGTAATAGTTACCTGCCTCCCAGGGATGTTCTGAAGATAAATACATTAAAGATTGTAAAGTGCTTTGAGGTCTAGTGATAATGTGCTATATCAGAACTATGTAATATTACTGTAGGATCACGATTGCTTGACCAGAAAAGTACGTGTAGCTCAGAAATGCAACACGATCTGGAGAGTAGATCTTGCAGCATGTACTGCATAAGCAAATTCTGATCTGTCGGGCTCCCTAGTGTTCTGAGACAGGTAAAGAAAATGAACCCTCTTGTCATATTGCTCTCAGATGGAAGAATGACCTACAGAAGGTGGGTGAATATCAGCCATTCACTGGGTGCTCCAGAAAGGGCCACCCATCCACATGGTGTCCCTGTGCAATGGATGTGGCCTTCGGAGTTGGAGCCGGCTGCTGGATGTCATGTCTGAGATGTGTCTACACCAGGCATTTAACCGAAAGGACAAAGTCGGCACAAGAACAAATTGGTATAAACTGGCCATGAATCAGTTCAGGCTGGAAGTTAGAAGAGGGTTTCTAACATCAGAGGAGTGAGATTCTGGATCAGCCTCCCAACAGGAGTAGTGCGGGGGGAAAACAACCTAACTAGTTTTAAAATGGCACTTGATACGTTTTTGAGCGGGGTTATATGCCAGGATTGTCTGCAGTGGCAGAGGACTGGACTTGTTGATTCAGAAGGTCCTGTCTAGAGTGACTGTATTTTCCCAAAGGGAAAACAGGACACCACAGCCAAGGCCCGCCCCCTGCCTCCCGCGAACCCCCCCACCTCCACCCCTCCCTGCCTCCTGCCCGTGCGGGGCTGGCCCGAGGCCTCCTTCCACCCCCTGCTCGCTTGGGACCAGCCAAGTCCCCCCCTACCCTCTGCATGCGGGGCTGACCCAAGACCCCCTGCCGCCAGCCTGCACAGGGCCCGAGCCGCTCTCCCGAGCCCTCCTTCCAGTGCAGGTCTGGCATTGCTGCTTGCCCCCTCCCACCCCCCATTCCTCTGCACCCTGCTAAGGGTCGCACCCCACTTTTGGGGCAAAACTGGCCAAAAAAGTCAGGATGGCCGGGACAGGGCTTAAAAAAAGGACGGTCCTGGCCAAAATGGGACATATGGTCACCCTAGTCCTGTCCTATGTCCCTATGAAGCCATGTGGCTCTCTATCAGTATTGCATCTGAGCAGGCTCTGATGGACGTTATTTGAACGACAGCTCCGCAGATACCTATGCTCCTCCAGGAGGTGCACACCTACTGCTGGGGGGGTGGGAGGGGGAGCTGAGAGAAAGTAGCATGGGCCTGCCCCTTTAGGGTACTGCATGCTCATCGGGGTGTCCAGAGGAAGCAGCCCTTGCACTCAGGGACTGCAGTGTGTCTGGCTCTTACATGGGCTGCACAAGGACAGGAAGGTTCACCCATCTGCCCCGTGTGCACACGGGCCAGGCCCAGATCAGCTACTAAATGAAAGACATTATCTGGTGCACTGAGGGCCTGTGACACCTGGGGCCCCACATCGCTGACTCTCTCTGTGGCCTGGGGATAACTCTGCTTCCACGCCTCACAGAGGTGGTGAGGCTGAATTAGTTGGAAAGCACAGAGCTGCTCCGTGGTGAGCACTGAAGCTATTTCTCTGTAGCTACCCCGTGCCCAAATATCTCCTTCCCGCACCAGCTTTCCCAAGAATTAACCAATTCCCCTGGGATGTCACATGGGCCCCGCATTTTCCAGGAAGCCGGGGATGCCAGACAGTCAGTAAGTCCTGATTTTGGTCAAATAAGTTCAAAGTCTGCAATGTTGGAGGTGGGAAAAGGGTTATTTATTGACCGAAAACAAACTAGAAATTCTACTGAACCAATAATAGTCCAGAGATTAACTTGAGGAACCACAAAGCCAGGGCTTTCAGCAGGGGACAGCTCTGACCCTGAGGCTGAGCTGTGGCCAGCTGGCACTCCACCCATTTCACCCTCTCCTAGCTGTGTGGGCAACACAGCTCTCTCATGGGGAGATATCCCTCACATGCTGCACTCAGTAAATAGCCTGTTAAACAAGGTCCTATCCAACAGCTACATACGCTTGGGCAGGGGCATCATTTCAGGAACATTGAGGGAGCAGTCGGGGGAGTTTGCTTACCTAATGGCTGCTTCCAAAGTTGATGAGTGGAGTGAAAGCATGGAGCATACAGACCTATGAAAAGTCAGGGAGTGGGAGCTGCCTCTCTTGCCCCATAGCAAATGACATGTCTGCTTTTGGGAAGCTAATGGGGTGGGGGCGGAGAAAGGGGCCTCACCTGTCTCCGTGGGAACTCTGCCCTCAGGGACTCTTGGACTGAGGCACAACAACAACCGAGTCCCACCTCTCTGCTTTAAACTAGACCCCCTGGGGAATGGTAATACATTCTACCCAAGCATTTCAGCCCTGACGGAGGGTGGGTGCACGCATGTGTGTGCAGAGGACCAGGAGAAGCACAGGGGGACATGGTTGGGATGAGGAGGGGAACCGTGTGATAAATTATAAAGCCAAAAGGGACCGTTCAATCATCTAATCTGACCTCCTTTAAATCACAAGCCAGAGAATTTCACCCAGTTACTCCAGTCCTAAGCTCAAGAACTGGTAAGGCGGAGGTTACTGGAGGGTGATGGATAAATACATGCCAAAAGGTAGAAGTTCTAAAATATTTGTAATTAAAGTGTCATTTTGGGCAGGATGGGCGCAAGGGGGAGGCTGTGGGTTGTTAGCTGGACTCCGTTGACTGACTTCAGTGGGATTTGTGGATGCTCAAACAGGTTTCAACCCACAGCCTGTCACCATAGTATCAGAGCACCAGCCACATAAAATCAATATCAAGAGCAATGTCTGTATTGAATTCCATGGGGTCTTTGGCACTTCTCTTTTGGATTACAAACTTTGCTAGAGGTAAGGCTTTTGCTTTTTTAAAATTGTATTTATTTGTGGTTGGTTGGGGTTTGCTGGGCAGAAGAGTGCCAGTGGTGTGAGTTTCAGAGTAGCAGCCGTGTTAGTCTGTATCTGCAAAAAGAACAGGAGTCCTTGTGGCACCTTAGAGACTAACAAATTTATTTGAGCATAAGCTTTTGTGGGGTACAGCCCACTTCATCGGATGCATAGAATGGAGCATATAGTAAGGAGATATACAGTATATATACATACAGAGAACATGAAAAGGTGGGAGTTATCCTACCAACTCTAAGAGGCTAGTTAAGAGAAAAACTTTTGTAGTGATAATCAGGATAGCCCATTACAGACAATTTGACAAGAGGTGGGAGAATACTTAACATGGGGAAATAGAGTATCGTTCTTATGGTGGAAAGGCCTTTTCAAAGGGTATGTCTACACTATGGGATTATTCCGATTTTATATAAACCGGTTTTGTAAAACAGATTGTATAAAGTCAAGTGCACACGGCCACACTAAGCACATTAATTCGGCGGTGTGCGTCCATGTACCGAGGCTAGCGTCGATTTCCGGAGTGTTGCACTGTGGGTAACTATCCCGTAGCTATCCCATAGTTCCCGCAGTCTCCCCCGCCCACTGGAATTCTGGGTTGAGATCCCAATGCAAAAACAGTGTCGCGGGTGATTCTGGGTAAAAGTTGTCACTCAATCCTTCCTCCGGGAAAGCAATGGCAGACAATCATTTCGTGTTCTTTTTCCCTGGATTGCCCTGGCAGACGCCATAGCATGGCAACCATGGAGCCCGTTTTGCCTTGTCACTGTCACCGTATGTGTATTGGATGCTGCTGACAGACGTGGTACTGCAGTGCTACACAGCAGCATTCATTTGCCTTTGCAAGGTAGCAGAGATGGTTACCATCCCTATTGCACCGTCTGCCATTGTAAATTGGCAATGAGATGACGGTTATCAGTTGTTTTGTACTGTCTGCTGCTGTCATGGGTGCTTCTGGCTGGCCTCGCTGAGGTGGTCTGGGGGCGCATGGACAAAAATGGGAATGACTCCCCGGGTCATCCCCTTCTTTATGTTTTGTCTAAAAATAGAGTCAGTCCTGCCTCGAATATGGGGCAAGCGTACTAGAGAACCAGAGAGCACAGCTGCTCCGTGTCAGAGCCCCAGAGATCCCGCAGAAATGATGAGCTGCATGCCATTCTAGGGGGTGCCCCTGCAACAACCCCACCCATTGCTTCCCTCCTCCCCCAACCCTCCTGGGCTACCGTGGCAGTGTCCCCCCATTTGTGTGATGAAGTAATAAAGAATGCAGGAATAAGAAACACTGACTTTTTAGTGAGATAAAATGAGGGTGAGGAAGCCTCCAGCTGCTATGATAGTCCAGGCAGGACATTAAAGGGTGCGGGGGGAGGGGGGGGGAGAGGAGCACAGCCTCCCGCTGCTATGATAGTCCAGGCAGTACAGAATCTTTTCTTTAGACATGAAAGGAGGGGGCTGATGGAGCTCAGCCTCCAGTTGCTATGATGAGGATGGTTACCAGCCGTTTTGTACCATCTGCCGGGAATGACCGGGAGTCATTCCTATTTTTACCCAGGCACCCCAGGCCGACCTCACCGAGGCCAGCCAGGAGCACTCACGGGCTGATGATGAAGACGGATATCAGTCATATTGTACCGTCTGCCACCGGGAAGGGGATGCTGGTGTTCAGCGCTGCAGCACCCCGTCTACCAGCAGCATGCAGTAGACATAGGGTGACATTGAAAAAAGGCGAGAAACGTTTTTTTCCCTTTTCTTTTGGGGGGGTGGGAGAAGGGTGTAAATTGACGACATACACCCTGAAACACCCGAGAAAATGTTTTTGACCCTTCAGGCATTGGGAGCTCAGCCAAGAATGCAAATGCTTTTCGGAGACTGCGGGGACTGTGGGATAGCTGGAGTCCTCAGTACCCCCTCCCTCCCTCCATGAGCATCCATTTGATTCTTTGGCTTTCCGTTATGCTTGTCACACAGCACTGTGCTGTGGACTCTGTATCATAGCCTGGAGATTTTTTCAAATGCTTTGGCATTTCGTCTTCTGTAACGGAGCTCTGATAGAACAGATTTGTCTCCCCATACAGCGATCAGATCCAGTATCTCCCGTACGGTCCATGCTGGAGCTCTTTTTGGATTTGGGACTGCATGGCCACCCGTGCTGATCAGAGCTCCACGCTGGGCAAACAGGAAATGAAATTCAAAATTTCGCGGGGCTTTTCCTGTCTACCTGGCCAGTGCATCCGAGTTCAGATTGCTTTCCAGAGCAGTCACAATGGTGCACTGTGGGATACCGCCCGGAGGCCAATACCGTCGATTTGCGGCCACACTAACCCTAATCCGACATGGCAATACCGATTTCAGCACTACTCCCCTCGTCAGGGAGGAGTACAGAAATTGGTTTAAAGAGCCCTTTATATCGATATAAAGGGCTTCGTTGTGTGGACGGGTGCAGGGTTAAATCGGTTTAACGCTGCTAAATTCGGTTTAAACGCATAGTGTAGACCAGGCCAAAGAGGAAGGAAGACTTTAGGAAGTAACTTTTGCTGCCTTTGCAGGAACTGATCTGGTTTGATGGTAACAGAAAGTCTTCTTTCTGAAGCTTGTATCATCAGCAGCATAACACTAAGGACACATAAAGTGTCTTCAAAGTGTTTAACAAACATTAATTACGTTTTACAATCCTCTTATGAGGTAAGGAAGTATTATCACCTCTGTTTTACTGTTGGGGAACTGAGGCATAGAAAGATTTAAATATTGTAATGTACTCAAGGCTACACAATTAACCAGTGTCAGAGGTAGGGTTAGACCTCAGAAGTTCCTGGTTTCTAGTTTTATGTTGATGGAGTAGCCTAATTTCTCCTAAGTCCCTTCATGTATGTTTTCCATGCAGCTTTTGGACTTGACTATGTTTGAGCCACACTTTTGATTCTGTATTTTTGTGCATAACATGCAACTATATAAATCTGTGGAGACATTTCCCACGGGATCACATGTCCCCAAACGCCACCCCATGCTGGTGCTTGCCCTGCAGTGCCCCACCTATACGTGCTCCACAGACTGCTCTGCTCTAGAACTACAGAACAGCTGCGCCTTCCTGGTACCGATGTTCATACCTGTTCCACTGGCTCTGCTAGTTGGGATGGTGCATCAGAGCTGGCAGGTGCTGAGAGAAGGAGAGACATGGAGTTCTTTTGGAATAGCTTTGCCCTAATAGAAAAACCTATCTTCAAGGCAAGGGCACCCCAGATGCAGGTAAGAATCTTTGGTTGTGTTTGAGGTGGGCAGGGGGAAAGAGAAATGCCCCTTCTCCCCCCAGCAAAATGAGTGAAGTCCAGGGATAGTGACTGATTGCTGGTTTTCCAAATGCATGGTCACCTGTGTCTGGCATGTATCTGAATGATAAAAGGAAGGTGCAAAATTAGTCAGTTCAAAACAAGAGTGCCACAAATAGCTACAGGCAGAGGTTTCAGTGGGAGAGTGATTTTGTGGTTATGACACAGGACTTGGAGTTAGGAGATGGGGGTTCTTCTCCTGGCTCTGCCATGTGACCTGAGCCAAATCACTCACCAACTCTCTGCCTCAGTTTCCCCACCTGTTCAGAGGGGGTGATAATACTTATCTACCTCGCAGAGGAAGAGGCAGGTTTTAGGATACATGCAGACCACGGGATCCCACTGCTTTTAGAGACCAAGAAATATCGAGATATATTTCAGCCCCTCTCCTTGTGGAGCCCTGACAGCCTAAACCAATGGGAACTGATAACTTATGATGTATCTGTGGTTTTCCCTGTAGATCCCCTGTACGCTACTGAGAGCAAAGGACAGCAGTGGACTAATCTCAGCTCAATCACTGACTCCCTCTGTGGCTTTAGTCAAGTCCCTTAGCATCTTTGCCTCAGTTTCCCCATATTTAAACCTGTGACGTGGATACTTACTTTATCTGCCTGTGACAATTAACTAGTTAATGATTGTATAACTCTAGTCATATATATGCTCAAATTCACCAGAATGCATCCATGTTCTCCGGTACCTAGCAGCCCCACAGCCTCAGTTCATTTGGAGGACAGTCCCTCAACTAACCTTTCTGAGAGCTGGCAATGATGGGCCGTCCCCAGCTTGTAGCTAGGCTCCATGTTGGCTCGGAAGCTGATGATTATTGTTATTGTTTTATGGTGGCGCCTAGAGACAGCAATTGAGATCAGGACCCTATTGGGCTCAGCACTGTACATGAGCATAGAGAGAGGCAGACCCCCACCCTGGCAAGCTTACAATATGCACAGATAAGACAACTGGACTGGGAGAAAGGAAGAACTTAGACTGTAAGCTCTTTGGGGTAGGAACCATCCTTCTGTTGCGTTTGTAGCGTCTAGCACAATGGGGCTCTGATCCATGCCAGGGGCTCCTAGGCGCTATGGTAACATAAATAAGTAATAATATTGTTATCTCCATTTTACACTGAGAGACTAAGTGATTGACCCAAGGTCACACAGGATGTCTGTGGCTGAATAGGGAACTGAACCTAGATCTCCTTGAGTCCCAGGCTAGTACCTTAAGCACAAAGTCATCCATGCCAGGAAGGGTGTTTCTACCCCTTTGATAAACAATAAGTCAGTTAAGTTTTGAGAAGCCCTAAAGGCTTCTCTGGACGTGCTAAGTATGGAAATCTATTTCAGGTTCTCCTCCTCCTGGCAGCAGAGGGAGCTCTGCCTGTGATCATGGTTCCCATTGGCTTTGTGCATCTGTGTGAAAAATTGTTCTATGGGCCTAATGCTGGTGCTGCAAACTCCGCAAGCAGTGTGGCTAAGTCCATGGATGCTCCCAGATAGATTCTTGGATGGGCGTAATTTAACCAGGCAGGTGCAAGTGCTTTTCCACTGTGCACCCCCGAAGCTTGAGACAACGTACGTGGAGAGTCATTATTCCATCGCTCTTGGGACAGGAATTAGGGAACCTCATGAGTTCATATTTTCCTGCTGTTATTACTGAGCATGGAACATTATCCCTTCAAACATACTTCACGGTGGGCAGCCTTTTGTTCTCTCAAAGAGGCCAATCAGACATCGGCATGTTAAACTGTACAAATATCCCTTGCCTAGGGATGCTGCAGACACTCAACCTGTATCAGCGGAGAAAGAAACCCCATTCGGAGGAGGAATGAATCAGACTGGTGCCTGCCATTGTCCCATTTCAAAACAGACAAATCTCTGACCTGACCCAAAGCTCTCCTTATCTTTACCCTGAATAGAAAGGGAGACTAATGGATTTAATTATCATTCTCAACATCCCCGCTTCCTGATCCAGCTCTGAATCACAGGGCTAGGTGACATTACATGGCAATAGAGCAGGAACCTGTTTTATTTTTCTCATCAACAGCAGAGTTATTCTTAGTAACTTGACAGGGCGGATTCATTGAAGGACCAGCCAGGTCTTTCTGCTGTTGTGGGATGTTAATGAACAAATGACATTGCTAATTGTTAGGTAGCTATTTAGAGCCTGTAATGAACAACCCTGAGTGCTCATTCCTCCTTCCACATGGTGTTCTCCTCTCCCGCCTCTTCATGCACCTTATTACTAGGGTGTGGCAGTTGCAGCTCCTGTTGCCCTCTCCAGGACGGAGTGGCAAGCGCTGCTCAAGTATTTATGACTATGTCATCTTCAAGTGGCTGGCCCAGAAATCATAAGAAAGTGGCATGCTCCCCCTCCTCTTCTAGATAGACGCCTTGGTATTTTGGAGCTGAATGGTGTGATGTCCGTCTAGCATTGGGCAAATCTTGGTGGTTTGCATGGGGTCCCCAGCTCCAGCTCACACTCCTTGCTTTTGTGTCCTGCAAAGGACTAGAGATGATCCTTTGAGCTTTTCAGGTAGAAGGGCCTATTTCCTCCAAGCTTTCTACTTGGGTTTAGATGGCACCACACGACAACAACCCAGGATGCATATTGACACGCTTTCATTCTGAAGGATCCCAACACACTTTGCAAGCTAAGGTCTGGATGATTCCATGCAGAGGGGACCCCTTACTCACGTGGAAAATATGGATAGCTGCCTTTATAGCAGAATCTTCCCCCATCCTGGGAGCTCGTGGTATACCCTCCAGGGCTGGGGATATGTGCATCATCGCCGCTGCTAACCTGCTGTCCTTTGAAAAGTAAATACAGTCTATGCAGCCATATTAAGTAGTTGACATGAACAATGTTGCCAGGAAGCTGGAAATGGCTAGGATCCCTGGCGCCAGTGCAGCCACATGGGGCCTTTGCACACAGCGATGTGGCCTCCAGCAGATTCTCATTTTACCTCTAGATCGTTCCTCATGGGGACAACACTCTCCCGCCGTGGAGTGATTTGGGTTTCCCTTGTTAGTTACAGTGTGTAATAAACCACGTAGACAGCTGCACGTTGACACTGCAACGTTACCCTAGGCTCTTTCCCGGGTTATAGCCCAACCCTCCCATCCACACGGTGTACCTGGATTGGGAGGTGCTTTAAACCTGGGCTGATCTGATTAGAACCCAGGCTCTGCTTCAACTTGGGTTGGAACCTGCCCATTTTGCAGTGTGGACGTAGGCTAAATCACTTCAGTGCTGATAGTCCTCCAATGCCTTACCATTGGTGCCTTCTGAATAGTCCTCTCACTATTGGGTGGGAAAGAATCCTAGGTTCCGTCTTCACTACCCACCGTATCAGCGGGTAGCAATCGATTTCTCGGGGATTGATATATTGCGTCTCATCTAGACGTGATATATCGATCCCCGAATGAGCTCCTGTTGACTCTGGAACTCCACCAACCCGAACAGCGGTAGCGGAGTCGACATGGGGAGCCGTGGACATCGATCCCGCACCGTGAGGATGGTAGGTAATTTGATCTAAGATACTTCGACTTCAGCTATGTTTTCACGTAGCTGAAGTTGCGTATCTTTAGATCGATTACCCCCCGTAGTGTAGACCAGCCCCCTAGAGTGTCTCAGCACAAAGAACCATGGGCTGTACCCTCCAGCAACACATGGGGGAGTGCAGAAACAGTGAGGACACAGTAATGCCGCTAGGACGACTTTGCAGTATGGCTGCTCAGACCCAGGCGAGATTAAAACCCAGGTGCCAATCGCCAGAGTTAACTTAACCCGGATGAGATCTGCCATCTTCTTTTGCCTCTTTGTGGGAAGAAGCATTAGTAACTGACTGACAGCAAATATTACCCTAGGATATGCTGATTTTCTGCAGGTTTTGATTATCCAGTGGCTGAAAAGCCGCCATGAGACTGACTAATTCTAGGCTGTGTTTGATTAGTCAGATGTCAGTAAGTGGACCTGCAGGTTCACGTCAGAAAGTTCTTGCTGGCAGCAGTGCTTATTACTAAGGCAAGGCGTAGGCTATATGGAAAATAATCAGATGCATGCAGGGAAAGCAGCACTGTCTAGCGATTAGTAGGACAAAGCTTGGGTTCTCATCCTGGCAGTGCTCCTAGCTTGCTGTGTAACACTAGGGTCAAAGCCCCCCCATAGATTGCCCTACTGAGAGGGGCTCTGTCCTCCCATAGGCTCAAAAGTGGGCACTAATTTTGGGTGTCCAATTTGAGACACCATTAGCGTCTGATTTTCTGAGGTGATGAGCAATCCTAGGGCGAGGTTTCCGGTCTACCGGAGGTCAGACTAGATGATCACAATGAACCCTCCTGCCTTGGAATCCATTAATGATCTAATCAGAGGGGAAATTCACACACACCTTGTGGGAATGCAGTACAGCCAGTTGCACTGAACTAATTGTGCCCGTTGCCTGTTGGCACACATGCAGTGAAACTGTGCCTACACCCCAGGGATTCCAAGAAACCCAGATTATTTGCTGTTTTGGTATGGGGGGAGGGATAGCTCAGTGGTTTGTGCACTGGCATGCTAAACCCAGGGTTGTGAGTTCAATTCTCAAGGGGACCATCTAGGGATGGGGGGGGATTCTGTTTGGGGACAGTACTTGGTCCTGCTAGTGAAAATAGCAGACTGGACTCAATAACCTCTGGTCCCTTCCAGCTCTATGAGATATGTATATCTCCCTATATTATTTATTTGATGGTGGTTACCAGTGGGCAGTGATTACTGGTGGTGTTTTCCCCTCTTTCTCTTGGTATTTCCATTCTGCCCTTGGGTTATTCCTCACCATCAGCCCTGAAAATAGCTGTGTGTGTTACAGATCATTAATTTGGAAAGGCCAAGGCCCATCCAGAACCAGTCATGGGCACCCAGCAATTGAGAATCTGGCCCCACATCATTCTTGACCATGTTCTCTGCCTCATAATGCTTTACAGCTGTACATGTATTGCAATTTATCAAATGATTATTAATCATACTGCCCAACTCTTACAGCTATTTTCATCAGTAGCACTCAGAGCACTTTACAAAGGAGGTCAGTATCATTAATTATCTCCATTTTTAGATGGGGAAACTGAGGCACAGAGAGTCACTTGCCTGAGGTCACCCTGCAGTCCAGCAGCAGAGCTGGGATTAGAGCCCTGGTCCCCAGAGCCCCAGCCCAGTGCTCACTCCACTAGGCCACACTGATTTGGGGCAGAGCCTTGACCCATGATTTTGTAATCTGCTGTAGTCATTAAGTAGCCTAGGGAGGAAACATCCAGCCAGGTGTGCGCTCGCTGGGCCCTTCCCTCCTAAAGCCCAGACTCTCTCCATGCCTTGCCCGTCTTCCCCAAGAAACGAGCCACTAAAAAGGAAACAAGCCCAGAAATGCAGGAGGAAAGTCCTGCTGAGCCCTGAAATCCCGGGCAGATAATCGCTGGCTTGGCAGGGAGGAGCGGAGAAAGCAGGGTGGCTGCTTGCTGGCTTTGGGGTTTAGGACCCAGAGGAGCCAGCGGCAGGCACCAGGGATTGAGGAGGAACTAAAAAGTTACCGACTCTCACAAGTGTGGCTTGGGTGGCTCACAGACTCTGTGTTGCCTGGGGCGCTGGGAGACTCTGCTGCAGCTCGTCCTGCACCATGAAGGAGACTCTGTTCAAGGGGAACTTCTGGGTGAGAGGGGGAGCTGGCTGGGAGGTGTTGGGGGGACAGCTGGCCTGGGGAAAGAGGAGCTGCAATGAAGCCAGCCCCCAGCTGGGCTTTTCTGGATTCCCAAGCGCCTTTTTCTCTCCAAGGAGAAGCTTAATTCCCTGGGCTGGAGCTCCCTGCGTGTCCCAGCTTTTCTGCTCCTGCTTTCCTTCTGCCTCCCCTCAGCTGGGGTAGGCTGGCTGTTAGGAGAGCTCTGATGCACAGCAGGAGCGGAGCGCCAGGGTTTGCGTGGCTGATAGAGTAAATAATGTTTATGGTTAAAATTGCCTGCCTGCCTGCCTGCCAGGCAGTAACTGCAGCTGGCTGGTCCTCTGTGGCGTTTGGATACCATATGCCGCAGCTTTCCTCGGAGGGGGTGTTCCTCACTTACTGTTTGTGTGGCCTTTGTTGTGTGCTGTGTAGCACCCCAGAAGTGGCTGCAGCTCTGTGGTGAGCGACACCATCCCTCCGTGTATGCACTTGGGGTGACATTCTGGCCCCACTGAGAACAATGGGAGTTTTGTTGTTAACTTCCCTGGGGCCAGGATTTCAACCCCTGGGTCAAAGGCCCCCCCCCCGATTGCCCTGCTGGGAGAGAGAGGGGCTCCGTCCTCCTGCTGTGCCTGCCTGCTGGCACCCTGGGCCTCTATCCCTGGCAGCTGGGTCAGGCAGGGAGTGGAAGGGGCAGGACAAGCTGCTATAACTATATTATATATAGTTATATAGCACTTCTATGGCCCCGATCCTACAAGCTGCTCCGCAAGCCAGATGCAATCGCTCCTGTGAGTGCCTCCCCACTGAGGACAGGATGCAGTCAGTTGGGCTCGGTGCAGGGGTCTGCATGCACGAAGTAACTTGCCGGGACAGGGTAGATGACGGAAACTGACTTTCTGGTCCCTTGACATAGTCTGATCACAGGGGTAGGACCTAGACACTCTTGCGTTTGATTCTCAGCTCTTACACTAAATTGGTGTGTGATCTTTAGGAAAGTCACTTGGGCCTGGATTTCTCCGCTGTCTTTGAATGCCTTAATTTTTGGGTGCCCAAGTGCGGAGGGGCTACGACTCCAGTGAAAGGCGGTCAGAGCAAGTGGGTAGGCAGCACCTATGAAAATCCAGGTGCCTGGATCTGGACAACCTAATACTGAGGCACCCAAAATCAGTGGCCACTTCTGAAAATGTCATCCTTGGCCTTTTGGTGCTGCCATTCCCTAGCTGTAAAATGGGGCTAATGATGCCTCCCCCACCTCACAAGGATGTTAGCCTGACTGAGAAGCACAGAGCAGCCTCCCTGAAGACTGTGCAGGGGTCGGCTGGATTAGCTGAATGTGACTGTGGTGGTTTGCAATGTGAGGTGTAAATGCTGAGTGTTGTAGTGGGTCTGTTGTCTCGGTCCGTAGCATGGCACAATCGGCATGCAAATACAAGGTACATATTGGAAAAAAGTATGAAAATAAGCATTGGTTCGCGCCTCGCCTCTGGTTTTTCAGCATAAACGACACCGATTTTTATCTTTGCTCTGTTTTGCAGACGTGCTACAGAACTTCATCTGTAGGGACGAAGGTCTGTGAGATCCAGGGCTGTGCGTTTAAAAAACCAACCTCTGGAAACTGTAAATTCATGGTCCTCCTTACCCTTAGGATTTTAGAAAGGGCGGGCTGGGTGGGGTGTGTGAATGAGCCATCAAGTGCATGTGTAGGGAAAGTATTAGAGAGGTTTGAAAAAACCTGCCTCTGAGCAGTTTGCCTGTCTCTGATGTCATTGTGGACTAAGGGGATATCTTGACTCAAACTTACTTTGTGGTCATCTACAGTCAAGTTAGCTAGTTTGAGCGATGGCGGCCCTACCGCAAAATAACCCAGCTGGGTTGGATTAGCCACACAGAGCAGCTGCATTCCTTCTGCGGTACTCGCTTGAGCATCAGCAGCACTCAAGCTTCCCCACCACCCCCGTGACAGGCCAGCTACCTCAAGTTTAACACAGCACCTAACCCAAGCCAGAGATTTGTGTGTGTGGACGGGGGTCAGGTTAGGGGCGGTGCCCGTTATCCCTTGAGCTAGCGCTGCAGTGGAGACAAGCCCTTAAGTTAAGTGGGGCATCAGATCATCCCCTCCCATTTTGAAAAGCTGCAGGAGGGGGCTTTATGGGAGAAAATCTCTAAATGGAGTCACCTCCTCCCCCCCCTTCCCCAAACCTAGTTTGAAGCGCCAGGATCTCAGAGCCCTGTGTCTCTGGTCTTGCCTGGGCAGCCCTCTGCTTCCTGGCTCCATTGGAATGCTGTTAGTGTGTGTGTCTGTGTCCCCAGAGGGGCTATGCAGGAAAGGCTGGGGGCTGAAATATCTTAAGGCCCTCAGAGGCCGAAGGAGAATGATGTATGTCTCTTCCCCTGCCACTCTCCCCACCCTACGAGACCCCCCCCAGCATGGAGTGTCCTCTACTACAGTGACAGGGGGAAGGGTATCACAACAGGGGCTGATCCTCCCTTCTCCCGTGTGCCTTCACACCCAAGGAAAAAACAACAGAATATCCCAAGTTCCCTCCTCCCCCTGTCCACACACTGCTCGCTCTCCCTCCCCTGTCTCAGGAAGGATTTACAAAACGTCTCCACTGATGCTGGCTGAAAATTTTAAGCCAAAACTTTTTCCCCCGGAGAGCAAAGCTGCTTCGGCGACACTGGAATGTTTTTGGAATTCGTGTTTTGTTTCTAAATTGTTTAGTTACAAAGAAACCTGAAAGAAAAAAATCCAATATTCGCACAGCGCTAGTTGGGAGGCCTCAGGTCTTGGGTATCCGGCTTGAGACCACCAAAGGCCTATTTTTCAGAGGAGCTGCCGGAAGTAAGCCTGTGCCCCAACCCCACTCCCCACCCCCCTGCCCCAGCCCTGAGCGCCTCCCCAAACCCGGAGCCCCCTCCTGCACCCCAAGCCCCTCATCCTTGGCCCCACCCCAGAGCCTGCACCCCAGCCCCGCATCCCAACCCCCTGCCCCAGCCCAGAGCCCCCCAAACCTGGAGCCCCTCCTGCACCCCAAACCCCCAGCCCCATCCCAGAACCTGCACCCCCAGCCCAGAGCCCTGACCCCCTCCTGTGTCCCAGCCCCCAGCCCAGAGCCCCCTCTCACATAAACCCCTCATTCCCAGCCCCACCCCGCAGCCCTCACCCCAGCACCCCAACCTTCTGCCCCAGCCCTGAGCCCCTCATCCCCAGCCCCACTGGGTCACGGGCATCAACAATTCTCTTCAACTGGGTCACCAGAAAAAAAGGTTGAAAACCACTGCTGTAGGAGTGTGTGTGTGTGTGTGTGTGTGTGTCTCATGAGTAATCTTTTGTTTCTTGGAGAAGTTCTGTTGCAGTTCAGTTAGGAAGTATCCTAAATGAATAAAGCTAAGCAACGGAGGTAGTGGGGGAAAGAGAAATACATCTTTCAAAATATTTCACAAAAAATGAAAAGAATTTCATTTGAAATTTCCAGTCAATTTTTTTAAATGAAAATGTCATGTATTTTCAAGTTTTGAAACAAAGCTTTTTGAAATTTTCAAATACTTAAAAAAAAAAAAATTTCATTTGTCAGCAGGACAAAACCATCTTTTCCCCACCCTTCTCATAGAATGACGGAGGGTGGGGTATAAAAAGTGCATATTCTTCCCCCATCCCCCACAAAAACAAAACCTTCCCGCAAAATTTCAAAACTTGTGTGTGTGTGTGTGTGTGTGTGTGTGTGTGTGTGTGTGTAAAATCCACACATCTAATTTTGGTTGAAATTTTGTGTGTGTGCGCGTGCCTATGCGCAAGTTTTCATTTTGGTCAAAAAGATAATTTTCCATGGTGGGGGGAAAAAAGTTCAACATAAAATTTTTGATTGGTTCAGCTATCCCACACATGTCAAAATGAAAGAGTATAGAATCTCTTATGGTGCATGAGCCTTGTTCATTTGTGAATCATGCAGGGCCTGGTCCAGTCAGCACTTATGTCTGTGTGTTAGTCAGATCATGTGGGTGGTACCAGGGAATTCAATGGCACTATTCACACGAGTAAAGTTACCCTCAGGCTGTGTCTACAGTGGCGCAGCTGCAGCGTTTTAGTGTACACACTAGTGATGGGAGTGGTTCTCTCATTCCTGTCATTAATCCACTGCCCTGGGAGGTGGTAGCTAGGTCGACGGAAGAATTCTTCCATCGACCTAGTGCTGTTTATACCGGGGGTTAGGTTGGCATAGCTCAGGGGTGAGCCTGAGGAGCCAGAATTTACCAGTGTACATTGCCAAAGAGCCTCAGTAATTTGTCAGCAGCCCCCCCCATCAGATCTCCCTCCTCCCTGTCCCCGTTCCCAGCGCCTCCCACCCACTGGCAGCCCTGCCGATCAGAACCTCTCCCTCCCTCCCCGCACCTCCTGATCAGCTGTTTCCTGGCGTGCAGGAGGATCTAGGGGGGGAGGGGGAGGAGCAAGGGCATGGCAGGCTCAGGGAAGGGGTGCAGTGGGGGCAGGGCCTGTGGCAGAGCAAGTGGTTGAGCAGCGAGCATTTCCCCCCCCCCGCCCCGGGCACATTGGAAAGTTGGTGCCGGTAGCGCCAGCCCCGGAGTCTGTGCCTATGCAAGGAGCCGCATATTAACTTCTGAAGAGCCGCAGGTTGGCCACCCCAGCATAGCTAGAGGGCTCAGTGGTGTGGATTTTTTCACACCGTTGAGAGATGCAGATTTGTCGATGTCAGTTTTCATTGTAGATCTGCCCTCAGTTTTGTGTGTTGACGGGATTGGGCCCTGATTTGATTGCAGTAGTACTTGCGATTCTTAGTCCATTCCACCCTCCTCATCCCCCTCCTTTTTCAAAATGCTCCAGTTCCAGGATATTGCTGACCCCTTTCAGCCTGGCGGGAAGTTTTACTGTGGGTTCTGAACACCTGAATGTCAAGGCTGGTAATGGACATGCAGCTAGATTCTTAATCCTGCTATTTATGGCACTTCACGAACAGGCCGGAAGAGATGGATTCTACCCCAGGATGCTTACAGTCTGATACGTGGGGGGTGGGGGTTTGATGTTTTTTAGTTTGGTTTGGCTTTTTAACTATTTCTACATTTAGGAAGTTTTTACAGGTGTGCATATCCTAGCCATGTAAATATCAGAGCCTATACAGTAATCATTACAACAGCGAGCTTTTGTTTAGAGAAACATTATACAGTATTATAATCACTGGATCTCTTTATTTGACAGGGTGTTAGCCGGCTACAGAGTGAGCATTTTTACACTGCCCAGGACGTGGCATTTCTAGTGATTTGATTAAATTGAGTGAAATCGCTGATGATGTATTTAACAACCAGGCACATCTCTCAACTGTTAATATTCAAGTCCATCAGACGGGTGTGCTGGGGTTTTTTGCAGGTGGATGTACGTGGTTTGAGTCTTGAATAAATAGTAACCAAATATCTATGTATCTATTTGTCCTCTGTCTGTTTTGCAGGGTGCATTAATTTTTCAGTGACAGTCGCCTTTGTTTGAACCATTCCTCTAGAGTTGGACTATTTTTCTTTTTCAGAAGCTTATCAGCTACTAGCAGATAAGAGATTAATTCCTCATTTCCTTGTGTGTGACCATTTCTGGTGGGAAGCCCCAGTAGATTGCCAAAGGATCATTTGGTAATTAATATCCAATAATTTGTGATAGCTGATTATAAATTTCATTCAGTACCCCCTAATGACTGCAGATGTCCACCATATCTGTATAAAATCTCCTCATTTCCCCAACATTTATCCCCCTAATTTGCAGTTTTTCATTTGGCAGAACTTCCAGTGTAGTAAAGATGACAGGGTTGAGCCGAGGATCAAAGGGTTACAGTGCATTATTATTTATTTGGATTTGTGTTGTGGTAGTATCTAGAAGTGTCATTCAAGGATCGGGGCCCCTTTGTGCTAGGCTCACAGGGTGAAAAGACAGTCTGTGCCCCAAAGAGCTTATGATCTAAGTACTAACGACTGCTTGGTGGGGGTGCAGATGGGTGCGGAGGGGAATGAGTGATGGAAGGAGAAGCCAACGCAGTAAGTTTAAAGAGGGATTTGGTTTTAGGTTCTCATGACTTGGCTTCAGCAGGTATCTGTGTATCATTGCTGTGCTAGCTGTTGCATGCAGCAATAGAGCTCCAACTTCCTCCTTTAATTTTTTCCGCTTTGCTTACTGAAAAAAGCAAGAGGAAGAAGAGCTTTTCTCCACTAAACCTACTGACCATCGTTGTGTGAACGATGAGGATGATACCATAGGAGAGTAAGAACTAATCTGTCAGGCTGTGTCTGCACTGGGAAACTTGGTAGCTATACTTCTCCACCCGTTAGCAAGGGTGGACTCTGTAGGGTCAACCAGCATCATGGCTGGTGGGTAGAAAAGGGTTAACTGGGCTAGGCAACACATTGGCTAAAAATAACAAAACCAAAGTCTGAGTCCTGTTCCTACTGGAGTTGCATTGATGGTAAATTATGACTACAGAGTTTCTTAGTTCAAACCAGTCTGAACCGTCACCACTGAATGACAGGCACAGCTGTGGATGCTGACTGTCCAAAGCCGCATTCTGATTGGCTGGTGGGGCTTTCTTGATGTCACAGGTGTTCACCAATTTCCAGCTGTACTCAGCTAGGACCTTCTGGTTGATTTATTCAAACAGCCCCTATGACCGTTGTGGTAAAGGAGGAAAATGTTACGGTGCTTCACTGATAAAGAACAGAAGGTCAGTGAGTCCTTAAAAGTCATTGTACCTTGTTAACCAAGCTAACCAACTTCCAGTTGATTTTGATCTGAACTGCTTATTTTGTATCCTCATCTGTCTGTCTGCATTGATACTCTTGCGTGACATTAGAATTCAAAGAGCTGCCGCAGTAAGTTATTTATGTATTGTTTTCATCTGAAAGATAGCAGCTAGAGGTGTCAGATTAGGTGGATACTATACATTTACTAGTAAACACAGTTCAGATCATGCAACCATCCCTTGTTACCAGGCCTCACAGTCTCATCCTGTTTCCAGTCTCATGCACTTGTTCCCTTGTCCATATGCTTTTCTTCTCTCCCCTTTGTTCTTCATGCTTTTTTCTTCACCTCTGTTCTCACAACTTTTCTCCAAGTATTGTCACTGTAGCTTATAAACAAACATTTTAAGAGTGCAGCTCCTTCAAGATGCATGAATAACAAACCAACTTGAAAGATACTGGCTAAGTGCGTGTGATGTGCCCCTCTCGTGGCTGACTGATAGAGGATAAGAGTCTGCTACTGCTACCAGCTAATGAAGGCTCTCCTTTAGGTACAGTGGTAGAGGCCTGTGCTTTGAGGGTGAATGTCTCAGGTTTGCTCCTTGCCGGTGGACTTGTGGAGGGGATTGTTGCAAAACCAACCACATGATGTTATTTTCATTACCCTTCACTCCCACCTTGTTTATCACTTGTCCTGTTAGGTCTAAACTTAGCTTGTAAACTCTATAGGGCAGAGTGGTCTTTTGTCTCTAAAGCGCCATATTCACCGCAGGCAGTGTAGACATAAGCTGTGTCAGAAATTCTTAGTTATGCCCTTCGCTGAGTGACCCTCCAAGTCCGGAAGTAAAAGATCAGTTATTAATGTAAAGCTGCCTCTACAAATGGAACATACATGGAAAAGAAACCTGCCGAAGACAATTTTTTTCCCCATCCTATTTCCTGTTGGCCTTTCCTGAAGCAATTGTTGCCAATTGAGCAAGCAAAGTTTTTGCAACTTGTCATTTTCATCTTGTATTGTTAGGCCTGTTCTTTTATTTATTTTTTATCACTTCCTGAATTTCTTCTTCTCCCCGCACCAGTTTCTCTCCCCCCACACCCTGAATGTTTCAGGTAATTTGGCAGGCAGGACCCTTGGCTCCTAACTGGACATTAATTATGGTCTTGGGTGCCTGTAAATCAAAGCAGCAATAAGAACAATGATTAAATTGCTATAAAACAGACAAAGGAGGACATCGTGGAATGCAATCCTGAACCTTGAAAGCAGGGCTTTTTGTCCTCTTGCCTTGCATGTCTGGGGAAATGCTTGAGTAGGAGATGTCTGGGAAAATTTTCAAATGTGCATAAGTCTAACTTTCCAAACAGCTCTGTATACGTGGAATATTGCAGACCTGGATGCTAGGTGCCCTCCACTCAGATTAGTAAATGGCTCCTTGCTGCTTGAGGCCCTTAGGGTGTGTGTTTTGAAATGGCTGAAATGTGAGTTTCCATTTGTTTGGAAACCTGTGTAACTTTTGCAGAATCTGGAAACATCAGCTGCTGATTTGTCACCTTGAACTTGTTTATTTAGCGTTTAAGTGGATAACACTGTAAAGCATTTCTGGGTTTCTGTTAATACCTCTAGCAGAGAGCGAAGAAGGTGGTTGAGAGGTGAGAACTGAACTTGTGCTATATTAAGGCTCCCTGTGTATATCATACAAGATTTTGTGAACAAAAACATTTCCCATCACGCGCTTGTTAGTTTACTTAGGAATTCAGGTCTTATCTGCCCTGGAAAACTTGCTGCTGGGAAACTAGTAAAATTGTTTCAAACCAAGGGGCAGAGGGTGAAATCCTGGCCCTATTGAACTCGATGACAAATGACCCATTGACTTGAATGGGGTGGGGTTTCACCTTGAGTTGAATTATTGACGGTGGAAGGGATTCATAGTTATGTTTTTTAAAACTGATTTTCACACCCATTAAATTCCAGTGCCTAATAAACATGAGGGAGAAAGAACATCATTGTTAAAGATGTACCACCTCTGCCCCTTACTAAGGTGCCAGAGCTCCCAGTACTGCTCTCTGAGAGCCCCAAGAGGTCCTTTAGTAGAACTAGGGAAGACCAGACTTGACTTTTCTGATAGTTGTAAAGTTTACAGATAACCAAAAAATTCTCCTGTGGCGCCCCCCCCCCAAACAACAAAAAGCCTTTCAGGGTTCCTTTATTCATTGATAGCCCCCTTCATCCACAAATCCACCTCCTCTTCTGTCTTCCCGTTCCTCCTTGAAACTCTCCTTTGCTGTGGCACCTTCCAAAACTTGACTTTTTTTTTTTTTTAGTCATGTCAGCACTGTATTAATTTTTTTTAAAAAGCAACATTTGTACAGGAGTCGGTCATTGATCACACAGTAATTACAAGAATGGCCATCATGAGTTAACAGGAAAAAACTAGACATAGGCCAAGCAGCTTTTAAAGTTTACATTGTTAGGCAGCTGGTGGACTGAGACCACCACCCGTCAGCTTTGTCTCATGGTTTCCTTGTGCTCCCCATCTCTCTGGCTGTCTGCCCCTGCTCTCTCTTGTCTTCGGGTTTGTCAGTGTGCAGACTTGCACTGGTTATGTTAAATTAGTTAAATCAGTGCAAATCCCGCCGGGGCCTCTCTTAGTTCAGTTGCGTGGCTGGTTTTGGTTTAATTTTAAACTGGTTCATGACTAACGCCAGATCAAATGGAAACAACCCCACTCTTATAATGGAACAGGAGTGTCCTGCCCAGGGATTTGCACCAGTTTAGCTATGCTGGTTTAAATTCACATTTAAGGCTCTACTGGCAAAGCCTTATACTCGCATTGGGGCAGGGACCGTCTTTTTGTTCTGTGTTTGCACCGCACCTAGCACAGTGGGATTATTGCAATAAAAATAATAAGAATCATAAATAATCAGGAAAAAAAACAAGACAGAGGCACCCTTTGCATGTCACCTTTAAAATAATCCCGAGTGACCATAAGAACGGCCATAGTGGGTCAGACCAATCGCCATCTAGCCCAGTATCCTGTCTGCCGACAGTGGTCAACACCAGATGTTTCAGAGAAGATGGTATGATGAGATTGCCTACAACGGCATCTGGCCCATCAGCGACTGCCAGTAGCAAAAATCCCCAACTGCGGGAGACAGGACACTCGATGGGGAGGGCTCTGAGATACTACAGAGAATTATTCCAGGTAGTGGTGGGTCTTGCCCACAAGCTCGGCGTCTAACCGATCACCATATTTGGGATCAGGAAGGAATCTCCCCCCGGTTAAGATTGGCAGAAACCCTGGGAGGGTTTCGCCACCTTCTGCATCATGGGGCATGGGTCATTTGCAGGTTTAAACTAGTGTAAATGGTGAATTCCTGTAACTTGGTTTTTAAAGCATGATTTGAGGACTTCAGTAACTCGGCCAGAGGTTAGGGGTCTATGACAGGAGAGGGTGAGATTCTGTGGCCTGCGATGCGCAGGAGGTCTGACTAGATGATCTTTTCTGACCTTAAAGATGGTGAGTCTATAACAGACCAGGCAACCGTTGAGTGATCCATCCCCTGTGGTCCACTCCCAGCTTCTGGCAGTGAAGTGTGGAGTCCCCCCTCTCTGCCTTGCTTCATTTTCACCCACTCTTCTGTTTCTGGTCTGACACTCTTGACTTTGATCCTCTTTGGCTTTTCAGAGGGGTCGGATTCCTGGATCTGAGCCTGACCGTACAGCTTTGATTCTGGGTTGGAGACAAAACCAGACTGAGCTTTTTTTGTTGGTTTTGGTTCAGAAACAGCCAAACTATCCTGCAAAAGAGCTCAGGAGACTTGCGTTCAGTCTGCACCTGAATTCGGACCCCTAGCGCTAACCTAATCTGCATCTGAGTGCTGCTACTCTCTTGCCTCTCGTTCTAATATCCAGGGGGTTTTAATCCCTCTAAATGGCTCTATTATATTTTTACAACATACAAACCAGAGTACAGAGTTGGTGGTGATTAGGGGGAGGGGTGGGAATGTGTCATAACGAACCATTCAGGAGGTCAGAGGAAAATATTTCTAGCCCTTGTGTCAAATCCTCTTTGAAATGACAGACATTATTCATCTGACTTTGCTTCCGTAGATCGCTGTATTCAGCTTGTGAGAAGGGGAATTCTGAGGTGCTCTGCCCCATATAAGGGATGCAGTGGACAGGGCACTGGGGTGGGAACCAGAAGATCTAGGTTCTGTTCCTACCTCTGCCACTGGCAAACACTCAGATATCAAATGTACATCACCTGGTGTGGCAAAAATCCTGCAGTCCTGAGCAGAACAGTGCTGGAGAGACAGAAACCAGGCCTGAGTGGGGGACCTTCCCATTTCTTCTTTCAGTATCATGTCTCTGTAACGTGCACTGCTGAGTGGTGCTGGTGATAGGTGCTTACTGTTCTGTTTCTGGCATACGTGCAGAGAAGTCAGAAAAAACATAAATCACTCTTGCTGGAAGGTTGCAACGTAACACTGTTTGAGAATCCAGCACAAAAACAGACCATAACCAAAACCAGAGAGAGACAAAGCAGGCTTCTCCCTAAGGCAGAGAGACACAGCTCACCCCACTGTTTTAGGCTAGCTCTTTGCAGACTGACTTTGATTGTGTGCTTTCCTACAGAGCCCCCCTCACTGGCAATCAGGACCAGTAAACCTCGTACTAACTAAGGTGGCAGCCTACAATTCCAACATAGTTTTCAAATACACCACCCCTCCATTGCGACTCCAGTCACTCAACGGAGAGTTCAGGAGACATCTGTGTCCCAGCCTCAAGGAAGATATTGCAGTCCTTAAAACAGTGGACTGTTACGTTTCCAGTGGGTTAGAAATTCTAGCTCCAATGCATTCTAGCCCCACTAGTTGAACCCATATTGCTTTCAGTGAACTCTGCCCCGAGCACAAACTCGCAAAGCCTCTATCTGCAAAGCCAGAGATGACTTGACCTTATTTAAGGGCAAACAGAGTTCAGCACTGAATGAACTCCTGCTCTACAGAGAAACGCAATTTCTGTGTAACTTGCTGAACCCCTACGGAGCCGGGCCTGGAACCGGGATCCTTTCAGCTATACCCTCCCCCAACCTCTTCTATTTGAGAACTTCTCTATAGCAGGTCCCATACCCTCATTGTGGGCCAGCCGCTGGAGGTCTAGCCAGCCCTCATGAACCTCGTACGGGGGTGGCCAAGCCGTGGCTCTGGAGCCACATGCGACTTTTCAGAAGTTAATATGCGGCTCCTTATAGAGGCACCGACTCCGGGGCTGGAGCTACAGGCACCAACTTTCCAATGTTCCGGGGGGTGCTCACTGCTCAACCCCTGGCTCTGCCACAGGCCCTGCCCCCCACTCCGCCCCTTCACACCCCCTCCCCTGAGCCTGCCCTGCCCTCGCGCCTCCCCCTCCTTCCCAGAGCCTCCTGCATGCCACGAAACAGCTGAAGGGGGGAGGGGCTGGGGCTGGGGCTGCCGGTGGGTGGGAGGCACTGGGAGCAGGGGGAGGGAGCTGATGAGGGGCTGCTGACGTATTACTGTGGCTCTTTGGCAATGTACATTGGTAAATTCTGGCTCCTTCTCAGGCTCAGGTTGGCCACCCCGACCTAGTACGTTACAAGGGGACCATGCTTCAGGCCTGCTGTCTTTCAGTCCAAGAAGCAGTGACTGGTTTTACTTTTCTTACTCCTATCATAAGGGATGCGACTTAAGCAGAAACGGCTTACGCAAATGCCAGGTCACCATGAAATAGGAAGCACTCACTAGTGGGGCTGGCCGCTCTCACCCAGGCCTGCGATGACACTTGCATGTGAATCAGAGATGTGGGCAACTGGTTTGGCCAGATTTAGAATTCACTTGAAAATCAGTCTCTCTGAGTTTAGAACGGCACTTTGGAGCTTCTGAGGGTCAAGATTTTGTGTTTGGCACAAGGCAAGTTCTGGGCTGCTGCAGTTTTTGAATGTATCTTATCTCCCTGGAATTCTAGCAGCACAGCAACTTTCAAACAAGAATCTTTGCTTGCATAGTACAGGCTTCTCTTTTGTTAGATGTTTTAAAAAAATGTAGCCTGCCCTTGGAAAGTAGCGTCTTTACATGAAGTGCGTACGGGGGGTGAGGAATGTTTGTATGACATCCCAACCCCACTCCTGCTTCTCTGGTTCTCACATCTCTGAATCAGATACTCACCCTGGGAGAGCCAAGTTGCTGTCCCCAGTTAGTTAATCAGTGTAAACTTGGGTCAACCGTTGCCGGGGGTTGACATGGATGTAAACTGAGGCCAGATTTTTATCTGAGTCCATCACTGGACTGTAATGTGCCTGGCTACTCTGCATACCCTCTCTCTTACCTAGCAGGTGAATACACCAGAGACTGACAGGCTGCTCTGCAAGTAACTATTACACAGACGGTGGGCAACCGCCAGACTACCACAGGCACTCAGCAAAGCTGCATCCTCATTGTGCTTCTTAGCAAGTTCATAAGGAAATATTAAAAAAACCCAAACCCCTTTTTGTAAACAAGTCAACAATGACAGGAACTATCTCTCTCTATAATCTCCCTGTGGCTGTGGCTATAGATTGCTGCTGCTGCTAAGTAGCCGACCTCAGATAGTAATGTTTCCATGTTCTTCAAACTGCTTCTGAGCATGCTGTCACAGCGAAAGCCTGTCTAGATGGTTTTCTAACGCATGTCTTTTCCCGGCAGCCAGCCTTTGGTGGTCATTCAGTTTGGTGCTTAGAATTCTGTGTTGGTATGGTTAAAAATCTGGCAGGGCTACTCCTATGTGGCTGTGTTCTTGTTAATAAGTGCATCTTCTCTGTGGAAAGTCCTATTGACAAATTGATTTAAAAATCTTGCTGTAGCAAATCCTTCTCTGCAGAGGAGATTTTACACAACAGGAGATCCCAACCCACGTGGGATTTTACACAACAGGAGATCCCAACCAGGGGCGGCTCTAGACATTTCGCTGCCCCAAGCAGGGCGGCATGCCGCGGGAGGCGCTCTGCCGGTCGCTGGTCCCGCAGCTCCGGTGGACCTCCCGCAGGCACGCCTGCGGATGCTCCACCGGAGCCGCGGGACCAGCGAACCCTCCGCAGGCACACCTGTGGGAGGTCCACCGGAGCTGCCTGCCGCCCTCCCGGCAACCGGCAGAGCGCCCCCTGCGGCATGCCGCCCCAAGCACGCGCTTGGCGTGCTGGGGTCTGGAGCCGCCCCTGATCCCAACACCCGAAAAGCAATCACCCATATCCCCGAACAGGAGAGGCAAATGGAGCTCAGATGCCGATGATGAGGATTCCCGAGCTTGCTGGCATTAACGAGGCCAGTAGCAGCAGTATCATAGCGTTAGCTGAATAACGCCACTGGAAGCCAGCAGTTACTCTGGATTTATCCCAGCGTAACCGGACTTTTATCTGACTGCCCCCAGTGGCAGTGTAATCAGGGTATGCTGGGCATATCCTGCAGTCTTCTTACAGGAGCTTATCATCTCAATTGTCACGGCATTCCAATTGCCTTCAGTATGTAGCATAGACCTTATGATGTCACAGCCTAACTTTTGGTCAGCACACACAGCATGTCCCTTATATGCCTGAGTCCATCCCAAGACACCAGAGGAATTTGGCTTCACTAATCTTTTATTAGTTTTATTAGTGTGTAGTGGCAATAATGGCCCCTGATGCAGGGCCTTTAAGTTCTGTATCTCAAATCGAGTATCTTTTGTAACCCTTGGCTAACCGCTAGCACAAACAGCCTCTGAAGATGAACAGGGAAGGTGTATGGATTTGTGTTTGTGGACACACAGGGCCTTTCCTGAGAACTAATTGTTGATCTGGATCGTTGTGATGGGTTGTGATCGTTGTGATGGGTTGCATGCATCTAGTGGGTCTGTCCTGGCTCCAGTACCATTCAATATTTTCATTAACGACTTGGATAATGGAGTGGAGTGTACGCTTATAATATTTGCGGAAGACACCAAGCTGGGAGGAGTTGCAAGCACTGTGGAGGACAGGATTGGAATTCAAAATGACCTCAACAAATTAGAGAATTGGTCTGAAATCAACAAGATGAAATTTAATAAAGATAAGTGAGAAGTACTACACTTAGGAAGGGAAAATCAAATGCACAGCAACAAATGGGGAATAACTGGCTAGTTGGCAGTTCTGGGGGTTATAGTGGATCACAAATTGACTGAGTCAACAGTGTGATTCAGTTGCAAAAAAAAGCTAATATCATGTTTGGGTGTACTAACAGAAGTGTCATATGTAGGACACAGTAGGTGATGGTTCCCCTGTACTTGGCACTGGTAAGGCCTCAGCTGTGTCCCGTTGTGGGCAGCACACTTCAGGAAAAATGAGGACAAATTGGCGAGAGTTCAGAGGACAGCAACAAAAATGATAGAAGGTTTAGCAAACATGACGGTGACATCCTACTGGTACCCAGGAGTGGGATAAAAGGCTGAAGAGAAGAACTTATTCCCAAATGAAGGTGCAGACCACATCCCTCTTTTAAAAAAACCAACAACCCAGAAAACGTTTTCAATTTTTAAAAAAATGGCCGTTGTGAAAAAATGTATTTTTGTGACTGTTAATGTGTTTTTAATGTCATGCCTTTGCTGGTTTTCTGTTCCCGCCCGACATTCTACTGAAATCTATTTAGACACACCACACAGGTTTACCCCCAAACAGTTCCAATGAAATCCGCCCTGACTTTTCGACTTTGAGTGATCACTTGCAGAAGTGGCGACTCATCACAACTGGAAGTTCCCCTTTTGTGCTTGGAGGTTTTTAAGAACAGATTAAACAATGATGGAAATTCCACTGTGGCCCCTGGAAGTCTATTCCAATGCTTAAACTATCCTTATAATTCAAGTTTTTCCTAATATCTAACCTAAAACTCCCCTGCTGCAGATTAAGCCCATTATTTCTTCTCCTATCTTCAGTGGACTTAGAGGACAATTGATCACCATCCCATTTATAGCAGCCCTTAACATATCTGAAGAGTCTTCTCAGGTCTACCCTCCATCTTCTTTCCTCAGGACTACACATGCCCAGTTTTTTTTAACCTTTCCTTATTGGTCAGTGGAACAGAATACACCCCTGCATTCACACCCTACACCATTGTAATCATCTTTGTACGGTGTACGCCTTGGAAGGTATCACCTGAAAGCTCATAATTTGTTGATCGACATTGTCATGGTAAAATGTATGTGGCAACATTGTAGGTGAAGTTATAAGATTCCCTGTCCAATGTTATTAACACATGTTCCAAAACCCACAGCCCTGCCCAAATTAAGGTTGACAAACAGGTCTGTCCTAAACAACGGAGTGTGTACTCTCCTTAACTTGCATTTAAGCAGTAAACACAGTCACCAAGCAGGAAAGGAAACAAACAAAGCTCAAACAGGTGAGGAAAAGCTAGCAGGGAACATCCTTCCATTTAGACTCTGTCTCCTAGTGCACATCTGGAAATGTTTTCAAGGCGGGGGACTGAAACTATAAAAAGGACGGATAAAACACCCCAAGGGACCCCTTCTCTCTCTCTCTCTGCCCGTCACATTCACTGCACCTGGAAGGACAAAGAAAGCATTCATTGGACAATATGGGGAGAGGTCCTGACCTACAGGGTTTGGTCAGTAGGACTACTGAAAGCATGTGGTGAGAAACTTGGCTTGAATCTAATACAGTTTAAGTTGGGTATTAGTAAATGTTTTATCTTTATTTTCCTTGTAGCCATTTCTGATTTCTATGCCTCGTTACTTGTACTCATTTAAAATCTCTTTCTTTGTAGTTAATAAACTTGTTTTATCTAATCCAGTGTGTTCAAGTTGAAGTGTCTCCATTTGGGGTGACAAGTTGCGTACATATTAGGCCAGTCTACACTGAGGGGAGGGGGGGAGATCGGTCTAAGTTACGCATCTTCAGCTACATGAATAACGTAGCTAAAGTCGACGTACTTAGATTGACTTACCGTGGCGTCTTCACTGCAGTGAGTCGACTGCTGCTGCTCCCCCATCGACTCTGCTTGCGCCTCTCGTGGCAGTGGAGTACAGGAGTCGATGAGAGAGAGCTTGGGGGTCGATTTATCACGTCTAGACTAGACACAATAAATTGACCCCTGCTGGATCGATTGCTGCCCGCGGATCCGGCGGGTAGTGTAGACTACCCTTAGTCCCTTAAAGGAATAACAGACTCAAAAGATTTGTACTGTCCAGGAGAGGGCTGGGCAATACAGAACATACATTGTTTGGAGGAAAATCTGAGACTGGGGGTGTGTTGAGGTCATCCTGAAGTATGACCCAGGCTGGTGAGAGCCCAGAGTGTAACCCAAGTGTGGCTGGCAGGCTGCAGTTACACACAAACACTCAGGATGTGGGTTGCATGCTGTTAGGCTGTTTGTGAGCGGCCCAGATGGCAGCTACTTCAGCAGGGCATTGTAAGGCTTCCAGAGTTGCAGGGCAGGGATGACACAGCTGCTCATTAGTCTTGAAACAAAGATTTGCCCAGAATGTAAAGCTTTTATTGAAAGTTTGCTTGTCTCAGCTCCAGCCCCTGCAGCAAATATCTGGTCTCCTTTGAGTTTGTACTGAGAAACCCACATGGCTGGAATAGGAGCAGACAGGGCCACAGTGACTGCTGAAGTTTACATCAGGGATGGGTTTGGTTCACTGATTGTAGAGTATATGGAAGACAGGGATGCCAGAACAGGGGTTTCCAGGGGGCTTTGGCCCCATCACTTTTTACCAGCCGTAAGGGCAAGCGACTGGGGAGAGAAGGGGGTGGAGAGGACCGAGCGGAAAGTGATGTCTTGGGGGGAAGGGGTGGAATGGGGGCAGGGCCTCGGGGGAAGGAGTGGCAGTGGTCCTTCCACTTTTAGGAAGCTTCCCCTGCTCCTGATGGTTGAGGAATTTGCTGCTTATGTTGGGTTTAAAGTTAGCTTAAAAACACTTGCTGTAATTCACTCATCCTCTGATTGCCTAAGCAAAGGGCCTAACAGATTTGAAAAAACTTGATAACCTTTTTGATGCTGGCTGTTGCTATCAACATTTTATTCATAAGAATGGCTATATTGGGTCAAGCCAATTGACCATCTATTTTGCTGGCTTCTGACAATGGCTAGTGCCAAATGCTTCAGAGGGAATGGACAGAACAGGGTAATATCATGTGATCCATCCCGTCATCCAGTCCCAGCTTCTGGCAGTCCGAGGTTTAGAGACACCCAGAGCATAGGGTGCGTCCCTGACTATCTTGGTTAATAGCTATTGGTGAATCTATCCTCCACCAATGTATCTAATTCTTTTTTTGATCCCAGTTATACTTTTGGCCTTCACAACAACCCCCAGCAACAAGTTCCACAAGTTGACTGTGTGCTGGGTGAAGAAGTATTTCCTTATGTTTCTTTTAAACCTGCTGCCTATTAATTTAATCAAGTGACCCTTAGTTCTTGTTACGTGAAGGGGTAAACAACACTTCCTTATTCACTTTCTCTATGCCATTCACGACTTTATAGATTTCTATCACATCCCTCTTAGCTAGGGTGACCAGATGTCCCAATTTTATAGGGACAATCCTGATTTTTGGGTCTTTTTCTTATATAGGCTCCTATTACCCTCCACCCCCTGTCCTGATTTTTCACACTTGCTGTCTGGTCACCCCACTCTTAGCTGTCTCTTTTCTAAGATGAACAATCCAAGCCCCGGACTCCTCCGGTGCCACCGGACTCCTCGTCTTTGTGGATACAGACTAACACGGCTACCCCTCTGACACTTGAATCCAAGTCCTTTATATTCTCATATGGAAGCTGTTCCATACCTAATATTTTTTGTTACACATTTTTGTACCTTTTCCAATTCTAATATATCTTTTTTGAGATGGGGTGACCAGAACTGCACACAGTTTTTAAGGTGTGGGCATATCATGGATTTACGTGGTGGCGTCTGTTTTATTATCTCCTTTTCCTAACGATTCCTTGTATTTTGTTAGTTTTTTTGACTGCTGCTGCACATTGAGGTGCTGGAGTGTAATGTGATGAGTGGGATAAGAAAAAACAGGTTTTGGTTTCAGGAGGGAAATGGTCTGGCGTGACACCAGAGGCTCAGGAATGCAAGCTGGTGGCCAGGCTGCTACTGGACAAACACGCCTCTCAGCATTTAGCACTGGCCACTATGCATGGTCAATAAAGATTTCTTTCTGACAACTCTGCCTATCTGTCACATCTCTTATTGCTAATGAAACTGAATACTAGTAATATCAAAAAATTAGTGATATTAAGTCACAAGAGTGTGTAATGGGGACTCTTTAAAAATTCTTCTCTGGGATCCTGACAAAACAATGTCAGAGCATACAGGTTTGGTCATGCCCATTCATCACACAATAAAATTAATCCCAACTCCCAATTTGCCTATTGGCTTGATGGGAATCTGGTAAAAGAAGACAGTTGTGTTTATGTCTCATCTATCAGCTGTTCGAATACTTCTCTCACAGTTGTAGCTCAGGATTTGACCTTAGGGCTACTTGATTCCCAGATCTTTGGAGCTTCATTACATTAGAGGTGGCTGGGAAATGGAAATCCCTCCCTGCAAAAAAAATTCACATTTTTTAGGAAAATAATCATTCTGAATTGGGACAAAAAAATCCAAAATTGTTCACAGGAAGGGATTTCCAGAAATATTGTGCTTTGGGAAAACCCAAGCAGAATTTTTTTTTCTTCACAGCTCCCTATCTGAAAGGCTCTTGTCAATTTCAATCCTTGATTGAAATTGACAAGAGCCTTCCAGGGAGGCCATCATTTTGATCTTCTTGATGAAAAATCAAAAATTTTGTAAAAAGAGCATTTTTTGTTGGACCAATGGCAAATTCTTGACGAGCTCTAAAAACGACTTAGAGCCTGGGGGAAAGGAAATCTCAGTTGCATGCCACGTGAATGTTTCTTTCCAGCTAACTTGTAGTGCAATATTTGTGCTGGTCTTTGTAAGAGGTTGCTCACCTGCCTTCTATGCTAGAGGGACAGTTACTGCACCGAGGCCATTTGAATGGCATCTACATAATCACTGTCGGTATGGAGAGGAGTTGTTTTATATCCCTGTGTTTCATTTCCTAAATAAGTGTAATGAGATCAAATGTAGGCTGAATAGAACTGGGTGGGAAATATCTCCCCTTCCCTCCATTCTACCTTAGGATAAAATAGACCTTTTAAAGTTTTTCAAGGTAGAAAGACAAAGCATAAATCCCCGAATAGCTCAGTACCTTGGTGGCTACTTAGGAGGTAGGAAGCCTGGGTTTAAATTCCTGTTCTGCCTGGCCTGGAGCAGAGACTTGAGCCCAGGTCTGTCATACCACAGGTGAGTAGTCAACAGCTTGCTGATTAGGACCCGCTGGGGTAGATCTCTCTTTCTCTTTGTACCTTAGAAACCTCTCTTCACAAATCTGTTTCACTGGAAAATTCCCAAACAGCTTTAAGGCTGACTCCCATGGCTTCAGAGAGTGTGGTCTTTTCGGGTGTGAAATGGTGTCTCCAAAAGGCAGTGCTGGAAGCTCTGTCTCTTTGGGACATCTAATGACTGGACAAAGCACAAGAAAATGTGCTTGAGAGAGCAAATCTGTAGCGGCAGGGAGATGGGTTGGATAATCTAGTGGGGTGCTGCCATCTCTAATGTCTACGATTTTGAACGCTGAAAGTACCGGCTGACTGGCGTGCTTGATGCACAGTGATGTGCTGGCTTTGGCAGTGCGGTAGAGTGCTGGAGGGAGAACTGCTTTCCAGAACCTGGAGAAAGGGTGGCCAGCAGAGAATGTGTCTGACTGAAAACCTGGCTCCAGAGCCAGGGGCGGCTCCAGGCACCAGCCAAGCAAGCTCGTGCTTGGGGCGGCAGATTCTACGGGGCGGCATTCCGCCCAATCCTAGGGTGGCACGGCTGCCCTTTTTTCTTCTTCTTTGTTTTGCTGCTCCGGCCGCCCTATAGGAGGCACCGGTGCAGAGGAGGGGAGCGCCCTGCTGGGAGCAGGCTGCGCGCTCCGTCTGCCCCAGCCGGTGCTAAGTCTGCAGCAAGCCTGGCAGCCCACATCCTTCCCTCCCCGCCGACCTTCAATTCACCTGCAGCAGGAGCGGCGTGGAGCCCTCCCGGCAGGCGGTGCAGCGGGAGGGGCCGAGTGATGAGTGCCCCGGCTGAAGGAAGCACTGGCCGCCCCCCTTCTCCCCCCCCCCCGCTAGCCGGGGCGCGCACTCTGCTGCCTGGGGCACGTCTGCAGCGCGGGGAGTCCCACTAGCCAGCGCGGCTGGGGGAGTGGCACTGAAAGTTTGCACCCTGGCTCTGGCCGCCTTGCACGTTTTTTGCTTTGCCGCAGAGTTTTTTGTTGTTGTTGTTGCTTGGGGCGGCAAAAAAGCCAGAGCCGGCCCTGTCCAGAGCGTATGGAGACTATTTCACCTCCATTAGGGTTGTACAAAGGAGCATCTGTATTAAACAGCGTGGGTGGGGTGTACGTATGTATTATTGGTTTGTATTACCATAATGTCTGGAAGCTCTAGTCACAGACCAGAACAAGAAGCCAATCTCTGCTCCCAAGGGGTTTACAATCTTAAGTAGAAGGCAAGAGGCAACAGATAAAGACAGACTGACGGGAGCAGAAGGAAACAGGCAATATTTTTTTAAGCCACTGGCTGTGTTGGGAGGGTAGGGTGGAGTGAGGAGAAGCAGGAGTCTGTAGAGGAATAGCCAGAATTGCTCTGTGGGGAGTACCGGGCCCGCGCTCTCCAGGTGCGGTCAGAAGGAACCTAGCTCCCTTTGTTCCTCTTCCTTGCCCCTTCTCTTGTACCTCCCCTGTAAATATACCTCTGGGAGGGAGATTTCTGGGATTGGAACTTTCAGAGAGTTGCAATGGACCCCTAAGTACTGCCCCCCAGTCTAATGCATACTGGAACTGGAAAAGGTTCAGAGAAGGGTAACAAAGGTGATCAAGGGGACGTTGCGGCTTCCATACAGGGAGAGACTAAAAAGATTCGGGCTGTTCAGCTTAGAAAAAAGTCGACTGAGAAGGGATCTGAGGGAGGTCTATAAAATCATGAATGGTGGGGAGAAAGTGAATAGGGAAGTGTTATTTACCCTTTTCCACAATACAAAAACCAGGGGTCACCCAATGAAATCAGCAGCCAGCAGATTTAATACAAAATCAGGAAGTTCTTCGCACAATGCACCACTAACCTGTGGAACTCATTGCTAGGGGATGTTGTGATGGCCAAAAGTATAACTGGTCTCAAAAAAGAATGAGGTAAGTTCCTGGAGGTTAGGTCCATCAATGGCTATTAGTTAAGATGGTCAAGACACAACCCCATGCTTGAGGTGACGCTAAACCTCTGATAGCCAGAAGCCAGGAGGGGAAGACACGGGTGGATCACTCTAGCTGCCCTGATCTGTACACTCCCCCTGAAGTATGATACTGACTGCTGTCAGAAGACAGGCTAGAATGATGAACCATTGATCTGACCCTGTATGGCAGGTCTTGTGTCCTTAATCTAGGCTCCATCTGCTTTTGCATGGTTTTTGCGAGCTTGATGCAAATGCTATTTTACTCGCCAAAATCGACTGGGTAGAAACCTATCTATAAGGTCTTAGAAAAGCCCTTTTGTAAAATGGCTTGGTGATGGGGTGTACAAACCCCAGACAAGTCAGGAAAGGCTTAACGGGCTGATCGGAGCCCAGGCAGTGCCACCCTACGCCACCTCGAGGTGTCAGGCTTTGAGAGAGGAGCTGAAAAGGGAGAGCCAGGTCCAGTTGCTGTCTGGCTGGGATGGGGAGCAGATCTTGAACTCTGACTGGGGGAGAGATGGCTGGCTGAGGACAGGAACCGGGGAAGACTGCTGCCTATCGGGGCCTTCCTGGGTGAAGGGAAAAACATATGTTTCTTTGTGATTATTTTAGCCTTTGGGTATCTGGGGAGGGACGGAACTGTTACATGATCTAGCTGGAGGGTAAGTCCCCTCAGCTCGGAAGGTGTTGGAGGCAGGATGGAGCAGCGAAAGACTTGGCGGGAACCAGAGGCAGAGTTATTGCTGCATTATGCCATGCCATCAGGGTGTGCGGCCACAGGCTTATAAAGCTGCTTTGTTCCCACCGGTGCTGACCATAGACGCTGTGCAGTCTCAGCACTCGGCTAGCCAGGACCATGTTGAAATCCCACGCTCGCTAAGGCTCTCCCCCTGCACGACGAGTCTCATTGCATCTGCTTACAGTTGCCTGGCACAGTTAGGGGATATTCGCGTTCAAAGGTGTGCCTGTAGATGGCACGGGGCAGGGCAGCTGGGGATCTGTCTCTGGTTGCAGGCCACTTTAAACTCATACAGAGTCTCATGGGCCCTCCTGCTGTTTCAGCCCTAGTGTTCACCAGATCGACATGGGATTCCTCCCTCTCTAGCCACCGACTTTCACTTCCTTGACATACAGTGGTTAAGTCTGCAGTGCTGAAATCCTTGCTGCACGCTGACAGCGCTGCTGCAACTTCTCCTATTTCTCTGTTCTGCCTCTTGCACTTGTGTACAAACCCTCTAGAAATCCCCCTCCCCTTCAATGATCTCCGGCCATCTTGGTTTTGAACCATTTCCTGAATCTTAGTCCTGACATTATTCCTCTTTTCACTTAGGCTTCCTTTTATCTGTTTGACTGTGGCTTCCAGTTCCTTTCTGCAAGCTGCATACCCATCCCTACCCCTGCTTCCTTTTCCCACCGCTTTTGTCTATATGCTCTCTGCCCATGTGTTTGTCTCTTCTCAACCAGGTTAAACTCTCACGCACACAACACAGCTATTCTTTCAGCTGGGGACATCTTCCATTCACATGTGGCTTGCGGCATCTGCTCTAGGCTTCTTATATAGAGGAAGGACAGTTTAGTGCTTAAAGCACTAACCTGGGCCATGGGAAAGTCTGGTTCGATGCCTGCTCTGCCACAAACCTTTTTGTGTGACCTTGGGCAAGTTCCTTAGTCTGCCTGAGCCTCGGGTCCCTGTATGTAAAAGGGGTGTAATAGAACTGCTTTCCTGTACCGGGGTTCTGTGAGGGCATATACATTAAAGAGCACGAGGCACTGAGATAGGAATGTGGTGATGGCCATATAATTACCTTAGATAATTAGCAGCAAAGAATCCTGTGGCACCTTATAGACTAACAGACGTTTTGCAGCATGAGCTTTCGTGGGTGAATACCCACTTCTTCACTTGCATCCGAAGAAGTGGGTATTCACCCACGAAAGCTCATGCTGCAAAACGTCTGTTAGTCTATAAGGTGCCACAGGATTCTTTGCTGCTTTTACAGAACCAGACTAACACGGCTACCCCTCTGATACTTAGATAATTAGAGGTTTCATCTTCGTGAGTTGAGAATATTTCTATGATTTATACTCCAGGGGCGCTTACAAATTTCAGTCAAGATCAGGGCCCTATTGTGCAAGACACGGCACTAGATCTCTGTAGTATTTAAGCCTGGCTGTTACGTTTTCCTGAAAGCCAGCATAGATCCATTGTCCTAGGTTTTTGAGACCACCTCCAGTCCAGGATGAAGGGATTTCATTTTATATATTCTTCAGACACAGGAGAAAAAATGTTGGAAAGGAAACTAAGTATTAGAAATGGCTAAACTGTGAGCATCTTAAACTCCAAGTGAAGGTGGTGATATTGACAATGATCTGTCTTGATGCCCATGTGACGTGTTTTTTATTTGTGCTTGCAGAGTACCGATTTAACGAGCACAGCTGGCTACGACAGCATCATTCAACATCTGAATGATGGCAGGAAGAACTGCAAGGAATTTGAAGACTTTCTGAAGGAAAGGTACAGAGCTTTCTCTAAACGGCTAGTCAGTCATGACTAGGAAATGTGTCGGTAATATTTTGATCTGCTGTTCCACATCTGGTTTTTCTGTCTTTCACTGTCCACGGACGATGTAAAAATCTTCCATGTTGAATTATATGGAACGTGCATTTTTATGCTGCCTCTGGTACCGTGTGTGTTGGGTGACCTGATGTCCCAAATTTATAGGGTCAGTCCCGATATTTGGGGCTTTGTCTTATATAGGTGCCTATTAGCCCCCACCTCCCTGTCCTGATTTTTTTTTTTACACTTGCTATCTGATCACCCTATGTGTGTGTTGTGCTTGAAATCCTTTGCCAATCAAATTTAACATCAGTTCCCAAGCCTCGTGTTCGATTCTGCAGTCATTACATGCCTGTAACGCCTATTGAAGTCAGTGGGAGGTTTTTCTGGGCATGGGGAGTTCAACCTATGATACTTATGTGCCCCCCCCCGTTGTGAGGTGCTCAGATACTACAGTGATCATTGGGTGTTTTTTCCTAAGAGAGCTGCTCTAGGAAGTATTTTGGGGGCAGTTTTAGAGCCTGTGTTACACAGGAGGTCAGATTAGATAGTCACAATGATTCCTTCTGGCCTTGGAATCTATGACTCTCCAATGTGTGTAGCCCCTCAACACTCCTGTGAAGCGAGGAGGGACTGTTTTCCTCTATTTTACATGTTCCCCATGGGGAACTGAGGCAACTTCTCAGGGTCCCACAGGAAGCAAGTGGTGGAGCAAGGAATTGAACCCAGGTCTTGGAATGATGCCCTAACCTCTAGGCCATCCTTCCTCTCAGGTTAGGCCAGTTAGGCAGCTGGCATTTTATGGAAAACATTGGAAGGGAGAGGGGGCAAAAAAGCCTACTTGAAACTATTCTCACTATAGACTTGCCCTGTGGCATTGTGAAGTATTTCAACGTCGATCCACCAAAGCAAACTAAAAATGTTCCTGACGCCAGCAGCTCAGGAGTACTTTGAACAAGTAATCTGGATTTATGGCCATTCTTGTTTTATTGACTGACGCGACGGAATCTCTAAAGCCTGGCACGTGTGCCCATAAACTGGAGGTGGGTGACTCCCAGATTGCTTTGGAATGGTTGCTCTTTATTTTCCAGGGGCTCTCATGACTTTCTAATTGGCAATCGGGAATTTTAGGGCCAATTTTTGTGTTTGACTGTTTCAGGTTTTTTGTTTTTTGTTTTTGTTTTTGTTTTTAAAATTGGAATAGTGCCAGTAGAGAGTTTTTTTTTTTTAATTTTTCCTTAAATTTTTTCGGGGTGGGTGTTGGTACCTCTGCCTGGGGCACCCTTTACTCAACTACACTGGGGATATTGGTCTTATGTTTGCTGAATTAGAAGCCCTTAAGGCTGTACTTCAACGTATACATGCACTTTGTGGAACAGCGTATTTTTTTTTTTTACAGGCTATTCAGCAGGCACTTTTTGGCATCATGCATCTCGGTGTCATTGCGCTCGAATGTGCAAGAGAAGCAGCATGTTCTAGTGCTTAAAGCAAGGGACCAAATTAGGTCTTTTTGTTTCTGTTCCTGACCCTTACTTGTGGTGTGACCTTGGGGAAATCACGTAAATCTTTCTTGTCTCAGTTTCATCATCTAGAAGATGGGTCTCACACCGCCCTCCCTGAGGTGTGAGACTTCAATAGGCATTTTGATCTTCTAGGATTAAATGGCTACAGAAGAAGAGATTCTTTTAATTCTTTAACCCTTTTGGCACAAATAGAGTGTTGGCAAAAGGTGCTGAATGGTCAGCCCTGGAGACCAAACTCCACTAGTTATGTCCAGGTACAGTCGAGTTGCAAGACGACCTTTCTCAACCCACTAATAGGTTTCAAACCTGACCTAGAAGGACCACATCTATGGAATGAGAATTAGTTCAGCCTCCATCGTCCAGTCAGTCCTCGGACCTGGTGCTGAGACTGCCAAAGAAATTGCCAGCTGGTGCCTTTTAGTGATGGGGACACGTGTCCACTGAGAATCATAGAAATGTAGGTCTGGAAGGAAACTTGAAAGGTCATCTAGTTCAGCCACCTGCATGGAGGCAGGACCAAGTATCATTACACCATCCCTGACAGGTGTTTGTCCAGCCTATTCTTAAAAACCTTTAGTGATGGGGCTTCCACAACCTCCCTTGGAAACCTAGTCCAGAGCTTCACTACCCTGATAGTTAGAAAGTTTTCCCTAATATCTAACCTAAATCTCCCTTGCTGCAGATTGAACCCATTATTTTTTCTCATATATTCAGTGGACATGGAGGACAATTGATCACCATCTTCTTTATAACAGCCTTTAACAGATTTCAATATTCTTGTCAGATCCACTCGCAGTCGGTCTTTTCTCAAGACTAAACATGCTCAGGTTTTTTTTGTTTGTTTGTTTTTTAACTTTCCTCATTGGTCACATTTTCTAAACCTTTTATCATTTTTGTTGATCTCCTCTGGAATATCTCAAATTTGTCCACATCTTTTCTAAAGCGTGGTGCCCAGAATTGGACACAGTACGCCAGCTGAGGCCTCACCAGTGGAGAGTAGAGCAGGACAGTTACCTGCCATGTCTTACATACGACATGACACGCCTGTTTATTACACCCCAGAATGATAGTATCCTTTTTCACAACTGCATCACATTGTTGACTCATAGTCAATTTGTGGAAATGGGGTTGGTCTGGCATGATTTTTTTCTTGACAGATCCATTCTGGCTATTCCTTATAACCCTATTATCTCCGGATGTTTACCAATGGATTGTTCAATAATTTGTCCCAGTATCTTTCCTGTTATGGAAGTTAGGCTGACTGATTGGTAATTCCCCAGGTCCTCTTTGCTTCTCCTTTTAAAGACAGGCACTATATTTGCCCTTCTCCGGGGTGTGTTCCAGAGAAGAGCAACAAAAATGATTAAAAGTCTAGAAAACATGACCTAGGAGGAAAGATGGGGAAAAAATTGGGTTTGTTTAGTCTGAAAAAGAGATGACTGAAAGGTAGGATGACCAGATGTCCCGATTTTATAGGGACAGTCCTGATTTTGGGGTCTTTTTCTTATATAGGCTCCTTTTACCCCCCCCATCCCGTCCCGATTTTTCACACTTGCTGTCTGGTCACCCTACTGAAAGGGGACATGATAACGGTTTTCAAGTATGTAAAAGGTTGTTACAAGGAGGAGGAAGAAAAATTGTTCTTCTTAACCTCTGAGAATAGGACAAGAAGCAACAGTCTTAAATTGCAGCAAGGGAGGTTTAGGTTGGACATTAGGAGAAACTTCCTAACTGTCAGGGTGGTTAAGCCCTGGAATAAATTGCCTAGGGAGGTTGTGGAATCTCCCTCATTGGAGACTTTTAAGAGCAGGTTAGACAAACACCTGTCAGGAATGGTCTAGATCAGTGGTCCCCAACGCGGTGCCCACTGGTGCCATGAGTGCGTACTGGCCAGAGGATGAGCATCCACCGAAATGCCGTCAAATTTCGGCGGCGCCGCCTCTGGATGCTGCTGCTTGTTGGCGACATTTCGGCGGATGCTCGTCCGCCACCACGGTCCTCCGTGGCTCGTCGTCTGGCGCTGCCAGATGAAAAAGGTTGGGGACCACTGGTCTAGATAATCCTTAGTCCTGCCAGGGGTGAAGGGGACTGGACTAGGTGATCTCTCGAGGCCCCTTCCAGTTCTATGATTCTATGTTGACACTTCAGAGAATATGCTACTATGCCAATGGGAGAACTTCTCCCATCCTCATAGTTAATCCATCTCCGCAAGAAGCGGTAGCTACCTTGACGGGAGAAACTCTTCCATTGACATAGCGCTGTGTACATTGGGGGTGAGGTCGGTCTAATTGCCTCTCTCAGGGGTGTGGATTTTTCACAGCCCTGAGCAATATAGTTATACTTATATAAGTTCATGGTGTAGACCTGTCCCCAGTCTCCTGGGACCACACCCATCCTCGAGGAGTTTTCAAAGATAGTTCAGGGAGCGGGCTCCAGGAAGCCAAGCTCCCAGCAGGAAGCACGGAGGCTCTCAGCCCCCCACACCGGCCCTTTTAAGTCAGTGGAAGTGCTCCCGGTGAGGACGTGCACCACCGACAGAAGGAGGGTAGTGGATGTGAACCACTGCAGTAATTGCTGCAGTGGCTGTAAGTCGACATCTGTTAGGTTGACTTAAGTTTGTAGTGTAGACATGCCCTCATTTACCTTAGGATGAATTTCATCAGGCCCCGCTGACTTGAATACATCTAATGTGGCTAAATATTCTTTAACCTGTTCTTTCCCTAGTTTGGCTTGCGTTCCTTCCCCTTTGTTGCTAATGTTGTGTTAAGTATCTGGTCACTATTAACCCTTTTGGTGAAGACTGAAGCAAAATAGGCATTAAACCCCTCCGCTTTCTTGCTGAGGTGATCAGTTATTCGCTCTCCTTCCCCACTAGGTAGAGGACCTACACTTTCCTTCATCTTTCTTTTGCTCCTAATGTGTTTATAGAACCTCTTCTTATTGCCTTTTCTGTCCCTTGGTAGGTATAACTCCTTTTGTGCCTTAGCCTTTTGGATTTTTTTCCTACTTGCTTGTGCTGGTCTTTTATACCCATCCTTAGCAATTTGTCTATGCTTCCACTTTTTGTAGGATTCCTTTTTGATTTTTCAGGTCATTAAAGAGCTCCCGATGGTGCCATATTGGCCACTTACTATTCTTCCTCTCTTTCCTTTTCATCAGAATAGTTTGCAGTTGTGCCTTTAATGTTGTTTTTCTTGAGGAACTGCCAGCGCTCTTGAGCTCCTTTTTCCTGTATATTTTCTTCCCATGGGACCCATGTTACCAATTCCTGCTTGTTGGTTAGAATCCAGTCTAAAATGGCAGTCCCTCTGGTTGCATCCCCCACTTTCTGGAACAAAAAGTGATCCCGATACAGTCCTCCAACGTGTTGGAATGGAAATCCGAGATCCATTGCACATAGGCCACCAAATGGCGGTCAGACAGTAACAGCTCTCTTTCACTACCAGCCCAATCTGCAGTCAGACTTGATGATTTAGAGGTGGAAAGTGTTACTCTGTGTACCGAAGGATAACGGAGTTGTTCTTGGCGTTGGTCAGTATTTCTCCTCATTCTCCAATTCATCAGCCCCGCCTGGCCGCTATAATAAGATAGACTTTTTGCAGGTCTATATCATGCACATCATTGTTCCAGTTAACTACTGTGAGTCATTCTGCTTCAACTCCCCCTCCTCCTTATATTTACTATCACAGCTGCAGCAGGTTTTCACTGTACTGTCCTTTCGGGGGAAGATTATTGCAGAAGTGAGTCTGAAGACAAATCTGATACTTAGCCCTCTGTACACATAGTTCTTCATGGACACTTTGATCACTGTGTGGTACCCATCAGACTGGGGTTTCCTGATGGTTTTAGACTTTGCTTTCAAGAGGATATTAAAGATGACAGATATAGTAAGGCCACAGCTTTGGCAGGCATTAGGATAAATATAAATAGCTGCCTGATTTTCAGTGGATCTTTACATTTTTAATACACGTAGGGCCATGTGTATTGATTTCATAGCAATTGTAAATGTCCATTTGGGCTTAGAATAAGGTGACCAAACACTATTTCTGTGGTCTAGCCATGGGTTCGAATTCTGTTTTCCTCCAGAGAGAAGAGGCTAGTGTGATATCTCAGAAGTGCCACGTAGCCTCTGGGGCATGCCATATTTAACAGCTGACTTGGTGGGTGACAACTCCAGGACTAAGGTCCTGCTTCAGATGTTGTTTTTAAAACTTTTTTTTAATTATTCCAAAGATCCTTTACAGACCTTGATCCATGGAAAACTCCCACTGGAGTTTAGGGCCAAATTTTCCATCCACTTAACAGAGGTAGCCCTTATAAATTTCACCAGGGTAATCCCAAATACAGGAGGAGCTGTCCTTAGAGCTTCAAAGGAGGCAGAGTCTGAACACAGGTCTGGGAGCCAGGAACTCGCAAGTAGCATTGGGTGATTTTTGTTTTGTTTTGACAGATTGTTTTTTCACTGAAAAATGCATTTTGGGGGGGGTCCGTTGGGTAAACAGCAACAATATAATCTTAGCTGCTGCTCTTTTGGACTAACCACGTGCAGCCTGTCTGTAGCAGCTGGCCGGAAACCTGGGAGGTGGAAGGGTGAAATTCACAATACTTCATTTCCATTTTTGGCCAAACCTCAGCTATTAGCCCTCTGGTGGTTCAGACCTGGTCGAGTAGGTAACAGTCCCTTTCACAACCCCTTAAACCAGGTCAGGACTCAGCTCGACACCGCATGGCAGTATGAGGCAGTGCAGGTTGTGTGTAGTTGGTTTGGGAGCTAGATTTCATTCTAGCACCATCTCCTTCTAGCAAGCACCTTGCAGCCTCTGCGTGGCATGTGAGTTTCTTCTAACCTCCTCTCTTTCCACAACAGGGCAACTATAGAAGAAAAATATGGCAAAGAGCTCATTAACCTGACAAAGAAGAAGCCCTGTGGGCAGACAGAATTGAAGTAAGTTTAGATCCTTGTGTGTGTTCTCATTCCTATTTGTGTTCAGAACAAAAGCTACCTTGACTTGGAACGCTGATGGAGGGGGCTGTAATGTCGAATCCAAAAAAGGGAGTGCAAGTCAGAAGGAGGCTGAAATTAGTATTGATATGACTGGAAAAAGACTGGCTAAAATCAGATTCTTGCATATGAGAGACATGCCAGTAATTGGAATTCTCTGATGTTAGCATCCCAGTAAACCAACTTCCTGTTCTCAGAAATTAACACTACTTAAAGGAAGTCAGCACTCGCTGTTGTGGTCTAGTGTAGAGGACTGGGAATCGTGAGAGCTGGGTTCTCTTCCTGACTTCATGCATGGCCTTGGGCAAGTCCCTTCACTTCCATAAACTGCAGTGTGTGGCTGTATGTGAAAGGCTGTATTCTCGACTTGCTTGCATCTTCCTGCACCTGGGCTTTGTATAGAATGGAAATTCTATCAGGGGGGAGGGATAGCTCAGTGGTTTGAGCATTGGCCTGCTAAACCCAGGGTTGTGAGTTGAATCCTTGAGGGGGCCATTTAGGGAACCGGGGTAAAAATCTGTCTGGGGATTGGTCCTGCTTTGAGCAGGGGGTTGGACTAGATGACCTCCTGAGGTCCCTTCCAACCCTAATCTTCTATGATCCTAAGATCTCCTCTACATTTCATCACTGAAATTCACTGTCCAAAAGATTCCAGTTTCTTGGGATACATTTCAACATGTGTATGTTAGGAGTGGTGAAGGGGTGTTTAGGTTGAACCTACTATGCTCTGAAAGATGCTGCAAACGCAAGAGAACATAGAACTAGCTTTCTTTAGGTTAATTCCACTGCCTTTTCTGCTCCAGCTTTCCTCTTAGGGTACCTGAGGACTACGCAGCAAATGAAGGTGTAGTTCTGTCCCAGGCAGGCATATCTGTGCTAGCCGGGTAACAGTGGGTATGTCTCCATAGCCCGTGGCAGTGAGCCTCCCAGCCCTGGTCTGCACACTTGGGCTGGCACAAGCACTGTAAAAATAGCTGCACTCTGAAGTCGCGGCTTGAGCTGGAGCTCACACTCAGAAGCCTCCTCTCTGCCCCCGCCAGCACCTTAGGCTTCTGAGCCTGAGCCACAACCTCTACCAGCTATGTTCAGGGCTGTAGTGCAAGCCCACATCTGCAGACTTGGTGCTGTGGGCAGGGCCGGCTCCAGGCCCCAGCGCGCCAAGCACGTGCTTGGGGCGGCACGCCGCGGGGGGCGCTCTGCCTGTCGCCGGGAGGGCGGCAGGCGGCTCCGGTGGACCTCCCGCAGGTATGCCTGGGGATTCTCCACCGGAGCCGCGGGACCAGTGGACCCTCCGCAGGCACGTCTGCAGGAGATCCACCGGAGCCGCGGGACCGGCGACCGCCAGAGCACCCCCCGCGGCATGCCGCCCTGCTTGGGGCGGCGAAATTGCTGGAGCCGCCCCTGGCTGTGGGCAGTGTAAGGATACTCTGGGAAAGTGCAGACTTGGTTGCATGGGCTTCCGTGCAGGCTAGCAACCCAAATGCTTACCCAGGGTCCCGGATGGGTGGCTGGCCCACGGTGAAGTCTGTGCCACCAGGTCTACACTGCTACTGTGACCTGTGCTGGCTAGATTACAGCCCACCCTTGCTACAGTCACAGAAAAGGAAGTGGAATGAAAGCAAATGAGCTAGTTTTATGTTCTTTGGAGTTTGTCATGTCCGTCAGAGCACCTCAGCTCCCCATCTGTAAAATGGGGATCATCTCTCTTGCCCATGTTGTCTGTCTAGACAGTCCCCGCCCTAAACACAGAAAGAGGCTGTGTTTATGTACGGTGCCTAAGCCAGTGGCACCCAATCTTGGGTGGAGCCTCTAGGTCCTACTATAATACCAACAAATATTGATGATGATGATAATATAAGCGTGGGTTAAAGCTGCCCTGGGTGTCACAGGAATGTCATCTCGAACTGCCCAGTTGGTTGGCATAGTAGTGATGTTAATAGTGTCTCCTGTCCCCACCGTCTGTGCTGCTGCTGCATAGGGGAATGAAGTCTTGTCCTTGAATGACAGAATGGTGAAAAGCCCAAATCTCTGTTTGAGCCTGACTCTGTGTGTGTACGTACACGTGCAACCCATTAGCGTATATGATCTCGAAAGATTGACTGAGTGGGTGTGAGCAGCATATGAAAAGGATCAACTCTTGCCAGGTTAGAGCGAAGGGGGAATCTTGCCCCTGTCAGCGAAGCCATCATTACATGCCATGGGGAATCTGACAGTTCTATCACCTACCCTGTAACTCTGTGCCTGTGTTTTTCAGCACCCTGAAGAGAGCTCTTGAAGTTTTTAAGCAACGTAAGTAACTGCTTAACATCGTTCTTTGTATTTGTCAAGAAATCCGGCTGCATCGGCGACTGTGGACGACAGTTTGAAAAAAGTATATACAAATGTCTGCAAACATGTACAGTCATTTGCCTCAGAAATAGACTGTAAAATCAGGGATACAGTGAGCTATTCCCGTTTGACATTTGTTTGTTTGCGTCTCCTTAGCAGTTACGTCCACTCCATACTTTCTAGGAGCGTAGTGCCATTATAGAATTTCAGAGCATTTTACAAACCTTAACCAATGAAGCCTCACAAAGACTCCCTGTGGGCAGATCAGAGAGGGAAGTGTAATCTCTGGTTCACAAACTCGGGAGCTGTTGCAGAGAGAGATGAAGTGACTTGCTTAAAACCCCCCTCAGTTAGAAGCATTGTTAGTCATAGAGCTCCCCTCCCCCCCCACCCCAATGTAATTAGCATTATGCTTACTGGGTCCCTGAGAAGCTAAACATCTAAATAAATCCGATGAAGTCCTGGGGGGAAGAGCAGGGATGTGACCGAAAGGACACTGACTTGCTGAGCACTGTGGTTTAGCACCTGTTTGAGCTTTTGATTTATCTAATGTTTTGATGGGAGCGCAGGGATTCTAAGAAGGGATTTGGAGGAGACGGATTGGTGCTATATTCAAAGTGCCTCCACTTCTGCATTCTGGTCAGCTTCCTATCGCCTCCTGGTTGGCTGTATTTACATTTGTGGCTGTGCTTGGTTGTTCCATTGTGTCTTTCTCCAGCCTGCACCTAACCCCTTATCATCCTGTATGTAACAGCTCATTGTATTGCTTCGTCTGGTGGTGGAAAGAGAGAACTTGCTGACTGGGGTGGTTAATTTTTAACACTGGAGAAATAACTGATCTGATATGAGAAGAAGAGCTCTGCGTAAGCGCCAAAGCTGGTCTGGGTCACCAACAGAAGCTGGCCCACTAAATGATATTACCTCACCCACCTTGTCTCTCTTCTAGCCACAACAACGCGGCCTGATCTGACAGGAAACATTTCTTTCACGTATCAAAGAGACTAGTTAGACTACAGCGAAGGGCTGATTGGAAATTTTCTGATGAAATTTTCTGATGAAACCAAAGTTTAGTTGGAAAATAACAATACAGCAGACTGAAGTGTTTAACCAGCCCTGTTACACGTTAGATGAAACTTTCATAGGGACACAGGGAGCTTTGTACTGGAAACCTGCCTGCTCTGGGACAATCTCACCACGCAGACCGTTCGGGGCAGGGAGTCAACAACTCAAGAGCCTGGGCTCCAGCTACCACTTTGGGGCAGCCCCACCATGTCAGACCTTCCAGGTCCCTGCTTGGAGCCAGGAATATGAAAACTCTTGGTGCTGTGGGTCTAGCAGCAGTGTGGTTCCCAGCTCCACAGAAAGGAGCCCAGAAGCCCTAGAGCCCTGGCTCTAGGTGGGGCTCATCAGGGCTTCTGGGCTTCCCGCCGCAGACCTGGGAGCCTGCAATTCCTGGAACCAGCTTCCAGTGGCTCTGTGGCTCTGGGGCAGATGGCCTGGACTGAGGAGCCCAGGGCTTCCAGACGCCTGGGCCAGCTGGCTCCCTGGGCTGCCCTCCTTGAATAGCAGGGGTGTATCCAAAAGGCCCCATTTTGTATCCAAAAGGCCCCATTTCAGTGTTTCCCAGATGCAGGTTTTTGTGGTTTGTCAGTTAGCAAAATGTATCGGTAAATTCCAAATCAGAGAGAAACCAAATTCCCAAATACCAAAACTTTTTGTGAGCTGAAACCCCAAGTTTTGGCCAGCTCTCATGCTGTATACTTTTAAGTTATTTTCCTTGTGTGTGTCCAATGGGCCTGATTGGCCTTCCACTTAACAATCCTATAAAATCAGGGGTAACTCCCTCGACTTCAGTGATGTTACACCAGTGGGAAAACTGGAATGATAGGTTGGAGAATTGAACAGTAAAGTTGAACCTGCAAGAAGGTTTTTGGTGTACTTCATGCCGCTCTGTTCTAAGCACATTCCAACCACTACTGGAGAGCTTGGAAGTCTCTTTCTAGAGACAAACTTGTCTCTTAAAAACAGTTGAGGTTAATTCGAAGTAACTGGCCTGATAGAGCCACTAATGCAGCCTTGGGGTCCTAACGTGCATTTTAAAACTGGCTGGCACCAGGTGGACAGTGCAGTTATTTTCGTGATAACTGTTTCTTTCCCGGCAGATGCTCTGAAAGGGAGGAAGCTGGTGGCGCAAGAATAGCAGTGCTGTCATTTCAACACCCACAGCATTGTTAGACGTGAGAGAGGCTGGAAAGAATGTGACAACACAATAGTGTTGCCGGAAAGCTGTGGTGCTCTAGGAACGGCACGCTTGTCACTACTATGCACGCTGCAGGCGCTTGGCGTGTCATGGCTAGAACTACAAGCAAGCTGGGGTCTGTTAGAGCAGGACAGGGAAAGGCAATTCCGTTTTGTGGGAGATTTTTGATATTTCGAAACTTGCTTCTAAGTCAGAATGAAACCAAAACAGAAATGTTGAAATTTTGCTGCCAAACGGAATGGGCAGCTTCCGGGCAGTCTGCCAGGCGGGCTGCAGACCCTGGAAGCCGAGCTCTCCAGCCGCCCACTAGCTGGGTTGCAGAGGAGCCAGATGGGGAAGCTGGCAGGAAACCAGACCGGTTTCTGTCGTAACGCTGTTGAAATCGAACCGTGTCTGTGAAACATTTAGATAAATCTTCAAATTCTGACGGAAAAAATGTTTTGTCAGCCTCTTCCCTGACCAGCTCTCCTGCCCATGACTAGGAACCTGCCAAATTCACGGTCCATTTTGATCAATTTCACCGCTGGAGGGTTTTAAAATTGGTCAGTTTCACGTTTTCAGATGTAAACATCTGAAGTTTCATGGTGTTGTAATGGTGGGTTCCTGACCAAAAAGGAGGTTGGGGGGGGGGTCACACAGCTTTTGTAGGGGGGTCACAGGATTGCCACCCTCACTTCTGTGCTGCTTCCAGAGCTGGGCTCAGAAGGTACAGCCACGGAGCTTCCTGCAGCCAGGGGAGGTACCCAGAGGTGGGTCTGATCTCCCCCCGAGAGCGACCATGCAGGGGAAGAGGAAGTCCCATCCCTTTCCAGGCCGGCGGACTAGTAGCTGGAGCAGCTGAACAGTAGGAGCCCCTCCAATAGCTAGATTTCATGGGGGAGGTCTGATTTCATGGTCCGTGACGTGTTTTTCACGGCTATGAATTTGGTAGGGCCCTACCGATGACACACAGATGCACAATGCTGATTGCATCCAATAGAGGGCAGTGGTGCGCACACACCCGAGCCAGCTCATTGTAATGTCTTCGTAGAGGCTAGTGCTGCTGTTATGTAGCATGCTGGCCTTTCAACATTTTCCTGGTTGAAAAATCTAGGGGGGCAGCAATTCACTTGAAAACAATGACATCAAATTATGTCAGTTAAAACCCAGCCTTTGTGGTACACCCCGGGCTGTTTTGTTCATCAGCCTAAAGCAGTGATACAGGGACCTCAGTGGACCCGGAGCCAAATTGTGGCTCTTTTGGGCAATGTTGATCACTAGTCGTGTGAATTCACTGCTTCGTTTACTATAGCCCTATTCATATTTAAACAGCACGACAGGGAAATATTTAGTTAGTTATTCTCACAGCAAATAAGTTGATAACTTAGTGCAAGTTAATAACTTAATTGGTTTAATGACATAGTAAAAGCATCCTGGTTGATTAAGAATTAAGTGACGCAGTGATTTAATATTGTGTGTTGCAAAGAGCCGCAGGAGACCATTAAAGAGCCGCTCGCGAGGCGCAGCTTGAGTCTTACCCTAACTTCCCACACAACTCGGCCAGCGCGCCTGGATCCTGACCTGTTGCACCCCCGACTCTTCCAGTCCTGGAAGCCTTGAACAGAAGCTGTCAATTGTCGGCGTTCTGGGTCTAGTTCTATATAGTGCCCTGTGGGACAAAACAAAGTTTTCATCTGTAAGCCAGGTGACCTCTAACCCCAGGCAAGGCCAATACCGAGTCACGGGGATCCATAGTAAAATGAAACCAATCTTGAGTCTTTTCTTTTCTGATTCCGGGTCCATCAGTGGGAGCTGTGGGTGCTCAAAGCCTCTGAAAATCAGGTGCTAGGGGTTTCAAATTGGGCCCTTCCAAATCCGTGGACACCACACTAAAGGGCTGGTGTTCACTGCAGCTTGAGGTATATCTCAAGTGTTGCCCCCAGCTGGTCTCCTGTTCAGATACAAAAATCTCTAGCTGAGTTAGATGGTGCCATTTAGCTGGCCTGTGAGAGGACGTGGGGTGAAGCTTGAGTAATGTAGTGGGGACCCCACTCCTGGCTACAGCTCAATTTTTAGCATAGCTTATCACTCTGCTAATGCAACAAAGAATCCTGTGGCACCTTATAGACTAACAGACGTTCTGCAGCATGAGCTTTCGTGGGTGAATACCCACTTCTTCAGATGCAAGTGGTTCTTCAGATGCAGTTGCTCTGCACTGTTAATCAGATCTTGAGTGTTGTTTCGCAGTGTGTGGCTGCTCTTGCTTGAGCTAGGCTAACTTGAGAGGAGAAACTCAAGCTAACTGTTGCCGTTATCTAAATCTAAATCTAGTCCTTCACCTGTCTCTGTGCCTCAGCTTATCAATCTGTAAAGTGGGCACAATAGGCTGACCTACCTGACAGGGATGTTTTTAGGGTTTGATGTCTATGAAGCACGGTGCAGCTAAAGCTGGGCAAATAACTGATTTTTTAGTTTATTGGCACTTACAAAAAACAAACAAAAAAATTCAGACCAAATCTGAAAATTTCAAAAAAAAAAGGTCAGCAAATTGAAAAAAAATCCACAAAAATGTCACTGTGGGTTGAACTAAATGTTTTGTTCAACCCAGAATGAACTGGTTCATTTCCGGGCACTTTGTTCACATAAAAAGCAAAGGAAACGAAGGGTTAGATTCACCAAACAACTTGCCTGTTGGCCAGGTTGGAACGGGGATACAAACTTGGGTCTCACAGGTGGCTGCTCCAGTCACCAGCTGTTGAGTTAGTCTCACTTTCTCTCTCTCTCTGGCCCAGTGACTATTCATGTATTTTCTACACAGTAACAGTTTCAACAGAGGAGATTGAGAAAGCCCCACACTAGGCTATCCCATACCCAGTAGTTGGGGCACTCACCTACGCTGTGGGAGACCTACATTAAAATGTCTTCTCCACATCAGGCAGAGGCGGGGATTTGAACCTGTCTCCCACATCCCAGGTGATTGCCATTTGCCTGAAGAACTTGGCCTGGCTCTAGTTGAAACTCTCAGAGAAGGTGTTTTAGAAATGCCACCTAGTGTTGTGTGTTAGATAACACAAGTGACTCCAGTCAAGACAATCTTTGTGAACATGTAGGTTTTTTTTTTTTTTTTCCCCTCACTTGCAGAGGTCGATGGCGTAGGGCAGAGTCACATCCAGCTGGCCCAGACCCTTCGGGAAGAGGCAAGGAAGATGGAGGACTTCAGGGAAAAGCAAAAACTTCATCGGAAAAAGGTCAGGAATTTGGGAAGGCGTCACGTGATTCTGTGAGCTGGAAACTGGCCAGAATGCCAGGATTAAAACCTTGACTTCTGCAGATGGTGCGGCGGGATCTTTAATGACCCCAAACGGCCAGCCCCATAGCTTTACACTTGGGCCTGGGGGCTGGGAAAGAGCCCAAGCTTTACTGGAAGTTTGCAAGTGTGCTAAGTTTCCTGTTCGGTGTATATGCTGGATGCTGGGCTGAGGGTTTTCTCTCTCTGTCCCTCCCCTTCCCTCGCCCATGAACTCCCTGCTGCTCTGGGAAGTCCAGAGTTCATTCCCGAGTGCTGTAACGGCATCAGCGTGCAGGAGTGCAGTGATTTACAACTTCCTCATTCATGCTGCATGTGTTTGCCTTTGGGGTCCTACGCTTCTTTTTAGGAAAAATAGATCATTTTTGTATTTTCTTCCCATTGAAAGTTGTGCCTGGGGCCTTTCTGCTCCCTGAGCTTCAGGTCTTGGCAGGTGATCTTTACAACGTACAATTGCATTTAATAGGGCAGCTGTGGTCTGTGGCCAGGTTTTCAGACCCACACAGTCCCCACTAGTGGCCTTTTTTCTCACTGTGGGCTGGAATGCATCTGAAAATCAAGCCCTTACTGGGCTGTGTTATGTGCAGGATCCAGGAAAGCTGGGTTCTGTTCCCGACTCTTTCCTGTGGGGCTTTGGGCCAAGACACTTAACTCCTCTGTCTGTAAAAGGAAGGAGAACAATAGTTAAAGTTTATGCCAAACAGGAGGGAGAGGGCTCACCCATGTTGCCAGACCTCATGAATAGGGCCCTACCAAATTCACGGTCCATTTTGGTCAATTTCATGGTCCCAGGATTTAGAAAATCATAACGTTCATGATTTTAGCTATTTAAATCTGAGATTTCAGGGTGCTGTAATTGTAGGGAACCTGACCCAAAAAGGAGGTTTTTTTTGGGGGGGGGGTTAGAACATAAGAACGGCCGTACCGGGTCAGACCAAAGGTCCATCTAGCCCAGTATCTGTCTACCGACAGTGGCCAATGCCAGGTGCCCCAGAGGGAGTGAACCTAACAGGCAATGATCAAGTGATCTCTCTCCTGCCATCCATCTCCATCCTCTGACGAACAGAGGCTAGGGACACCATTCTTACCCATCCTAGCTAATAGCCATTTATGGACTTAGCCACCATGAATTTATCCAGTTCCCTTTTAAACATTGTTATAGTCCTAGCCTTCACAACCTCCTCAGGTAAGGAGTTCCACAAGTTGACTGTGCGCTGCGTGAAGAAGAACTTCCTTTTATTTGTTTTAAACCTGCTGCCTATTAATTTCATTTGGTGACCCCAAGTTCTTGTATTATGGGAATAAGTAAATAACTTTTCCTTATCCACTTTCTCAGCATCACTCATGATTTTATATACCTCTATCAGATCCCTCCCTTAGTCTCCTCTTTTCCAAGCTGAAGAATCCTAGCCTCTTTAATCTTTCCTCGTATGGAACCCTCTCTAAACCCCTAATCATTTTAGTTGCCCTTTTCTGAACCTTTTCTAGTGCTAGAATATCTTTTTTGAGGTGAGGAGACCACATCTGTACACAGTATTCGAGATGTGGGCGTACCATGGATTTATATAAGGGCAATAATATATTCTCAGTCTTATTCTCTGTCCCCTTTTTAATGATTCCTAACATCCTGTTTGCTTTTTTGACTGCCTCTGCACACTGCGTGGACATCTTCAGAGAACTATCCACGATGACTCCAAGATCTTTTCCCTGACTCGTTGTAGCTAAATTAGCCCCCATCATATTGTATGTATAGTTGGGGTTATTTTTTCCAATGTGCATTACTTTATATTTATCCACATTAAATTTCATTTGCCATGTTGTTGCCCAATCACTTAGTTTTGTGAGATCTTTTTGAAGTTCTTCACAATCTGCTTTGGTCTTAACTATCTTGAGCAGTTTAGTATCATCTGCAAACTTTGCCATCTCACTGTTTACCCCTTTCTCCAAATCATTTATGAATAAATTGAATAGGATTGGTCCTAGGACTGACCCTTGGGGAACACCACTAGTTACCCCTCTCCATTCTGAGAATTCACCATTTATTCCTACCCTTTGTTCCCTGTCTTTTAACCAGTTCTCAGTCCATGAAAGGACCTTCCCTTTTATCCCATGACAGCTTAATTTACGTAAGAGCCTTTGGTGAGGGATCTTGTCAAAGGCTTTCTGGAAATCTAAGTACACTATGTCCACTGGATCCCCCTTGTCCACATGTTTGTTGACGCCTTCAAAGAACTCTAATAGATTAGTAAGACACGATTTCCCTTTACGGAAACCATGTTGACTATTGCTCAACAGTTTGCGTTTTCCTATGTGTCTGACAATTTTATTTTTAACTATTGTTTCGACTAATTTGCCCGGTATCGACGTTAGACTTACCAGTCTGTAATTGCCGGGATCACCTCTAGAGCCCTTTTTAAATATTGGCGTTACATTAGCTAACTTCCAGTCATTGGGTACCGAAGCTGATTTAAAGGACAGGTTACAAACCTTAGTTAATAGTTCCGCAACTTCACATTTGAGTTCTTTCAGAACTCTTGGGGGAATGCCATCTGATCCCGGTGACTTGTTAATGTTGAGTTTATCAATTAATTCCAAAACCTCCTCTAGTGACACTTCAATCTGTGACAGTTCCTCAGATTTGTCACCTACAAAAGCCAGCTCAGGTTTGGGAATCTCCCTAACATCCTCAGCCGTGAAGACTAAAGCAAAGAATCCATTTAGTTTCTCTGCAACTTATCATCTTTAAGCGCTCCTTTTGTATTTTGATCGTCAAGGGGCCCCACTGGTTGTTTAGCAGGCTTCCTGCTTCTGATGTACTTAAAAAAACATTTTGTTATTACCTTTGGAGTTTTTGGCTAGCCGTTCTTCAAACTCCTCTTTGGCTTTTCTTATTACACTCTTGCACTTAAGTTGGCAGTGTTTGTGCTCCTTTCTATTTGCCTCACTAGGATTTGACTTCCACTTTTTAAAGGAAGTCTTTTTATCTCTCACTGCTTCTTTTACATGGTTGTTAAGCCACGGTTGCTCTTTTTTAGTTCTTTTACTGTGTTTCTTAATTTACGGTATACATTGAAGTTGGGCCTCTATTATGGTGTCTTTAAAAAGGGCCCATGCAACTTGCAGGGATTTCACTTTAGTCACTGTACCTTTTAACTTTTGTTTAACTAACCCCCTCATTTTTGTATAGTTCCCCCTTTTGAAATTAAATGCCACAGTGTTGGGCTGTTGAGGTGTTCTTCCCACCACAGGGATGTTGAATGCTATTGTATTATGGTCACTATTTCCAAGCGGTCCTGCTATAGTTACCTCTTGGACCAGCTCCTGCGCTCCACTCAGGATTAAATCTAGAGTTGCCTCTCCCCTTGTGGGTTCCCATACCAGCTGCTCCATGAAGCAGTCATTTAAAGTATCGAGAAATTTTATCTCTGCATTTCGTCCTGAAGTGAAATGTTCTCAGTCAATATGGGGATAATTGAAATCCCCCACTATTATTGGGTTCTTAATTTTGATAGCTTCTCTAATTTCCCTTAGCATTTCATCATCACTATTACTGTCCTGGTCAGGTGGTCGATAATAGATCCCTAATGTTATATTTTTATTAGAGCATGACATTTCTATCCATAGAGATTCTATGGAACATGTGGATTTGCTTAAGATTTTTACTTCATTTGAATCTACATTTTCTTTCACATATAGTGCCACTCCCCCCCCGCCCGACCTGTTCTGTCCTTCCGATATATTTTGTACCCCGGAATGATTGTGTCCCATTGATTGCTCTCAGTCCACCAGGTTTCTGTGATGCCTATTATATCAATATCCTCCTTTATCACAAGGCACTCTAGTTCACCCATCTTATTATTTAGACTTCTAGCATTTGTGTACAAGCACTTTAAAAACTTGTCCCTGTTTATTTGTCTGCCCTTTTCTGATGTGCCAGATTCTTTTTTATGTGACTGTTTATTGTCTGATCCGGCCCTTACATTATCCTCTTCCGTCCTGTGCTCCTGACTATAACCCGAAGATTCTCTATCATCAGACTCTCCCCTAAGAGAAGTCTGTGTCCGATCCACACGCTTCTCTGCAGCAGTCGGCTTTCCCCCATCTCCTAGTTTAAAAACTGCTCTACAACCTTTTTAATGTTTAGTGCCAGCCAGGGGCGGCTCTAGCCATTTTGCCGCCCCAAGCACGGCGGCACTCTGCGGGGGGCGCTCTGCCGGTCACCGGTCCCACGGCTCCGGTGGACCTCCCGCAGACGTGCCTGCGGAGGGTCCGCTGGTCCTGCGGCTCTGGTGGACCTCCCACAGGCGTGCCTGGAGGTTCACCGGAGCCGCCTGCCGCCCTCTCGGCGACCGGCAGAGCGCCCCCCCGCGGCATGCCGCCCCAAGCACACGCTTGGCGTGCTGGGGCCTGGAGCCGCCCCTGGTGCCAGCAGTCTGGTTCCACTTTGGTTTAGGTGGAGCCCATTTCTCCTGTATAGGCTCCTCCCATCCCAGAAGTTTCCCCAGTTCCTAATGAACGTAAACCCCTCCTCTCTACACCATCGTCTCATCCATGCATTGAGACTCTGAAGCTCTGCCTGCCTACCTGGCCCTGCACGTGGAACTGAGAGCATTTCTGAGAATGCCACCATAGATGTCCTGGATTTCAGTCTCTTCCCTAACTGCCTAAATTTGGCTTCCAGGACATCTCTCCTACCCTTCCCTATGTCATTGGTACCAACATGTACCACAACCACTGGCTCCTCCCCAGCACTACACATAAGTCTGTCTAGATGCCTCGAGAGAGCCGCAACCTTCGCACCAGGCAGGCAAGTCACCATACGGTTCTCCCGGTCATCACAAACCCAGCTGTCTACGTTTCTAATAATCGAATCTCCCATTACTAACACCTGCCTTTTCCTAGAAACTGGAGTTCCCTCCCCTGGAGTGGCAACCTCAGTGCGAGAGGCAACCCCAGCACCATCTGGAAGGGGGGTCCCAACTATGGGAAGGTTTCCCTCTGCTCCCATTGACTGCTCTGCTTCCCTGGGCCTTTCATCCTCCTCAACAGTGCAGGGGCTGTCTGAGCGGAGGTGGGACAATTCTACAGTGTCCTGGAAAGCCTCATCAAAATACCTCTCTGCCTCTCTTAGCTCCTCCAGTTCCGCCACCCTGGCCTCCAAAGTCCGTACATGGTCTCTGAGGGCCAGGAGCTCCGTGCACCGACTGCACACACATGCCACCCGCCCACAGGGCAGGTAATCATACATGCTACACTCAGTGCAATAAACTTGATAGCCCCCACCCTGCTGCTGGGCTTCTGCCTGCATTGTCTCCTAGTTAATGGAAGGGTGGTTTAAAGAAAGAGGTATTGAAATGTGGTTTGGATTATAGGTTTTAAGGGGATTACAGGGGGACAGATAGGACCGACAAGGGACCCCTGCTCCCCTCCCACTTCCCTGCCAAACTCCCTTGTGAAACTGCCAGCCACAGCACACGGTCCTTCAACCAACCAACCAACCAAACAGACTGACAAACACAAGCTCAGCACACAGCAAGTAACCCCCAAACACAAACAAACACACACTACAGACAGTCACTTACCCCACAGATGCTGTATTTGCTCCTCTACAGCTACCCTTACTTTTGCTCTGCTGCTGGCGGCGGCGCTGCCTTCAGAGCTGTGCAGCTGGAGAGCAGCGTTGGCTGGCCAGGAGCCCAGCTCTGAAGGCAGCGCAGAAGTAAGGGTGGCAATACCATGCCCCCCCCCCCCCCCCCGCTAAAATAACCTTGCAACCCCCCTGCAACTCCCTTTTGGGACAGGACCCCCAATTTGAGAAACGCTGGTCTCCCCTGTGAAATCTGTATAGCATAGGGTAAAAGCACACAAAAGACCAGCTTTCACGGGGGGAGACCAGATTTCATGGTCTGTGGCGCATTTTTCCTGGCTGTGAATTTGGTAGGACCCTAGTCAGGAAGGGTGTTGGTCATGTGATGCAATATATCATTATGAGATTTGCTGGTCTCGCATTGCTGAGATGTTGTCTGACACACTCAAGACAGGACTTGAACTGGGAACCTGTCAAGGTGACTGCCTTAGCCACTAAGCTCCTCGGCAGCTTTCGTCCTTGCAGCGCTCCTGGGGCTGGATGGTGCACTAATGCAGGTGTTGTTCCCTTCACAGATAGAGCTTGTAATGGATGCTATTCATAAAAATAGGAATTTGCAGTATAAGAAAACAGTGGAGGTAAGTGGCCCCATCATCTGGTTCTTACAGACCACAGATCTGTCACGTGCAGGCACATTAGAAATATAGCACTGTCTGTGTTACCTACAATAGTTTTGTGTTTGAATGGTTAAACAGTGGTAATGGTATTTGCATGAGCACACGTCCTGTGTCCAAGCACTGAAGCTGACTAAGCCACCAAATCTTTTCATTGTCTTTGTATTTACTGTATTTTTGTTCTGCACCTGGCAAGTGGCAGGCAGACAAGGAGCTACAGAGCAAATGCAAAGAATGTGGGAGGAAAATGAATGTGGGGCCAGCTGTGTTATTCAGGCTGTGATACGGGTGATCAAATCTCGTGCTTCAGGACATAAATGGATCTCGGGTCAGGAAGGAAAGGTGTCCTTACATATGCAGCATTGAACAGCTGGCTGCCTTCATTTGAGGGGCTTGTCTTCTTCTGAAACATCAGATGTTGGTGGCTACCAGAGGCAGGATACTGAACTGAAGTTCCAATAATGTATGTGGCAGATCCTATAGAATCCTTAACCTGAGTGCAGGATTTGATCCAACAGTTTAGTGAGTGTGTGTTGTTTTGCATTTCCTGCTCGCTTACATACCCACCTCTCTCCTAGGCAAAGAGGCTGTATGAGCAGCGATGCAGGGATAAAGATGAAGCAGAACAGGCCGTGCACCGCAATGCAAACCTTGTAACACAAAAGCAACAAGAAAAGGTAACACAGGGAGGGTGAAAGGAAGGCACTTTTCTTGTCCTGCTTTAGGTACTGTTCAATAACTAAATCACCTCCAGGAAAAAATAACATTAAGAACAGCCATACTGGGACAGACCAAAGGTCCATCTAACCCAGTATCCTGTCTTCCGACAGCGGCCAATGCCAGGTGCCCCAGAGGGAATGGACAGAACCGGTAATCATCAAGTGATCCATTCCCTGTTGCTCATTCCCAGCCTCTGACAAACAGAGGCTAGGGACACCATCCCTGCCCATCCTGGCTAATAGCCATTGATGGACCTATCCTCCATTAACTTATCTAGTTCTTTTTTGAGCCCTATTATAGTCATTTTAGAACTAAAGATAGTGGCTACAATTTCTAAGAAACCTGCCAATAGGAACCCTGAACCTGCAGTTGGATTTACACAGGAGAGCCCCCTTTCACTGCACGGAGGCTCTGGTAGTGGAATTGCCAGGAGTTCAGAGGTGGTTCTGGGTGGTTGGTAGCTAGCTGAAGGCCTGATGGTTGACAGCCAGCCTGGAAGACTTGAATCACTAGTGAGGAATCATTGACACAGAGCTTGGGGGAAAAAAATCTGGGTTGGTGGTTTGACTTCACCTGCTGGTTAAGGATGGATTTTCAGGATAGAAATGAGGTCCAACCTTACTTTCTCTGCAGTGTTTGTGGGTTGGGCTGTTGTCTCACAATGGCCTCTTTATCTTTCTGTTTTTCAGCTGTTTGTAAAGTTGGCTCAGAGCAAATCAGCTCTGGAAGATTCTGGTGAGTGCTGATAATGTGGAGTATCTGTTACATTTGGAGGGGCTAGGACACGCTGGGGGCTGCAGGTAGGGGATGGGATGGAGGGGAGCCCATTACACAAGTGCTCTATTGGGGTGAATGGCATAGACCCCCCTTTCCTAAAACAGTGGGTCGCACAGTTATATGCTGGATACATTTGCCCCAGGGAGTCAAACGTTCTGTCTTGATGGCTCATTGTCTCCTTGTGATGAGACAATGTCCCAGCTAGAGCTGGTTGGAAATGTTTAGTGAAAACTTTTTTTGATGGAAAATGCCATTTTTGTCATACTGGGAATAATTTTGGAATAACAGGTTTATTTGATTGTGACAAATATTTCAGCAGAACAAAATATTTTGAAATAAAAATATTTCCATTTTGGAATATGTTTGTCTTGGCAAATGTCAAGAGTTTCTTGTTTGTGCGGCATTGTCTGGACTAGAACCGGCTGCAACTTGGACTTTGTGGTTTGCAGAAAACGTTAACACCTCAGAATTTCTTTTTGTTCTGATTCAAAATGAAAACAGATATTTTTTTAAATTTCCCACCAAATGGAATTTCTCAAAAGTTTCAGTTTGGGGAATTTTTTGTTTCGAAATTTCGTTATTTCATTTTGGAATTTCAAAATATTGTTTAGTATTTTGAGTTTTTTGAATATTTTTATAATGTTCTTTCATGACACGTCCGTGAAAGTAGTGCTTAATATTCACTACAACTGCTGTCATGTCATAGTATGACATGATGTAACTGAAATATTCTATTTTTATTTGCATGAGCTTTCGTGGGTGAATACCCACTTCTTCGGATGCATCCGAAGAAGTGGGTATTCACCCACGAAAGCTCATGCTGCAAAACGTCTGTTAGTCTATAAGGTGCCACAGGATTCTTTGTTGCTTTTACAGATCCAGACTAACATGGCTACCCCTCTGATATTTTTATTTGATTTTCTTTTAACAATTAAGAGCAGCTACTACTTAGAACTGGTTGAAAGATCTTCGCTTTTCTAGGTGAAAGTGTCTGTGTTTATAATTTAAACAATTTGATCCTTTGAAATGAGTTTGAAACTCATTTCACATGCTCTAGACCCAAATTAAACCCAGGGTCCAACATATTCTGATCACTGTTTAGAATTGTTTACCTGAGTCTTTCATGCATCCAGACCTGTGTGTTGTACATGTGATCAAATTGCTGTTGGATTTCCCTATCAGACAGGCAATATCAGCTGAATGTTGGTGCGCTTGAGAAGATCAGAGAAGAATGGCAGAATGAACACACCAAAGCCTGCGAGGTAACACCCCAAAGCCTGCCATCCATCCTAGAGATAATGGAGGATCTTAATGCTGCAACACTCTGTCTTTGAGATTGGGATTTCATTTCCTTCACTGACAATGCTAGTGAGGGACCACAGTTGGCCTCTTCTGTTTCCTTGTTGGTAAAACTTCAAGATACTTCCCAATTAAACTTGCATGTCCCTGCCTCTTGGTGCCTGGATACAAAGCCCCCAAAATTGGCATTTAAAAGAAGGGAAATATATTGGAAAGCCTTCAAGTGTCAGCGTGCAAAATAGTGGCATTTTTTGTGCTGGAGTTTTTGTATGCAAAGTGCTGCCATCTACTGGACGGAACCTTAGCTTATTTAATACAATGATGGACAGGCTTAGGGAGATTGAGATTTGCCTTTATTACTTTATTTCGCTGAGGAGCCCATAAACTCTTTCCATATTCTAGTCAAAGAAACAAGCTGCATGGTCTTATTGCTGTAACCTTTGTTCTTTCCCTGAGGCTTGATGGCACTCCTTGTCAGGTCATATCTTACCTTATACTGCAAACCCTCTCAGCCAGGGATGTTTGGCCTGTTTCTCCTCTCACTAAGGCTATGTCTACACTAAGAAATTACTCCGATTTTACAGAAGTCAATTTTTGGGAACAGACTGTATAAAGTGAAGTGCATGCGTCCACACTAAGCACATTAATTCAGCGGTGTGCATCCATACTACCGTGGCAAGCGCTGACTTTCGGAGCGGTGCACTGTGGGTAGCTATCCCACAGTTCCTGCAGTCCCTGCTGCCCATTGGAATTCTGGGTTGAGCTCCCAAAGCCTGATGGGGCCAAAAAGTTGACACGGGTGGTTATGGGTAAATGTCGTCAGTCAGCCCTCCCTCTGTGAAAACAACGGCGGACAATTATTTCGCTCCCTCTTCCCTGGATTGTCCGAGCAGACGCCATAGCACGGCAAGCATGGAGCCCATTCATGGGTGCTCCTGGCCGGCCTATGTGAGGTCGGTCGGGGGTGCCTGGACAAAAATGGGAGTGACTCCCTAGGTCATTCTCTTCTTTAAGTATTGTCTAATGGAGATTCAGTGCTGCCTAGAATATCAGGCAAGCCTGCTAAAGAACCAGAGAAGCAAGTGGCTGCTCCGGGTCAGAGCCCCAAACATCCTGCAGAAATGAGGAGCTGCATGCCATTCTAGGGGGTGCCCCTACAACAACCCTACCTGTTGCTTCCCTGCTCCCCCACCCCTCCTGGGCTACCTTGGCAGTTATCCCCCCATTTGTGTGATGAAGTAATAAAGAATTCATGAATTTGAAACAACACTGACTTTATTGCCTCTGCAAGCAGAGATCAAAGGCGGGAGGAGAGGGGAGGGCGGTTGTTTTGGCATTCCGTCTTTTGGAACGGAGTTCTGATAGCACGGATTCATCTCCCCATACAGCGATCAGATCCAGTACCTCCCATACGGTCCATGCTGGAGCTCTTTTTCGATTCTGGGACTGCATCACCTGTGCTGATCAGCTCTCCACGCTGGGCAAACAGGAAATGAAATTAAAAAGAGGCTTTTCCTGTCTACCTGGCCAGTGCATCCGAGTTCAGATTGCTGCCCAGAGCGGTCACAATGATGCACTGTGAGATAGCTCCCGGAGACCAGTACTGTCAAATTGCGTCCGCACTAACCCTAATTCGAACTGGCAATGTCGATTTCAGCGCTACTCCCCTCTTTGGGGAGGAGTACAGAAATCGATTTTAAGAGCCCTTTATGTCAACAAAAATGGCTTCGTTGTGTGGACAGGTGCAGGGTTAATTCGATTTAATGCTGTTAAATTCAACCTAAACTCGTAGTGTAGACCAGGCCTTAGACTGGTATAAAATCAGGAGTAGCTCCTACACCAGCATAACATGTGTCAGGCCTGGTCTACACTACGGGGGGGGGGGGGGGTGTGACTTACCCGTCCAGACACGGCGGGGTCAAACTCCACGGCTCCAAGGTCGACTCCGCCACCGCCGTTCGCGGTGGTGGAGTTCCGGAGTCGACCGGAGCGCGTGGGGAGTTCAAACTATCGCGTCTTGATTAGACGCGATAGTTCGAACTCCGAGAAGTCGAACTCACCGCGTTGACCCGTGCGGTAAGTATGGACCTACCCTCAGTGAGAGGAGAATCAGGCCCTTTGCCTGTAAAGCACCACATGCATTTACGATGAGAGAGAGAGATGGAGGGCACCAGACCGAGACTCACATCTAAGTTCTATCCCCAGTTCAACCAAGAACTCTGTGCGTCCTCTTGGGCAAATCTTGAGGTTTCCGACACACCTATGATCCTGTCACGTTGCTTTAGCATCAATATATTGCATTTGCTGTCGGTGACACTGCTGTTCTAGGCAGAGCAGCTGGGTTCTATTCCCTTCTCTGCCACTGGCCTGCTGGGTAAACTTGGGCACGTCATGCCATTGCGCCGTGCCTCAGTTTCCCATCTGTAAAATAGGGATGATGATACTGATGTCCTTTGTACAGTGCTCTGCGATCTCTGGATTAAAAAGGGCTCTAAAAGGGAGGTACTATTATGAGTTCAGCTCAGCCCATTCCCTAGTGCTGACCCCTTTCAAAAATATTGCTGCTCGTTCTTCCATTTTGCTTTGGCTTCTTAAAATGAAATGACCTGCCTGTGTGTGCTTTGCCCATCCAAAACTTGTCAATGGCTCAGGGTAATGAAAACCCATCGGCTGATAGTGAGGAGTGGGAAATAAAGATTCACTTCCTCAAATCAGTCAGGTTGTGTTGATTAGACGCGCCAAGAGCGGAAGTTCTGCTGCAGGTCCATTGTCCTGCCAATTAAATGTGTGCTCTTGGTGAGAGGTTGCTTGTTAGCTGTGGAAATGTGAAAAGGACTCTTCCTGATGGAATGAATACATATGGAAGGGTGGACTTCCGAAGGTTTGGGCTCTGAGGAGCATCCAGACTGTTCCATGCCTATCGGAATGACCCAAACGTGGGTGTGGGTCTGGGTGTAGGGATGAGAGCAGTGGCCTGGGATCACTAAATCAAGGGGTGACCAAACAGTGCATTGGCAAGCTGGCTTGCCTCCTCACCATCCGCAGGTGTCAGCGTCTGGAATCAGTCCTCCCACTGTGGTGCAACAGGACCCAATAACCTGCCTGAGCTTCCCTTTTAAGTTTAGCACGCAATTTTTTAGCCATCCGATGTTTCAGGCAAGATGATCTCACTTAAGGTGGGTTGTGTGTGGATGAGATGGGGCCAGAGGGACAGTTGAAGACCCATCTTGAGGAGAAGGGGTCCCTTCAGAAAATGTGCAAATCCTGATGGAGCAGAGTGCCGGGATCAGCTGAACCTGGTGGATCCTGCCTTGATGCAGGCTTCTGTTTAATACCATGTAGTGCTGGCTGTTAATCTATTTTTCCCATAAAGAATAAAGGATGGTAGCAGTTAGAGATGGAAAAGACTCATTAGACTAAGTCCAGCCCCGTACAAAGGTAGGATAGACTCCCCTAGAGAGGGGAGATTAAGGCCAAAATGCCAAGAAGTGGTGAAGTTAGACCCAAAGTCAGGTCATTGCTTAGAACATCTGTAAACAGGACTAGCAAAGCAGTAGTATGTGTCCAATATGGCCCAAACCTGTATTGGCAGGGAGGTTGCCTAGATGATGTATGTCTTCTTCTCCTACTTCCACGATTAATCCCAGCTGGCTGGGAACATGGCCGTTAGTTATTTTGTTAACATACCCTGACTTGCCTCCCTGTATCTCCTCAGTTCTTTGAAACCCAGGAGTCCGAACGGATAAACTACTTCCGCAATGCGCTGTGGCTGCACCTTAACCAGCTCTCTCAGGAGTGCGTCCAGAGTGATGAGGTAGGTCCGAAAAACCCAAGGCCCTCCAAACCTTTTATTTGCCGAGCAGAAGGGGAAGGTTCTTCCCTCGCATTGCACTGTCTTCGCCGCTATTGCTACCTGTGCTTGCTATCTTCAAGCTAGCTCCGATAGGGTGGTCTGCGCACAGCTTTTGCTTTGTTGATATTCTCATAGATAATTCAGCAGATAGCAATAACGAACACCCAGTCAATAGTGTGGAACAGGATTTGAAATCCTGGCTCCAGTGAAGTCAATGGCAAAAGCTCCCATTGCTTTTATTGGGGCCAAGATTTTCACCTCTTGGATTATTAACACTTATTTTGCTGATGCAAATTATATCCTTTCTCCTTCCAGAAAGACTAATTAATTCTTGTTTCTGCACTTTATGCTTTTAAAAAACAACAACCCTTTTTTGTTTTCCTTTTTACAGAGATATGAAGAAACCCGTAGGAGTCTAGAAATGTGCAGCATCGAGAAGGATATAGAATTTTTTGTAAATTTCCGTAAAACCGGAAGTGTGCCCCCAGGTAACTGCTTGATGTGGGTTTTCTAAGCGGTGTGGCCATCAGCATTCTGTACAGCTTCTCAGCTTTAGTAAGGGTATGGGTTTTATTAAACAAAGCTTGGCGCAGAAAGCAAGCACGCTTGATGGTTCTGGTTCTGTGTTGGTCTCAAAATGAAACCAGTTTCTAGAGTGGCATCCTTGCACTGGGGTAGCAGGCAATTGCCACCAGACCCTGAGGAGAACTCAAACCTCATTTCTATAGGCTTTGGTTTTAATAATACAGTTTTTTCAGCGTGGAAGGGATGGAGCTGAAGAAGGAATTTGCATCTCCCATTGTGCAGATGTGATGCTGTACATTGCATGCCAACGGCTCACAAAAAACATTTTTTACAGCTGACTTGTATTTCCACCCCTCCAGCTCCTGTGGTCTATGAAAATTACTATAACACACAAAGAAATGCAACTACAACAAGAAATCAGGCCCCAGCACCTGGGAAAGGGAGGTAAGACTAAACAAACCCAACACAAACCAAATAATAAAAGTAATGGCCTGGCTATTGGGAACCTATAGGTTAAAAATGGGTGTTGCTTCTTTAAGTCTTTCAGAACTGTTTGGATCTTAGGCTCTTTCAGGGTCCCACAGAAGTTGGGGGTTGGGGTACGTGGTCAGCGGGGAGGGCAGGGCAGGTTGGGAATTTTGCCTGGATTGAGTCCCCCTCTGTACCAGGAAACCCTCTGAGATCTTGGGCACTGGTTTGCCACCTCCTTTGCTCCCTAGCCCACCCCTGCTGCTGGAAACCTTCCGCATTCCTTGCATGGCTCCCTTCTCCCCACGTCTGTCTGGGGAGGGCTGGATCATCGAAGAACACATGCCCATGTGGGCAAAGAAGAGAACCTAGATCAGCTGCACTGGGAGAGCAAGGGAACCTGCTGACCAAAGAGGGGAGTGGACGGGTCTGCTGTGTGGAGAGAGAAGGAACTGAGAGCACCTTTGTCATCACTGAAGACTCATGTCCATGGCTGCTTTGCAGTAGGAGTCAGTCACAATAATGACTCCCTGATGACTGGGGTTGGAATACTGAACTAAATGATGGCACATTTGTGCATGAAGCCCCACGGTTCACCCTGTGAAGGGCTGTGGCTAGCACCACTTTTCTTCCCCACCCCACCACAAAAACTACTTTCTGGTGGGACAGGGGCTGCCTGGTTCTTGCGTCTTATCCGTTGCTAATGACATTGCAGGAGATTAATAATACGGCACACTTTGAAATTGGGACATGCAAACCTCAAACCAACCAAAGTTCTCAGCACTCACAATCTACCAGAAATGCCATGTGGGGCTGCGCAAGAATTGAATAATATGAAAGAATCAGATCATTTTGCAGCAAGGAGACAAGTGTTTTCTTGTTTGTTTTCTGTGCAGGAGGGGGCCGTTACCAATTCCTGCGAGTGGGCCAGGTGAGTTACACCCAGTCATTCTAGAAATCACACATTTTAAAGCATTTTTTTGTGCAATCCTCTTTGTATTTCAATGTTGCAGGTTCGGTGTGTAATTCCACTGCCATGTAAATATTGGCGAGCTTGCCTGATTCTCATATTCCCCATATCATTCTAACCATGGATAGCTCTAAAAATGTTGTTCTGGGCACCTGTAAGCTTCTGTTAGAAATAGAGGGTGACATCATGGCTCCATTGAAGTCAATTGGAGCTTTGCCACTGATTTCAATGGGGCCAGAAGTTCACCCAGCAAGAGGGTCCAACCAAAGTCCTGGATATGGACAGTCCTGAACTTTGAGAAAGGCAAGATCTGGACCTGAAGGCTCCAGCTTGGGCTCTTCATTACTTGGGAAGCATTGATTTTATTATTAGCAGTGTGGTCTAGTAGATAGGGCCCTGGACTGGGACTCAGAAGACCTGGCTTCTGTTCTTGGCTCTGCCACTGCCTATTGGGTTACCCAGAACAAGCGCTTTCTCTCTGTCTGCTTCTGTTTCCCCATCTGTAAAAATGGGATAATGCGAGCAACCTCTTTTGTCAAGTGCTCTGAGCTTTATGGATGAAAAGTACCATGTAGCAGCTAAGTGTTACTATTGTGATCTCTATATTGCAGGTGACCCTGATTACGCGACGGTTGATGGTTACAGTTTAATACATCACTAGCATGAGCTGTAAGTATTTTCATTCTGAAAAGGAATTACTTGGGGCCTGCGTTAGTCACACCAGGGAGGTGTAAGGTCTAGTCCTCACCAGCATGTTACGCACTAACTGCCCTGTGGAGACCCTGCTAGTGTGCACTCAGAGGTCCCTAGTGCGTGTTAACCTAGTCCGGTTTCAAACAGTACTATGTCATTGCTCGCTAGGGAGCTTTTAATGTGTGTCAGCAGGGCCCACACGGCTCAGTTAGTGCACGTCACACTTGTGCAGACTGACATGCTGCACAGTCTCCCATGGAAAGAATTGGAGGTCCCATTCTTTGGTATTTTAAAAGCCATGCTAAAAAAGCACTACCCAGCGCTGTAGTGGAACAATCCTGCATAGGTTGGGAGGGGGACTGGATGATCTAGCTGGCTGCTTTTTCCTCTCATCAGTACATTTGATTCTGTCTACATTTCTTTCACTGAAATATTGACTCTTACAATTCCATCCTCTTCTCCAGGGTCTCAAAGCTGCTTGCCCAGTAGTGGCACTGAGTGCAAAAATTAGTCGTCTGAGCCACCCATCAGAGACGGTGTATTCAGTTGCAATTCCAGCATCGGGCACAGTGACACAGCATGGAACTGTTTCTTCTTTTAAAAAATATTTTGAAACTCTAGGTTAACTATTTTGTATGTTTTGAGGATCCACATGAGGTCCAACAAGGCCCCTCTTCCTTCACGGCGACAAATTACACGGGCTGATGTCCTATTTTCGAGGTCAGGAAGGAGGACATTGAATCTCTGAATAACGTTCGCTGAACCAATGGAATCTCCCCTATCAATAAGAGGGCTTGTGTTGGTGTTGGTGACAGTTCTTTGTGATGTGCAAACCTCAACATCTGTGTGGAAGACTCTAAAGGATTTTTAAAAAAGGAATCTCTTCTCACCATGACGACTGAGAATTCACATGTGCCGCCGTAGTGCTGCCAGTGGGAATCATGTGCAGTGCTTTGGGCATAGCACACAGGTCAAAGTAAGGTTTTGGTTTGGTACGCTGGATTTTCACCAAGCTGATTAAGATCATAGCCTAACCCTAATTGTGGGAGTGCTCATTAGACTGCTTACTCATGGCAACACTGAGAGTTAGAACTCGAGAGGTATTTATATGGCTGTACTGTGCATTTGCTCCAGGCTACGCAGTGATGTTGGAAGAAGCTGATTCATATCCTGTCTCTATCTATCACGCCTCAGGAGCCTGTTTGGATTACATGAATGGTCCGTTGACTTCAATATGGGTTCTGATGAGAGGAAGGTGAACAAGTTATGGCCCTTCAGTAGTTACCTACCACCCTTCCCTGGTTCTACTGTGGCACAGCAGTACAATACAAAACCATCCTTGCAGGTCCAGGCTGGTGACTCCTCCATTCTTGAATAACTGGAGGACATGAGCCGGCCCTCCGGAGAGCTACATCTGAAGGCAGGGCTTGCCGCTGTTCAGCTACCCACCACCAGGGCCGGCTCTGGCTTTTTTGCTGCCCCAAGCGCAAACAAAAAAAAAAAGAAAAGAAAAGAAAAAAACCTGCGGGGCGGCCGGAGCGCGAGTTCAGGGGGACTCCTGGCACTGCAGACATGCCCCGGGAAAGGAGACAGAGGGAGGGGAGAGAGAACGGGGGTGGCCAGGCCTTCTGCCACGCTGCCTGCTGGGAGGGCTCTGCACCTCTCTCTGCTCTGCCAGTCCCAGTCCTCCCTTTGGATCTCAGTCCTACACTACAGCCCACTACTCTTTCAAATCTCACCCCCCAAAGAGTTCTGTCGATGCTTCCCAACCCAATCGATCTGAAATGTTAACTGAGCGCTGGTCATTGTAGCATGTAAGTGTTCCTCTTCTGCTGGGCCTTTGATGCAAACTTGCCAGTGCAGCACAACCCTCTATGCTATTCCAGTCCTGGGTCTCCAAAACCATTCTGCCGATGCACCTCAATGCTCACCTTGAGCTTGCTGGGGTGTGGACTTCTGATTTCCTCTTGTTCTGGAATGCGTAGCCACGAGCACATATACTGTGTCGATTCCACTGCAAGACACCTACGGATGTAGGGAACTTCAGTGATTGGATCTCTATATATGATGGCCCATTGGGCCGACTCTATTTTTCTCTCGCCTCAGTTTGGAGGGGAGTGGGAGTGAGAAAGTGATCCCACGGGTTCCTGTAAATGCAAGTGAAGCCCTGACTTTAATGTGGTTGAAAATGATGATGTAACACTCATTGAATTTAAACAGTGGTTCTCACTTGGTTCCATCCCAGGCCCTCTTCCCATCTAGCTGAAATCCCCTACCCATTTAGCAACATGGGAAGGATGGGGTGATTGTGATCCCAACATTTGTTTGTGACAGTCCCTATTGCTGTTCTAGTAGTTGCAACTCCCAAGATGAGAACCCCATGTTTAAAAGATGTCAGAAGCTGATCAAGCCTAGATTTCATTTGCAAATCCAGACCACAGAGCATTAAAAGAACAAACAGGTAAAGTGCAGATGAGAAAATACATCACTATTTATCATTGTATTGTTACAAATGCACACCAGAATAGATGGTTCAGTGATACCACCTAGTACTTATATAGTGCTTTTTCATCATTTAGTCTCAAAGTGCTTAACAAAGGAGATCAGTATAATTATTCCCATTTGCCAGGTGGGCAAACTGAGGCATAACAACTTGATCAGTCACCTAGCAGGTCAGTGGTACAGACAGGACTAGAATCTAGGTCTCCTGAGTCCCAGTCCTGCATTCTCTCCACTAGGCCACATAGTCTCAGCATGAGAGAGAATTGGTACAGAGCCTTTGTGAGTAGTGTCCAAATGTTACTTCCATCTGAAAGCTGTAGAAAGAGAATTGACCCCAGATCTACAGCTAGGGCCTTTCATTAGAGATTACTGGGATGGCTGAATAGTAAGGTCAGGGCCATAGTATAAGAACTAGTACTCAGAAGCATATTGTACAAGAAGCTCCTTTTCTCTGCTGGGATTTCCAGGCTGACACAGGGCGGTAGATGGTCTTAGTTTGTTTCTTGCCTACAAAAACTGCTGCTCAACAACTTTCAAAGTGGTGCACTGTGTTTTAGGCACATAATTCACAATAACTTTAATGGAAGTCATGCAGCTAAACCCACGTGCATCACTTGAAAAAGGGAGGGGCTAAAATGCAGCCCCATATTAATTGCCCAAGAGTGATGCTCCTTCTCAGTCCTGGGAGTAGGGAGAGCGATTATTTAGTTGACAGCAGGACTCCAATAAATAAGTGCTTTTCGAAAGGGATCTTTTTAGTTCAGAGTGTAGTTAATCACAGGGCAATGTCATGCACATTTGAAATGTGGATCGCTTCACTGTATTTGCTCTCTGATTTAAAGAAGCCAGTCCTGAAAGCAAAAAGTACGAGTATTCTGCCCAGCCAATCTTAAAGAGAAAGAAAGCAAGCTGCCCCCAAAAATCAAGGTTCTTCTCTGAATTGTCCTAGAGAGTGTCTAAAATCACTTCAGAATCAATAGGTCAATACTCCCTAGATAAAAGAGGAAGGTGTGAAACCGCTAGCTACACAATATTGAGTTCAGTTTTTCAGGAGGTGAATTAGAATGGTGGTAGGTATGTGGAAATACTTTCATTTCTAGCCTGATGTTTTCAGTTTCTAAAGGAGTCTGGAAAGGCAGATGGTTTCAAACCATAAAATGTTAATGATAAAAATGACAAGCGTGGTCAGTGGCTATTGTAAAAGCTTTTTATTATTGTGATTAGAGCAAATCGTATGTAAGAGTGTGGAGGTAAATTTGGAATATATCTGAATTTATTAAGAGTTTAGTGCAACTGGGCTAAAGTGAAACTTCACAAGCAAGTGGTAGAAGGGAGCTTTCAATCTGGGGCCGCAGAACTCCATCAGCCAACACCCACTCATCCCTGCAGCTGCAGTCGGCTGCAGAGTTACAAGTGATACATCATCAGAAAAAACAACGAGGAATCCTCGTGGCACCTTAGAGACTAACAATTTATTTGGGCGTACGTTTTTGTGGACTATAACCCACTTCATCTGATGCATGGAGTAGAAAATACTGTAGGGAGGTTTAAATACACAGCATATGAAAAGATGGGAGTCACCAGAAAAAATTCTCATTGGATGATTGTTTCCAAAGCATGACATTTGCTAGCTGCTTTAGGAAACAGTAACTTTTATACAAATTAAACCTCCAGTGAATATCCTGCTGTATTTTTCTGTGCACTTGAAGCACAGAGATTGCTGCGTTCTATGTTAAAGCTGTTAGCTGAATGAAAAGAAAATTTGAGCTAATTTGGAAATTAAGGGCAAAACTCTTTCTTATCTGCGCTGCAAATTGCGATTGCATCTTTGCTTCTCATTGTGTGAACTGTTATTGACACCAGTAGACTTGCCAATATTGTAACCAATACAACCGACCCCTGCAGGGCAGGTAAGTGATCTGTAGTGTGACTCAGAACATTAGTTAGTGGCAATAAGAATTTTAGGGTAGCTAAGCAGTTGTGGAACAGAATAGGACAGTTAATGTGTCACAAAGATGTCACTCACCACTGCAGTAAAGGAGAGGGGGAAAAAAAAGCTTGAAGTAAATTAGTGGAAGTTATTTTTGCTTATGTTTGCCTATCTTTAATGGGCTTCCTAACCAGGATTTTGGTGCAATGACAAAAGACACAAACACGCCACATCCCTCAAAGACTCCATCCAAGGTCTTTGAATTATACCCATTGCATGGTGCGCTAGGATTTTAAGGCCTTGTGTCCATAGCCTTGCTGCAGATTTTTACAACCATGCATACACAGTTTAACCTGTGCCTGAACAAGGTCAGTGAGGCTAGATCCAACGCTGCTGGAATGCTGGGGTTGGGGAAGAGGGGGAAATGTGCTATCCAGTAACCTCACGACATACTGTCTCATTGCTTGGAAAACACAGCAGAACTGCTTGTTTGCAGAGAGATCCTTACAAAATACTTGTACAGAACTGTTTTTTGTTAATAGAAAACAAATGAGTTTTGACTGTTAAATTATCTGTGTGATGAGATTTGTCTGAGCTGAGTAAGATGCGCAGTGCTATAAATGATAACAAATGGGTGCTGAATGGTCTGCTTTGGTATTTTATTGGATTGTTTTTGTATACTTGTAATGATTTGTTTGTCATGTTAATTAAGAACTATTGTTTTCTGAATAGTTAATAAAATGGCCATGATACATGTTTGTGTGTAATTGTTCATCACTTATCAAAGTGATCAAAACTCCTTTGGTCTAGTGTAACCTGTTAGGTTGGTGGTGTGTGCTGTTGCAGGGCAGGGGGTTCTTGGAGTGGCAAGGATCTGGGTGTGTGCAAGTGCCTGGGATAGTGTTAGGGGTCATGTGCCTGGCATTGCTGCTGGCAGGTGTTGACGGGGGCGTGACCAGGCTATTGGTGATGGAGATGGCAGGGGTTGGCGGGGTGTGAGGTGGCCGGTGGGTGTCAATGAAGGGCCCTGGGGTGGCTGAGGTGCTGACGGGGATGACACTGACGGGTGAGGTGGTGGGTAAAAGTGATGGGGCGGATGTGACGTTGGGGAGCGCCAGAGCAGGGGCTGGGAATGGGGTAGCAGTAGCAGCAGCAGCAGGGGTGGGGACGGCACGGGCAGGTGTAGGCAGGGCGGGTATCGGTGGTGGGGGGTGGCTGAGATGGGTGGGGCTGGCAGAGGTGGGGCTGGACCCCAGAGAGGATGGGGTGGCGGGGGGTGGGGGGTTTCATGCTGGCTCTGGCAGGTGGGGGACAGCAGTGGCACTGGGGGCCCAAGGGGGCGGGGCAGAGGTGGGCCCTGGCAGCGCCGGCTGAGCTCGCGATCAGCTGCCTGGCTTCGCGCCCTGCCGCTGCCTTGAGCAGCACTAGGGGGCGCCGCGGCCGAGCCGCGTTCCCTCCCGGGGAACGAGTATGTCCCTCCTCGCATTCCATAGCCACCGCGGCGCTGATTGGCTGGGGTGGAGAGGCCGGTCATGTGACTCCGCCCCTGCCCTGGGCTTCCGGTGTGAGCTGCAGGAGCGAGGGGGGCGGCGGGAATGGCGGAGGCCGCGAGACCCCCGCGCAGGGAGCGCCCCAAGCCCGGCAGGGGCAAGGCCAAGGTACGGGCCGCGCCTGGCCCCCGGCCGGAGGGGGGGCGGGGGCTGTTCCCCCAGGGGCGGGGCCTGGCGGGGGAGGGGAGCACAGCGCTCGGGGTGGGGGTGGGGCGCTGCCTGGCGGGCCGCTGGGGGCTGCCTCCCTTGGCGCTGTTTTGTTCTAGTCAAAGGTGGGCTCAGCCCCGCTCCCCTCCCTGTGACTGGGTGGAGCTGCTGATGTTGGTTTCCGGGGCATGGCCCGGTTCCCATAGCACGTGACAGGCTTCACCCTCAATACAGCAACTCCTCGCTTAACGTTGTAGTGTTCCTGAGAAATGCGACTTTTGCCGAAACGATGTTAAGCGAATCCAATTTTCCCATAAGCATGTAAATGGGGGGAGGGAGGGGTTAGGTTCCAGGGGATTTTTTTTTTGTCAGACCAAAGCCCGACCTCCCCTCCCCACAAGTTTTGAACAAACAATTTAATACTGTACACAGCAATGATGATTGTAGAGCTTGGTTGAGGTGGTGAAGTCAGAGGCTGGGCTATTTCCCAGGGAATGCCTTACTGCTAAATCGGGTGGCCAACCTGTGGCTCTTCATGAAGTTAATATGTGTCTCCTTGTAGAGGCACCGACTCGGGGGCTGGAGCTACAGGTACCAACCTGGGGGGTGTTTATTGCTTAACCCCTGGATCTGCCACAGGCCCTGTCCCCACTCCACCTCTTCTCTGAGTCTGCTGTGTCCTCCCCCTCCAGAGCCTCCTGCATGCCATGAAACAGCTGGTTGGGTGGTATAGGAGGGAGGGGGAGGTGCTGATCAGCGGGGCTGCCAGTGGGTGGTGGGTGCTGGAGCTGATGGGAAGGGAGGCGGTTTGCTGACATATTACTGTGGCTCTTTGGCAATGTACATTGGTAAATTCTGGCTCCTTCTCAGGCTCAGGTTGGCCATCCCTGTGCTAAATGATGAACTGGCACTCCTCCCGCTCCACGCAGCTCATGGCAGTGGGGGGGACGGGGACCGACGGACGGATGGGGAGGGGGGAGCTGAACTGCCCAGAAATTTGATAGCCTGCTGGGCGGCTGCTGCACAGGGAATTTAGGGGATTTGATGTGGGGCTGTTGGTCGACCCTTCCAAGCCCCCACGAGCTGGCTCCAGTAGGCTGCTCTTTCTGCAAGCAGTGGACAAAGTAGGCAGCCCATACCACAAACTAAAAGGCAAGTCCAGTCCTTCATAGGCTTGGCAAACTATTGTAGGAGGTTTGTGGAGTGGTTCAGTGACATTGTATCCCCAATCACAGACTTATGTAAAAAGCATCAACCTAACAAGGCAATTTGGTCAGAGATGTGCCAGAAAGGCTTCAACAACTTTAAATGAGCATGTTCTCTAATTGATCAGCAATGTAACAACGAAACAACATTAACCTGGATGACTTTAAATAAGGAGTTACTGTAATTATAAACAACACCACTTGCCTATGGGCATCACTTGTCACATGGCTTTGCCATAGGATCTTGGCTCTCATTCAGTGTTTGAGCCTCTTTCCTTACTGATTTAAATAGCAGCTTGCTTTAGTCACTGAAAGAACTATCCTGTAATTCCAGCTGAAAGCAATTTCAACTTCTAATATTAATTATTGGGTTGCTGGTGTTTCGATCGAATTATAATCAGGCTTTGATTAATGGGATTGAATTAAAGGAAAGGGATATTTTATTTTTGCCTAGCAAACTGATAAACATACCGGAATTACATCAGTCAGCTCTGGAGTGAAGCATTGTAACTATGTGTGTATATCAACACATTAAAACTAGGGCTGTCGATTAATCGCAGTTAACTCAAAGTTAATTGCGATTTAAAAAAAAATATTATTGTTATAACCTTAATACATATTCTTTACAACTCTGAGATAGATGAGACCTAAACTGGGTCTCTTTTGCCGCCTGCTTCCGTTATAGGTTTTTTTCTTCTAGTGAGAGAATGATATGGTAGATCTCAAATCAATGAAGGCTACACTTAGAAAGACCTTAAGACTTCTGGAACATGCTGCTCAAACAGTTTCACTTTTGTTTCTACTGCCTGTCCCTCCCTTCTCACATTTATCTCCAGACTTCTTGTCCAGATATATTCCTCTCCCAACAATCTACTATTCATTTAACTTTTTGAAACTTTGCACTTTTAGAGAGAGGTAAGAAATTGACTCAGTGTACACAAATTTGCAGAGGGACAATAAGGCTGAGGTCTATTATTTCTCACCTCTGTATATTATTTATTTATTTATCTAAAAACATTTTTGCTGTTAACAAGCATGTTCTCTCTGGAGACATGAATCCACAGTTTGAGAACTGCAAAACTAATCATCTCTGATGGTATCTTCTAGACTTAGCACTGATACCATCAGTGCTAAAATACCATCTGCATTGGGCAGATAGAAAGATTAACCTAAATAATCTATACAGACGCCCCTGGAACCCCATAAGATTGGGTCCCTAATCCATTTACTTATTTACAAAACTTTTCTTAAACATTACATGAATATATTTTCTCATACTATAGAATTAGAATTTATAATTCCTATTCCATGATGAGATATCTTTGAGCTATAAAACTATCTTTAGATAAAAGCAGCAAAGAATCCTGTGGCACCTTATAGACTAACAGACGTTTTGCAGCATGAGCTTTCGTGGGTGAATACCCACTTCTTCGGATGCAAGCAGTGAATACCCACTTCTTCTGCTTGCATCCGAAGAAGTGGGTATTCACCCACGAAAGCTCATGCTGCAAAACGTCTGTTAGTCTATAAGGTGCCACAGGATTCTTTGCTGCTTCTACAGAACCAGACTAACACGGCTACCCCTCTGATACTATCTTTAGATAGGTTTTTTTCCTCAAAAAGCATTTTATCAAAAAAGTCTGATTTTTTTTTTTTAAATCATTGATTTTTATCCACCCTGGGGCTGCTCACCTGCACCCAAGATCTAACTGTAGTGAGCAGACAAATGTTATAGTGGTTCCTGTTTATCCTTTCAAATAGGACTTATAGGAGTTATGATGAACAACTACTACTCATCACTCTGGAGAGATTGAAAGACCCTGGGCTGCTTTGCCAGAAATTTGCTGATATTTCACAGTTCTGTCTCCTGTTTGCTGGATACTTTTCAAACCATCACAGATGTATCAGTACCTCTGTGATACATTGCGGGGGGAGGGGGGGACAGAGTAGCTCCCTTTGATGGACACTCACCCAGCCAGCTGTAAAATCGCTCTTGGTCTGTTCTCTGCTTGCTTTGTAATACAAGCCTGGAGTGGCAAGTATTAATTTTTAAAATCCTTGCAGGCCCCCACTTCTGCACTCGGAGTGACAGAGTAGGGATTCAGCCTTGACAACCTCTAAAAGGTTAGCACATGGATGAAAAGCAGCTGTGGTTCTGCCTGAACCCAGTCAAGACAGAAGTAACGTTGGCTGGAATGGGGAAATCCTTTGAACAACACACAGCCCTCCCCCTTCATCAAAGGCATCTCCTGTCAATTCATCAAGGAGGTATTGAGTCTTGGGGTGTTTCTGAACTCACTACTAATTTTGGACACCCTACCTAGGAAGTAACAATGACAGGAAATATTTTGTTCACCTCTAGTTTGCCAGAAAATTACAAGCTGCTTTCCTTGAAGAGACTATAGCTAGTGATCTCTGCTGATCATTTCCTGACTAAACTCTTGTGATGCAGTACATCTGAGGTTAAAGGTGGGGGCAACATGGGAACTTAAGTTTGCCAGAACACATCAACCTTCATCCTTAGCAGAAAAACTGGCTCTGTTTACATCCAGTGTAATTTCAGGGTACAAGCTGGGGCCCAACCACATCAGAACCTGCTTTTCCATTCGTAACCCACTGAACCATATGTGATTCTCTGGGATAGTGCATCTGACAACATGATGTTCTTGGGAGCAGGAGATGAGGCATCCATCCTTTGCTGAACTTGCTCAGTTGTGTAACCAAGACCTAGAAGGCAGAAAACTGAACCTGAGGTTTTCAGAGGAAGCTTCAAGTATCACCTTTTTGCAAAAGATACAATAAACAAAGATTAGTACTTACAACATCGCTAACAAGAAACAAAACTCAATAAGGTGGCAAAGCTACTGAAGCTGCGAGAGCTGAAGAGCAGTTTACCACTGGCACCTGTGTAAATCTTAATTACTGTGTAGGACTCGGAACAGTTTTAAAATTTTTATTAAAGCTAATGTTAAAATTATATAATATACAGGTTGAGAAAAGAGTGTTTGTTCATCTGGGCATAGTGCTTAGGTTATCCAGAAATACAAAGTTTGTTTTTAGAGTCATAAGACGCAGATAGGGCATAATCAGCAATAACCCATATTTAGGTGAATAAATTTAAGGCTACAGTTTAGATATTTAGCATCCAAGTATTCGGGTACATTACTCATGAAAAAAAGTTATACAGAGAGTTGGTGGAGGAAAGGAAAATATATCAGTGAGTGAAGATTGAGAATTTAGGATTGGTTGTCCATTTAGAAAAAACAGTCTATCAGGAAAGTATTTTGAATTACTTTCCCGACTTACTACACTGATGGATGTCCTAGAAGTAAATGACCCATAAGTGTGTAACTATTCCATACAAAATTAGACTTCATGTATTTTAATATTGACTATTTAGTCTTCAAATACACAAAACCCAACCCATACGTAACTTGCTATTGGAATTAATTCTGTTTGACATAAAGTAAATAATCCCCCCCCCCCCTTTTTTTAAACATAAATTACCTAACAGGCACAACCAAATGTATTTCAGATGCCAGGTTCAGTCCTGTCACTATAAGTCTTTTATATAGGAAAAGTGTCTTTTTGGGAACATGTTCAGTGGGAATTCAGCTTGTGGGGCAGGAAATCACCTGTGGGGTGGAAGGACTTCCTGTAGTTCCCTCACAACTCGAAAGTGAACTCATTTTGGCGCCTAAACCATCTGTCGCATTTAACTGCACTCTGTCCCATCACTCAGGCAACATGCAGTCGCTTTTAGACTCCTCTGCCCCCTTCCACACCCAGGCTCTGGCCAGATCTTATTGGATTTTCCTTTGTGTCTAAAACAGGGGTCGGCAACCTTTCAGGAGTGGTGTACCTACCCAAGCCGTACGAAAGAAGAACAGGAGAGTGGGAGATGTGGGATCCAAAAGCAAACCAAATAAATTGCCATTTTATAAAGAAGCTGCAATTAAAAGGTGTTCAGTGAGAGGGTGAAAACAAATATGTCAGGTTAGCTGGGACGTTGATATCCATTGTTGTCTGTTAGCTGCTTTATAAGGCAGAACCGCACAGTCAGCTGCTCTGCTAGGAAATGTGTGACACTGTCAGTAAGTGTTCAGAACTTTACTTTTGTTACTTAGCCTTTTTCCAGCATTGAGCAGGGACTGAGGGCTCTCTCTGACTTTTGTCACATGATGATTTTGGCAATCTGTTGCATAATATAGGGAACTTAGAGCAGTATAAGCTAACTTTTCCGGTATTTTCTCAGTTCAGTAGACTAAATGAGGGCAGAACTCTGGATTTTAGCCATTTGCACAGGAGTGCTTGTATCATATCTTGGTTATATTGTCATATCATGTGATTATTCCACGTTTGTCCTTTTGATGAGAAAGTCATAAAAATATACTTCAGACTGGGCTAGCTGTTTGTCTCCTCACAAGCATAACCATCCCTGTTCAGTAATAGCTAATGTTAATTAAATAGGGAATAATCAATTTAAAATTCACACCTCTCATTTTATTCAGCTTTTCTACTTCTCCAAGTGACAGAATTCCTAGTGAAACTGCTAATTTCTAATTTATGGATTGCATCGCAGGGTCAGTCTTTAATTAATTGGACATTGCAAGAGCAATATCAGCTGAAAATGTAGGTTTTGTGAAAATAAGCTCTTACAGAATTGAAGACCATTAGACATGTTTCCATGAAATTAAAAACACATTCAATGTATTTATATTATAGTAGAGCCTAGAGGTTTTTCAGACAAAGAACAAGGCCCCATTGCTTTACTCATTTGTACAGCATATAGCGCAGAGACAGTCCGTGCCCCAGAATGGTGACAGTTTTTCATTAACAACACGGTGAGCATCATTCCAAGACATGAAAGCAGGGAAGTGAAATTGACAGGGCACTCACTGCTGTCTTTTGGGACTAGGGGGTGGGAGAAGGTGGGGAAGTTGAAGACCAAGAGTATGTCAGGCATGGTGGAGTCTGAAAGTTACAGCTTGCACAGTTTCTCTCCTGCTGTGTATTAACTCACATACTTGGTTCCCAAACAAGATGTTGAGTAAGAAACAGGGGAATTGAAAAAAGAGGAAATGAATAGAGGAACACAGTTTGCATAACCATGGATCATGTGCAGTGTTTGGTGCCATTGGCAAGTCCACATGGCCAGTAGACATCTGATGTATTTAAAATGTGCTCTGTTTAGCAGAACCCCTTAGCATTCATGGATTAAATGAAACAAGGGGCCTAGTGACTGCACTGGCTCACCAAGTATACTTATTCCACGTCAATATGCGAGTTGAAATATGCATTTTTCTTACCTTCGTAACTACAGAAATTAGGCTGGTGATGTAAGCTTTAGGTACATTGTAGTGCAAGACAAATGCTTACTTTCTTTTGTTACTCATTTATGAATGTCAGATTCCTGATACGCTGTCTGTTCTTTTGTTTCTAGGAAAAAAAGAAAAAATGCAGTGAAGAGCCCCAGAAGCAGGACTTGGACAAGGTCTTCCTCCCCAACAAAGCTAGAGATCAAGAGGTGACTTCTCGAGCTAGCGAGGTGCAGGTGGAACATCCTGAAGTGTTTGCAGATATTCAGCTCAGTGATGAAGTAGAGGATGGAAAAAATGTGAATGATATGTATGATATCCCCTTGACTTCTTTAATCTTAGCAGATGAAGGATCCCGATCAGCTACCCTAGAACCTCTAACACAAGGAGAAGAATTCAGAGCTAGTCTCTTGCATGAGAAATGCCGGGAGAGGTCTGAAGAAGATGGTAGAAATAAATTGGAGAAACCCCAGAGCCTTATGGAAGCACTTGCTAATCAATCAGAAGACTCTGGCATAGCAGAAAGTACCTTTAAATGCAGTGCTGCTTGCACTCAGTCACTAATGGGAATTGTACGGGACAGAGGAACTGAGAAGGTACAAGAGGCTACAAATCCTGCCCTTTCTTTGGAGGCACAATCTGTGCTGTCACAGCTCTCTAATGAAGCCAAAGAGCGTGCTCAACCCTCTGGGTTGAAAACTTTGTATCCCGATTTATCGGCTGAATTGTCCCAAGAGAGACTGACCACACTTGTGGTAAAACCGCTGTTACGTAACGAGAGGCTGTATCCAGAGATTCCCTCTGAGCCAGAACTAGTGCCATTTACCAAAGAGCAGCTGAAAATCTTTGAGCCGTGTTCGTGGCTGGAGAATGTTGATTCCTACATGGAGGAGTTTGAGCACATTGCTCATCAGGATAGACATGAGTTTCATGAATTGCTCCTGAACTATTGGCGCTGTAGGAAGCAGCTCTTGCTGGCTGAGGCGGAGCTACAGGCCATGACATCAGATTGCCAAAGTGCCAAGGACAGGTTGTGGACTTTTAAGGAGGAACAGCAGTCTGTCAAGGTGGTGTAACTGAAGTTGCTTTTGATCATGGCTAGTCTACGCTCCCAGTCATGTGGTCTGCTGAATGTGGATGTTTGCCGTATTTAAGCTGGCTTGTACACAGAGGTTTATTTGCCTTGGATGATGTCTTTTTTATTTTTTTTTTATTTTTCTGTTCAGAGGAAAATAAACCTGTCACTGCTTAAGTCAAGTTCATTACATAGAAATACTTATTCCATTGAATCCTTGATTTTAAACTTGTAGCTAATATAGTGGAGTGCAGTCTCCCTTGCAGTGAGCTCAATATACTAAAATTCCTGTATGTAGTGAATTGGAATGAGAGTTCCAATGCTTTGCAATATGAAAACTGGAATTCAGCTTAGAATGACCATCTGCTGTTAGTGAAATACTTCGTGACGGTGCCAGTCCTGTCCATCCTCCTTCCTGGGTGTGGATGACCCCATGTCCAGTAGTCTTGGTACAGTGGTTCTGGAAGGATTTGAGGACACAGCGCAGCAGCCTGGTTATTTGGCGCAAGGGGACTGAGGAGATAGATCCACTTGCACTGGTTGTTGCTTCTTTTATGTAGCACAGAGATTCCTGTTGTTGTGGCTGCCACTGCAGCCCTGAAGTATCTTTGGGCTTGTCTATGCTGCATTGCAGTGTGGACTACCGGGATGTGAACTGCAGAGTGCAACAAAGTGTTGCACTCAGCTACCCTGTTGTAAAGAAGGTACCGACTTCTATTAACATAGTCCTGTTTGCAACTAGGTACCTTCTAGATTGCACCAGCAGCTTCAGTGTGGGGCAGTTACAGTGCAACACTTTGGTGCACTCTGCAGTTCACACCCCTGTAGTCCACACTGCAGTGCTCTGTAGACATGGCCTTTGTAACCCTGCAGTTGCCTAATGGGGAAGGATTGTTTTGCTCATGTCTCCGGGAGAACCCCATCACGCAGCTTGATGTTCCAGCTGTGTGCTGATTTGCAGGATTTGATCTTATAGGGCCCTGTCTTCAACTAGGAAGAATTGGAAATATTCAGCAGTAGTGGAAGTTGTAGTCAGTGTAGATGTTCTTACCACTCACTGTCTGATTCTTCCCAGAGCAAGTTTAGATAGTAAGAATGCCTATTCGAGAACTTCCTCTATTGCTCCCATGAGTTGAGCTGCATGGCTGGTGAATTCCCTGTCCATTTTTTCCTACGCTAGATGAGACTTGAGGGCCCCATTGTAGATATATTACTTTTTTTCCAGAGGAATGTGGTGTAAATGAACATTATAACATTTAATTATGATTGAATTTTATCACTTAAATTTTATATTTATCCATTGTTATGTGCAATACACTGCATCTACACTCTATCCACAGACGTTTACATTAATATAACTGATTTCCTAGTATAAAGTCCTGCATGTGGTGCGAACAAGTTTCAAACCAAACTTTCTGTATGTGTGTTTTTGAAGCTTAGTTGCGTGGCTGTATGAAGCAATGACATGGGCAGAATGGAACGATGGCTTCATTGTATTAAAGAACATTGGATGAGGTGGGGAAAGACTCCACTCAATGATTTGATTTGCAGTTTGAGGAAAGTCGTTTCACTGCTTAGCAAGTCTGGATAATTTTAAAATATATTGCGACAAATTGATGTTAGGTGGGCTGGAGTCTAGAAAAATACTCCTCTTGTGTACATATTGTGACTTTGAAATAAGATCAGGGTCTGCCTGGAAATTCTTTGTATGTTTTTATATATACATTTTAAGAGTAGATGGGACCAAGGCTGTGAGGCAGGTGTGCTCTACTGGATTGGGTGTGAGGGTGGGAGTTGAGACACCTGATTTTATTCTCACTTCTGCCACTGACTCACTGTGTGGTCTTGGGCAAGTCACTTAAACCCAATTTTTCAAAAGTGGTTTCTGATTTTGGGTACTTGAGGGGTTTGCAAGGCCTGACGTTTTCAGAGGTGCTGGGCAGTCATCAGCTCCAGTGCTCAGTGCCTCTGAAAATCAAGTTGGACATCTAAAATCAGAATCTGCTTTCAAAAATGTCTTAGCCTCTGTTTCCCCATCTATTATCTGAGCAGAACATTGCTGACCTGCCTTTGCAAAGAGCTTTGAAATCTGTGGCTAAGAAGCTCTATGTAAATGCAGATTTTTTTAACACACTTTAAAAAGAAAGTGTATAAAATAATTGTTCTCTTTGCAGGGTATCTGTGCAGATCAGTGCCAAGTGTCTGAATACCATCGCTACCAGACAGTAGAGATGAATGAAAGTGTGTTGGGGGAACTAAAGAGGTTGTTTGAAGCCAAAACGGAGCACGTGCATCAGACGTTGGTGCTGCACTCGTACACTTCAATGTTGTCCCGCTTGCAGGTGGAGTCTTATATCTATGGGTTGCTTAATAGCTCATCCCTGCTGAGATCTGTGGCTGTTCAACAACAAGAGCAAGGTGCGTCCTCGATCTGAGTTTCTGCCTCTGGTGTCCCTAGCATGCAGAATACTACACTTGAACTTTCAATCTGGAGTTCTATGTGTGGGTATTCATTAGAAACCCTCTTTCAACACCAAAAACTAAGGGGAGCTTATTCTGTGGCCCATGAAACCCCAGTCCATCAAAAGCACCCTGAATGTCTCACTTCAGTCTCGTGGAGCATAGACACAGTTGCAGAAGTCAAGTGCTTAAGCTTATTTTGGCAGCAGATTGTGGTAGTGCCCCCTGCTGTCTGAGCTATGTAGTGGCACTGGCTTTGCCTATTTCAGAAAAATATTTTTGTTCTGCGTGCTGGAAGTGGGCAGAAGGGAGGCTTTAACTTAGACTGATAGACTTTAAGGTCAGAAGGGACAATTATGATCATCTAGTCTGACCTCCTGCACAATGGAGGCCACAGAATCTCACCCACCCAATCCTGTAACAAACCCCTAACCTATGTCTGAGTTATTGAAGTCCTCAAATGGTGGTTTGAAGACCTCAAGCTGCAGAGAATCCTCCAGCAAGTGATCCGTGCCCCATGCTGCAGAGGAAGGTGAAAAACCTCCAGGGCCTCTGCCAATCTGCCCTGGAGGAAAATTCCTTCCTGACCCCAAATGTGGCGATCAGTTAAACCCTGAGCATGTGGGCAAGACTCACCAGCCAGCACCCAGGAAAGAATTCTCTGTAGTAACTCAGATCCCACCCCATCTAACAACCCATCACAGACCATTGGGCATACTTACCTGCTGATAATCAAAGATCAATTGCCAAATGAATTGCCAAAATTAGGCTATCCCATCATACCATCCCCTCCATAAACTTATCAAGCTTAGTCTTGAAGCCAGATGTGTCTTTTGACCCCACTACTCCCCTTGGAAGACTGTTCCAGAACTTCAGTCCTCTAATGTTAGAAACCTTTTGTCTAATTTCAAGTCTAAACTTCCTAGTGTCCAGTTTATATCCATTTGTTCTTGTGTCTACATTGGTATCAAGCTTAAATAATTTCTCTCCCTCCCTAATATTTATCCCTCTGATATATTTATAAAGAGCAATCATATACCCCCTCAACCTTCTTTTGGTTAGGCTAAACAAGCCAAGCTCTCTGAGTCGCCTTTCATAAGATAGGTTTTCCATTCCTCGGATCATCCTAGTAGCCCTTCTCTGTACCTGTTCCAGTTTGAATTCATCCTTCTTAATACTGTGTGCAGTTCTGGTCTCCCATGTTTCCAGATGAGGTCTCATCAGTGCCTGGTATAATGGTACTAACACCTCCTTATCTTAAAGTAACAAAGACATTTGTATATCAAAGTTGCTATTTAGTGAGTACAAGATGTTTTAAAAAAATAGTGTCTTAGTTTTAGAGAGTAGTGGAGTATTTGTTTGGATTTAATAATATACAGTAGAACCTCAGAGTTACGAACATCAGAGTTACAAATTGACCGATCAACCACATACCTCATTTGAAATCGGAAGTACGCAATCAGACAGCAGAGACCAAAAAAAAAAGTAAACACAGTATAGTGCTGTGTTAAATGTAAACTACTAAAAATAAAGGGAAATAAAAAAAAAGATTTGACAAGGTCAGAAAACTGTCATTTATAGTAAGATGGTTAAAAGCAGCGTTTTTCTTCTGCATAGTAAAGTTTCAAAGCTGTATTAAGTCAATGTCCAGTTGTAAACTTTTGAAAGAATCATCATAATGTTCAGAGTCATGAACAACATTCCCGAGGTGTTTGTAATTCTGAGGTTCTACTAAAGGACAAAGGAGAAATTTTCTATAGAACCCCTAAAGCCGTGAGGGCATTAGTCAGCCTAGCAGGGTTCTTAAGCGTCAGCAGTGTCGGAGCTCTAATTCTGTTTCTAATTCACAGCTTCTAAGCAGTCAGAAAACCTTTCCTCGGACTTGGGTCACCTGAAAGAATGTGTCAGCATTCTTTTCAGTTTCACGCGCAGAGTTATTGAAGATCCTCAGTTCCAGAGTGACCTCCTCCTTTGGCTGCAAAGGCTGGTAAGGGAGGAGTGTATGGAGTAACTGCTGTTTATTAAAATGAACTGAATCAGTCCCAGAGGCCATCCCTGGAAAGCTCACCACTGCTCTTGCTGTTTGGTGTCCTGGTGAAAAGAATTTGGTGGTTTCATTCCAGTTCTTAGCAGACAATGGCCACATCACTGAAACCACTAACATAATTGGCTCTTTTGTTGATAGAATCAACTGAGAGCCCAGGTGTTGGGAGGACTGGAGCCTGTGAACCCGAAGGTGGTTGGTTTGGATTAGGACAGAGCACATTAATAAGGCAGCTTGGGGAAAACTCATGTTGGAGATGGAGGTCTTCATCACTGTCAGTCTGTTGATCTTTCTTCATTACTCAGTTCCACATAAATCAGTCCTTTTAAAAAAATGCTTTGTATTGTAGCTCTTAAATCAGGCAGCAGCCCCTGCTTGTCAAAGAGTACTCTTGTCCCTGTCAGCCTTTTGGTGATACAGCATTCTCTGTACAAACCCATTGGGTGTTGGAAAATGCAAGGAGAGTAATAGAAAAGTCTGTGAAGGAGCCAACCTTGAAATTCCCTTACAAGATGCTCTTTATTGTTTAGGTGTCAGTCTTGCAAAGAGTTGGCTGTCCAGGAGACCACCTCTTCCTCTTAAACCACATCCTCCGTTGCCCAGCAGGTGTCAGCGGATGGGCTGCTTCGTTCATTCAGGTGTGAATGTTTAATCCTGTGTGCTTTGCTTTTTTTGGCTGAGATTTTGGAGTGGGTGGGAGAAAGGAAGAGAGTCTCTCCCGCTTGAAACCATAAGACTATTACTAGACTAACTGGCAGAGTCCAGAAATATGGAATCTGGGGCCTAGGAAGGAGAGGAGCCAGAATCTTTCTGTGGGGCTTTGATGGGCTGGATTTTCAGCCCTCCCAATCTTGTGCCGTAGTGAGATCTGCAGCTAAAGGCAAAAGCTGTGTCTTCTTTGAAGACCTATTTCTCGCTTAGATCAGCAAGTGGGCTTTGTCAAGAGTTTCCTTTTAATGCTAGAAAGTTAAAGGAAAAGCCAGATCATGGAAATTCAGAGATTTTATTTAGAAGCTGAAACTAAACTAGCTGAGGCTTCTGGTTTGCTTAGACTGAAATCTTGGTTTCATTTCAGATCAAAGTCTTGGATAACCCATCAGGAGTCTTTCATTTTATGCAGTCTCTTGCCTTGCTTATGTCTCCCATCAAGTAAGTGGGAAAGGAGAGAATTTGTACACGTGTTCTGACAATGTTTATCTCTGGATATTCAAACACATGGCAGCACTAGGGATATTCAGATGACGTTGAGGAATTGTTAAAATGGGCACAGTGAACTGATAGTTAAGTCTAAAGCCTTGTTGTTGTTCACTCATCCCCAATTTACAGCCGCAGCACTATTCTCAGATGCTAAATATTTAGCATGATGAATGTGCAATAGCCTATTGTTCTTATCAACGTTGAAATAAAGTTCTCGGCTACTGTTTGCAGGAACAATTGTCATGGATGAAAAAGAAGTTCTTGAGTCACTAGGTCTGGAACAATTGTTGCCTGCAAAGATTATGCTGTTTAATTTTTTCCCCTATACGTCTAACTTGACTCAGAAAAAAACAATTGCAATACTTGATGAAAACAGTGAAGTCAAGGACTAATGATAACAAATGAAACATATTTCAGAGGAAATAAATGTTCTGATCAAAACCACAATCTTTTCCTGTTTGAGTGTCCTCCTCCCCACCCTGCTCTGTTAGATTAGTAAAGGTTAGTGTGACTTTTATGTCTGTGTGTGCTCACTGCATTATGAGAGTTACAGCCACTGGTTTTCTGACTGTCAAGATAGTAGCTATTGAGCCTAACTGATCTGAAGCAGTTCTACAGAAATATTTTAAATGGGTAAAGAGAGAGCTGGACTGAGTTATTTTTAGAGTTAATATTAGTCAAACCTGGATTGTCCGAACTCCAATTAACTGAAACTCCAACCAATAAGCTGAGCTGACTGAGGCAGTGTGGGAAAGAAATTGGCTACACATTTTGATGTCTGTGCTCAGAGTTTTCAGGCTAGGTTGAAAACCCTGGAGCAGATCCTTCAGCCCTTGTAAATCTGCAAAGCTTCATTGACCTTCATGAAGCTTTACTGAAGTACATCAGCTGAGGATCTGGCCCCCTGATCCTGTCTGTTGAGCCAGGTTTTGGGTGTCCTCTAAAACCTTGCATGGTTAGCATTGTACTGTAGCTGTTTCAAGTCAGTAACAGTAGCAGTGAATCTAGTGTCTTAATGAGTATTGCATCCGAAGAAGTGAGCTGTAGCTCACGAAAGCTCATGCTGAAATAAATTTGTTAGTCTCTAAGGTGCCACAAGTACTCCTGTTCTTTTTAATGAGTATGAATTCACAGCTATCAACTATTCTTTTTTCTGATTTGGATGCTGAGAGAAGATGTAGTTATCCTGACAGCATGTGTAGTGTTTCACCAACATGTTGCTGGTCCTGACAGGTTGAGAGAAATCAGACCGTAAGATCATGTCATTTTGGTTACTATGTTGCTTTTCCCCCTACTTCATTTCTGAAGTGGAAGTATCAGCTGACATCACCTGTACAGTTAATGAATTGTATACACCGTTTGTAAACCAGTATTTCAGGATATTGAGTGATCTAAAGTATGGGAGTCTGTCTGTAGAGGCTTTCAAGTTAGCAGCCACTAAAATAATCTTGAAATGGACGTATGAAGAAAAACAGGATGGCCAGAATGAGGAGTTTAAGGTCCAGTGCCTCATGAGCTGTCAGAGCTAGATATGAGTGCTTTATATCACGGGAGGAGTCCCAGCTTTCAGTTGGTATAGAAAACATTTGGTTATAGTCCTTTTGATTTATAAACTTATGACTTGTATTCACTTTCAAGGCCCTTCATGGCCTATCACCACACCTCTGGCCATCTGTCATTCACTATCAAGATATAGACTCCTGATCAATCCATCTAAGATACTTTCATGGCCCCCATTACCATAGTATGACTGTCCTTAATGAATTTATCCCCACAACATCCCTGTGAGGTTGGGCAGTGCTATTATTCCCATTTTACATATGTGGAACTGAGGCACAGAGAGGCTAAGTGATGTGCCCCAGGTCACACAGGAAGTCTGGTAGGGCAGGGAGTTGACCTAGGTCAGATTAGGATCCCAGGTTAGTGCCCAGATCCACTGGATGATCCTTCCCCTCATGATGCCAGCCTTCATTGCCCAGTTGGTACATTTTCAAACAAGCAGCTTTGTGTTGTCTCCCATGCTTCCCCTCACACTTGGGTGGAACTCCTTGTAAACATTCATTGCCTTGTCATGCTTCAAATCCCTCTTTAAAACTCTCTGTTGCTGTGATGCTTAAAAACACTTGACAACAGTTAGGCAGTGGGTGCTAAACTGTTACCCATCATGCTCACCAACATTGTCTCATTCTTTCTTTGTGCTTTCCCGTCTGCCTGTATCCACCTGTTATCTTACCTTACACTAGGACTGTAAGATGTTTCGGGCAGGGATCATCTTTTTGTTCGGTATTCACAAAGGTACCCAGCAATGTGTTGCTTGTAAATTATAACAGCAGGGTCTCTTGGGATGGGTGTTAAGCAAACTAGGGTTGATAGCAGTTTACATTTTTCAGGGTACTGTGCATAAATCAATTTGTTAAATTGGTAATCAACTTGAGTATGAATTTTTATTGACTGGTAATTTGTTCCACACTAGATGCATTGGGCAACCTTGTTAGTTTCTTGTTCCTGTGTGAGTTTTAAGAGGTTTTTCAAGTAAAAAGAATAGTTGTACACCTCTACCCCAATATAACGCTGTCCTCAGGAGCCAAAAAATCTTACCGCGTTATAGGTGAAACTGCGTTATATCGAACTTGCTTTGATCTGCCGGAGCACGCAGCCCCCCTCCCCCCCCACGCGCGCAGAGCACTGCTTTACCGTGTTATATCGGGTCATGTTATATTGGGGTAGAGGTGTACTACAAATCTTGAATGTTTACTTGTTTCTCTAATTTACTTAAGCCTGGCTTTCATGTGAAATGAGTTTGTATTCCCCAGAAATCGAGCAGACTTTATGTGCCACATGACACCAAGTGAAAGAAAATCCTCCACCTCCTCTGGGAAAGAATCTGGGAACTGGACATTAGTAGATGAGGGAGGAGAAGAGGTACTTTAAAACTAGACTGCTCTGCTTAATGTTTGTGCTCAAGCCTGTTGTATGTGTCTTATTGAAGAGTTGGAGGAGGGAAAAACTAAATATTCACCTGTAATGAAGTTCCATTTCAAACAATAAATCTTATATTCTCTTCATCGTAGAACAGTGATACTTAGACCTGAGTTATTCAGAAGCCAAATTAGCCATCAACATCATAGCTGTGGGAACTGAGGGTGCTGCCGCACCCCCTAACTTGAAATTGTTTGCATTATACACAGGGTTTACAGTTTGGTTCAATAGCTGTCAGCATCCCCATTACACAAATTGGTGCAGCCCCGCGATCAACGTTACCCAAAAGAGCCACACACTATGCATTCATGGTTTCATTTACCATAGTACTACTCATTTTTAAACAGTATGATGGGAAATATTTAGATATATAAAATTCTCACCGCAAATAAGTTAGTAATTTAGTGCAAGTTGATACTTTTATTATGTTATTAACCAGTTAAGTTATCCTGAGTGGTTAGTAACTTAGATTGGTTAATAATTAAATCAGTGTTTTAATACCCTGTGCTGCAAAGAGCTGCAAAGAGACACATTAAAGAGCTACTTGTGGCTCGTGAGCCGCAGTCTGAGTATCACTGTCATAGAGTATTAAATTTTCAGTAATATAAATCTGAGAGCGAATACCTCAGGTAATCTAATCGGGAAGGAGGGGAATAGAATAGACTGTTCTAAAAATAGTTGTATAAAATTACCCTTGTTATTTAATAGTGCAGAAATAGATACCCATTTGGGAACTTTCCTCCTTTCAGTCATGCACTTGGGGCTATGATGTTTTTTCCCCTCATACTTTGAAGATGGTATCTACCACTTCTTTATAGTTGATGGTTGCTGTCATATAGGAACACACAGAAAGGGGGAATGAAAGTATATGTGTGAGTGTGATACTTCCTAGGTGTACCCAGCGTTGTGAGGTACCTCACCACACCTGCCTTTAGCATGAAGCTGTCTTGTCTGAGCCTGCTGTGGGTCAGTTCCCTGATACCACCAGCCTCTGGCAGCACAAGCACTGCCTTCCAGGCCTCTGCAGGACACAATAGGCGCACACCAAACCCTCCCGGCTACACCGCCTCCTAACCCCCATCCTCAGAATGTTCCTGCAGTGCCCAGCATCTTATCCATTGAACACACACAGAATTAGCAGGCCTGCTGTTCACAAAGTAACCATACGTACTAGCTTACCATACACACCTGCTGTTCATAAAGGAACCATACACACCACTTTGCTTAACACCACAGCACTTAGGTATGTTTATAGTGAAAACAAGAATAACTTCGTTACCCAAGAACAGAGATTCCATTGACAATGAGTAAGAATATTGGAAACCAATGATTTTATTTTATATGTAAGCCTTTGTCTCTTTCAAGAGACTAAACTCAACAAACAGGTTAACCTCCTGTCTATAGAAGTTTGTCGCCCAAGGTTGTTTTCAGCCAAGCCTTATTGAGACCCTTCCGTAAAGCAGAATCACCGTCCTTTTACTTCCTCAGTGAAGGGTGACAGGGTGTCGTCTTTGCCCCCACAAATACAGTAGAGCGAGCCTTTCATGTGCACCTTCAGACAGGGTTCTTCCCATTGCTCTTTTTCTTCCTGTTAGTTTCTTTCTGAAGTCCCTGCAATCCTTCATTTGCATTCAGTTCACACTGATGATAGGAGACTCATTGTGAAGTATATTCTACTTAGTTTACATTCAAACAGCCAACTAGATAAAACATTCCTTGTCTGACAGGAAACTGGTTTTTCACCTTGGCTGGCAACCTGTCCCTAAACCCAAACCTTACAATTTTCAGTGCATGTACATAACTCCTTACATATTACCTGTACAGACATGTCACAATGTTATTGATGACCAGAGTAATATAGACGTCTGTTGGAAACCTTGCATAGCATTCTTTGAACTAGAATACACATATCTGCCTCAAGAGATTCCTGTAGCCTCTATGTACCCCCTCTGTGCCCCTTGCCAATTGGCACTGACATTCTGGTGTCACAGTGAGGAGTGGAAAGAAGACCAGAATCTCTTTGCTACATTCTTTCTCTTCCTTCAAAAGAAAACTGGAGGTAGATAGTACAATAGCCAGGTCCATTCATTATCTGCCCCCCTCTCCTCTTGGGGGAAGCTAATAAAATCCACTCTGATATGTTTCTTTTTTTTTTGCAGGATGAAGATCCCGAAACTAGCTGGATTCTCCTTTTGGAAGATGACTTGATTGTCCTCCTGTCACAGTTTCCATTTCATGAACTGTTTCAGCATTTTCTTGGGTTTAACTCTAAAGGTGAATTGGCTGCTAAATACATAGACTTGTAGGGGATAAGGAATGATTTTAAATGTCAAACATGTTGGGGACTTGTATTGTTCCAGTGTCCTCTGAAGGACTAGATTTTATCTCTCCTTTTACTCTGATCTGTGGTAACTGGCAGTAGATCTGCTTTTCAGATCCCATCTCTTTTCCCTGGCCTATAAATTATAAACGCCTCACTCCTTGTGCTCAATCACTGTTTCTTAAACTCTTCTCCATCTCTGTTCACCCACGTGAAAAGATTACGAGATCTCCTGCAGGCAATTTACATAAATTATTTGTACTTGCACTAATTAGATTTTAATCTACTGTGAATCTGTCTGTTATAAAATGGTATTCATGCTGTATGAAATAAATCATCTAGATAGTGGAATAGAAATGCACTCCCTCATTGTTTCTAATGTTTTTTGAGTTCTAAATTTCTAGGTAACTTGCTGATTTTTGTGAAACTTACGGTTCAGTGTTTTGATTTTGTAGGTGATTATTTCCCTGAAAAAACAACCCCACAAGAGATGATGAAGATTTTTGCCTTTGCGAACTCCTTAGTGGAGCTGCTAGCTGTGGGGCTGGAAACGTTTAATAGAGCACGCTACCGGCAGTTTGTGAAACGAATTGGTCATCTGATCAGGTAAGAGGAACAGCTTTCTTCCTCTGTCATGTGAATCTGCACAGACAGATCTTGGAGTTTGACAGGGGCCGCAATAGATCTAGCTGTGTGTGTGTGTGTATAGGCATATAATGTATGTGAGCGTATGAATGTGATTTAGAGTAAGTTCAGTGATAGTATTTCTCAGCATATAGGCTAGGAACCCTTAGAGGGCACCAAACTCACAGGATGGAGGGTACACAGTGGGGCAAAGAAAAGCTGTGTGACCATCAGTTCACACAGTCTGCAGGTAGTTATTTGGAATATGCCTGATGTCCCTCCTTGCTCCTGTGCGTTCAATAATATTACACAGCTACTCAGCAGGGATCAGTGCACAGCATAATGGAGCAGAGGTATTTTTAATACATAAAATAAATATAATATGCTTAGCCACCAGTGCTGCACCCTGTGCAGCATATACCAGTCTGTTGACACAGAGACCACCAAGCCAGAGTCAAAAGGCTTAAAAAGCAGAATGTTAAGAAAAACAATATTTTCCTTCTCTGAATAGATGGCTTAAACTCCCTCATAGATTTCCACTACAACTTCAACCACTACGACCCGTCCATTGAATTCTGGAACACTCCCACACTAGTATCAACTTCCTGGACACCACAATCAGCTTCAACAATGGAACTGTAGACAACCATATGCAAGAAACCCACAGATCACCACACTTACATTCATATATCCATTAATAACCTCAAACAAACCAAGGCATCTGTTGTCTACAGCCAGGCACTCAGTTACCACTGAATTTGCTCCAAGAAGAAAGTCCAGGATATATACACCTTAACACACACAAACCACCTTCACCAAACAAGGACACTCCACCAAAGAAGTAGATCACATCATGGAACAGGCCACCCAAATAACCTGAGAGAACCTGCTTCAATATAGAAATAAAGCCTCCTGCGACTGCAAACACTTAGTTGTCGCCTACAGTCCTACTCCGAAACACACATGGGGTATCATCAAACTACTACAAGCCATACTCGATTTTTCCTGAACTCCCTCTTCTAGGCTTCAAACAACCTCCCAACCTCACCAAGCTCATAATCAGAAGCAAGCTCCGCACAGATCAGGGTGCACCAACTCAAAGTGGCACGAGACCCTGCGAGAACAACAGATGCAACACCTGCACACACACGTCCACTGCTATAATGATCAACACTCTCCATGACACCTTTTAAGATCCATGAATCCTATACATGCCTATCACAACATGTGATCCAGTGCACTAAATGCCCAAAAACAATTCTGTGGGTGAAACCAGACAGTCGCTACACTCTCAAATGAACTCTCACAGGAAAATGATAAAAGACAAAAACACCCTATCACCTGTGGGTGAACACTTTTCTCAAAAAGGTCCGATAGAGAGTGATTGGTCAGTCCTCCTCCTCTAAGGAAACGTGCACAAAAACTTTTCAGAAGACAAGCCTGGGGGCTTAAATTCATAACTCTGCTAGACATTAAAAATCATGGACTGAACAGACACTGGATTTATTGCTTATTATAACAATCTAACCCGCCAGCCCCCTCTTTTGGTCCTATGACTGCTTAGGTGTTAATGGGCCACTCTACCTTGAATGGTCCCTAAGAATATGTGCTAACTTCTTATGCTAAACAATCTGTTCCACCTTGCATTTAGCTGTGACACTCTTAGGGTATGTCTACACTACAAAATTAAGTTGACTTAAGTCATCTATAGAGCCACTGCATTAATTAAAGCGGTGTTTCATGTCCACATTATGCTCCTTCTATCGGTGGTATGTGTTCTCACCGGGAGTGCTTCTACCTATTTATCTGTGTGGGCATTGTGGAGCACTGACAGCTGGAGCTCCCCCTGCTATGGGGCTCATAGCTGGAGCCCAGCCCTGCGTGGCACTTACAGCCGGAGGTCTTGTCCCCCTCTTCGTGCCCCTCCCCCCTGGGGGGGCTCACAGTTCAGGTTGTCAGCTCCTGGGGCTGGCTGGGGGGCCCCTCTGGCTGTGAACCCCATACAGGGCTAACAGCCAATGTAAGTAACAGACATCTTGCCCTAACAGCATCGACCTAACTGCTGCATCTCTTGTGGAGGTGGAGTTAAGTCGATGTAGTGGGCAACTTACATTGATGGGAACTACATTTTAGTGCAGGTGCTTAGAGATAGGTCAGCGTAAGCTGCCTTACATCAACCTAACTCTGTAGTGTAGAGCAGGCCTTAGAACATTTCCCCGACCTGAAAAAGAGCTCTGTGTGGCTCGAAAGCGTGTCTCTCTCACCAACAGAAGTTGGTCCAATGAAAGATATTATCTCACTCACCCACCTTGTGTGTGTCTGAGGGTTTAAAAAAAAAAAAAAAAAGAGAAAGTGGATAGAGAAAAGGGTACAGGATGGAAACTGCCAGTGCATGATGTGTGCAGGATCCTGTCTGCCAAACTGTCTTAAAGGTGCACCAAGAGAAGCTGCAAGCCACAGGATGAAATGCATCTGACGAAGTGGGTATTCACCAGGAAAGCTTATGCTCCAATACATCTGTTAGTCTATAAGGTGCTTTTTACAGGATGAAATGTATTTCAGAAAATGTTTCATTCATGCTTTCCCTTTTGGGTTAATGATACAGTTGGATGTTCTGCATGCTTTCTCTATGCTAACCCAGAACCATGGCAGGTGATTTAATTCAATTAATTACTTGAAGCTCTTTGTTGTTGTTGTGAATGGACATAGCTGTAAACCAAAAGCTACTCTATGTGGTCCCTTCTACAGTTCTGCCAGTTCAGTCCATGTGTTTATTACTGTCTAATCTAGATTGTACTCGCTTTAGCACAAAGGTTATGGCTTCCTTGATACTTGTTCGGTGCTGAGCAAGTTAATGGTGCTTTCTTAATTATTAGATGTGTGGGCTTTTTTGTGTGCACTGCCAGTTCGTAAGAAAGGGATGTGTTTGACACACAAGCTTGTGTGTCCTAACTTATTTAGTCTAGTAAAATGTCAACTTATTTACCTGTAAGACCAAAGAAAGATAACAGTTATTATGACTCTAAAGTTCTCAGCAGATGGAAAACTCCGAGGGTATAGGTGCCAGACACTCTGAAACTTGAGAACAGAAGATTGAATTTTGGCTCTTGCTTGTGATCGGAGTTACTGTTTCTGGACACTGATGATGTACTCTCTGATCTTTTTATCCTCCTTTCCCTTAACCCCTATTGCATAGGATGACAGTTTGTTACGTGAGTGACCACTGGGCCCAGTATGTTAGCGGCAATAAAGAGTATGGATCAATAACGCACCCCTATTCTGTGGAGAAACTGCAAGTGGAATTCGATGAACTGTTTCTTCGGGCTGTTCTACATGTGCTGAAGGCAAAAAGGTAAGAAATTCCCAGTGAAGGATGTGAAAACTCACACCAAAATGCTATTAAAAACAATAGGAGGGTGCGGGTCTAGAGGTGGGACCATATAAAACTCTGCCTCAGAACACCCCAGGCTGCAGAATCCAGAATCTGCATGGACAGCTTTGGTCTGATTGTGACTTAATATTTTAATAGTGATTCAATATTTTCTGATTAGACTGTAGCATGCAAGATCCTTAAACATGCAGATGGGTACCCAAAAGGGGAGTGGTTAGAACTCAACAGGCTGATGTAACTTATGCTGTGGGGACTTGCCCAGCGCAAAGTGGGATCAAGAGAACAGAAAGCCCACTCTTGTTCTCCTCTTTCCCAAATGAGGTGTGGGCTCCTCAGCCAGAGCAGAGGGTCTGGACCTGTAATTTCTTTTCAGGCACTGAGGCTTATTATTGTGCAAATTATTTCTACTTGGCTCAAAATCCAACAGGCTGGGTGTCTGGCAGTTCATGTCTGAGATGCCTTATGGAACGATATCGAGTGGCATGCTTTGGAAGCTCTTCTTCATCATGCATTGTGCAGAAAATGAGCACCTGGAAAATCTCTGCTCCACCATGCAGCCTGCCGACTGCAAGCACAAACTCAGAGGTAGAATTCCTTTGCTTGCTATGAATTAAAGAACCTGCAGGGCAGTGTTTTGAATTCTGTTCTGGATCTGTAGTTAAACACAGCCCTTCTTCCAGTGCCTAGGCATGTGTATTCCAAAGAACAAGGAAGTTGCCCCTTCTGATTGGTAACTGCAATCACTGTTTTGAACAGGGCGGCACCCACCTCTCGCGGGCGCCCCCTTTCTGGTTGGGTGTGAGCCTGCTTTTCTTTCAGTTCTTATAACGAGGTGGTGCCCTTCTGACACTCCATTCACACAGTTTTCCAAAACCAAAGTTGAAATCTTCAGTTTAAATACTCAGCAGATGTGTAGTGTTGTCTTCAATCCAGGACAAGGCTCAGCCACTTTTGTTGGTCTGTGTCTGGGAGAAGCAGAGCTTCCCCCCAGGCTTTGTAACACAGAATTCTTGGACATCGCTTCGTCTTGGGGTTCAGTTTTCTAGTGCTCATTTTAGTTTTCAATCAGTGCAGAATGACTTCACTAGCTTAATTGCTGTCTAAAATCATGGTATATGGGATGAGCAAAATCCCTGAATTTACTTAAAACCTACCTGCTCTGCTTGGCTCTCCCCAGTTCTGATCTTGCCTTGACTGATTACTGATTACTGCTCTACAGGCAAAATGCTTCTGAAATAAATGTAGTCAAACTTTACTAATTCTGGGTCACTGAGAACGAAAATGATGCTTAAAATTGTTGATTGGCTCTAGTTTTCAAGTTATGCTATTGGGTCAGTATATACGACCCTGGACTTGGGAATAGCGGAGGATAAGTGAGTTATAAAGGGAAGGGATCTCAATTTAAACTGGAAATGTCTAAAATACATCTTTGACTGGATCTATGAATAAATCTATGACTGGGTTTGGACAGTACTTGCTTTTTAGGCAAAACAATGAATGATGCAATCTGAAGCTGGTATTGCGTAATACATGATATGAATTGCATCATGTTATTCCTAGAAGTCATGGATGATGCAGTCATAACGAAGCTTACATCACTCTGCTGAACAAATTGCCCTATATCAGCTCTAGAAATCATAGTGTCGTGCTCTCTTATTTGTCAGTGTTTGATTTTGCAAAAGGACACGTTTCTGTTTAGCCAAAGTGAGCAGAGATGCCTCGTACTTGTGTGAACAGTGCAGATAACTTCTGCTATGTTTGTGGTGAAGTGACTTTTGCATCACAAAAGCGCAGTATAACCACTATGGTTAAGAAAGCCTGTCACCTTTATTTTGGCTGCAAAATTGGAGATCAGGACAAGAGGTGGGCCCCACACATATGCTGCAACACTTGTGCAACAAATCTTCGCCAGTGATTGAACAGGAAAAGGAAATCTATGCCTTTTGCAGTGCCAATGATTTGGAGAGAGCCAACAGATCATACCAGCAATTGTTACTTCTGCATGGTGCCTCCAGTTGGGAAAGGTGTGTCAAAGAAGAAAAAGTGGACTGTGCATTATCCAAACATTCCATCAGCTATAGGCCCAGTACTCCACGGAGAAGGACTGCTGGTTCCTGATGCACCAGAATCATTCTCACTTGAGTCAGACGAGGAAGAGGATGAAACTTCTGGTCCTGAACCATCAATGTCACAGGACCCACATTTTCTCCCATCCTCCTCCTCTGAACCACACCTCATAACACAAGGTGAACTGAATGACCTTGTCAGGGATTTGGAACTACCCAAGAGTAAGGCAGAGCTGTTGGGCTCCAGACTACAGCAGTGGAATCTCCTGGCAGGTGATGTTAGGGTTTCCATGTTCCGTGACCATCAAAAGGATCTTGTCCCATTCTTCTTCATGGAAGGTGATCTTGTAGCCTGCAACAACATCAATGGTGTGATGGCAGCCCTCAACATCGTTCACGATCCAGATGAGTGCAGACAGTTCATTGATTCATCGAAGACGAGTCTTAAAGCTGTTTTACTGCATAATGGCAATGTTTTGCCATCAATTCCAGTTGGTCATGCAGTCCATATGAAGGAAACCTATGACAACATGAAACAACTTTTGAGGTGCATAAACTGTGACCAATATCAGTGGCAGCTTTGTGGCGATTTGAAGGTTGTTGGTCTGCAGACTGGATACACAAAGTACTGCTGTTTTCTCTGCGAATGGGATAGTCGTGCAAGAGATTCGCACTACATCAAGAAAGATTGGCCACTCCGACAGTCATTGGAGCCTGGGAGGAAAAGTGTTCAGCATCCACCACTTGTTGAATCAAGGAAGATTTTGTTACCACCCTTACACGTCAAGCTGGGTCTGATGAAGAACTTTGTCAAGGTCATTGACAAAACACAAGCAGCTTTCAAGTACCTCTGTGGAAAATTTCCAAGGTTAAGTGAAGCTAAGATAAAGGAAGGTGTCTTTGTTGGTCCTCAGATTCGTGAACTTCTTCGAGATGATGCATTTGACCATGCACTGCGTGGCAAGGAAAAGACTGCATGGAAAGCCTTCCAGTTAGTGGCAATAAATTTTCTCGGAAACAACAAGGCAGACAACTACAGGTTGTTGGTGGAAAACCTCCTCAAGGCATACAAAAGCCTTGGTTGCAACATGTCACTAAAGATACATTTTTTGCACTCACATCTAGATTTTTTTTCCACCGAACTGCGGAGCAGTGAGCGATGAGCACGGCGAGCGATTTCACCAGGACATTGCAACAATGGAGAAACGCTATCAGGGCAAATGGAGCCCATCAATGCTTGCAGACTATTGCTGGACAATGACAAGAGATGCTCCATTTAATGAATACAAGAGACAAGCCAAGAAGCGCCGAGTAGACACTGAATAGGACTAAACTATGTACATAATAGTTTTTTGCCTTTTGTTTCATAATAAATTTTAGTTATATAACCCTTTTGCTGATTTTTAAAGTGTTACATAAACAGGACAGGTGAAATATCATGTAAAGCAACCATAAACACATGAAAAGACCTAGGTTTACAATTTATGATTAAAACTCTACTATCTACACAATATACATAGACATAAAATGTAAAAACTTAAATATCTTAGAAACAGTAGCCAATCAGTTGTTTTAATTATCATATTTGAATTCAGCACATCAAAATACATAATAAATACCACATTTTATCTCTGAAGCAGACGACTTTTCAAAAATTGTAGACCAGTGTTATATAAACTATTTAAAACTGATAAAAGGAAAAGGTCTTGTAACGGCACCAGCACTCACCTCTTGCAAGTGCCCCTGCCCGGGCTCAGTATTCAGCCAGATTGGCAGGGCCCATCACAGTACTGTCACCTAGGTTCTGGGTTCAGTTTCCTGGGCTCAATCCTGCCTGCACTGACCTGTCCATGGTCATGCTGCTCTTCAAGCCAGCCAGGCACCTGGTCATCAGCAGCCTTCCCTGGACTCAGTCCTGCCTGAGGTGAGCTGTCTGTGGCCCTGCTGCTTTTCCAGGCAGCCAGGCACCCTGGTTTCCCTCTTCAAGCTCCAGGCAGTAACTGAGTGCCCTGCCTGTGCTGCTTCCTTTTATATGGCCCTTGTGGCTGCTCCAGCAGCCTCTCTGATTGGCTGCCTGGAGGACTTCTCCTCTGCTTTTTTCTGGGGTGGGGTGAGGCAGGATGGCGAGGCCTCCGGACCTAGTTCACCCCATCACTGGTCGTTTCACACAATTTGTAGTTCACTTGTGGAAATCATTGCCAGAAGATATCATTGAAGCCAACAGGTTAATAAATTCTAAAAACCCCCAAACATTTTTATGAATAATGAGCATCCAGAGTTAGAGTAATAACAATTAACAGTCCCCTTCCCCCACCCCAGGAGTTTTGGAAAGACTATAAATCCTCATGCTTCAAGACATAAATGCACCTATAACTATTGGGGTTAGGAAGGAACCTTTCAGGTGGGCATGGTATTCCATAGCTACCTGCTACTGGGTTCCTTGCACCTTATCTGAAAGGGTTGGGACTGGCCAGTTTTGGAGGCAGGATACTGTACTATATGGGACACTGGGTTCGATCCAGCCTGGCAGTTCGTATGTCCCTGTTTCTGTTCCTGGCATTAGACTAAAGGTAAAATATACGTTTTTTTATAGGAGGCAATTAACCATTTGACCTATATTGACGTGTATTCCCTCCACGTGATTTGCAGACCCAGAACACATTGAAAACTTTGAGAAGAATCTTACGTCCATGAACTGCTCGGAAGAAATTTGTCTGCTCACCACGTTTGCTCAGATGGCACAAGCCAAGCGGGCTGATGTAGATGAGGACTTTATCAGAGTCATTGTACTGGAGATATATGAGGTGGGCAATGCCACGGGGCCAGTTCTGTGAGGTGCTGAACACTACAGTGGGGCACTGAGCAGTCTTCCACTGTTAAGTTAAATGGAAAGTTCAAGGAACTCAGCACCCATTAGGATTAAGGCTTTAATTTCTAACTCTATCAAGCTGTTCTCTTCTCCTGGCTTGATTGTTTAATACTCTAGGACTGAATTAAAGTATCCTGGATGGCTTGTTTGTCATTGCTACATCGGAACATCACTTCTGTAGACCAGGCTGGAATGAACAAAGTCAGGACATGGGAAATCTTTTCCTTTCCTTTCCTCATTCCCTTTCTCTGTTGGAGCTGGCCTGCAGTGCATCAGAACTGACTGAGCTGGAGCTCTGACTCTCCAACTTTATTGCTACCCGTCTGTGCTCAGTTTTAATTTTCTGAGATCCATGGAGTCCATGCAGCCTAGGCAGTGTGGTCCAATAATTTTTCATGTTGTGTCAGGATAAACAACTGGAAGAACTTGGACTGGAGTTTGCAATTTGTAAACACCACTGTCCAGGATCAGCAAAAGGAAATACATATTATTTTATTGTATTCTCCACTATACTACCCATGAACCTAATCATAATGTGTGTGTGGGGTTTTTTGTCCCCTCCACCCCTCTGTTCTCATCTTCTCAGGTATCTTATCTCAGCATTTCCACAAGAGAGACATTTTCAAAGGTTGGCAGAGAACTCTTGGGAGCAATCACAGGTGTCCATACTGGGATCATTTCTGTGCTCCTGGATCGAGTTAGAGACACCATTGAAAAAGTCGGGATGGTAAGAGCCGATCTGTGTCCTTTAAAACAGCCACTGTGTTAAGAGCTTAAAGTGGATGTTATGACCTAGTGTATTAAGGATGAATAATCAGAAATTTGGCACACAGTGCTTTATTAGGTAGTGCAAATAGAAACTGGTTGTGCTGTGACTGTGAGCAAATATGCTCAGTGTGTTCAGATGGGAGTAAATAGAATGGGGGAAATGAGGGATGCTGGGATCAGCGTTGAGTAACGGTCAGTCCTTTTCCACTGTGTGTTGTACAGTGCTGAGCACATTGTCAGCACTAAAGAAACCAATCTCTTTAACCATTGATTTGTAATACGTGTATTTTCCCCCTCCACAGGTTTCCTTATACTTGTTTAAAGAGCTGCCATTGTACCTTTGGGAGCCCTCTTCCTTGGAGATAGCGCTGATCCGTGACTGGCTATTGAATTACAATCTGAACACAGTGGAGAATAAACTAGCCTGCATTATCCTGGAAGGGCTAAACTGGGGATTTGGTGAGCATGTATGTATTAAAAATTGAAAGCTTGACACTCAGTCAGACCTGAGAAAAACTGTTATTCAGCTAGCATTGTAACTAATCACGAATGCTGGAGATCGGTTAATAGGTCTAACGCATTCTACTGGGATGTGATGGGTTGCTTTGTGAGCATTTGAAGGTGTGAGAACACAGGTATCCCAATGGTTTTGGAAGATGCTACTGGAGGAACCAGTTCTGTTCCCCTGCCATACTGTCACAGTTGGCAGAGGGAATGCTCCCTCATTATAAAACAGAGGAGGCAACCGGCAGTGTGTTTTCTGAGGGCCTGACGACTCTGGAATGTGCTTCTCTCCTGGGCCTGCCAGTAGTCAGATTTTCAGGTGCATGGCATAGATAACCTTTTCCTTTCGTGCATTTAAGGAGGATGATGGATTTATAGGAGTTGGGTGTGTGTGTGTCTGGAAACTGAGCTAATTTAAGTGTGAAGTCTTTGTTATGATATGATTGGCTGGTGGTGTGGAAAAGTCCTTCAAACTGGAAACTAGTCTTTGGAATTGTGGTTTGAAATATTGTATAGAAACTTTAGCTTTTGAAATGGTTTTTATATGTTGTTTTTTTCCAGGATGGGGCCAGAAAACTCAAAAACAAATTAATAAACTCTTGGGATCTCTAGGAAGGTCATTCTCCATAGACAGGTCCTCAGCTGTAGAACTCTGTGTGGCTAGAAGTCTCTGAGCCTGAGTTCATTATCCTTCAGTGTACGGTGCAAGACTCCTCTTGCTGACCAAGCATTTGGCTAATCTAATGCACCAGCTATGTGTTTTCCTTTTTGAGTTTACACTGTCTTTACACATTCCTTGGTGATATAACCAAAAGCCAGGTGAGGGTACGTTACAGTGAGAATGATGATACAAGTTTATAGGTCTTCTTTAATAAAGAAAACAAACTTTAACAGGATACTACTACTCTTCACCTCGATCCAGCTGTCCATGCTGAAGTTGCATTAATGATCCTAGAAGCTTACCAGAAATACCTCCCTCAAAAACCGTATGGTGGACTGCTTTCTGAGAGCATAAAACAGGTACTTCTCCCCCTCTCCCTCCCTCTGTGAATTTTTGGTGGTTGTAGATGAAAGAAGTGTAGGATGGGAACCTCAAGCTTAATTTTAAAAAACCCAAACTTTCATGCCGTTGTATTGGGCATTTCATGACTGAAAGGATAGTTATGATGCTTGAGCTAAGGTATTTGTTAGTCTTTGTGTGTGTATGTTAAAAGAGCATTATAAAGATTGCAAAGTCAAGGCCCAGTGTCACACAGGGGTCTGTGGTGAGCAGGGAATTAAATCAGAGCCTCTAGTCCTAGTCTAATGCCCTAACTCCTGGATCTTCCTTCCTCTCTGGTCATGTGACTTCTTTCTTATAGGTCTCCTACTTGGCTAGTGTTGTTCGTTATGGAGAGACACCCGAGACTTCCTTTAATCAGTGGGCATGGGGCTTGATTTTGAGGTTAAAGCTGCACAGAAATGATCATGGTGTGCAGCAGCGTTGGCCTGCAGTTCCTGCTTTCAGCACTATGCTAGACATGACAGAATCAGTCATGCTTCATCCACTACTGAAGGCTGTCAAATCCGGCATCCCTATTGGTTGTTACCTTGCATTGGCAATGACTACACTGGGTCATAGGTAAGTGTGCCTTTTACTGGTGCTTGTGAGGAGTGGGTAACTCCAGTGGGCTGAGCATCCTAGATGGTAATGGACCTGGAGGGCTAATACATTCTTCTTGTTCATCTTCAAATGGTCTCAGTATTTTACTGAGGGGGATAGAAAACCTTTTTCTCCGGCCACCTCAGGAGAATGCTTTCCAGTAACATGCTAATTTATTTCATTTCCTCAGTTATAACTTAGGCTCTCTTCACATTATGGTTGAAACAGTGCTAAGTGATGACAGTGTTAAAACAATAATTGCTGGCGTAATGTCTCTAGCCCTTGTGGACAGGGGTTCCTTCTTAACCCTGCTAACCAAAAAGGGCTGTCTTGCATTCCCTCCCATATTAGTCTGCAGCAACGTTTTCTAACAGTGTTGCAACAGGATGTTCAGAAACATCCCTGTCCGTCTTGTGTACTAGAAATTGGTAAGACGCTTTGTTATTGCCTTTAATGAAGGTAAAGTGACACATCTGCTGAAGTAAAAACAACACAAAAGCATGCTCATTTATACAAAACAGCAGCATATCAGCTCATACATAATGCAATAGAAACTCAGAATCTTCCCGTGGTTCCCTAGCCTCCTACGCCCAAATGAACAGAGCAAAAAAAACAACAAAAACGGTTAAACAAAACAAGAGTCAAAGCTAAATAGTAAAAAAAACCAAATAGTGTTTCCTTAATCTATTAGGGGCTCACCTTTAATCATGCAATTCATACACACAAAACCAACAACATCAAAAACACACAAACAAAATCAACAAAAAAAAAAAAAAAAAAATAACATAAATTCTGAGTTCCCCCCCCTCTCTATTGCTCACCAAATGTGACAAATTTCTATTACCAATTCATCCCTCATATGTCAGGTGATCAAACGAAAACACATAAAAACAAAAACAAAACAACAATACAACTGACAAAAAAAAAAAAAAACAAAAACAAAAAAAAAAAAAAAAAAAAAAAAATAATAAAAAAAAAATAAATAATGGCACATGCAATGCTGTTCAGCTGGCATCAGTCTTTCTGGCTGCAAGTAACTAGATTCATGTTTCTACTTCTAACACCACAGAAGCATCTATAAAATTCCAATATTTATCTCGATCATCAGTCTCTTCCTCACGCTATAAAAAAACAACACAACAAAAACAAAAACAAAAAAAAAAACACAAACAAAAAAAATAAAAAAAAACAAAAACATAAATAAAACTCTATAAATAAATGCATGGTTGAATGAATGCTGTTCAGCTGTCATCTTCTCGGCAAAGTAACTAGATTCATGTTTCTACTTCAAAGCCACAGAACCAATCTATAAATTTCCAATATTATATCTCGATCATCAGTCTCTCCTCACGCTTTTTCTGTCCATTGGAATAACAAATCAACTGTGTCTCAACTTCAGAGTGACTTAAAGAAATCACTGCTGCAGTCTTCTCTGATTATCTGAAAGCAAATTCTGGGCTTAAAATAATAAATAATAAAAATATAAAAAATTATTGATGATTTCAGCAAAACAACACATGGAATTCTCATCAGTTCAATCAATTACAGTTGCTTCCTGCTCCCTGGCTGCTTTTTCATGATTCTAGCTATTAAAAAAAAAAATTTTTTTTTTTTAACTGCTTTTTAAACACTGAAAAAAACCATCACCATAGTGCCCTTAGGGGACCTAACTACATCTCAATTACATAGCACTATATACATTTTCTTCTAATTCAACAAAAAAATTTTTATAGCAAATAATTACAATCTAATAATTTCGTGTCCTGAATTTATTTAGAACATTTCTCCCTAGCATCTTCACAAGTTCAACTGCTGTTCCTCCAGCAAACATTGATATAGCTGTGATCTCCCTATCTATCCCTGATGTTTCTATCTATTCTGTGGGGCTATGCTAATCACAATATGCCATTCCCATACCCAGCCCCCACCCCACATTCCAGTCCCACATCCCCTGCCAGGAGATTTCAATTCTTCTTCTCTCTTCAGGTCAGTCTCCTTCCTGGTCAGGAAGTCCAGGATGTCAGATTGTCCGATTTTTGGGTTTCAGGGTTTTCTGGTGTTTCTTTCTTTCTTCTTCTTTCCCCCCCAGTCGTGTCGTGGTCAGCTCCAGTCTCTTCGGGGGGCACATCACAATTGCTTCTTTTTTTTCAAAAGAATGACATGACACAATGCCAGTGGAGCCAGGAGAGGGGGCTGCCCCCCACCCCCTCCTTTTTTTTTTTTTTTTTTTTTTTTTTCTTTAAGAAGAAAAGAAAGAAACACATATTCTGGCCGTAGTTTAGTGTCTGTTTTACAGCCCAGCGGCACCACAGTCCCCCCCCTTTTTTTTTTTTTTTTTTTTTTTCTTCTTTCTTCAGTTCTCCAACACACTCCAGTCTCTTCAGAGGGGTAGGTCCAGCACATCACCCTGTCAATGGTTTGCTTCTTTCAAACTTTCAAAACAATGAAATGGGGGGGCTGCCAGTGGACAAGGAGAGGAGTTTAATCCAGCCCCCCCCCCTTTTTTTTTTTTTGTCGCCCAAAGTCTCAGCTCTGCGCGTGTCCTTGACTGGGGCTAGTCTCTTATCTTTAGCTTTCTTCAGTTAACTCATGTGTTTCTTTTAGCTGCCCTGCTGTGCCAGTTGCCTGCTGCTGGAGCCCGCCCAGCCTGCGCCAGTCTGCCACCCCCAGCCCCCGCTGCCCGGCCCCGGGCGGTGCGCGCTGTAGGGCAAGAACTTCTTCCCCTACTCTACCCCTTCTGCTCTGCCAAATCATCCAGAGCAGGCACCCTGCTCGCGCACTTTTTGTTTTATTGCAAAGGGTCCGAGGTACTCTGCAAGAACACTGAGAGTAATTGCTTTTAATGAAGGTAAAGTGACACATCCACTGAGGGACCCAGACCCCTGTAGCCCGCCCTGGGGGGGTGAAGTAAAAAAACACAAAACAAGCACATTTATTTTTACAAAACAGCAGCATCAGCTCAGCATAAATGCAATAAAAACTCTCCACCCTCCGGGGCTGCCCCTGGCCAACAGCGGTTTAAAGCTAGCATGCTGTGTCCTACAATAACCGGAGGCTGAGAAAGCAGAACTGCCTAAGCTAAGCCGTAACAGAATCTTCCGTGGTTCCCTAGCCTCCTACACGCTTGTTACTTCAATCAAAATGTTAATGAGCATCCTAACCTAGCATTAAACATGTTTCAAAACAGTCCTTTCTAGCGTAGTCTCAGCCATTTTGTGGTTAGGCTCTCTGTGAGTTTCTCCTTTGATTAGTTCAAAACTGTAGAGTGATGCTACTCGTGTCCTGCCTCAATATTTTCACTCTTTTCTCAACTTTTAACCATTTTGCTTTCTCCATATAATGTTGATTTAATTTGTGAGGAGAAATTGTCCTAGTGCTTTTCTGAAAACCTCCACTCAATGTGCAGCGGCAGACAAAAAAATGAACAGAGTGTTGGGAATCATTAGGAAAGGGATAGATAATAAGACAGAAAATATCTTATTGCTCCTGTGTAAATCCATGGTACGCTCACATCTTGAATACTGCGTGCAGATCTGCTTACCCCGTCTCAAAAAGATATATTGGAATTGGAAAAGATTCAGAAAATGGCAACAAAAATGATTAGGGGTATGGAACGGCTTCCGTATGAGGGGAGATTAGTAAGACTGGGACTTTTCAGCTTGGAAAAGAGACGACTAAGGGGGGGATATGATAGAGGTTTATAAAATTATAACCAGGGTGGAGAAAGTAAATAAGGAAGTGTTATTTACTCCTCATACCGTAAGAACTGGCGGGGGATGGGGGGGTCACCAAATGATATTAATAGGCAGCAGGTTTAAAACAAACAAAAGGAAGTATTTTTTCATACAACGCACAGTCAACCTGTGGAACTCCTTGCCAAAGGATGTCATGAAGGCCAAGACTATAATAGAGTTCAAAAAAGAACTAGATAAATTCATGGAGGTCCATGAATGGCTATTAGCCAGGATGGGCAGGGATGGTGTCCTTAGCCTCTGTTTGCCAGAAGCTGGGAATGAGTGACATGGGGTGGATCACTTGATGATTACCTGTTCTATTCATTCCGTCTGAAGCAGCATTGGCCACTATCGGAAGACAGAATACTGGACTAGATGGACCTTTGGTCTGACCCAGTATGACCGTTCTTATGTTCTTCCCCCCTTGCATGTGCTCCCCAGTAGGGTTAGAGCAGTTTGATTCCATGTTTTTAAAGAGCGGTTCTAGCTTGAGAAAGTTGGTGGTGTGATCTGAGCATAGGATGAGAAGCTCGTATTATATGTAGAACAGAGATTTATTTGGAACTGATAATCCCAGACCTAAGCCTTTAGAATTTTTCTACAGCTGCACTAATTCATCTGTTTTACCTTATGCTGTTGGTAGAGCAGTTTTTGCGCACAGTCCTTTTGACTGTACTGAAAAGCTGCTTTGCATAGATGATCCAGCTGAGATGCTGTGATATTGACTCCCACTGTGGTTTTGGGAAAATCTTTTGCTCCGTCTCCCCATATGAAAAATGGGGGCTAATACTGATCTTATATCACAGGAATGTTGAAGGCTGATTAATGTTTAAGCAAACGGAAAAAGTAAAGAGCAATGAAAGTGGAGGTGTTTAATATTAATGTTACGTCTTCCTGGCATAGAAGATCTGGGCGTTGAAATATTATCCTCGCTACCTTTGACATTGCCCCAGGGCTGCGTGTTTGTATTGCTAGCACTTGATACCAGGAACTGCACTGAATGAGATGTAGGCTCCCTTTTCCTAGACATCCCTTTTCCCGGCAGTGTCTGAGGCTGCTGCAAGATAAGAGCAGGAATTCCATGTGGCATCTCCTGTAGTGAAATGCATTCCCATCTCTATCTGCAGCAAATACCTATGTGGTTAGAGGCCTTAATTCTCTAGGGCTGACAAACCAGGAAGTTTCACCAACCTTAAATTCCTCCTTTTTTGGGAGGGAATGAGGTGGAAAAACTTGAATCTGCTTGGATAAATTCACAACGATTGACGCTATTTAGTATTTATTGGTCATTTTGTTTGTTTTTGTTTCTCTCCTTGCAGCATTGAAAAGTTCTGTGCTGAAGGAATCCCTCTGCTGGGCATACTGGTGCAGTCTAGGTATCTGAGAACAGTAGTCCATGTACTGGATAAAGTTTTACCCTTGTTCTATCCCTGCCAGTATTACCTTCTGAAGAATGAACAGTAAGTATGATCTTTATTTAACTGTAGTGCCAAGGCAGAGCGATATTAGTGTGTGGCAACAGTTGACTAGAAACATAATCAGCATATTTGCCAAGTTGTTTTTTTACGATTGTGATCAGTGGCACAGCTGTGGTGGAAACACCCACTACATGTGCTATCACCGTGTGTGCAGACATCCTGCTGAGACAGGGCTATAGCTTGTAGCACAGTTTTCCAGTCTCTGGACAGCCTGACACGTTCTGTCTGTGGATGGGCTAGGTAGAGGAGCAGGCAACACTCTGGGTGTCAAGCTGTTAATGCCGTTACTGCTAAGTGTGTTAAAGTTCCAGTCAGAATCCCCATAGGACGTGGCCAAAAGCCTATTAACATAATGCCCTGTCATGACTAATTGCTATGTTACTAGGCCAGGCTGCATAACCTTCTATCCAAAATCAGTCCCCTCCCAAGTCCTCATTGCTGTCATGTTGAAACATGGTCTGTTCCGGGACTGACTGGTCAGTACTTAGAGCCCTATGGGGCAGACAAGGGTAGTTCTCAGTCTCTTTCAAAGAGCACTTCAGAGAGTGCTTTCCTCTGCAGGGTAACTTCTGCAGAGAAATCCTGAAATATAAACGGGTCCCTCCACCAGTGTCCCAGGTGCCTTTCTCCTGATTACTGATCTATGTCAGTTCTTGTCAGACATCTCTCCAGATGTTCTTCAAGACTAATGTGCACTGATACGACCTGAACTATCTGAGCAGCACGGTTAAGTTTTCTTAACAGGCTGGTCCTCCTCTGCCCCACTGCCGTTCCTGGTTGTGATGCCATACTGTGCTTTCTTGATTTGAGCTTTTCTCCTGTTCTTACCGATTTCTCTTGCACAAGTCTGCAAGTGTCAGGCACTCCTGTGCTTATATAGCACCGCAGAGTGTATTACAAACTCTGCCTATAGAACCTCTAATGTAGAGGGTGGCAGTCCACTGGCACACTGTGCAGCACAAGGCAATGTGGAATTTTGGCTAACAACAGTTGGGCAAATCTGTCTCTTATAAGTAGTACCATAATCCCTGCAGAGCAGACTGGACCTCAGTTTTTTAAGATCTCATCTGAGACCTGTCTACACAAACTGATGCAACTCGCCTTCCTAAATATCACTTGCCTCGCTTTGTCCCACACACCTCTTCATGCCTTGTTCCATGTTGGTCCCTGTTCCTGGAATTCTTTCAGTCTTTTCACACACCAGTCAACTTCCCTTTCATAATTCAGCTGTCTCTTGAAAACACACTATTTCTACCAAATGTTTCAGTGTTGATCTGGTATCAGAGAGGTGGCCTTGTTAGTCTGGATCTGTAAAAAGCAACAGAGTCCTGTGGCACCTTATAGACTAACAGTGTTGATCTAGAGTCGGCAATCCAAACATCTTTGAAAAAGAAATTGCATTGATCTGAGATTATACAATTTGAGGGGATGTCGCATCTGAAATGTCTGAATTAGACTGAGGCAGCTCATAGGTGACCTCTGTGCATTTCTGATGCAGGGAGGGTGATAAATTGGGTCCCAGGCCGTTTACAACATGTTGATGTGTCAGATGAGACTGTAAAAGCCTGCCTCCTGTCTGCTCTTTGCTGATATTTATAAAAAGCACATTGAGATCTTTAGAGCAGGATGTCTCTGGTCAGAATTTTGCTTCCTTACAAGGTCTGTGTAGTGGCTCAGGCCTTTGGCTCCTGATGCTGCCGTATTTCAGCAGTGGGTTGTTTAGGAAGGGTTGAGATGAAAATCATGGTATAAACTCAAGACGATAGTTCAGATGTTCACATGCTGATTTTTAAAAATGCAAATTTATTTATCATGGTTTGGGTTTAAGTCTAATCATTGTCCCCTTCGGTATTATGACGCTTAAATCCCTCAGAACAAACCGACCCAGCCCTTTATGTATGATGTAGGAGAAATCTTAGAATGGAATAAATTTCATTTGTGGTTATTATGGTCTCTAGGTTTTTATCTTACATCCAACTGTTCCTTCACCTGGATAGTGGAGTTCCACAAGGCATGACTCAGCAGGTTACGCACAAAGTGACGCAACACTTGACAGGAGCAAGCTATGGAGAAAATGTTGAGCTTCTCAACAGCATGATCCAGGTCAGAAAAAGAAGCGTGAATGGACTGTACATCTAATGGCTAGAGGGAGATGGGTCTGCAGTGCTCCAGTGCTAATTCTTTTTTTTTTTTTTTTTTTAACTTAGTGTTGCAGCTCTTGATTGTTAAAGAGAGAGAGAATGCTCACCGATGTTGCTTAGAATGTGGTATGAAGCATAATTTGCACACTGACATTAGGGTTGGGTAGAGCAGGAATTAAGAGGTGTATCTTGCTACTGTTAGGGTTTGTAAGTTTTCCTTTCTGATCGCTGGTTTGTGATCAGTATTTGGAAAATGGTGCTGGTCTAGAAAGAATCGGCACTGGTCTGCCAAAGTATCTGTAGCCCTATCAGGTCATGAAGTTTAGACCCCAACGGAGTTAAATGGAAGAAAATACCAGGCTTAGAAAAGATGATAAACTGATACCCATGATGACATTGAGAGTTCTGCCTTGCAGGGAGAGCAGAATGAAGGGTCGGCATTGCCAGGCTGAGGCCTGCAGGGTTTCAAATGTACGGCCTCAGTGACTGTTTCTTCTCCTGCAGAGTTAGAAGCCTTAGAAATGGCCTCTTCTCCAGCAGTGTTTGTAAGCTCCATGGACCCCCTGCTTCAACATCTCTTTACCCCGAGAATTTCTGTGCTCAGGAATAAAGAACAAAAATAGCAAACCTTTTACGGTGATGTCATTTGTGTCCTCCTGAAAATAAACGGATCTCATTAGAGCCCTTGTTGCTGTCACAAAAATCAACCGATGGAAATTAAACAATGGTTCAGTAGAGGTTTGTGCTTTAGTCATTCAGGCTGGGCGCTGTTTGTTAACTCCACCCTTTAACTTGGCAGACCCACATTTTTATAAGCCGTCAGCCTGATGGAGTGTGGCCAGCTGCAGTGCTGGAGTTCTGGGCGCAAGTTCTCACTGCTCAACAGCTGTGGCACAGAGAGAGAGCAACGCTCTACCTGCTGGATCATCTGTGCAAAGCAGCTTTTCAGTACAGTCAAGAGGACTGTGTGCAAAAACTGCTCTACCAACAGCATAAGGTAAAACAGATGAATTAGTACAGCTGTAGAAAAATTCTAAAGGCTTAGGTCTGGGATTATCAGTTCCAAATAAATCTCTGTTCTGTATATAGTATGAGCCCATTTATCTGAAAAGTAACAGGGATGTCGGTAACAATTGAGTAAATTGGGGTTTGGCTAATTGGGTGGTACTGAGTGAATTGGGATGGGGGCATCACTGGCATTAAGACAAATAGGGAATTTTGAAGTATGGAGTCTTGGGTAAAGGGAGTTTTACTGTATCTTTAAATTATGGTTCCTGACTTATTAATACTGTGTTTATACTGTTCTCAGTGCTTTACGTGGTAGAACAATATACAGGCCCAGCCCTAAAAGACACAAGACAGGATGCATTGTTCTTGCTTTTGGATTTTCCAAACTAGAATGATTTAATTATATTCATTATTATTTGGCCTCCTGTGAACCTCCTGGAAAAAATGAGATTTTTAGCTGGCATTTCAGTGATGGCTTTGTGAAGCAGGATTGGGAGTTGGTTGCACACATAAGGGGCAGGCTGGAGAGAGGCACAGAGACAGTTCCATAGCTAAGTAAATTCCCCATCACGCGCTCACATTCATTCTTTATTTTATGCAAACTTACCATGCAGAATGCCTTAGGTTATCACTGTGACAAAGGTCTGCTCTCTTCACTGGTCAGCTGGATTGTGGCAGGAAATGTGACCCCTTCTTTCATCGAGGGCAATGCGAATTCCACTCAGGTAGGCAGTTACGTAACTCGAAAGTGCTCTGTTTTTCCCATGACACCTGTTTGAGTGTCGTCTTCTACTCTTGTCATTCCTTTTATTTTTTCCTTATTGCAAAAGGTCTCTTGGGATGAAATAAAATTCTAATCTAATCTGAGAGAGCACTGCAGGCTTATCAGTCTGGGAATGTCACAGGCCTTTGCACTAACATTTTTTGGTGTGAGGGAGTTGGCAATTTAAATCCTAAATCTGTACCTAAGAACTCATTTAACATGACTGTCAGTACATACATAATGTGTACCCTCCCCAGATAATCCCTTGTAGGCTTCAGTGTGAGAGACTGGGCTGCCATGTCTGACAAATGTTCTAAATTCTGGTCACCCTCCTCTCTGCTTACAACATGTAACAAGCCCCTAAGCAGAGACCTGTTGTGTGGGAGCGGAGTTCCGATGATAAAATATGTGGGTTGGTTATTTTATCTGGAGTTCTCTGAATGGATAATGGTAACTACGGATCTTACCCCTTTGTCAGCTAAGATCCTTCTGGTTCTAACAGGTCAGCAGTGAAATAGAAAGTTTGGTTGCATATACATGGGGACTAGGGTATCTGTTCATAAAACTTCCTGGCTCCATGTGATGATGCTTTCAAAACTTCATAATAAGGATCTATAAAAAATATTTAGAAAACAACAGGATTTCCTCTGTAGTCAAGATTTTCTATACACTGTATCTTACAGGTTTGGTTTTCATGGATGGTTCTGAATATGGAGTCCATATTTGAAGAAGATTCCCAACTTCGCAGAGTTGTGGAGGGTGAATTGGTCATCAACGCTTTAACTCCTGATCAGGCTCTGAAGGTAAGAGAACAGTTACCCCTTCATACATGGAAAATTAAGTCTTCTTTTGAGCCATTCCTGGCAATTTTGCTTGCACAGACACCGATGTATCTCTATAAGACCTCATTTGCTTGGTTTACAGGGAAATAAAAAAAGCTCTAAAGGATTTTCCATCTTCTTTTTTTAGTTTAACATTTTAAAACCAGCATGACAAAGGCCTGATTTTTTTAATACATTATTATTTTTAATGTATTTTTATAGTAACTCTTCTATCTGTATATGAAATACTTACAGAGCATATTTACTATGGCATCTGAACACCTCTCAATCTTCAGTGTATTTATTTCACAAGGGTGCTGTGAGGATAGGGCAATGCTATTATCTTCCTGGTACAAATGGGGAAACTGAGGCATTAAAGCAACTAAATGATTTGCCCAAGCTCACACAGGGAGTCGGGTGAATCAGGGAATTGAACTCATGTCTCTGGAGTTCCAGGCTAGTGCCCTAACCACTGTACCCTCCTTCCTTCAACTATTGCAGCGTAAATGTAATAGTGTTTACTGAGTGAGCCTTAAACCATTGGTCATAATTATTGAACTGGATAAAAAAATAGCTTATTGCTAATATGAAATCAATACAGGTGGTCTTATGTTTGTAGAGTTCAGGGCTTGGTGGACGCACCTGTATCATTCTGCTTGGCCTTCATCTCATCTGTCTTTGGAAAAGCTGATACAATTTCTTTTTAGTGAACAAATTAGCTTTCCATTCAGTACTGCTGCACTGCACTAGTTGTGCTTACATTTGCAAAACACTATTGAAAGTGCTCAGCACTTGTTACATTCATTAGTACCCTGTTGGTTTCTTGGGCCTCACAAAATATATATGGTCTGCTGCTGTCTACAGGATGTCAGGGGGATGTATGCCCCCATACAGAAATGTCATACTTGTTCTGTGGAGAAGGTCAACTTACAATTTGAATTAAATTCTATGCCCCTTATGTGGCCTTTGGTCCGCAGCAGTCCTTCCGCTGGTGCCAGCGGTATGTTTGCATGAAGATCGAAGTTATAATATGACCCTCTAATAGCAAACCAAGTGGACCAGATTGGGCCTATAGCTGAGAGTTGGGCACCTTGGCCTTAACATTACTGCAGAAGCGTGACTGTTTCATGGGTTACTGCTATCTAATAGCTGTAGTTTATTCACAGTTCCCAAACCATCCTTGCTCTGCTAATCAAAATTAAAGATGTAGGAATAAATTAGAACCTAGTCTGTTGTAGGGAACTGCAATGGAAATGGGCCTCCTAGAACACTTGTTGAAAAGACTTCTCCACTTCTTTTGCAGAAGGCCCAGGCCCAGCTGAAGCTGCCTATTGTACCTTCTCTCCAGAGACTAATGATCTACCGTTGGGCTCATCAGGCCCTTGTTACCCCTGCAGATCACCCCCTTCTGCCCCTCATCTGGCAAAAATTTTTCCTCCTTTACCTTCACCGACCAGGGCCGCAGTATGGGTGAGTTTGTTGTTCGTTAAAGGTTCTAAAATAATTAGTGGCAGGCGTTTGTGTTTCCAGTATAAATGAGATTACTAAGTGCCTTGTACAACCCCTTTTCCCTGGTGCCAAAAGCTCAGGTGAGAGCAGTATTTAGTGTCAGCCGTCTCCGTGAAGCAAAAACCAGTTTATGATGCAGAGATGTTGATTTGACATTAACAAGACTTTTGTTTTGAAGGTTACCTGTAGATGGCTGTATTGGAAGAAGATTTTTCCAGAGTCCAGCTCAGGTTAACCTATTAAGTGCAATGAAGCAGCGCTTGACAGAGGTGGCAGACTTCCACCATGCAGCTAGTAAAGCGCTTAGAGTAGAGAGTGCTGCAGATGGCAGTGAAGGCTTGTCACAAAAGGGAAACTGCTCACCAGATTACCTGACTTCACCAGAACTGCATAAAGAACTTGTCAGGTAAAGAAAGCCAGTCCTTTTTCAGTCATGGTTGACACAGCTAATTTCGCTATAGCATTTACTGAGATCCTACTGTTATTTAGTATGTACCATACACATTCTTCTTTGTGTGATTGCTCATGTCCATTCAACTTAGGTGTGTGTGCTCGTCACGTGCACTGGTGCTGGAAGTTTTTCCCTCAGCAGTATCCGTAGGGGACCGGCTCTGGCGTTCCCTGGAGTGGCATGCATATGCCACGGCATATAGGGTGCCGCCGGCCCCCTCCACCCTCAGTTCCTTTTTGCCACCAGTGATGGTGCATGGAACTGGTACTGCTTTGGCTAGAGCTGTTGCTTTTCATTCGTTCGAACTCATTTGCCTCTTGCACATTTTATTGTATATATTTCCCTCTAGTTTAGTTCAACCGATTTGTTATGGTAGAGACTTAGTAGGTCCCTAAAGGGACTTTGCCTCGGGATGGGGCATGCCCCTGTCCTCAGGCTTTAAACCCCATGATCGCTGTAAAAGGCCAAGCCTATTAGCAATCCACATAATACAGTAACTCCTCACTTAAAGTCGTCCCGGTTAACGTTGTTTTGTTGTTACCTTGCTGATCAATTAGGGATCATGCTCATTTAAAGTTGCGCAGTGCTCCTATATAATGTTGTTTGGCAGCCACCTGCTTTGTCCACTGCTTGCAGGAAGAGCAGCCCGTTGGAGCTAGCTGGTGGGGGCTTGGAACCAGGGTGGACTGGCAGCCCTCCTATCAGCTCCCTGGTCCCCTAAGTTCCCTGTGCGGCAGCCGTCCAGGAGGCTATCAATTGCCAGCATTTCAGCTGTCCCTCGCACCCACCGCCATCTGCTGTTCCCACCCTCTGCCTTGGAGCTGCTCCCGGGAGCCTCCTGCTTGCTGTGCCGAGGGGAAAGAAGGGTGCTAATGTCAGGGTGTCCCTCTCCCCTTTGCTCCTGCCCCCCACTTACCCTGTCTCCACAGAGCAGCGGGGAGGACACCACAGGTTCTCAGGATGGAGGGAGCTTGCTGGCAGCAGCTGCTGTTTCAACTTGCTGATCTGCTTAAAAGGGCAGTGTACTTAGAGTGGGGTCAGCGTACTTAAAGGGGCAATGCACATCTCTCTCTCACACCCAGGCTGTATGTCTCTCTCTCAGATATGCTGTCTCCCCTCCTTCCATTCATGCTGCCTTGTAGAGTGTGAGGCTACATTAACAACATGTTAACCCTTGAGGGCTCAGCTGAGAGCTAGTTCATCATTTAGCAGTGAGGCATTCCCGGGGAAATATCCCACCCTCAGACTCCACCACCTCAACCAAGCTTCACAATCATCATTGCTGTGTACAGTATTAAATTGTTTGTTTAAAACTTAGTGTGTGTGTGTGTGTGTGTGTGTGTCTCTCTCTCTCTCTATATATAAAAAATATAGCCTTTTTTGTCTGGCAAAAAAAATTTCCCTGGAACCTAACCCCCCTATTTACATTAATTCTTATGGGAAATTGGATTCGCTTAACATCACTTTGCTTAAAGTAGCATTTTTCAGGAACATAACTACAACGTTAAGCGAGGAGTTACTGTAGTTTACGGTGCTTGGGCGAAGGTCACATTAGTGATGAGTGCAAAATCTGCACGTCCTTTAAGCCCAGCACGAAGAGGAGTGTGACATTTGTTTGAAGGCGCTCCTGATGGAGTCTGCCTTTACCCCAGTGTCGGAGCAGCGCTTTGTTTCGGCGCCGAGCACCATGACCTTGGTGCGCAGCACCCCGCCGGTACCGTCTACCAGCCGGCACCAGTCTCCTTCCGTGGCTCCAGCCAAGAAGCCCAGGAAGATGGGGCGAAGAAGGTCTCCAGCTTCCCACAAGGGAAAGGACAAGTCTAGCGGTGGAGGTCCTCATCAGCTCCAGGTGCTGTCCATGCCAGAGGCCCTGCAAGGCAGCACAAGAAATTATGTCCCTCCCGGTGCCTCCCACTACGGCCCCTGCGGGGTCCTGGTCCTGGGGTAAACCTGCGTTGGCACCATCATAGTCTCCACCTTTCCAGCAGTGCTCCCCATGGCGGGGCACATCCCGCCAATGGTCGCCCTCTTGCAGCCAACACGCTTCTGACCGTGATAGGCAGAAGCTTCATAGCCCCATCCAGTCTCTGGAGCTCGGACAAGGGCAGAGAGGCTCGAGGTGCGGCTCGCCTGTAACCAGGCGCAGACCTCTGGAGTTGATGCCTGAAATCTCCGTGGCACCGGTACTGCTCCAGGGACAGGTCGTGGGACCGACGATACCATTATCCGGACTGTCGCCAATCCCCCAGGTGACGTCACCGCGTGTGGTTTCATCTTCATGATGCCAGGCCCCCTCTGGTTCCCGGTCCCACTCCACATCCCAGTACCGCTCGTTAAGTGTGAGGTGTAGATCACCAGCTCGGGGCCATTGCAGATCTGTCCAGCGCTGCCGGTCGCCAAGAGCCCGATCCAGATGCTCATCGAGGTCAGCCAGATCCAACTCCGGGAGGAGCGACTGGAACCAGTCAGGACAGAGCCACTCAACAGCCCCGTCCTGCTGATGCACGACCTCCCTTTTGATGGGCATGCCCTGTTCGCAGAACAGACAGACATTAAACTCCATGGCCTGAAAGATTCCTGCACGACCATAAAAACACTGGGCCTTTACGTCCCCGGCCCTGCCCACAAGTGGTTTAAGCCACAGCAGTCTTGGAGCCAGAGGAGCCACCCTCGCTAGGAGCCTCACCACAGAAGATCCGGTGACTACAAGAGGCGCCCTGGCCACCAACCCCCATCTACATCCCAGGCAGGCTCGACCCACAATAAGCAGATGGGCAAGCTCCCATTTTGAGGGTATGCCTGAGCATGACCTACCGGACTGTTCCCCGGATCCTTCCTCCCCTCTGTTTGCCAACCGCCTTTCTTCCTTCCTCCCTGCGTGGGTGTCTATAACATCGGACCGGTGGGTCCTTAATACGGTGGTGCAGGGTTACACCCTTCAGTTACTTTCTACCATGCTTCCCCCCTCTCCCCATTCCCGTCCCTCTTCAGGGACCCCTCTAATCCTTGAAAATTAACTCTCCAAAGCTCTTTCCTCCTGCTATCCCATACTTCAATCTAGGCTGACAGACCATGTTCCACACTGGAGTGTAACAGGCCCATTGAGCTGGGCTCTGATGTAACCTGCCAGTCGGTGTATATCCCCCTTTGTGTTAAATGTGTAAAGGATATTAGTTGGTTACATCTCCCAGTTACTGAGCCTGGTTCTTTAGCTCAGGTTGAAAAGACTCATTCTTTTTAGCTCCAGAGGTTCCCATTTCAATCGTTAGTGTTGATCAGAATGGTGATCATCACGAGCTGCTGTGAATACACTCTGTGTGTGCGTGCGTGTGTGTGTGTGTGTGTGCGCGCGTGTGTGTGTTCGTTCATGTGCCATTAAGGAAGAAAACACACTCTGTAGACGTCTAACTTTTTTTCTTCCCCTCTCTCCCCTCATTTTTCTCTTTTAGGCTTTTTAATGTGTTTGTTCTGTGGCTGGAGGAAGAGAGCTTTCAGAAAGGAGATGCATACATTCCGTCATTACCAAAGCAATATGATGTGTACAGACTTGCTAAGATCATGCAAAATCAGCAGGTGAAACAGAGACTTCAGTATCACTGACCAAGCAGGACTGGGTTGATTTGTGATCCAAAATTCAGTTCACTGGTTAAGAGACACTTAATAACTTCTTAAATTGTGGTGCACCCTGTGCCCTTCTAGTCTGCAGCACCATCCATTCTGCAAGCTGAGGCTCTCCAGCATGAGAGGGCTTTTTCTTAGACTCCTGTGTGCTGACCCAAACAGCCTCCCTCCGTATGTGGGCCAGAGCTCAGGCCCAGAGTTCTCGCATGCTACAACAAGAACATAGCTCTTATTCTGCACCTACTTACGCTTTTTCAAATGGCCCTGAGGACAGTCCAGAACTGGATTTTAGACAGCAAATAAAACACTTGAGCCTCAGACCTGCTCTCACTGAAATATTATGTATTATTTCCTGATCAAGCAAAAATGAGCCAGAGGGATGCTTACATTATTCTGTGCATGTGAAACCTTGCATGCCCCTATTAGTTGAGGGCTCTTTGATCAGTTATTCCTTGTGGCTGTAGTTGTGTTTTTTTCCCCCACTCATTTTGGGTATGGATAAAGTCTGGGAAATACAGGCCTTTTTTACCTGATTTCAATAACTTATGCCCTTGATGCTTAAGGAACTGCAGCTTCCTCTCCGTTTTCTACAAGCAGTTTGTTTGAGTTGTGCTTGCCCTACTGTCTTGGGGTTCAGTTTTAACTGGGCTTGGAACGGAGCCCTTTAAGCTCAGGGAGCTCATTTATAGAAGTTCCTCCCAGAGACCATCTGTTAGATTCCTTCCATGATGGTCATAAGTGCCTAGATGGGTTTATCTCTAGCTGCCGCTTTTCTTCAACTTTTTTCTTTTGGGGGCTCAGTTTTTCTGGGAAAAGTTTTTCTTTAAAATATTGGCCTGGTTTCTGCTCAATGATTGTACAATCTCCCTGGTACTGTACGTGGAGATGGGTGCACTGTATATTGTACGATGTCAGCTGTGCAAAGTGCCCTATAATAATCTGACTTTTTCTCATGCCATAGGATTTGTGGATGGAATATGTCAATATTGAACGCATACAGCATGAATTTCAGGAAGCTGTAAATCTTTGGCTCCAAGTCAAACTTGAATCCCATGCAACCCTTAGCACTTCATCAGTGCAGACAGATTTCACTAACCCTTTGTCAGGTAAGCCACAAACACGACATTGTTCAAGCTATTGCAGAAGCAACGAGTGTACGTTTAGGACTGTTGTGAAAAAAAGCTCATTTTAGCAGTAGGCTGCTTTGGGAACACGGTGGTGTTTATCATAACCAGTGGGTTAATGCAGTTCATATATTCTTTATTGAAGTACTTTTGGCTTGCAATAGGATGACGTTTTTGTAATGCAGTTAATGGCAAAGATTTTCAGAAATAAGGGGACTACTAAATCCTCATTTAGGCACCTAAATAAGTAGCCTGTGTGACGGGTTGGATCACAGAACCCCCTTGGGGTTGCTACCCGATGTGCCAAGACTACTTCTATCCCTGCCAGCTCAGGACCCCAGCACCCTGTCTTGCTGAGCCAGACACTCCCGTCTGCTCCAACAAAGACCCAGGGTCTGAATTACTTGCCCCAAAGCTGTAGGTTTACCTGAAAGTAGCTAACAGAAGTGTTCCTGCCTTTAACACTCAGATGCCCAACTCCCAATGGGGTCTAAACCCAAATAAATCCATTTTACCCTGTATAAAGCTTATGCAGGGTAAACTCATAAATTGTTCGCCCTCTATAACACTGATAGAGAGAGAGGCACGGCTGTTTGCTCCCCCAGGTATTAATACATACTCTGAGTTAATTAATAATTAAAACGTGATTTTATTAAATACAGAAAGTAGGATTTAAGTGGTTCCAAGTAGTAACAGACAAAACAAAGTAAGTCATCAAGCAAAGTAAAAAAAATGCTCAAATCTATGTCTAATCAAACTGAATACAGATAATCTCACCCTTAGAGATGCTTCAGTAAGTTTTTTCTTCAGACTGGGCACAATTCTTTCCCCCGGTACAGCTCTTGTTCCAGCTCAGGTGGTAGCTAAGGGATTCTTCATGATGGCTCCTCTCCTCCCTTTGTTCTGTTCCACCCCTTTATATCTCCTTTGCATAAGGCGGGAATCCTTTGCCCTTCTCTGGGTTCCCACCCGCTCCTTCTCAATGGAAAGACACCAGGTTAAAGATGGATTCCTGTTCAGGTGACATGATTACATGTCACTGCACGACTTCATTGCCCACTTGCCAGCACACACACATACAGGAAAACTTACAGGTAAAACACACCCATCTGCAGACAATTGTCCTAGTTAAAGGGAGTCATCAAGATTCCAAACCACCATTAATGGCCCATACTTTACATAATTGGAATAGGCCCTCAGAGTTATATTTCATATTTCTAGTTTCAGATACAAGAGTGGTACATTTATACAAATAGGATGGTCACACTCAGTAGATTATAAGCTTTGTAATGATACCTTACAAGAGACCTTTTTCATGAAGCATATTCCATTTCCATTGTATTCACTCATTAGCATATTTTAATAAAATTATATAGACTGCAACGTCACACCTGATTATTCAAAAGTCCTGAGCCACCCAGCAGCTCCCATTGACTTCAGTTGGAAGTTACATGGATGTTGAGCACTTTTAGACCACTTATTTAAATGCCTAATTTTGGTTTTGGGGCCTGACTTTTGAAAATCTTGGCTCCATGTGGCTTTGCAGAAGTATATCTAAAGGCAAGAATGATCTAAGATATATCTTAAGGTGAGTATTAATTCCAAGATTATGACCTTACATGTTCACAAACAATTTGAATGTGATTTCATCTAGTGTGCATCACTTTTATCGGGTAATTTGAGGAGACACTGTCAGTTTTGCAGTGTGCATTTTATCTCTTTATCATTTTGCAAAATCAATGAATTTCTGTGTTTCCCTAAGTATAAGTGCTCAAAATATTATAGGTGAGGTTGCTAGCACTGCCTAATATTAAGGTTGCCCAAAATGTGCCATTATAAGACTCCATTTGTGTATAACTTTGCCAGACTTTGGCCATTTGGGTTTAGCATTTGATATCTGCCTCTGGCTGAATTGGTTTGGGAAAATTTCAGCCAAAATGTTTTCAGGTGTTTCTGAAAACAAGGCTATTAAAAATAAATTGTGTTGACCATGTTAAAAAATTCTGGTGATTTTTCCTTAGACAAGCTGAAGTACCCCCATGCTGTGGAGCAGGGATTTGAAATTTGGGAGCTGGTGGCCTTTGAATCAGGGATGTGCCTTTTGCTGTCCCCATGAAAATCCTCCGAAATTTGGCCAAATTATAAACTTTTGAAAAATTGCAGTTTGCACATGCTCCGTAGAGTCTTGCTAGAGCTTTGCAGCTAAATTCCCTGAAGTTTCTGTCCACGCTGATCATGCTCCAGCCTGGGTCTGAAGGGATGAAGTTGGACTTTCCCTGCAGTTGTAGCTCTAGGCTGCTGTGGGCTGGGGCAGGGCACCACATCGCATCTGAGAGCAGGGAGCCTCCCTCCCCTGTGCTTTCACTGCTTCCCTTGGTGGAGCCAAGCAGCCTGAAGGAGGAAGCTCCCTGATTGGACTGCAGAGGGGACAAGAGCAGACCTGTACAGAAGACGGGAATGTATTGTGTCAAGGTGGGAAGACACTGAAACTGGAGGTGGGGGGCAGGAGGGGAGGGAAACTGGGAGTTGGGGTATGGGCAAGGCTGATGCTTGAAGATGGAATTTTTTAAACAACCTAGAAACTACACACACACAACTATGGTAAAAGAAAATATTAAGGTTGCAAAATCAAGCACTTAAACGTTAGGAGATATCAGAATTAAGGCTGTCTGTACAACCTTAACTTGGTCCACTTGTGCATATGCATTATGATACAGTCCTAATTACATGATCATATGCTGTTTATTACCCACAGGACCCCTGCCTCATTCAGTGCACATGATGGACCTGCTCTGGGAATGAATCAGGGTTGTGTAGTGAAGGCAGCTGTTGTCTGTAGGACCCCCTCTATCTTTTTTGTTGCAGAAATTGGAAAGTGTATAGTGAATGAATCAGGGGATTGTAGGAAGAGATGGAATGATTTTCACAGCTCCAGGGTTGACTGCACCTCTTCCTCCTCCGTGGTCTGTTCAAGGGCACTCCCTTTAGGTCTCAGGCCTCTAGCCATCACTTCTCTATTGTTGGCGACTTGCAATCGTCTCCCTCTAGACCTGGGATCTAGGTTTGCAGTCCCCTTGCAATTCACTGGGCTTATCTCAGCAGGTCTGACCTTAATCCAGTGCCTGCCACCCTGTTGTCTCCTAGGGGCTATGACTGTGTTACCAGGGGCTGGCCAGCTTTCACAAACCACAGTATGTATAGAACAGAAGCATTATAGAGACAACATGTCACAAAACAATAAACGGTCTACAGACATGCTAGGCTTACCAAGTATCAACCCATCATCTGCATGGAGAGCCTGTTAAGTACCCTACATTCTTCAGCAGGGTTTTGCCCTCTTGGTTACAGTCTCATGTCCATTTGAGTATCAAAAGAAGGTACCTGAGTCAATTCAGGCTGCCCCTTATACCAAAAGTTCTTTCTGCTGGGCCTCTTGAAGCAGTTTATGGAGTTCCCCTGGGGGTGAGACTTCTCTGGAGCAGTTGTTTACCTTTTGTAATTGTTACCCCCTTCTCCCCCCACTGATCTTTAGTTCCTGGAGAAAGCTCTGTACCTTCCTCCATGGAGCTAGAATACGCTCTCTAGCTCACGCAGATACATATCACGTTTATAGATACGATAGTCTGAGTATCCCATTTGCCTATGGTGCCTGGCACATAGAATTGTAGGACTGGAAGGGACCTCAAGAGACTATCTAGTCCAGTTCCCTGCATTCGAGGCAGGACTAAGTATTATCTTCTAGACCATCCCTGACAGGTGTTTGTCTAATCTGCTCTTAAAAATCTCCAATGACAGAGATTCCACACCTCCCTAGGCAATTTATTAACCATCCTGATAGGAAGTTTTTCCTAATGTCCAACCGAAACTGCATTTTCTGCAATTTAAGCCCACTGCTTCTTGTCCTTTCCTCAGAGATTAAGGAGAACAATATTTCTCCCTCCTCCTTGCCACAACCTTGTATGTACTTGAAAAATGTTATCATGTCCCCTCTCAGCCTTCTCTCCTCCAGACTAAACAAACCCAGTTTTTTCAGTCTTCCCTCCTAGGTCATGTTTTCTAGACCTTTAATAATTTTTGTTTCTCTTTTCTGGACTTTCTCCAATTTGTCCACATCTTTCCTGAAATGTGTCACCCAGAATTGGACACAATACTCTAGGTGAGGCCTAATCAGCATGGAGTAGAGCAGAAGAATTACTTCTCATGTCTTGCTTACAACACTCCTCCTAATACATCTCAGAATGATTTTTTTATTTATTTTTTGCAACAGTGCTACACTGGTAACTCATATTTAGCTTGTGCTCCACCATGACCCCCAGATCCCTTTCTCCAGTACTCCTTCCTATCCAGTCATTTCCCATTGTGTGTGTGTGCAGCTGATTGTTCCTTCCTAAATGGAGTACTTTGCATTTATCATTATTGAATTTCATCTTATTTACTTCAGACCATTTCTCCAGTTTGTCCAGATCATTTTGAATTTTAATCCTGTCCTCCAAAGCACTTGCAACCCCTCCCAGCTTAGTATCGTCTGCAGACTTTATAAGTGTACTCTCTATGCCGTTATCTAAATCATTGATGAAGATATTGAACAGAACCAGATGGAGAAATGATCCCTGCAGGACCCCACTCAGTAGGCTCTTCCAGCTTGCTGTGAACCACCAGTTATGCACCCACTTTATAGGAGCTCCATCTAGGTTGTATTTCCCTAGTTTGTTTATGAGAAGTCATGTGAGACAGTATCAAAAGCCTTACTAAAGTCAAGATATACCACATTTACCGCTTCCTCCCATCCACAAGGCTTGTTACCCAATCAAAGAAAGCTATTAGGTTGGTTTGACATGATTTGTTCTTGAAAATCCATTCTGACTGTTATTTATCACCTTATTATCTTCTAGGTGTTCTCAGTTTGCTTAATTATTTGCTTCATTAACTTCAGTACCCGGAAAGATAAGTTGACTGGTCTGTAATTCCCCAGTGTTCTGTAAATCTATGGTTCTATGTGCCAGACACGATAGTATACTAGTCTTTGAAGTGTCCCTACTCCAAAGTAGGTGTTGCATCTATCACAATGGGCTCATGGTAAAAGTGGCTGAATACCTTCCCTGGATAGCTGGATTCTATCCCTGCCTCTGCCAAGAGCTCCTGTGTGATGCTACTCAGGTCACTTAAATCAGACTTCTTGCAGGTAGCCAATAATGGTGTGTCTTTGTTTTCTGGGGGTCTTACTTGAGACATTGGGGTCTGATTTGCACAAGTGTGAGCAATCTGAGCTGAACCTGAAGCCAAAAGGAGTTGTGCTCTGAAAGTGTCAAGTGCTATATATTACTAAGTACTCTGAAAAATCAGAGCCCGGGGATCTCAAATTGGGCATCCAAAATTAGTGGACACTTTTGATCTTAATCTCCCGACCTCAGTTCCCTATTGGTAAAATGGGGATAAAAAATACCCCCTCATCTCAGTGTTGTGATAATAAAGACATTAATGTTTGTCAAGCGCTCCTATACTGTAGTGATGAGCACCATAGAAAAGCCCTTAAGGAAACTAATCTGTTTTCAGAGCAGGGTTTGAATAGTGTGCAGTAAAGAAGGACTGAAGCCCCACACTGAACAACGAGGGGGAAAACAATATTTAATTGAGCATCATCCATTTTGTGCAATGAATGAGGCAGAGGTCTTGGGGAGAAAATAGTATGTGATCATATAATTAAAGACTATATCATAATGCATGCACATCATGCACACAAGAGGCTGAGTTATTAGTTAAGAAAAAGAAGTGAGCGTTAGAGAGGTTAAAGCAACTAAAATACATTAACAGGTGAGTCCAAGTTTGTAAGTCAAAAATGATAGAAGAGATGTAGTAATCTGCTAGTTTTGTAAAAGTCTTTTCAGGATCACCCAGGGTAAATCTCTGTCACCTTGTTCAGTATTCCATCCTGCTAGAATCCAGAACAGTTCAGAGATGCATGATCATTCCCCTGGATCTGTTCTTATAGCTGTTTTCCCCAGAAAACAATCTGGCCAGTGTCTCCATCACAGCTTGGGCTTTTCCTTGTTGACTAAATGCAGACTGGGTCTGTGGATTTCCCATTGCTGAACACAATGACCCATACTTTGAAGTTAGCATGCTTCTTCATGTACAGTTCCAAGGCTCCAGTCCTGTTTGATGGGTAATCCAGTTAGAGATATACACAATGCATTTAGTTACAGCAGTCCAAACAATCTTTCATTAGTTTTCATGAAATTTACACATCAACCATCTCCTCATCTTGGCATTAATACATAATTTGATCTAGGGTTAACTAAGTACAAGGATATACATAATGTAAGATAATAGCAACCAACAGGTAAATTTGGTGTAAATGTAATTACCAGGGTATATGCCATGTAAATGTAATGTGATAACTTTCCCCTTAGTTCTATTCTAACAAGTGAATTGTCCTGTGCCTGCTATCCCACTTAACATTTCTTTGCTATTCACACACAAGTGAATTGGCCTACAGCTTTGATTTGAGCTGCTCTGGCAGCATCACAGCCAGTAGTAATCAAATTATTTGTATGGTCAGATTATATCCTACATGTTTTTTTCTTTGAGTGACAAGAATTGCCCCTCCTTTCCTTTCTAGCCAAGGAGAGAATACTGAGTAATTTGAAGAAGTATGATGCACCCAAACCCCCTCTTCCCCTTCAGCCAGTGAAACCTCCTGTGCCTGTTGTTTCCTCTGCCAGTCTAGTAAGTCAGAAGGAAGCAACACAGCTTGTGCGCATGGACCTTAACAACTTGCAGCAACATGCCAAGTAAGATTTAGCTATGTTTTTTCTGCTCTGCTGGTATGTTCAGATGACTTCTGAAGCAGCCTTCTTGTCTGTATCGTTAGCATGATTAGAAATAACGGAATTTGATTCACTATTACTGACCTATTTTGTGTTTTTCTTGTAGATTGCATCATTTAATTGATGATTTAACAAATTTAGGACCAGAACTAACCACTAGGATTTATTCTGTTCCCTGGAAAAGAGTGGAACATTAACCTCATTCTAATTAAGACATAACTTAGTCCTACTCTAGATTGTTATAGTCAGTAATTAGTTAACTAGTCCTTTTACACAAGTCATCCTACTGTGGCCATTTCTTGCAATAGAGCCGGCAAGAGGAAAATCTGGCCTCAAGTGATGGTAACTTCATACATTGTTTTTATACAGACTATTCTGTCACCATTCTCATAGCAAAATGCAGCTGAAGAACTTAGTTTTAAAAAACTGATAAATGAATAGTTTAAAAAAGTTACCCTTTTTAGCCATTAAGAAACAATCTTGACTTGATCACATTCATAAGGTGCAAGCAGAATAAATAAATATACTTATTGCATTAATAGAGCGAGTTTCACAAAGCTGAAAACAATTGAGCCAAATCAGCTGAGAGGAATAATTTAATCAGAAAAATGTGAATGGTAATTGGGAAATCATTTAAGAACACTTTACTAGACAACCAAAAAGCCACAATCTTACAGCTGAGGAAGGAGGCCATATTGGGTTTAAAAAAAAACCAAAAACAACCTACAACCCCAAAACAAAAAACTTGGTTTAAAGGGGAAGTGAAGGCAAATATTTAAAAAAGAAAGAAAGAGAAGAAATGGGAGGTTGATAGTAATGAGTATAAAGTTAGTAGTTGTAGACAACTATATGGGAAGCAAAAAACTACAAAGAGAACTATGACAAAGGACCGCAAAAAGAATTCTCTGGCTAGTAGAGTTAAGTTTAATCAGAAGGAATTTTTTTAATTTATTAGGAACAAAGAATCTTGGCAATGGTATTGGTCCATTAATAGATGGAAATAGTGGAATTATCAGTAATAATGAAGAAAAGGCAAAAGTGTTCACTAAATATTTCTATTCTGTATTTGGGGAAAAAACAGATGCAGTCTGATCATACGGTGATAACATTTGTTCATTCCACTAGTATCCCTGGAGGATGTTAAACAGAAGCTACTAAAGTTAGACATTTTAAAATCAGCAGGTCCAGATAATTTGCATCCAGTAATTTTAAGGGAACTGGCTGGACCTTTATGTTGATTTTCAATAAGTCTTAGAGCAGCAAGGAAGTTCCAGAAGGCCAGAAGAAAGCTGTTGTGACCATTTTAAAAAAAGGATAAACACAACGGCTAGGGTAATTATAGTCCTGTCAGTCTGACATCGATCCTGGGCAGGATAATGGAGCAGCTGATATGCGACTTTATTAATCAAGAACAAAATTGCTAATCCACATGGGTTTATGGAAAATAGATCCTGTCTAATATACTTTGACTTCTCGAAGGCATTTGACTTAGTACTGCATGGCATTTTGATTTAAAATAATTAGAATGATATAAAATTACAAGGCCCACATTAAATTGTAATTCTAAATGGGGAATCATCCTCAAGCAGATGTGTTTCTGGTGGGGTCCCCTGGGGATTGGGTCTTGGCCCTACGCTATTTAACATTTTTATCAATGACCTAAAAGAAAATATAAAATCATCACTGATAGTTTGCAGAGAGCACAGAAATTAGGGAATTGGTAAATAATGAAGACGACAAGTCACTGGTACAGAGCTATCTGGATCACTCGGTTAAGTGGGCACAGACAAACAATTATAGAATCATAGAACTGGAAGGGACCTCGAGAGGTCATCTAGTCCAGTCCCCTGCACTCAAGGGAAGACTAAGGATTATCTAGACCATCCCTGACAGGTGTTTGTCTAACCTGCTCTTAAAAATCCCCAATGATGGAGATTCCACAACCTCCCTAGGCAATTTATTCCAGTGCTTAACCACCCTGACAGTTAGGAAGTTTTTCCTAATGTCCAACCTAAACCTCCCTTGCTGCAATTTAAGCTCATTGCTTCTTGTCCCATCCTCAGCGGCTAAGAACAATAATTTTTCTCCCTCCTTCTTGTAACAACCTTCTATGTACTTGAAAACTGTTATCATGTCCCCTCTCAGTCTTTTCTTTTCCAGACTAAACAAACCCAATTTTTTTCAATCTTCCCTCCTAGGTCATGTTTTAATCATTTATGTTGCTCTTCTCTGGACTTTCTCCAGTTTGTCCACATCTGTCCTGAAATGTGGTGCCCAGAACTGGACACAATACTCCAGTTAAGGCCTAATCCATAGGTGTTCTAGTATGGCTAAATGTAAATGTGTACATTTGGGAACAAAGAATGTAGGCCATATTTGCAGGAAAGTGGGACTCTATCCTGGAAAGCAGTGACTCTGGAAAATTTTTGAATGTTGTGGTAGATAATTAGCTGAACATGATCTTCCGGTGTGACACTGTGGCCAGTAGAGCTAATGCAATCCTGAGATGCATAAAGAGGGGAATCTCAAATAGGAGTAGAGCCGTTATTTTACCTTTTGTTTTTAGCAGTGGTGTGATGGTTGATGGAATATGATGTCCTGTTTTGGAGCCTATAATTCAAGAAGGATGTTGATAAATTGGAGGGGATTCAGAGAAGAGCCATGAGAATGATTAAAGGATTAGAAAACATGCCACAGTGGTAGACTCAAAGAGCTCAATCTATTTGACTTAATAAAGAGAAAATTAAAGGTGATTTGATTAGTCTATAAGTATCTACATAGAGAATAAATATTTAATAATGGGCTCTTCAATCTAGCAAACAAAGGTATAACGTTTTCCCAATGGCTGAAAGTTGGAGTTAGACAATTTCAGACTGGAAGTTAGATTTTGAAGTGAGAGTAAATAACCATTAGCACAATTTACCAAGGCCATGGTGGATTCTCCCTCACTGACCATTTTTAAACCAAGATTGGCTGTTTTTCAAAAAGGTCTGCCCTAGGAATTATTTTGGGGGAAGTTCTATGGGCTGGGTTATGGAGTAAATCCGGCTAGATGATCACAATGGTCCCTTCTGTCACTGGAGTCTCTAAACCCTTTCAAAGAATTGGCATGATCATTGAGAAGAGATGCATCAAACTGCTTGAGATACAGAACAAATCCTGAAAGAATTTTTTTTTTTAAAGCAGTAACTCTCAATGGGCTTCGGTGTGTTAACTGAACCATCCAGCCTTTCTGTTTAAAGGCTATTTATATCTAGTTACAATATGTGGCCTAATTAATTTCCTGCTTGATTGTCCCAGGCTCTTTTTTTAGGTGCTATCTTTGAGTAATTTCTGATCCTCCTGGTGAAGTTACTTCCCCGTTGTTATGAATTGCTGCTTGTGAAATGTACTTCTGTTTTTATTCATTCTGTTTTTCTTTTAGTAAACTTCTGTACTGCCTGAAGTTTGGATTATTTACTATCTAGAACTATAGTTAACAACCTGTTTCCTTGTAAAACCCGTAATCCTGCAGTCATGGTAATTCTTGCTATTAAAGTTTCCAATGCCCAGCTCTGTGCTAAAGGTTTTGCTAATGTCTTGTCTCTATTTCGCAGAACTGCGGCTCGCCGGGAGACCCAGCAGGTTGCTCTTGACAGTGAAATATTGGACACCATACCCAAACTCTATATCAACAGGGAAGAACAGATTACCCGTGAGCTGAAGTGTCCGGGTACTTCAAATAAAAGCTGTCAGGGAGCAGCTCTTGTGACAGTCCAGGTTAGAAATCTAATTTCACATCCTCTATCTCAGCGGTCCCCAAACCTTTGAGGGATGCGCCCCCCCAGAGCCAGTGGGGCTGCAGCTTGGGGCAGAGGGACGAAGACGGGGGCAAAGGGGCTGAGGCTGGGGTGGGGCTAGGGCTGGGAGTGGGGCTGAGGGCAGAGCTAGGGCCAAGGCTGGGGGCGGAGCTGGGGCCGAGGCTTGGGGGTGGAGCCGCAGCTGGTCTGCGGTTTGCACCTGCAGTGAGGTGCGGCTCCGCTTCGGGCCTTGCCCCCAGCCTTGGCCCTGGGCTGGGAACGGAGCCGCGGCCAGCAGCAAGGCTGGGAGCTGATGTGGGGCCATCAGTGGAGCCGTGCCAAGGCTGGGGATGGGGCCAGGCGTGGAGCTGGGGATGTGGCTGGGGACGGGACCAGTGCAGAGCTGGAGGCGGGGAGGTCCCCGCCACACCTCTCTGGGTGTTCCTCCGCACCCCCATAGTGGGGCTCTCCGCACACCTCTATGGGGACCTCGCTCTAGCTCCATGCTTTTGGATCATTGAATTTGTATACTGAAGCCACCAAGTTGAGAGTTCTTGTACTTGGGGTAGTGCAGGACGTGCACTGTTGTACAGCTATTACATTTCACTCTAGAGGTGGTTGCATTTCCTCAACTAAAGAAATGGTCCCTATGTAAAGTTTATATTTAATCTTATTAAATTATTTTGGTGAAAGACACTCGGCAAATGTTTGTTGATGGGAATAACGGAACCAAAATGGGATGCTTATAGAAGACCTCACTGGTTGTGTAGACTGAGTTTTAGTCTATCTACTTGTTTAGGTCAGTGGTTCTCAAACTTTCGTACTGGTGACCCCTTTCACACAGCAAGCCTCTGAGTACCACCCCCCATATAAATTAAAAACACTTTTTAAATATTTAACACTATTCTAAATGCTGGAGGTGAAGCGGAGTTTGGGGTGGAGGGACAGCTCGTGACCCCCCCCATGTAATAACCTTGTGACCCCCCCCGAGGGTTCCCGACCCCAGTTTGAGAACCCCTGGTTTAAGTTTTATCCATTTGGTTATATGTATTTAAAAATACTAAATAGAGGAGCATAAATTTTGTTACTACGTGATCATTAACTATGAAAATGATCAAGATGTGTGTGCTTACGCAGTACATTCCACAGGATCAAGACATGCTCTATGCCCAAAATCAGGAAATCCTCTCTCTTCAGGGCCTTGCTGCTGGGTTCCAGTTTCTTTTCATGTTTGTTGTGAGGGGAGGGAGAATTTTAGAAAAACTTGTCTCGTAAAGGTTCTCAAATTGTAGTTAACTGGCTCTATCTCCCTTAGTTTGAAGGGAAGCATAAAAATGAAGCAGTAAGCCAGCAGCTTCACGCTCTGCGTAAAGAAGTAAAACTGCTACAAGCAGAAGCCACAAAGCCGCCTTTTCTGAGCATTGTGGAAGCAGCTGTGCATGTGGAAAACTTGATAACGTAAGTAACACAATTACTGCTATATACGGTAGTGTTTTACAATGAGAATTTGACTTTCTGTACAGCCCAAGAGAAAAGGCAAAATCTATTTTCATGCTTTTGTAATGCCCACCCATATGGGCAGGATTTGAACCCTCAAACTTACTGATTCATAACACAGACCTCTGCCACATGAACAAAAGGCGTAACTCTGTCTTTTGACAACAGTAGTAGGCTCTTCTTATCCAGCCTATCTTATCTCATAGTGTTTTGCATGTTACACTTTCATTTATTATACTCTGCACTAGTATAACCATTGCTTTCGAACTCATTTGCAAAAGCAAATGACAACACTTCCTTTGTGCAATGACATGATATACTAAATATCAGGCCACAGCAAAATTTTACAGCATTTAGATCCGCCATAAACTAAAAATAGGTGTTTATAATGTCAGTGTTTATGGACTTTCCCCAATGCGCTCAATAGTGCTTTGATAGTCAGAGCTACGATTCAGAGTTTGCCAAGGTGTAACTGATTGGAACTCAGTAAACAATTCTGTTGATGGTGCACAAAAATAGATTCCTAGATTCCCAGGCCAGAAGGGACCATTGTATTCATCTTGTCTGACCTCCTCTATAACACATGCCATAGAACTTTCCCAAAATAATTCCTAGAGCAGATCCTTTAGAAAAAGATCCAGTCTTGATTTAAAAATGGCCAGTGATAGAGAATCCACCATGACCATGGCTAAATTTGTTTCAGGGGTTAATCACTCTCGCTGTTTAAAAGTTGACACCTTATTTCCAGTCTGAACTTGTCTAGCTTCAACTTCCAGCTTTTGGCTTGTATTATAGAACTGGAAGGGACCTCGAGAGGTCCTCTAGTCCAGTCCCCTGCACTCGTGGCAGGGCTAATTATCTAGGCCATCCCTGATAGGGGTTTGTCTAACCCACTCTTAAAAATCTCCGATTCCACAACCTCCCTAGGCAATTTATTCCAGTGCTTAACCACCCTAACAGTGACAGCGTTTTTCCTAATGTCCATCCTAAACCTCACTTGCTGCAATTTAAGCCCATTGCTTCTTGTCCTATCCTCAGAGGTTAAGAAATACAATTTTTCTTCCTCCTCCTTGTAGCAACCTTTTACATACTTGAAAACTGTTATCGTGTCCCCTCTCGGTCTTCTCTTTTCCAGACTAAACAAACCCAATTTTTTTCAATCTTCCCTCCTAGGTCATGTTTTCTAGACCTTTAATCATTTTTGTTGCTCTTCTCTGGACTCTCTCCAATTTGTCCACATCCTTCCAGAAATGTGATGCCCAGAACTGGACATAATACTCCAGTTGAGGTCTAATCAGCATGGAGTGGGGTGGAAGAATTACCTCTCACGTCTTGTTCACAACACTTCTGCTAATACGTCTCAGAATGATGTTCGCTTTTTTTGCAACAGCGTTACACTGTTGACTCATATTTAGCTTGTGGTTCACTATGAACCCCAGATCGCTTTCCACAGTACTCCTTCCTAGGCAGTCATTTCCCATTTTATATATATGCAGTATACACATTTTGTATTCTACTTTTCTCTGCTAGATTGAAGAGCCTATTATCAAATGTATTCCCCATATAAGTACTTGTACACTGTGATGAAATCACCCCTTACGCTTCTCTTTGTTAAACTAAATAGATTGAGCTCCTTGCATCTATCACTTTAAGGGATATTTTCTAATCCTTTGATTATTCTTGTGCCTCTTCTCTGAACCCTTTTCAATTTACCAACATCCTCTCTATACTTTATGCTGGTTCTTCATGGCTAATGAGTAAAATGCAGTAAAATCATTTGACAATAAAGTGACTGTATCTGACTCTGATTACAAAGGTCAAGATCTAAGGTGCTACGTTTACATACGGGAGCCATTTTTCAAGGCAGAACCACTTTTAAAAAACCCTACCAAACCAAAAAGTCATATTACCAGCCATGGTAATATGGTTTTTGTTATTGGTGATAATTTGTATACAGACTAGTAGTTTTATATGCATTCTTTTGCAGAGCCTTAATAAATATCTACAAGAGGCAGCCTACATCTAACATTCAGAAAGTTGGAATTAGCTTGTTCTTTGCAGTAATAGATTTTGTGTGTGATGAAACTCAACGCCATCCACCCACAAGACAGTTCTTTACCTCCTGCATCGAGATCCTCGGCCAAGTAAGTTTATTTTGTATACGCTCTAATTCTGCATGCTTCACAATTTTTTAATCCCATTTGCCTACTAATATCTGAGGTCTAAAATAAATCCACAGATGTCTGGGAATTCATAGCTAAGTATGCCACTCATTCTTCTACCACCACATTGCATAATACCTCAGTAGTGTCACACACAAGCAGCATGAAGATTGTTGTTCTGAGATGCTTGCTAAAGATACTGCAGGCTCAATGGGAGAAGAAATTGATTGAGTTTAATAGTTAAGAAGTCTGGATCTTCAGTTTGCCCTTTGAATCCTAGGTAGCTGCACTGCTTACAAGGGCATTTTAGCATTTTGGTTCATTGCTTGACTATTTTGTTGCTTCCATGGACTCGTCCAGTCATCCGTGCCTTTGTCACCTTCAGATTAAACTATTGCAGTATGCTTGATGTAGAACAGGGATCTCAAACTCAAATGACCACAAGGGCCACATGAAGACTAGTACACTGGTCTGAGGGCCGAATCATTGACACCCCCACCCCTTCCCCACCCCCATTCCACCCCTTTCCCACCCCCATTCTAACCTCTTCCCCAAAGTCCCCACCCCAACTCTGCCCCCTCCCTACCCCATTCCAACCCTTCCTCAAATCCCTGCCTCTTCTCTGCCTCCTCCCTTGAGTGCGCAGCTCCCCGCTCGTCCCCCCGCCCTCCTGGAAAGCGCTAAGCGCTGCCAAACAGCTGTTTGGCGGCGGAAAGTGCCTGGAGGTAGGCAGAGGGGTGGGGACATGGCGCACTGTGGGGAGGGGTGGCTACGGGGGAGGGAAGCTTGGCAGCTACAGGAAATAACTCGGGGGGGCGCGGGGAGCTTGCTGGCCACAGCAAATAACTCCGCGGGCCACATGTTTGAGACCCCTGATGTAGAACACCAGTCACGAGATACTGCTGATGCAAAACATAGTTCCTACTGCTTGGTAGTGTTAACTATAGGGAGCCTATTACGCCAGTGCTCCAGAGAAGCCATTAGCAGTTCATGGTGTTTATGTTGATTTATTAAACCTCGTATAGTTTCGGTTCTAGGTACCACTTTCCCTACGCGCCACTGCCACATTTGAGATCAGCTGAAGAGTTCTTGTTTACTGTCCCTACGTTTCAAATGTATAGTGACAGGAGGAAGGGCTCTTGAATCAGGAATTAATTTCCTGTCATTGGCCCATCTGAGCCAGAATTTCTGACTTCTAGAACTGTGGTCTAACACTTTCTTGGACACTTGGGCTTTTGCTAAAGGCAGTGGTGGAACATATTTATTTTACAAATAGATTTTGGAGGAGGGTGTTTGTTACGCTTGTTTATTTGTATTACTGGGAGCCCAGATCATGGACCAGGAGAAACACAGATCTAAAAAGACAGTCCCAGCCCCAAAGAGCTCAGTTCAGTTTGTATTGCGTTTTAAGAGTACTTTTTATGTGCTCCCGGAGACAGACCTGATGGATGTATTTAAAAAGATACGCACTGGATTATCTGTTTTTGAGAGAATCCTAATCCAACTGAATTCTCCACCCTCAGAAAAGCCTGCTGTAAAGAATGAAACTACATTCTCCAGGAATTCATTAATGAAACTGACTCTCTTTTTAAGGTATTTATCAGCGGGACCAAATCTGAATGCAAATTAGTCCTCCAAACCATCCTACGGAATCGAAGACTCTGTAATCTGCTCTCTCCCTACTTCACTCCAGTTGCCTCACCTGATGAATTTGTCAATTTGTATGAAAAAGTTGTGGCGTTTCTGAGTGATGACAACAGTGATGTTGTTTTCACATTGCTGACGAAGGTAACATGCTCTGAATGCTCAGAATATAGTGTTATACGGGTTGCCTCTCAGGACTGTTTTCCAAAAGAATATGAATTCACACTAACAGAGAAAAATACATTCCTGATTTTTTTTTTTTTTAAGTAGCAGTGATGAATTACTCGTTAGGAGTATATTGCTAGTATAGCCCCGCTCTTATTGTGGCTAAGTTGAAGCAGGGCTGGAGGTGAACACTATATAATAGACTATAAAGATATCATTTCCCATCATGGGCTGCAGCAGTACACGCGTTCCAGTGCTTCCCTTTCAGCAAGTTTTACTTCAGAGCTGGGGTCAAAGGAAGGTTTGGGGTGCTTGGCTCATTCCATCCTTGATGCCTCTGAAGAGGCAACCACAAGGGAGCCAATCAATCCCATTGTGACAGCGGTGTTGGAGACACAGACACATGTCCACTGGGAACCTGACTGAATGCCCCAACACGCTTCACGGAGGCAGCCAAGCAACCATTGGGTAATGATTACGTTCAGTCACTATTGACCTAGGTTGGATTTGAACAGATAACCTAGAGGTTAGACAGACGCTGTCCCCATTTTCAAACTTACGAGCCATGCAGCCATCCCTTCTTCCTGGCCTATCTTGAAACAAAAATGTCCTTTTTCTGCCCCAGCAAGTCCTTTATTCTTAAAATTTAGCTCTTCAGTTAACTCTATTTTAACATAGAACTTTCTTGAACAAACACTGCCTCTCTTCTGTTTTAGTTTGACCTCCCACAATGGCTAAACCTCACTAAGCCGCCTCTCTCTCAACGTACCCGGCTTCTGGAGTCCATTCACTTGGCACTCAGCGCCTGTGGACTTGAGCCTGAAGAAGACATTTTGATGCCATTTAATATTTTCTGCAAGCACTGGACAGATCTCCTTCAGTACCAGTTCCCTGACCATTACAGTGACTTTCTAAGACTGCTCATGCAAAGTGAGTATCTGAGGCAACCAGGGCAAGCCTCAGATTAATTTTAAAATAACTAGTACATTGAACTGTACTAGACTGCTTCAGTATTTAAACTCCTAAGAGTTGGACTGGGGTATGGAGAGGGATTGCAATACAATTAAACCACTAGAAATACAGTATGATTTCAAAGTTGTCACAGTTTAGTAAGTACAGATTTGTATGTATATTTTCTGCTAATTGTATGTTATCTGTACTAAAAAGCCACATTTTCCTTCATATCAAGATCCACAGATCTGGAGTGATAGATTTGCAGCCTGCATTGCTGCAGGGAGGCAGAGCAGAGCTTTCTCTCACTGGCAGAGCTGGAGCGTCTCAATGAGCCATTTTGCCATCAGTTATGTTACAACATATTTTTGAGACACCTTTCACTAGCCTTGGTGGTTAAAACACTGGAATTCTGGAACCATGGGTTTGATTCTCAGCTCTGCTACACGTGCCCAGTGTGACTGGGGGAATTCCTTAATCTCGCTATTCCTCAGTTCCCCCATCTGTAAAATGGGGTGACAATTCTCCTTTTCTTTCACCCGTTGTCTTGTTTGTTAGGTTGTAAACTCTGGGAGGCATTATGTGTCTCATGCTATGTCTGTATAGTGCTCCTACTGCAGTGGGGCCTTGATCTTAGTTGAGGCCCTGTAAGCTGTAATAAAAATAACACTAAATCTGAACATTAAAATATCCACATCTGGGGGATAGCTTAAGATTCAAGCCACCATCTCTCACATAGTTTTGTCATCGGCTATACATGTCGATCTAATGGCAGGCTCCTATGGCTAATATTAGGAAAGAGGAATTAAAGTTATCATTATGATTTTAATGTATTTTTCCTAAATAAAAAACACAACCCCCTTCTTTTTGTCTTAAGGTTCTTCAGAGCAGCTCCTTAGCCCTGACTGTTGGAAGGCATTGCTTAGAACTTTGGGTTGCTGTACCTCAGAAACTGAACGAAGGAGCACAGGTGACTCCACTAAAAGTCCAGTACTGCGAAACGCTGCAAAAATCCTTCTGTCTGCAGAACAGGTGGGAAGCTTTCTAGCTGATCTCTGAAGCTTACTGTAATTCTCAGCTGAAATCAGTATCCACTATTGAACAGCAACAGAGCTCTGTAACACTTTTCTCCCCCTGAATTTGTATCCTCCTTGGTTGATTCAGAGCTGTCCACTCTTTGCAGGTTACAGAGACGATAGAATGGCTTTGCAAGTCTTTCTGCAAGCTACGGTTAGCTTCATTGGATTTCAGGAGCTTTGGCCTGTTTTCAAAGTGGAGTCCCTACATGACTGAAGTGAAGACATTGCTGGAGTACCTCGTGAAACGGCTTATTGGTTCTGAGGTGGTCAGTGTAGCACGAGAACCAGTTGGCAGCAGCAGAATTCTAGCAGGTAATGTGCATAAAAGCAAATTATTTAAAGAGCGAAGTTGAATATCCACAATCTAGTGGGTTAAGATCTTCTATTGAAGACCTTTGCGTTTGTAAATACAGTAGAGGGCCCAGCCTTATAAAGATCTCAGCTGTTGCCTATGAGCTGTGAGCGAAGTCATTTAGCTTAACTCCTACGGAGTTTAGGATCTCCCCAGAGCCGAGGCTCCATATGAGCCCAGTTATCAGGAGCTGCAGTCTGTGAACCCAGGGAACATAATCAGCCCGCACTTATCCAGAATTCAGGAAATTCAGGTTGATCTTTATTTGGCATTTAAAAAAAAAAAACAGGACAGGATATTGTGGGAACACGTTGTCTTTAGTACTTCACATTGCAGGAATGCTGTACAACTTCTCCCCTCTATGGTGATGGGAGAAATCTAGATTTACTGCTGAGAGTTGTGTGTCCTGGTGCCAGATTCTCTTCAGATGCATATGTGCTGCTTCCACTGTTTTCAGAGCAAGAAGTGTGGCATTGTGATTTGAACACAGGAGTGGGAACTAAACTCCTCAGTGCTGACACTGACCCTTTTTGCTTTTAGCAAGTCCCTTCGCTCACCGGTGATTCATTTTATAAAAATCGTGTTAATATTTATCTGATAGGGGTTGTGAGAATTAATGAGGTAATGTTTGTGATGCTATTGGGAAATATAAAGTACTTATTAATTTATTTCCCATCTTCATTTGCCCATGATTTAGTCTGGTTTGTGCCTCTTTTGAAGGAGGAGGTTAAAATCTTTTATCCAAAAGATGTAATTTGATTGCTACAGTTATACTTGAGTAACAAAGCTGTGTGTGTGTGTGTGTGTTTTTTTTTAGTGGTACGGTCCTTGCATTCAACCATCATTGAGCTCTTTAAACCATGGATTCTGGTTTTAAATAAAGATTATGTCAGGTAAACACTAATGCAGTTTAATTTTTCATAATTACATGAACTGTTGCTATTGAACAAAAGGGTTTTTTTTTTTTTAAGTAATGGTTTCATTGTAATCCTCTGTTTAACCAGCACACCAGTTTATAATTTAAAGTCATGTCATTGATCAATTGTGGAACTAATCTATGAACTCATTAGAACACTGTTTTTTATCTTCCTTTTTTTAAGGAATTGCACTTCACTAAGAAAATTACTTGGTCAGAGTCCTCTCACTCATTCCAGTCGGTGTTGTGTTTGACTTGAGTTTCAGATAAAACCTGAAAAGGCACCTAGCTTTTCAGAAGTGTCTTTAAAAAAAAACAACACACAGTAAATGAATTACCTTAATCCGCTGTCCTACACTTGCTTCACTCAGTCTTGGACCAATGGAAAAGTAGTATTGCTCGGCTGAGGGACCAGGGTCTGTACTGAGAGCTAATGACTTGCTACTGTCAGGACAAAAAATATCTTGCCATAGCAGGACAGTCCTTTCTGGACTTTGTACACTTGACTCAACACTGGTGTGGAACCATAGATGATAAAAAGAAAAATATGGATGCTGGCAATTAGTACTGGACACAGATTAAAAAAGGGGCTTCCAGATTCCTGCCTTCAGCTTCCATAATACCGATGTCTTCCATGTTACTTTTCAGCATGTCAGTCCTAGCATTATACCTGCTGTGGGATGTGTGTTTTCAAATACATTTCAGAGTTTTCACTTGGGGAAACAGTTCTCATGTTAGCAAATTAGGTGCGGTTTCCTTTTAACGCCCCCGTCTTCTTTAGCTGTGAATGTGTCTCCTGCATATAACTGAAAAGTTGACTATTGCTGGCGTATTCTGTAGCTTGGCACTTGTGAAAGAGATCTGGGAATGTTGGCTCAGGTCACTAGATAATACTATGGACCTCAAGGGTTGCTTTACTACTGTCCCGTAATGTGTACCTGTTCCAAGCAAGGAACAGGTGAATGTAAATGGTTGAGTCTGAGTGGAGTGCGCACACCTGTAATATTCCCATCCAGGGACAAGGTAGGGTGGCTTGTGCAGATATTTCTGAATTACATAAATGTTTATTACCCATAATGGATTGCTAAATGCAGTGACACAACTTCATTGTTTGTGTTTTGAAGTAAACAGCAGTGCTACCCCTGGTTGGAGAGTGACACTCCTCTAGCCTCAAGTATGGTACAGTTGTTTACAGATTGCATATTGGTTTTACACCAAAGCTTTAAAGGTAGGTGAAGTCCAGATTTATGCTCTTGTTGTTTCTGTCCAGTTGCACTTTCTGCCCTAGCAGCTCAAACAGTGTTTTGGGCGGATGTCTTTGGTGGGTATGAATTTCTAGCCAAGCTTATGTCTGTCGTTCTGTTATAAGCACTGGCCTCTAACTCATTCATGAAATGAAAAGGGTTTTGGTGGCGCGGACAGAGAGGAAGGGTAGATGTTTAGAAAGGTTAGAGAGGGCAAAGCAAAAAGTTCTGGCAAAGGGCCTGGAGAGGAGGAGAAGGAGATTTAAAACCAGCCACAACTATTTCTGGTTCCAATGGCAGATGCAATTTGAAGAACTTCCTGTCTTGTTCCTGAATCACTAGGAGAGAGTCTCAGACAGATATTCGTGCATTCTTGAACCCCCCAGTAGAGGGCACTCGGGGTGTTGCATTGCCCAGATCAGTTTTCTGAAATGTTCATTACTCATCTGAGAATTGGGAGGGTTCAGCATTAGTACAGTGGTTCCTGGTCACGTGTCATAAAGGTGGTAAAGCAGGAGGATTAATGGGGTAGTGATCCAGGTGTTGTCAAGGGCTGGGAGTGAGAAGGGCTTTGGGCAGGGTTTGAGCAATTAATCTGTCATGTTCTAGGATTCCTGGCAAGCCACTGGGGTGAGAGAGTTCTTGGGTGTGGGCCATGGCCACTGGGCATATTACATGGGCCACTAAACAGCCACCACATGGTGGTAACTTGGGGTGGCTGAGCTGAATTCAGACCAGTGACAGTAGAGATGAAAGAAAAATATGTTGTGATGCCTTTGACGGTTTCCAAATTCTTTAACAGTTTTGAAAGGATGCACGGAACCAGTTCACTACTTACAGAACGAAGTGGATTATAAACTGGGATCCTAGTTTTCCATGATAAAAATCCCAAAGTTTTTTGATAAGAAAAACATAACAATCTGTGTTTTTCTGCGATTAAAATGAAATGCTGAACTTCAGTTTCCATAGCCACAATATATATAGTTCCCTGGCCACAATATATATAGGTCTCAGTTGAACACGATGTTTTATTGATATAGTTACAGTTGTAAAATGTTGGAATGATCCACTCACGGTGCATTGTTTCTTTACTGTTGATGGCCCTGCCATTTCAGGCTCTGGTTTTTGTTTGTTTTCATTCAGTTTAGCGCGTTCCATGTGTTCTACAACTGTCTGCCTTGGAATGTAATCGACAGCCTTGCTGCATGCAGTCCAGAACAGCACATTACCATCAACGTGAAAGTCCTCCTTGCCAAACTCAGTGACATGGTCTTTAGGGGTGACTTTTTTTTTTTTTTAGAGTTCTGGGCATTTTTTCATAACTTTAATTACTCACAGCTGGAGGCTGAAGTGAAATTTGAGATGCATTAAAACACAAACTCCTGCATGCCACTGAGTAACCTTTATACACCTGAAGCAGTTTATTGGAGTATGTTTAGCTGTGTAAACTTAAAGCGCATTCAGAACTCAACCACAAGAGGGGGAGGTTGCGCTCATTGAATAAGTGACACTGGTACTTTCAGTAAAATTCAGTTAATAGTTAATCTGGTTTTATTTGTTCACAAAATGTAAAAACTGAAAGATTCTCTTTAAAAATGCAAATTCCATGTTTTTTGGATTTCTAGGATCCCTGATTACAACTCTTATTGTCCAATTAACTTTTTCAGAGTGAGCAAAGCTCAGTAGAAGAAGTACTTGAGGTATAGATTGAAACAAACTAAGCTTAGAAAATGTCCTTTTTCTTTGAATGTTATGTCCCTGGAAGAACTGGTAGTGAGTGTGTGTCCCCTTTACAGTCAGATTTGTCCGTGTTTGGCTAGGTTTCCCTGGAGTTGTGTTTTAAATGGGCTGTTTCCTTTTAATCTAGATAAGTTGTTGCCAGGCCACCGTGGGGCTCTCTGGTTACATCTGATGCATTATTGTGACTCATGCACAGCCCCCAAAATGCCAGAATTCATTCTCTATACTTTCCATGCTGAATTCAGCAGACTTCCATGGAGAGAGATGCACCCAGATCAGATGCTCATGGAAGAATTCTTTAAAGTAAGCATCTAATGCCTATTGAAATAAGACCATTTATACTTTAGTTAATTCCATCTTTGAAATTAAATGGATGTCTGTTGCAGTTTATCTATCCAAAGAGTACATCAATTAGGTTTATTGTAGAATCTGAGGGTTGCTATTACAATATATTATTTATAATCATTATTACTATCATAATTTATCAGTATGATGCTACTACTGTGGGATTAAGTTACATTGATGTATGGCCCTCAGTGGTACTGTCTGAGTTTATGGTATCTGAGCATCGCAGTCTGAAAACATCCACTCAATGCGCAGCGGCAGTCAAAAAAGCAAACAGACTGTTGGGAATCATTAAAGAAAGGGATAGGTAATAAGATAGAGAAAATATCATATTGCCTCTATATAAATCCATAATGCGCCCACATCTTGAATATTGCATGCAGATGTGATTGCCCCATCTCAAAAGAGATGAATGGAATGGGAAAAGGTTCAGAAAAGGGCAACAAAAATTATTAAGGGTATGAAACAACTGCCATATGAGGAGAGATTAATAAGAGTGGGACTTCTCAGCTTGGAAAAGAGACGACTAAGGGGGGATATGATAGAGGTCTATAAAATCATGACTGATGTGGAGAAAGTAAATAAGGAAGTGTTATTTACTCCTCATAACACACGAATTAGGCATCACTAAATCAAATTAATAGGCAGCAGGTTTAAAACAAACAGAAGTATTTTTTCATACAACACAGAGTCAACCTGTGGAACTCCTTGCCAGAAGATGTTGTGAAGGCCAAGACTATAACAGGGTTCAAAAAAGAACTAGATAAGTTCATGGAGGATAGGTCCATCAATGGCTATTAGCCAGGATGGGCAGTAATGCTGTCCCTAGCTTGTTTGCCAGAAGCTGGAAATGGGTGACGGAATGGATCACTTGTTGATTACCTGTTCTGTTCATTCCCTCTGGGGCACCTGGCATTGGCCACTGTTGGAAGACAGGATAGTGGGCCAGATGGACCTTTGGTCTGATCCAGTTTGGCTTTTCTTATGTTCTTATCTTCAACCTCCTTGTGAAGTAGGGCAGTGCTATTATCCCCATTTTACAGATGGGAAACTGAAAAACGTAGTGACTTGCACAAGATGACACAGGATGTGTGTGGTGGATCAGCAATTGAGCCCAGTTCTCCCATGGCCCAGGCTAGTGCTCTAACCACTGAATCACTTCCTTTCCATTAATATAGGCACTACCACAATGCAAATAAATAATAAGTCCTACTCACGAACCAGGGCCTCATCGTGCTAGGCGTTGTACAAACACAGAACAAAAACATGGTCACTGTCCCAAAAAGCTTACATTCTACATATAAGACTCGAGACAATGGGAGGATACAACAGAAAGACAGGGAGCCCATGGGCAGCATGAAGGGCAGTGGCCACAGCATACCAGCTGCCTAGCCATTGTCACCATGCAGTGAGGTATTAAACTTTCTAAGAATGATTTTGTCAGCTTGGCTCTAGGCTTTCAGGCATTTGTGCTGAGGACAGCTTATAAATGAATTTCTAGACAAGAAATGAACTTGAGAAAGAATATTAATCAAGTTAGTGTCCATTTTGGTAATGTACTGAAGGTTTCCCAAAAAGTTGACTCTTGATCACTTTGGGTTTATAATGCATAATTAACATGACTTTGGAAAATAAGTATCAATATATAGACAATGTGTGAAGTATCAATCAGTGGCTTATAAACCAGTTTTATGCTAATTAAAATGATGATCTCACCGTACTTCCATTTTCTAGTTGACTGCTTCTGATTTGCACCCTAAAATTGTAGTACAGATAGTGGTGGAACTTCAGAATCTTTCCTCCAAAGCCTTTACTGCCTTCCTGTCGGTGTTGCATTCTCCATGCACATCTAAAATTGTTACAGAATTTTTTGGTATTCCCCAAAGAGAGAAAAGCCAGTTGCAATTTTGCCACTGAAAGTCCACAATAGCCTGAATATTGCCCCTGCATTTGAAATAGTCTGAATTTGGTAACCTTCTGGTCGTACTGCAGAAGACATTTCTTTGACTGGGGTTTTGAGAGGGCTGAGGGTTATACTTCCTTGATGATGAAGGAGTAGAAGGGAATTCTTGTAGATGACTGGCTGACTTGAGGTCCTGTTGAATGGCTTATTTAAAGCTGCGGAGATTGAATTGCTTTATTAATGATGCTAGGGTGCCTAAAGCTATGGACAATGTCTTTTGAGTTGTTTAAATCTAAATAAATAAAATAAAGGTGCCTGTCTGTTTTCTCCTAGGTTGAAAGAGGCAGCCCGAAGAGTTGTTTCATTTTCTTGGGTTCTATTTTATGTGACGTAAACTGGGTCAGCGTCCTGTCTGATGCCTGGAATCCCGAGCCCGTTCCTGAAACGCACAGCATGATTGTCTGCTTGCTCTATATGGCGGTTCTGTTGGCAAAGGAGGAGCAGCTTATAAGCAAAGAGGTAATTTTGAAAAGGTTCAGAGATGGATCAGATTGTCTTGGGTTTGTCACAAACTTAGACATCTAAGCTTTGTTTATGTGCTACGGGGACCGATGCAGATGACCTATGGGGAGATGGCAATTGGAAGCCGCCATATTAATGGCTGAGGCCAGACAATGTGTCTGATAGGCTGACAGAGTGGTCCATCAGGTTTACAGAAATATGCCTTGCATCCATTAATCTCTATGTTAATTGCCATTACCAGGCAAGCAAACGTATCATATCTAAACCCTGCCTGAGCTGCAGCACACTGATAAAAGAAATTCCATGAACTATGTCCAAACCTGGATCCATTGGGTCTGTCTATCTTAGATATGTATGTCACGCTGTCTGGAGTGGCTCTCAACTGTGCATGCCCGCCTCGGGGCAAACTGTCAAAACAACGGACAGGCCGCCTAATCTGCTGGTGTTTTCTATAATTAGATTTCACCACAACCCACTGACAAATGGGAACTCTTGGATCACTACACTAGTCTTACACCTGGAGTCACAGACATTCCCTTCAGACTTGCCACCCAGACAAACTGAGCTTTGTGATAAAAGGTCACTCAGGCCAAAAATCATACCACATCATGTTGCTCCCTCCAAAGGACCAGTCACTTAGCCCAGATCAACTGGTGCTCTAGATCTTACACCAAAGACAATGCTGGTGGCCAATTTCTATAGTAAACTAAGTACACTTTTATTAGCTAAGAAGAGGAAATGAGAGTTATTGAAAGGTTAAAGCAGGTAAAATCTAAGTACAGGTGAGTAATTCCAAATGGTGGCAGTGATGTAATAAACTGCTCGTTTCCCTGAAAACCTCTTCAGGGTACCCAGATGATTTCTGGGGATCTCTACTTTCGCATCTGGTACACTTCCTTGTAAGAGTCCAAACAGTCCAGAGATGAAGGATCTTTCCTTGAATCCAGACTTACAGCTTCTTCTCACAGACAACACCTGACAGTGACGCTACCTGAATGCATTTTGTGTCTATTTGACCTCAGGTCATCACACACACTGACCATGTGCTTTGAAATTAGCCTTTTTACTGATAAAGCTCTTCATTTGCATTTCACACAGCTTTAGTTACAGGTGTATTTGTTACGTAAATGTTTTCCATAACATTATAACAGGACACAAGTGATTGAAAACTATGCAAGTAATGACCCATTCATTTTCATTATGTTTAAACACCAAATACATTCAGATGTTTAGCAATCACTTTGATCTATGCTAATACACAAGTGAATTGACCTGGCTCTGATCTGAGCTGGCATCTGGTCTGTCACGTCACAACATATATATGGTTCCCTTTAGCATATCTAAGCATCTCACCATTGTACTGTATTTAACCTCTCAACACTCAGAGAAGTGCTATTATCCCCATTTTACAGATGGGCAACTGAGGCACAAAGAACATACAGGAAGTGTTTAGTCGAACTGGGACTTGTAGCTAGGTTACCCAAGTCCCAGCCTAGTGCCCTAACCACTGGATCACTTTTCTCTCTTTTGAGGTAGCTTTCCAGTGCCCACAGTGGGACATCTTCGTTTGAGGAGCCTGATTTACCCTGGTGGATTAAATAAAATTATTGCTTCACCCTGATCCCCATGGCCTCTGTAAATAAGAACAATTCACTGGTTAGGGCCTTTCTGTGAGAATAAGCCTTAGCTATGTTGTTTCAGTTTAACTGAGACTGGACTTTTATACTGTGTTGCGTGAATGTGGCATGATGACCTCTCTCTGAATTGAATTTTACAGTTTTTAATGTATATGGATCCAGAGCTTGGGGGAGATGGGAGACATGTTCGATGAATCCAGATAGATATATCTGGTTCCAAGCCTTTCTAATGAGGAGTCAGCCCTCTACCAGGAGACAGGCTGCTGTATTCTCTCAAGCAGGGAATGATTAACTGAAGTGTGCTACTCTTTAATGTAATAAACAGCTGTACTCCAGGGAGGGCTAAGAGATTTGAGTGTGTAGTGATATTTTGTGTATTGCTTAAGCGGAAGTAGTTCTCTCATAGGAAGTGGTTGTAAGAAGCAGTGATCTAGCTGCAACTGAGCCTCCAGTGACTTTGTAGGGGTTGTAAAAAACCAAATAAACATGCCTGTCCCCACCACTGAGTCTTCATCTCACTCCTCCAGGTGATTCTTCCCCAGCAGCCCTGGAAGACTCTTCCTAGAGAGGCTACCCTTCTCCCCCATGTAAAAATCTATAGGAGCTCTTTTCATTTTCCTGTCTGATATTTAAGTATGATTAGCTTGAACTGCTGCTGGTCCTGATGCAGCCCACATCTGCATCTATCCCCGGCTGGCCCAGGGCTGTTCAAAACTGGAAAACAGTATTAAGCAAAGACCTAAAACTTTGGTGCAGGAACCCAGACATAACTGCCAAGGAGCATAAAACAATTAACATGGAAACCTGTATCAGCCTGTTAACCCCAATTACACTCTGATTCTGCACTTTTATAGCATGATATAAGCAAATTGAATCAGTCCTCAGCATTCTTTACATTTCCTGGAATATTTATAGCCTCAGCTATATAGCTGCTTCTACAAACATTTATTTCTTACCATAAAACTCTCCCTTCCCTTCTGAACATACACATGGAGATGCTATGTAACTATAGCAGCAGGTCAGGGTGATGTAACATTCCTAAAGCCTGATTCATCTCTATGCCAGCTTGACACTGGCTGTGGCTCCTCATTGGGCAGAGATTGCAGCACCATCTGAATATTTTTATAACCAGCTGCCTCTGGCTGAGTTTATTCCACCTGTTCCTCCCCTCCCCATCCCTTGTGGCTGGAGATATCCTAGTCTCCGACAGCACCTGAGTTCCACTTTCTGGTTGCATTTAAATATTTGTTCAATAGAGAGAATAAATGCATTAAACACAAAGAGAAGCATTTAGCAAAAGTGGGTTTTAAAGATTCATTACAAAGGTCAAAGATTGATATCAGTAAAGTTTACTTAAAATTAGCTATGGCTCACTTCATAGCTCCCAAATTCCCCCTGTGGTAGCATGGTGAGTCTCCCAAAAGTTCTTTGTTTGCACAGAGCCTAGCACAATAGGGTGCTGGTCCATGACAGGGGCTCCTAGATTATTAACAATAATAATCAGCTTCTGTTTCGGTTCCTTTGATACATTGTGTTTGAAGGAGGTATGATGATGATCTTCATCCTAACCTCTAATCCACAATAGCCATTGTATTTCCCAACTTATTCAAATGACTGGAGTTAAGTATCCCAGGTGACGCACTCCTTTCCACAAGTACTTCTGTTCTTTTTGTGGCTACAGACTAACGTGGCTGCTACTCTGAAACCTGTCATTATGCAAGGCACTAAATTTAGCCGTATGGAGTGGAAATCCATCAACTTCATGAAAAAACGCGTACAGATACAGCAGATATCATCTTCTTTCCAAATGCAAACAGATGGCCTCTTAGAGTTGGTATGGCAACTTCCACCATTTCATGTTCTCTGTATATACACCTCTACTCCAATATAACGCGGCCTGATATAACACGGATATAACGCAGTAAAGCAGTGCTCTGGGGGTGCGGGGCTGCGCACTCTGGTGGATCAAAGCAAGTTTGATATAACGCGGTTTCACCTATAACGCGGTAAGATTTTTTGGCTCCCAAGGACAGTGTTATATTGGGGTAGAGGTGTATGTATATCTTCTTACTATATGTTCCATTCTATGCATCTGATGAAGTGGGCTGTACCCCACGAAAGCTTATGCTCAAATAAATTTGTTAATCTTTAAGGTGCCACAAGTACTCCTGTTCTTTTTGTGGATACAGACTAACACGGCTGCTACTCTGAAACCTTCGACTCCTTTCAGTGACCTTCTAGATATTTTGTCATTTCAAAAATCTTCCTTAAACGTCTAAAGATACACTTGTGTGAGAATTGGAGGTATCATAGTGTAGTGGATAAAGCACTGGACCAAATGATGGGACACCTGGGTTCTTCTCCCATCTCTGCCACTGACATATGTTACCTGACCGGTGTGACCTTATGGAAGTCAGGTCATGTCTCTGTTTCTCTGTTTGCCCTCTTACACTTTCCTACGTGTTTAGATTGAAGCTCTGTTTATGGCAAGGACCATCATATTGTGCCAACACATTGGCCTGCTAATTTTGGTTGTAGCTGTCAGATGCCACTGTAATACCAATAGTACATACAAATGCAATGAGTATTGTTTTAGCACAATGAACTATTAAAGCCATACTGCTGGCAGTCAGCTGTTTGGTAGTTTTTTTATTTACACTCTGTGCATCTCTAATCTAAACATTGTGGATTGATCTCTCCATTAGTTTCCAATATTTAGTATTTTGACTGTTCATAAAAAGAGAATTTGGTTTTTTTAATCTTCAGGAATCGCCACTGATTAACCTCCTTGGACAGACCAGCTCTCTTCCATGGCAACTTGTGCGCATTGAATCTTATCAAAGCATCATCAACTACTTTAGCAGCCACTATCCTCCTTCCATCATACTAGCCAAGGATTCTGCAGCTGAACTGATAGTGAAACTCTTAAAAGTTTCTGCAGGCTTTGGTGCTTCTTCTGATAGCCATGTGCATTTTGTAAGTATGATTGGCAGTTCTTCTGGACTGTTCTTGATCATCTTCTTGTTGTCTTGTTGAGGTCGAGATGTGTCGTGTGGTTATATGCTCCATGAGAATAGAGCTAAGTGTGCCAACTTTTTTAAATTTTAATAGGATGCAACACTAAAATGCCAAGCATACATTCACCAGGTGGTTCAGTTTCTCAGCACCTTGGAACAAAATGGAAAAATAACCCTTTCGGTATTGGAACAAGAAATGTCAAAGCTCTTAGACGATATTGTCATCTTTAACCCTCCAGGTTGGTTCTAAGGAAATGCCATGTTTTTTACAGTTGTCAAGACATATTATTTATAGAGTTAGGTTAGTTACAGATAATTTTTTGAACTATTTCATGCATTTAAAATACATGCAATATTTCTGAGATGGGCGTTGGACCTCTGAGGATTTATTGATTATGTAATGAATGTCCCTTGGAAAGTACCTTGGTTTTGAAGAACACACATGCCCTCTCACACAGCTGAAGGGGAGGGGATTCCCTCTCTCACTCATCAGCCAAAAGGAAGAAGGTTCTTGGGTGTAGGTGGTTTGGAATGGGTGGTGGAAGAGCCCTCCTTTTAGCAGCTGAACAGCATGTTGTCATGTGTCAGATTTATCAAACACTTGCTAGTTAGAAGCTGATGGGGAAAAAATGGTGCAGCTCCCTTAACAGCATCCAATGACAGCACATTCCCACTTCACGGCAGCTGGGGTGGGGAGGGCTGGACTTCTCACAAGAGCATTGCCCCAGGTCCTTGCTCATATGGAGTTCTCTCTTTTCTTGTCATCCTTTGGTTCATTAGATGTCTGGTAAAATTTTTTAAGCCGGGTCTAAGTGGCTGTGGCCTTGGGGAAGTCATTTAACTTCTTAGCCTCAGTTTCACCATTTGAACTATGGTGCCAGTAATACTTCCTTGCAGTGGGCGGTGAGGATTAATGAGTTATTTGTTCAGTTTATAAAAATAGTATTAAAATACTTAATTTCCATTTAGTAATGTAAATTGTTGAATTAAATTGTGAAGAGTGCTATCTTTAGATAAGGATGATAAGAACTAAGCATTATAATGACATGTTTAAATTGCTTTAAAGAAAATTGTTATAAGTGGTTGCTAATGAAAGGGTCCCTATGAAATAGAATAGGCACTATGAAAAGAGATTCAGGGTCTGAATATGAAGTAAGGGGTTCAGATGCTTAGACTGGCAAGGTTACCTGGATAATCTAGTATTTTGGGAAATACTGTGGGACTGCTAAAATCTCTAGGACTCCTCTGGTCATATTTGAAGTGATCAAACAGCTATAAGGGGTTCATTAACTTTATTTTACAAACAAGTTGTGTTGAGTGGGAGCCCAGTAAATGTCCCCTGCCCTGCCCCCCACCCTTAAATAATAGCACCTAGAGGCCCCAGCTGAGATCAGGACTCTGTTGGCACTGTACAAATAATAGTTATAATGCCTTGCCTGAAGTGCCTAATTCAGCAAGACAAAGTGGATTCTTAGGAAGAATTAGCATCTCCTTTTTATAGATGTAGAACTGAGGCGCATAGTGAATAAGCGACTTTTTCAAGGTCATACAGGAAGTCTATTGCAATGGCAAGAATTGAACCCAGATCTCCTGAGTCCTAGTCCAGTGCCTTAAACACAGGACCATCCCTCCTCCCTTCTTTAATTTTTATTTTCACACCTGACTTACTGGTATTTTTTTCTTTGACTTTCAGACATGGATATGCAAGCTCGTCATATGGCTCTCAGTAGTCTCTTTTCAGAAGCACTGATGATGATGAATAATGCCAGCATCACAACAGCAGAGTCGCTACGGGGTAGTTTACAAACCTGGATCACCACCAAAGTGCATGGCCTGCTAGTGATGCCCCTGCTAACAGCAGCATGCCAGAGCCTGGCCTCGGTCAGACATATGGCAGAGACTACGGAAGCTTGTATTACAGCTTATTTCAATGAAGGTAAGAGAGAACCTCTCCTTCTGTCACTTATGCCAAGTTCTGAGCTAACATCAAAGATCACCCTTGAAATGTCCACTAATTAATTGCTAGGTTGGAGCTCCTTGTAGCCTCAGGCTACTCAGTAATAGCTTTAACTTGGTTTTAATTTCATAATCAGACCGTCTTTCCTGAAGTACGTTGTTGTTACTCACTGTGCTCCGTGTGTGTATCTGCAGTAATACCTATGCACAGTCAAGTAGGGTATGGACAGCGTTGTTGCTTATTTTTGAATTTCTTTGGTTGTACGTTTTACAGTCTTAATGTAATGAGTTATTAGAATTGTTTCCATTCACACATCACTTTCTGATACTGTCTGGCTTTGCCTGGTGGCTACTTTCTTTCTAGCTGAGGGGACCTAAATGACTTTTCCTATGTATTCTAGTCCATCCTTTTATGGAAAAGTCGTACAGAATTTAATAGAAAAGGATCGTTTTTTCTATAAAACTTTTTAAAAACAGTCATGTAGAATTTAATGCAAATGTTATGTTGTTTGGTAGAATTCTGTGGGATGGTTATAAGGAACCTTGTAGAGAGGATCACGTTCTCTCTCAAATTGTGTAGTTATTTTGGAGTGATGTCTATGGAACTATATATCTATTTCTGCCCCAGTCAATTCTGTAAGACTTTAGCCCACCCAAGGGAAGTGTTTGAAGTCCTATCCCTGGGACTTATAAAATTAATACTGCCGTAACACCTGCAAATGTACTTGCTTACATGGAGATGGATGAGATAACCTAATAGGTCTTTTCCATCTTTAACCTCCATGATTCTCTGACAAGCTGCTGATCTGGAAAATAGCTGCCAGAGTATGAATTACTTAATTTAAAGGAACGTAATCAAGTAGGTTAGGTCTAAAGCTTTACCCTGCCCTAAAACTGTTTTAACAAACACGTCCTGTCCTTTCTGTATTCTCTTCTCTCACTCTGTTTTAAGAATTTCCTCTCAACCAGGATTTAGGCTGGGGCCCTATACTCGCCTCCCTTCAAGTTCCTGAACTCACAATGGAAGAATTTCTGCAGGAATGTTTATCCTTGGGAAGCTACCTGACCCTTTATGTCTACATGCTGCAGCGTTTAAACACTGAGCAGACTCTGACCAATGAAATGAAAATGCTGCTAACTCTTGGCAAATGGCTAGAGCAAGTGTATCCAAGGTATTTAACGTTTGACTCAGTACAGTCGTTCGGTCTGGTATAGGACTATACTCCAGGCTTTCTAACCCCAGTTCTGCCACTGTTTCTTGAGCAAGTCGTCTTGGCCTGCATTTTCAGGTATCTACTAATTTGGAATATGCTACATTCTCAGTGTTCAATTGGAGATGCTAGGGGCCTGATTTTTTTAGAAGGTGCTTAAGCTAATGTGGGATGCTCAACTTTGGGGGAAAAAATTCAGGACCGAGTATTTCCAACGGAGCACCCAGTATTGGTGAGCACTTTTTGAAAACGGAGGTCTTCATGTCCCTGCATCCCTGTAAAACACGGGTAAACCAAACAGGAAGGAGCGTGGTGAGAATTGAGTGGTGTTTGTAAAGAGCTTTGAAGCTGTAAAGTGCTATGGTACTGTAAGTACTAAGTATTTATTAAAATACAAATAGCGCTGGTGTATAATGCACTAGTAAGTATTACATGCTGCTCAACAGCGCTATCCAGAATGTATCAAATCTGTTGGCTGGTAAATGCCTCTCCATTTCAGTAGCAATAGGGGCAAAATTTTCTTGATTAAAAAGCCTTGCTAGGAGAATGCGTGCTCTCCTTTTTGCAGTTCAAATCTCTTGGCCGTCTGATGACTGTAGTACCCTCCAGCTCTGTCCACTTGATTGCTGTCTTTCCCCACTTCAGCAATCTGCAAAAGGCTGCTTTTGGTATCTTCTCCAATGCTAAACGCATGCTCCAAGATTGCTGCGGGGGTTTTTGGTGGTAGAAAGACTGGACAGAAGTTACTGGGGCACAGTCTGATGCAGATCTCTCATTCTGATGCTTTCTGTGGAATATCTGAGTTCATTAACCTTGGGTGTGACTTCAGGCCGTTTGGTTTTAAAACAATCTTTAAAAATATCCACAGAGGAACTTGTGCTGTGTGCCTTGCTCAGCAGAAGCCTTCAGTGTTTCCACTGCTATACAATGAAGTGGAAAGTTTTAAAATCATGGTTAAAACAAAATCTGCTGCTCCTCAGAGTATCAAATACCTGTAAACAAAGCCAAGATTAAAGAACAATGGGCCTGACTCACTAGTCTGTTACAGCAGATTTTATACCATTTATTAATAAATTTAAGGGCTGAAGGAGTCATTGAGATAGTCTAGTTTGACCTTCTACATAATACTGGCCTTTGACCCTCCCCCTTTAATTTCTACGTCAGGCCCATAGTTTCTGGAATTCCACTTCACTGGAGTTATTCCAGCATAAAAACTAGTATATCTAAATGTCCTTCACAAACTTGTCAACTAAACACCTCACTGGGCTGGTGTGCACAGGGACACTTCCCAGTGCCAAGGCTTAAGAGATGTTGAAAGAGAAGGAAGATCAGTTTCTAAGCATTGTTGTTTCATCTACCAAAAGCTCAGTGAAGGAAGAGGCAAAGCTGTTTCTTTGGTGGCATAAAGCCCTGCAGTTATCCCTACTCCAAACGGAACAGAATGACGCCATCCTGATTGAATCAGTCATCCGGATATTGCTCTCAATACAGGGCAGGCAGAATCAGCTGGCTGAGGAGAGACTGATGTCCGGAATATTGGGTGTTATTGGTCTAGGCAAGAAATCTCCTTTGTCACCCAGGTAAGAATTTAGGAAGGAGTGCTCTGATTAAGAAAGCACGTATTTTGAAAATACTTGCTCAGATCCTATACTCTTTATGAATGGATGCAACTAAGCTCTGAAGTTGGGTTAGGAATCCAAAGTTCCTGAAGGTTTGGGGGTGTTCTTGTTTTGGCCTGTTATAGAGAAGCAATGGAGTTTGGGACTGCATTAGGATCTGAATGGAAACTTTCCCATAATTTGTGCTGGAGAGAGGGGAAGTTGGGAGTTCTGGTTTGATGCCATCTCTAGTTCAAGCATCCCTGTTAATAACTGTGGTTTGACCCATGAACTTAATTTAATGACAAATTTCTCTTGGGATGGTGGATAGCCCTTCCTGGTGAATGGGTTATACCACTAAAAATGGAGTGTAGAATAATTGTTTCCCGGCTGCTCGAGAGGTAAGGTACTTGTTTACAAAAATCCTGGCAGGGTAAACTTGATCGTGAACCTAGGTTGGCCTAATTTAATGTAAAACAGATCTCTTAATTTTAGAGAGGGCACAGGATTGGTCCTGCTTTCAGCAGGGGGTTGGACTAGATGACCTCCTGAGGTCCCTTCCAACCCTGATATTCTATGAATCTACGATTCTATGTTTGCAGAGAGATCCATCAAAGAGAGTACTTGCCTGGCTTTCTTTTACCTTGTCTCTAGCAGTCAACTGTCTTGCATGTCTCACATTACCAGCGTGTGTATATTCATGTTCCACTCTGCCTTTCCTATATTATCCTGTATGTGTTGGAAAACCTGAGAGTGGTTCAAAGAAACGCCGAACTTTGCGTGTTAAGCAATTTCCTTCCTGAAGAGATGGATAGGGAGCTTGGTAATAAGAGAACAAAAAAAAAATCCAGCTGAAAAATGAAAGGGAAAGGAATCCAAACCAGAAATAGTTGTTTGGCCCTGATCCAGCAAAGCACTTAAGCGTGAGCATAACTTTAAGAATGTGAGTGGTTTCTTTTGGGTGAATCCTAACCCCATTGAAACCAATGGCTAAGGATACAATTCTGTCATAGAGGTCATGGATTCTGTGACTTTTCGGAACCTCTGTGACTACTTCCAGGGCAGGGCTGGAGCAGCTGTCAGCCCCGGGGCTACTGGAGAAGCAGCTGGGGTTGGGTCAGCCCTACTGCTGCTGGCACAGTGGGGATCAGCCCCGGGACTGGAGCAGCAGTGGGCTGGAGTGGCTGCCAGAGATCAATCCTAGCATCACTCTGACTATTAGTGTTCCCTTAGGATATTTTTTAGTGAAAAGTCAGGGACCGGTCACAGGCTTCCATGAATTTTTGTTTATTGCCTATGCCCTGTCCCGGACGTTTACTAAAAATGCCAGTAACAGAATCTTAACCTTACCAATAGCAAAGCTCCCATTAAATTGAGCGAGGACAGGATTTCACCCTTTTCCAGCGATAGACATCTCAAAATACACAGAGGATTAAAAGAAGTGCTTTGGGGTGATCTGAGGATATAACTATGAGTCTCCAGTTTATTTGTGTTAATTTGTATTATACTGCAAGAGGTGCATTGCATTTAAAAAAAAACAGTAGAAAGATCCCTCACCTGGTTTAGTGCAAGAAATAATAGGGTGATATTTTTGGCATGTCTAATCCTGATGCTCAGTAGCATCTAAATTTTACATCAACTTCTCTCTTCCTCTTGATACTTAAGGTTCCGTGTGGTTGCCCGCAGTATGTCAGCCTTCCTGTTGGTGCAGATTCCTCAGGAGAATCAAATCCGTTTGAAGCCTGGTTCAGAATTGCAGCTCTCACAGAAAGCCCAGCAGGTAGTGTGTCAGCCATTGATTTCACTGAGCATCCTCCGTCTCTGTATTGGCTAATCAAGTTGCAGTGTGAAGCTCATGGGAATCCTTACAAACAATGTATACTAAGCCTCCCTTCTCCTCTGAAATGCCTGATTTCAGTGAGAGCGAAATGTCCATTCTAATTTGGCCCTCAATGCTTTCCCCCTCTTTATATCTGCGTCTAAATTCTGAATTTCAAAAGCAATTAGTTGATCTTATCCTTGTAATTTGGGGAACATTTGTTTGCATCACAAACTATTGCACTATTTGCTATAACTGGCAGGACTGCGAGTGTGTGTTTGAGAGAGCAAGACTAAGGTACGTGAGGTGACCGAGGCCAGGGAAGTGAGTTGCATAGGCAAAGCTGGTTGCACAGCAACCCATGTTGTTTGGCAGAGATATTTTGTCACATTATAAATCTTAAAACACACAGCTTTCAGTGAAATAGTAAGTTCAATACACCGAGTGAGAAATAATGGAAACTAGATAACAGAAGGAACTGGAAAATATATTCTTTGACAGTGGGGCGAAGGAGAGGATTTGAACACTTACCGATGGAACATCAATTTGCAGTATTTTGTGTGTTTCTTAAACTTTGGATCAAAAATAAACCTTTCCAATAACTTCAGAATACAAAAGTTGTAAATGAAAAACGGACAGGAAAGGGTTAAGTTCTTCTGAGGCCTTGTCTGTATAGACAAGATGCACTGGTTTAATTAAAGTGTGATTTTTTAAATTGATTTTAACCGGTGCATGCCTCTGTGTGGGCTCTCTCTCATTTCTATTTAAGAGGGGCGTATTTCAGTTTAACTGATTCCTAATTGTCTAAGCTATATAAGACTGGTTTAAATCCAAATAAGAGTGTCTGTGACGCTTTTGTACCAATTTAACTTAACTGGCTTAAAATGGTTCCATTGGGCAAATCAATGCAACTTTGTCATGTCCACGATAACAGAGTTCAGGAATGTTGGAACCCAGCAAGAGCAGGTAGAAGGGATGAAAAAATATCAGCCTTGACTTAATATATTCCCTTTAAAGGGTTATATTCAGGCTACGTTTAGCCCAACATTTAAGTTTTGTGGATACAAACCTTTAAATGACTAAGACAACAGAAAAACATCCTCCAGCAGAGTGTTTGCAACCCACACATTGCAGCAATATGTTAGTGCATGAGAACCTGACAGTGGAATTAACCAGAAATGAAAGCGAAGCTGACTACTCTCTTTTCCTTCTTTGGTATGAATGAAAAGTAAATGAGTTTCATTCAGAATTCTTCCAGCTTTAATTAATCACTGGTGTTATCGCTAACTTAGGTTAGGGATTTCTTTTTAACATACGATTTTTAACCTGACAGTGTTGGGCAGAAACAATATACATACTTCTGGAAATCCTGGGTACTGATAAGAACATTGTGAAGTGAATTGCAAGAGTACCATGAGCTGTATTTGGTGTTTTTTCCCCTAAGGTTAACTGTTTAGTGCCTGACGTAAATATAAATGATATGTGAAACTTACGACAGGGTAGTTGTTCCTATCACCCATAGAGAGAGAACAACATTGGCATATGTAGTGTGAATCTAAGCTGCTGATATTGTACTATTCAAAATGTGCATGTGGAATATTACATGATCATGGGAGCTTGTTATACAAATATTTGTATAAAACCAGTAGGTAGATGTAGAGTCAGATCCTCGAGTAGTGTAAATCAATATAGATCCATTGAAGTAAATGGAATCACATTTGTTTACACCAGCTAATGACCTGACCCGTTAATTATAACTGCAGAAAATAGGGACAGAATATACTTAGCTATCTGAATTTTTCCCTCTATTTGTAGGCACTGAATACCCTTGAATCTATGGCATCAAACAAACAATATATGGAATATCAGGAACAACTCTCCCAAGCGTCCCAGTTTATCAAGCACCCAGATCATTGTCTTCAAGATGGAAATAATCTCTTGGCTCTCCTTGTGAACACTCTGTACCCAGAAGTGCATTACTTGGACATTATACGATAGCAAGCACTGAGATCACCAGAAACCTTTTTACAGTCTTGGCTTTCTCCAGTTTACATTCAAAGTTGTTACTGCACAAGTAATTTTCATTGGAGAATCGTACTTTATATCAAAATGAATCAAAGGGGGAGCATGGGTGGGAAATGTCCACGGGCATGTTTTTAATTCTCTTGGGTATTTTGTTTACGTTCTTAACGTACTGCTTTAAATGGAGTCACTCAATTTCTGTCTGGTGAAAACACTTGAATGGCTTCCCGTGTATAGTACAATCTAAAAGGGTAATTGAGACTAGATGTGTGAATCCTTTGAGAGAATGTTGCTTGTCCTTGTCTTATATACAGCAGTTGGTTTTTTTGCTTTGTGCCTTTTTCTTCTTCTGAGACTTCATTGCTTGGGCCAATCCAAACGTCAGGATTGTGTGGAAGCAGAGTTTTGGACCATTGTTTAACCATGGCACCTCTAAAAGTTATCTACCTACCTATTCTGAAACTTGGAAACTCACTATACCCATGAAGATAGTGTCTCTTTAAAAAGTGAACTTCTCTGTGATCGCGCAGCTCTCTGCGGTGGAATGTGACATTTTACATCTTTTTCCACCCCTGTAAGCAGTAGCTGACATTTTAACTAAGCACTTGAGGTTTTTCCCAACTTCCAGATGTGACTGAATCCGGTTCCATATCATTTGCTAGAATGAACCACTCATGTCCATGTTGCTTCTATTATAAAGACAGATAAAGTCAAGAACTGAGTTTCTAGATGTAGCAGGGAAAGTAGCCATTGGTATTCATGTTAGCTCTCCAATTCCTCAGTGCTGCTGAAAGAGACTGGTTATTTTATGGCTGAATTGACCAGCAGGGAGACTGCGGTGGCTTTCCTTCCTCACTAGTTGGCCATCTTGATATCGGAGATGACACTGTGTTTAATTTGGTGATTTCTTCTTAAAATTCTGTTACCAAGGTGTGAACCGTGGGCCTGTACATTTGTCAGTTTAATTATCCTAATCTTTGTTGCCTTGCGCATTAATGAAAGGAACATCTCATAAGAAAGCAGAGAACAGGTCTTCCCAGCTGTGTTTATATGGCTCTGTGGCCATTTTATTTGCCTCCATAGGATCTGATGTGTTCCAAATGGCCTTAAAGTTCCGTTGCCGTGGGCTGTGAATACCTCAGGATTTTTGCAAAGGAACCATGATATCTTTTTCCCATCTAATTACTCAGTGCCTTTCTGTTTAGGACACGCTTGCATTTTAAAGCACTTAGCTCTGGTCACCACTAAAGGAAAAGTGCTACCTACGACCTCTTCCATAACCAATCGTCAGCACATTCACCATTTTTGCACTTAAATATAGTTTTAGTGTTAGAGAACTAACCAGTTACTGAGTGACTCACTTATTTTGTAATTTCCCTTTGTCGTCTTGCCAAATTATGCAAACCACGTCAGTTTGGACTTCAGACAGCACCCAATCTCCAATTGGGCGTGCAGTTTTGTTCTGTATGTACCAGACCATACTTGGTTTTGTGCATCAGCCAGCCATCAGTACCGCATGTTTTGAACCAGCCCTTTTGGGAACTTCGCAACTGGAAAAATAAATTCTGCTGCTTTTGTCATTTAGACTTAAGACACTGGTTTTAGCACTTTTATTAGATGTAATGTTATGCCTCAGTTGTGTAAAAAATGTGAAAACACAGGACTTTTATGTATATATTGGACATGCAGGTTTTAAAAGAAAAGCCATTGTGTCTGCCCTTGAGTTTGTACAGATGGTGGGTTTATAATATATGAGGCCTGCAAAGACCATATGAAATAAAAAAAATAAATGAAAATCAAGTAACTCCTGGTAAAGGTCCCGATAATTCCATTGAGCCACTAGAAGCAGCCGTATTATCCCACACTGTTCTTGGGAGATGAAGGTATTGTCTGGATGTTTGAAGTCTTCAAGTTAGGTTAGTTTCCTTTCCTGACTCTGTTCCTTGTATGCACGTTGTACGACCATGTTATATGATTGGCAGAGGTCCTAAGAGAGGCCCAGGAGGAGAATGGCAAGAATGTTGCTTTTTCTTCATGGTAATATTTATTACAATATTGTAAATAAAAGCTGTTTACAGTTAATTTGTGCAGTTTTGATCCCTAAAGTATCAGTATTTGTGGCTTTTGGAAAACTTGAACTGTACGGTGTCCATTGCAATAAAGTGAGTGGTCTGCTGGACTGCAGCCTAATTTCTATTAAGAAAATGAAGGCTGGGAGGGGAAAGTCATTGGTCCCTTCCAGCCTTGGACTCCTTGTGATCATCTAGTCTGACCTCCTGTATAGCACCGTCCACAGAACTCTTAGAATTCTTAGAGCAGATTGTGACAGGCTGGACCCCTCTTCCAGGATGCCACTGATGTACTGAGGTCCCACGGAGCCTGTTCCACCAGCCTGGGCTCCCTCACCCTGTCCTGCTGCAGGCGCACTCACAGGTAAGGACACACCCAGCTGTAGAATCACACAGCGTCTGCAACCAGCTCTGTGTGGGAAGACTCAGCTCGGGCAATTGCCCAGCTCTCAGGAGTGTAAGCCCAAAATTATATTGTCTGGCGCTGTATAGAGACCTCTATTGTGTGGCAGGTCAAATGCCTTACAGGTTGTGTCAACAATGTTACCCTTGTCAACTAAACATGTAATCTCATAAAAAGAAATCAAATTAGTTTGATAGGATCATTTTCCGTAAACCCATATTGTATTACATTTCCTTTCTTTAATTCTCTATTAATTGAGTCCCATAGAAGCCCGCCATTATGTTGTCCAGGATTGAGGTCAGGCTGACAGGTCTTATCCCGTTTACCCCTTTTTAAAATTAGGCACAACATTAGCTTTCTTCCAGTCTTCTGGATCTTCCCCAGTGCTCCATGACTTATTGAAAATCAAATATTAACGGTCTAGCCAGCTTCTCGGCTAGCTCATTTAAAATGTTTGGGTGCAAATTATCTGGACTTGCTGATTTAAAAATATCTAACATTAGTAACTTCCCCCAAATTCAGAACAGAAATATATATTGAACAAGTTTGTCTCTTCTTCCTTATTATTGATAATTCTGCCATTTCCATTGAGTAATGGACCAATACTTTGTCAAGATTCTTTTTATGCTTAGTATATTTTTTTTAAAAATCCTTATTGTCCTTAACTTTGCTGGCCATAGATTTCTCCTTGTGTCCCTTTGCTTCCCTTATCAATATTATACAATTCCTAACTCCTGGTTTATCCATTTTAAAAATTTTTATCACTGCCTTCACTTCCACTCTAAATCAGGTCAGTTTTTTAAACCAACACAGCCTTGTTCCTCAATTGTAATATTTGTGGGTTTTGTCATCCATTAAGGTTTTCTTAAATAATTGCCAATTATCATTCACATTTTTCTGATTAAATTCTTCCTCCCAGCTGATCTGGCTCATAATTGTTTTCAGCTTTTTGAAATTGGCCCTATTAAAGCTCAAATATATATATTACTGAATGAACTTTATTCTGCTTGCACATTATAAATGTGATACAGTAACATAAGAACGGCCATACTGTGTCAGACCAAAGGTCCATCTAGCCCAGTATCCTGTCTTCTTGCAGTGACCAATGCCAGGTGTCACAGAGGGAATGAATAGAACAGGTAGTCATCAAGTGATCCATCCCCTATCACCCATTCCCAGCTACTGGCAAACAGAGATTAGGGACAGCATCCCTGCCCATCCTGGCTAATAGCCATTGATGGACCTATCCTCTGTGAACTTATCTAGTTAATTTTCTTTTTTGAACCCTGTTATAGTCTTGACCTTCACAACATCCTATGGCAAGGAGTTCCACAGGTTGACTGTGCCTTGTGTGAAAAAATATTTTCTTTTGTTTGTTTTAAACCTGCTGCTTATTAATTTCATTTGGTGACCCCTAGTTCTTGTGTTATGAGGAGGAGTAAATAACACTTCCTTATTTACTTTCTCCACACCAGGCATGATTTTATAGACCTGTATCATATCCCCCAGCCATGACCACTTCAGCTTAAGCTACCATTAAGTTTTAGTTCAGTGATCAGCTCCTCTTTATATGTTAGGACAAGATCTAAAAAGGAATTTTCCCATGTTGGGAGCAACACTTTTTGTTTGTTTTTGTTTTGGAGTCAGGAAATTTTCATCAGTAATGTTTAGAAATTCCAAGGATGTTTTAATACTGACAGCACGAGACTTCCAGAATGTGTCCCTCGGACTGAAGTCCCCCATGCTCATACAGGTGTTTTTCCTACACCATATAGATAGGTGTATTAGAAGGTGGCCATCCTGTTCTCAGTGTGATTTGGTGGCCTGTAGCAGACACCAATTAATACCCCATCTGGTAGGACCTTTATTCTTAAGCATTCAAGATCATTTTCTTCTGAGGTATCAGTGATTAAGTAATGCCATTTTTGACACAGAGTGCCACTCCCTCTCCCCTTTGTCCCATTTGATCCTTCCTGACTAGGTTATAACCACTGATTTTTAACATTCCAATCGTGCGAATGATCTCACCAGGTTTCAGTGATACCAACTACCGTATATACTCGTTCATTAGCCCGTTCCTTTATAAGCTGGCCCCCCAAGATGGTTAGGTAAAAATAGCAAAAATTGAATGATCCTTTCATAAGCCGACCCTATATTTCAGGGGTTGGCAAACTTTGGCTTCTGGCCCATTAGGGTAAGCAGCTAGCGGGCCTGGACGTTTTGTTTAGCTGGAGCGTTCACAGGCACGGAGCCTCTCAGCTCCCAGTGGCCGTGGTTTGCCATTCCTAGCCAATGGGAACTTCCCAGCCAATGGGAGCTGCGGGAACGGCGAACCGCAGGCACAGGGATCTGAGGAGCTCCATGCCTGCAGATGCTCCAGGTAAACAAAATGACAACATATTAGATATTCAATTCAATTATTCCATAGAGTTTAAAATCATCAAATTTTGGTGTTGACCCATTTATAAGCCAACCCCCACTCTTTGATACCAAAAATATTCGGCTTATGAACGAGTATATACGGTAGATTGAATTTATGCTCATAAACGAGCCATTCCCATTCCTCTTGTTTGTTACTCAGCCTGTATAGGCATTGGTGTACAGGCAATTAAAGAATTTCTTCTCTCCATGTCCTTTGGTACCTTGATTACTAGTGCTAATTTAAGAGTAGCAGTAACTTGCGATAATGCAGTGAAGTAGAAAAAATGAAGCATAATACTTACGTACAATGTTTTTATCTGCAGATCTCCATGTACTTTGCAAGTGTGCACAGGGAGTCCATTGCAAAGCCAGGAATAGAGCTCCCTATGACCTGGTCCTGTTCTCTCACTGCTCCAGACTCTACATATTTTGCATGTCTAAGGAGAGGATAGATTCATGGAAACTTTTACTAGTCACGCTGAATGATTTAATGTCCATTTCCCCAACAAACAATTCTAGTAAAATATGTGTGTCTAAGAAAGAGGGAGGCAGTAGGAGTGCATATGTGGTAGGTGTTGATTGTTGCAAAAACGGAGTCAGTAGTAACTACTGTATTATACTTCATGGAAATAATCTGAAAATGTATGTCCCCCCTTTTCAATGTATTTTATTGAACGCCAGTGGAGCCCTTTCCCTCTGCAGATCAGCTTGAGGGATCAGGGTGCAAGCGGGAAAGAAACAGTCGTGGTGAAGAAGTATTTTTCAAGATCCAGTTCGTCCTGTTAAGGAACAATCCTGTTCTGGGCTGGGTTAAGGATAATGTGAACATGGTAGCTGATTTCCATCTCCAATTTCTGACACTATTATTTTAATAGGAACAAAATGCAGCTTGTATTCTAATTAGAAACACAAACATAAACAAAGCCAAGTACAATATTAACTGCCTGTTGCGGAGCTACAGACTTTTTTTCCAAACAGCTGCCCATTTTTAGCTATTAAACTACACAGCCCATCTGAACTCAGCAGTCAGAATCTTCCACCGCCGGTTGTGACAAAGCCCCGGCAATGTGTGGATATTGGATGTCATTTAAATTGTGCACCCTAGGAGTCAAAGTTGGATCTTATGCTCCAAAAACGTAGGCCTCTATTTGAGCCAAAAGTACCTGAGCCCAAGGACTGGCTTGCAATGGCAATGGACGGTTACACAATCACCTACCCGAGTAGCTCTGGCAATCTGCTTAGAGCAGAGAACTGTATACTCACTAGCTAGCAAAATACAGGCACCATCTAGTCTACCTTCTATGAGACCCCAGAACCAGGACCCCAGAACCAGGACCTCCACTCCAGGAGGAGGATTCTCCAGTGAGTGCGGAAAAGCATTTGATTTGCTTCCTCTGTCCCTCTCCCAAAATGTGTGTGCGCTTCAGTTCCCCACCTGATGGACAGGCTTCCTTTCCTTATTCCTTCTATCCCTTGTTAGAGTCAGGTGAGGAAGGAAATGAGATCCAGTAGGTATCTACGCGGCAGCTCTCTCACTGCAGGAGCCTTTTGTTGCATCTCCTGCTGTAACGCAGTGCTGAGAGTGAATGCACTGCAGACAGATTGCCTGGAATTTTGTTTGCTGGGAGAGGGTGGTGATGCAGAAGTAAAGGAGATCTAATCCGCTCTCCGGCACGAGAGTCTAGCAAACACGCCCTGTACTTCAGATTTAATTGACTGCTTAATAGGGAAACCCACTATAACAACCATTCTAGTCACTGCAGTTACAAACAGTAGGTTATTGCAGTCAGTCACAGAGAATGTTATGGAGGGTAATTACCAAAGAGGAAGGTGCAGTGTGGGGCTTGGAAGAAGTAGACCCCGTTGGGAATTAGGGTTTCAGAGTTACTGAAAGTAAATTCTATGCATCTGAAAACAGAGTTCAAGCTGTTGTTAAACACATTAATTAAAGCAAGGGTATCTATGCAATTACTTATGTGGCTCTTATCACCATAGTATCTGACCATCTAGCAATCATGAATGGATTTTAGCCTCCAAACAGGGATGAGCTAGCCCCATTTTACAGATGGGGAACCGAGGCCCGGGCTCGACTGAAGTGGCCTGCGCAGGGGTGACACAAGAAGTCTGTGGCTGAGCCTGATGTTGAACTCAGATTTCCTGAATTCTTGTTAATTTGACCGTCTTTGCTCATGAATCCACAGCAACTCCCGGGCAACGCCGAAAGATAAATGGCATCAGCCAAAGATGAAGAAGGAGTACCTCTGAACAGCTGATGGCTGAAAAGATTAAAAAAAAACCCCTCAGGTGGTGAATCATTTAAAGTGGCAGTAGCCATCGCTCACCAAAAGGAGCTTCTGAACCAGGGACAGGTATTTCTGAACTGTTTTAGATAGGACTTTATACACAGTCTTGTTAGGTTGTCTAAGGTCTGTTCCATATAAAGGCCTTGTCCCAGGTGGGAGGGATAGCTCAGTGGTTTGAGCATTGGCCTGCTAAACCCAGGGTGGTGAGTTCAATTCTTGAGGGGGCTACTTAGGAATCTGGGGCAAAAATCAGTAGTTGGTTCTGCTAGTGAAGGCAGGGGGCTGGACTCAATGACCTTTCAAGGTCCCTTCTAGTTCTAGGAGATTGGTATATCTCCTATTATTAAGTCCCATTTAGCAATATGGGACTGGTAGGAAGGTGGCCAGGTTGAGAACTCAAGATTGAACTCCTTGCTGCAATTTTTAAGGCCTGTTCCCACTTCTGTGGATGTTGGGGAGTTTTCCCATTGCCTCGAATGGCTGCAGGATTGAGCCCCAAACTGGAATTCAATGTTTGCTGCGCGGTGGTCACCATTAAGGCAAAATATCCCCGTTTTCCACACTGCAGCATCAGATCCTGCAGATAGTTCCTGCTCTATAGGTAAGGAAACAACTGCAGGAAATGAGGCCTGAAAGAGTGATATACTGCAATGTCGACCCCTTCTTCTCTCCCACCCCCCTTCACACTGCCAACATTCCCAGCCTTTATTCCTCAACCGGCTTCTTCACACAACTCCCTGCGTTCTTCTATGATGCCCTTTATCCAAGGGGAAAATTCCCCAATTAATATCTGTACAGCAACTACCTCATCCTCCTGCACAGCCCCCCTTAAAACACCACTCTGTGGTGGTGCCTACAAAACCCAGCCGGGTCCTGTGACCCGCTGTGACTATCGCTGTTCCCATTCCTGTCTTTTCTATCTCCCTTACACCTGGTAAGTCCCCTGGTGCTTAGGGCACTGGCCTAGCACTTCGAAGACCTGGTTCCAAGTCCCTCCTCTGCCTCCCATTTTCCGTGTGACCTTGGGCACATCACTTATTCTCTCTATGCCTTTGTTCCTCAGCTGTCAAAAGGGGATTACAGCCCTGCCCTGCCCCATAGGGGTGTGTGGGATACTCAGAGGAGAAGCTGGCAAGCCCGAATCTTTAGCCAAGTTCTTTGAATATTAACCTCATCCAGAATAGGTCATGGGCAATGTTGTATGTTAATGATTCATTGGGAGGGATAGCTCAGTGGTTTGAGCATTGGCCTGCTAAACCCAGCGTGGTGAGTTCAATCCTTGAGGAGGCCATTTAAGGATCTGAGGCAAAAATCAGCAGTTGGTTCTGCTAGTGAAGGCAGGGGGCTGGACTCCATGACTATCCCTTCCAGCTCTAGGAGAGAGGTATATATCTCCAGTAATTATTATTGTTATAACTTTGCTTTAAAAAAAGATTGTGAGGTGCTCATATACCACAGTAACGGAGGCCATGTAATTAGATACATAGAATCCTGTTGTTACCTCCCCTCTACTCTCAATTAAAAGCAGCAAAAGCCAACAGCAACAAAACTGCCTGTCATCACCATGGTGATTACTCATGCCTCATGCCCCCCCCCGGGTATGGGGGGCACCAAACCAATCTCCAGAGTCCCTCTATCCTGGGCCATCCGCTCTAGCTGGTTCTGGTATGGCCATTTTTGTGCTATCAGCCTGAAGGTCTGTCGCCAGGGGGTATTATTTGACGGCCTCTTTTTTTCCGCTTTTGGGGTTCCACCGCAGTGCCTGTCTGGTGAACTCGTTTGTTATTCCCTAGCCTCAACCTGTCGTCTGTTTGTGCCTTTACGAGTGTGTCCTTACTGGAATCCCCGGCTGTGATTGCAGCTTGAGCAGAGCTACCTTGGGCACCAGGGGCGTGACTCTGCAGGCTGGCTGTGCGAGCCCACCTGGCCCCGGGTAATCACTCATGCAGCTAGCCATGGTGATGCCCATTCGGCTGAGCTAACTAGATTAAAGCTGGATTGGGTGCATCTACATGCAGTGCAATAGCACGTCAGGATTGCAAGTGTACACTCTAAGCCATCCACAACAGGGACGCTCTTTATGCAGGTTAGCACAGCAGCCATCATGCTGGCATCCTCAGCCTCATTCAAGGCCTTGATATGCTATCAGAATATCAAAATGTAGTAACAAGAAACAGGTGCGTCAGTGGTAATGGTTGGCGAATGACGACTCTTTAATAGTGACCACCATAGAGCACAATATAAAGTGTGGGGTGAGTATGCTGAAGGAACCTTTCTGCATAACGCAGCTACATCTGAGAGTTGGCTGGCAATTTTTCTTTTTGGAAAAAAAATTAGAATATTTTTGGGGTTTTCATAGAAAAATGAATTTTTTTTGACAACATTGAAAAATGTTGGTTTTCAGTGGCTGAAAACTGGAAACAATTCTTTTTCCAGGTGATTGGGTTTTTTTCCCCACAAAAACTGGAACATTTTTTATAAAAACCAAAACAGCTTTTTGCAGAAATTTCTGTTTAGTCAAATAGCCATTTTCGATTGTAAAAACAGCTGGACAGAAAAATTTTAACCAGCTATAATCTAGTGTGTGTGTGTGTGTGTGTGTGTGAGAGAGAGAGAGAGAGAGAGACGGGTTGATAATATAGCTCAGGGCCGCCCAGAGGAGCCTGGGGTCTTCGGCGGGGGAGGGGGGGGGGCGTCCTTCTGCTCCGGGACCCGCCGCCAAAGTGCCCCGGAGACCCGCGGAAGGACCCCCTGCCGCCGAATTACCGCTGAAGACCCGGCTGCACTTCGGCGGCGGGTCCCGCTTCGGCGGTAATTGGGGAGGACCCCCCGCCGGCAAAGACCCGGAGCAGAAGATGCTCTGGGGGCCCGGGCCCTGCGAGAGTTTTCTGGGCCCCCCGGAGCAAGTGAAGGACCCCGCTCCAGGGGCCCTGAAAAACTCTCGTGGGGGCCCCTGCGGGGCCTGGGGCAAATTACCCCACTTGCCCCCCCTCTGGGCGGCCCTGATATAGCGAACACAAGTTTTACTGCGATGTAGTCTGTGGAGCCTCTTATCATAAGGAAACTTCATATAATGTACATATACGTGTGTGTTTATATACAATATCCACTAACAGCAACTGCTAGAATTAAGGCTGCAATCGAGTTCTCATTCCAATTTCCTGTTTTCCACTCCCACAGCTTTCTGAATACGGTTCCCTCTTGGGCTAACATGGTTAGTCTCTGCCAGAAGGGAAGTATTTTTTGGGAGAGGGAGGCCAAGATGGTGGGTTTTTTTTTTTTAAAAAGATGGAATAACTTTTTTCAGCAGTTTTTAAGATGAAAGAGTAAATATATATAAGATATAAAAAAATACATTTCCCTACCACTTAAAAAAAATTCAACAACCTTTTTCTTCACATCTGAAGAAAGGCTGAAGTTTGAAATGCAACCTCAGTCCTTTTGTTGTCTTTAATAAGCTGCATATGTTTTGCTAAGTTCTAGTGGTTTTAAAATGGTTTTAAAATAATTTTTGGAAAATGCAGGATGACGACTTTTTTGGAATGTGCAGGAGGACATTTGACTTTTAACCGTGGCCTGATTGCTGAGCGGTACAGGCTGAAAATATGCAGGTTGGTTGGAACTGACATCTAAAGTCGCTCGTCTTCTCCTTGGCCCTGGATATTCCTTCCCTTTTCTCACTCTCTTTACCTACTGCTCCTTTTTCGTTCCCCACAGCTTACATTTTTGGTAGGTTGCAGCCAGTAGGGGCCAACCTGCTCACGCATGACCAGTCTGACATTCCATGCATCAGAGCCCAGTAGTACATATGCACCTTGTTGGAGAAAAGACACACAAACATAACCTGTTTTGTTCTACGTGTAATGAATAGTAGATCAACATGTGTAAACGTGAAAATGATGTGGTCCAGATTCCAAAGGCCAAGTTGCTGCAGGTCATTCTGTCGGCAAACTCTGACTGACACAGTTGTTTCTGCGGTCAAGATTTTCATATGTAGAGTCTTGCGCCTGCTGCCTGCCAACAAAAGAGTTGAGAATGGTAAAGGCTAGTGTGTCCGTTGGCGGTAAATATAAATGCTGGCTTCCCTATGCAGGGCTTCAGAAATGATGCGATCTTTGAGAACTCAGCTGATTTCAGATCACAGTTCCAGGGCATCAGAATCAACCTGATGATAACCCATTTTATTTGAAATTGGTCCTACCATCTCTCTCTCTCTTTTTTTTTTAAGTTTCATATGTTTGTACATGGTGTTTTTCATTCTCAAGGATCCAAAAGCATTTCACAAACTATATACATACAACACTACTGCCAGGCAGCTGCTTCGGAGCCTCAGACCACAGGGACAAACCTCTCCACCCATGAGAGCTGTCATGGGATCTTTAATATTCATGTGGAGCATCCAGGACCTGGGTTTTTAAGCTGTCATCTAAAGTGAGACAAAAACAATTAAGACTCCGGTGGCACCTTAAAGACGAACAGATTTATTTAGGCATAAGCTTTTGTGGGTAAAAATCCCATTTTTTGGGTTTTTTTACCCACGAAAGCTTATACCCAAATAAATCTGTTAGCCTTAAGGTGCCACCGGAGTCCTCATTGTTTTTGTGGATACAGACTAACACGGCTACCCCCCAATACTTGATAAAGTGACACAGGGCATTTCCACCCCACAGAGCTTTTGGCAGTAGAGCTATGTCAGCCAAGCCCCCTAGTGGAGATGCGGAGTATGCCAGCAAAAGTTGTTCTGCGGCATAACTACACCACCTTCCCGAACAACATTAGCAATGTCGACAAAAGCTCTCTTCTTTTGGCACAGTTACACCTGTGCCAGGGTTCTGTTGACA